>NC_057348.1:53053791-54378791 GCF_016509475.1 Prionailurus bengalensis | reverse complement strand
ACTGCATCTACTGTGACTGAGGAGCTGAATTTTAAATTTAATGTAATTCTTGATTTAAATAACCACCTGTAGTAAGTGGTTACCATGTTGAACAGTGCAAAAGAAAACTGGATAGTATGGAGAGTGAACAGACCAGGATTGAGAGAACAGGTAGTAGTAGCCTTTTAATCAGGCATGAATGATGAAATTTAAAAAGGGAGAATGTCAATTATTTAGAAGAAAGATCAACAGAATTCATTGAAACTGAGATGGAAGAAGGAAGACAGATTTTAAGCCAAGACCCTGGGTAATGAGGAATTTAATTGTTAAGAAAATAGAAGATTTGGGTCAAGCTGATGTTACTTTGTTGGTTTGGGTGTAAGTTTGAGTTTGTGTATATTATGTCTTTGGTGAAGACTGAATAGCTAAGTGAAGTTTTGCATTTGGAAATAGAGAATTGGGGGTTAGATAGTGGTCATGATTATGATGTTAGTTTACAGGTAACAAAGTCACAAGTGGAAGGCTTTTGAGCAGATACTAAAGGAATGAAGGTGATGTTGAGTGTCAAATGCCAAAGAGAAATTAAAGTGAAGATTGACTGAACTTAATCATACAACTGTAGATATAGTAGAGGTAGAGACTCTAGAGATTTTCATCTAATCCATTCATTTTACAAATGAGGAAAGTGATGCTCAGTGAGTGATGTGAAATGAAATGTTTAAATATACAGAGCTTATAAGTGTCAAATTGAGGGCTTGAATCCAACTTCTTTGCTGACCCTTTCAGTGCTTTTCCCATTACGCTGGCAAAACAAAATCTTACTGAGAAATTTCACTAGAACATAATGGAAGCTAGATAACAGAGTGATAAGAAAGTAGAATATGAGATGGAGAAATGGAATTAGTGAGTGTGGGCAGCTTCTTTGAAAAACCTGGCAGTGAAAAAGGGGATTGAAATGAAATGCAATTGAAGGAGGCAGTGAACTGAGACCAAAGTTTTTTTGGTTCTAGAAATATTGAATAAACTATTCTGGCATGACAGGCAAGGGATAAAAGTACCAAAGTGGTATTATCTTCTTATTGCTGGTTGGGGAGATAAAGTAATTGACTTGTAAGATATATCATCATCGGAGCCAGAAATAGTCCTTAGATCTCCTGAAACTATTAAGTGATCAAACCTTCTTTTTTCAGAAGGAGCCCTACCTTACTGCACATTATTCTGTTTTGATTGAAAATATAGATTGTTGATATGACTGGCATTTTACTTGGAAAGATATGACTTCATGATATTTCCTGTTCTTGAGGCTGCTTGATCTTCTAAGGTCTAAAAGGAATTCAGAGAGGTAAATCTTTTTTTTTTTTTTTTAAATGTTTATTTATTTTTGAGACAGAGAGAGACAGAGCATGAATGGGGGAGGGGCAGAGAGACAGGGAGACACAGAATCTGAAGCAGGCTCCAGGCTCTGAGCCATCAGCCCAGAGGCTGACGCGGGGCTCGAACTCACAAACCGTGAGATCGTGACCTGAGCTGAAGTCGGACGCTCAACCGACTGAGCCACCCAGGCGCCCCCAGAGAGGTAAATCTTTGAGCATGTTCGTTTTATAACTTAATTACATAACCACCACTATTTGAGGATATTTACCTTGATATTAAAGAACCAACTACTATGGAAGTTAAATGTGCCATAATATGTTTATTCTATTTCAAAGCTGGGCGGGGGGTGGTTAGAGGGGAGAAGGTTCCCTGATTCCTTCTCCCCCTACCAAAAATGTACCACAAGTGATACCTTTTACTTCTTTAAAATACGATAATGTATTGGAAAGAGAATTTTTAGTGAAATGGTGAATACAGGTGATGAGAATGCAACCTGGAGAAAGAGAAAGAATTTAAGATTGTTAAGGACCCAATGATTGTTTGATGGTTGTTTATAGAAAAGATAATTTTAAGAGACTTCCTTAGCTTTAGCCAACTATGTGGAAAATGAAGTTAAAATATGAGATCTTTTAATTTCACAGTGATGTCTTAAAAGTAAAATTCCCTTGTCAGCAAGGGAATTTAAAACTGAAAATTACATCTTGGAATTTTTTTTTTAATGTTTATTTATTTATTTTGAGAGAGAGAAAGCACATGTGCCCGTGCATGCAGGAGCTTGAGTGCATGGGGGAGGAGCAGAGAGAGAGAATCTCAAGCAGGCTTCCTGTTGTAAGTGCAGAGCCTGACACAGGGCTCAAGATTTCACAAACTAGGAGATCATGACCTGAGCCGAAACCAAGAGTTGGTTGCTCAACTGACTGAGCCACCCAGGTGCCCCTACATCTTGGCATTTAATTTCTACTATCAACTCATTTGTGGGAGCACAGGACCAATCACTTAGTTGATTTATTGCTGCTGGGTAGTCTCTGTATGTTACGATGAACGATGTACTGTAAGTCATTGAATTCTGAATAAATTACCAAATCAAAAAACAGTTGTTCGATGCTGGAGTCTCAGGAGAAAAAAATACCCACAAACAACAAAACATAACCCCCAGGGTGGAGTTAGGCTGTTGTGTTTTTTCTTTTTTTAAAGGACCATATATATTATCTTGAGAAAGGAGTATATCTCTAGCAATTATGCTGTATTTCAAAGGGATCAGATATTATGAAATTCCACCTAGACCAAAGGCCAAAAATGGAAAAGTATCTTTAGCGTTACAGAGGCCCAAGCACAAACGTATAGTGATATAATTAGGATGTGTCTTACTTTACAATTCCATGCTCTTTTGGCCTTAATATTAAAGGAAAACTTAGATCTGTGTTTAAATTTTGTATTGGTTAGTTTTTATTCCAGACCAAGGTCTATTAATGTACTCTGTCTAGTAACTAGAATACCTGAGAATATTAAGAAACTTAAATGGCTGTGGTTTGCTTTTAGAACATTTCAGCTTAGAAGAATGTGTCTTGTTTACTTTTTGCTTGCTAAGCATGTATGACTGGCAAAAGGCCTTGTAGCCCTGCTGCCCACATGGTCTGGACAAAATAACTAGTGGTCTGTTAGAGAAGAACAAAAGAGAAACAAGAAAAATAATTTTCCTTTGGCCAGAAGATATCACTGGAGCCTTGATTGCTAGAGTTGAAGCAACAACTAAAGTAGAGGGAAATCAATGGAAAGTAGTGTGTGCTGGTAGGAAGGAGGCATTTGGGTTGGGGGTTGGATTGCATAGCACGCAAAATAAAGGTTCCTATTGATCAGTGGTATTTCAGCCTCATGTTCCCAATTGGAATTTAAGTGAGAAGTATTCTGGCATTTTCTTGTTTAGTGTTTCAGAGGAATTTGTGTTCTTTCAGCTTAGTGTACATTTATTCTTTATTTAAAAACAGGCAAACTTCTGACTCTCATGGGGATAATTAAAGAATATAATCTGACAAAATAAAATCACAAAAAATGATATACAATTGGACCGTGATACTATTCCTTCTAACCAGTCGACTTTTAGAAAAGTCAAGAAGTCTTGTTCTAGAATAAGATAACCCAAGGAGCCTGTGTTTTGAGGGGGAAGGCAGGTATGTGGTATTTCTCTGAGTCCTTTCTGTGGGGGGTGAGAAGCTAAATAAATAGCTATGCACTGAAGTCTGTGAGTCTGTTGACCTACTTTTAAGTCACTTAAATGCTTCTGTGTCTGTGCTGAAACCAAACTGGAACCTTGGAAAAAACCTTGAGATGGTTCCTCTCAGTAGTTTCCCTATAAAAATTCCCATCCCTTTGCTTATTTATTTAGTATTCTCAGAATAGATTTGGATTATTCCCCTAGGAAGATTACTGTAAATTGCTATAGTGTGCTGGCATTTTCTTGTACATTTTTTCATCAGTGAAGGGAAGATCATTTAATAGTGGTAGCTGTGATTTATTGGGTGCCTGTTGTGTTGCAAATATTATACTCAGCACTTTATGAACAAGATCTTATTTAATCTTCTCAGCAGTTGTGATAATTAAGATTTGATTGAGACTTGTCCATAGCACACTTAGAGAAGATTGTGTCAGTTCTTGAGTAGTCATTGAATAGTGTTACATCTATTTTCTTGTTTAATTTTATTTAATTTATAAATGTTTATTTACTATTTTTGAGAGAGAAGCACGCGTGCTTGCATGCATGCAAGTGCGGGGGTGGGGGGAAGAGGAAGAGAGAGAGAGAGGCAAAGAATCAAAGCAAGCTCTAGGCTCCGAGCTGTCAGTGAAAGAACCTGATGCAGGGCTCCAGCTCACAAACCATGAGATCATGACCTGAGCCGAAGTCAGACGCTTAACCAACTGAGCCACCCAGGCACCTCTCTTGTTTAATTTTATTATATCTCTGTTTCCTAACTCCTTAGCATAGTTCTGGCACATGGTAAGCGCTTAATCAATGTTTGTTGACTGTATATCTGACTCCATTGAATACGTACGTACTTTATCTTAAAGCCAAGTTCCCTTTCTAATAAAGAATCTTCTACAGCCTCCAGCACTTTGGGAATATTAGCTGGTGTTTCTCCTTTTTCTCTGGCCCTTGCTTTTTGCTTCTTTTAGGGTGCCCCTATTCCTCTGCTCATCCTTTAAATGTTGATGTTCCTCCAGGCTCTGTTTTAAGCCCTCTTATATTCTCTATACTTCCCATGGGAAATATCTGTTTCATTGGCATTATTTGTTATTCATGTGTGGAAGATGCCCAAATCAGTATCTCCAGTTAAGATTTTTCTTCTGAGCTGACCTTCAGTTCCATTTATTTTATTCATATATTTGTTAATTAATTCAGCAAACAGTTATCAACTGTATTCCATCTACACAAAGTATAGCAGTGAAAAAGGTTAAACAGGTTTCAATTCTCATGGAGCTTATGTTATCGGGAATAAACAAGATTACAGTTCTAGTAAGTGCAATGAAGACAGTAAATCAAGGTAATGTGATAGAGCATGGTTAGGGACGAATTCTCTGAGGAGGTGATATTTGAGACCTAAGGCAGGGTACAAGACTGGTGTGTTTGTTGAAAGGAGGAAAGGAGAATAAAGGAAAGTGAGATAATTCCCTAATGCCAAAAAAAAATTAAAAAAAATTTTCCCCCCTAAAAGCAGGGGAATACTTGGTCAGTGTAGGTAAGGCTAAGTGAGAGCAATTAATAAAAGATGAAAAAGGGTACATATCATGGAGAGAATTTTTGACTATGGTACATTTGTTTTTATTCTAAAATTCATAGGAAGCCCTTCAAGGGTTAAAGTAGAGACTAACATGATCTGATTTATATATTTAACACATTTTTTTTAATGTTTATTTATTTTGAAAGAGAGAGAGACAGACAGGGCATGAGCAGGGGGGAGGGAGAGAGACAGAGAGTGGGGGAGGGAGACACAGAATCCAAAGTGGACTCCAGGCTCTGAACTATCAGCACAGAGCCTGACGCGGGACTCGAACTCAAGAGCCGTGAGATCATGACCTGAGCCAAAGTCGGACATTTAACTGACTGAGCCACCTAGGTGCCCCTGATTTATATTTAAAAAAAAATTTTTTTTAACAGTTATTCATTTTTTGAGAGACAGAGCATCAGTGGGGGAGGGGCAGAGAGAGAGGGAGACACAGAATCTGAAGCAAGTTCCAGGCTCTGAACTGACACCACAGAGCCCCATCCATGCAGGGCTCGAACTCACAAACTGTGAGATCATCATGACCTGAGCTGCAGCTGGATGCCCAACCAACTGAGCCACCTAGGTGCCCCCTGATTTATATTTTTTAAAACACCACTCTGGCTACCATATGAAGACTGGAAAATAGAAGTGGATATATGGAGACCATGGAAGGAGATAATGATGCTTTGCAGTAGGGTGGTTAACAGTGGTATTGAAGAGAGGTGGACAGATTTGTGCTATATTTTTTGAAGGTGGACCTGACAGGATTTGGTAATGGATTGAATGTGGGAAATGATAAAAAGCCAGTTTTCTATTTGACATCTCTTCTGGTTTCAGAATCACCCAGTGTTTAACATGGTGCAAACTGATCCCCCTCTTCCCCTCCCCTTTCTTTTCCCAAACCTACTTCCTTTCCAGTATTTCTTTTTAAGTGGTTCTCTATGAACCCATTTGCCTAGGACAGAAACCTAGTCACTATCTTCCATTTGTAATTCTTTTTCCCTGCATATCTCTCCCACCTCAACCAGTAAAGGCCATTGATTCTGTATTTGAACGTACATGTCTCTATCCATAGTATCACACCTGGATTTCTACCTCAGTCTTTTCACTGGTCTCCGTTTGTATCATTATGCTTATCTGATCCATTCTGGATGCTGCAGACAGTGTTTTGTTTTGTTTATTTAATTTATTTGTTTAAATTCAAGTTAGTTAACATACAGCATAATATTGGTTTCAGGAGTAGAACCCAGTAATTCATCACTTACATATAACACCTAGTGCTCATCCCATTGAGTGCCCTCCTTAATACCCATCACTGATTTAGCTCATCCCCCCATCCACCTCCCCTCCAGCAACCCTCACTTTGTTCGTTATAGCCAAAAGTCTCTTACGGTTTGCCTCCCTCTCTATTTTTATCTTATTTTCCCTTCCCTTCCTCTATGTTCATCTGTTTTGTTTCTTAAATTCCACATATAAGTGAAATCATACGATATTTGTCTGTCTCTGATATTTCACTTAGCATAATACACTCTAGTTCCATCCACGTAGTTGCAAATGGCCAGATTTCATTCTTTTTGATCGCCAAGTAGTAGTCCATTGTGGGGTGTGTGTGTGTGTGTGTGTGTGTGTGTGTGTGTGTGTGTGTGTGTGTGTGTGTGTGTTTTTTATATATCTACCATATCTTCTTTATCCAGTTATCAGTTGATAGACATTTGGGCTCTTTTCATAATTTGGCTATTGCTGATAATGCTGCTGTAAACATTGGGGTTCATGTGCCCCTTCAAATCAGCATTTTTGTATCCTTTGGATAAATACCTAGGAGTACAATTGCTGGGTCATAGCATAGTTATCTTTTTAATTTTTTGAGGAACCACCATACTGTTTTCCAGAGTGGTTGCACCAGTTTGCATTCCCACCAACAGTGCAAAAGTTTCCCCATTCTCTGCATCCTCCCCAACATCTGTTGTTTTCCTCAGTTGTTGATTTTCGCCATTCTGACAAGTATGAGGTAGTATCTCATTGTGGTTTTGATTTGTATTTCTTGCTGCAGACAGATTTAATTAAGGCACTTCTTTCCTGAAAATTCTTCATTGGCTCCCTCAGGATAAGGTTGAAACTCTCTTAACATGATCTGTTGAGAGATTGCTTATGACATGTCCTCTCCTTGCCACTTTAGCCTCATCTTTCACCTTTCCCACCCTTACTATCCACCAGCCACACTGAATTATTATTTGATCCTCAGTGAGTCATGCTCTAGTTGTTATGCTTACTCTCTTTTCCTAACCCTCTTTTTGCCCACTCCCCATTATTCATCCACAGCAAGCAAACAACATACAAAAGCTTGTGGATGTCCTTTGGGTATCAGCTTAGATGTCATTTCTTCAGAGAGACTTTCTGATCCACCAGCTCTTAGTTAGTTTCCCCTGTTTTACATCCTCTTAGCACCCTCTACTACCTTCCAGGGTACTATCAGTACTACCAGGGTACAATCTCAATATTTTGAGTTGCCATTGTTTAACTAGATGGTAAGCTTCATAAAGGTAGGGGCACTATCTTCCATGTTCACCATTATATTTTCAGTTCTAGATTCCCTTTTTTTTTTTTTTTTTTTTTTAGTTTTTATTTAAATTTTAGTTAACATGTGGTGTAATATAAGTTCAGGTTGGGGTGCCTGGGTGGCGCAGTCAGTTGAGCGTCCTACTTCGGCTCAGGTCGTGATCTCATGGTTTGTGAGTTCAAGCCCCACATCGGGCTCTGTACTGACAGCTCACAGCCTGGAGCCTGCTTTGGATTCTGTGTCTCCCTCTCTCTGCCCCTGCCCCTCTCACTCTCTGTGTTTCTCTCTCTCTCAAAAATAAATAAACATAAAAGAAAAAAAATTTTTTTTAATTAAAAAAAATAAGTTCAGGTATGCAATATAGTGATTCAGCATTTCTATACATCACCTGGTGCTCATCACAAGTGTACTATTTGTTTGTTTATATTTTTTGAGAGAGAGAATACAAACGGAGCAGTAGAGGGAGAGGGTGGAAGAGGATATTAAGCAGGCTCCATGCTTGGCAAGGAGCCAGACTCAGGGCTCGATTTCATGACCATGAGATCATGAACTGAGCTGAAATCAAGAGTTAGAAGCTTAACCAACTGAGCCACCCAGATGCTCCACAAGTGCACTCTTTAATCCCCATCATCTATTTCACACTTTACCCCACCCACCTTCCCCCCTTGTAACCATCCATTTGTTCTCTATAGTTAAGAGTCTGTTTCTTGGTTTGCCTCTTTCTCTCTCTACTTTCCACCTTTGCTCGTTTGTTTTGTTTCTTAAATTCCACATATGAGTGAATCATTTGGTATTTGTCTTTCTCTGACTTATTTTGCTTACAGCTTCTATGTTCTTTTTTTTCAAGCTTATTTATATATTTTGAGAGAGTGTGTGTGCATGTGAGTAGGGGAGGGACAGAGAGAGAATCCCAAGTAGGCTCCATGCTGAGCCTGGAGCCCAACATGGGGCTCCATCTCACAAGCGTGAGATCATGACCTGAGTTGAAATCAAGAGTCCCAACGCTCAACCGAGTGAGCCACCCAGGAGCCCCTCTAGAATGTTTTGTTTTGTTTTTTTTAACTTAAGTTTATTTATTTAGAGAGAATAGGGCAGGGTAAGAGAGAGAAGGTGAGAGAGAATCCCAAGCAGGCTCCACACTTTCAGCACAGAGCCCAACACAGGGCTCAAACTCATGAACCATGAGATCGTGACCTGAGCTGAAATCAAGAGCCACACACTTAACCGACTGAACTACCCACGTGCCCTCAGATGGTTGTTTTTTGTATTTTTTTTTTTTTTTTACTTTTTTAAATGTTTATTTTTGAGAGACAGAGTGAGTGGGGAGGGGCAGAAAGAGAGGGAGATACAGAATCTGAAGCTGGCTCCAAGGTCTGAGCTGTCAGCACAGAGCCCAACGGGGGGCTCAAACCCACTAACTGCGAGATCATGACCTGAGCTGAAGTCTGATGCTTAACTGACTGAGCCACCCGGGTGCCCCTTAATGTACATTTGTTGAAGGTGATCTGTGGTAAGAAAGATAGTGTATTAATAGAACATTCATGGTATTTTTAGTATGAGGTTTTATTCAGCCTACTGACATTGTTATGGAAAGACTATTCAATATATATACATCACAATAAACTGATATTTCTGGGTAAATAATAAACTGATCAGTGCCCTAATGTTATTCTTGAAAGTGGCGTGTCGACTTTTTGACATGACCCCAGTAGTCCTCATGTAACCAAAAAAAAAAAAAAAAAAAAAAAAGCCAAGAAATGTTTCTTCTCCAGACATAGAATCAGTTATGCTCTTCCAATGAGCTCATTACTTTTGGTGGGAAATAGTACCATTTTGAACACTAAGTATGCTCATTGCTTCTGTGTTATGCCAATATGACAACTGAAAATGTAATATTTCTTTGTAGTTCTTTTTGTCTTTGAGGTAAAAATGTTTTAAAGTCACTTGAAATAATTATCTTTTCTGTGTTGTTAATTTACCAACTTGACATGGGCTTGTTTCATTCACTTTTTACATTTAGGGATTTTTTTTTTCGTTGCAGTTTAATTTGATTTTATACTTAAATAAAGCACATACATGGTTCCAAATTCAAATCTGCAAAACAGTATACACTCAGAGCAGTTTAGTTTCTTTCTTTGTCCTTTCCACTTACCCATTTCTTCCCTCAACAGGTAACTTTTGCAGGGGGATGGGGAAGCTTTGCCTTCCTTTTTAAAAAAGCATAAACATAAGTGTATATATATTTACCCCCAAATTCACACATACATACATACTCACATAAACATGCACATTTCTTAGAAGAATGTCAGTATACTATTCTTACACACTTTTTTTTAACTTGATGTTATAGTAACAAGATAAGAAGATAGTCCTCATTCCTTTGTAAAGCTGTATAGTATTCTCTTACAGAATTAGACTATAGTTTATTCAACCAGCTTTGTCTTTTTGGACGTTTGAGTTATTTCTGGGCTTTGCTATAACAAATGCTGCAGTGAATAGACTTTTTTATATATCTTTCATATTCTTTACCAATGTGTCTTTGGGTTTAGTTGCTAGAAGTGAGAATAACTTTGCTAAATTAAATTTTTTTTTAATGTTTATTTATTTTTCAGAGAGACAGAGACAGAATGCGAGTGGGTTAGGGGCAGAGAGGGAGACACAGAATCCAAAGCAGGCTCCAGGCTCTGAGCTGTCAGCACAGAGCCTGATGCGGGGCTCGAACTCACGAGATGTGAGATCATGACCTGAGCCGAAGTCGGACGCTCAACCAACTGAGCCACCCAGGCACCCCTAACTTTGTTAAATTATATGACACTTCCTTCCAAAGAGATTGCATTATTTTGCATTCTCACCAGCTTTATCTGAGAATACCTGTTTCCTCACCTTACCAATTTGTGTTACTCTGATAGGTGAGTAATGGTTTCTTTGTGTCATTTTAATTTCTATCTATTTTATTGTGAACAATGTTGAGTATCTTTTTATATGTTTAATAGGCTGTTTGTATTTTTTTTCTGTGAATTTCTACATGTTTGTAGATCTCTTTTTATAGAAAAGAAAATAACCTTTTTTCTTTTAAATAAATTGTAAATATTTTTTGCATTCTTAATACTGTGTTCTTTGTCTCTCCACTTGAGTTATTATACTGCTGTAATTAAAACGTCTTGTTATGTCTGTACTTTCTTATCTGTTTGCGTTGTCAGTAACCTAGTTCAGGCTAGCATCACTTGCAAGACAATTATAATAGCTTTTTAATAATTGCCTGCCTCTGTCTCCAATTTTGCCTTTCCCAAATGTTTTGCCCATACATCACATAAATCTTTCTAAACTGTCTCTCTTACCATTTTTCTCTTGCTATACGGCCTTTAACTGCTCCCTTTGTATTTAGAGTGAAATTCATATTCCTCAGCTTATTGCTTAAGCCGTTTCATGAGTTAGCACCAGTTAGCTTAACTTCATTAGCCAGTGAGTCTAATATTGAGCTTCATTGAATTTTTCTTTGTTTACTCTGCAGGCTTCTGTTTTTCACTTGGATTTTTCTTACAGCCTGGATCACTTTATCCTCCCTTTCCCTTCCCAGCCCACCCTAATCGTGTTAGCCAAATCTTACCTATTCTTTAAGCAAGGATCAGATACTACCTTACAATACCTCTCCTCTGCTATTCCCACGATTCTCACTATGATCAGGTTGATTTCTGAGAGCATTCTAGTTGGGAACCATTAGAATTAAGGAGGTACTAAAGAGAAGATCGTCAGATATCCAGAGATTTTGATACATTATATTCTGGTAGTCTGGTTGTATCACATTGACAGAAAACTAATAGTACATATGTTTTCTTAATTGATTCGTATAACCTCCTAAAGGTGGTGCCAGTGATATTTCTGTTGTCCACATCTCTTCATTTTTATTAGAGTGATAATTATGACTGCTTAGGGGACCAAAAATTTAATTTTAGTTTCAATCTAACCATACTCCACTTTTTTCTTCAAGTGTACAATTACATTTGCAAATTCACTTTTACTGTGTGGTATCACTGAACTCAAATTCAGAGTGTGATTCCTATGGGTGTGGGAAAATTTTCACTCTAAATTTTCTAAATTGATGAAGTTTTATAATTAAAATCTGTAGCTAAGGAATGTTTTGATAGTGTTTAAAGTATTGTATCAATGTGGCTTGGTCGGTTAAGCATCCGACTTCAGCTCAGGTCATAATCTCATGGTTTGTGAGTTCAGCTCTGCTCTGATAGTGTGGAGCCTGCGTGGGATTCTCTCTCTCTTTTCCTCTCTCACTCTCTCTCCCCCTTGCTCACTTGCCCTCTCTCAAAAATAAAGTATTGTATAAAACTGATATCCTTAAGGCGTCAGAAAATACATCCACAGTTTTAACTTTTTGCTCTTTCATTTAGTTGGGCCTGAGATAATTACAGAATCCCTTGGAGCCCCAAATAGTTAACAACCTCAGACAAAAGTATTTGCTTGCCAAGGACAGAATGTTCCCCTTAATAATATAAGGGAAATAAAGTTCCATTTGGCACCAGAAGTGCAGTGTAGGATAGGCTCATTTGAGTTCATGACAAACATAATAAAATGAGAAAGAGTATTTTGGCTAAAATAATCCTTAGGTAATCATCACCTTATAAAAAGATCTTTAATTGCTAAGGGAAAAAGTAGATAAGATATTCTTCATTGCTTTGATCCAGGGAAAGTTTGTGATCAATAATGAAGAGCACTGAAAAAAATTGGGGGATGCCTGAGTGGCTCTGCTGGTAAAGCATCTGACTCTTGATTTTGGCTCAGGTCATGATCTCACAGTTGCTAAGATTGAACCCTGCATACATCTCTGTGCTGGCAGTGCAGGGCTTGTTTGGAATTCTCTCTCTCCCTCTCTTTCTGCCCCTCTCCTGCTCACACGTGCTGTCTCCCTCTCTCAAAACAAGTAAACAGTTGAAAAAAATAAATAAAATTTGCAATTTCCCCCCTCTTTAAATCAGTATCATGTATGTGCTATAAAAAGAGAAAAGTGGTTTAATTATTTTTGGTTCATTTTTACCTCTGGTCGAGTAAATGTGAAACTTTACATCGTTTCCAGGTGTAATCTTAAGAACATAAGTACATGAGTTCTAGCCTACATTGCTTTATAAGATAATCAGATTTGGCAGAGATGTGAAGGCTTTAAAAGAAGAAAAGACAAAATTCCCAGCGTATACCCCTTTACCTTCTCCTGGCTCTGTACCTAAAACTCTTTCACGTCCATTACCATTCACTTGCCTTTCCTCCCCTACTAGACTGTGAACTCTGTTAGAACTGAGTCTGACTTCTCTGTATATCACTAGTGAATACAGGCATGAATCTGGGATCTAACCCTAGCCATACTGACAAGCTTCTGTTTAGCCTTAGGCAAGTCATGGTACAGCTCTTTATGCCTTCTTTCAAAAGGACAAAAGAGAAAATCATAGTTTCTTCGATATGGAAGAGATCTTAAAGATTACATAATCCAACTCCTTTATTGTACGGATGAAGAAACCTTGCCTGCCTGACTCTTCTAAATGTGAGAATAGAAATACTTTGAACTAAATAAATAGCAGTGTTATATTTCATCCTGATCTTCTCATGTGAGATAGATTAATTTCATTTAGAACTATGGTATATAGTCTTAAAATAGATCCATGTTTTTCTTTGCAATTTAGCCCTCAAATCTTATTCTTGAGTTAGAAAAAATGTGGGTGGTTAAGTTTCTCAGGGTAGGATACAATAAGAGAGAGGAAGAAACATTTAATCAGTGGGATTTATAATAAATGATAACAAAATACCTACATCTCGTTGCTTAAGTAATTTCTCATTAGGCACTTTTCTCACTAAGCTTGGTTTTTGTTTTTGTTGTTTTTTAGTAATAAAATCATGGACACATTAAGGTCCATATGTCTAAATATATAGGCATTTAAAAATCATTTTTTGAAGTTGTTTGGATTTTGGACTTTTAAAATTTTATTTTGGGGACGCCTGGGTGGCTCAGTCTGTTAAGTGACCAACTGGCTCAGGTCATGATCTTGCAATTTGTGAGTTCAAGCCCCGCGTCGGGCTCTATGCTGACAGCTCAGAGCCTGGATCCTGCTTCGGATTCTGTGTCTCCCTCTCCTCTTCGTGCTCTCTCTCTCTCTCTCTCTCTCTCAAAAATAAATAAACATTAAAAAAATTAAAAATAAATAAAATTTCATTTTGTTACAAAGTATCTTCAAACTGGATTATGAAGGAGAGCTGTGTCCTGGCATCTATTATAACATACCTCAAGCAAATTAAAATATTTATGCATTTGTAAAACCAAGGAGTGATTATTTGCTTTTCTTTTTTTTTTTTTAAATTTTTTTTTTAACGTTTATTTATTTTTGAGACAGAGAGAGACAGAGCATGAATGGTGGAAGGGCAGGGAAAGAGGGAGACACAGAATCGGAAGCAGGCTCCAGGCTCTGAGCCATCAGCCCAGAGCCCCACGCGGGGCTCGAACTCACGGACCGCGAGATCGTGACCCGGGTGAAGTCGGACGCTTAACCGACTGAGCCACCCAGGCGCCCCGATTATTTGCTTTTCAAAAGAAGGCTTCACTTTTAAAAATCATCCAATTGAAATACTTGTGTGTACTACAGAACTGTGTACTACTTCTGTGTATTACTTAGGATGGGGAGGGCTGGGAGAATAGGAAGGTGATGGCTAAAGGTTCAGGCAGGGTTCATTTTTGAGGTGATAAAAGTGTTCAAAAATTGATTGTGGTGATGGTTGCACTTTTCTGTGAATCGGCTAAAAACCGTTGAATTGTACATTTTAAATAGATGAACCGCATGATGTGTGAATTATATCTCAGTAGGCTGTTGTTAAAAAACATTTATCATGGGGCCCCCTGGGTGGCTCAGTTGGTTGAGCGTCCCAACTTTTGCTTTTGGCTCAGGTCATGATCTCACAGTTGTGAGAACAAGCCCCATGTCAGGCACCACATTAGCATGGAGCCTGCTTGGGATTTCTCTCCCTCCTCTCTCTCTGCCCCTCTCTCACTTTCTCTCTCTCTCGCTCTCTCTCTCAAGATAAATAAAATTATCATAAGAATTGTCTAGTGAATGTTGTTATATCATGTAACCATGTTTTTTTTTTTTTATAATAGTGGCCAACATTTGTTGATTGCTTATTATATGCCAGGTATTATGCTAAATATTTTAAAGTGTACATTTTCTTATATGAGGCTTTAGTTTACATAAAGCTTTCCAGCAACATAATCATCTTTATATACTCCATGGATACTAGCACAGAGCCTTAACGAATGCCATAAAGTTAAAATGTATGCATGGATGACTGTGTATGTGAATGAATGAATGAATGAATGAATGAATTTAGTTACCACTCTGGCATGGAATCTCAACACATCAAAGCATTGCTTTCTCATTATCTTTCTATCAGTCTACTCTCAGACCTACCAAGCAGTTCCAGCTTACATAGGGATTAGTGGTTTTATCAAGTAGAAGATTTATTTTGACTTGATTTTGCCATTTACACAGAAGTAAGTAAGGATGAGGAGAACATTTATTGCATTTCTGTCTTTCCCTTTGCTCCTTATTTCAAGCAGTCAGCAATCCATCTTTAGCTCTCAGTCTTTAGTGGGAGAGGTTTAAGCTTTCTGCAGATCTAAGGAGAACATTACTCCAAATAAATTTGGTTTAGAATATGCCTGAATCAGAGTCCAAGAAAATTCCTCTCAAAATCTTGTACATAGGTGGGACGCCCAGGTGGCTCAGTCGGTTAAGCATCCGACTTCGGCTCAGGTCATGGTCTTGCAGTTCGTGAATTCGAGCCCCGCATCAGGCTCTGTGCTGACAGCTCAGAGCCTGGAGCCTGCTTCAGATTCTGTGTCTCCCTCTCTTTCTGCCCTTCCCCTGCTCATGCTCTCTGTCTCAAAAATAAATAAAAAAAACATTAAAAACTTGTTTTTTAAAAAATCTTGTACGTAGGTGATGATTCCTACATGTATATATTTCACTTTCAGAGTAGAAATAAGAGGCCCCCAAACATTTTCAGTCTTATTTTTAGACAGTTGGGTTAGGATAATTCATTGGATGTGGACTAAATTCACAAATAAGATAGTTCAGCTCTGCAACCCAAAACCCCCTAGGATTCTGATGATCTCATGGCCTGTGGTTCTCTAACACTGTGACATTATTTTCTTTTGAATTCTGGGTCAACTGGAAGATGCTTTTTGTAAAGCAAGAAGTTTTAACTTTGAAGTCTAATTTATCAGTTTTTTTTGTTTAATGGTTTGTGCTTTGGGTGCTGCATGTAAAACCTTAGGTCCTGTAGATTTTTTTCCTGTATATATGTATTTTAATTTTTTTTAAGTTTATGTATTTTTGAGAGAGAGAGAGACAGAGCATGAGTGCGGAGAGGCAGAGACAGAGGGAGACACAGAATCCAAGGCAGGCTCAGGCTCTGAGCTGTCAGCACAGAGCCCACTGCAGGGCTCAAACTCACAGACTGCGAGATCATGATCTGAGTCGAAGTTGGACACTTAACCGACTGAGCCACCCAGGTGCCCCTTCTATATATGTTTTATATCGAATTTAATATTTAGGCCCCTGAGCCACTTGAATTAATTTTTGTGTAAGATCTAAAGTATGTATCAGCGTTCTTAAAAAAAATTTTTTTCTGACACCATTTATTTTCTTGGTGTTACCGTAAATGTTACTGTTTTTATAAATGTGAGATTGCAGTAGTTCTTTGCTGGGACATAGTAATAGTGAGTTGACTTTTCTATATTTTCTATATGTTTTCTGTTTTCTATATATCCTGTGACCTTGCTAAACTTAAACTTAACTTTTTTTAGTTCAAGGAAGTTGTATATTTTTGTTGGTTTGGGGGGGATTTTTGGTAGATTCTTTGGGGTTTTCTAGATACTTACGTCACTTTTCCTCCAATCGGTATGCCTGTTCTTTCTTTTTTTTTTCTTTATTGTATTAGCTTTTTAGTACAGTGCTGAATTAGAATTGTGAAAAAAGACGTTCTTACTTTGTTCCAGGTCTTAGGGGGGAAGCATTCATTCTCTCACCATTAAGTATGATGCCACCTATAGGATTTTCATAGATACCCCTCTTAGTTTAAGGAAGTTTCTTTGTGTTCTTAGTGTGCTGGGAGGCCATGAATACATGTGGAATTCTAACGAAAGCTTTTTCTGCATCTCTTGATATGACATCTGGTTTTTCTTATATAGCCTTATGAGCATGGTGAATTACAACAATTATTGATTTTCATGTGTTGAGCCAGCCTAGCATTCCTGGAATGAATCCCACTTAGTTGTAATGTATTAATTATCTTTTTTATATATTGCTAGATTTAATTTGCTAAGCACTTTTGCAAATGTATGTTGCTTTTTAAAAGTAAAATTGAATTCTAGAATACACATTTTGATGTGGATTATAAAAGACAACAAGTGCCTTAGAGATCATGATTTCTTTGTTCCTGCCTTCCTAAAATAACTTTTTCTTCATGTCCTAATTTGAAAGATTGGCTATATGTCGTTAGGACTTTAGATAAAAATCTAAGTTATTTGAAAAATTGTACATTTTTAGGTAATCATTTGACAAAAAATGTGAGACCATCCCCTCTTTAACGAGATAATTTTGGCTACTAATTCATAGTGTGTTTTAGGTGACTTTTTCTTTTAAATTGATTTTTTTTCTCATTTTGACATTTGGAGCTTATCGTTGTAATGTATTAAATTAGCTTTATTAACATATCTATCGTGTCAGCATTCACTGATAATTTCAAAATGGCTGAAGAATTGGGATATATTCAATCCAGAATGAAAGCTTTAAAGAATAATCTCCCGGGGCGCCTGGATGGCTCAGTCGGTTAAGTGTCCGACTTCAGCTCAGGTCACGATCTCGCCGTCCGTGAGTTCGAGCCCCGCGTCAGGCTCTGGGCTGATGGCTCAGAGCCTGGAGCCTGCTTCTGATTCTGTGCCCCCCCCCCGCCCCTCCCCTGTTCATGCTCTGTCTCTCTCTGTCTCAAAAATAAATAAATGTAAAAAAAAAAAAAATTAAAAAAAAAAAAAGAACAATCTCCCAAGGAGAACATAGTTCTGGTATTGACTCTGGTGGTGAATGACTGTTTTGGGTTGTTTTTTGTTTTTGTTTTGTTTTTTAAATCCTCTGCAGGGATATGTGTAATGAATCACTGACAGTTCTGTGCCAGTGAATATGGGGATATTGATATAATGGTTGATGGGTTTAACATCCCAAATCCAAGTATGAAGGAAAGAGATAGGGTCACACAGCTCAAAGGAGCATGGAAAAAGCATTCTTGCTGATAGAATCATTCCTCCTTTCAGAATGCTACCTAGAGAACTGGCATAGTTTAATTGCTTACAGCTGGGTAATAGAGGGTTGCTGTGTTGTGAGACCAAGATTCAGGTAGTCTTGCTGTGTTGTGAGACCAAGATTCAGGTAGTTCTTAGTGTGCTGGGAGGCCATGAATACATGTGGAATTCTAACGAAAGCTTTTTCTGCAAGTCAGTAGTAACTTCTGTCTACATTTGTGCAAACTTTTAAATTATGCATGTTAAATAAATATCTTCTACTGCCCCCTCCCATACATGCAAATGCAGTTCAGTTTTAGAACAAGGGGTACTAAGGCCTCACCCTCCTAAAGGGTAAATAGAGGACAGGCAGCTTGAGTCTTAGAATTCAGCTTGAATGTTGAGAATGGAAAATATATTACAATGTTTGGGATTTCTTTTCCTACTTCTTACATAAAAAATTGAAGTGTGGTACAAAGGTCTATATCCATAGAAATAGCTTCTAAAAACATGGACACCTGATTCAAAGGATATGAATATTTTTAAAGATTTTGAGACATGTGAAATGTATCCAAGAGAAAACAGTCCTCTAAGTCAATGACGACTTGTCCAAGAAACTACACCTATTACGGGTCAGTGAAGCTGTCTGTTGAAACAGGGACTTTATTTTCTTCAAAAGGTTCATCATAATGTAGTACTTGTGTCCTGCTGAAGAAGTAACTTCACAGAGAGGCACTTAACATTTGCAAGATTCAAAACCAGGCACCCAGTAGGTACTCAGATTATATTTTTTAAATGTTTTAATATTTGTTTATTTTTGAGAGAGGGAGAGACAGAGCACGAGTTGGGGGCAGGTGGAGAGAGAGGGAGACACAGAACCCGAAGCAGGGTCCAGGCTCTGAGCCGTCAGCACAGAGCCCAACTCATGGCTCAGACTCACTAACTTCGAGATCATGACCTGAGCTGAAGTAGCATGCTCAACCCACTGAGCCACCCAGGTACCCAGGTTCTCAGAATATTTGAATCACAGAATTGTCATATTAGAGGGCTGAGATGGTCTTTAAAAAAAGGAGAAGAAAAGCAAGCTGAGATGGTCTTAGCAGGATTCAATCTGTCCCTGTGTGCGTATGTGTGTATGTTTTCTGGGACATGCATTTGCCTCGTTAAGATAAAGTATTTGTCCTATCTATGCAGAAAAACATTAAATAGATCATGCTACATATTAAATATTCCTTTCTCCCTATTATCTTGTTTTACTACTCCAGAATAAAACTTTTATAATGATAGTTAAACCTTAGCCTTGGCAAACCAAATTCAGGATCAGTCTAAACAGCTTTATGTTATGAGCTGAGATCCAGAACCAAATTAGCTAACTCTTCATATTAAAGCATTTTATGGTTTTTCTTCTCTCAGACAGTGAAGATACCTTGTTTTTTCTTTTGAAGGATCAAAATGAAACTGAACATGTTCTACCTGTGTTAAGGTTCCCAGAGCCCCAAATCTTTTTTTTTTCCCCATTCTGCTTTCTGTATTCATATTTGGCTAGAAGGATTTTGTATTTAATGCCTATACTATGACTACAATAGTTTATTCTCATTAATACCATTAACTATAAGTAGTAGACTGGCTCTTCTTTGGGATTTTTTTAATATAGCACCAGCACTTAAATTATTCATATTTGATATTTGAGAACCTCTTCCCAGAGGTCTTTTATTCTTGAACAAATTTGCTTGATTTTTACCCAAATTGCTTACTATTATATTTTGAACAAGTAGAGTAACTTTTTTCTTTTTAGTGCAACTTTTGATTTCTCTAAACCTCAGTTTCCTTATTGGCAAGAAGAAACAAATTAGGTTATTGTAAAAATGCAAATTTGCTAGGCATACAGAGCACCTTGAATATAGGTCTTGGTACATTGTAGGTATTTTTTTTTTAATTTTTTTTTAACATTTATTTATTTTTGAGACGGAGAGCATGAACGGGGGAGGGTCAGAGAGAGAGGGAGACACAGAATCTGAAACAGGCTCCAGGCTCTGAGCTGTCAGCACAGAGCCTGACGCGGGTCTCAAATCCACGGACCGTGAGATCATGACCTGAGCCGAAGTCAGACGCTTAACCACTGAGCCGCCCAGGTGCCCCCATTGTAAGTATTTTAATAAACCTTAGGTGTTATAGTGACTTACAAAACATTGTATGAAATTATATCTTCCTGTTTGTCACTTCTGTTTTTAAAAAAAATTTTAAGTTTATTTATGTATTTTTTAAGTCATATCTACACCCAGCATGGGACTTGAACTCATGACTATGAGATCTAGAGTTGCAAAGCTCCTCCAACTGAGCTAGCCAGGCACCCCAGCACTTTTGTTTTTGTAAACAAATCTCATCCATTTATTTGTGTGTAGGAGGCAAGAACTGAATCACAATACCAGAGGAATGGCATAATGGTGTGGCCATTTATTTTAATACAGATTCGAGAGGAATTTGGCTTTGGGTTTGCCACAAAGTACTGGGTCTCTTTAGGTAATATGCTCAGAATATCTTTAGGTGTATCTAATGTGACCTGTTCATTGGCTTGGAGTGCCACATAAGACTATTTCCCTAAGTATTCAAAACAATACAGTTCCAAATCTCATGCCGTGTGAGAATTGTTTAAAGTTCATTTTTCTTCAAGTCCTCTTCCCAGATACTTCAAGGACTTTCCAGGATAGTATTCAGTCTAAAGGTTGCTTCCTAGTTATTATTATAAGAGAAAAGAGTGTTCTAGCCACTGCAGAGTTTGGGTGGGAATCAGGATGTTACTGCAGTGCTTCAGAGCCCAGGAGATATCAGAGTCCTAGTAAGGTGAACAGTGCATCCATGGTGGAATGATGTATCCTAGCACAGGGTGTCCAAGCCCAAGTGGGGTGAGGGTGCCCACACCCAGGGAGGAGGTGATTGCAGAGATATGAGATGGGTTACACACAAAAGGGTAGGGGTTCGGGGGGCCTGGATTGCTCAGTTGGTTAAGCATCCGACTCTTGATTTGGCTCAGGTCATGATCTCATGGTTTATGAGTTCAAGGCCCGTGTCGGGCTCCTCACTAACAGCATGGAGCCTGCTTGGGATTCTTCTTCTCCCTCCCCCTCCCCCTCCCCCTCCCCCTCCCTCCCTCTCTGTCTCTCTCCCTCTCCCTCCCTCTCCCTCTCCCTCTCTCTGTGTCTCAAAAATAAATAAACTTAAAACAGTATGATCAGAAGGGTAGGGACTTTATTAAATAAGTAAATATATATTGAGGATAATGGAAGCCAGGTTTTTCACTATAAGAGAAAAGAGTTCCAAATTTGGAAAGGAAGAAGACTATGAACCTTGTGATGTTGGATTGGAATATTGTGGTTATTTCAAAAATTTTAAATTTAAAAATAATGAAATATAAATTATAAACCTAACTCAGATTGTAGCTTAAATACAAAGATACTTCACCTTATACATGGGACTGGATATTATTTATGTACCTCTTAAAAGCGATTGACAGAATTTGCTAAGCTTCAGAAAGAACCATGTGATTTATAAGCCAATCCTAAAAGCTTAAGGAAAAGCTTCAGTTTCTGAATTTGCAGCTTTATAAATTGAATGTTATATGTTACAAAGTCTAAGATCAAATCTTTTAAATATACCTGATATGTACACAAAAACTCCCTTGAGCATGTAATAGAAGTTTTTAAAGAAAGGACAAGGAGAGCATAGATGGTCTGCCTGATAAAGCTGGATTACATTGTAGGTCCTGAGCTCCCTGGTGTCCACAGCAAAAAGTTAGATGTGGGAATTTTTATCTTGGGTTCATGAATTTCTTAGAGTTATATGTAAATCTCTGTATGTGTGCATGTTTTTTTCTGGAGAAAGAATGCATAGTTTTCATCATCCTCAGTGGGGTTGTGTGATTCAAAAAAGGTTGAAGCATTGTATCATATTTTTAAAAGGATGGATATCTGAAGGTCCTCTATAAATTCAATTTTAGGAATCCTTTTGTAGGGAACATTAATGGAGCATGTAGTACAGAATTAAATTTAGGTTTTAGATTAGGTTTTACATATGAAGTAATATTTTATTGAGTGCCTTCAAGAAAAAGCTCTGGAATACTAATACATTTCATTCTCACTACATTTATGCAAAGTAAAGATTATTCTTATAATTCTGATGAGGAAATTGAGACTCAGATTAAAAAGCTTGCCCTAGGTTACAAAGTGAGAGACCATGTAAGAAAGAAGCAGGTGTTCTTTCTACTCTTTCGTTACCATTATCTCCAACCCAGTGCCTGCTCTGTACCGGGCATTGCACAGGGTACTGGTGATGTAATGTTGAACACAAGAGACTGTTGCTTCTCCTTCCCTCGTTCTCAAAAAGAAGGTGAGGGAAACAAGTAAGAATATTAAAACTGGTGTGCTTTCCTCTAATTTTAAAACTAGTGAGAATATATTTCATATATTCCCTATATTCTTCCATTTTCTCTTGTAAGATGGTTGGCAATACTTCATTGAATTTCCTTAGCCTCCCAGTATCTTTATTGGGATATATATAAATATGATTATCTTATTTATCATTGAGTCTATTAGTGGGATCAATTTAGGATCAAGGATGTCTAGTACTTGATATTACACAGTAATCATCAGTCTGCATATTGTAAATTATTAAAAGTTTTTAAAGCTACATGTATATTTATAAAATCTTCTCTAAGAGTACTTAATTTCTTTTTCTCCTTTTCAGGGACTTTAAAAATAGACAAAAAGGAGAGAGATTCAGCAGTATCTCTCTCTCCTTTGGTAGCAAGGACATGCTTTGTGCTGCTGAAATGGAGAAAGAGAAAGAGCCTAAAACCCTTAGGATCCAGAATGTCTGGCAACGCTGCCCTAGAGGCTACACACCACAGGGGTAGACATACAGGGTTTTCCATCAGGGCATTTGCTCTGAAGGGGAAGATTCTTGTGGAAACAACTAGGCTTAGAGAAGTGTGAAACTGCTCTTGGCAGAAGTTGAGCTGCAGAGTAAAGCTCTCTGCTTTAGCACTATGGCTGGGACTCTGTTGGTGTTATTCTGATATGAGCCCACAAGAGAAGGTGTGGAGTTTGTGCAGGACATGACAACAAAATGTTTTGTAATTTCATCATATAAGCCAAAGAGAAGAGTGAGTTTCAGAAAACTTAAATGCATATTTAAAACTGTTGGGAATTTTTTTTCTCTTTGCTGTTTGGTACTCCAAGAAAAGAATTTTCCTTCTAGATTGCATAGTGCTTCTGACAACAGTAGCTGGCACCTTGAAATCTAGTTTAATTTGATTTAGCACATGATAGTGAAGTGCATATTTTCTAAGAAGTTTTGTTTTCTTCATTTTTGTGTGATTGTGGAGAAGTCTCTTGAAGATTCTTGCTGCACTCTAAGTAATTAACAAAAATTATCATGAAAGTAGTTCACAGATATTATATGCTAAAAAGCTGGGTTCAAAGTCCTTCTTCATTACCTATTTGTTACCTGGAACAAGTTTCTTATCCTCTCAGCTAATCTTTGAGTTGGAGGTAGTAGTAGTAATAACTTCCTCGTAGGGCTATTATTAGGATTATACTGAATATATGTAAAACTCTATATGTGGTAATATATTAAATATTTGATAAACGGAAATCTGGGTAATGATATAAGGAAGGAGATATATACATGCTATTTTTATTTTCTTTAGAAAGTTGTTTTTTTTTTTTTTTTTTTTTTTTAGTTTATTTTGAGAGAGCAGAGAGGGAGAGAGAGAATCCCAGGCAGGCTCTGAGCCATCAGCATGGAGCCCGATGTGGGGCCCAAACCCACAAACTGTGAGATTATGACCTGAGCTGAAACCAAGAGTCAGACGCCCAACCAACTGAGCCACCCATGCGCCTCAACTTTCTTTAGAAAGTATTAAAGATAACTGAGTTGTCTCTCAACTTAAAAGAGTACTTCATTTTCACGGGGCGCCTGGGTGGCTCAGTCGGTTGGGCGGCCGACTTCGGCTCAGGTCACGATCTCGCAGTCCGTGAGTTCGAGCCCCGTGTTGGGCTCTGTGCTGGCAGCTCAGAGCCTGGAGCCTGTTTCAGATTCTGTGTCTCCCTCTCTCGGACCCTCCCCCGTTCATGCTCTGTCTCTCTCTGTCTCAAAAATAAATAAATGTTAAAAAAAAAAAATTAAATAAAAAGAGTACTTCATTTTCTAAAAACTCCCTGCAATAAACCAGGTTCTTCATCCTCCTACATCTTCCCTGACCACCAGACACCTACTTGTTACCAGTGTTAAAGTTACAAAGTGAAATTGTAAGATTTAAATATCAGCAGTGTAATCACCCATTCTGCATTTAACTTGGTACATGGAACACAGTATTAGTCAAATTAACTAATCTAGAAACTTGGATAATTTGCAAGAAACGCTTTTCTTTTATTTAACAAAAATTTGTTAAGGTTTATTTATTTACTTTTTTTTTTTTTTTTTTGAGAGAGAGAGACAGAGACAGAGAAACAGAGCACAAGTGGGAGAGGGGCAGAGAGAGGGAGACACAGAATCCGAAGCAGGCTCCAGGCTCCCAGCTCCCCAACATGGGGCTTGAACTCATGAACCATGAGATCATGACCTGAGCTGAAGTCAGACGCTTAACTGACTAAGTCACCCACGCATCCCTAAGAAAGTCTTTAAAGTTATACTGTGATCGGTTTCATTACATGCTGTTATGACTGTAATTGTTTTTGTTTTTTAAGCAAATGAAACTTGGCAGTTGAAACCTATCAAAACACAAAAGCTTGGATTTGGGTTTTACAAAAGAAACAGTGATTTTTAAAACTTGAATTGGAAAATAAGTTAATAAATAACAACCAGATTGTGCCTTTAAAATTTTTCTTACAGATGGGGCGCCTGGGTGGCGCAGTCGGTTAAGCGTCCAACTTCAGCCAGGTCACGATCTCGCGGTCCGTGAGTTCGAGCCCCGCGTCGGGCTCTGGGCTGATGGCTCAGAGCCTGGAGCCTGTTTCCGATTCTGTGTCTCCCTCTCTCTCTGCCCCTCCCCCGTTCATGCTCTGTCTCTCTCTGTCCCCCAAAAAATAAATAAACGTTGAAAAAAAAAAAAAACTAAAATTTTTCTTACAGTTTAGAAGCTGAACTCGAGAATGCTTCTCACACCTTCAGTTATCTTTATTTTTGAAGCTATGAGTCAGGATTTTTTCTTTAGCAGGACAGGGCATTTTGCAGACAGATTAACCTGTTTGCCAGTGTTTGTACACTGACCAAAACATACATATAATTAATTTCCTTGGTCTGAAAAATACAGTAAGTCTCTCTAACTAACTCAGTGCCCAACAAACGATGTGGCTCAGAGCAGGTGCTTTATTATTCATTCATGAAATACTGTGAGAGTTGGGAAGAGGAAGAGAAACATAGGAGGGCATTCTAGGTGAGAGAGCTGCAGGACCCAG
Source organism: Prionailurus bengalensis (assembly GCF_016509475.1). Lineage (NCBI taxonomy): Eukaryota > Metazoa > Chordata > Mammalia > Carnivora > Felidae > Prionailurus > Prionailurus bengalensis. The sequence continues at coordinate 54,353,342 of NC_057348.1, read as the reverse complement.
TACCCAGAGATGGTACCATGTATTATATGTAGTTTACAAGCCATCCAGTTCTGTTGAGCTACTGTCACAATATGGCTCTAAAGACATGGGAACCAAAATTAAGCTAGCAAGGTATTTGCTTTCCTTTAGGATAAGTAGAATTAAAAAAAAAAAAAAAAGCATCTTCCTTGGGATTTGGTTTGTCATTTGAGGTAGATCAGGCTATGAGAACATCAAAGATCAGATGAATAGCAAAGGTAATAAGCAAGTGGTTTACCTTCTCTGAGCCTTAATTTCCTCAGCTTTAAAAATTAAGCCAATAAATAACTAAAATGCAGGTTATTTTAGTGATTAAATGAAGTAATGTATATGAATAGCCTGATACATAAAAAAGGTCACTATTCTTTTGGTGGCTTTGATAGTAGCAGTCGTAATGAAAATAGTAATACATTGTTTATGGTGAAGAGATGTTTCTTTATCCAAAAGAATCCATGGTGCATTGCAGAATAATTGAGCTTTATAAATATTTCTAATTCTGGTATCAGTCACACATATACTGCTCATTTGTGTGACTACAGTTTTGCTTCTCGTTTTATGATTTAATTTTTTGTCTGAATACTTCATATAGATTTATAGGGAAGTAGCTGTCTATTCCACAGATTTACTATAGCAAATACCATGGAGTACAGGTGACACTTGTCTCCAGAAGTCTTTTATTGGAGTCTTTTAGTGGAGATAATTCCTTATCCCTTATTCTGGTGCCCCCTAGAATTCCTAAGTGCTCCCTAAGTTCAAATTTGTACAAATTACAAGAAGATCTTTCTCAGTTGATTCAGCCAAGAATTTTTCTAAGAGGCCTCAGAGGTGAGGACACTGGGCCATAATGAAACTTTTCTCCATAGGTAATTGGTGCCCAAACCAGGATTCAATCTATATTTTCTTCTCTCCTTGGCTAGGACTTTCTTTAGTATATATCATTCTGTCTCTAATCAAGTACACCTATGTAGTAAACTTGTATGGATCTTAAGAGTTGGTGTGGTTGATGAGAGAACAAGTCCTGTTAGAAATATTTCATGGAGGAGTGATTTTTAAAGGTTTAACAGCTTTTAAATAAGTTTAACAGGTTTTAACAACTTCTTAAAATATAATTCACATACCATACAATTCACCCATTGAAGCTGCACAATTGCATGACTTTTACTATAGTTACAAAATTTTGCAACTATTGCCATAATCAATTTTAGAACATTTTTATTACTCCCAAAAGAAACCATACATACCTATCTTAGCCATCACTGCCTAATCTCTCCATTTACCCCAGCCCTAAGCAACCACTAATCTAGCTTCTGCCTCTATAGATTTACACAGACATTATTTTATTTTTACTCTCATGAGCTGGTCAAGGAGAAGCATAGACTTATTTTATTTCATTTTATTTTTTAGAACGTTTGTTTATTTTTGAGAGAGAGCACGTGCGCGCGCGCAAGTGGGGGAGGGGCAGAGAGGGAGACAGAATCCGAAGCATGCTTCAGGCTCTGAGCTGTCAGCACAAGAGCCCAACATGGGGCTCGAACCCACGAACTATGGGATCATGACCTGAGCCAAAGCTGGATGCCCAACCAGCTGAGCCCCCAGGTGCCCCAAAAGGCATTTGATTTTAAATGGATTAATTTAGTATGTGGTCCTTTGTGACTAGCTTCTTTCATTTAGTACACTATTTTCAAGATTGATCTATGTTGTAGTATAGATCAAGTAATATGACATATTACACTTTATCCATTCATCAGTTGATGGACATTTGAGTTTTTCTTGATTTTATGAATAATACTGAATATCTAATGGTATAAATATTTGTATACAAGTTTTTGTGTAGACATATGTCTTCATTTCTCTTGGAATAATATACTTGGGAGTAGAATTGCTAGATCATATGGTAACTCTATGTTTAATCATTTGAGGAGCTGCCAGACTGTTTACCAAAGGTACTGCATCATTTTTCATTCATTTACAGTATGTGTGAGTTTTAATTTCTCCACATTCTCACCAACTCTTGTTATTATCTTCTTTATTATAGGCATGCTAAGTGGGTATGTAATAATGTCTTATTTTGGGTTTGATTTGCATTTCCCTAAAGGCTAATGATGCTTATTGGCCATTTGTGTATCTTCTTTTGAGAAATGTCTGTTCAGGTCCTTTGTCTATTTTTAATTAGGTTTGCTTTTTAACATTGAGTTGTAATAGTTCTTTATATATTATGTGTACAAGTCTCTGATATATGCAGATTTGTTTCTCATTCTCTGGGTTGTCTTTTTACTTAGTGGAGTTCTTTGAAGCACAGCAGTTTCTAATTATGACTGTGTCTACTTTATGTATTTTTTCTTTTGTTCCTTATGATTTTGGTGTCCTAAGATACCATTGATTAAATCCACGGTCACTAAGATTTATTTTCTTCATATTCCTATTTTCTTCTAAGAGTTCTGTAGTTTTAGTTCTTTTATTTAGATCTTTGATTCATTTTGATTTCATTTTTATATATGGTGTCAGGAAGGGTCCAGCTTCATTCTTTTGCCTGTTGATAGTCACTCATCCTGGTACCATTTCTTAAAAAAGACTATTCTTTTCTCCATTGAGTTGTCTTGGCAAAGGAAATAATTCTTAAGCATTGCTTTCAAAGGACAGATGTAAATGGCACAAATGAAAGCATTCTGATTTGGCTTCTAGGTAAATTATGTGAAGAGTGTGTGGTCAGGTGATTTAGATCACAGAGTCAGCTGCCTGTGGCTGACAGAAATCCTAAGTAATAGATATCTTTCAAGAAGTTTGAATATGGAATTTAGAGGGTGAAGTTGTAGTGGTAGATTAAGAAATGACCTTATGGTCTCAACCTTTTCTGTTGAAATAAGTCATGAAACCTTCAGTTATTAGAATAAATGTATAGAGAAACTTTAAAAGAAGTTTAAGTAAAAACAGCTATAAATTTATATCATAAAGATAGCCAATATGGAACAAATAATAAAAGTCATTAAAACAGAGAACATGAGATATACAATTTATAATTTTATTTCGTCCACATGAATACAGAAGCACAGAAGTAGAGATAATTAACTAAATGGCAAAGTAGGGAAAAGAATGTTAGTGAAGAGTCAGAATTTCTTGGCGATAATCCTAACCTATATTAAGTATGTAACCTTAAATAAGTCACTTAACCTTCGGAATAGTAGCTGATATGTACTGAGGTCCTACCAGGTTCAGGAGTTTGTGTAAGCCTCAGCCTTTTTTTTGTAACATGGAGATTGTGTCAAATTAATTACCTTGTAAATTTTTGTAAAGAGCCATATACATAGAAGGGATGATTATGCTTGAAATTTGAAAATTATCCAATGTCGTAGTAGAAGTAGTAGCTGATAGTATGTGTGTATGTACTCAAAATAGTTCTTCAAGGTGTGCTACATTCCTATCTTGATGAGGAAGAAACTAATGTTTAGTGATTATGAAAGTTGTACAGTCAGTAATCAGAACAGTTAATTTAATCCATGATTTCTTTATACCACCTTGATTTTAGTTTGAAAGATTATAGATCCTGGTGGGTAGAGGAAGGGAAGGGAGTAGAGTAGGACCAGTGAGATTTAAATTATTAGGCATACGGAAGGTTAAGATAAAATTCCAAAGGGGTGTTGAGTCCTCAGATAGGTGATCTCAGAAGCAAGATGGAATAGCACCATATGTTAATAAGGTCAAAGGTATACTGTATTCCATTTGACTAATATATAAATCCCAGGAGAGCTAGATATTGTGAAGCACAGTTATATAACATATAACTGGAGACAAAGGGAAGACAGAACACCAACTAGTGAAGTCATGAAATCAAGATGGAAGGAAGAGGTAAGTACAAGAGGCTACAATACTACTGCAGCTTATAGAGATGCATAGACTGCTTTGAACCATGAGGAGGTTACTTCTTAGAATTAATTCTCCTATTTATACCCTTTGAAGACTTTTCTCACCTACCAATAAAGTGTCTGTGGCCAATCTCCAAATGTTGTGGAACTAAGCACTCTTAAGTGCTTTGTGGCTTTAATCTCTCAGCTCATTGCATACTTCTTATTTTCCCCATGGTTGAGATGAGAAACATTATTTGTGAATATAAGATAGACCATAAAAAGAGTACAAGAAAACAGAACAGTTTTTGTTCCTTGATTTATCCTGTGCCATTATCTTCCTGACAACAAGTACAAAGTTCAGGCTCTAGTTGTTATCCTGCTGCTACTAAATTAGCGAGCAGTAGACATGCTTCTCTTTGATGGAGTTGAGCTGTTGGAGATATCATCAGCTAGCACAGGAAGGAGCAAAGGACTTTGACCTCTAATTCTGATTTGCAAACTTTTTATTTCTACATAGAAATTCATGGTGATTGATGTCTATGAGAATAGATTTGAGATGAAAGTATGGATAGGGAAGAAAACTAATACATACAGAGCCCATGCTCTCTGTGAGACAGTCTGAAGCACTTGAAGATGAAATAAGAGTATCAGAGTTCACAAAGGCCTGAGTTTTCATTTATACTGCTTTGCTTCTCAGAAATGACAAAGCTAGGATTCTGAAGAAAAGACAGTTGAGTTGAGAAACATTATTTTAGCAAAAGCTGATGCTGTGTGCTAATTTTGTCACCACATGTGCATTTAATAAATGATAGAGAGTAGAAGAGGAAAGTAAATACATGATTGTAAAATCTAGCTTGCCGGTCTTATGTAGTGTTTAGGAGCACGGAATCTGAACTTATACTGCCTAGGTTTCCGGCTTCTTTCCTCCATTCATTAATTTATGCAGTAAGGTGATGCCAGACTTCTCACACCTTGTGAACACAGGGCATTAAACCTGTTTGGTGTGAAGGGAAACAGAATCAGGGGGAAAATTTTTTTAGGCTGTTAATACGTGAAGGTTATAAGTGTATTGCCTGACCACTCACCAGTGAGCTCAACCTCGTAATGTATGCTGAACAACTTCTGTCAAAAACCCAGATTAGATCCTTGATATTTGGCAACAATATGCTAAGGGAAATGCCACACATCTGCCCCTTAGACTATCCCAGCCCTCTTCCAATATTGAGTCAGATTACTAGGAAGCTGCAGGCCTGAATTTATAGAAACTCACTCACTGAACTATGATTTTATAATAAGCCCTTGATTTTTGTTACAGATGGATATAAGAATCATATACAAAGAATGCCTTTCCATTTTTTGTAGAAATCGTTGTTAAAGATTTTGTTAATCTGTTTTCTTATATACAAATTCACATGCGGCGTGCCTGGGTGGCTCAGTTGGTTAAGCGTCCATATTCGGCTCAGATCATGACCTCATAGTTCATGGGTTCAAACCCTGCATCAGGCTGTGTGCTGACAGCTCAGGCCCTGGAACCTGCTTATGATTCTCTCTCCCTCTCTTTCTGCCCCTCTCTCACTTGTGCTCTCTCTCTCTCAAAAATAAGCATTAAAAAAAATTCACATACATATTTCGCCTCCAATTAAATATACTGATAAATTCTTAAGTGCTTTTATAACAACAAATGAAAAAGGTACAATGTATTTTCATTTTTGCTGTGGTTGCCTGAAAATTCAGAAGTATTCAATTGCAGTAACTAGACTTTTTCCTTTTTTTTTTTTTTTTTTTTTTTGAGAGAACACCAGAAGGGAGAGCAGGGAGAGGCAGAGAGAGAATCTTAAGCAGGCTTCATGCCTAGCGCATAGTCGGAGCCCCACTCATCCTGATCCCACGACCTAGGATCATGACCTGAGCCAAAATCAAGAGTCTGACACTTAAACAGCTGAGCCATGCAGGTAGCCCTAGCCTTAGTTTTTATGTATCTAATTCATTTATCTGTCTCCCTATCTTCTAACTTTTTTTTGTTCTTTAATTACAATTTTTATTGAGTTTATAAAAAAATACATAGATTTTACAAGTCATTTCAGATTATTTTTGAAGGTAGATTTTGAATTACTAATTGGTACTGCAACAGAATGTAATAATAATACAGAGATCCATTCCAGGCCTCAATATTCTTTTTTTTTTTAATGTTTATTTATTTTGGGGTACGTGGGTGGCTCACTCACTTGAATGTCTGACTCTTGATTTTGGCTCAGGTCATGATCTCACAGTTTGTGAGCTCGAGCCTCCCATTGGGCTTTGGAGCCTGCTTGGGATTCATTCTCATATTTTCTCTCTCTCTCTCTCTCTCTCTCTCTCTCAAAATAAACAAAGTTAAAAAAAATGTTTAAAGTTCCTTTATTATGAAAGAGAGCCCAAGCGGGGGGGGGGGGGGGGGGGTAGGGGCAGAGAGAGAGGAAAAGAGAATCCTAAGCAGGCTCTGACCTGAGGCTCAAACCCACATTGTGAATGTTATCATGACCTGAGCTGAAATCAAGAGTCAGACGCTTAGCTAGCTGAGCTACCAAGGTGCCCCAAGGCCTCAGTATTATTAATTAATGTAGCACCTAAGCAGGGACATGTGTTTTGAAACATACAGTATTAGAAATGAGGAGCCAAATGTGAAAATTAAAAATTATTTCTTTTGAAAAAGAAGTACAGTTGTGAAGTTGATTTATTTATTTTTTTCCTTCCCTAAGACTTTGGAATCATAGACCAATGGTTTCCAGCCTATGGGCTTAGATCCTTCATGACAGTGGAACTGTTGTGAGTAGTCCAAATGTCCCATGTGTATTTTTCAAAAAGCGTCATTAAAATTATAGTTTCTATCATGTGGAAGCTTGTACATTTTTTAATTCTTAGAAATGATATTTTTTTAATTCCAGTATAATTAATGTACAATTAGTAATAAATAGTACAGATTAGTAGTAATCTGTAATAGTTTCAGATGTACAGTATAGCAATTCAGCAGTTCTATACAATACTCAGTGCTCATCACAATAAGTGTACTCTCAATCCCCTTGATTTCTTTCCCTCATCCCTGCCCCCAGCAGCCTCCCCTCTGGTAACCACCAGTTTGTTCTCTATAGTTGAGTCTGGTTTTTTTTGTTGTTGTTGTCTTTTTCTTTGTTCATTTGTTTCGTTTCTTAAATATATACGAGTGAAATCATGTCTTATTTGTCTTTCTCTGACTTATTTCACTTAGGAAGTTTGTACAGTTTTTAACCTTTTAATATCATTGGATATTAGATGATATTAGGTAAGGTAAATTTAGTAGACATGATAAAGATATTGTAGGTATTTGGGCAAATGACCTTAAATTTTGTATAGAAATGCTGAAGTATTTTGATGTGGAGTACCATATGCAATTTAAGTAGTTTAGCACTGTATGTGTGTGTAAAGGCAAAGCAAATATGGTAGAAAGTTAACAGTTGTTGGATCTAGGTGGTGGATATATGGCTGTTCATTATAGCATTCTATTTTTTCTATATATTTGAAATTTTTTGCAACTGAAAGTAAAAAAGAGAAAGGCTGCTAGGACTTCAAAAGAATGGTTATCATATAGAGAACATTACTGGAGGGGAGGTGAGCAGGGTGGGGGGAGCTAGGAGGGGTGGAGTTGCAGGTGTTGGAATGGGTTAATCAGGTGATGGGTACTAAGGAGGGCACTTGTGATGCGCCCTGGGTGTTGTAGGTAAGTGATCAATCACTGAAGTCTACATTTGAAACTAATATTGCACTGTATGTTAACTAGCTAGAATTTAAATAAAAACTTGGAAGAAAAAAATAAAAGCATATGGCAAAAGCCATGTGTTTCACAGCTAGAAACAAAACAAAACAAAAAAACACACAAAAGAATGGTTATTGGTACTTGGTCCAACCTTCATTTTTTTTAAAGGAGGAGAAATTTTATCACAGTGTTTCAACTGCCTAGACTTATTTTTTGCCCAACATTATACTACTAGCATAAGGGAATAACTAACTAAAGTGTGATAACTAAAATTACTGCTACAGTCTTTTCTATCCTGAATGACTACAATGTAGCATCCTGGCAGTCTTCCTAGGAATTATAGACATATCTTGCCAGTTATAGATGCAGAAGAGTCTGTAGAATAGTTTGGCATTTGTGCTCATAGGTACCAAGTGAACACAGTGATTCTGGAGCATGTTACCTGCCCACTCTGTGTTGTAAGAGATCTGCATTCTCAGTCTAGGTGACCTGGCAGACTTCTGGGTCATTTACGGGGTTAGAAAGACAGATTCCCTGTTCCCTTCTCTACCAAGTCCTATTAAAGCTAGCAGAAACTCCCATTTCTGCTCTGGCTGTAATATACCACTTGAATTCTGTTGGGAAGAGCCAAGTCTTTTGGCCCTACTCAGTCTAGTCTTCCCCTTCCCAGAGGTTCCAAAAGCACCCCCAGGTAGTAGACCAGCTTCTACTAGTTCCCAGCTTTGGGTAGAATCAGTATCAAGCTACTACATGTGCCAAATAACCTGCTTTGCATTATTGTAACAGATGATGCTAGGGAAGCAGAGAGATCACAGACAGCAACAGCTCAGCTTTTGTTAGAACCTTGACTCATGAGATCCTTACTTAGGATATAACAGAAGTTAGCCTGATCATCAGTTTTCTTAAACATGTTCACATTTTGTCTCTGTGATTTGCATAGTTTGAAATGTACTTCATAGCCTCTAGTTCTCTTAGCCTTGTTAAACACAGTTTTTATTGTATGTATATGTATTTGGCTAATGTATTATCAGAATATTTTTTCACTAAACATGAGTGTTCATGTAACTGGTTACATTGTAACTGGTATATATGTTCTCATATTTTTTTCTTTTTTGCTTGTTGTATTATAAATATCTCAAACAAGCAGAAAAATAAAGAGAATAATGTAATACACACTCAAGGACCATTACTAGGCTTTTTCAAACTTGCTGTTTGGCTGTATTAAATAAAGTTTAATTTTGTGCATACCACTCTTCACCCCATTGCCCCTTCTTTGAACATAACTACTATTCTGAATTCAGTATTTTTCATGAATATATGTTTATGTACTTTTCATACATATGCATGTATTCATAAATACTATATAGTATTCTGTAACTTCTGTTTTCACTCAGTGTCATCCTTTTGAAATTTACTCACATGGGTAAATACAGTTCTGTTGTTGCAGAGTATTCTGTTGGGAATTTCCAATATTTCATTGCTTCATAAATAAGTGCTGCAATAAATGTTCTTCAAAATGTCTCCTTGCACACACATACAAGAGAATCTCTCTAGTATATATATGCCTAGAAATGGAATTACTGGGTTGTGTGGTATATTCATGTTTATATAACTAGACATTGCCAAATTGCTATATAGAGTGTACCAATTTTTTTAATGTTTATTTATTTGGGGGGGGGGGGCGGGGAGAGAAAATGAGCACAAGTGGGGAAGGGGCAGAGAGAGAGAGAGGGAGACACAGAATCTGAAGTAGGCTCCAGGCTCTGAGCTGTCAGTGCAGAGCCAATGAGAGGCTTGAACTCACAAACTGTGAGATCATACCTGAGCTGAAGTTAGACGCTTAACTGACTGAGACACCCAGGCATCCCTGAGTGACTGTACCAATTTAAACTCCAATCAACAGTGTCCAGAAGTTCCCATTATCCCTCATCTTTATAGACACTTGAAATTTTTGCCTGTCTATGGATGTGAAGTGGTATTTGATACAGCTAGTTTTGGTTTCTTGATAGTGATTTGCTTATGTTGGGCAAAGCTTATGAAAAGGCAGTGGAGCTGATTGACAACCTAGATTTTTCCCTCAGGAAATATCATTGCTTGATTATGCAGTTTATTAGGCTGTTCTAAATGAAATGCTGCTTGCTGGTGAACTACTTTTGTTTTTAAGACCATAAAAAAAACCTTTTAGGAATTCTGTACAAGAATAACTTTGAGGGAAAAAATTTCTCATAAGGCATTTTCACTTTCCAGATTTATCCTTGTCATTCCAGTTTCCTCCCATGATTCTCTTAGCTCTTGTGACCGCTGATCAGCCAGTGCATGAAAGAAAGATGTCAGGACCTTTATTGACAAATTACATCTGACAGCAGAATAAACCCACTTCTACTAAGTAACAAGCTTCCACTGTTGTCATTGCTATCATTTTTGATTACTCCAGTAATGAAACTGAATCTGTTTCTTAGGAACCAAATTAAGAAAGCCTAGAATATTCCACTACTGAATTGGTAGCAGCTACCTGATAATGATCTGGTGACTTTTCTAAAGAAGAAAAATGTAAAGAATGTGTTATTTCATGTGCATTGCACTTAAATGATTTCTTCTTGAGTCGGATTGTGTTCCAGTGATCTATTGCTATGTAACAAATGACCTCCAAACTTAGTAGCTTAAGATCCAGGGACTGGGTAAGATGGAGCAAGTACACTTTGCCTGGTCTCTCCCACTGACTGCAGTTTTAAAAACCTGGGATAGGGCTGCTGTTTGAGGATACTGAAAGGTAGATTGTAACAGGCAGATTAGGAAAGAAAAGCAGATCCCGAAGTACTGTGGAAGTATGAGTGAATTTATCATTTCTCCCATGCCTGAATCCAACACAGCCTAAAACCCAGAAGTGGGCATCAATGTGAATAGAGAGAACTCCAGGAGAAACCATCCGTTCTGGTGCAGAGAATAAGAAAGGCATATTCTAATGCTCAGAGAAAGTATAGACGCCTTCTGTTTTTCTTTTTTCTTTTCTCTGTTCTCTTGTGCCATGAGCCTCAAGCAGTTCTGTGGTGGCAGCAGATTGGGGTCTGGCAGGAGCCTAAAGCTCTGAGGGTAGGGAATCTTTCCTTATGATCAGTGGAGCTTTGGTCCCAAGAAGGTTAGAATGACCCCACTTGCTTTTTTCTTTTCTTTTTTTTTTCTTTTTCCTTCAGTTGCTTGGCTCCAGACATAGGCACTCTGGAAATTGTGTGACAGTGAAGTAAATAAAGCCCAAGCTTTCTGGCTATATGACAGGAAGGGGAACCCTAGTGAACCAAAAATTACTGGGGAGATTGTAAAAGGGAGAAGCTTGGGAAATAAACTCTTTAAATTTTGTTATGAACTCCTGGCCTTACACATATGCTATACATGTAGAAATTCAACCTCAAGCAGCATATCTGCTCTCTAATAAATGAAATACGGGTTAGACCACAGCTCAGGTACCAGATTGGGAACAGGGTAGTACACATATGGGACAGATCCAAATAGCCCTGCAAAGACTGAAAACTTAACTGAATTGAAACTACACAGAAGGCTGGTCAGATACTATTGTCTGAAGAAAACTGGGTTGATTGCCTACTAAATGAAAAATATCCGTATTCTCCATAGGATTTTAAGATGACCTAGAATCTTATAATAATGTCCAAAACTCCAGGATACTTGGCATTTGAAAAAAATAGGAAAACAGTTCACATGGAAAAAATCAGTCAAAAGATGCCATACCAAGAACACAGACTTAAGCAATGACAAAAACTTTAAAGCAGCAATGATAAAAATGTTCCAGCAAGTAAGAGCAAACATTCTTGGAATGAACAGAAAGATAGTCTCAACAAAGAAATAAAGGAGGTAAAGAACCAAATGGACATTTTAGAACTGAAAAATACAATAAATGAAAAAGAATTCACTGGATGGGATCAATAGCAGAATGAAAATGATAGAGAAAAGAGTCAATGAACATGAAGATAGATAAGTAGAAATTATCCATTGGGGTGGGGGGGAATGTTGAGGAAAAACTTGAAGAGAAACTTAGGGACTTGTGGGACAATGACAGAGGTCTAACAGTCCAGCAGGAGAGGTAAAGGAGTGGTACAGAAAATATATTTGTAGAACTAATGACTAGAAACTTTCCAAATTTGGCAAATAACCTAATCCTGTAGATTCAAGTTCAAACCTTTAGGTTCAGGAAATCCTAAAAAGAATAAAGACAAACTCACACCCGGACACATCATAACTAAAACTATCATGACACCAAAACAGAAGACAAGAAAAGATTTTGAAAGCAACCAGAGAAAAATGATGCAGTCCTTATAGGGTAACAACTCTCCAAAGGACTACAGATTTCTCATCAGAAATCTTGGATGACAGAAAGAAGTGGAATTATATTTTCAAAGTGCCGGGGGCGGGGGTGGTGGTGGTGGTTATCTGCTTAAGGTTTTATATCTAGCAAAAGTGTCCTTCAGGAATGAGGGTTAAAATAAAGACATTGTCTATGGTGCCTGGGTGGCTCAGTTGGTTAAGTGACTTTGGCTCAGGTCACAATCTCAGGGTTCAGGAGTTAAAGCCCTGCATTGGGTTCTCTGCTATCACCACAGAGCCCACTTAGGATCCTCTGCCCCCCCCCCCCCGCCCCTTCACCACTTGCACAGTCTCTCTCTCTCTGTCTTTCTCTCTCTTTCTCCCTTGCCCTCTCTCTCTCCCTCCCCGTTTCCTCCCTCCCCCCCTCAAAAATAAACATTAAAAAAAAAAGATGATTATAAGGAACTATAAACAACTTTGAACACATAAATCAACAACTTAACAAAGGAGACCAAATTCTCAAAACAATGGGCTACCAAAAGTCACCTAAGTTGAAAAGATAGCCTGAATAGTTCTATGACTATTAAAGAATGGAATTTATAGTTTATTTTTTTAAGTTTATTTTGTGTGTGTGTGTGTGTGTGTGTGTGTGTGTGTGTGTGTGTGTGTGTGAGAGAGAGAGAGAGAGAGAGAGAGAGAGAGAGAGAGAGAGAGAATGAGAGAGAATGAGAATGAGAATGAGAATGAATCCCAAGCAGGCTCTGAGCTGTCAGTGCATAATAGCCCGATGCGGGGCTTGAACTCACAAACTGCAACATCATTACCTGAGCCAAAAATCAAGAGTGGGATGCCCAACTGACTGAGCCACCCAGGTGCTCCTTGTAGTTAAGCTACAAATTTCATTTCTGGATGACACAGTCTGTTGAGCGTCCCACTCTTGATTTTGACTCAGGTCATGATCCCAAGGTCAAGGATTCAGAGCCCCTGCGTTGGGCTCTGTGTGGAGTGTGGAGCCAGCTTAAGATTCTCTGTCTCTCCTGTTGTCCCTCTCCCCTGCTCACTCGCTCTCTCAAATAAAAACAAAAACATTCTGAGAAAGAAATCACATAGTTTCACTGGCAAATTCTACCACAAACTTAAGAAATATACCACCTCTGTGTGATCTCTTACAGGAAATGGAAGAGAAAGGGACTCTTATTTTATGAGGCCAGCATTACTCTGATGTCAAAACTAGAGAAAAAGCTATACAAGAAAACAAAATAGCAGACCAGTATCCCTCATGAACATAGATGAGAAAATACTCCATAAAGCACTAACAAATTGAACATAGCAATGTACGTAAAAAATAATATGCCATGTCTAAGTGTGGTTTATATCAGGTATGCAATACTAGTTCAGTATTTGAAAATCAAAACAATGTAATTCACAATGTTGACAACCCAAAGAATCAAAACCTTTTATCACTTGATACAAGAAAAGCATTTGACAGAATTTAATAATGTTCGTTATTTTTTAGAATTTGTTTATTTCGAGGGGGGCAGAGGGGGAAAGAGAGAATCCCAGGCAGGCTCTGTGCTGTCTGCATGGAGCCTGATGTAGGGCTCAACCTCATGAGCCATGAGATCATGATTTGAGCTGAAACCAAGGGTTGGAAACTTAACAGACTGAGCCACCTAGGTACCCCCCTGCATTCATTATTTAACACTCTCAGCAAACTAGGTGTAGAAGGAAATTTCTTCAACTGATAAAGGACATCTAACAAAAAAATTTTTAAACTGCAGCTAACTTTATACTTTATGGTATAAGCCTGAATCTTGTAATTTTAAGATTGGGAAGAAGGCAAGGTTGTCTTCTCTGATCACTCCCTGTTTAACATTGTACTTGAAGTGGGTGCCAGTACAATAAGACAAGAAAAAGAAATAAAAGGCATATGGATGGAAAAGGGAGAAATAAAACTGCCCCCACTCACAGCTGCATGACTACTTATATAGACAATCCCAAGGAATCCACACACACCAAAAAACAAACAAACAAACAAACAAACAAACAAAAAACCTCCTAGAATTACTAATAAATGAGTTCAGTATGATCCAAAGATACAGTGCCAACCCACACAAACCAACTGAGCTTTTATGTATTTGCAATGAACAATTGGGGGGAAGGATTTACTAATTATAAAAGCAGCAAGAGAAAAATACTTAAGTATAAATATAAAAATCATATTACACGTAGGATCTATTTGCTGAAATTGTAAAGCATTGATGAAAGAATACAGATATAAATACATAGATATATTCAGGGACTAGAAGACTCAGCATCCTAAAAATGTCATTTCTCTCTAGTTCCATAGATTTAATACAATTCCAGTAAAAACTCTCAGCAAGTTTTTTTTTTTGTAATTATAGACAAACGTATTCTCAAATTTATGTGGAAAGGCAGAGAAACTAAAATAGCCAAACCAATTTTGGAAAAGAAGGATAAAGTTGAGTGAATTATCCTACCCATTTTTAAAACTTCTCATAAAGGTACAGTAGTCAAGATGGCATCATATTGGCTAAAGGATAGATACATAGATTATTAGAATAGAAAGCCCAGAAATCAAACCACATAAATACTTCCAATTCATTTTTCATTAAAGTACAAAGATAATTCAGTGGAAAATGGATAGTGTTTTTTAAATAAAGATGGACAAATTCAGCATCCATCTACAAAAATATGAAGCTGTACTTAGATCTCATGCCTTATGCAAAAATTAACACAAAATAGATCATAAATCTATATGTAAAACATAAAACTTTTAGAATACATATAAAATCTTTGACCTGGGATGAGGCAAAAAGTTCTTAGGTATGACACCATAAGCCCAATTCATAACATTAAAAAATGATAAACAGGAATTCATCAACATTAAAAGTTTTTGTTTTTTGTTTTTTGTTTTTATTGTTGAAAAACACTATTAAGAGAATGAAAAGTTATGCTACAGCCCAGGAGAAAATTTTGCAAATCACGTTTCTGACACAGGCCACATATTCAGAATATATTTTTAAAATTGCCAGAAATGACCAGGAAAGAACAAACAACCCATTTGAAAAATGGTTGAATGTCTTAGTTTGTTTTTTTTTTAAACCAAAGAGAATGTACAATGGTAAATAAATACATGAAAAAAATGTTTAGTATTATCAACTATTAGGGAAATTAACTATTAGGGAAATTTAAACCATGATGAGATACCATTAGTCTAATGGCTAAAATAAAAACTAACAATTTCAGATACTGACGGGAATGCTGACAATTACCCTCATACTTTGTTTTAGGAAAGGAAAATGGTACTACTACTCTGGAAAACAGTTTGTTTTCTTTTTAAGTTAAATATACACTTACCATGTGACCCAGCAAATTCATTCCAGGTTTTTAACCTGTAGAAACATAAACTTCTGTCTCAGCAATATCCTTCACACCGGGGTTTTAGAGCAGCTCTATTCATAATTACAAAGAAGTGAAAACCATCCAGATGTAGTTCAGCAAGTGAATGGATAAATAAACGGTGGTACATCCATACAGTGGACTCTTGCTCAGCAGTAAAAAGAAATGAACCATTGATACATACAACATTCTGGATGCATGAGTGTCAAAGGCATTATGCTGAGTAAAATAAATCATCTTAAAGGTTATATACTATATGATTCTGTTTATATCACTTTCTCAAAAAGACAAACCGTGGTGAAAAGAATGGATTATGCATTAGTGGTGGGGTTAGGTGTGACTACACAAAGGAGTCATTTATTTACGTATGTATTTAGTTTTGAAGTATAATTGACATAAGACGTTATATTTCTTATGCTGTACTTTTCATCTCCGTGATTTATTTTATAACTGGAAGTTTGTACGTCTTAATACTCTTTATTTCACCCGTTCCCCACTACCACCACCCCTCTGGCAACCACCACGTTGTTCTCTAAGAGTATTTTAAGGGGCCGTTCATTTTTTTTTGTTTGTTTATTCATTTTGTTTTTTACATTCCACACGTAAGTGAAATCATATGATACTTGTCCTTGTCTGACTTATTTCACTTAGCGTAATACCCTCTAGGGCCATCCATGTTGTCACAGATGGCAAGATTTTGTTCTTTTTATGGCTGAGTAATGTTCCATTGTGTGTGTATGTGTGTGTGTGTGTGTGTGTGTGTGTGTGTGTGTGTGTGTATACACACACACACACACAATATCTTCTTTACTCGTTTATTGATCAGTGAACACTTGGGTTGCTTCCCTATCTTGGATGTTGTCAGTAGTGCTGCAGTAAACATAGGGTTGCATATATCTGTTTGAATCAGTGTTTTTGTTTTCTTTGGGTAAATACCCAGTAGTGGAATTACTAGATCATATGGTAATTCTATTTTTCATTTTTTGAGGAACCTCCATACTATTTTCCACAGTGGTTGTATCAATTTACATCCCTTCCCCTTCACCCCCAATAGTACACAAAGGTTCCCTTTTCTCCATATCCTCACCAGCGCTTGTTCCTTGTCTTTTTCATACTAGCCCTTCTGACTGGTGTGAGGTGGTATCTCATTGTGGTTTTGATTTGCATTTCCCCAGTGACTAGTGATGTTGAGGATTTTTTACAATAGAGTCTTTTACAACGATGGAACTGCTCTTTATCCTGATTGTGCTGGTAGTTACATAAATCTATGCATGTTTTAAAATCCATACAACTGTACACATGTTTAAAAAGTCCATGTTATAGTGGTAACTATTATATGTCATGATTCTGTGGTCTAGCCAGGTGGTTCTGCTTTCCATGTGTTGGCTGGGATATTGGGGATGCCCAGAGCGTCCAAATGGCCTCACTCATGTGGCTAGCAGTCTGTATTAGCCACTGACTCAAGAGTTTAGCTGTGGCTCTTGGCCAGTGACCTTGATTCTTTTACTCTTACTACTCTGTATGTGGCTGATTGGGCTTTTTTGCAGCATGGCCAGTGGGTTCTTTGGAGTGTTAGAATAACAGTCTCCGATTTCCAAGCACTAAGCAGGTCTCTGCATCATGCTTGCTAAAGCACCGTTTGCTACAGTTCGTCCCATGACAAGCCCAGAGTCCGTGTGGAAAGAGGACTGCACAGGGCATAAATACCGGGAGTGTTGACTCATTAGGGACCTCCAAATTATTGTCTCTCACAGATGGTGAGTGCTTGGAGTAATTGAAGATTGCCTGTTGTTATTATTATTATTATTATTATTATTATTATTTTAATGTTTATTTTTGAGAAAAAGAGAGAGTGCGAGTCTGCACAGAGCCTGACACAGGTCTGGAACTCATGAACCCTAAGATTATGACCTGAGTCAAAGTCAGATGCTTAACTGACTGAGCCACCCACGTGCGCCCAAGTTGCCTGTCATTTTTTTAAAAAACGTAAACTGTGATTGTTTCACACATGTTGAAAATGTGTTCTTTTTCTATAAGTATCGATAATTATAGACCCACATCTTGACAGAGATTTGAATTCATTCTTTGTGTACCCAATTACTTTTCCCCATAACTCTATCATTAATTGACCCTCAGCATGGAATGGGTTTCCATCCAAAAGCACTCACATATGAAAGATGCTGAAAGAGTGGATCTCAAAAGTTTTCATCACAAGGAAAAAATTTTTGTAACCATGTGTTGTTATGGATGTTAACTAAATTTATTGTGGTAATCGTTGTGCAAAACATGTATCAAATCATTGTGTTGTACGCCTAAAACTAATACAATGTTATATGTATTGACTATATCTCAATTTTGAAAAACATACAAAAGAGCTCATGTAGCACTGCAGATAACTGTGGGATTAATTTGGGGTCTAGAAAGGAAACTTTTGGAACATATATTCAGACAGCATCCAAAGAAGTAATTTGTCCAAAAAAAAAAAAAAAGCCTCCAATGAAGTTTTTATATAATGAAGATATAAGGTAGGAATACTAACTCAGAAATATCCTACAGAAATTGAGGGTGTTTTTGGTTTTTGCTAATTTCTTTATTCTTTTGTTTTTAAGCAGTGGTAAACACAAGAAATGAGATGGTTATGAAATGAATGCATAAGCTGGAAAAAGATGGTAGGAGGACAGCAACATTGAGTCTTAGGTCCAAAATAAAATTATAGAAACAAAACAATGAAAGATTCCAGACTGGGGAGAGTACACTGAGTATAGAATGAGAAGGTACTAAACAGGGTGTGAGTTTTTATAAAATGTTGAGAAATAGAAAATACAAACATAAATGATCTCTAAAGTCAGTAGCAAGCAAGACCTATTCATCTTACTCATTTTTTTTCATCCCTAAATGCCAAACACAGGGCCTGGCACATGGTAATACTTACTGAATAAATTAATACAGGATCCCTCCTCTTAGAAAATTTTGTCTTGAACTTTGGAGAGAGTAATTAAGGGGTGTAACAGTTTCATCCCTTTGTTAGTCACACTATTTCCTCTGTAGATGAGGTATGAATGGTGATCTCTTTTTGTCCCCCTGCTAATGCGTATTCACTTTTGGCCTAAAGTCTGTGGCTATATAGTGCTGTATTTATCCATACAGGTTTATATAATTTATCAGATGCCCCCTTCTATTCTTATTCTGGTTCATAGGAGGAAATAAAAAACATTAGTTCATGTCTCCTGGCTTCGGCAGTAGACTAAAACCTGTGCATCAAAGGAGTGTTTTATTGCCCTCACAAACTTATTTTCTGTTGGCCTTGTGTTAAAATCATAAAGAAGCTCAGAACTCAGAAATGCCATTATTCCTATTCAGTTGATAATGACCTCTCTGGGCACTGTTCCCTATATATCCTGCAATAGGAATCAAAATTTCCTTTGACAGTCTGGACACCAAAACAAAAACTCATGTTCAAAGTAAATTATTCTTTCAGAGGTCTCTATAAAGTGACCTAAAGCAAAACTTATTAGTATGGGAAACTACATATCCAGTATTTTAGAACTACCCATTTTGAAACTACCCAGTAGCAGTTTTTCCCCTATTTGATGATATTTTTGTTTCCCAGACTTAATAAGATACTGGATTACATCTTTAAGTAAAAAAATGTTTTTAATATTTTTTAATGTTTATTTATTTTTGAGGCAGAGAGTGCAAGCAGGGCAGGGGCATAGAGAGAGGAAGACAGAGAATCCGAAGCAGGCCCCGCACTGCCAGCACAGAGCCCAACATGGGGCTCAAACTCATGAATCATGAGATCATGACCTCAGCTGAAGTTGGATGTTTAACTGACTGAGCCACCCAGGTGCCCCAAGTAAAATGTTTAATGAATGAGAAAACTCTATTAGAAATGGTTAAATTACCTATTATGTATTTGGGTACAAATATAGAGAAAAAAAACTTGATCAAAAATTGGGAAATCTATAAATAATTAAATTATGTATATGTCCTTTTAAAATCTAATATTGGTAAGCTAATAATTATAAAACTAAAGCTAATATATCTTGTAAGTGAAAAGCCTTTCCTTTCTTTCTTTCTTCCTTATTCCTCCCCATCCCACTTCCATTATGTATTTGTTAATACCTGTTTCTTGTTCCCTCAATGGATGTCAGATAACATGTCATAGGCACTTGACTTCAGTCGTCTTGCGTGGACTATTGTAATAGCTTCCTAAGCACTCTTCGTACATGTTCTCTGGCCCTCACTCACTCCAGCGTTGTCTTTTCTTAGAGTGATCCTGTTAAACCTGAAACCTTTCCTTACTCTGCTCAAGACTCCCATTGACTTCCTTACAGTAACCTACAATGTCATACATAACACAGTCTCACCCTGCTTTTATCCACCAGGCCTCTCTGTCCTTATTTTCTGTCTTTTCTCCCTTGTTCACTCATCGTGCACACCAAAACCATTCCTGTCTGAAGGCCCTTGAACTTGGTATCTCCCTGGAACACCTTTCCCCAGATACTCACGTGATTTCATTCAGATCTCTGGTCAGATATTATTAGAGAAGGTCCCTCATCCTCTGTCCTCTTTATTCTGCTTTATTTTTCTTCATAGCACTTATTACTAACGGACATATTATATATTTTATTACATTTGTTTATTAGCTGTTTTCCTCAGCTAGGATGTAGGCATAATCAGTTTGTTCTTTGATGTTTCTCCAGAACAGTGCCTCAGATAATTGAATGAACAGCCCAGCTCAAGTTCTACCCCTTCCTTTGAAGCTTTTCTCCATCCTGTAGTGATTCACTTTTCTCTCTTTTTCTGAACATCTTTGTAGGTGCTCATGTTCTGTCTCTACTGATTCCTTAAAGACAGAGTTCTTACTGTAAACGTCGCTACTTAGTAGGTAAGAGTGTGGAGTCAGAATTGTACAGTCTAGTTTAATCCCAACCCTACCATTTAGCCATTTGACTCTGAGCAAGTTATTAACCTCCCTACTTTTCCGTTTCTGTGCCCAAAAAATGGCAGTAATGGGCGGTTCTATGAATGGAACACAGAAGATATAGAACAGGAAAAGGAGGCAGGGATCTGATGATCATCAGGATCATTGTGTAACATACTTGGTTGTTTGGACTTTTTCATATAAGTAACAGAGAGCTTTGAAAGACTTTTTTTTAGGCAGTAGTATGGCATAAGGTAAATTTCAACTTACTTAAAATTTTAACTTGATGGGGCACCTGGCTAGCTCAGTCAGTATGGCATGTGATTCTTTTTTTTTTTTTTTTTTTTTTATTTATTTTGGGGACAGAGAGAGACAGAGCATGAACGGGGGAGGGGCAGAGAGAGAGGGAGACACAGAATCGGAAACAGGCTCCAGGCTCTGAGCCATCAGCCCAGAGCCCGACGCGGGGCTCGAACTCATGGACCGCGAGATCGTGACCTGGCTGAAGTCGGACGCTTAACCGACTGCGCCACCCAGGCGCCCCTGGCATGTGATTCTTGATCTCACTCTTGATCTCTACTTAAAAAAAAATTCTTCTAACTTCATTTACTGTATTCTAATGCTGAACTGTTCAAGAACTTAATTTACTTTACTGTTAGTTCTTTCATACCATTTTTTTCATCTCTGTGTCCTGTGTTTACTGCTGTTTCCTGGCTAAATTTTATTTATTAAAAATATTGGGTCACTTCTGATCTAGAGTAGAATTTTCATAATGTAAGGGAGTCCACAAAATTTAAAGGATTACATGTGCATTGCCTTATATTTTCTCTTGACGGAAATTCCGTGTTCTGGCTCCTTTGCCTGGTAAGACTCTTTAGTGTTCCTCTTACTTCAGGCAAGAATTTCTAACAGTACACTTGTATAGATTCTTAGTGACCTAAAAAGAAACAATAAATGTGCATTAGGTTTGTAGCAACCTTTGACTTCTGGATATGTGTGAAAAATGAGGTTATTTACCATATCTTCAGTTCTGGCATCTATCCATTACCAAAAATATATTTTCAGGATATTTTCCCTGCTCTGTTGTAAAATCACAGAGAAGTTTTGGGGCTCCTCAGCTGGGTCACAGTGTCCAGAAGACTGTGCCTCAGCTCAGATCAAAATCAATGTATTATTAGTGATACAAATCTAGTTAACCAGTAGCTTTTCAAATTTCCCACTTCCTGTTCATTTCCTCCAGATGCAAAATAGGCTCAAGGAGAAAAGTTCTTTCCTACCTTTTATATTTTGAGCTGCCTGTGTTTGCGATTCAAGTATTTTTGGTGCTTATTGCTTAACTGGGCTGAAGATTATCTCATGTGACAGCATAGATCTCTTGTTTTGGAATTGCCATTACTTTCTAGAACAGCCAGTCTGTACAGCTGCCAACATGCCCTGGATCCTTTTGCTTCATATTACAGTGATACTGCTTTGTCAGGGTAGAATTCAGCCTCACAGGGCTGGAGTCAGTCTCTGCTGACCTCATGCCACAGTACAGCATGTTCAAATCTGGGAGAAACCCGAGGGTTATTCGGCATATTCCTCCTCTTTCTCCCTTACAAGCATGGAACCCTCAGTCTCCTCGGAAACCGTATGTTGTATATGTGTGTGTATCTGTCTCTTTTTTTAAACCTCTTCCTTAATCCTATATTCTACAGCTTTAAGTGGGGGCTGGTTAAATAGACACAGGAAATGCTTTGAGCTGCTGAAAACTCAGCATTTTTCAGCAGTAGGTCTCAGCCATGGGCATTTGCTATTTTTGGACTGACTTGTGTGAGATGGCAATAATCAAGAAGCATGTTATGTGTTTCCTAGTTGTGCATTTTGCCCATAGCTATTTGGGCAAAATGCACAGAGCACTCTTTGGCTGTGTGGGCATGCTCAGATCATACTGGAGTATTCCGACTCTCCCGTGTGCTGGGCTGGTTCAGTGCAGAGTAAATGTCATCCTCACTCTCTCAGGCAAAATAGTTATCAGAAAATAAGTGTTTCCTTCAATGAACAAAAGAATTTTGTTTGCCTTTGGCAGGGTTTTAGCTTGGGAAAAACTTGGGTTAAATTTGAAGATGCTAGGCATGCATAAAAAATAAGAATTTGGATTAGAGCCATTTGAAATATTACATTAGAAACAAAGGTTCTTATCCCTCAGCTACTTGTTTTCAGTGTGTTTTTTCCCAAAGACTTGGCAGTTTTCTGAATTGTAAGGCAGTGTGCACATATCTCAGTGCTAAAGTTTATGTCTCCAGGTCAGAAGAACAGGTCCCTGAGATACAGCTGGATAGGAAGATGATCCAGCTTTATACAACACAACTACCATTTTCACATTTGATCTGTAATCTTGAGTAGAAAACTTGGCCCATGGCTTGATTTTACCATGATTGTTTGAGTTGGTTTTATCAGTGATACATAGATATTTTCTAAGAGCTCATGCTAAAGCAAAACAGATTTTTTATAGTTTTACCTGATTCTGAAGTTAAATGTACATTAATATTGTTTGCCCTGAGCCATTGGATTTAAGATCCAGATTTTTCACTCTGAGGTTTGATATTAAATTACTGTCTTACACTTTATGGTTAATAATTTAAATACTGACTTCATTAAGAGATTTGTGGCTCTGTTCTCTACCCTTTTTTTCTGTTTGTTTTGTATCTTGGATTTTAAAACCCTGGCACATCTCTGTTTGTTCTAGGGTTATAAAAGGTCAGTTTACTTATCTATGTTATTAAGAATGTTAGCCTAGGTTGAATGGGGTGGTGAGATAGAATTCGTACTAGAGCCCTAAAAGGGTAGGAGGTAGAGACTGATAGTAAAAACAGAAATTAACTCCTTTCCCCACTTACTGATAATCAAAAGGGAGGAGGGGAACAGAAAACATAATTTAAACATTTTTAGTTAATTTTCTACATTATTATATTAATTCATGAGTAGAGAAAACTTGCTAAAAAATATATATATATTGAATACCTGAGTAAATGATTGTAGATGCAACTGTTTTCTTATCTTCTCTACCCATGTCTCCCTCTCACTTACCAAACTATTTGTCGACTATGAGAACTAAGTAGTCTCATTGAAACAATGATTAAAATATTCAGAAATGAGGTATTTGCTTCGTTTCTGTAATTCTGACTGTCTGGATATATCAAACTGCTATGGATTGAGGTTCGTATATATATTCTCCTTGCATGAGACTGCAACATGCTTTGTGAAGAGTTCATTCTAAACTACAGAATGAATATTTTGAAGGAAGACTCAAGAGGGATTAATATATCTGACTCTAGGAAATAAATGGAGAATTTTAGAAAGCTGGACAGTATTGAACTTACATCTGTTTTTTTAATGAGATCAAAATATCTCAAGACGTTGACCAGTTCTAAAGATGAATAATTCCCTTTTTCCTTTCCTAATAACCCTGCAACACCACACATCTGTATGTTTAAGTCATATATGTAATACAAACATTCCAGACAACTCCTTGGCAATGTTGACATTGCCTGAGTTTTCTATGCAAATGCCCATAATTTACAGTGGCAATTCAGAACATACATGTGTAATCACTTGGCCATATATAGATGCTTTACCTTTTAAATAAGTGTTATTTACATTGGGCCGTCACTATATTAAACAGTGAATTTTTAAAAGATAAAATAAAACTCCCCTCACATCTAAACCTTACAATCTAGTTGGGGAAGATAACAAATAATAAACCTGAGAGAAAGAGGATGGACTATAAAGACAATAAAGGTGAGTAAGTGAGCTCGAAAGTGCTGGGGGTATACTGTTATTTTTAATAGGATAGTAATTGTAAGCCTCGTTTAAAAAGATATTTGAGGAAAGACTTCATAGAAGTAAGCGGGTTAGCCATACATCTGTCTGAGAAATGAGCATTCCCAGTACAGCGTACAGCCAAAACAAAAGAAGGAGTGTTCCTGATATATATCAGGAATAGAAAACAGGTTGGTATGTCTAGAGCAAGAAGGGAGGGCAGTGGTAGGAATTGGGGTGTCAATGATGCAATAGAGCTTCTCAGTTGTCTATTGCTGTATAACAAACGATTCCAAAATTTAGTGACCTAAAACAACTTCTTTATTTGCTCACAGTTCTGTGAGTCAGCTCTTTCAGCTGGGATTAGTTGGGTCGTTCTTGTGGGATCTGGCCAGGAAGTTACTAGGTAGCTCAAGTACGGTTGGGTGGTCTAAGATGGCCTCCTTTACATGTCTTGTAGTTGGTGCTGGATGTCAGTTGAGCCTGCCTTCATGTGGTACAAAGATTTTAGCCTGAACAGCTGTGAGGATGGAATTGTCATTAACTGAAATGTAAAGCCTACTGGAGATCTCAGTGCAGCAAGAGAGAGCAGGTCCCAATGTACAAACACATTTCAAGTCTCTGCTCTGTCACATTTGTTGTTTCTTTTAGCCAGAGCAAGTCCATGACCAAACTCAGTTTCACAGGATGGAGAAATAGATTCCACTTTTTGATGGAAGGAATGAGGAAGTCAAATTGTAAAAGAATGGCATACTAGATTGGATGAATTTGTGGCTATTAATCTCCCACACAGAGATCAGATCAGAAATGCCCTTGAAGCCATTTTTAAAGACTGGCTTTCTCTTTGAATGTAAAGAGAATACATTGAAGAATTTTAAGCAGAGAAGTGACATGATTTGACTTTTTTTTTTTTTTAAGTTTATTTATTTTGAGAGAGAGAAAGTACAAGCAGGGGAGGACCAGAGAAAGAGGGAGAGAGAAAGAATCCCAAGCACTGTCCACACTGACAGCAGAGAGCCTGATGCAGGGCTCAAACTCACAGACCCTGAGATCGTGACCTAAGCTAAGACCAAGAGTCAGATGCCTGACCGACTGAGCCACTTAGGTGCCCTATATTTTTAAAGGATCATTCTGACTTAGTACTGAGAATAGATTATATGGTGCCAAGGAAGGCCAGGGAGGAGGCCATTGTAGTAATCCAGACAAGATGATCATGGGTCAGACTAAAGTAAAATAGCAGAAGATAATGTGAATTGGTTAGATTTTGAATGTATGATCAAACAGGATTTTCTGATGGATTGGATATAAGGTATGTAAGAGAGAAATTGATGACTACGAGGACTTAACTTGAACAGCTAGAAGAATACATTAACAGATGAAAGTCTGCTGGTGGGGCAGGTTTTGTGGGAAGAGCAAGAGTTCAGTTTGAGATGTCTGTTAGACATCCAAGTGCGAATGTTGAATAGATAAACGACTGTATGAGTCCGGAATTTAGGAGGTCTGCGCTGAAAATAAAATTGAAGGAAGTATCACAATAGATGGTATTTAAAGTCAAGAGACTAGATGAAGCTATTAAGAGAGAGATTGAATATAAATAAAGGAGAGAAGAGGCAGAGGAGGAAAACTGGCTCATGATAGATGGGGAAAATCAAGAGAGTATGGTGTCCTAGAATCCAAGTTTAGAAACTCTTCACAGGACAAGAGAAGCATCAGCTCTGTCAAATGATGCTGATAGGTGAAGTAAGGTGAGGACTAAGAACTCCTCTTTGGATATAGTAATGTAGGGATGGTTGGTCATCTTGCCAAAAAGTTTTTAGTTGAATGATGAGATAAAACCAATTAAGTGAGTTTGAGAATGGGAAGAGAGGAATTTGGAGACTGAGTTTTAGACCTTTTTAATAGTTTTACTTCTATAGGGAGCAGTGGGCAGTAACTGGTAGAGGAAATGCGGTCTGGGAAAAATCGTGTTGACGGAAAAAATTCAGTAGAGGGGGAAAATTGGTTCATTTCTTTCATTTTATTTAGTAAACTTACATGTGCAGGCAGTATTCAAAGCACTTTATAAATATGAACTCACTTTTAATAAAAGAATGAAACAGTGACTGGCCATTTAGTATAAAGTACTGTGGTGGGTGCTCTAAGGAGTTCAGCAAAGTGTAGGACACAATCTCTGACTTAAGGACTCATGGTCTCTATTAGAAAATATAAAAACTTGCAAAAATAACTAAAAATAGGAAGGTAATATAAAGTAGAAAAATTATACAGCTTACAAGTTTAGAGAAGGGAAATTATGTTTAGCCTGGGAATAAGTAATGTCAGTAATTTGATTGTAGTTAAATAACAGTGGGCCTTTAAAAGTAGGCTCAATTGGGCTTAAATTCATATAATTTTACCTTGAACATAGATAGGAGTGTGTGTGTTGTAAGGTGGACTGGGGACAGGGTTCAAGGTAGGAGGGAAAACATTTTCTCTTCAGTATATAGTCTTGAGGTCAAAAAAGCGGAAAAGCCAACCTCAGAGATACTCCCTTCTCTATCACTATAATTGTCAGCTTCACATTTATAGTTCTAATCCCCATATGTAGGGGGAAGGGGGTGGGAGTGTGTATGTATGAACTGCATGCATGTGCATCTTCAGTACCTAAAGTACAAGGAATCCTCTGTTAATCCTCTATTTGACTCTGTTAGATATATTTAGGAGCCTATTTTTGATTTTAAAATAGTTTGGGGGAACAATCCAGATTACTTTTCAGACAAATAGGAAAGTTTGAGATGTATAAACCCAGGAAATATAATTAGACTATGTCTTTTAATTCTCATTTGCCCTTAATGAAAAGTGTAGTGGTTGTTGGAAGTCTGAGAATAAGTAAAGAATACGAACTATTTAGATTGATACTTGGCTGAAAGAAAGTATTTTATGTTCAGTGGAAACTTGTGAGGGTAAGTTTATAGACAATCATTTCTGGAGAGTGCAAAAGCCTAATTCAAGTTGACTTTTTATTTCCAGTGGTTCCTCTGTAGTCTATTTTTCAAAAATCTAGGCATATTATGACCTGATTGCAAGCAGGGAAAGATTCTCTTGGAGATTCAAAAGAACTCATAGAAAAAGGAATACGTATGGTCAAATTACATATCAAACAATGGTCAAGTTTATCCTTAATACAAAGAATGCAATTGATAATTAAAATGAGATCTTCACTTACCAGAGTAATCAAAATACCAAAGTTTGATACCTAGAACTATATTGTTGGTAGTAGTGCAAATGGTTGCAATCTTTCTGAAGGGTAATTTGGTAATTTCTCCCAAAGTGTAAAATATATACACTCTCTGATACACTGATGGAATTTATGTTATTAGTATACCCAGAGAAGTTTACCAAGATATACGTAAATGTGTTACAGTATTGTCATTTTAAAATGGGAAGGAATCATTTTGATGCCCACATGAAGTTCAGTAACATTAAATATCTTTGATGTCTCACCTCCCCCCAAATATGGTGCAGCCTTCTTTCTTATCAAGGAACTGGATCCCATATTGTCCTATTTGACAGTTATCAGGTGAATTCAAGGGAATTTTAAGTTTTCTAGAAATAAAGCCTTTTCATTTATTCTGTTAATGTCCATCACTCTATAGATGAGGTGTGTGCAAGATGAAAGATCAAATACTCCAAGATGATTCTCATAAAAGAGCTATTAGGAACAGAACTGGCAACAGTAGGAAGCTGTTAACTAGAAAACAAATCTTTAAGAAGTAAAGATCACAGGGACGAGCACTGGGTGTTATATGTAAGTGATGAATCACTGGGTTCTACTCCTAAAACCAATACTACACTGTATGTTAACTAACTTGAATATAAATGAAGGGAGGAAGAAAGACAGACTACACAGATAAGAATGTGAGAATGAAATGGGGGAGTGGGTAATCCAGAGAAAGTTTACCACAACTCTGCATCTTCAGATAATTCTTTTAATTTCTGAGCGTTCCATTTTCATTTTGAAGAACAAAACTGCCAGTGAGGTTACAAAATTTAAGAGAGCAGCAGTGGAAGAGAGAACTTTTATTACATCCTTCTTCTTAAACTAAAGCTGCTTTTAGATTCTACATCATTACGTTTACATTCATGATGCATACATTTTATCATACATATTTCATCAAATATAGGTCATTTTATGAAACAATCCAAGTTTTGCCTGTTTATGTTTTCCCTTGTATGAGCTGTGGTAAATTGCTTGCCTCTTGACTCACTGTTATTCTCCACTGAATTAATTATGTGCCACTTTACCTCTGAGTTTTGGAGCTGGATAAAGAGAGAAAAACCAAGTGCAGGACATCCAGGTGGCAACTGTTCACACCCCATACAATGAACAAGTTCTGAAGAACTATACCCAGTATCTTCTTTTGGAGCATGAAAGCAGGATTAGAGTAAGGCAAAAATCTTATTGGTTCTCACTGACCACGTAGTTGTAGTTTTGATCAGTGTGAAAATTTTCACCTTGGAGGCAAGGGCACTAGATTGCATTGTTGTTTCTAAAATGGAGAATGATGTTATTGAGAGACTGAGGCTCAAGAGACCTGGTTTATAGTCCCAGCCCTACCACATCTAAGTAGGAACTGGGGGATTCAGTTAACATGCCAAAGCTTTTATTTCTCATCTATAATATAAACCTGTTTCACAAGATAACCTCTCAAGATCTTTAGATTTTAGGAGGCTCAGATGAATGTCTTGTACATGAATACACATGTATACACATGCATAGATTTGTTTTAAAAAATAAAATTTTCCTTTGGCTCTCAGAAATACAGACTCAGGCCTCAAATTTTGCATAGATTCTGTGTTATAGTTACTAGATTTAAAAAGCAGGGGTGTTGGGGTGGGTTTTTTTTTTTTTTCGGTTTTTTAAGTAGTGTCTACACCCAATGTAGGGCTCAAACACACAACCCTGAGATCAAGAGTCACGTGCTCTGCCAACAGAGCCAGCCAGGAGCCCCTAAAAAGCAATTTCTTAACTGATTATTCTTTTTTTTTATGTTTATTTACTTTTGAGAGAGAGAGCGCGAGCGCGAGCGTGCGCGCGCGCTTGCGCTTGCAAGTGGGGGAAGGGCAGATAGAGAGAAAATACTAAGTAAGCTCCTGGCTCTGTCTGAGCTGTCAGCACAGAGCCCCATGTAGGGCTCGAACTCACCAGTGAGAGCATGACCTGAGCTGAAGTCCGACTCTTAACCAATTTAACCACCCAGGTGCCCCTGATTCTTTAATTACAAGCTGCTTATAGACAGTAAATGAGGGATTTTACCTTACTTAAACTGGAACTAATAGTATATAGGAAAATCTAGATTTAGACAAAGCCTTATTACTTTGGGTAGGGTGATTATTTGCTTTGAAAAGCATTCATTTTATAATTTCCTTAACCATTTTTTTAATAACCATTTTTAAGTCCAGTGTAATAGTAAATGTAATAAATATTACCCTATATGTAAATCTTTAATTTGCATATTGTTTTGAAGAACCAAAATCTGCCTTAAGTGAGAGCAGCATATCTTTTTATTATATGAGATTAATCTCTGTGATCCACCAATTAATAAATTGGAATTTCAAATTTGTAAAAAAATATAGTGAAATAGGTGTGTATGTATACTTTTAACATTTACTTGATGATCAAAAAATTTTAAACCATTAAGAGTCTTAAGGTAAAATTAGGTGTAAAAAGATATTTTCTAGGTAGTGTAAATTCTTTTAAAAACAAATTTTCAGTCTACTTAGCACTAGATTGTTACCATTAAAGACCAGAAGTACATAAATAAGTACCTTATAAAAGAAGCCCTAATTACTATGGTATTCAACAGATTTTCAAAATTTATGTTATCCCTGGGTAAATTTATTTCCTTTTTTAATAGGATTACTATACTAGTAGATCAGAGATACTCTGAAGACAGCATATGTAGATTTCAGCAATGCCTTTAACGGAGTTTTTCTTGATATCTTTGGGGAGAAATTATAACTGATTATTCATAACTGAGTAAGTTAATGAAAGAATGAAAAGAGTACTAACACTGATAAATATCAGCCTGGAACACGGTCTCTGATGGTTTGCTGCAGGATACTTCCTGTCCTGTTCAACCTCTTCATTAAATCCTTGGCTTAAAGAGATTGCTATGGTTAATCAGAGTTGAAGATGTCAAGCAGCTGAAAAGAATAATTAAAACTTTGAACCATAGAATTGGAACCTTTGGTATTCTCAAATGAAAAGCAGAAGTCATCACTTTATGTGATGAGCTGTACCACATTTGTGTAATTTATGGAAAGGGCAACTGTTCTTAACACCATTTTCAGTTAAAGAGAAAGCAAACAGGAACTAAATTAAATGCTATGACTAGGTTCTCTAGCAAATCTCGTTAACACTTAAAGTGATTTAGACCCCGCACCAAAAAGAGTCTGCCTGATGGGATCTTAATTAACCTAAATCATACAACGTTCCTGTTACATTGCAATACCTTGGAAGAATCAGGATGTCTTAGTTATTCTTTGAAATTAAAATTCTAGAAAGCAAAAATTATTAATATTATCTAAATATTAGGATATTGTTTCAGATTATTGTTAATATAATTACAACATGAAACACCCTGAGAGAAAACAGAGTTCCTAATAGTTGAGAAGAATAAATGAAATGCCTAACAATATCCCCATCTCAATTTTTTTTTTACAAAGAGACACTAAAAGAACATTGTGGTCAATTGACTCTGGGCAAATTTGTCTTATTAAAGTTTTCCCCTTAAGGTTATTAAGACAACACTAGTTATTAGGAATTGGAATTTAGTAGGACTTTTCAACCCCCTAGATTAGCGGTCTGCAAATTTTATAATACCTTACAAAGTTTTAGCCTTTTCTCATTTTTAATTTTAAATATTATACAAGTTAATTTTTATTAAACCATAAGGAGATAAAACTAATTTTGTCAGAACACATCGTGGAAAGATAGAAAATATTTATTTCCTGAGTGGCTACTGAAGTCAGGAACAAACTAGAGACAGTTCCATGTTAATTTTCTAAATAATGGCTTGAAAACAAAGGTCTTCCATTTTTACTGCTTTAGTCTTATATGAGAAATTTGTCCCTCAGACATTTCTAACAAATTCACTTAATCCTGGGATAGACTATTTTTTAAGGTTTCTTGCAACTCTAATTTAGGATTCTGTGAGCTTTTTATTATTTTTTTTGTATCTATTTTTTATGTGGTTGTAGAATCTCAAACTAACTCACCCTTAGACAATTAAAATCAATTTGTAAACAAATACTGCTTAGCAATCAAGTAATTCTGTAAAAACATTGAATACAAAAAAATGGAAGAGTCCATTTCAGAAATCAGCCACAACTAGCTATAGACTTAAATAGTATAAGCATGTGTTTGAGGTGATATGATTTATGGTTTTAGTTTTTAGTGGTACATTCAACAGACATTTATTGAGCCTACACTGTCTGCCTTGCCCTGGAGAACCAGAAGTGAATATTGGGCCTTCCATATGTAATCCCCCCTTATTGTTTTTAAATGATCATAAATGAATTGGTCTTATATAGTCTTTAGGGAGCTTTATTTTATGAGTAGTTTCACTAGGACTAAAGATTATTGACCTGTGTCCATAGGTCTTTATTTTACTATTGAGAATTTAGTGGTCTCCTGTGTTAATTTACCCATTCAAATACTATACAAATCTGTGTGCTCTTAATTATTCTGAATACAGAAACCTCAGAACAGGGCTCCCTCTCTCTTCTTTGGAACAACTTATTTTATCTTTATATTAGATTTTTTAAAAAGTATTGCAGATAGGTTGAGTCAAGGAAATCAGGCCAGTGAACATGATGGCATCTGTTGTTGGATTCTGACAAGTAAAATCAAGATTGAAGGCTTACAGATAATTAAAAAATAAGCCACCTTTTGTGAAAACTCTTGAATTATAAAATATAGTCAGATTTCAGATGTCCAGTAACCTATCAACCGCACCCCCCCCCCCAACCCTCACTTCCCCACCAGCTTTTGGAAATATGAGAGGGTATTTTCGTTGACAAAAAGATTTGGGGGGATGAGTGATGCTGGCGTTTAGTGCATGGAGCCCATGGAGGCCATGATGGCCAAAATGTCAGGAGTAACCTTGCTTGGGAGCACAGTCCCCAGGCATATTTCCCTCTACTCTTCCCTCTTCTCCTTTTCCTTCCTCATTAGAAAGTGAGAACCCCAGCTGTACAGACATTAGGGGTAGTAATATGCCCTTAGTACACCGATGCCGTTTGCACAGCTCTCATTTGGTGCCATTCCGTTTTTGTTTTTTTTTTTTTAACAGCTAGGAATTTCTTTTGAGGAAACATTAGTATGTAAATTAGGATCCGAAGGGACATTAATTCTCTATACACTCTATATTAGGACGTATTTATTGACCCCAGTAGAAGAAGCTGTGTTACCTTCCTTATCTTCTTCCATTTTCTCCTTTATAATTAGAATCATTATTACTACTGTGTATACATCTGTTATGTGTACATTGATCTAGTTCAGTGAAACTCTAGGAGTGAGTTGTTTCTTAGCTTTAACTTTGGTAGTGAACCTGTGCTTGTGCTATTTTTCAGAAACGGTACAGATTCTCATTTAGCCATTTTGATTGCTCTAAGCCTGATATGAATTTGGAATTCAGAAAAGTCTGTTTGCTTTCACCTCGGCAGACTTGTTCACTTGAACATGCTGTTCACATTTAATGTAAATACGTTTGAATAGAAGAGCATATAAATATTTGGTTTCATATTTGGCTTCTATTAAATATTGACAGTCATGGAAATATCTCTAGGAGATCTTTTTTTCCTTTTTTTGGATCAAAATTTCAGCTTTACGTTCTTTCCAACCATTTGGAAACATAAGTGACTGTTTTTTCCTTATTGCAATTTAAAATATCTGAATTTGATTCATAATTTTCTTTCCCCAGAACTATTCTTTTAATCTTCCCTGTTGGAAATGCATCATCATTCTCTTAGGCTGGAAATTTGGGCCTCATCTTTGATTCATTCTTCTCTTTAATCTCTAATATACAGTCAACAGATCCTATTGGTTCCTTCTTCAGAAGAGTCACCAGGCCTTTTCTTTTGCATTACCTCTGCCTCCACTTTACTCCAGTCTTTACCATGCTTCAGTGTTCTTCCTTCTGGTCTCTCATCTCTCTTCTTTAAGCTTGTGACCACTCAATTTAAAACTACTGAAAAAGACAGCAGAATGCTTTACAACTTAATATCTCAGAGAGAAATGGAAAGCAAGTGAATATTAACTCTGAGATCATCTAATCTACAACAGAGTAAAATTTTTCTGTTTTGTCCTAAATTTCAACTAATCTCAAAGATTTACTTATTTATTCCTTCATTTAACAGTATCAAGTATATGCTCGGTTCAGCTGTTAACTGCTGAATATTATGCTTATAGTCTTTTCATTCCCCCTTGACAGTTCATCTGTTCTCTTCAACTATCCTATTTATGCTTTCTCTAGTTTTTCATCTCCATCCCTCAACTCTGCAAGTGCCAGTCCTGTTTCATAGGTAGTAGGCCTTGAATCATTTAAGCTCCATAAATCACACGAGTCCACAACTGATGGGTGGCAGTGCAGGGACTCAATTCCATCTCCTCTGCAGACCAGCAACCTTCCAACACCATCTTACTAATATAATAAGGTCTGTTGTCTAAGCTTCATGATGTTAACCATAGAATACTATAGGCTAATGGTTTATTAAGAGAAAGGGTAAAGGAATGAGAAATTGGCCATTTGACTGTTTTTTGGTAATAAAACTTGAAGAAGTTTGGAAAGAGTTATGTTTTCATAAGTAGTCACTTAATATTTATAGTATCTGTCTTCATCTTCTTACTCTTTCTTGGTTACCTCTCCCTTTTTTTTTTTATGTTTTTATTTATTTTTGAGAGAGAGAGCAAGTGAGCATGAGCAGGGGAAGGGCAGAGAGAGGGGGAGACACAAAATCTGAAGCAGGCTCCAGGCTCTGAGCTGTCAGCACAAAGCCCCATGCAGGGCTTGAACTCATGAACAGTGAGATCATGACCTTGAGCCTAAGTTGGATGCTCAACCAGCTGAGCCACCCAGGTGCCCCAGTTATATCTCTTTATTTAGAATCATGTGGCTATTCTTAAAGAATATTTGGAACCACTAGAGCTTTGTGCAGTGTAGTGGAAAATTAAATAGCAAAGAATAATGAACCAGGTTACTTTAAAATGTAATAGCTTCATATTTGCCTCCCCACCCACCGCACCCCACCCCCACTCTGCCATCTGTGGCTAGTGATATTTTACAAAGAATAAATTGATTCTCCTTATATGAACTTGAAATTGCCCATGGAATGCCATTTTTCTTCATTTCAAGCAATTTTCATATTTTTTGAGAATATGTAAAATGTGCTTAATTTTTTTATTCCTGAGACTTCAGTATGATGTGTTGTTCACCTGGGATTTAGAAGGTATAAAATAGATCAAGTAAGGATTTTCAAGAGATGGCTTATGGCACCTCTGACATTCATGGAGTATAGCAAGAAAATTCATTGTGGTGTAAAGCATTTTCTAAAACAACACATTACCTATGTATTGCCTCCAGATGGTAGTTTTCCAGACATAGAATATGCTTGGGTATATTCTAATGATTTACTTTATATTTTAAATGAATGAATGAATTTTAAATTAATTTAAATGATTTGTTTTGTTTTGTTTTTCAACATTGCAGGTTAGAACTAAAACTTAAATCAACCTGGTCCCACCAAAGACTCTTTATATTTGTTCTCCTTGTGAGCTTGCTATTTTTAAAACATTTGTTTACAAACAGCATATATTATTTCCCTTAAAAAAAAAAAAGTAGAGCCAGTTAGCATTTCTGAACAGCACTAGTGCAGTGATACTACCTGAAGTAGTTATAATTCCAGACAAAATTAAATGTTTCTCATTGTAATCTGCTCATATAACTTTGTCATGGGTGTATGTACACTTTCCATTTGTCCTTTGGAAATCCTGAAAACAACTTGACCTTTTTGTGGACCTCAGGTTGGAGTATTCTATACTGTGTCTCATGACATAAAAATATTATTTCATTATACTATTTCATTTTACGAAATAAATTTCTGTATGATTCTGCAGTTTCTTTGCAAGCAGTACTTGGGGGTTACCTGGCCCTTCTTGACCTCTATCAGGGCTTTATGATGTTTTGCAGTTGTGAAACAGCATAGCACCTTTGAACCCCTTATGTGGTAGATCACATTATGGTACATGGTTCCTTTGAGGTAGGAAGAGCCCAAGTAAACAGGTAATTTAGCTAGTTTCTAAAGGTCAGTGCTTATATTCTTCCTAAAATCTCATAATTCTGATATTGGCTTGGGCATTCAGCAAAAGCCTCTCTTGCTTTCCTTTCTGAACTAATTCATTCTAAGCAGTAAAAGAAAGTAACTTGCCTTATTTAGAAGTTCATAGGACCATACTAATCTCAGGAGATTTTATTTTTTTTTTTTTTTAAATTTTTTTTTCAACGTTTATTTATTTTTGGGACAGAGAGAGACAGAGCATGAATGGGGGAGGGGCAGAGAGAGAGGGAGACACAGAATCAGAAACAGGCTCCAGGCTCTGAGCCATCAGCCCAGAGCCTGACGCGGGGCTCGAACTCCCGGACCGCGAGATCGTGACCTGGCTGAAGTCGGACGCTTAACCGACTGCGCCACCCAGGCGCCCCAGGAGATTTTAAACACCTTTCCAGTTTCTTGCTTTGTAATTTATTGCTCCCCCACCTACTGTTGTTTGTAGAGGTTTACTTTTATACAAGGAGAGCTGCTGGAGTTTAAGAAAAATCTACCTCTTATTGAATCCCAGTAGGAAGTTTATGCTAGCTGAACTGGTTGCCTGGTGGAAGAGAGCAGAAGAGACTCCTTGATGCAACACATTTTAACTTCAGAGCCTTGCTTGCAAGTCTCTTCTCTGCCATCTATGACTACAATTAATAATTGATTTCTTAGATTTATCATTTTTCTTCTTTGACTCAACTTTACTTTTCCCCATCTTTTGCCACTTAGGGAAAAACTTACCCAATCAGTCATTAAGCATCAACATCAAGATCAGTCTAGGAGCAGAACAAGTTTCATGGTCTTTGGACGTTATTCCCCAGTAGATCCTTCATGAATAAAATATAGTGAAGAGTAAAAGAGAAGGAGAGCATTAGGCATTTTATCCAAAAAATAAAGTAATATTTATAGATCTGACAGCTTTAATAATATAGGAAAGCCTCTGGAATTAGCCTTGGTGTTTTTGTTTTGGTTTGGTTTTTTGTTTTTGCAGTTAAGCAATTTATTTAACTTTATTTTTTATTTTTTAAAATTTACATCCAAATTAGTATAGTGAAGCAATGATGTCAATAGATTCCTTAATGCCCCTTACCTATTTAGCCCATCCCCCCTCCCACAACCCCTTCAGCAACCCTCAGTTTGTTCTCCATTTTTATGAGTAGCCTTGGCTTTTATAAAGAACATCTTTTGTCTGGAATTTGCTTCCAAATAATTGCAGGGGAGGGAAAGTGCGGGCCATGAGTTAATAATTGAAGCTGGATGAAGAGTGCAAAAAACTCATTTTCCTCACTTTTATATATGTTTGAAATGTTGAAATACTATTTGAAATAATAAAGAACTTTTTAAAAGACATCTTTTCCCCAGGAATTTTGGATGGATAAAATCCATTTCCCTATGAAATTTACAGCATCCCCCCAATACTCAACAGTGTTGAACACAATAAAAGTACTATCATAGGTTTGTATTATTGAAGGAAAAATACTTTCTTGTCAGTAAATTCTAAACTTCAGTATGTTATTTTGTGTCTATTATTGTCCAAATTATGTTGTTATTTATTCAGCAATATGTAAATTTATTTCATATATTGCATTCTAATGAAGTTGTGTTCAGTTTTGCTTTTCATCAAGGGCATATTCAAGTAAACGTTAATTAGTATTGAGAAATCTGAAAAACACTCAATGAAAAAATAGTATTAAACAATTTCTTCATATACAGTATGCATGATACATCTCTGGGTAGTATTTGAATTAAGGAGCCTGTTTTCTCAGTCAGGGTCCGAACATAACTTCGCTGGTAAAATGATGATTTAATCCTTAGTCTCTTTTGTCTTGTCTAGTTAGTCACTCGTATTGAATATCTATGCCAGTTGGGGCACCTGGGTGGCTTAGTCCGTTAAGCTTAACTTCGGCTTAGGTCATGATCTCATGGTTTGTGAGTTGGAGTCCCACATCAGGCTCTGCACTGGCATCACAGAACCTGCTTGGGATTCTCTCCCTCCCTCTCCCTCCTCCCTCTCCCTCCTCTCCCTCCTCCCTCTCCCTCCTCTCCCTCCTCCCTCTCCCTCCTCTCTCTCCCTCCTCCCTCCTCCCTCCTCCCTCTCCCTCCTCCCTCTCCCTCCTCCCTCTCCCTCCTCCCTCCTCCCTCTCCCTCTCCTTCTCCCCCTCCCTCTCCCTCCCTCTCCCTCTCCCCTTCCCTC
Source organism: Prionailurus bengalensis (assembly GCF_016509475.1). NCBI lineage: Eukaryota > Metazoa > Chordata > Mammalia > Carnivora > Felidae > Prionailurus > Prionailurus bengalensis. Next base: position 54,315,705 of record NC_057348.1, on the reverse strand, counting down.
TCCCTCCCTCTCCCTGCCCCTCCCCCACTCACACTGTCTCTGTTTCTCTCAAAATAAATAAATAACTTTAAAAAAATAATAATCAAATGTAAAGCCAGAAAGTTATTCTGCTATCAATGCAAATAACACAGAAGATAAAAAATAATCTTTCATGTTGTAGATAAAGCCTTTAATCTCCAAGCCAAGGAAGTGAGCTCATCAAAAGTGATCAGATTTTGCCAAAATTTGAACGTATTTCCTGGCTTTTTTTTCAGATCCCAGTAGTATAAACCATGGCAAGTCAAATTCACTGTCTAAGATTTATCCTTTTTTCAAATTCTGGAACAGACAGCCACTTTACTTTGGGACAAAAATGCTCTTTTTCCTTGAAAAGCAAAAGGACTTGTATTTCTCTATCACTGTTGTTGCTAATATAGTTCCAACCACCTATATCAACACAACTTGCATTTCAGAGAGAAAACTGGATAGAAGGGGGGGATAATTAGAACTGTCTATCAAACACAAGCATGTTAGTAGGGTAGTAAAACTCATGAATACACATAGCAGACTTTATATAGCTGCACTCCTCTCTTTTACACTATCTTATAGTGGCAAGATGAACAGTTTATTAACATGACCCAAAGATAGAGCTATTCTAATAGCATATACAAATAAGAAGTAAACATGTATCACCTTAGAATTATGCTTAATAACATTTAGTATTCTATTTTATTTAGAAACTATTTGGGCACCAAGAATTACTTATTAATTAGCTTGATTTAACATTAGTCCAAGATTTTAAATTACCATAGATCTTGGAGAAATTTATTATTGAAATATTGTTTACATACAATATTACATTAGTTTCAGGTGTACAACATAGTAGTTGACAGCTCTGTATTATGCTGTGCTCACCACAGTATAGCTACCATCTGTCCCCATACAGTGCTATTACAGTACCATTGACTATATTCCCTATGCTATATCTTTCTTCCTTGTGACTTACTCATTCCATAATTGGAAGCCTCCACCTCCCACTTCCCTTCACCCATTTTTCCCATCCCCCTCCCACACCCTCCCCTCTGTCCGCTATCAGTTTGTTGTCTGTATTTATGGATCTTTTTCTGCTTTTTGTTTTATTGAATTTCACATATTAGTGAAATCATAGGATACTTGTCTTTCTGACTTATTTCACTTAGCATATATCTTCTGGGAGTATCCATGTGGTCACAAATGGCAAGATCTCATTCTTTTTTATGTATGTGTGTGTGTGTCTGCACTGGCATCACGGAACCTGCTTGGGATTCTCCCCCTCCCCGTGTGTGTGTGTGTGTGTGTGTGTGTGTGTGTGTGTGTGTGTGTATTCTCCCCCTCCCCCCACACATATATGTGTGTATATACACACACGACATTTTCTTTATCCTATTCATCTATGGAAAGACACTTAGGTTGCTTCCGTATTTTGGCTATTGTAAATAATGCTACAGTGAACATAGCAGTGTGCTTACCTTTTCACATTACTGGTTTTGTTTTCTTTGGGTAGATACCCAGTAGATCTTGGAGATATTTAAGCTAACACATCATTGTCATTGATATAAAAAGTTTGTTAACATTATTATTCAATTTAGATGAATACAGATTTTCAATTTTTTAAATATCAAATATATAGGAATAGTAATACTAGCTTATTTGATCAGTAAGTCTGTTATAGGAAATTCAGATTACCTTCTATCTGAGAAAACAAACCCAAGTAAATTAAGATGTATGCAGTGTTACACTTAACTGACAAAACTCATCTTGATTTGTACAATAGTTATCTTAATTATATGAAATTGGACTCCTAAAATGTTTCTGAACTAGTAGTTTCTGTAGATAGGATTTCTTTTTTTTTGTCTAACATATTTGGAGTATTATAGGTTCACTTTATTTTCTTGGAAATTCTAAAAATTTGATAAATAAGTGCTTATTGAGCTCTACAAAACCAATGAGAACAGAACTTCTTAATTTAAGAGATATTATAATCAAATTAATCAATATCCTCTAAAAATTGGAAAACATTTCATACTTAAGAGGTCAAGTTCTTTCTGAATTACATACAGAGCTGTGGCTTCAGTTTTACAGCTTTAGTCATGGGTCAAAAGTAAACATAAAACCTCATCAGTTCAGATCTCTAAGAGCTATTCTCCTTTAATATTATGTGCAACATTCTTAATTGAGCTCAAAATAGACAAGTGGACAAAAAGAAAAGTCTAACAAACTGAATTCTCTTTTGGTTTTTCACTCAACAGAAAATAGATCTCTGTCATTCTACTACATAGACCACCAAATGGTGGGACCATAAAAATCCAATTCTCAGTAGGTATATCCATCAATGAGGAATAACTTATCAACTGTGCATTAGCCAGAAACAAAAACAAAATCAGCAAGAGGGAAAAAAAAATTGAGAAAACCAGAAAGTCAGCAAAATTGAAGTTCTGTTGCCCCTTGGGATTTGCTTTGAGAGCCAAGAAGAGATGTACCCAGGCTAACATAGCCAATGAGGTATACTTCTCTGGCAACTCTGGTGAATCTATTGGCGTCTTCATGGGTCCTCAAAAACTTTTTAGGGATTTTTTGGGGAGCGGTGGTAAAATCATGACTCCTACGAATATACAACGGGCAACTTCAGGGCTACTATCTTCCATGCGGTGGCTCATCCAACAAGACGGCTTTCGTCTTATAGCACTTTGTTTTCAACATGTTTCAAAAATCTCAGTGTTAGGGAAAGAGACTAGAAGGGCCTTACGTCAGTGTTTGGTTTGGATTTTCTCTGAGTGGTGAGATTACAGATAATTTTTGCTTCCTTTAATGCCCACTTGTGTTTTCAAAGTTTTCTATAATGAACCTGATTGTCTCAAAAGAAGATATATTAAGAATGGTAATAAACAGAATTAAGCAGACACTAGCTAGTGTTGATGCTAGCTGTGCAGGATTGGTTTTTCTTTTGTTTTTGTAGAAACAAAAATTTACTCTGTTGAAACCTTACAACCTAATTTTTAAGCAAAGACAAAACTTGTATTAAGCCATTAAATTCTTTATTACTTTGTTCTGGAGAGTCAGGGTCAGAGTTCTATGTCTAATGTTACATGAAGCTGGTGAATGCTGATGGAAAGCCCTTCTTTGACCTCTTAGTACTGTGCTGGCCTGAGCTTCCAGCCCCATACTTACATGCAAGTACAGAAATTATCACAGCTTTAGGCACCGAACTCTCAAATTGTCTTCTTATGATGCCTTTCTGTGTAGTAACCTCAGAGAAATGTTTCCACATATTATACACTGTACAAGCTACACTGTACTTCATAATCATTAAAATTCTTCCTGTGCACGTTCCCCAGAACTGGTTTTACAAATGAAAAAATAAAAGCTCAGATCTGATGGTCTAACTCCCAAAGTGGCTTATTCAGTGCAGGAACAATCTCTTTCAGTTGTTCAGTTCTTTCATGCAGTATCATGGGTATTCAGTAAATGGTATGTGATGCAGGGCTTAAGATTGTGGTGTTTTAATCTGTAGCAAAGACTTCAGACAACTCCAGCGCTTTTCATTCAGAAGCGTTTTTTTCCTTTCCTCCATAGTGAATAATTGGTCAATTTTCATTTTAATTATTTTGTGAACCTAAAATGAAAAGTAAGAGAAGAAACTTCAGGAAAGCATAGAAATTGTTTTGGCAATCTTCTAGTCCTTTATCTAAACATGGGTAGATTTGTTTTGATGATGATGATGATGATGATTATGATTATTGAACCAGGCTCCCTAAACATTTATTTAGAATGTTTTTAACCTTCTTTAAGCTATTCTCTAAACCTTAATCTGGTTTTAAACTAGAAGACAAATGTGAATGGTGAATTACTGCTCTGTAGCTTTAAATTCAACCAGTTTGATGCTTTTGTTTTTTATAAAAGATGCTCACAGCTCCAGAAAAGAGGCAGATACTGTGTGATCTCCATTCTCAGAGTAAAACTATTCATTTGCATTAGCAGCTCTAGCAAAGCGCACGCGCGCGCGCACACACACGCTCACAAACACACACACACACACACACACACACACACACACACACACACACACACACGATGCTTGTTTGGCAGAAGCTTTCTGTTTATTCAGCACAGAGCCCTCCCAGGCTCCCAGATGTAGAAAGCTCTAAGAGTTGATGTACAAGACAGAACCGGAACTGTACATAGGCTGAGGTGGGCACTGCGGAGGATTGGCTATGCAAGGATGTTGATGTGGTGCGGCTCTACCTGCCTGTTCTGTGAAAGGCACTTCTCTGAGGCTGTGAAGGTGAGAAGCCCAGGGATGCACTAGAAGCTTCATTTCGGCTGGCTCTTTGGTGGGGGAATGCATTCCCAGTGGTAGCTGTCCTCATTTACAGCGTTATTCTCGGAAACGAAGTATGTGCAGCCGTGACAGACTATGCCACAGCTCCTCTGCAGTTTGGAAGCTGGGACAAATGGAAAGAGCACATAGTCAAGAGAGGTTGTGATTTGTTTTCACTATCCAAGCTTGCTCTCGCAGTACCCAAATGAAGGATGAGCTTTGTGGCAAGCAAAATCAGCAGACTGCCTGACGGGGGGTTTTGGTAAGATAAATGTATTGCTTGTGTTTTGGGGGGGAGGGTTTCTCGGGGTTTTTTAATTATTATTTTTATTTTTCTATATCAACTACATAGAATTGCCTCTTAGCAATAACTAACACATTTTGCAGAATCATATGTGATGGAAAGGGGTGATCCAAGAAGCCAGAAGGGAAGATACTATTTTTGATCATTCATTTGTGACCTTCAGAGATAATCATCAAGTTTTCTCAGATGTCTATGAACAGGCAGAAGCCAGGAACTTCCAGAGCAAAGAATGCTGACTAACAGATATCCTTTCTTTTCTTTGAACAGTTATAATTAACCCCCCCCTTTTGTTTCCCCCCGCTTTCCCTATGGCCTAAAGTAGAAAAGAAAAAATAAAAGCTCCCTGGTCTTACCGAGTTGTTGCCTCTGGAACAGTAATAGCCTGAGAACATAAGTATGGAGGTGGAGGAAGGCAGGATGAGGAGTCTGCTATTTTCATAGCAGTGCGTTGGTGGGTGTTTGTCTTGGTTCATTATCGTTGCTGTTCAATATCAAGTGGTGGTTAGTGCTGTATCTCGTTGTCTGTACTATAATTTAATCCCTTTATGTTCTATTTTGTATGTTTTTCTTTGCCAGACTCAATTCTGTCATTATGAAAACTTTTTCTGTTATCATTCATACATATTAGCCTTTGTTAGAGAAAAGATAGTTGTAGAAAGTAACTCTTAAATATTTATGGACCCCAATAATGATAAAGACATTTGCTTTTTAAAATCGAGGTTTTTTTTAAAACAGATTTGGGGGTCTTGATTTTGGAATCTTTAACAAGCATTTCATGACAAGTTAAAGAAATGAGTTGCATTAGATCTATGAAATCCTACCAGAATCACTTTGCTCTAATCTACTTTAAGTTGGATCCTATGTCTTAGGTTTTTCTAAGTCTGAAGGTTTACTTTTCCTCATCCTAACTTAGGTAAGTATTGCTGGAAGATATGTTGATTGTTTTATTAGCCTAACCTGAGATCTTGTTCTTGGGCCCCTCTTCTTTCCAGCAGAGAGAGCCAAGTTTCCTAGCTGCTTAGAGTGGGCACAGAAGAGATCCATTGACATCTGACTTTTTGCTGACTCATTGGTTATATAAGCCTTGTAAATACAATTATCCATATACTTCATTAGGTTACTGGGCAGGTGGCCCCCTTCCTGTTTACTGATCTTTTCTTCCTTCAGCATCCTCTTCTTCCTTAAGACTTTTTGGTAACATGTCTCAACTATTAACCAAGTGAATTCTAAGAAGTGAAGGACAAATCCTTTTTTTTTCTCTCTCTCTCTTTTTTGGAATTGCTTTCTTAACTGTTTCTTTACCTTGATTATGATAAAATCCCAAATTCTGTATTCTCTTGGCACATGAAACGGTAATAATACCTTTCCTCATTTATGACCTGGTTAAAGTAATAACTTCCTTTTCTGTCTTTGAGACCTCAGATCAAATGTCCTTGTTCAAAGAATTCTTCTATAACTTCCCAATCTAAAGTAGTTTTCCCTCCCTTACATTATTCCTTTTTTCATAGCACCCTTTTTTTTCTTCTTTGTAGTACTTCTCAATAATTTATATTATTTGATTACTGGTTATTTCATCTCTACCATTCTTATCCACTCAGACGTTAAGCCTCATAGAAAACAGAGATGCTTTGTTTTGTTCGTTAGTACATACCCAAACATCTAGCAAACTTCCTGGCTGAGAGTTGAAGAAAGGACAAGTAAGCAGTATTCTATATGTAAAGGCCCTGTGGTGAGAAGAAAGGATGAGTTGCAGGGGTTGAAAAAGACCAGTTTGACTAGAGTGGGGGAAGCATGCTGTAAGATGAAGCTAGAGAAATAGATCCAGGGCTTAAATCATGTAGGACTGACTTGATAGACCACATTCAGATACTTGTTCTTTTAAGAGTTGGCAGCTGCAGGTGGGGGTTGCCTGGATGGCTCAGTCAGTTAAGCATTTGAATCTTGGTTTCAGCTCAGGTCATGATCTTCTGGTTCATGAGGTCATGATCTCCTGGTTCAAGAGATCAAGCCAGCATCAAGTCCCACTATCTGCTAATAGTGCAGAGCCTGCTTAGGATTCTCTCTCTCCCTCTCTTTCTGCCCCTCCCCCCAAAAAAGTCGTGGTAAGCTACATAAAAGAATTTAAGCATTTGGTGATTTAGAACTTATTTAAAAAAAAATCTGTGTCATGTGGTGCTCAAACTCACTTCCCCGAGATTAAGAGTCACATGTTCTACAGACTAAATCAGCCAGGCGCCTCACCACTTTAAAAAAAAAAAAAATTCTCCAGCTTAACTGAAAGCCTGATTGAATTCAGGTAGATTAGTCAGTGATCCAGGAAAGAGATAACAAGAGTTTGTCCTAAGGTGGTGGTGGTAGAGATAGATGGGAGAGTATTATAATTTGATGGAAATTTGGAAAGTAAAATAGATAGGACTTGGTGTTGAATTGGATATAGGTAGAAGGCAGAAGATGTCAGGAATGGTTCCTGGACTTTGGTTTGGTTTAGTTTGGCCTTGGCTTGGCCTTGTTTTATAACCAGATGAGAGATAGAGATAGAGAACACCATAAGAAAACCAGGTTTGTAGGAGGAATTGTGGTGTTTGGTTTTGGACATGCATATTTTAATATAGTCAAGTAGGTTTTTGGATCTATAAGTCTAGATTCCAAAGGAGATTTTGCTACTATTAGCATTGAGAAGCCTTTGGAAGTACCTTTGGAATAAAGTGCAAAACAGTGATTTAGACCTACCTTGGGATCTCATCTCCTGCCAGAGACCTATTTATATAACCTCACAAACTACTCAATTATCTTAAAGAAGCTACTATATTTCCTTCTTCTGGGCCTTTGTTCATACTGTGTTGTCATCTTGAAACGCCTTTATCACTTCTCTTTATATCAAAAACTTCTAACTTCTTCCTTCAAGGCTCATTTTTTTTTTTTTTACCTCCTCCAAGAATCCTCCTCTGTTCCCTTTTCCTTCTGAATACGTGACTCCTTCCTATGCTCAAGAAGTACTTTGCCTTCATATCTGCTACATCATTTACTTAATTGGACCTGTATTTTAGTTGATCATTTTCATGTCTCACTGACTGGATTATATGTTTCTTGAGAGCAGGGATTCACCTTTATTCAGTGCTTTACATAAGGAAAACAAAGAATAGTTGCAAAATGAATTAAATGGTAGGAAACCTCAATCTTTTGTATAATCTTCTTCCTTAATATCATAGCACCATGATATCCTTTCTCCATCTATGTACTCCTGATTTTCTCTAGGCTGTCCCTACATTTTACCCTACAGATACCTAGATACATCGGAGAACTAGTCTTCCATTCATATGCAAAGTCCCTGAACTAGTCATTTTCATTATGTAATTTTACTTTATTTGTACTTTATCAGAAAAACTGAAATCTTGCTATTGCTTATCACCTGTGAAAAAATTGGCCAAGATAGGAAGGACCAGCATCCATACAGGATGTCAGAGACACCTAAGGGATGCCACTAAGGTGACAGTGGAGGAAAGACTTAAAGGAGATGATGGAATAAGCTGTGCAGGTTTGTGGGGAAAAGTATTACAGGCAGGAGGAACACTAAATGGAAAAGCCTTGAAATAGGTACATGCCTGATACATTCCAGAAACAGCAAGGAGGCCATTGTAGCTGGTGGCAGTGGAGTAAGGGATGAATAGTAGGAGATACAGATAGGGAGGTAATGGATGTGCTGCAGGTGCCAGGTCATGGTTGTTCAGGCCATTGTAAGGACTTTGGCCTTAACTCTGACTCACATAGGGAACACTGGAAAGTTTTAGGTGTAAAAGACTGTTGTGGCCTCATATTTTTTTATGTGTGTTTTTTTTGTTTGTTTGTTTGTTTTAGAGAGAGAGAGTATGTGTGCACGCGTGTAAGCAGAGGAGGGGCAGACAGAGAGAGAGGGAGAAAATCCCAAGCAAGCTCCATACTGTCTTTCAGTGCAGAGCCTGATGCGGGGCTCAATTCCATGAACCATGAGATCATGACCTGAGCTGAAATCAAGAGTCAGACATGTACCCAACTGAACCACCCAGGCGTCCCATGACCTGGTATGTTTTTAAAGGATCACTCTAGTTGCTGTACAGATTATTGATTATAAAAATACTAATCTAGTGATAGTTAAGAGACTTACTGCAATAGTCCAGGTGAGAGTTAATTGTGGCTTATACCAGAGTGGTGGCAGTGGAGATTCAGTGAGATGTGGTGAGATTTTATGTCTCTTTAGCAAGTAGAGCCCAAAACATTTGCTGGAGAAATGTAATATACATAGGGGGTAACAACTTAGACTCTGGAACCAGACTGTCTGGGTTTAAACATTTGGCTTTTCCCCTTCTTTACTTTGTGATCTTGAACAACTTAAATTATTTATGCTTTATGCTTTAGTTTTCTTAGCTTTAAACTATAGTGGTGTCATTGTAAGAACTATACAATTTACTGAACATACAAAGGATTTAGAACCTTGCCTGGCATATAGTAAATACTTTATGTATTAGCAACTATGATTATTAATGTTGCTGTTAACTGGATAGAGTATGTGAGAGAAAGAGGACTTAAAGTTGACTCCAAGGCTTTGGATCTGAGCATATGGATCAATGAAGTAGCCATTGGCTGAGATGGGAAAGACTGCAGGAAGAGCAGGTTTTGGGGATATCAGGAATTCAGTTTTGTACATAGTAAATTTGAAATGACCATTAGACATCCAAGAAGAGACATTAAGTAGGTAGTTGGATCTAGAGTTAAGCACAGTATGGGCTGAAGGCAGACATTTGGAACTCGTCAACAAATAAATGGTATTTAAGACCATTTTAAGAGAAAGAAGAGTATTTAAGCCCTGAAATGGGATTGGGGATGTGTGGTTTGGACATCCCCTCCTTAGAGCCTCCATTCCTTAAGCTACCGAACAAGCCTGAAAAGTTCAGTGATAGCCCAGTTATCACACACCCTATGGGGTTTTCCACAGTCTTCCATTGCTTTAGCATTTTATCAAAATTGAGTGAAATAAATAGGATTAAGCTGAGACTTAGAAATCTTTTGTTTTAAGGAAACTTGTGTTATAAAAGTATTTGTAGGGAATTACCTTGTAATGGGGAACTCATTGGTGGCAAGTTTTACAAATTGGCTAATCCACACATGGATTTTATATGTATTTTTAAATCCTCAGCAGTGTAAACATTTCTGTGTCACCTTCTTCTTTTGCTGGCTAGTGAATGCTCAGAAAATAGAAACTAATTTTAGCCTTAGCCGAGTTGTGTGCTTCAGACTAATCATTCTGAAGTCTTGTGAGAATAGTTTTTGAATAATCCATAGCCCAAGTCACTATTTCTTTTTAATAAATCATAATCTCAGAAGGAAACTTGGATCATCTATAGCAAATGTCAATCAGTATATCCTCATGTGACATTTTTAACATTCAGGCATGAAGTCTCTGTTTGAGTACTTCCAGTGGCATACATGAACTGAAACTTGAAACCCCCTGGTTAAGTTGAACCTCTCACTTTCAGTGTATGTTATTTTTTCTGTTAGTTATCGGGGAGAGAGCTTTCTCTCACAATCTGTTACTCACCTGTAAAATAAATTTTCTTAACTGTTTGACCTCTCAGGTTCCTTCCGAGCTCAAAGCACCTGTACTTACAAAAATAACATTTAACCATCACAAAGGAGCATACTATTGACTACTAGGATTGCAGGCTCCTTAAGTGTGTTTTCTTTGTTTTTTTTGGTACTTCCACTGCCTAACATAGGCCCTGTGCATAGGAAACATTCTGCAAAGCTTTGTTAAAATGACAATAAATCATCTGACCAGGCTTATATGAATCTATTAAGTCCAAACATCAGGCCTGGCAGTGCTAATCCTCAGTGATGCCTTTCACGTAAGCCAGGAAACCAGTGCTCCTGTGACATAGCAATTCTGAGCAGCAATCCTAGATCCTGTAATGGATATTTTGCAGTTGGGTTAGAGCAGGGTAGACCAGATAGGATGTTAATAACCTAAATTGATATTCAACACAGTTGATTTTTCCTCAGCAGCCTTGGAGGGATGAGTATCATCTATTGGAAACTATTTTTCTTACAAAAATCCTGGCATTTGTTCCATTTGTAGTAACATAAGCTTAGTCACTGTATGACATATGAGAGATAGAAGCACGTTAAGGCAGTGCTGGTGAGCATTTATATTAAACATTTCCTAGATATTTTTGCACAAAAAATTGTGTTAGCTTCTTGGGGTACAAAGATGAATATAACTTGTTTCCTGGCCTCAGGAACTTAGGTCAGTAGAAGCAAGCCACCCGATCATTTCAACATAATGTGATAAGGACATTGAGAGAAGTATATGTATAGGTACATGGGAATATGAAGAAAGCCATTAATCCAGCTGGGAGAGGGAGTTTGTTGGGAAAGATGTCCTGGAAGAGGTTACATCTGAAGTGGTTCTTGAAGGATGAATAGAAGTTAGCCAGAAAAGGAAAGAACATGCCCTCGACTATATGGCCAGAAGCCCAGAGGTGTGAAACAGCATGCCATGTCAGAAGAACCAGATTATACAGGTGTGATCCTAAGCCTATGTGGATTTAAATTTAAGGTTTCCATTGTTTTCAAGTGAACCATGATACAGTTGTTTGTTTTTTTTTTGTCATTTGCTGAGGCACGTAGTAGGATCCTTAGCCACAAAACTAGTGTGCAAACTCCACCAGAATTCACATTTCAGTGAGCATGTCCTCTACTCATTGTCACATACACGGTATTCCCCATGAAGTTACTTTAAAACTTCGTTATTTATAGAAAAAGGATCTAAAAAGTGCTGGTTGTAAAAAAGCGCATAGGGCCTTAAGTGGTTCTTAATGCACAAAAAGGAAGTTTGGGACAAACTAAACTACAGTACCAACTTTAGAAGTGGCCAGGATTATTATCATGAGTATTAAGCAGTAAAACATTATTTTATTTTTCTAAGCAAACTTTTCCCAGAATACCCATATAACATAGATGAAAGCAGTGGTAATCGGTTCCAGGAACCCTACTCACTTGCTTCCACTATTCCCCTCTGTGGTAGTCTAGACACATCTCTGTAGAACCTAGGACTATTCCATATAACCAAAGTTCTGTATAAAAATATGAAAAAGTGATCCCTAGAACTTACAGGAAAAACTCCATTGTGTACAAGGATTATTTATCAAGTGAGAAAAAAAACTTTGTGAGAGGTAAAAAGGCCTGTTTTTAAGGCTGTAAGTTGAATCTTGATTTTAGCTCCAAGGTAAAAATGGAACGCTTAGAGAAAAAGCTTGCTGGCTATGGGTTTGGTGGAACTTTAGTTCATTTTTATTTTCTACTACTCCCACTTGAGATTTCCTCTTCATTGCACAGCAGACTAAATGTCAGTCAGAATTGCTCAACAGAGTTGTGCTTACTGTGAGAAGGGAAGGGCATGTCATTTCTACAGTGAGACGCTGGAGAGAGGTGAAAAGTCTTCCCGTAATAAATATATACTTGCTGCACAAAGTGCTAATTGACTTGAGGTTTCTTTTCTTTTTGTTAAGGATAAGGTGTTGGGGGTGTTGGCAAAGGCAAGCCTCCAGGAGATAATGATACAGAATTTAATAGCTCCTAAGGCAGGACTCTTTCCTCTGTTGTACCTTCTCAACACAACCTGCCTGACAGAAAAAGAAAAATTTATATGATGAACCAGAGTATCTTTGTGTTTATCATTGATTAGAAGATCGATTTCTGTCTGGTTCTTAAGACCAAGATTATGAATCTCTAGGGATTACAGTTTATATTGGATTTGGGGTGCGGGGTAGTCTCTCAACAATCCAATATTCTATCCTGTTGCCCCCACTAAATATAAGTGCACTTGAATTGAGCCACACACTCCAGTTTTGGGTCAGAGCCGTGGCCCCAATACCTGTGAGAAAAATTTTGGAAGAATAATGGAGCTGCATCTGCAGGTGCCTAAGTATTCAATTTGCAAAGGCTACACTGCACAACCCATTCGATGAAATCGGCCTTGGAAAAGATCCACTTTCGGAAAAACCAAAATAGTCCAGATTCTATTTGTTTTCAGATTAATTACAAAGACTTCTCCACTTCCCACCCTTCTTCTTTTACTCTAAAATGCCTGCTTAATTTTCTCAGAAATGATGTCGATTATGTAGTGTGCAGAAATTTCCTGAAAGAGAGCCAGTATTCTATAAAGCACAGATATAAAGTCTATGAAGTCTATTAAGACTTCATTCCGCTAAGTAGACAGGATGGGGCTGTTGGCTTTTATTGAAGGCAGTGATGTCAAGTCAGGGATTTCTGAATCTTTTCTAGTTACAAATATGTACCTTTGAGTAATGAACCAGGTAAGGAATAGAAAAAGGTAACTTTTTGAATGCTCACGATGTTTGGCAGGCATAATCTGATTTCACATATATTTAACATTTTTTCAGATAATCTCACGAGAGAATGATAACCCCATTGAATAGATAAGAAAACTTAGACTCAAAGAGAACAAGTAGGTAGCCCAAAGACACCTAGCTAGTAAGGTGGCAAAGCCAGGTGTGAACCTAGGTCTTTCTACTCCTTGCTCTTTCCACCATGTTCCTTCATACATGATTGTTCTCAAAGCTGGGTGCTCCCATATTCTGACACTTCCATATACTCAGAGAAAGTAGATAGATCTGTAATGTATTTGCAAATGAATATTGCAAGCCATTATAAAACTTTTATCAAATATTCTCCCCAAGATAGCTCTACTCTGCCCCTGACTAATTGGTCTTTTGAGGCATCACTGTTTAAATTTTCTCTTGAACTGTTTTCGGATCAATTAACTAAAATCTGTTAAAAGATCATTTAAGTGTGGCAAATTAATTTTTTTAAGATTTTATTTTTAAGTAATCTCTACACGCAGCATGGGCTCACACCCACAGCCCTGGGATCAAGAGTCATATGGCTTACTGACTGGGCCAGCCAGGCACCCCCTAGCAAATGAATTCTTTTTTTTTTTTTTTTTTTTTTAATGTTTATTTTTAAGAGAGAGACAGCATGAGCAGGGCAGGGGCAGAGAGAGAGGGAAAGAGAGAATTTCAAGCAGGCTCCATACTGTCAGCACAGATCCCAATGCAGGGCTCAATCCCACGAATTGCTAGATCGTGACCTAAGCTAAAATCAAGTCTGATGCTTAACCAACCCAGGCGCCCTGGCAAATGCCTTAATAGTAAGAAACAAAGTGCAAACAAAGCAGCATATCTATTTGTTATAGCAACAGTAAGATCATGAATTGTAGCCTTTGACCATACCTCTAGCTGTGTAGCACTTTGCCCAGCTTCCAATAAGTAGTCAAAATAAATTTAACAGACTGGTTTTTGCTCCTAGATTTTCTCTGTACAAATTAATACTGGCCCCAGCCATAAGTGTCCAGGACTTGCTACACTGGTAGGTATGATCACTCATGAAAGCCCTTCAGCCTATGGTCACATGAAGCCCTATTGAATAAATAATCTTGCCACTTGATAAGGTAATAAGAAGTACCTCACAGTCACTTCATTTGTAAATTAGTAATAACGTTGTCTACTTTATAGGCCTGTTGTGAGCTTTGCAAGATTAGGTAGCCAGCTGCCTAGCCACAAGACCAACAGTCAAGAAAGATGACTATTACTTGTACTGTAGTACCCTGAATTACATTATTCCTGTGGTTCAGACTCTGTATATTCCATGATCACACCTGAAATGTGAAAGATCTTAAAAGGAAGTATATTCTAGAATCTTTTAATACTTGAATTTTTTAAAAGAACTACTTAGAATGATAGAAAAAATAATAGCCAGTAGTAACTGTTTACTCTGTGTCCAGGACTGTTTTTGAGCGCTTTTATGTTTATTTACCCATTTCCTTCTCAAAACAGTCTTCTGAAGTGGGCCTTAGTATTATTCCCATTTTACAGTTGATGAAATAGATGCAGAGTTTAAGCAACTTGCCCCAGGTCACATGAGTAGTAAGTAGCAAACAAAGCTGGATTTGAACCCAAGCAGTTTTATGCCAGAAACCATGCTTCACTACTATACTAAATGTAGCCAAATTAAATAACTTTGTTTTTCTGATTTGTGTCTTTTCATGTATGTTTAAGAAAGTCCTTCCCTATTTTCCAATACCGCCTACTCAAAGGTTTAAAATTTGCTTTTAGAGACACCTGAGTGGCTCAGTTGGTTAAGCATCTGACTCTTGATTTCAGCTCAGGTCATTATCTCAGAGTTTGTGAGATTGAGCCCATGTTGGGCTCTGTGCTGACAGCGCGGAGCCTGCTTGGGATTTTCTTTCTCTCCCTCTCTCTCTGCCCCTCCCCCACTCATGCTCCCACATGCACTCTCTCTCAAAATAAATAAACATTAAAAAAATAAAAATTAAAAAATAGAATTTGCTTTTCACATTTGCATTTTAATTGTCTGTCTGGAATGAGGTGGAATCTAATTTTATGTTGTTATATATGGATACCTGATATGCCAGCAAAGGCTTTTGAAAAAGAGAACCACTTTTTCAGTTGGTGCCTTTGTGACTCCCAGCTAAGTACTCTTACCTCTGAGGGCTTTTGTTCATAGCTCAAAAGATACTAAGAGAGTACTCACACCCCCTGTCCTGTAAATCTATAGTTCAGTTTATCTTTTTCTTTCCTTCTCCATTCCTCTTCTCTTCTCCCCTCTTTTTTCCCCTCTCCACCTGTCACAATTTCTCCCTCTTCTCTCTCCTTCCTTTTTAAGGATAGTGCCTGCCAATATTGGGAAGAGTGACTGAGTAATTGAGTGATTCATACTTTCAACTGTTATGCTTCCCTCCTGCAGAAGCTGTGGGGTTAGTTTTCTTTGAAGGCTGAGGACAGTAGGTTCTGTCAGATACACTCTTACAGGCATATTGATGATTCTGAGTGGGAGTCATATACTGGAAAGATACAGTGTGGCCCCAGACAGCTCAGGACAGAAGTCAGATTAAAGAGTCTGGTCTACATCTTTAGTTATTGTGTAGGGAAATAAAATCACAACCAAACTGTGATCTATTTTATAAATAATTATATTGAAATGTTACTGTGTTTTTTTTTTCAAATTTAGAGATATAATAAAACCTTGATTTTATTCCCAAAGCCATATTTTCACCAGTATGATCAATATTTATCCTCCCTGAGTAATAGTTAAACTTGTTTTCTGTACCTGCACTTCTTTACACAAGAGACTACATGTGAGGTGATATTCCGATAACAAAGAACCTAAGAAAACTAGACAATGCATAAGCTTGTAGTCTTGGGTCAGTGGTATTTCATATTTGCTTTCCTTTTCCTGTGGTAGATTTAAGCTATTAAACATAAGTACACAATCAGAGTCTATTACGTACTATAGTTATGGGATCTGAAATCCCATTCAGAAAGAAAATCATGCGTTGGAAACCCTGTGCAACTGAAGAGAGAGTTTCTAAGCTCCATTTTCAACTTTTTTCAACGTGGTTATCTGGGACTCTGGCTCATTCTCCTTTCTGCTGCTTCCCTCTGGCCCTTTCACTGCTCGTTAGCTTGCACCTAAAAATGAATGGGGCCGATGGAGGAAGTTACACAAAATAATTATTTGCTAGTCCCTAACTATTCTGGACATTTTTGTTTTTAGGGGAACATAATGTCATTTTGCTATTCATTTCAGTTTTAAATTATCTTTTGATTTTATTTAAATGCACATTATTTCTCATTTGTTCATCTAAAAAGGAAATAGTTTTTATTCATATCAGTAGTAAAAATTAATTCCAGTAATGAACTTTCCAGTAATGAGCTAATATTTTTAGAGTTCTAGAGCACCATAATTCCTGCTCAGATGGCAAACTGAGGAGATATAACCAAGTTAAAACAAAGACTGACAAGCTAATTATCAGCATTTCACGAATATTTAACATTTGGTATAAGAAGGTAGCCTACAGTTCTTTCTATCAAATTGTTGGCTGGTTACAGATTAGGGCTAGGGACCAAGTAAAGGGTTATGATGTTAACCTCCAAGATGGTAATTTGTAATTTGACACTCATACTGGGAATTTTATTACCCTGAAATGGTTCTTTTATTATTTATTTCTGTTCCTGCTCAGTAGAGAGCAATTTCTAAGGACTTTTTGCATGAGCCCTACTTTACTGTACCACAAGCCACACCCAAGGTTTTTTGTTTTGTTTTGTTTTGTTTTTGTTTTTATATCCTGAGTTAGGGAAACCTGACCTCTCCCAGCTTTGGCTAACAGCTTTGAAATTGGATAGTTTCAGTTCTCAAATCTGAGCAGCTTGCCTCTTCTTTATCTCCTTTGAGTGGTTGCTCACCCATATGAAGGTTAGTTTTTGTGTGTGTTTTGGAATCCCTTGTCTAATAAAAAACCTTTTACTGGATAGAATTCACAAAGTTTGAACTCCAGAAGACCTGAACTTAGTTGTTGACTTGATTAATTTCTTACCTCTCACTGTCCCTCTCCCTGAGTATTCACTTTCTCTTGCCCAAGTTTATCACAGTTACTTGTGATCTGGGATTTTAACTCTAACAGGATACCACATTTATCCTTGGCACTTTCGGTAGTAACTTCTCTTTCTTACCACCACCTGTTTCCAGCTACCAATTGAGGGCCCCTATCAGAATAGAGAGAATAAGTCCATCACCTTGACATACTTTGGATAAAAAGACACTGTGATAAATAGGACTTTTATATCTAGCCAGTAAAATACCTGTTGTCACCAGCATTTTGGATGACCATAATCTGAGAGCGTGGATTGGAATTAGTGATGTCTGAATACTAAAATGCTTTTCATATAATTAAATTGAAATGCAGATGTACCTTGTTTCACAAAAGTATGTGTGGAGAATGTAAATTAAATCATGCTTTAAATCCACTAGGGGAGCTTTGAATATTGTGATAAATTCTCTAACAAAGGAAGACACCCCCAGTTTACATCTTGTGCATATCTTTTTTCATATGTCTGTTTTGTGTAAAGCAAAGTATACTTGTATAAGGACAGTACCCAAGAGGGAGATGGGGCTTGTATAGGACAGGAGGACTTTGGTCAACTATCTGTGCTGAGATCTGGGAGTATGTAAATTTTCAATACATTTGGCCCATTGATTCCGGAGAGGTAGTCCTCTTGGGCTCCTTCTAACATCCACTTCTTATTTTTACACCAGATTGAGCGTTTGGAAGTAAGCAGCCTCGCCCAGACTTCCAGTGCAGTGGCCTCCAGCACTGATGGCAGTATCCACACAGACTCTGTGGATGGAACACCGGACCCTCAGCGCACAAAGGCTGCTATTGCTCATCTGCAGCAGAAGATCCTGAAGCTCACAGAACAGATCAAGATTGCACAAACAGCCCGGGATGACAACGTTGCTGAGTACTTGAAGCTTGCCAACAGTGCAGACAAGCAGCAGGCTGCCCGCATCAAGCAGGTCTTTGAGAAGAAGAACCAGAAATCTGCCCAAACCATCCTCCAGCTACAAAAGAAGCTTGAGCACTACCACAGGAAGCTCCGAGAGGTGGAGCAGAATGGGATTCCCCGGCAGCCGAAGGATGTCTTCAGGGACATGCACCAGGGTCTAAAGGATGTGGGAGCAAAGGTGACTGGCTTCAGTGAAGGTGTGGTGGACAGTGTCAAAGGTGGACTTTCTAGCTTCTCCCAGGCAACCCATTCAGCAGCAGGGGCCGTAGTCTCAAAACCCAGAGAGATTGCTTCACTAATCCGGAATAAATTTGGCAGTGCAGACAACATCCCTAACCTGAAGGACTCTTTAGAGGAAGGGCAAGTGGATGATGGGGGGAAGGCTTTGGGGGTGATTTCAAACTTTCAATCAAGCCCAAAATATGGTAGTGAGGAAGATTGTTCTAGTGCCACTTCAGGCTCAGTGGGAGCCAATAGCACCACTGGAGGCATTGCTGTAGGAGCATCCAGCTCCAAAACAAACACTCTGGACATGCAGAGCTCAGGATTTGATGCACTACTACATGAGATCCAGGAGATCCGGGAAACCCAGGCCAGACTGGAGGAATCCTTTGAGACCCTCAAGGAACATTATCAGAGAGACTATTCATTAATAATGCAGGCCTTACAGGAGGAGCGATATAGGTAAGTTATATGGCATTAAAATCCTAAATTATTTCTGTTTGCAGTTCTCCTCCCTTTGGATATGGGGAAGTGGCTTTAAAAGGTCTGAGAAGGGTGTCTTTTTTTTTTTTTTTTTTTTTTGTAGTGTCCAGAGCACTTTAGATATGTCCTATGGCATCCACATAGTTCCTATGAGAGCAAAATAGAGACACAGCAAAGTTAAATGACTCCTAAGATCATACACCAATGAAGCATTTTGGTCAGAGCATGACAATTACTGTAGCTCTCTAGTATTCTGTTCCAGTTTAGGACTTTCACATGAAGCCTGCACTTTCTAAGACATTTCACCTATTTATAATCACAGAACCACAAATCATTGCAACCTACAATTGTACTACATTGAATTCAAAAGATCTACAACCCTCTGAACTCTAAGAAATCTAAGAAAAATCTAAGATATAGCCTGCCTAAAATGTAATGAACATTGTAGATATTTGGCCTTAAATGCACTTATGTAAGCATTTGGTGTGGAGAGAGTAGACTGAAAATATATCCAGATAAACAACGTCCATTACCTTTGTTATGAATTGGCAAGTGTTTGAATGGGTGTGGACTTAAACATGAAACGGTTCTACAGTAGTTAGCGAATTCTCAAAGGGCTAACTGCTTCGAGTCATAATCTGTGCTAAAGGTAAAAGCTGGTCTTCTGTTCCATATTGCAATCCATATTCATATTAGACCACTCTCAGTTCTCTAAATACGTGTTTTCCCCCTTGTTTCCATCACATGCAAAGAGAAATATCCCCCATGGAGTACTCATTCAGATCCAAAGTCTGTCAGGCAGAGACAGGCCACCTCATTGATACAGATTAAGGGCCAGTCTTACAGAAGCCACAGGTCAGGGGAGGTCTTGAAAGACCTGAGTTTTGGTTCTATCCCAGATACTAACTCAAGAGAATCCTCATTTCTTCCACTCTAATACCAAGGGTTGAACAGACGATCTCTTAAGGTCCATTTCACCTCTTAAAAAAAAAAAAAAAAAAAGTTTTTCTGTTCTTGTTTTTTTTTTAAGTTTGCTTTTATGAGAAAATTTTAAGGCTTGTAATAAATTGTTCATGTGCATCACTTAGCTCTGAGAGGAGTTACAGCTGAGGGTGGTTTCAGGTGGTAAAAATACTATTCAGTAATTCAGTCCTGCCTCTTATCTTTGCTCTTCTGTCCTTGACTTCTAACTTGAGACTTTAAGGGAGAAGAAAGGTGAGTGTGGGAGAGAGAAATAAAGTTCTAAAAGCAAGTATATTACTATTATTTGTGTTTTATATATTCTTTCGTATACTTAAAAGACAATATCTAAAGTGAGCAGTCTAACAATCAAATATACTCTAAAAATAAAACACCTGATCTCTTATACAGTGTGAAACGCTAACCTTGAAAACTGGGCAAGTTTCTAAAGTTCTCAGTCTTGGTTTCTTCATCTGTAACATAGGAGTAATAACAGCCTTTCATATGCTTATTGTGACATTTAAATGGAAAAATTTATGTAAAGCACATAACTCAGTGCCTGGTCCCCTGAGTGCTTGATTGATGTTAGGTGGCAGTTGCTACTGCTGCTATTGAAATAGATCCCTCTGGGGCGCCTGGGTGGCTCCCCAAATCTAGGTTTCTGCTCAGGTCATGATCTCATAGTTTTTTGAGTCTGAGCCCCGAGTTGGACTCTGCTGTGACAGCGCAGAACCTGCTTGGGATTCTCTCTCTCTCCCTTGCTCTCTGCCCCTCCCCCACTCACACTGTCTCTGTCTCTCAAAATAAATAAACTTTAAATAAAATAAAATAGACCCCTCTGAGCATTGAGACCTGGGCATCCCACAGTCAGTTGCTCAAAAACACAGTTGCCTGCTTTGATCCCTTTATTTTGAACAGATGGTTAAACATTCCTGGTTTTAAATTCTTTCAGAGCTTAAAAGTCATACAGAGCTTGTTATGTCTTCAAGTCAGATGTAGGCCAATTTGAGAAAATCAGAGAGGAAAAACAGGTCTCCCAAGGCCCAGTTTTGTATCCATTTAAAATAATTCAAGGGCACCTGGGTGGCTCAGGTCATGATCTCACAGTTCTTGGTTTCAAGCCCAACATCAGGCTCTCTGCAGTCAGCATAGAGCTTGCTTCAGATCCTCTGTCTCCCTCTCTCTCTGCCCCTCCCCTGCTTGTTCTCTATCTTTCTCAAAATAAATAAATAAACTTTTAAAAAAATGTTTTAAAAAAGTAAATAAATAATTCAGACAGGACAAAACTTTACCTGGTCATTATCACCTCATTGTAAGAATCAAGTCCAAACCACTTGTGAGGTAATGAGAAGTGCATTTCTTTCATTGCACTTTGGGTTCTCTGTAGTTAGTAAGTGATTAGTTTTATGGAATAAAGAGAGCATAAAGAAAACTTAAGAATTTTCAAAACCAGAGGTAAAACTTGGAGGGCCAGGGGAAGACATAGTATAATGTATAATCTGACTTTTGTCATATCACTTCAGCTTTAGAATGGTCTTTCCTTAAAACAGAATCCATACACACACACACACACACACACACGCACACAATGTATATATATACATACATATATACTGTATGTATGTATATATATATATATGCATATGTATGTATGTATATATATACATATGTGTATGTATATATATATATATATATATATATAAAGGGAAGATTAAATGAATATAAACAAATGAATGGTATGTTTCATTAATTGTTTTTAATTTAAAGTTTATTTATTTTAAGAGATCATGAGCAGAAGGGGGGGGCAGAGAAAGAGGGAGAGAGAGATAATCTAAAGCAGGCTCCTCACTGTCAGCACAGAGCCTGATGTGGGGCTTGAACTCATGAACTGTGAGATCATGACCTGAGCTGAAACCAAGAGTCAGATGCTTACCCGACTGAGCCACCCAGGCATCCCTTAGAACAGAATCTTGAAGAAAGAAAGCCTGTTTTTTTCCCCAGGGAAAGGCAACAGAAATGTCACAACTGTTTCACTCAACTATTTTGTTGCACCACTATTTCCATGTATAGAGCAGTTAAAATTTTCTCCTCTGTTACATGTTTTTAACCAGTAAGTACACTTAATTTTGTTGATCTTTGAACTATTTCTGGTAGGTCAATTTTCCCCACACATTGAAGCTTATTCTTAAGCATCAAAACTTTTCATGTTTTAAGCATTTGGGGAGAATTTTTCTACCTTCTTTTAACAGAATAACACACCGAACCTTAACTTGATTGGAAATAGCTAGAACAGTAGTGTTCTAGCTCTGTGATACTCTCAGGTCAGTGAGAGTGGTAGGGTTATGTGCCTCTGCAGTAAGTAGTCCTAGACAGCTTGCTCTTTAAAGTTCTTTCGTCTACTTCTTATAAAAAAAATTTTTTTTTTCCTTTCCGTATCTCTACATTATTACTGAGCTGCCTGCAACAGCCTGTCTTTACTAATTTCTACTTCAGCTCTGTTGTATGTAGGTTTGGCTTTTTATCTAGGAAGGAAGTAGGCTATCTAGGGATGGACGTAAGGGACTCTTCCTCCCTGCCCCCCCAAGGGACTCTTCTGTGACCAGTTAAAGTGTACATGGCTGCACTAGATGCATTTCTGTTTATTTTCTATATTTTATTTTATTCATATATGAGTTGACAGGAGGGAGGCCTTGTACAGTTGTTGCTTGTTACTTAAATGAGGAGGAATACACTGTCACTGACGGCATTTACTGAATTCCTATGGTGTACATAATGGCAGATGGTTTATATATATTTGCTAATCTTCACAATAGCCCTTCAGGTGCGTTGTATTATCCTCATTTTATAGATGAGGAAAGTGAGGCCCAGTGGAGTTTTAAATTTTGCCAAAAGGTTACTCACTAAGTGGTAAAGCCAGGAATCATGCCCAGTTTTACTTGACTCCAAAGCCAGTGCTTGTTTTCATTCCAGGACAATTTCTTTTTTTCCCCAAGCTCACCCTGAATCCTATATGATTAAAAGACTAGCCTATAGTCTAGCTCTAGGAAGCATTGACTGCATCGGGTATGGGGCGCCTTTTCCAGGTCAAAGTGTGTGTTTCACTAAAAGCTGAGTCACTGTTTCTAACACATTTTATAAAATTCTGTGAATACAAAAGCTCTTCAAAGTTTTCTACAGCAGTGTAGATAATAGGGGAAACCTGCCTAAGGAAACTTTCACTTCCATCCTTATTTCCTCCTTTGCAGAGTCCCTTCTCAGTATTGTCACTCACTTAATTGCTTCCCATTGCTCTCTACCTGTGAATAGCGCCAAGTTGAGATTTTTACCCAAGGCCATCTACTTACTGTGAAATAATCAAAAACATTCAAACGCCTGTGGAGTACAGTCTCTCTCTTTTCACCCACATAACTATGCCATGCTGACTATGTCTTCAGCACCCACATGCACTCAGCCCAGGAAGCTACTGTAACAAAGCTTAGATATGAACTCCGCATCAACCTTTGATCAGGAATTAGGTGTTTAGTCTTTGAGCTTTGCATTGGGCTCTCAGATATGAGTGAGAGCATATATTTTGGGAAAGTAGGATACAAGGTTTAGACATTTTTTTTGGTGATGGAATTACACTAACTTCAGATTCTTCTTGTCCACATAGCCTGTGCATCCCATTAAAGTATTATCACAGGTTTGTTAGTGGAACCTGGGTTCATGTAGTACTTCAGAAATAGAAGGGGCCCTTAGATATCTAGTTTAATCTCATTTTATACATGACTACACTGAGACCCAGAAAGATAAAGTGACTTTTGCCGGGTCACACATTAAAATGGCTTAACGTATATTTTACTCTGCTAAAAACTGGAAGACTAGCTCTGTTCCCCTGGTGGATGTAATATATTAATAAGCCACCATAGGAAAAAGTTGATCCGTGGCAAAATGCATTGAAAATAGGGGAGAACCAGGAAACCATTCATTGACAGTTTTACAGGTTCCTTTTGTAGTTTTTTCCTTAGGAGATCTGGCCTGCAACCCTACTCAGCTACTGCCAGTATATGGCAGTGTCATGTAGGGCAGGCTAAAAACCCTTCTCGTGTTCACAAGCAGTAATACCATTTTGAAAGCTTCTATTTTAAGAGGATTACTGTCCTTTGGAAACTGGCTTCTTAGACTCTTTGTATTAAGCCCAGGGATATTTTAAATTGCCCTGAATCATAAGAGCAAAAATACAGAAGAAGGCAGTCGCCGTGAGCAGTCATCACATGCAGTGGAACCATGGGTAGCTAGGCTAACCCAATTAGCACAGGCCATTGGAGTTTTAACTAAACAAATGGTCAGTTAAATATAATTTCATTTTACCATCACTAGACATGAGAAAGATACGACCAGAGACACCGATTTTAGCTCCATTATTCCAGGTGTTAGCTCAATATCAACTGTAAATTGATCTGAGAGTCTCCAGAGTATATGTAGACTAGGTTTGAACAGTAAGTTGAAATTGAAACTGAGAATGTTGGATCAAATTAGCTATTATAAAGAAAAAAAGCCCAATTAAAATATGTCCTTATGAAGAATAAGACCTTCCATAAAAGAGATTTACAGACGTGCTGCTCTTCCCAGTTTAGCCACTGAAGAGGTCATAGAGGAAGAATAGGAGGGAAGGAGAGAGGAAGAGAGGGAGGGAAAAATTATTTTACTTCAGTAATTAATTGAGGTTGGACAAGCCTGAATTCACTTGCCAGTTCTGACACTAGTTAGCTGTGTGACAGTATGTAACTCATCTGAGACTTAGTTTTCTCTATAAAAACAAGGTAATGATATCTATTGTACATGGTTGTTGAGATTATTAAAGGAGATAATGTATGTGGAAGCACCTAGTATAGTCTGTGGTGTGCCAGGATGTTGGAAAGCTGTCATTACCAAGTTTCCAAATTGCCTAGAAACCCACCTCCGCCCCCGCCCCACCAGCTTTTATATTTATTCCCTATATGCTTTAGGCATCTGCTGTTTCTTGTCTTTAAGATAATGCACTGCCTACCCTGAAAGTTTGGGGGACTAATTCTATGCTTTTTACTTTCCAACTAAAGACTAGTTCAGTGTTCCCTACCCTCTTTTCAAGCTTCAACACAAATGAGGTAACAAAAAGTAAGGACAAGACATCTACTTTCCCTAATTCAGCCACGAATGTATTCAAGTTGCCACTACAGGTCATACCCTTACCCTACCTATGTGTCTCTTTTCTGGTCAAACACTGGCAGCAGCTACCTCAGGTCCCTGTTGGTGTTAGCACCGGGACCTCGTTCTTCCTGTTTCTCTTAATACCTGCTCTACAAGATTTTCAGCCATCCTGTCCTAGTGACCTGTTGCCCAACTAGAGAAGCACCACTAGCTCTCAGAGATGGCTCTGAACTTTTGAGCCACACCCAAAGAGTGATGCACTAGGTGAAGCATTCCCAGCCTGACACTCATCCAGTTCCTCATTCATCAGGAATTTGACCCAAAAGAGCACCAGGTTATCTTTGATCTAAGAAGATGACTACTGTGTGTACTAATCCAATGGCTGAAATACTTTATCAATTTATATATTATTATTTATTGTTTACCTACAACACAATCTACATGTGTTTTTTTATATTTTGTAAATAGAGCAGATTTTACTTCAGGGGGAAGTGGATTTCATCTGCCAAAATATGACATAACCTACATTTTAAAAAGATCTTACAGTCTTAAGGCTTTCTGTTTGCTAATAGTTGAACTCAAACCGTATTGAAATTTTCTTTGAGTTGTAGTCATGATTTCAGAAGAACTTTTGAGTAAAAAGTCTCAAAATGAGATTATTAATCTCATTCTTTGTGTTTAAACTGAAGTCTCATGGAAAACACATGCCAGTCAAAATCATACACTTGGATCAAGAATTGCCTCTCCTTTCATGTTCAGAGAGCTCTAACTGGTGTCATATCAAGAGGCTAAAATCCCTTACAGAGAGTTCTTGATTTTAAAAAATCACATTTGTAAAAGGCTGTACACAGTTTACCTTCCCTTCCCCTCTCCACCTCAGTCTTTGATATTAATATTTAATTAAAGGACAGAGGTGTTCTTTCTATGAATTCCCTAGAGATCCAAGTTCCTTGTTTTAGGATTTTGGTAGGAAGTAAACACTAGCAAGTAAAGCAAAAGAGATTATAATATTAATAATGAGAGTAGTGGGAACTGTAGTAATAGATGTTTTCTTCCTTTTGTTGTTGTTTAGATTTTGCATTTGATTAGTCGTATAGGAACAAAAAGTTTTTTAAAAGGCAACAGTAAACTCTAAAAAGAGGAAGCATGAACTGAGTGGTTCAGATTCTCAATACACCTCACTAACCTAACAAGGGGAAGTTACTGCATCTTTCTCAGTCTCCCATTCCTTAATTACAAATTAAAGTACCTTCTAGGGACAAAGGAGGTAAGGATTAAGGTAGAAATGTCTTCATGAATCAGAGGCAGATGCCACACATAAAAAGGCATGGGGAGGTGGAGGTGTGTAGTTATTGTTATTACTGGTGCTAGTGTTTTGATGTTTTGATGCTTACAGTGATTAACTAGATGTAGACTGAACCCTAAATTCCTCCCCTGCTTGCACTCCTCCACCCAAAATGACACCACATCATCTTTACTGGGCTCTTTGTGTTAGCCTGATTTCAGACCATAATTTCACATATAGGTTATGTAAGCCACATAAAAATGACTGATGGCACTGAAAAATGTTTGACTGCAAATTGCTATGCCTGATCAGGTTTGTGCTTTCAAATTGTGGGTTGTGAGGTTGTGAAAAAAGCTGAGGAACAAACTTCCATGACCTGGGTGAACAAATCAGCAAAAGTGTTTTAGCAGTGACAGGCCCATTAAAGTTCTTTCAAGGTGCTGAAGCAACCTGGGAGACCTGCATTCCAAGACACCCAGGGCATCTTGCCAACCTCTTTGTTCATAGCATTTTACAAAAGCCCCAGAGTTTATGGCTTTCTTGGTTTCCTCCCTGATGTTTCCTGCAGATCGGAGGTGCTTAACTATGGTAACCCAAACACAACTGTGTGAGTGTAAAGGCGCCTGGCTGGCTTAATAGAGCATGTGACTCATGATCTCAGGGTCATGAGTTTGAGCCCCACGTTGAGGATAGAGCCTACTTTAAAAAAAAAAAAAATTGTGCAGGGTGCCTGGGTGGCTTAGTCAGTTAAGCATCCAACTCTTGATTTCCGCTCAGGTCATGATCTCATGGTTTGTGGGATCAAACCCCATCATGGGCTCTGCACTAACAGAGAAGAGCCTGCTTGGGATTCTCTCTTTCCCTCTCTCTCTCCCTGCCCCTCCCCTGCTCAAAAAATAAACAAACATGAGGGGGGCCTGGGTGGCAGTGTCGGTTAAGCATCTGACTTTGGCTCAGGTCATGATCTCACAGTTTGTGAGTTTCAGCCCTGCATCAGGTGAGCTTGAACCTCCTTCGGGTGAGCTCGAGTCCCACTCCTGGCTCCACACTCTGTCTCCCTCTCTTTCTGCATTTTGTGGGATTCTCTCTCTCTACTCCTCACACATGCTCTCTCTCTCAAAAATAAGTAAATAAATAAATAAATAAAGGTTTCTTATTAAAAATAAATAACATGAAAAAATTTTAATTAGAAAAAACTGTAAGTGTAAATAGGATTTCAGCTACATAATAACAGCTGTGACTTTTCTGTTCTTTCAGAAAGTCCTCATTCTCCAGGTAATTATTATGACTTGAAGAGGGAAGCAACTGCTAGTAGTTATTAGTTGGTGAATTAATGCAGCTGTTTCAGGTGGACCCATTGTGGGTCTTGCTTCACCCTTGAATTCTGCAGCTTTGTGTCACCTTGGCAAGTCTCCTAACCTGTTGGTTGTTCTGTTTTCATCTGTGGGGACATGGAGCTCATTCTACTTACCCAAATGCTACTTTGCTATTTAACTAATTGTTAATAAAGTACTGTCTGTGGGAACAGTAGTATATTTTCATACTTGGGAAGACTCTCAGCTTGAGGAGATCTTGCTATTAATTTCTCATGTAACCGTGAGTAAATTGTTCCATCTCTGAAGGACTTTATTTTTTACAAGGTTATGGTGAGGATTAACCATTTCTACTCGACTCTTTTTAGGGATTTGCAAAGATCAGTTGAAACTTACTTGAGATACTTTCCCTCTCACATGTACAAAACAGATGTCTTGAAAGAAAGATAGGTAGGACAGTTTCATCAATTTAAAGGAAAGCTTGGAATAGTCCAGTGAATGGACTTGGTTATCTGGCAAACTTGAGTCAGGGAGATAGCAGGAACCCATTTGTATGTCTGTGCTGGCCCTCCTGATGATGAAATAAGAGAGGCGTGTGCCTCTCTTCTTCTTCTTGAAAAGGACAGAATGTGTACCCAGAAACCCTTTTGTGTGATGTCATAGGAAAAACTCTGAATATCCTGGAACAGTGAAAACTTCTAAAAATGTAAGTTGAGAATGTGTTGATAGATGAAGAAATGGAGGGTTAGAGGAGAGAAAAAAATCAGAAATAGGAAGCCTTGAACAGTAGAGCCACAGAGCACTTGAGAGAGACTGCATGGCAATCAACAAGCAGTCCTGTTGAACTTCCTCACTAGGAATTGTTGGAGGGAGCTGGGAGGATTATAAGACAAAAATGAAACCAAATGTATATCTGTGATCTTTCCCACAGAGCTCCTTTTTTGTGTAGGACATTTGACCTCTAACTCTTGTTCAGTCTTCACAGTTGCCCTTTGGAGTAGGTAGGTTGCCTCTTCCACACTGGTGAGTTGCAGAGCCGGGGTTTGAATCCAAAACCCAGTCTGAGCAGATCCATCAGCTGGTACAATTGCATACAGATTGCATATAAACAGAAGTACAAAGAGGGCACAAAGTGGGAGGAGTGAAGACAGAGAGCCTTCAGATATAATATGAGATGAACCAAATCCAGTCAGAAAATGGCTTCCAGAACCTTTGACATGTTGGTGACTATTGTATGATAAACATTGGCTTATAATAATGTTCAAGAGTGTTGGTAGGGGCGCCTGGGTAGTTCAGTTGGTTTGGCATCCAACTACTGATTTCGGCTCACGTCATCATCTCACAGTTTGTGGGATTGAATCCCACCTCAGGTTCTGTGCTGACAACACAGAGCCTGCTTAGGATTCTCTTTCTCCCTCCCTCTCTCTCTGCCCCTTCCCCAATGGTGCTGTCTCACTGGCTCTCTCTCACAAAATAAAGAAATAAATGTTTTTTAAAAAAGAGTGTCGGGAACAAGTGCTAAGGACTTTTGCATATACTCTATGATTCACATACAGTATTACATATTTATATATAGTGTTATATAATTACAGAATTTCTATCTTACATACAGATAAAAATGTGAGGGGCAGCCTAAGGTGTTATTAATAAATCATCTTAGCTATTCACAAGTGAAAGTATCCAAAACCTATTTTATCACAACCCAAGCCATCAATCATACAGCCCAAAGAGGAACCTGAAAGAGATACATGCAGGAGGGAACTCCATAAAATACTTTGAAACAAAAGTTGCATATGGCACAAGGAAATCCAGTTTATGAAAGAAACTCAGTGTGAAATGGACCAAACAAATAAGAGACTTATACTGGCAGAAAACAATGCAACAATACCTTCAAAGTGCTAGGGAAGAATAACTGTGATCTTAGAATGCTGTCCACCTAATTTATTTTTTAAGAAAGTGAAATTAAGACACTTTCAGACATGTGTAGACTAAGATTACCATTCACAGAAACCTTTGCTGAAAGAAATACTAAAGGATATGCTTCAAGGGCGGAAGGACCTCAATGGGTGAAAGAAGTCAGTAAAGCATGTACTAATTTAAGTACAGACTTTAAATATATATATATATATACATACATACACTAAAAAATCTAAATTTCTTACATCAATTTGGATCTAAAATTCTGGAAAAGAATGTGGGACGCAAGGGTTGCATTTCAAAGGAATATTAAAGAGTGTTGGAGCGCCTGGCTGGCTCAGTTTGTGGAGCACACGACTCTTGATCTCAGAGTTGAGTTCAAGCCCCACATTGGGTATAGAAATTACTTAAAAGCTAAAAAAAGTGTTAAAACTTTGAAGGAAGAAACATTTTGTACCCTAATCTGCCTGTCACTTGCCACTTGGCAAATTTCTGTTTATCTTTGTCCCCTTCAATCAATGATGGGTGCTCCCACTGCTAGGAATTTACCCAAGGGATACAGGAGTACTGATGCATAGGGGCACTTGTACCCCAATGTTCATAGCAGCACTCTCAACAATAGCCAAATTACGGAAAGAGCCTAAATGTCCATCAACTGATGAATAGGTAAAGAAATTGTGGTTTATATACACAATGGAGTACTACGTGGCAATGAGAAAGAATGAAATATGGCCCTTTGTAGCAACGTGGATGGAACTGGAGAGTGTTATGCTAAGTGAAATAAGCCATACAGAGAAAGACAGATACCATATGTTTTCACTCTTATGTGGATCCTGAGAAACTTAACAGAAACCCATGGGGGAGGGGTAGGAAGAAAAAAAAAAAAAAGAGGTTAGAGTGAGAGAGAGTTAAAGCATAAGAGACTCTTAAAAACTGAGAACAAACTGAGGGTTGATGGGGGGGTGGGAGGGAGGGGAGGGTGGGTGATGGGTATTGAGGAGGGCACCTTTTGGGATGAGCACTGGGTGTTGTATGGAAACCAATTTGACAATAAATTTCATATATTGAAACAAAAATGATGGGTGCTCCCAGAAACATTAGGATAAATAAAACATAAATGTGAATGCATTTTGCTTTTCAACTAGGTGTGTAGATATGGGGCTCCTGAACAGTAGATGAAATGACTGAATAGGCTAACTTAAACCTTCATCCACCAACGTGGCCTTCCTACCGCCGACTGTTCACAGGAGCCGGAAGGCTCTCATGATTCTTACCTCATCTTCTCACCTGACCTTTTATATTGTACAAAAAAGTGTATGTTGCCCTAGCAAGGACAGTCCCCAGGTTTGGGGCTGGGATATTCTCTAGCAGCAGTCTGTGAGCTCTGGCTTGTCCTTGCCCTGTCTTGGCCACTGTATCTTCACCCAGAATTAAGATAGTAGAAGACAAGCATATCTTTACAAATAGCATGTGGAAAGAAAGAGCACTGACAGAAAACACTGTCAGCGGAATGAATTAAAAATGATACTTGGGGCGCCTGAGTGGCTCATTGGGTTAGGCATCTGACTTCAGCTCAGGTTTGATCTTACCATTTATGAGTTTGAGCCCCACGTCAGGCTCTGTGCTGACAGCTCAGAGTCTGGAGCCTGCTTCAAATTCTGTGTCTCCCTCTCTCTCTGACCTTTCCCCCTTCACACTCTGTCTCTCTCTCTCTCTCAAAAATAAATAAACATTAAAAAAATTAAAAAAAAAAAACCACAATACTGACGAGGGACTTGTGCTTTCGTGTGATGCCCCTACTTTCCTTGCCCTGTTTAGCCTCTTCCTTGTATTTGATTAAACTAGCCCTTTTTTACACCACCTCCCCCCCCCCCCCGCCACCCCACCACCAAATAATACTGACAGATACAAGAGCAGTCAAGACTTTACCAGGGATTTGTTCTATACAAATATATCGGGAACTATTTCCTCTTGCTGAATGGAGGTATCAGGGGTAATACAG
The DNA here is from genome assembly GCF_016509475.1 of Prionailurus bengalensis. Lineage (NCBI taxonomy): Eukaryota > Metazoa > Chordata > Mammalia > Carnivora > Felidae > Prionailurus > Prionailurus bengalensis. The sequence goes on along the minus strand of NC_057348.1, from coordinate 54,284,296 downwards.
GTATGGGAGTAGCTTGCTTTTTGCGACTCTAAAGACTGTGGGGTGAGAATTACAAGTAGCTAGGGGTTTTAGCTCAGTTTTAAAAAGAACTTCTCTAATGGGAAAAAATGCCTTAAGATAAATGAAACCCGGCTACTGGAGGTATTCAAGGAGAGATTGCTTGTCAGGGATGTTATAGAAATAATTCCTCAATTGAAAGATTTAACTAGATTTCTAAGATCTTTTCTAACCCCCAGAGTTTAAGATTCTTTCTAGTAAGGTAACCTATTTTTATCTTTCAACAACTCTAGAGGGGTAGGGAGGTACATGAAATAGTGATAATCTTAGAGACATGTAAAATTGAGTGTGAGATATTTATTGATGTGGACTGCAATGAGCCTAAAATGAGATTAAGGCCATGAATCAGTCACCACAGGAAATATTTGGCTGGCTAAAAAGGTTTTCAAATTATGCATGAATTCCTTTCAGGGAGCATGCTTTCAAGTGATGCCTTCTTTAATAAATAGAAACATTTTCAGGGATGCCTGGGTGGCTCAGTTGGTTAGGCATCAGACTTTTGATTTCAGCCCAGGTCATAATCTCATGGTTCATGGATTCAAGCCCCGCATTGAGCTCCACACTGACTGCGCAGAGCCTGCTTGGGATTGTCTCTCTCTTCCTCTCTCTGTGCCCCTGCCCTGCTTGCTTACTCTCTCTCTCTCTCTCCCAAAATAAGTAAATAAACATTAAAAAAATAAGTAGAATCATTTTCAGAAAGGCCATTATATTCCTTGGTAAAACTGTGAAGACAGAAAGGAGACAACTGGACATTTTTTAATGACCTCTCCATGCTCAAATGAGTATAAAAGATTAAGATTATTACCATCATTTTATAGGTGAAGGAACTTGCTCAGAAAAGTGAGCTAACCTAACTAGGACCATATAGCTTATGAGATGCAGACCTAAGACTCAAACCCAAGTTTTCCTGGCTGTCATACCTGTAATCACTTTTCCCCAGTGTTTATTATAACTGGCATCTTTGACTTAGAATAATGTTTTCAAGACTCATCCATATTGTAGCATGTGTCATTACTTAATTTTTATTTCCAAATAATACTCCATTGTGTGTTACACCACATTTTATCCATTCATCTGTTGATGGACATTTTGTTCTTTCTACTTTTTGGCCATGAAGAATAATGTTGTTGTGAATGTTTGTGTATACCTAAGAAGGTAGAAATAGGTTTTCATCTCTCTTCAGTGTATACCTGGAGTGGAATTGCTGGGTCTTATGGTAATTCTGTGTTTAACTTTTTAAGGAACTGCCAAACTGTTTTCCAAAGCTGATGCACCATTTACATTCCCACCAGCTCTGTGAGAGTTCAGATTTCTCTACATCCTTCCCAGCATTTGTTGTTATTCTCTTTTTGACTCTGGGTTTATAGCGTTTTTATTACACTCCTCCTTCCATTGACTCCACCTTGACATCAGGCTCCAAACAATCATGTCATTGTAGCTGAGTCTAGCTCCTGTATGGCAATGTAATTTGGATCAGCTATAGACCTGACTCAGATTTCTTACCTACAAAGGGAGTTTAGCTCATCTGGGCTTCTTGAGTCATTTCGAAGTGGCATCACAGTGTAAAAGGTTAAGAACTTGGGTTTAAAATCAAAGAACATGGATTCGAATCTTTGCTCCCTACTTAATTTCTGTATTCCCTTAGGCAAGTCACTTTACCTCTCTGAGCTTTGTTTCCTTATCTGTAAAGTGAAGATAATACCTACTGCCTTCTTGGGTTTTACAAATGAATTTGGATTATATAGTAGGCACTGAATAAATGGCAGCTGCTGCTGTTACTTTTTATTCTGTTTTAATGGTATGTGTGAGCCATGTTTAATATCAAATAAGATTCTCCAACATTCCTGAAAGGCCTAAAGAACTATACAATTACGAAACACATGCCAAAAGATGTCACATGGGTCTGTCTGTTTTTATCAGCAGACTTGTTGCCACCACGGCCATGCTCCCCTCCCTGCCACCCAACATCATTCTTTGGCTTAGGAGGGTTATTTGCTGCTAGGCCCAGCCCTTCCCTTAAATCTCAAAGGACTGGTAACTTTGCAGCAGTCCTTTTTTTGTTTGTTTACATTCATTTTTGAGAGAGAGAGAGTGCAAGCAGGGGAGGGGCAGAGAGAGAGAGACACAGATTCCAAAGCAGGCTCTAGGTTCTGAGCTGTCAGCACAGAGCCTAATGGCAGGGCCTGAACCCATGAACTGTGAGATCATGACCTGAGCCAAAGTTGGACGCTTAACCGATTGAGCCACCCAGACGCCCCTGGAGCACTCCTTTTATAAAGTCTCTTTCCCATCTCTGGTGAGGAGAGAGAACGATGAAATAATCAAACACTAAAACACTACAGAGCAGTGAGCTAAGATAAGATGAGCCTGTAAAGGCAATAGTATATCAACGTAATCTTATGGCACTTGGTGGACTTAAAATATGGTAGAAAATCAGTTCTGGAGGTGGTGCCTGTTTCTGAAAACATGTCTTGGGCAGCAGATGAAGTGAAAAGGCAGTCACAGAGAATGTTGGCCCTAGTTACAGGTAAAGGTTGGAAACACTTTCTGATCTGTCCCATCACATTAGTAACAGAATTTTGGTGTGAAAGCAAGCAATACAAATGCCTATCCAAGGTAAAGGAGAACTCAGTAGGATTCAGTAATACTGAATAAAAAGGGTAATAAAATAATAAGTAATAAAGGGTGAAAAAAAGTAAAAAAGGGGAAAAACTAATAAATTAAAAAATAAGTAATAAAAAGTGTTGGCTGTGCCTTTTTTTAAAAAAATTCTCATTTCTTAGAAAAAGAATGGAGTTTAGGATGTAATTATGTATGATACAGATTATTGGAAGGGAGAATATCAGTGATGCTGCAACATGAGTTACCTTAAACTGAAAACTTCTGTGTATTCCTTAAAAGTTTGTGTACTATATATATGGGGTTAAAAATAAGGAAAGGGCAAGGTAGTTTTAAGTGTCTGAGTTCGGGCATTTTTATTTTTTTAATACAAAGCCCTCTGAGGCTTCTATGCTAATGTTGGGTGTGTGCTTGCCCAAGTAGCATTCAGGGGTAGTGTATTCTGTTGGGCTGAGCCCTCTGCCTATCAGAGAAGCTTACATTTTATTCACCATAACCTAGAATGTATTTCTTGTTACCTTTCAAGTCTTTTTTAATGGTTAGTTTTCAACTGTCCTTCTACCTACGTAGCTCTTTGTTTGGTTCCTGGGATTTTCAGACACAACCTACCCCAGTCTGTCCTCTTCACCTCTACATAACCCATTTTCTTAAAACACTGTGTTCATGTCACCCTTCCCCAATCAGCAGTCTGCTTTGGGCCCATTTACTATCTGTTCCAGAATTCCAACTCCCATGCCTACCTTTTACGGCCAGATTTCCCTTTTCTCTCCAACATAGATCCATCATTCCAATTATCCTGTACATTTCTACCTCCTGCCCTTTACCCATGTTCTTTTTCCACCTAAAATCTTTGATCTTGTCCTTTAAACATGTTTCAATCCTACTGGTCCTTAGGTGCCCAGCCCAGGTTCCATCTTTATATAAATAACCTTCTCATAGGTAGTCCTAAGTGCTAGAGATACAAGATGAAGAAAAGGACCTGTTCCCAAGGAACCTCATCTCCCTCCATTCTGTTTTTTTCTCAGCTGTAGCCACACAGGCCTGCTTTGTGTCCCCCAAACCTGCCAAGCCAGTTCCCATCTTGAGAACTTGATACCTACTATTCCTTCTGCTTTGAGATACTCCTCCCCCCACATCTTTATAAGTCCATTCATATCGTCATTCAAGTTTCAGCTCTCATTGCTGGAGAGTGCCGAGCAAGAAAGAGTTCTTCTCTGACATTCCAGCTTAACCTACCATCAGGCACTCTGTTGTATACCCCTACTGACTACATTTTACTTACCCATACCTGCAATTGTCTTGTTTTTTCTGCCTCACCTCCCTCCCCCACCACACACCTTAGCATGTAAATTACTGAAGGTAGGCATTCTGTGTTGCTTACCACAGTATACCTGGTACACATCAGACTCTCAGTAAGTATTTGTTGACTAAGATGACCTAGACGCTGTGCTTGGCCATGGGGATGATAGGTCCTGAATCATGAATATCCAGGTGAGTGACTTACCCAGTATCAGAATAAGCTACTGGTGACTGCTAGAAGGTCATTTTCCATTTATGTGCTGTTTATCTTGTGATGAGACCTGCTTAATTGTCCTCTATTTTTTGCCTCTCCCCTCTGCTGCTCAGAGCAGAGTAAGAACTGCCTCATTTATTATGAATATGCTCAAAGCTAACCAGGGCTGCTGGCATCGCTGCAAATACTGTGTGTTGAGAAGATTGTGGAAAAACCATGTTGCTGCTATGATATGGCCTTGTGACAAGCTGTCCATTCCAGGGACTGAGAACTGAACCCACTAGCATGCCTTGTTAGCCCAGGCCACTGACTTAATTTTTCTGTGCTTTTGTTTTCTTCCTTTGCAGAAAGGATTTGGGGGATGGGATGTGAGAGTAATACCAGGAAAAATACAGAATGCATAAAATTCTAACTTTTCCCCCATTCTTAGATGTGAACGATTAGAAGAACAACTAAATGACCTAACAGAGCTCCACCAGAATGAAATCTTAAACTTGAAGCAGGAATTGGCCAGCATGGAAGAGAAAATCGCATATCAGTCCTATGAACGGGCCCGGGACATCCAGGTTAGCATGAAGGATCACATGTAAAAGCATAAGACTAACAAAAAGTAGAATGGTGGTTGGCAGGGGCTGGGATTGAAGGAAATGAGGGGTGCTTGTGTAATGAGTATAGATGAAAAGAGCTATGGAGGTGGATGGTGGTGATGGCAGCATGACATTATGAATGGATTTACTACCATTCAGCTGTACCCTTAAAAATGGTTAAGGTGGTAGATTTTATGTTCTATGTCTTTTACCACAATAAAAAAAAAAAAAAAAGAAGAAGAAGAAGAAGAAGAAGAAAAAGGAATGAAATACTGATGGATAAATGTAGAAAACATTAAGTTCAGTGGGAAAAAAAGCCAGTCACAAAAGGCCACATATTACGTGATTCCATTTACATGAAATGTCCAGAGTAGGCTATGGAGACAGAAAGTAGATCAGTGGTTGACAGGGGCTACAGGGAGTGGGGAAGGGAATAACAGGGATAGGGGATTTCTTTTGGGGGTGATGAAAATGTTCTAGAATCTGATAGTAGTGATGGTTGTACAACATTATCAATTTACTAAATGACCCTGAATTGTACACTTTAAAATGGTTAAAATTAAATGATAAATTTAATGTTAGGTGTATTTTACCATAGTATTTGAAAAGTTCAGGAAAAAAGATGCAGAACATAGAATATCAGGAGGAGGTTATATTAACTGTAATTTACCTATTCTTGAAATGAGGTACATCTCTCAAAAGTCTATACCATTTAGGGGTGGTATGCTTGCTTGAGTTCTTAGGAAATGTTCTGAGGTCTCAGTATATAGAAGATTACATGCATTATTACATCTGTTGGCTCCTGCTTCAGGAGCTGGTCTGACAAGATTCATGGCCATCTTGTCTGTCTTCTTCTATAAAAAGGGCTTTTGTCCTAGTTGCCAAACCCAAGCCTTTTACAGGCACATTGCCAAGCAGTTTGTGACAATAACACATGAGGCAGTAATGTTTAAGGTTACTAGCCCTCTAGTGTATGCTGTGAAGAAATAGAATATGTAACTTTTTCTTATCTTGGGAGGTATTTCTAGGGGAACAGTTGCTGATTTCATATGAAAGCATCTTGAAATAAGCTAGTCTTAGAGAAGGGAAGTGGTCCAGGAATCTTTTTTACAGCCCAAACGAATCAAGAGAATGTCTAGATCATTTGCCCAGCTGCCACTTCTCCAGACTTCAGAATTCTGTTCATGTTTTAGTTTTTTTCCCATGATCATTCTGGGCTGGGTAGTATTCATTGACTGTCCATTCACTAGCTTGCTTCAGCCTGAAGTTGCCTAGCCTTCACCTCAAGTCCTGGGAAACCAGGACGCACTGAAACCAAGACCAGAAAAACCTCGGGCTCCCACCATTACTGAACTTTACAGGATACCTGACCTTAGCTAAGGAGATAGGTTCTGTCCTCTGAACGTTGTGGGTAAATTTCATATAAACTCATGCTTGAAAGGAACCTTTTACTTAAGATATTTGGTCTACTGCTTGAGCATAGTGCCCTCTTTTAAAGAGATCAACCTAAAAGGGGGGAAGTGTACTCTTTTTAGGGAAATGGATCAGAGTGCCCTTTACACTGATGTCTGTGGTTTGCTTAACTTGGAAAACACCAGATAGTGTGTACAAGGATGTTCAGAGGATGTTCACATTATAGTTGTTATGGTAGAAAAGTTGGAAATAACCTAAATCTCTCCAGTTGGGAACTGGCTGAATAAACTATGAAATACCTACCCTACTGTAAAATGCTACATAGCAGTTAAAAAGAATGAGGTACATCTCTACACATTGACAGGGAAAGGATCACCAGGACCCACACTGTTGAGTAAAAGAACAAGTTATGAATTAGTTGCCATGCTGTGATACTATTTATATTAAGATAGAAAGTCAAAAAATAATTCCATACGTTTCCCTAGGCTTAAATACGTATGCATTTAAACATAAGTGAAAGGATGAACACATTAAATTGACAGTGTTACTTTAAGACTAGGACCTGGATTTGAGGAAAGTATCAAGAGGAACTATGTATCCTATTTGAAATGTTTTATGTGGCACAACTATGCAACTTAAATTTGTGATTTTTAAATGGAAAAAAAAGCGCCAATTGTATATTTGAAGTCTTGTCATTAAAATGTTTAAGACTAGGGCACCTGGGTGGCTCAGCTGGTTGAGCAGCCAACTTTAGCTCAGGTCATGATCTCACAGCTCGTGAGTTTGAGCCCCGCATTTGGGCTCTGTGCTGACAGCTCAGAGCCTGAATCCTGCTTCAGATTTGTGTCTCCCTCTCTCTCTGCCCCTAACCCACTCGCATTCTGTCTCTGTCTCTCTCAAAAGTAAATAGACATTTAAAAAAATTTTTTTTTTTAATGTTTAAGACCAGGGACACCCAGGTGGCTCAGTCAGTTAAGCATCCAACTTCGGCTTTGGTCATGATCTCATGGTTTGTGAATTCGAACCCCACATCGGGCTCTCTTGACAGCTCAGAGCCTGGAACCTGCTTCAGATTCTGTGTCTCCCTCTCTCTCTGATCCTCCCCCACTAGCACTCTGTGTGTGTGTGTGTGTGTGTGTGTGTGTGTGTGTGTGTGTGTGTGTCTCAAAAATAAATATTAAAAAAAAATTTTTTTTAATGTTTAAAACCAAATCTAAGTGTGGCTACTACTTCCTGTGAGCCATCCCACAAAGAATGCAATGGAGAGCAGTTCAGGTGAATAAGAGTTGCTTGAATAATGACTTACATATTTAAAATCACCGGCATAGCTCAAGAAGCATCTGGCTTGCTCAAAGGGCATGTCAGCTACTCAGAGTACGTATGAGCAGAAGGCTTAACTATTCCCTGTTCTGGCCCACAGGAGGCCCTGGAGGCATGCCAGACCCGCATCTCCAAGATGGAGCTGCAGCAGCAGCAGCAGCAGGTGGTACAGCTGGAAGGGCTGGAGAATGCCACTGCCCGGAACCTTCTGGGTAAACTCATCAATATCCTTCTGGCAGTCATGGCGGTCCTTTTGGTCTTTGTCTCCACGGTAGCCAACTGCGTGGTTCCTCTCATGAAGACTCGCAACAGGACGTTCAGCACTTTATTCCTTGTGGTTTTCATTGCCTTTCTCTGGAAGCACTGGGATGCCCTCTTCAGCTATGTGGAACGGTTCTTTTCTTCCCCCAGATGATGCTGGCACAAGAAGGCAGTGCTCCCCTACCCTCTGGCGAGTGCATGCAGCGAAGAATTAGACAGCAACTTACCTACTCTGAAGTTTTCTACAACAACAAAAGAGTTGAGTGAATCTGTTTACATTTAGAATAATGTTTTTTTCTTCAAGAGACGCAATTGCAATAGTATTTTTTAGATTTTATCCAAGAAGTTTTTTGGGCAAAAATCTTGGATCATTTTTATGTAGCATGATTTTCCTTGGGATGCAAATCTTAAACAGTCCTTTAATATGAACCAACAATCTGGAGCACACTGAAGGGCATTCTAAATTGTGGCTTGAAGGACTGCACTAAAACCCACTAAAAAGATGCAAAAACCTGATTAGGGAAACCAGTTAAACCTAACACCCTGCCTCGTCTGGGCTCACCACCTCTCCCCCTCCCAGACTAACTTTACTGTGAAATCCTACCACATTCCATGTCTGAATTTTTGGATTCAGGGTGGATTGTCCTTGTCCGTGGATGAACACATGGATCTCTCCCTGGCTTTCTCACCCAAGTTGGCCACTCATGCTAACCCTGGAAGTATGATCACTTTTGAACCTGGTCCCTTAACCTTTACTAGGATACAAAAGTGAGAGCATCATGCCCCAAAGGATCACTGCAAAGCCCTACTACAGTATTTTGAAGTAGCCCTCTAAATACTTAATTTTAAGCAAAATCCCTTGGCCGCACTTTTAAGGTTTTTTTAAATATGTGTATAGTCACCAACTTTAAAAAAAAAATCCGAACAGCATACTTGAAGAATGTAATACTCAAACTCTCAGTGCTTCCTTATGGTTTCTAATAGGATTTTTTATTATTGTTATTATTATTATTGGGTTTTTTTGGAAAGGGTTGGGAGGGTCTTTTATTTTTCCTTTGAAATAAAGAAGTGATGTTTTTAAATGAAGAAATGTGTGGATATTTAAGTGTGCTGCTCCCTCTTGTCTTGAAACAGTTTGAGTAAAGGAAGACTTGCTATAAATGCTCCCCTCTATGCCCTTGATTTGAGATGCAGCTTAGACTTCCTCCTCTGGCTGCTGCTTTTTGGTGTCCTGCCACCCCCACCCCACCACTTCATGGGTTTGGCTTGGTTGGAGAGGAAAAGGGTGTGCAGGGAGAGGAGGAGGCTGTTTCCACAAACCAGCATGATAGGGTAGAGATTTTTTTGCCCCAAGAAAATGTTCACCCAGTGACTTTGGGCTGGGGTTATCTTTAGGAAAAATCGAGACTATATTATGAGAGTCATACGTAATTCCTCGTGTTTCCTTAATTTATTCTTAACACCCCCTAATTACTGAAACCAAAGTGATGTGGAACCTTCTGTCTGCATTTTGGCCCCAGCATCCTTAATTTCAAAGCTTTATTCTGTCTGCCTGAGAGAATCAACTGAAGGTGATTCTCCCTAAAGAACAGAAAAGGATCTGTCAGGTTTGAAGGACCCAAGTTTGTGGTGTAAAATGTTGTCAGCTTCCTAGTCCTCTAGACTGACTTACTAACGTACTTGTGCTCAGTGGACTTTTATAGACAATTTAGAAGAAAGAACTGAGCCTTCTTCCCCATGCTATAACCAGTTCCACCAGGATGGGACTGGGCCTTTAGAACATATCTGGAAAGCTTGGTTAATCTCTTCATAGTATTGAATCGCAAATGCTGTTCCCTCTTGGCCTCAGTTCTGTGCAACCAAGTGATGAGCAAGGGGCACATAATATGCCCTGAAAAGAGTAGCAAAGCATGCTTTGCCTATTCTTCCCATACGAGGAAATTCTTTTGGAACTAGATTAGCATTGCCTTCTCTGTCTGAGAGGATGGTTTACATGACAGCTCCAGCCTCCTGTGGCTTTGGCAGGCTGGCCTTCTCAGAGTCAGCATGTTGTTTCCATAACCATTTTGATATTTTAACTCAGGTACCCCAATCTTCACTCCATCCCCAGATGATTGTAGTACAACCTGTTAGCTCTGTTGACCTCTCAAAATTAGTGCCCAGAGCAGGGACCACAGGGATGATTTTTCTATTAAAAAATAATTGGAACCAATTCATGTTCAGGCCAAAAACAAATTGTTCCCATGCCTATGTATTTTAAATGTTAACTTTGCCTAAAAATATTGCAGTGACTTCAGGCAGGAGTGCCAAAAGACACCATGACCTTGTCGAACTAGCATAGTTTCTGCTAACTTTCTGCTTTAGCTTATCACTCAGAGTAGGGAAGAGAGCCCCACAAAGCTATCGAAAAGAGGCTTTAGCCACAATCCTCCAGTTTTTGTAAGAACCTTTGAGTCCCCTAAACTGTGTAGAGGCTACTAAGTTTTTTGTGGGCACTGGAAGACACTGTGATAGATGGATTGATACTGCTCCCATTTGTGTTGGGACAGTTTCTATCAAAGGAAGGTTTTTGCCTGTGGACAGACCCCTGAGCTCCCAGCCAAGCAGGCCTGTGCTAACTGCCCACAATCCTCTCAAACTGTCTTAGGAAGGAGCTACAGGCTAGGTCAGGCACAGTAACAGCTTTCTAGCTGTGTTGTCCCTTGATTTCTTCACCAGGCCCAACAGTTAGCTGCATTTAATGCTATTTGTAACCATGCATCTGTTTTCATGCCTTCCCCCACTTCCCGCTGCCCACACCTGTTGCCTTTGTGTTTCTTTGCACTGTGGCTGTTCCCGGATTCTCATCTATTCCGAGCCCTTCTATAACCTCACTCCAATGGTTGTTTAACAATTGTTCTGTGAGTGGAAATTTCCCCTTGCTTTAACACTTCTTCTCTTTTAAAGACTACACGCATTCCCTTTGAAATGAAGCATTCCTGGATTACTTGTTAGTGCTGGTGCTTGAGGCTGGCTGTGGTAGCCTGGGTGACTCTGTTCAGCCTGTAGAATAACTAACATTTTTCCTTTTTTATGGTTCAATTGAAGGGCACTTCTGTCTGCTCCAATTTCAGTTCCTTGGTATATACTCCGTGCATCCTAGCAAGGAAGGCTTTCTACTCCACAGGCTCCTTAAGAAGCAAAAGTAGGTTAAATTTTACACTTCATTGACCGGGTCTTCTTTCTTCCCTGTACCCCTTCACCCAGTTGAGTTGAAAATCTGATAACCAAGAAGAACACTGCGATCAAGCCTTCCTTGCTAGCCATGCCCTAATAATGAGCATATTTTTATGTGGTCTTCACTGCATTTGGTTTTGTTTCTGACTTCCTATTCCTTTGAGATACAGTCAGATGAAATGCTGAATTCCAAGTGAGCTCCAGCAAGGAGTTGCCTTTCAGCTTTGGAAAATATGCATCCAAAACAAAACCAAATATTATAATCAGCAAATTGACACAGGCAAAATTATGGTTCCCACCCCCAAATGAAACTGGGGATTTTGAATGTGGCTCTAAGAGTTAACATTTCTGTCTGTGTGTTGTGTATGCTAGGTGATACCCTCAGTAGGATTGACTACTAGACTGTGTGTTTTATCAAAGTGTGTAAGAATAAAAACTCACTTGCACGATTTGAAAAGTACAGAAATGACACTTGTGAACGCGTGAACGTTAACACTGTAGTTGATAGATCTTAAGCTGCTAATTGTTGAGAGAGAATTACATTTATGTTTTGTCTGGTTGCTGCATATTCTCAGCAGCACTTTTACTGTACATACAAATTGAAATAAAGACCTCAGCTATTAACGAGGTGGTTGGACTCGGGTTTATTTTGGCCTTTATTTTTGCATATTTATTACAGTTTCCATTGACAAGTTTGTCAGTTTGAAAACTTTCCACCAGTTTGTGGGTTAGAAGCTATGTGTACGCACACATGCGTTATGAGACCATAACTGATAGCTGGGTGGCTGTCACTGTCTCCCAGGACTTTACATACATTTTAGACTGTCACTTTGACACAGTTCCTTTCAACTGGTAGGTAAGATTGCCTTTTAGTTATTTGGAGGTAGTTTTTTAGAGGCAGTATGCCCTCCCTCAAATTCATGTGATGACCAAATAGGTATAATAATTCCTGTCCATTCTTTTTTTTTTTTTTAATTGAAAAAAAGTTGTGTGTATAGCTGACACACAGTGTTACATTAGCTTTAGGTGCATTGTGATTTGACACCTGTATACATTATGCTATGCTCACAAGTATAGCTACCAACTGTCACCCTACAATACTATTATAATACCATTGAATATCTTCCCTAATCCCTGTGCATTCTTCAGTAGGCTCTGTTAGTGTTGTGATGGGTGTATAAACACACTTTGTGAAACATGTAACATTTGAAGTTTTATATATATGTAAGGGGTTAAACCTAGCCAAATCCCATCTATGGTTTTGTTATACGGGTAGCATTTTTTTTTTTTTTAAGTAATTTCTATGCCCAGCATGGGGCTTGAACTCACCACCCTGAGATCAATAGACACATGCTCTACCGACTAAGCCAGCCAGGTGCCCCTGGAGGTAGTAATTTTTAATATGGTTTCTTGTTGATCACTGAAAAGCCTCTGGAAATCGAGAAGCTCTCATCTTACCTCTGACAGGGTATCAAGCAGGGACCTGATGACTTGGTTCTTTATAGCCACAATCTGAATGTCAAGATATTTGGGCCCATGTTTCCGGCTTACTAGCTCTGTGCCTATCCTATCTAAATGCTAGAGATATCATTCCCACCTTGATCCTACCTAGTGTGTGTTGTAAAAGTAAAGAGTGCCTCTTGTGAAAGCTTTTTAAATTGCTGCAAGAATGCCTTAAACTTCTTGAAATGTGGACTGGGCTGCCATGTACAGAAGTGCACGTTGTACATTGCCCACTGTGGGTTACACTGTGAACAATATATCAGTGTTGTGCAGTGCATAACTGGTACACAGAGCAAGCCTGATTATAATAATTATATAATGTACAATGCATAATTTCAAAGCCTGTTTTATTTTCATTAAAAACTTAGGAGAGTGGAAGCTTGGTAACAAATCTGAGAAGCTGTTGTGAAAACAAACTGGGGAGACAGGTGAGGGTGTGGCCAACTAGAAAATGTATGTCTCACCTAAAGGATTCAAATGTACTATTTTTAAACTCTATGGGCTAAGCTAAACACCTAATCAGCTTGTGACCTCAAGTCTAGGTAGTGAAGAGTAGCTCACATGTTTGAGTACTTACTGAATGCCGGGCATAATGCTTAGCACTGGGCATGCAGCTCTCACTTCTCCCTACAGTCTTACACAGGCAGTGTCCTCATTGTCTAGGTAAGGAAACTGAAACCTGGGTTAAATGGCTTGCCCAAAGCTAGTGTTAGGAAATGGTAAAGGATTATGTTGGAAAATAGTCTGCAACATATTTAACAAAAGATGAATGTTTACAGCGTGTGAGTATAAGAGTTAATATGAACCAAGAAGAAAACAGCTCAGTAGAAAAATAGGCAAAGGTTATGAAGTAGTTCACAGAAAAATGAATGGCCAGTAAGCATTCAGAATTAAGTATGTAAATCAGTGCATTAAATGAAAATGAAAAATTTAGGACCGCCTCAGTGGCTCAGTTGGTTGAGCATCCGACTCTTGATTTTGGCTCAGGTCGTGATCCCAGGGTCCACACTGAGCGTGGAGCCTGCTTAAGATTCTCTCTCTCTCTCTCTCTCTCTCTCTCTCTCTCTCTCTCTCTCTCTCTTTCTAAAAGAAAAAAATTAAAAAGCCAGTTGTGGGATAGTATACTGTCTCCTGTTTATGTGAAAATATTCGTGTTTGTGTAAATGTATGTATGTAAGTGTACAGAAGAAACTGAACATTAAGCTGTCCCCAGGTAGTCCCTTCTGGGAGAGGGAATGGGGTGCTTTCATGCTTGACTTCTGTAAAATGTGAATCTCTTAAATGTGAAATGTATTTGTCTATTTTTAAGTTAAAAATATCAAAACTTTTTAAAGTGAAAATAATAGGTCCATTGTGGAGAAATGAAGAGTTGATAATGTTTCTGATACCAGGTTATAATAGATCATTTTCTGCTTTAGCATTGTCCTAGAAGGAGCTCTGGACCCAGTTTGGACCACCTACTGGGCTTTCCTGAAGCCTAGATTTCCAGGTCTGGTGGTCAAAAGGATGTCCCACTGCCAGAGGGGATGTGACCTCAGTAGCTGATACAGCCTGTTCAGCTCAGCCCTTCGTTCATCCAACAGCATTTGAGAGCCACTGTGTGCAAGCCTGGACTAAGGAGATGTGCTAAATCAAGAGAAAAGGAACATGGTAGAATGAAATACATGTTGTAATAGAGTCAGAAGCCATGTGTGGGAGTGGAGAGGAAGAAGCAGTTCTGACAGGGCAGTTGGGAAAAGTTCAGTGGAAGAGGCAGTGGTATCTGGGCTGACAGATGATGATTCTGGATGAGTAGAGATGAGTGAGAAGGGTGTTCCAAGTTGAAGAAACATCATTAAAACCATGGAGGTGAAAAAGGCCAAGGCGAGTGGTTCAAGCAATGAATGTGAGCCTTGCAGGACGTATAGGCTCCCTAGAACAATGTGAATCAGCAACAAAGTTAAAAACAGCAGGAGCTGGGCTGGGGCAGTGGCCTGGTTGTAAGAAATCCAGACTGCCTTGCCTGCTAAAGTTTCAAGAGAAGCCGTCAAAGGTCCTGAGAAGTGGGACCCAGCCTTGTCCTTTCAAAGGGAACAAGTGGCTCCTTTTCATAACACCAGTCCAAGTGTGTCAGTGATTGAGAAATGCTGCCTGAGGTGTTTGGTTGTTTGCCTTTTGATCCTCTAATAGGAGGAGCTTTAAAACTTTAGTTGATGTATGAGAATTGGGGGTATGAGAAGCTCAGACTTCAATTATTATTTTTTTAAAAATCCTTGTTACCTTTGGAATTAGAATGCTTCCATCCTAGAGCAAGATGACTTGGCAAAATCTAGTCCTTCTGCCTTTATGAATTTAAGCTGTCCAGTCGAATTTTCCTTTAGAAGATGACATCTGAGCAGGTGTTGAGACTCTATTAAAAGGTACAGCAGGAGCACCTGGCTGGCTTGGTTGGTAGAACATGTGACTCAATCTCGGGGTCATGAGTTCAAGCCCCACATTGGGCTTAGAGATTACTTTTTAAAAAAAACAAAACAGGGGCGCCTGGGTGGCGCAGTCGGTTAAGCGTCCGACTTCAGCCAGGTCACGATCTCGCGGTCCGGGAGTTCGAGCCCCGCGTCGGGCTCTGGGCTGATGGCTCAGAGCCTGGAGCCTGTTTCCGATTCTGTGTCTCCCTCTCTCTCTGCCCCTCCCCCGTTCATGCTCTGTCTCTCTCTGTCCCAAAAATAAATAAACGTTGAATGAATGAATGAATGGATAAATAAATAAATAAAACACTATTCCTTAGATGGGTGAGACTAAAATGTCTCACCCAGCACCTGACCTCAAAATCAGTGCTCCACAAATGGTCTCAGTTATTAATACCATTAACAGACCAAGAAGTCCTTGAAGAGAGGGGCCTGTCTCTTTCATCTGGCTCTCTTCAGTATGGAGTACCTGGGTGGCTCAGTCAGTTAAGCATCCAACTCTTGATCCTCATCTCAGGTCTTGATCTCAGGGTTATGAGTTCAAGCCCCACGTTGGGCTCTGCACTGGGCATGAAGCCTACTTAAGATTTTACTTATGTTTATAATCATATTTACAGCCTGTCTCCCATCCTCACCTGATGGGCCCAGTAGCCAGAATGTGGGCTGTCCCTGGCCAGCCCTTGCTCTGAAGTTGGTTTGGGAAACAGAAAAGTCCATATGTGTCAAGAAAACCCAAACAAAAAAGAGAACATGGCCATAGGGAACAAAAACTTGCAAATGGATGCACATACAGTTGGCTAATGATTTTACTGGTGATTTCTTAATCAGTACAGTGGCAGGGACGTTGTAATGTTCATGGCTATATCCTCAATGCCAGGAATGATGCCTGACACTTAACAGGTGCTCATTAAAAGGTGGAATTTTTTTTTTTAAGTTTATTTATTTTCAGAGACAGCGTGCAAACAGGGCAAAGAGAGGGAGAGAGAACCCCAAGTAGTCTCCACACTGTCAGTGCGGAGCTCAATGCAGGGCTCAAACCCACAAACTATGAGATCTGGACCGGAGTTGAAATCAAGAGTCAGATGCTTAACTGACTGAGCCACCCAGCACCCTAATAGTAGGAATTCAAAAATCACTATTGAATCCCTATCCCGTGCCGGGCCAAGTGCTGCTTGTTTTACTTTCAATTCTTAGACCTGCTCTGAAGAGGAGCTGATATAATTTCCATGCTGCCGACAAAGAAGCTTGGATTTTTCCTCAATAATAGGTCATTTCATCGATGGCAAAGTCACGATTTGAACTCAGCTGATTCTGCCTCTCTAAAGCCTATGCTATTTCAGGGCGCCTGGGTGGCTCAATCAGTTAAGCATCCAACTTCGTTCAGGTCATGATCTCACAGTTTGGGAGTTTGAGCCCCTTGTTGGGCTCTGTGCTGACAGCTCAGAGCCTGGAGCCAGCTTGGGGTTCTGTGTCTCCCTCTCTGCCCCTCCCCTACTCGTGCTCGCTCTGTAAGCACGAAAAAAGCCTATGCTAGTTCTACTATCAATTTTACTGGACAAGGAGTCAAGATTTGTGGATTTCAGACTTTGTATAACCTTGAGAAGGCAAATAACTTACTTTTTTTGGACCCTCATGTCCTTACTATAAAGTCACCTTACTTCTCATCAATAAAATGATACTCTTAGCACTTTTTGCCCAGTTCACGATCTCCTTAAAGAGCATTGGCCGTAATCACTCAAAGGGTTAAATATTGGGACAGAATGAAGTGCGGATTTGTAGCTGAGATCTGGGTATGACCGTAATAGGATTGTGCATAGGGGAGGAGGGGTAGGAGCAGGAAGCCAGGGGACGGGTTTGAAGCAAATGTAACAAAATGTCTGCATGACAGTGGGTACATGGGTGTTCTGTTCTCTTTTACTGTTTGAAACATTTTGTGATCTAAAAGAAACATTAAATGTAAAGTATCATGGTGTTGACCTATAGCACACTGATGGGAGCGTTAAAATGATAATTGGGCCAATGCTCAAAGCGTGCTGCTCTTTATGAGATTTGCAAGTTGTGTTCAACTGGTCAGAATTCTTAGTGCATCAGGACATCTCAAGAACCAGCGTTCAACAGAACATCTGTTCTATCACATTTAGTTTTTCATTTATTGTAATGATTAAAGGTTCATACCTACAATGGGCTATGAGAGAAATCGTTGCAGGCAGCGTAAATTTTCTCATGTCCTTTAAAAAATGTATTTTTTTATTTTAGGGAGAGAGAGCAAGCAGGGGAGAAGGGCAGAGACAGAGAATCTTAAACAGGCTCCATGTTCATTCATTGCAGAGCCCAACATGGGGCCCAATATCACAACCATGAGAACACGACCTGAACCGAAATCAAATGTCGGATGCTTAACCGACTGAGCCACCCAGGCATCCCTAAAAAACATGTGTTTTTAATAGTTGATGTTTCAAGCACAAAATGTAAGCATTTCAAACATCAACAAAGTTTTAATCCATTTCACACACCCTAAAATAAATAAATGCCCTATCATAATATAGTCCAGTTTTTCATTTGAAGACTGCTTTATTTGCTTCCCAAAATATTTATACATAAAATTTGAATTTGCCAATGAATCTTTTTCTCAATTAAAGAGTATGTGTAATCTGTGCATGTTAAAACTTAACCCACAAGTGTTATAACTCCCTGAAGCATCATTCTGCCTCCCAGGCGGTCCCTGACAGCCTCCTTTTAATAGAGACCCTGACTCACACTGCTTTAAACACTGGAATTTTTTTTTTCCTCTTACTCATTTTCAGTAGGTATCTTCCAAAACATATGACACACTTACTGCTGAAATTCATTTTATTGCCATGACCAGGTTGTCAGCCCAGAGGAGCGCACTTGTGACACTCTTGCTCCTGCCTTAAAACATCCTAGACTACCTTTATACCTTTTTTTAATAGTTTCTTTTAATGTACTGAGATAGAACTCACACCACCATACAATTCACTCATTTAACATGTTTTAAACACCCATTCAATAGTGTTTAGTATATTCACAGAGTTGCATGCCAGCATCACTGATTCCAGAACAGTTTCATCACCTCCAGAAGGAACCCTGCCCCCCTTAGCTGTCACCCTCTTCTCACATTCTTCCCAGCACAAAGCAACCACTAATCTACTTTCTATCTACAGATCTGCCTACTCGGGACATTTCATATAAATGGAATTCTACAATGTGTGGTCCTTTGAGATGCTTCTTTACCTTATTCCTTTTATTGCTGAAAAATATTGCATTGTATGAATATGCGACATTCTTATTCATCAGTTGGTGGATAGTAGTGCTTCTATGAACATTCAGACCTAAGTTTTTGAATGAACATATGTTTTCATTTCCCTAGGAGTGGAATTGCTGGGTCATATAGTAACTATGTTTAACCTTTTGAGAAGCTATCAGATTGTTTCCAAAGTGGCTGAATCATTTTACATCCCTACCAGCAGTCTCCACATGCTCACCAGCCCTTGTTATTATCTGACTTCTTAATTATATCCCTCCTCTGTGTGTAAAGTGGTATCTCATTGTGGTTTTGATTTACATTTCCTTGATGACTATTTTTATTCTAATAACCTTTTTTCATTAGCTTTCCTATCTATAACCTCCCAACCCAGGCTGCCGCCATCACATTTCATTATTTCCCACGTGCTTGCATTACTGAAAAGACTTCCATTTCCCCTCTAAAAACTGCTTTTCATCTACCATGGGGTGGGATTCCATATATCCCAACTCAAAATTATGTCCAAAGTATGATTAAATGGGTTCTGAATGAGGCCCCACCCATAAGAGAAGATATGTGCTTGAGCTTTGCAACTGCTGACCTAGCAACTTTGAGACTCTTTCTGCTTAAAACCAAGATTTTATTTTATTTTTTAATGTTTATTTATTTATTTGGCAGTGGAGGGGCAGAGAGAAAGGGCGAAAGAGAATCCCAGGCAGACTACGGAAGGGGAGGTTGGTGGGGTGGAGCTCAATCCCACCAACCGTGAGATCGTGACCTGAGCCGAAGTCGGACACTTAACCGACTAAGCCACCCAGGCGCCCTAAGACTTTTTTTTTTTATGTTTTTATTTAGTTTTGAAAAGAGAGAGACAAAGCATGAACAGGGGAGGGGCAGAGAGAGGGGAAGACACAGAATCCGAAGCAGGTTCCAGGCTCTGAGCTGTCGGCACAGAGCCCAACACTGGGCTTGAACCCACAAGCTGTGAGGTCATGACCTGAGCTGAAATTGGATGCCCAACTGACTGAGCCACCCAGGTGCCCCAAGACTTTATTCTTAAAAAGGAAAAAGGAGAAAGGAAGGAAGGGAGAGAGATAAAGAGAAAGGAAAAAAGGAAGCAGGCAGGCAGCTTGGCTTTTCACTGGCTGTGTGACCTGGGACTTGGTTGTCCCAGGTCCTCACACAGGTGCCCCACCCGTCAGGCCATGCCTGGTGCCTCTTCACTCATCTGCACCTTTGCATGCACTTTTCCCTCTTCTTGGAGTGACCATCCCCGTCCTTGTTTGTCACCTAGCAAGTTCTTATTCTTTTATTTAACTTTATTAAGAAAACTTTCAAAGACAGGCAAACAATGAATAGTACAATGAACCCAAGTCAACAATCACCGACTTGCGGTCAGTCTTGCTCACCTGTACTTGCCCTCCACTCCCCAAGCCCTCAAACTGGATCCATTTGAGGTAAATACAAGAGAGCAGGCATTATTTGTCCATTTTGACTTTTTTTTCCTGATCAAATGCTCCTTTTTTATTAAGATGACATTCACATAGTAAAATTAATCAGAGTTTTAAAGGGAACAACTCAATGTCATTTGGTACATTTGCAGTATTGGGGAACCACTGTCTCTGTCCGGTTTGAAAAGTTTCACCACCCCAAAAAGAAAGCCCAGAGCCATTCAGCACTAGCTCTCCATTCCCCTTCCACCCTCTGCTAATCACATTCTGGGCTCTGTCTCTATGGATTTACCTATGCTGGATGTTTCATTTAAACTGGAATCATCAGGACAATGAATAAAGCACCAGAGTGGGGTGGGGGTGAAATAGAATCATCCAATAGGTGACTTTTTGTGCCTGGCTACTTTCAGTTAGCATAATGTTTAAAAAATTCATTCACTGGGCGCTTGGGTGGCTCAGTTGGTTGAGCATCCCAACTCTTGATTTAGGCTCAGGTCATGATCCCAGGGTCATGGGGTCGAGCTCCTCGTCGGGCTCCTTGCTAACCTGCTTGGTATCCTCTCTCTCTCTCTCTCTCTCTCTCTCTCTCTCTGTCCCTCCCCTGCTCACTCTCCCTCTAAAATTAAAAAAAAAAATTTTTTTTTAAGTTCATGTTGTAGAATGTGTCATCACTTCATTCCTTTTTATGCCTGAATAACAT
Organism: Prionailurus bengalensis; assembly: GCF_016509475.1. NCBI lineage: Eukaryota > Metazoa > Chordata > Mammalia > Carnivora > Felidae > Prionailurus > Prionailurus bengalensis. The sequence continues at coordinate 54,263,950 of NC_057348.1, read as the reverse complement.
TCTGCTGTATGAATAGACCACAATTTGTTTATCCGTTCATCAGCCAATGACCACTTGGGTTTTTTCCACCTTTTGGCTGTTCAGAATCCTGCTATAAACGTGTATGTACATGTACTTATTTGGGTATCTGTTTTCAGTTCTTTTGGTGTCTACACCTAGGAGTAGAATTCCTGGGTCATATGGTAATTCTGTGTGTAACTTTTCCAAGTCTTAAGCCACCACTCCTCTGTGAAGCCTGTCCTGACTCCCCCTCGTACATTCAGATGTCCCTGCCTTTGTGGCTGTCTCTGTTGCAGCACCTGCATCACTGAATGGCTTCTCTTGGTGTATGTGTGGTTTTACCATACCACTCCCCTTCTCCTGGTGACTGAATCTGCTTTCATGAAACACTCACCCCATTCTCGCTCCCCATAGTTAGAGTAGACTAACCCCACATGACCCCTGGCCCAAGAGATGGACAAGTGATCTAGTCAGGCTGTTCAGAGTCGGCCCTGAGGCTCTTGCTGGCTGTGTTGGGAAAGAAGGACTCTTCCCCCAGCTTTGCTACCCACACAAGTTCTGTGTGCCCAGAGTTGCCCCAGGCACAGCCTGTCTAACAAACATGAGGTCAAGAGGGAGGAAGGCAAAGCCAAGACATGAAGACAGGAGATAAGTTCCTTATGAAACCAGTTTGACTCCTGGATGCAGCCATGCTTAAAGCCATTTCATCTCTTGAACCTCACAATGGCATGAGCCGCTAAATTTCCTTTATTGCTAAGGCTGTTTGAGTTGGGTTTTCTTACTTGCAGCCAGGAGACAGACGTGATGGTTGACCCAGAAGGGATTGCCTGCTGATACCTTTACAGAACCACACCTCCCTGATTCAGCCATGCAGTCTGCATGAGAATCACCATTATTCTGAGTCTGGGACTGTCAGGCTTGGGACCTGAGACAGGGTCAGTCCTAGCTTTGGTGTCATAGAAGAAGGTAAGTGTGAAGTTCATAAGGGAGAGCTGTTGGCAGGGAGACCCCAGGCCAGCAAGGACAGGGGAGACAACACACACCACCGCACCGAGGGTGTGGGCCCCAGCTGTTCCTGTGGTCAACACACGCTATCCTCGCCATGGTCTGACATGTCAGATGTGCCAATATAATTCCAACTAATCCCCCCTTTTGGCCTGATCTAACATGTCTCTTCATGTGTCTCCCACAAGCCCCTTAAAACACAAACCACTTCTGGGGCATCTGAATGGGTCAGTCAGTTAAACGTCTGACTCTTGGTTTTGGCTCAGGTCATGATCTCAGTTTCGTGAGTTTGAGCCCCGCATCGGGCTCTGTGCTGACAGTGTGGAACCTGCTTAGGATTTCTCTCTTTCCCTCTCTCTCTGCCCACCCCACCTCCAACTCACGCTCTCTCTCTCAAAATAAATAAGCTTACACACATACACACACACCACGTCTCATTTCCTTCTGTGCCCTTAACACCAGCACAGCATTTTGCTAGGACACCTGCATGGACACACAGCTGACTTTGTCCAGTGCTATCCCATTCTAGGAGCTAAGTTATTATTTGTATCATCTTGTTTAATCCTCCCAGTATTCCTATTAGATGCAAGTAGACAGAACTATGTGAAATTTCCAATACTCAACTGAGTTTTGCCCAACAAACTCAGCAATTTCATGTGGCCCAATCTAATATATAAGGTATCTTGCTAATGAAGCAAGGGAGATTTTGGAGTCTTCCCCAACATAAGTCAGGTAGAAAACGGTGGAATCAATGGGCAAAGTGAGGCCTTGATTTTTAGATAGCAGGAGGGAGTGAGGAGAAGAGAAACAGGAGAGGAGAGCCACATAACAGAGCCACGGTCCCTGCCTGTCTGCCTTCTGCTCAGTGGGCAGCTGACAGCAGAGGTGGCCAAGGGCCCTGAGGTGCAACAGACACACCAGGGCCACAAGGAATTGCCACAGGTTCACCACGGGGCCATCTCACTGCTTTCCACAAGGCTCAGCCCAGACTGGTGACAGCATCTCTGCCACTCCGGGAGTGTGCAGCAGGTCACACTCAAGGCCTGGTTCATCCTGCAAAGCCTGGTGGTCATCACAGAGAACAGAAGCAGGGTCTCCAGGGAAAAGTCTCTGTGAAGTCACTTGATGTGGGCAGAGCCCGCAGCCTGCCTTCCGCCCAAGTCCGACTCTCTGTGACCTCAGGCAAATCACTTCATTTCTCACTGCCTCTTTGACGCAGCTGGAAAATGGAGATAATAATACACCAGGCTCATGAGGTGATGAGGGGTTCATGAGTTAATGCATCAAAGTAAACAGAACAGAATCTGACACATAGTACAGGCTCGATTCATGTAAACTAGTGTTGCTATTATTTGGAAGCCCTGCTCCCACTTGCTACAGCCACCTGCTGTCACCTCCACACCTTTGCACATGTTGTTCCCACTGGTTCTCTGTCCCTCTGTCCACTTAGGAAATTTCTAGCCTTCCTTCAAGAGTGCCTCTTCTCAGAAGCCCTCCTTGACCAACGTTTCTCCTCTTACCACCTCCCCCATACAGACCAGCAAAGTGGTCTTCAGTCCCTTTTCTAAGTATCCATTCTAGCACCAGCTAGGCTGGGCCTCTGTAACAGCTACACAGTGAGTTTGGTGGTGCATTTACACATCTGTCAGCACTCCCAAGTCTATGAGGGGAACAGGGAGGGGCTGTGTTCCTCTCCTCAGGGACCCCACAGCCCCTCGATGGATAGATGATGGCTGGGGCCCCAGGATCCTACAACACATATCCCATGAGGGCACTTCAGGATGCTGCCAGCTCCGGAAAAGGAGGTATCTAGGGTGAAATGGTCAGTGATTGAACTAGAAATCTCCCAGTTATGGCACAAATACGAGAGGAAATTGAGTCTGGAGGGAGGCCAGTATGCAATGGGTTCCCACACTTCAGACCCAGCTCCCTGGTGCCATCCATCGGAGAACTGCAAACTGACTTACAGTGGCCTCCCCAAAGGAATTTGGAAACATTGTGCACCCTCTCACACAATTTAAAGTTGACATCTACAATGTTTTAAAGTTTAATCAGACGTAAAGAATGTGCTTTCCAGGATATTTAATTTTTAAGTATGTATGTATGTATTTTATTTTTAGAGAGTGTGAGCAGGGGAGAGGGACAGAGGGAGAGAGAGAGAATCTTAAGCAGGCTCCATGCTCAGTGCAGAACTGGACATGGGGCTCGATCCCACGACCCTGGGATCATGACCTCAGCCCAAATCAAGTGTTGGATGCTCAACCGACTGAGATACACAGGTGCCCCAGGATATATTAAATATTGGCATTAAATAGTTTCATCACTATTGGTAATATTTCCAGTGAATCTAAAGAGCATACTGATTGGATACCCGAAATCACCCACATAAAAAGTACATGAATAAACTCTTCTTTATTTATGAAGTTTTATTTACTTCATTGTTCTTTAAACATTTTTTTAAATTTCTTATCCTTTTTTTTTTTTAGTAATCTCTACATCCAACATGGGCCTCCAACTCATGACATTGAGATCAAGAGTTGTGTGCTCTTCCCACTGAGCCAGCCAGGTGTCCCTTACCTCATAATTTTTGAATATGTTGACTATTCAAAATAATGAATATTTTGAAACTTGAATTCAGTTCCACAGTCCCCACAAAGTTTCAGCCTCGGGTAACATAGTCTTATACCTGATCACATGATCCTACTTCTCTGTACCAAAACTACAAAATAAAGTAGTTTCAAAAGTTTGTAAAGTAAAGTGAAGTTTCAAACATTTTAAATGTTCTGTGGGGGTGCCTGGGTGGCTCAGTGGGTTAAGCGTCCAACTTTGGCTCAGGTCATGATCTCGTGGTTCGCGTCAGGCTCTAGGCTAACAGCTCAGAATGTAGAGCCTGCTTCGGATTCTGTCTCCCTCTCTCTGCCCCTCCCCTGCTCATGTTCTGTCTCTCTCTCTCTCAAAAATAAATAAATATTTAAAAAATTTTTTAAATAAAATGTTCTGTGGCCATAAGTGTTTAACTAATGTTATTTTGGGAGTGCCAGGGTGGATCAGTTGGTTGAGCGTCCAACTCTTGATTTCAGCTCAGGTCATAATCCCAGAGTCATGGGATTGAGGCCAGCATAGGGCTCTGTGCTAAGTGTGACACCTGCTTAAGATTCTCTCTCTCTCTCTCTCTCTCTCTCTCTCTCCCCTCCCTCCCTCTGCCCCTCTTCCCCACTCACCCTCTCTCTCCCTCTCTAAAATAAAATTAAAAATTTTTTTTCATGTTATTTCAGAAAGTTAACATTACAAATATTATTACTATGCAGCTGATCAAAACACTATGTGTTGATAAATATTTATTAAGCAAAATGTTACTTGAATGTATTTGTAATGAGCTGATTAGATCACCCTGGTTTTGTGTACCAGTGGATAAATATTCCTTATATCTATGATGAGACAGTGTTCAGCTTCATCTCTTTGTGTTCTCATTTTTACAGGTATAAACACTCAGAGGTCTTGTCACATAAATAGGCGACAGAAAAGAAGTAGTATTGGAGTAACGTAACTCTAAAATTATTTTAACTTCCTTTTGCGTTTTATGCCAACATTAATAGTAATCCATCATCAGGCCTTATTTTTTGTTGCAACCAGGTGATAGGTAAATAGGCATTCATTATACTGGTTCCTCTGTTTTTGTGTGTGTTTCCCTTTTCCCATAGTAAAAGTTAAAAGAAATTATGCTTAATCTCTATTGGTCGACTAGAGGATTGGGCCCTCCTGCAATTTTGTTGCAAGCAAAACATGGGGGCTACTTGACTGGCAAGAGCCTTTCTCTCCCAGTCTTTGGAGCCCTTAGAGCCCTTCTTCCTCTCCAGACAGAGAACAGGACTTCCAACTGGCCTTTTGTTGGCCTCGGTTGGGGGCATTTGCCTTTCCTTCCCAAAGCAACAAACTGCATTCTCAAAGAGTCAGTGGTCCATTTGAAGACTGTGTTGGGTGACGATGATGATCCTTATGGCCAAGGGCCTGGGAAAATGGGTCAGGCCAAGAAGGACAAAAGAAAGATTCCTTCTCAGAATGCATTCTTTGCTCCCCTCCAGCCTCTCCCATGAGCTTTGCCTGGAACCTGGCACTTCCAATGCCTAGGGTCATTCACTTAAGAATGGTGAGGCTGGAACTCTCCATATCCATCTTCTCAAATTACTTCAGCCCAGGAAAGTTTAGTGGATAAATTTCAATTAAAATAAAAGCAAACAACTAAATGTGGTCGTAGAATGGATCCTGATCATGGTTGGGGCAAGGAGAGGGAGCCTGCTATAAAAGACCCCTTTGAGACAATTGGCAAGATTTGAATAAGGTTTTGCAGGTTAAGTAATGGAATTGCACCATGATTAAATCACCTGATCTTGAAAACTGTTGTGTAACCGAATGCCCTTGTTCTTGGGAAGAAGTCACTGAAGGTTATAGGGTTCAAGGGCGTCACGTCTGGAACTTACTCTCCGGTGCTTGGAGCGGGACTTGAATATGCAGAGAGTGGGTAAGAATGCTAAAATTTGGTGAATCAGGGTTACGAAGGGAGTCCAAGAGTCCTCTATACTATTCTCACAACTTCTCTGTAACTGAAAGGATTTCAAAACAAACTGATGCAGCAAGCCTGGTCTCTGTCGCCGCCTGGTTGTTTTTTCGGGGAACGCACCCTTCGTGTCCGAGTCCTTTAAACTCCCCGCCTCGGGCAGTGGCTCCTAATGTCCCTGGGTCCAGCCACACGCCAGCGACAGCCTCCCACCTAGGGCGTCCCTGGCTGTGCCGGTTTGATTTCTCAGCATGTTTAAGTCCGTCTGCCTCTGTGAACAGCTGCATGCATATTTCTTGCGCGAAACAATGTGAAGTCACATTAATCTTAGGTTTGAAAGAAGTCGGAATTTCAGAGCTTCCAACCCAGATCAGATGCTTTCTACAACTAGAGAAACTGAGCCGGGAGAGGGCAAGAGATAGAGCACGACTAGAAAAAAAGGTCCTTTTCTCAGCAAGCGGCTGGTTCAAGCCCCACCGTCCACTCATTAGATTGGACCCTCAAATCTGGCCACGCCCCTAAAGTCTGGGTTCCCGCAAGGCGCTGACCTCACCTCCTACTCCCCACGTGCCTCGGCCCGCTGGCCTCAAACCCACTGCGCGCCTTCTCTCATCTTGGGTCTTTCGCCCACGCGGCCCTCCGCCCCGACCCCCAGAACATGAGTCCTCCCGCACGAGTCTCCCCAGGTTTGCATTCATCTATTTGTCGTTGCCTTGTGGCTGCGCACCCCACTGCCGCACTGGAATGGGGGCTCCTGTGGACAGGACCTGTCTGTCTGGTTTCCCAATGTGTCCACTGTGCCTGGCACAGAGCGGGGCCTTTGGCGAGGGCAGGAATGTTTGGGGCTGGTTCCTTTATCCCTCGTCCCAGCTTTGCTCCCAGGTGACCGTCCGCGAGGGAGTGTCCTTTCCCGAAGCTGTGGTTTCTGAGGAGCTCAAGGCCCCCGAACGGGGAAATGGGGGTAGGCAAGGTGGGGGGGGGGGGGCAGCTAATGGTGGCCCCGCCCTCTAGGGAGCGCGCTGCACTAATCGCGCGCAGCCGGAAGAGCGGAGCGAGGGGCGCGGCGGGGCTTGCGACGACCCCTGGCTAGCGGGCCGCAGAGCCTGGCCTGGGTCCCCTTCCAAGCTAGGAAGGTCCGTGCGGGCTGGAGAAGTCTTCGCGCGCAGCCTAAGCACCCCACCCCCAGCCCGCTTCCTTTCCGCGTCCACAGGCCAGACCCCGGCTCGTGCAGACGGTCCCACCTCGGGGACAATGGCAGAGGGCGAGCTGGAGCGGACGTGCGGACAATGGACCCCCGCCCACCCTGGCCGGCCAGCGTCCGGCCTTTCTCGGCCTGGGCGGGCGGGACGCAGACGGGGCGCGGGGGGCGCGGAGGTGGCGCTGCTTCAGGCCTCCCCTTACCCGGGCTCGGACTGGCTGAGAGCCAGAGCTCTGGTGTGGAGCAGAGAACCTGGTGCCCGTGCCCTCCCCTGGGACGAGCCCTTGGTCCCTCCCACAGCGTTGTCCTGGGGTCTACCCGCGACCCGACTCCGCCCCCAGCGGTGCCCGCCTGGAGGCCTGGTTTTCACCCACCCCTTTTGTTTTAAAATGAAGATACAATTTATACAGAGGGAAATAGATCTCAAAGGTGAAGTTTGATGAGTTTTTACACGTATATATCCTGTAACCAACTCCCAGAACAAGATAGAACATTCCCAGCTTCCCAGAAAATTCCCTGGTGCCCCTTCGCAGTCAATCCCTGACCCCAACCCCAGACCCTGGCAGCCACTGATACTTTTTTTTTTTTTTTCGGTCCCTACAGCTTTGCTTTCTCTAGAATGTCATATAATTGGAATCACACAGCGTGGAGACTTGAAACAGGGTTTGAGATTCACCCCATGTTATTGCGTCCATCAGTAGTGTGTTTCTTTTTATTCCATTGTAGGGCTTATACTTCCATTGGTTTGTCTGTTCACCAGTTGCAGGGCATCTGGATGGCTTCCAGGTGAGGGCAATTATTAATAGAGCTGTTATAAACATTTGTGTACAGTTTTGGGTTTTTTTAAATGTTTATTTTGGTGTGTGAGAGAGAGGCAGTGTGAGTGGGGGAGGGACAGAGAGAGGCACACACAGAATCTGAGGCAGGCTCCAGGCTCTGAGCTGTCGGCACAGAGATCAAACTCGTGAACCATGAGATCATGACCTGAGCTGAAGTCAGAGGCTTAACTGACTGAGCCACCCAGGCGCCCCTGTGTACAGGTTTTTGTATGGATGTGTGTTAGGTTGCATAAGTTCTACTTTGACTTTTTTTTTTTTTTTAAATTTTTTTTTCAATGTTTATTTATTTTTTGGGACAGAGAGAGACAGAGCATGAACGGGGGAGGGGCAGAGAGAGAGGGAGACACAGAATTGGAAGCAGGCTCCAGGCTCTGAGCCATCAGCCCAGAGCCCGACGCGGGGCTCGAACTCACGGACCGCGAGATCGTGACCTGGCTGAAGTCGGACGCTCAACCGACTGCGCCACCCAGGCGCCCCTCTACTTTGACTTTTTAAGAAACTACTGAGTGGGTTTTTAGAGGGGCCACACCATTTCACACACAGACTTCCAGCTGTGTAGGAGAGTTCCCATTGCCCCAGCCCTTGTCATCTCTTGGTGTCAGTCGTAAATTTCAGCCATTCCAGTGGGTGTGGAATCATCTTAATCATGTTTTTTAATTTTTAAAAGTTATTTATTTATTTTGATGGGGGAGGGGCAGAGAGACAATCTCAAGCAGGCTCCATGATGTCAGCTTAGAGCCAGAAGTGGGCTTGAACTCACAAACCATGAGATCATGACCTGAGCCAAAATCAAGAGGCAGATGCTTAACCAACTGAGCTACCCAGGCACCCCTCAAGAGAGTGTTTATTGACTAAACAAAAGAGCAAACACCCAGAGCACCCCTCACCTTTAGTATGTCCCAATGAAAGGAAGTCCCAATGGTTTCCCAGCCTTCCAAGTACTGTTTAGGTACAGGTATGGGCCCTGGGGCCAGAGTTAGCCCACGTGCACACCTTAGTGGACTGATGGCTGTCCCCTCAGTCCTTGAACCTTCCTGTGTTCCAGTCATTCCCAGACTGCCAGCCCACAGGGGAAGGAGCTGGTACCCCAGGTCAAGAGAGAGGGGACTGGGGTTCAACCTGAGTCCTACCTGTTTGGCCATCCAGCCTCCCTTTCAAATAAAGAGCCTGTCTTGATCCACTCAGGCTGCTATAACAGGATACCATGGACTGTGTGCCTTATGAACAACAGACATTAGTTCTGGAAGCTGGGAAGATTTGGTGTCTGGTGAAAGCCTACTTCCTAGTTCATACATGGCTGCCTTCTCAATGTGCCTTCACAGAGCAGAAGGGACAAGGACATTTTCTGGTGTCTCTATCTTTCTCTTTTTTTAAGTTTATTTATTCTGAAAGAGCACGCACAAGCCAGGGAGGGACAGAGAAAAACAGATCGTGACCTGAGCCGAAATCAAGAGTTGGATGCTTAACCGACCTAGCCACCCAGGTGCCCCTAGTGTCTGTTTTATAAGGGCACTAATCCTATTCATGAGTGCTCCTCCTCCGTGAGCTAATCACATCTCAAAGGCCCTATCTCCTATATCACATTGGGAGTTACGATCTAACATATGAACCTGCGGTGGACACATTCAGTCTACGGCAGCGCCTCTGGAAGAATCATTGATAGACGAATGGGGAAAGAGGCAAATGAACACAGGTGCCGGGTTTAGAAGCCCATGCACCTGGCAGGGCCTCTCATGGCTGGACCACTGGGGGCCACCCCCTGAGTCCATGGGGCATCTGCAGGCTTGGCTCTGCTTCTGATGCCCCTTGTGACCTGAATTTTGGAAGATGGGGCAGTGTTGCTAAAAGGCGCCTGCTCGCCTTCAACAACACACCTACTGTGTGTTGAGCACTGTCTGGCACAGGGCACACAACCCTTGCTCTGGTGAAGGTCACAGTATGGCAGGAGAGCCCTCTGGTTGGGGAGGGCGTCTTTGAAGGGGGTGTTTGAGCAGGGAATGGAGTCCGTGGGGAGGTGTGGAGAGAGAGCACACAGGCAGCCAGAACAGGAAGGCTAAGGTCCGCTAAGGCATGGGAACACTCTCTGTGCACGCGAGTACCAGTGAGAAGGCAGGTGCTGCTGGAGCAGAGAGCAAAGGGGAGAGCAGGAGATGGAACTGGGGGCGGGGGGGGGGGGCGGTCAAGGGGGTTGGATGGCGTTTTAGTCGGCTCCAGCTGCCCTAATAAAGTACCACGGCTCACCCACAGAAATTTCTTTTCTCACAGTCGTGGAGGCCAGAAGTCCAAGATCAATGTGTTGGCAGGTTTGGTTTCTTGTGAGGTCGCTCTGCTTGGCCTGCAGATGGCCACCTTCTTGCTCTGTCCTCACACGGTCTTTCCTCTGTGTGCGGCCACGTGTGTATCCTAATCTCTTCTTATGAGGACACTAGTCCTCTCAGCGTAGGGCCCACCCATATGACCTCATTTTAACTCAGTCACCACCTCTGGAATTAGCCCTCTCTCCAATTACAGTCATATTCTGAGGTGGTGGGGGTTAGGACTTCAGCACATGAATTTTGGGGGCTCATAATTTGGCACAGAACAGATGGCTTTTGCTCCCAAGGACGTGGGGGCCTGGGTGAGGCATGTTGAGCAAGAACAGACAAGATCTGATTTGCATGTTAATAGGATCCCTCTGGCGCCAAGGCCAAGGGAAGAATAGACTCCAGAGGAGAAGGGGTCACCAGGGAGGAAGCTGCTGCAGGGTCCTGGCTAGAAACTGGTGGTAGGACAAGTGGGCAGGGGTCAGACTCTCCATATGTTTGGGAGGTGGAGCCAGCACATTTCTTGAGGGATAGATGGGGGAGGTGGGGGGAGAAGAGGAGATGAGGAGGACTGGGGTGCGGGCCTAAGCCCCTGGCTGAAGGAGGCCCCAGCTCCTTCGGGCATGATTGCTTATCCAACAAGTGCCTACCGGGTGCAGCTCAGCCCCTGTGGGTGAGGAGGGCGAAGCCTGGAGGCAAGCGCCCAGGCCACAGGGCATGCTGACTTGGCCCTTCTGGTTCTCTGGCCCTTCCTCCTGGCAACAGAGCCTGAGCCCCCACTTGGACAAACATCTTGCGGCCGTTTCCGCCTCGCCTGCCCGGAGCCCCAGCCTGGCCTGAACAAACACTCGGGACCTGTGCTTCCGGCTTCAGCTCTGGGAAAAGCCCAACCAGGGGTTGTCGAGGTCAGCCCTGGAGAGAAGAGGGAAGGAGGAGGCACCCAGGCCCTACATGGGGCCAAGCCTGCCCTGGGGGTCCCCTGCCTCTTCTGGAGCCACCAGAACAGTGCTTGGGCTTCAGCGTCCCCATCCCTCAGATGGGCCTAAGGTGGGTGTACCACCTGAGAGGACTATGGGGAATGGGGCCTAACTACACCCCCCTCAGAAGACTATGGGGGATGGGGCCTAACTACACCCCCCCTCAGAGGACTATGGGGGAAGGGCCCTAACTACACCCACCTCAGAAGACTATGGGGGATGGGGCCTAACTACACCCACCTCAGAGGACTATGGGGGATGGGGCCTAACTACACCCCCCTCAGAAGACTATGGGGGATGGGGCCTAACTACACCCCCCCTCAGAGGACTATGGGGGAAGGGCCCTAACTACACCCACCTCAGAGGACTATGGGGGATGGGGCCTAACTACACCCACCTCAGAGGACTATGGGGGATGGGGCCTAACTACACCCCCCTCAGAGGACTATGGGGGATGGGGCCTAACTACACCCCCCTCAGAAGACTATGGGGGATGGGGCCTAACTACACCCCCTCAGAGGACTATGGGGAATGGGGCCTAACTACACCCCCTCAGAGGACTATGGGGGATGGGGCCTAACTACACCCACCTCAGAAGACTATGGGGGATGGGGCCTAACTACACCCACCTCAGAGGACTATGGGGAATGGGGCCTAACTACACCCCCCTCAGAGGACTATGGGGGATGGGGTCTAACTACACCCACTCAGAGGACTATGGGGAATGGGGCCTAACTACACCCCCTCAGAGGACTATGGGGGATGGGGCCTAACTACACCCCCTCAGAGGACTATGGGATATGGGGCCTAACTACACCCACCTCAGAGGACGATGGGGGATGGGAAGCCCTGGGTGTTGAAACTGGCACCTAGGGGCGTGGTGCTGCCCACAGGGCTGTGAGAGGCCTGGGGGGAAGGTTCTAAGGGACCCCCCAGGACCATGGTGCTGTGTGGGGAGGGCAGGGGGCAGATTTCACCTTCCCTCCTGTGGCCACCCCATTCTTATTCCCATTTTCTGAAGTGTTCTGTGGTGTGCACCTCCAGGCCTGTTCCTGTCACTTCAGAGCCTCCTGGAGTCCCTGTCAATTAGGAACCCGGCCGGGGTTGGGGAGTGGACATTCCTGACAATGTGAAATATGTGAACATGGTTGACTGGGAAGAGTGAGCAGAGGCAGCTGGATGTGAGGGAGGTCACCCTGCCAACATGCCTCCCTGTTAACTGCTCCGTGAACAGTGGCATGAAGTGGACAAGTCGCAGGTTCTGGGATCAGAAGGACCCAGGTTCATATCCCAGCTCTGCTGCAGGACTAGTCCCTCAGTTTTATGAATGTGGAGGGGAAGCTGCTTGGGGACTAAGTGACATGATTAGGACAGGGCACCAGCACCTGCAGCACCGTGACTGTGTCGTGTGCACTGAGGTGCACATAGGTATTTCCCACTCATGGCCAAGGGGGACGGGGTCTCCTCTCCCCACCTCGTGGGGGTCCGGGAGGATCCACCATTCAACACCCCCTAGTTGAAAGCTTTACCAGATAAAGTCTCCCCAGCTGGGGTTTGGTTTTGGTTTTGTTTTTGTTTGTCAGGCAGGATCTGGGAGTGGAAACAATGGAATTAATGTGTGGGTTTTTTTTCTCCCTTTGGAGCAGTTTCTCCTCATGTGGGATTGGATTCCTACCTCGTCTTCCGGTGTTTGGAGGAGCCACCAGGAGAGGATGGGTGTGGGTGGAGGAGGTCAGCGAGGGGAGGTGAGGGGGAAGGTTTGGCAGGACAAGAGTAGGGAGAGATGTGCTGTGCTTCTTCCTGCCTCTGGGTCTTTCCCCTGGCTGTCTCCACTTCAACACCTGCCCCCATTGGTAGCCCCTATGTCTCCTTGAGCTCAGGCATCACCTCCTCCAGGAAGCCCTCTCTGACCTCCCCAACCACGGTTAAAGTGGTGTCAGCACCTTCTTGCTGTCATTAACCTAGTTCTGTCTTGCACTGTCGGCCGCTCATATTGATTTACAGCCCTTTCCTCGGCATGAGCCTCTGAGCTCAGCACGGGGCCTAAAGTTGGCTCTGAGGGGACACCACCTGAGTCGAGCAGGGAAAGGAGGACCCAGTCCCTGCCCTACGGTCCTCACTCTCTGCTCAGGAGTTTTGATATGGGAGGGAGAAGGCAGTAGGGGAGAAAGCAGAGGGAGAGTCAGACTCAGATGGGAGGGGCCGGGGCAGGGGCACAGGCACAGAGAGGATATGGATGGGACAGTGTACAAAGGCTGGACTTTGGGGACTCTGTGCTGTGACTTCGGGCACTGAGTTCTCCCTAGGCCTCAGTTTTCTTCTCTGTAAAATGGGGATAACTGCACCACCTGGCGGGACTAACTTGAATGGTACCAGTGCAAGGTCTTGGGGGTGCACTGCGGGTGCTTTAACCAGCTTAGCAAGGGCAGGAGCTGGGGTTGGTGCCCAGGCGGTGGGGTCTTTGGCTGGGAGGGTCCAGGGCCTGAAGGTGAAAGCAGAGCCCGGACAGATGAATCACATGGGATCCATTCAGCTACTGGTGCTAAAAATAACACTACCACTCCCCACCCCCTCCTTCTCCCGGCATCCTCTGAGACAGGGGCAAGGGTCTTGCAAATAGAAGTGAATTATGGGGGTGGGGGGGCTCAAACCTGCTGTAAATCATACCGTGACGGCAGCATTTAAGAGGCTTTTCTAAGGCTCCTCACTTAACCTCTTGGCCTCTCCCCAGTCATGTGGGGGCAATGCTGGGTGGGCACAAGGGGGTCCAGAGGGTCCCGGCTTCAGCTTAGGCTTCCTTTGCCTAAGCTCCATTGGTGGCCTTGAGGTCTGGTGTGGAGAGAAGGACTGGAGAAGAGGGAGAGGAGGCAGAGGGAGGCACTTCCTGGAAAACACCTGTACCTTTCTGGCTGGATAATAAATGGGGGCTTGTCTATGGACAGTAACTCACAGACCCTGGGCACCAACACAGAGTATTCTGTTCCCGTCACCCCATTATGCACGCACGTGGCACTATGGTCAATGTCTGTCAAACGGCAGCCGACCCTTACCATCACTCACCATGTGCCTGGCTCACCGATAACCAAGAGAAACTGAGGCACAGAAAAGGGCAGTTACTTGCCAGGAAGTAGCAAAGCTGGGGTTCTACCAATGCTGCCTTTCGAAGGGGGCCCTGAGGACCATGCAAGTGAGTTCGGCCCTGGAAGTTGTGCCAGAGGGGAAGGGTCTGGGGTTTCCGACCCCAGCTTCTCTGAGCCCCTATGTCCCCACTGCAGAATGGAGCTGAATCTCTCCCTCTGAGCTGTGGGGAGGCGACGGGTCCTGGGCTGGGTTCAAAGTCCCCCCCCTTTGCAGGTGGCCTGTGAGTCCCTGCAAAAATCCACCAGAATTCACATCCCCCTACCCATGGCTTTTGCCCCATGTTTATATTTAACACAAATAATACACATTCTTTGAGGGAGCTTAGAAAATTCAGACCCCCTGCCCCCTAAGGCAGGTGTTGGATTCATCCTGCCTGATTCTGCTTCTCCTCGATCCCATGACCTGGGGGTGCACACCCTCTGTGGCTGGGCCTCAGGATGCCCATTTGTAGCTGTACTGTCTGTCCAAGCCGGGGTCCTGGGGCTATGGAAGCCCTTGGTTCCTTTTCCAGCAGAGGATGCCCAATTCTGCCCACGGGCCCTGAAGGGGAAGTGAAAACGCAGAGGCAGGGATGGGGGTGACATGGGTCCACTGAGGAAGTGGAAGTGCCCCTGAATTCTCCCATTTCTGATAGGACTGCCTATAGATGGCCAGTGCCATCCCTTGTCTGGGATGGAGGTTCCCAGAGTGGTGTTCCCAGCACCCAGCCAAAACCATCCTTGGGGTCCCTGGAGCCCCTGGCTGTAATTCAGGGAGGAAGGAGTCCCCTGGCCCCCTACCCAGAGAGCCCCATCTCAGGAGGACCTTCCCAGCCTCAGACCCCTGACTTTGACCCTGGCCTGGGCAGCTAAGCCTCTTGAGGACCAGGAAACTGAGGCCAGGGGAAGGAGTACCTGATTGGCTCTGTTTTTAGGTAGAGACTGAGCCAGGACTAGAACCCTGGTCTGCTCCAGCCAGGGCCTCAGACACCTGCCCCAGAATTTTTTGATGGCTGCCTCCAGGCCAGTTCCAGTGTCTCAAATCTCCTGTACCCCCTGTATCTCCATGTGAATCTCCATGGCCACACAGAGCTGGGTTTGAATCTCATGCTAACCTTTCTGCTGATGTGGCCCTGGCGAGCCCCTGCCTCTCTTTGGCCTTATATAAAACGGGGCCAGTGAGACCTGTGCTCATATGGGGAGTAAATGAGGTAAGTTCATACCCGCCCTGGGGGATCCAGGATGGGTGTCAGTTGGGTTGGGGGGTTGGGACTTGTGGCCACTCCTGCCACACCAGCCATTCCCAGGTGTGATGGGACAATGGGCTGAGTAGCTGCATCTGTGGTGACCTCACCCACTTCCGCTGGGGCCCCACATGGCCGCCTGCTCTGCTGAGGAGAGGGTCTCCCCTCCTATCCACTTCCTCTGGGCTCCTTCCTGCTTCCCTAGGTGTGGCCGGCCCTTCCGTCCAGGCGCTCATCAATCTCACCCGAGGTGCCCAGCGTCCGGCAGGCCTTCTCAGGCCATGACTCACTTCCTGTTTCTGGGAGCTGGAAATAGGACTTGCTCCCCAGGCAGCTGCTCAAAGTCTCCACTAGCCTGTGCCCCCACCCAGGCCTGTGCCCAAGTCTGTGTTCTGTTGGACATGAAACCAGCCGGAAGGTGCTCCCATTGCTCGTTTAGGGACGCAGCAGCACCTACTTGGAGGGTCTGGCCATGGGGCAGCAGCAGGGAACGGGACAGATGAGGCCCTGCCCCTGAGACATCTTGCTGATGTTAATCAAATAATCATCTAACTCGTGTGCCACGAGCTCTGTGCAGGGGGGTGCGAGGGTGTCTGACCACCCTCAAGCTGAGCGGGGAGGCAAGAGGGAGAACCAACTGGGTGGTGGGGCCAGCAGAAGCATGTGTGGGCCTGGAGTTAGGCTGGATGGCTGCAGAGAGACTGTGACGAGGAAAAAGGGATGGAACTTTACCCTAAGAGCTTTTGCAGAATTTCAATTAGAGTAAAACAACATGAACAGATTTACAATTTGAAAACATCCCTTAGGCTGCTGTGTGGAGAAGTGATCTGGGGAGAGGCAAGAGGAAGGAGTGGGAGGAGGCATCCAGGCAGGAGGGGGTGGGGCTTGGATGGATGCAGTAGTCTTGGGGGTGGAAGAGACCTGAACTGATGGAGGGTGATTAGCTGGTGACCTCTGGGCTTGTGGGAGGAAGGGACAGAGCAGTCGGCAGCTCCTAGGCTCCGCCTTGAGCACATGGCAGTGGGGGCTGGGGTTGGGTCCAGCCTGTGCTACGCCTTTGCTCCGTGACTTTCAACAGGTCACTTAACTCTGCCATGCCTCACCTCCCCCTTCTGTAAAATGGGTAGAAGAGAAACTAAAACTGCCTCCCTCTAAGGTGGTAAATACAATAATACATGTGACCCTCTTGGAGCAGTGTCTCTTCCTGGGCAGCCTCAATAAACATCAGCTGCTTTTATTCCAAAATCTTTTTCTACTTCAGGCCTGGTAGGTCTCGACCTTCTGCTGTGTACAAGGGATGACAAGATGCCCATGAAACCAAGAGGCACAGCCTTACCCCCTTTTGCAGATGGGGAAACAGAGGCTCAGGGGGAAAAGGGCTCTGACCAAGGTTCCCCCAGTTGGGAAGTGGCAAACCAGAATGTGAACCGGAATCCCTCTAGCCCCACAGCCTCCCACGCTGTTCTGCTCAGGGACCAAAGTGGCTTTCCCCTGTCCATGGCCCTCAGCTGAGGAAATGGAGGTGAGGCTGGCACCATTACCCTATAAATTTCAACCCAGCCACATCATGTCCTCACTGGAAAATCTGCATTTTAGACACACAAACTCTCCCCAGGCCAGAGCAAGGGGTGTTGGCCTTCCCTGGCAGGTGGATGAGCGCAGGTGATGACATCTGCAGGAGGCCAGTGGGGTGGGAGGAAGAGAAGGTCAAGGCTGTCCTGAGCTGCATGGAGTGGGCACTGACCCAGGAAGTGATGGAAGAATATTTGTTCATTTCCTCTTATCCATCCATCCATCCATCCATCCATCCATCCATCCATCCATCCTTGTGAGCCTGCTTTGAGTCCAACATTCTGCTTAGTGATGTTGGGGAAACAAGGATGCCCCCAGTAAGATCCAGCTCCTGCGATCCCACTGGTTGGTGGGAGGAACAGAGCAACAGACATTGTCATCTGATGTGGGAGCTCTGACAGTGAAAGCACAGGGCACCATGAGGGTCCAAGGGAGCAGGTCTAACCTAGCCTAGGAGGTCTGGGGAGGCTGCCTGAAAGAAGTCAGAGACAAGTCTTGGGGACATCCTGGAGACTTAGACAGAGGGACAGGGCAAGGAAGGAAGTTCAGGGTCATGGTGGGGCTTAGTCTGCACACCAGGGACTTGGGGATTGCCGGAACTTTGGAACTCAGATTCTGACTAAGGGTGAGAGACGCTACGGGGGGAAGTATAGGCAAAGGATGGCGGCTCATGCTGAGACGCACAGCTGTGGTCAGCGGAGGCTGCTCTTGAGTAAGATGGGGAATGGCATCACCCAAAAGTCCCTAAAGAACCAATTCCAAGTTCCTCAACACAGGGGACTCTGGCCAGGCTGAGTAATTATTCCCAGGCTGGGCTGCCCAACGTTAAGGGTTAGACCACCCAAGGCCAGAGGCAGGACCATCGATCCAAGGCCAGGAGCCAGCCACCCATGGTCAGAAGCTAGACCATCCAAGGTCAGGCTGAACTCTACGAATCAGAGACTGGGTTATTGAAGGTTGATCATAAAAATCATGGGGTTTCAGGAGGAAACCCTCCTCTACCCCGGGGAGCAGCAGCACCAGGATCTGAGAGGTCGTGATGACCTCCAAGGGCCTGAATTCCCATCGGGCACCCCAGATCATGGGCCCACACAGCCGCTCACATCAGAAACTACATGTAGACAAAGGTAGAAGCAGACCCTTGCTGTACATTCATCCCCCACATGAACCTGAATCCCCATCTGTGTACATTTGACCCCGATGTGCACCCCAGGCACACAAAAGCACATTTGCACCCCTGCTTATGTGCATATCGCCCCGTCTGGGCACATGCCCCCATCTCCCCACCTGCCAGACACGCACACACAAACCGGGAATCCCCACACAGGGGCTGCTACCGGCCGGTGCAGGCTGTGGAGGAAGCTCATTACCAGGGCAGTCCTGTGGGGCCCCTGATGCCTCTCTCCTGGTGGCGGGGAGCTGGGCCAGTGGGCTCAGGCCCCAGCCTCTCTGGAAGCTGCCTGCGAGAAGACCCTTCCCCTTTAGGACCAGTAGCCTGAGGTGGTGTGCACCCAGCTCTGGGAGTGTGGGCACAGGGAAGAGTCTGTGTGCAGGCTGCAGGACAGAGTCTGTACCCAGTGACCATGGAGGCTCCCATGGTCAAGGGGGGTCCTCGAACTTACCACCCCTCCCCCCGCCCAGTGAGCTGTGCATCACCCACCCACCAGCTCCTCCACAGTGTTCTCCAACTCTGAAAGAGGCACCCCAGGGTGCAAAAGCCCAAGACTCAGGAACTACCCAGGACTGGAGCCTCCCTCTCCTCACCCCTCCCCACACCAGGTACCCCAGGCCTCCAAGCACACCTCTTACACAGCCCTCAAGCCATCTTTTCCTTTTCTGCCTCAGCCAGCCCCTGTATAGGCCCCTGGCATTGCCCGGCTGGATGTCCGCAGAAGCCCCCTCCCTGACTTCCCTCTGGCCATTCTGATCCTACCCTTCTCCCTCTGAAAGCCATTCTTAAAGCCATCTATGGCTTCCCAAGCTTGCAGTGTGGATAGAGGACTCTCCCGGCCTCGCCAGCCCCCCAGGCTCAGGTGGAGCATCCCTGCCCCCCCCTACACACACACTTTCTCTGCTCCACCCACAGGAGCCTGTGGGCCTCTGCTCTGTTCCTCCAGGGCTCAGGCTGCCACTCACCTGTAGGCCTTACTGAGAAAGCTCTCCCTTCACCTTCCTTACTCCTCAGCATCCTGCAGATCTCAGCTCTCAAGGGCCACTGCCCCAGGGAAGCCCTCCCTGACCCCAAGGTGGCTCATCAGCCTATGAGAAACTCTCCTAGAACCACCTGGTATCGCTTCTTCTTAAGACAGGTGGTCCTTTGTGGTGACATAATTATTTGAGTTATTTGATTAAAGATGGTCTTCCCCATGAGGCTGAGCTGAGGATGGGGACCATGCCTTTGGATCTCCATAATACGCCTGATTCCTGGTACATAGTAGGTGCTTAGTCAATGACTGTTGAAGGGAGGGAGGAAGGCAGGAAGGGAGAAGGGCTCCATTCCAGTGTTCGATCCCACCCAGGGTTTTGCCTATGTGTGGAGGTGGAATGGAGGTGTAGGCCTTCGGAACTGTACCAGGAAGCCGGTGTGAGAACTCACTTTGGGGGCCAGTGGGTCTCCCGGGCTTAGTGGGCAAAGCAGGATGGCCTGGTCTCGTGAAGGTGGATGGTCAGTGTGGCCACGTGGATAAACAGGGGTCAGGAGGCACCTTTGGCAGAGTCTGTCCGGCAATGCCCAGGGAGGGGGCCTCCAACCAAAAAAAAAGGGCTCTCTGCTTGGCAGATAGCCTCGGGTGGTGATACAGCCAGCCAGCCATCCCAACATAGCAACCATGTGTCTTACCCTGGAAGATCCAGGGAATCACTCAGTCCACTGGGGAAGACTATGTCTTCATACTATGTGGTAACTGATTTGATAGGAGGAGCTTCTAATGCCACTTCAAGGCTCAAGGAAGTCTACTCAGAAGGGTCTTAGAGTAGGCTTTGAGGGATGCCTAGGAGTTCCTGAGGGAAGACTTTCTAGAAGAGGTCACATTTGGGCTGGGTCTTGAGGGATGAGTAAATGTTCACCAAGAAAACAAAAAAGGAAACACATCTCTGGACACTGGTTTCTCTTTAGGGAGTTGTACAGGCCAAAGGGCCAGTAAGACCTGGGCCCTTGCTCATCCATGCCAGCCTTTCCCAGTCACCCTGTGTTATTAAGAACAAGGACTCTGGAATCCAGGCTTCATATACCAGCTGGTGACCTCAGGCAAGTCACTGCATGTCCTTGTGCCTCAGTTTCCCTACCAACAAATGAGTATGATGATGGCAGCCTCTTTGTAGGGTTGTTGCAGGTTTCAATAAGTTAATAGATGCAAGGTGCTTAGAATTGGGCCCAGCTCATAGACTGGCTATGGAAATGGCATTTATTGTTATTTTGTTATCTGCCATGCACTTGCTCAGGGAGAAGAGGGGTGGTGGGCACTGGGGAGGTGAGGTATCTGGAGGAGCAGCGACTCCAGTGAGCCAGTAAGGAAAACCTATCTCTCACCTCAAGCAGAGGCTGAACATCACTGACCAACTCTGTTGAGGGGACAGATATATCATCCTATTTTACAGAAGGTAAAACTGAGTCCTAGAGGAGGGTATAGTCTGGAGGGAGCAAAAGGGTCTTGAGATGAGGCCCTGGCTGTGGGTGGGAGGAGGCAGGACAGGGAGAAGTGGGCGTCTGACAAAAACCCAAGCCAGCTCTGAGTGCCATCCAGCACTAGGACAGGGCAAGGGCAGGACTTCCCAAAAGTTAGAGCTGGGGGGATTGTGGGAGTAACATCTCCTTACCATCAGTGTCTTTAATAGCAAATGTCATTGATTATTTACCGTAGGCCAGGTGCTGGCTACACATTCTCCAGGGATTATCTCATTTGATTGCCATAGCTGGGAAAGGTAAGGGATTCTTCTACCCACTTCACAGGCGTGAAAACTGAGACCCAGAGAGGTGAAGGGACTTATCCTGGCTCACATAGATAGGAAGCAGAGTTGGGATTTGAACCCAGGTCCAAGAACCACAGGGTGACAACCCTATGGCCTTGACTGGGGTTCCCCTGCACTCTCACTGGGCCCACTCCTGGAGAAAAGGGAACAACCAGACCTGGGTAAAAGTTCCAGCTCTACCTTGAACAACTTGATGGCCTGGAGTAAGTCACTTTTCCTCTCTGAGCCCAGGCTTCACAGTCCCTGCAGTATGAAGACATGAGATGAAGTTCATGTTGGATATTCAATAGTTGTGTGAGTACTCCATAAACCTGGCTCAGGTGCCACTTCCCCTGGGAAGCCTGCCTTGCTTGCTCCCCTGGGCCTGGTTGTCTAAAAGTCCTCTGTGTATCCTTAGCCCTGCTGCCTAAGGGCATAGTTACTGTCCCAGGGCATACAGTAGGTGCTTACTCAACATCTGCTGGAATGAACACGGTCAGATGGACCGGAGTTCAAATCCAGAGCCACTGCCTTGCTTCTCTAAGCCTCAGTGTACTTATCCATCATATAGGATCAACAGCCCAGGCCTACGGGGATTTTGCAAGGATTGGCTGGGAAATGTCTAGTGCACAGTAGGTGCTCAGCCCATGTGACTTCCCATCATCCTCAGCTCTGGGCTTTCCCTGCCTCCCTGTGGCTCCTGTCATCAGGGACACATTCACCAAGCACCTGCTGTCTGCTGGGGGATCACCTGCCCCCCAGCCAGCCCCGCCCCGGGGTGGCTGTCCCCTGGAAATGGCAGCCTGGGAATGTGGGTGGGGCCCCCTGGGGCAGCCAGCCCTTCCCTTGCTGCTGCTGGACAGAGGCCTCAGTGTGGAGCTGCTGGGTCCTTTCACGGGCCCAGACCCATGACTGGACGTCTGAGAATGCCGCCCATTATCCAGCTCACAGAGCACAAAGGGGCTATGCGGGGGTTCGGCAGGCCAGGCGCCCGGGATGGGTGCATGGGGGCTCCGGGTCCCCACCCCAGCCTGCTGCGTCCGCTCCACAGAGGGCAAGCATGTGCCCGGAGCTGGGAGAGGGCATCTCTTACACACAGGAATGAGAACCATTTCCTCCAGCCCCAAGGGGAGAGAGACAAAGACAGAGAGCAATGACCAGGGGGCTCGTCCTCACAGGCAAGGGCAGGCTACCCCTCCTGAGCCCTGAAACCTGACCTAGAAAGCCACTACCACCCTCCCTGACCCACTTCTAGGGTGGCATCCAATAGAGGCAGAGGAGAGAACACTCCAGAACTCCAAAGCGGGGGTAAAACCCCCTAGTTTTCCATGGCATCTGCAGTGGGGAAGTGTCAACAAAGCCACACCAGCAGCACCAATTGTCTGTAATTTAAACACATTAGTGTGATGGGTACTATATGTCCTGTCAGCAAGGCCACTCTAGGGTCACACTGACCCCTCCTGGGCCACTCCAGATGGACATGGTAGTAATGACAGGAGATCCAGTGTGGAGGGGCAAGGCTGGCTAGAGAGGGGGCAGGAGTCACTCTGGGCCACCTATTTGCTGTGTGACATCAGGCAGGCCTCTAGACCTCTCTGAGCCTTGGCTTCCATGTTAATGAGTGCAGGTGGTGGTGGAAGACCAGGTGGAGGGTTAATTAAACAGTGATCTTATGCATCTGAGCCCTCAATGGCACCAGCATGACACACATCAGTGGCAGCTGCTATGAGGATATCATCATCTCTATTATCTATCTGTAGAGATAATATCTATCTCTATTATCATAGCTGGGGGGGGGTCTCCTGAGTGGGGCACAGATAATCAGTTTGAGGAGTCTGAGGGAGAGGATCCCGTGTTTCAGAGCTAGAAAGTCAGTGGATACCATACTTCTTGATATGCTGGGCACTTTGACATGCCTATGTTTTCCATCCTCACAGCAGTCATGTGAGGTGGATTGTATTCGCCTTTTCCTGATAAGGAAACTGAGGCTCAAAGACAGATGGCGCCACCACGGTCGGTCATACAGGTGGTTAGAGACTGAACTGAGCCTGGACCTCAGGTCTCCCAGCTCCAAGGCGGTGGGTAGAGGGACACAGTGGCCAAGAACAGGGTTTAAGGCCAAGAAGCTGTGTAGCTACGGGTAAGTGGTGGCACCTTCCTGGCCCTCAGTGTCCCCATCTGTAAAATGGGGATGATAAAACCTACCTCTTGCTTTTGGGAGGAAATGAGATGGGTAAAGCTCCCTAGAAGCTGCAGTGATGGCTCCTGGCACTATCTGGGCCCATGCTGGGGTTGCTGTGGGCTCCCGGAGGATTCTGCTTCCAGCACCTTCCTGTCACCAAAGCAGTGCTCAGAGCCGTCAGCGAGTCAGGAGTATTTCCTGCAGGAAAGCATTCTCTTAGGCCAGGCCCAAGGGACAGAAGGGCAGGAGGCGCCCCTCCCAGCATAGCCCTGGCCCCACTGTTGTTTTTTCCAATTGAAGGAGAAAAACATTTCCTCCTCCTCCTCATGGCTCTGCTGAGGATGGACAGGGCAGGATGGGGAAGCCCCCGCCCAGGCGGTGCTGAAAGCCCAGGCCTGCGGTCCTTGGGCCAGCCTGGTCAGCGACCACTAGGAGTCCAGGCAAAGACCCTACCTGGGCCGCCGTGTCCTCATCTAAAAAGGTACTGGATTTTATCGATGTTGCCCATATTTCAGTGTGTTGTACCATATGGACTACAGCCTACTCCATATTTGTCTTTAACACACATTTTAAAAACTGCAATAAATGCATGTATCAAGCAAGCTTTACATCATTATTATACTTGGAAAAAACGAGTATCACTTGCCAAACCCAGAAAATAAGGGGCCGTAGGTAAATTCTAGAAGGCTGATGTCAATGGCAATGAGCTTAAGACCTTTTCTCTATTAAAAAAGGACAATGACAAATGTTAGAGAGGCATTAAAGGCACATTAGCCCCAAACAGAGACCTTCTCCTTGATATGATCAGAAGTCTTGAACAAAAACCAAAAAGAGCCCAAATCATAGCGTGATTCAGGATTAGCTGGTGGTCAGTCTAGAACTGATCAATCCAGGTTAGTTAATTCGAAGTTAGTTAATGCTGGGTGCCACCCAAACCACCCTCCTGGGTACCATGCATCTCCCCTTGGTTTCCTCTAAAATCCCTTCTGGGAGGAGACCCACTGCATCTTAGTAAGGACAGGGAAGATGTGGGTTCTTTTCCTTGTTCCTGCCTTCCTTCCTCCAGTGCTTATCAGCACCTCTTCTGCCCAGCCAGGGATACAGGGTGGCTGCCGGGTGACCCATGCTGACCTGAAGGAACTTCCAGCTAATGGGTCTGGAGGGGAGAATGTACACAATCTGGAGACAGATCTGGGTTTAATCCTCACCTTGCTAATACCCTTAGTTTCTCCATCTCTGAAATGGGTTTGATGACCCCTGCCTTGGCAGCCGGATGTGAGGATGGCATGAGATCATGCAGGGCAGTGCTGGGTACAACGCTTAGCCCTCGGTGGGCTGTGGCTTCACAAGCTGCCATGGAGCCCAAGACAGGAAGAGGGGCCCCGTGGACCATTGCTCAATGCGAGGGGAGAAGCTGGCATCTGCCCAGTGCCTGCCATGTACCTCACACCAGGCTTTCTGGTAGTTATGTTGTTTATATCTTAAAACCTCCCAGGGGCCTGTGTGCTATTATGATTGTTTTTGTTTTATAGACAAGTAAACTAAGGCTCAGAGAGGCCAAGTGCCTTGTCTTAGTCAACACAGCACTTTCACTTCAGCTTGAGAGGACACTTGGACCCAGCCTGTGCCCAACCTGGCCCTGCATGCCCCCAGCCTGGGGTAGCTCCTGAGCTCCCAGCACTCAGTTTGGCAGGTAGCTTGTGTCCAACGTGCCAGGAATCATGTGCACTAGGCTGAGCTGTGACAACACAGAGCATTTTCCTCAAGTCTCAGTGGGGGAGCTGCAGGATGTGGCAAGATGAGCCCGGAGACAGGAAGGAAGCTAGGAGGGGCAAGCGAGGGAGAGAGGGGTGGGAGATAGGGAGGGAGACCGACAGAGAGAGACAGAGACAGAGAGATACACACACAAAGACAGAGTGGAAAGAGAGGGGGGTGGGAAGAGACTAGGGGAGAGAGAGACAAAGAGAGTAACTGGGAGGAGCGAGAAGACTGACAAAAACAGAGATGGGGTAGGAAGTCTAGAGAAAGATAAGAGCAGGAGGGAGGCAGACAGATGGACTGATGGGGAGGGCTCCAAGAAGGGGTGGGGGAGGTACACTGGGCACCCAGTCCACTCCCACAGGTGGCACAACATGAGCCCTCCCCATCCAGAGATGGAGGTTGGGATATCCTATCAAGCTGTCCCTTGAGTGGCCTTGAGCCCAGCGGGGACAGGGCACCAGAAACAGAGCCTCTGATTTCCTACAGCTGAACACTCCTGGCTAGTAAAAGCAGTGGCTAGCGGGGACGACAGAGGGGGTTGGAGAAAGGCGGACGTGATGGGCAGAGGCTGGCGGCAGGAAGATGAAGATGCTGGGATGAGGAACAAGGGGGACAGCTGTAGGTCTGGGCTTTCCTGCCTACCCTCTGGGGCACAGAGGGCTCTCTGTCCTTCCTTCCTGGCCAGGTGGAAACAAATGAGCTGAGGCCAGAACACCCTCAGAGCAAGGGCCTCCTGGTGCCATGTGGCCCCCTGATGGGAGCCCCCTGGTTCTGACAGGCCAGAGCTGGCGTGGGGCTGGGAGAGATTTGGGCGAGGCTCAGAGCCAACAGACTTCATCTTTCAAGCATTGTAGTTCTGCTCCCGGTGAGCTAGGCATCTTGGGCCAGTCCCTTCCCTTCTGGGGCCTCAGATTCCAAATCTGTAAGGTGGGATAATAACAGCACCAGCCTCAGAAGGTGTCTGTCAGGACAAAATGGGTCAATACATGTAAAGCACTTGGCATAGTGCCTGGCAGGGGGCAAGCTCTGCTTGGGCACCGTGGGTGCTTCACAAATGGGCTCTGTGACCTTGGGATCATTGCTGCCTGCCCCTGAACTCAGTGCCTACCTGTTCTAGGTGAAAGAAGAAATGCCCAAAGAAAGGAGAAGCAGGCCCAAGTGCCAGCTCACTCCTGGCTGATCTTGCACTAAACCTGGCAGGATTTTTGGTGATTCGAGTCCTGAGTGAAGGGGATGTGTCTGGACAGATGCGGTGGGTGGAGGGGCAGCAGCCCACAGGGCTGGGTCTCCACAGAGGTAACAGTGGGCCTCCTGAGGCCACTCCCCTCTCCCCCCAGGGCCAAGGCCTTACTCTGGGTGTCACTCTTCCAACCCAGCCCAGCCTGCCCCATGGCCTGGCACATGCCTGAAATAGTTCCTTTCTCCATGTTTTGCTGATTTGTATGTCTGACCCTTGAGCTTTTGTCCCTCTGTCCCTGCCGCTTGTAAGACCTCCTTTATGGGGCTGAGGTTTAGGGGGCAGATGGTGGAGTCTGAGGAGGTGGTGCCCTGTGCCCAAATGGCCCAGGGTTCTAAGGCCTGGACAAGTGTCCCGTGAAAGAGAGTATTAGGGGAGAGACTCTGAGCGTGAGATGCTGAAAGCGAGGGAAGGCTGTGCATCAGGAAGGCAGAGCGGGAAAGAATGGGGGGCAGACAGAGATGGAGGAGAGAGGGGCCTCCGAGGGATGGGAGACAGAGGGAGCCGTGGAGAGAGAGGGAGAGCCAGGGACAGAAAAATAGAAGGGAGAGGGGGAAATGGGTAGTGATAACAGAACCGATAGGGCAAAAAGGGAGTCAGAGAGAGGGAAGAAGAGCCAGAGACCGAGGAAAAGAGGGAGACAACACACACGGGGTTGGGGGCCATGAGGGGAGAGACACAGACAGGGAGACACTAAGAGGGACAGAGACCAGGGAGAAAGAGGAAGAAAAAAGGAAACAAGCCGAGCCACACAGGCCAAGCGGCCAAGAGGGAGGAACGAGCGAGAGGAACGAGCGACGGAGGCGGAGGCAGCGCTGGGAAAGGGAGCCTAAGGGCCGCGGGCGCCGCGCGGGAGAGTCTTGGAGGGCGCGGGGCGGCCGGACCCACCGACAGCCTAGCTGAGGCCCGGAGGTGGGAGGGCGGGGCGGGGCGGGGTCCGCGGGCAGCCCCGGGAAGGGGCCCGGGGCGCTTGGGGAGGTGGGACCGGGGCGGGAGGGGGCCCGGGAGGCGGGGAGCGGCCGGGCGGGGCGCGGCGGGGGCGGGGCGCGAGGGCGTGTCCGCAGCAGAGCCGCCCCCGCCCCGCCCCCGGGTTGCGCGGCGCGGCTGAGCCGGGCCGGGGCGCCGGGGGCCGGGGGCCGCTGGCGCGGGCAGGAAGCGCCTCGCGGCCCGGGCCCGCCCCCCGCCTCCTGCCGCCTCCGGGCTCCCGGCTCCCGGCCGCGCCGCGCCCCATGCACTCGCCGCGCCGCGCAGCCCGCGCACGCCCGGATGGCTCGTCGCGCCGCGGGCGGCGCACCCCTTAGCGCTCGGGCCGCCGCGGCCAGCCCCCTGCCGCCGCGCCCGCCATTCCGGGCCCCATCCCCGTGCCCGCTGCTGCCGCTGCTGCTGCTCCTGGGGGCGGCGCGGGCCGGCGCCCTGGAGATCCAACGCCGGTTCCCCTCGCCCACGCCCACCAACAACTTCGCCCTGGACGGCGCGGCGGGGACGGTGTACTTGGCGGCCGTCAACCGCCTCTACCAGCTGTCGGGCGCCAACCTGAGCCTGGAGGCCGAGGCGGCCGTGGGCCCGGTGGCCGACAGCCCTCTGTGTCACGCCCCGCAGCTGCCTCAGGCCTCGTGTGAGCACCCGCGGCGCCTCACCGACAATTACAACAAGATCCTGCAGCTGGACCCCGGCCAGGGCCTGGTGGTCGTGTGCGGGTCCATCTACCAGGGCTTCTGCCAGCTGCGGCGCCGGGGCAACATCTCGGCTGTGGCCGTGCGCTTCCCCCCCGCCGCACCGCCCGCGGAGCCCGTCACCGTGTTCCCCAGCATGCTCAACGTGGCGGCCAACCACCCGAACGCGTCCACCGTGGGGCTGGTGCTGCCGCCGGCCGCCGGCACAGGGGGCAGCCGCCTGCTCGTGGGCGCCACGTACACCGGCTACGGCAGCGCCTTCTTCCCGCGCAACCGCAGCCTGGAGGACCACCGCTTCGAGAACACGCCCGAAATCGCCATCCGCTCCCTGGATGCGCGCGGTGACCTGGCCAAGCTCTTCACCTTCGACCTCAACCCCTCCGACGACAACATTCTCAAGATCAAGCAGGGAGCCAAGGAGCAACACAAGCTGGGCTTCGTGCGCGCCTTCCTGCACCCGCCCGACCCGCCACCGGGCGCCCCGTCCTACGCGTACCTGGCGCTCAACAGCGAGGCGCGCGCGGGCGATAAGGAGAGCCAGGCGCGGAGCCTGCTGGCGCGCATCTGCCTGCCCCGCGGCGCCGGCGGCGATGCCAAGAAGCTCACCGAGTCCTACATCCAGCTGGGCTTGCAGTGCGCGGGCGGCGCGGGCCGCGGCGACCTCTACAGCCGCCTGGTGTCCGTCTTTCCCGCGCGCGAGCTGCTCTTTGCCGTCTTCGAGCGGCCGCAGGGGTCCCCCGCGTCCCGCTCGACTCCGGCCGCGCTGTGCGCCTTCCGCTTCGCCGACGTGCAAGCCGCGATCCGCGCCGCGCGCACCGCCTGCTTCGTGGAGCCCGCACCGGACGTGGTGGCCGTGCTCGACAGCGTGGTGCAGGGCACCGGGCCGGCCTGCGAGCGCAAGCGCAACATCCAGGTACGCCAAGGGAGCCGGACATCAGCTGGGGTGGGGGTCGGGGGGCAGGAGGGAGAGCGTGCGGGTAACTGGGCGCGTTGTCGCTGAGAGGGACACAGGTGTGAACGTGTGGGACCCAGATGTCCGTGTGGAGACCCAGGTATGTACTCTGGGCCACGGTGCTTTTGTCGGGACTCAGGTGTACTCACGAGGATATAGGTGTCAGCCAGGGTGGGGGCACTGGTGCGAATATGGTACAGGTGTGTGCCTGCGGGCACTCGAGAGAGTACTGGGTTACAGGTGAGCATAACTAGGTGTGTAGGAGGGGTCGAGGTTGCAGGTGTTCACTGGAGAAGCATGTGTTAGCCCAGGTGTGCAGTGGTGGTCCTAGGCGTGTCCAGAGTGCAGAGCAAGTGAGTGCATGTCTGACCAGAGGTGTGTTCTGGGCTGGCTGTGTGAGCCTATCAGGGCTGCCCTTGGGAGTTGGCAGATGTGTGCTTGGGTGTGGCAGGTGTGCACACCGGTGTGCACCAGGGCCCTGCAGATATGGATGGGGGTGTGCAGCAAAGAGGGAGTGACGGGGTGTATGCACCAGACTCGTGTGTCCCTGAGCTGGTTATGCAGGAGTGTAGGGCAGGTGGATGTGTCCTGCAGGTCACTGGTGCAGCAGAGTGGGCCTGGGTGTGCACTGGGATGTATGTGGCAGGGAACACAGGTGTTTGGGAACTGGTAGGTACTGTGGGGAGGCCACTGGTTGGCAAATAGGTGTGTTCCTGATGCCAATTTTTATCCACTCATTCAACACATATATACTGAGCATGTAGCATGCACCAGACATGGGCACGACAAGCAAGACAACACTTGTGGAATGCCTACTGAGTGCATCAAATGGCATAACTGTCTTGGTTCTTACAACTACCCTCTTAGGTAGTCTCTATTCTCATCTGCATTTTACAGATGAAGAAAATGAGGAACAGAGAGGTTAAATAGCTTGCTCAAGATCACACAGCTGGGAACTAGCAGAGGCAGGGTTTCAATCTAGGCTGTCTACCCTCATCATCTGTGTCCTTAACACCACCCATTCTTTGCTGCCTTATGGACATGTTGCTCGGAGTGTGTGTGTGTGTGTGTGTGCACGCACGTGCAAGTGTGTTGGAGGGGTCTCAGGTGGCTGGGGTGGGGAGGTGCCAGGGCCAAGAGAGTAGAGGGAGGTGAACAGGACTGTGTGCAGTACTGAGGTGTGCAGGGGGCGAGAGAGTGCCAGGGGCTCAGGAGGGAGTAAGGAAGGGCCAGGTGTGGCAGCAAAGCTGGGGGGTGGGAACGAGGCCCAGGAGGCTGGGGCTGGGTTGAACAGAGATGAAGGGGCCAGGTGGGGGATCGCTGTGTGTGCTGACCTTGGGGGAGGTTTATGACACAGCGGGGGAGAAGGGAGCTCTGTGCAGTTCCCCTGGAGAAAGCCCACCAGCAAGGGGTCACTTGTTCAGGGGGTCCTGAGAGGTGGAACCCTGTGCCTTCTCCTTACTCTGTATCCTCACGTGAATCTGGGGAGTCCGTTTCAACCCCAAGCTTTGCCACTCCCCTAGGAAGCCTCAGTTTCTCCCTCAGCAAGATGCTGAACTCAGCCTTTTCCTGGTGAGCCCTCCTTGGGGCCAGGCCCCCCGTGGTCCTGCCCTGTCTCTCCTCCATGGTCTTCAGGCTGTGGGAAGAATCTCATGAGATTAATTATTCCCCCGTGGGTGTGCCCAACACTGGGGCTTTGAGAAAACGCAGATTCCTTCTCCTGCATTCGGGCTCCCATGGCTGTCCACCACCAGCTGGCTGACTGCCCTGAAAATAAAAGGTCACGGTGGGTGAGCAGGGCAGATCGCCACCCACGGGGGCTGGCCCGGTCAGGGTTGACTGCCCAGCGCTGTGACTGGGACATCTACCATTCCCCTCCTCAGAGCCACATCCTCCAAAGGGGTGTGTTTGAGGGTACAAGTTTTGTTTGGGGGTCTCAGGGCCAGAGGAGGTGAGTGGGGAGTCAGTCCCTGCTCTACAGAGGGAAGACCCTACTGTGGTAGCCAGGGCTGAGGTCGGGCCAGCCCCTGGGCCTTCCTTAGCCTTTCCAGGGCCTGTGTGTCCATCCAGGCCCTTGGTGTGGGTTGATGCATGGGATTCCTCAGGCCGCCGCCACCGCAGTATCCCCCTCCCCCTCTGCAGGAATCGTCCTGGTTCCCACGGTCCCCAGCCTGGCCTGGTGCAGTGACTCACTCTGCTGAAGTGGGCTAGGGCTTCCTTCTCCTTAGAGGGGCAGGGCCTCTCCAGGGACGTAGCCCCAGGGACAAAGCGGCCTTCGGCCTTCTCCCCACGCCAAGGTGGGGTGGATTCCTGGTCCTCCTCGGCCACACTCCCTGTGTCCCCACCACACCTCTCTCCCTTTCCCCATGCCCTGCTGTGGGCTCAGATCGGTGCCGCTGGGCAGTATCTCCCAGATGTGTCCAAGGCCCGAGGGTCTGGGCCTCTGGTGTAGCCATGGGCGGGGAGTGTGGAGGGGGATCCATTATTCTTGCTCCAGGCTGTTGCCAGCTCCCCAGTTATAGGCTAAGAACTTGGACTTTGTTTCCTGGATTCAAATCATACTCTGTCACTTCCCAGCTGTGTGACCTGGGCAAGTGACTTAACCTCTTTGAGCCTCAGTTCCCTATGCTGTAAAGTGGGGACAATAAAAACAAAATCTCTAAGGACTGCTTAAAGAACTAAATGAATGAATGAACATAAGTGCTTGGTACCTAGCATGTAGTAAGCACCTGGTAGCTCTCTGCTGTTCTTGTTGGTATTATCCCAGGGGCCTTATTAGCACAGGTCTGGGCTTGGTCCTGGACAGCAGTGACCTCTTTTGGCTTGTTCTGCAGCAGTAAAGACCCCACAATTTCCCACCTCTAGCCCCAGATGGAGGCCTCGATAGACACTTCCTAAGTCCCTACTGTGTGCCCCAGCCAGTGCTATGTGCTGGAGACCAGTGGTGCCTCAGTTTCTGCTCTCATGGCCCATGCAGGTGAGCAGAGGACAAACATGTGGCCATGCACTTAGATCCCAGGGGGCCAGGGGTGGGGGTAATAGGAAAAGCTGGACAGTGGGAGCCCTGACAGAGGACATCACAGCCTCTGGGAGAGGTGCTATCGATGCAGAGGTGGGGGGATGAGCAGGGGTCGGCTACATGAAGCTGGCAGAAGATGAAAGGGTCCAGGCAGAGGGAACAGCCTGTGCCTAAGCATGGAAGTAGGAAACAGCAAGGAAAGCTGGAGCAATGGAAGGTGGTCCCTGTGGTGGGGGGAGTGGGGAGGATGTGAGAGAAGGCTGGGAGAAGTGGGCGGGGCTTGCAGGTATAGAGAGGCCACATTGTGGAGTTGGGACTGTATCCTGGGGAGGTGGGAGTTATGAAGGGTCTTAGCCAGAGTACTGTGATCTGAGTGAGCATGTCATGCGGCACCTGGGTGGCTCAGTGGTTAAGTGGCTGACTTCAGGTTATGATCTCACCTGTTTGTGAGTTCAAGCCCTGTGTCAGGCTCTTTGCTGCCAGCTTGGAACCTGCTTCAGATTTTGTCTCCCTTTCTCTGCCCCTTCCCGACTCACACTCTGTCTCTCTCAAACATAAATAAACATTTAAAAAATTTTTGAATGAGCACCTCACTTTCCCCTTCTGTAGAATGGGAGCGATAATAAGGCATTTACCTCATAGGACTGTTGTGGAGAATTAAATGAGCTAATACCTGTAAAATTCTTAGTAGAGTGCCCGGCACACATGTTTGCAGTTACATTTGACCCTTGAACAACTCAGGGGTTAGGGATGCCGACCCCCTGCACAGTCAAAAACCTGCACATAACTTTTGACTCCCCAAAACTTAACTACTAATAGCCTCCTGTTGACTGGGAGTCTCACCAATAACATAAACAGTGACTAACATATATTTTATGTGCCATGTGTATTATATACCATATTCTCATAATAAAGTACACTAGAGAAAATAAAACATTAAGAAAATCAGAAGGAAGAGAAAATACATTTACAGTATCGTGCTATAAAAAATCCACATGTAAGTGGACCTGTGCAGTTCAAACCCACATTGTTTAAAGGTCAACTGTACTATGGGGCGCCTGGGTGACCCAGTTGGTTAAGTGTCTGACTTCGGCTCAAGTCAGGATCTCACGGTTTGTGAGTTCGAGCCCCGTGTCAGGCTCTGTGCTGACAGCTCAGAGCCTGGAGCCTGCTTCAGATTCTGTGTCTCCCTCTCCCTCTCTTCTGTTCATGCTCTGTCTCTCTCTCAAAAATAAATAAACATAGAAAAAATAAAGGTCAACTGTACTATGATTGTTTTTAATATAATTATTTTAGCGAGTCCCTAGGTGGCTGGTGAGGGGAAAGATGAGAGGCAGGGAGACTGGTTGGAGGGCTGGTGCTGTCTTCCAGGCTAGAGATTCGCTCGCTGACTTGCAAATATTTCTCGAGCACCTGCTGTGTGCCAGGCCTTGTGGTGGGCACTGGGTGCAGTGGTGAAGGCCTGTGTCAGGCCCTGCTCTCGGGGGCTGTGCACGGCCTGGTCTGAGGGCACAGAGGGAAGCGGTGAGTTCAAGACAGATTTGGGTGCCAGGGTGCAGCCCCAGAGGGGGACAGGGTAGAGAAGGAGGCTGCCCAGTCCGGCCCAGCATCAGGATAGAAGTGGGTGCCGTTGGAATAAGGCATGCAATCGGGTGCCTGTGGAGGAGAGAATTAATTTGCTTCTGGAGTGTTGGGCAAGTTCTAGTGGCCTGGAATCCCTTTCCTCCCAGACCCATCTGGCCTGACTTCTTCAGCACCAGCTGGTCTCAGTGGGGCAGGCATGGGGGACTGGACCCTGCACTTCTGCCTGTTCCCCAAGGACATCTCACCTCCAAGTGAGGTGGTTCGGGTGGGCCTCTGGAAGCCCAGCCTTTCACCCTTGTTTTGGGGGGTCTTTTGACCCCACGAGTCCAGAGCCTTGGCCAGAGTGATCCCAGACATTGTAGCTTCTCACCTGGTGAGATTTATCCTTTGCTCTCCACATTTAAGACCATGAAATCTTAGCCTCTGCTGCCCCCTTCCATCCAGGAGTGTGCCAGAGAACCAGAGAAGGGAGGAGCTGCCAAGGTGTGAGGTCAGAAGCAGGGAACCTTGTCAAATCCCCCCGCCCCGCCCCAGGCTTCAGAGGGCCCCAGCTTTGTCCCTGGTTCGGGCATTATCTGGGGCTGTTGCATGATTTTGAGTGAGAAAATTGTCCTCCATTGCGTGTGGCTTGCATCCCTTTCCTCAGTTCATGTTTGAGGTGAGAGTGAGTTGGGGAGTTGCTGTGTGCTGTTGATGGGGAAAGTGAGGCACAGGGTTACCCAGCAAGGCAAGGGCAGGCTGAGTCTAACTCTCTTCCCTGAATCTTTCCTCTCAACCTTTGAGTGACCGTGATATTTGTTTTTTTTAAGCCAAAAGGAAAACCAACAGGGAAATGCCAATGCTGCATTTTCAAGGTGTCTTTTTATAGTAAAGGTGGAAAAAAAACCCTCAGGCTGTTTTAAACTGGCATGCTGTGGGTGGGTGCTCATCGTCAAGAAGGCGTTTTCTGAACCAATTTAGGGGCTGAAATGCTGGGTGGAGGTGGAGGGAGACAGAGCTTCCAAGATGGGCTTTACATTTGGAGTCGGGCTGGGGGCTGGGAGCGTTCCCTGTGGCCAATGGTACAAGCAGACACTTGGTGGTTCCTAGGGGGTTCCAGCAAGGTTGGTCAGGATGATCTTCTAGCCTAGAGAGACAGACAGGCCTTGGGCCAGGCGATGGTTAATATCCCAGTGCACCCTGGTAAGGTCACCAGTCCTGATTCCCAGGTATAAGATATCGAGTCCCATTGTTCTGCCCATAAACTGTGTGACCCAGGGAGAGTCATTTATTCTCTCTGGGCCTCGTGCTTCCTCATTGTAAAATGGAACAGTGTCTCCCTCTGAGGATATGAGCAGGTTAAAATCTCACATGCACTGCCCAGGAAATGGTAGGAGGAGGTATTAGTAACAGGAGGGAAAAGCTATGTCTAAGAAAAGTGTGCTTGGCATGCAAAATGGCCAGCAGAGCAGGGAGTGCTCAGAGGAGGGGTCAGCCTCTTGGAGGAGATGGGATCACACCAGGTCCTAAAGGTGACCTAGGTGGTTGAGACAGAGGGGTGAGGCGCAGGTGTGTCCAGGGCCGCCCCAGCCGAGTGAGCTCAGAGATAGGAAGACGTGGAGAGAGTAGGCACGGTGTCACTGCTGGTGGCCGGGCAGATGCTGAACATCTGATGGACTTGAGGGGTGTGTGGAGGGAAGGTGCCCCGGTCAGCTCTCTGGGGCTGAAAAATAATCATCGCTGGGCTCCCAGTTCTGAGTGGGGTCACTGTGTTGGCCCTTCGTGAGCACCAGTGTGTTTGAACTCAGAGCCCCACCCCCACCCCCCACCCCTCCCGCCATGAGGCAGGAAGTGCTGTTACAGATGGGGAAACTGAGGCCCAGGGCCACACAGCTGGTTAGCGGGAGCGGGGATCTGCAGATTGGCTGTCTGGCCCCAGAGTCCATGCTGCGCGATGGCTGGTGAGCTCTCAGCTGGGAGTTTTTTGGTTACCCTTGCCCCGTGGAGACTTGGGCGTGGCCCTTTGTAGAAACCCCGTTGTGTGGTCGCACCTCCACACGGGCCCGGGTGGAAGCTGGGAGCTATTGCTGTGGTGACTCAGTTCCAGAGTGGGGTGAGGCTGGCTGGGGCAGCTGTCGAGGCAGGGGCTGATCAGGCCTTTTGAGGAAGTGGGGAAGGCGGGGAAGCACTAGTTGCATTCATCGCTAAAAATGTGATCCTCTGGGCTCTGGAACGAGTGAGCCTCCTGCCCCTTTGAGTGTGCAAGTGAGGGATGTGGTCAGTTTGAATGACGACTTGGCAAATCTCTTTCAGCACTGAGCCCCGCCCTGGACCATGCCAGCCGGGTACTGGGGCTGGGAAGGCTGCCTCCCTCCAGGGCAGCACTTCACCATCCAGGGTTTGCTAGGAGAGTGGATGAAGGATCTGTGTTGGCCTTAACCACAGTTAGGACCTGCCACACCCAGGCAGGCCCGAAGTGGCACATGAGTGCTGGACCCTGGCGCCAACACCCCGAATTCAAATCCTGGCTCCGTACCTTCCTAGCTGTGGCCTCTGGCAAGCCGCTTACCTCCTCTGGTCCTCTTTTTCCTCACCTGTAGAATGGGTTCAGCATAGGGAAGAACGGGGCAGCCTGGCATTCAGCGGAGACTGTGTCGGTCGTCATCAGCCCCCTGCAAAAACGCTCTCCAAGAGTCAGATTTGCTGGCCCGTGGCTGCTGGTTTTCACAAAGGTTCAGAAAACTGGCCAGGTTCTGTGTTCTGTTTGTTGGAGGGAGGACAGACATGGTGTGTATGGAAGAGGAGCATGAAAGCCTGAGCCCCTGGCGGTGAGGGGTCCCATCCCCTTTCTGGACTTCAGTTTCCCCATCTGAGTTGGGCTGGGGGGTGGCAAGGAGGTGCTCACCGACAGAACTGCTTCTGTCAGCATCATTATTATCGCGGTTAATGCTACTGTTTCTTGGGAACTTACTTTGTGTCAGACGTACTGCAAAAGCTCTTTGTATATAGTCTATCTTTTTTAAATCTCCCCAGAAATGGGATGAGATGAGTGTTATACCTCATCTACAGAAAGGGGAAACAGAGGCCCAGAGAGGTTAGGTGACATGCCAGAGGTCACACAGTGGGTAAAAGGTGGGGCAGGTATCTGGCTGCAAGCCTGTGCTCGTCACTTTTACTCTCTGGTTCCTCCCAAAACATTGACTAAAGGGATGTGATCCAAAGGGGCCCTCAAGGCCACAGTGGGAAGAGGTGAGTGGGTCTATTTTTTTTAAGTGTGTGTGTGTGTGTGTGTGTGTGTGTGTGTGTGTGGGAGAGAGAGAGAGAGAGAGAGAGAGAGAGAGAGAGACAGAATGTGAGCAGGGGAGGGGCAGAGAGAGAGACAGAGAGAGAGAATCTGAGGCAGGCTCCAGGCTCTGAACTGTTAGCACAGAGTCCCACATGGGGCTTGAACCCACAGACCCATGAGATCATGACCTGAGCCTAAGTCAGATCTTAACTGACTGAGCCACCCAGGCGCCCCTGAATGGGTCTGTTTTAAAGGTGAAGAAACAAACACCCAGGGAAGCTGTAGCCCGGCTGGGGCTGCTGTGAGGAGTCGTGAGAGCTTCCCAGTGAGCCTCAGTGCCCAGCATGGTCCCAGGTGAGGGGCTTCTGTTCCCCAGGACTGCAGCTGCCTCTGCCTTCACCCACCAGAGCCCAGCACCTCCTAAGTGGCGTCTTCTGTCTGTCCTTGCTCCTGGTGGAGGGTTCTCTAGAGTGTGGCAGTATAGGAGGGGACCCAGCTTTGTTACATGACAGCCCC
The DNA here is from genome assembly GCF_016509475.1 of Prionailurus bengalensis. Lineage (NCBI taxonomy): Eukaryota > Metazoa > Chordata > Mammalia > Carnivora > Felidae > Prionailurus > Prionailurus bengalensis. The sequence goes on along the minus strand of NC_057348.1, from coordinate 54,227,001 downwards.
CCAAAAGGGATGAATCAGACTCTGCCCCTACCCTCCAGGAGCTCCCAGACAGTCAGGGAGGAGATCATGACAGAAGATATGCTGCAACCAAGGTTGCACACTGACCAGCCTCTTCTGAGGGAGTCAAGGAAGGCTTCCTGGAGGAGGGGGATGGTGGAGCAGGAATATGACACATGGGCCTGGGGAAAGCAGGCAGAGGCAGAGGCCCAGAGATGTGGTGGAATATGGCTCGGGTAGCAGGCAGAGATGAAGCTTAGAGTGTGTGGGGTCTGGGGTGCAGGCCAAGGATTTGGATGCTGTCCTGTGGGCTGTGGGGAGCCATCAAGGCTTTGGGAGAAGAGTGAGACATAGTTGATCTGGTTCTAGAAGGGACTCCATAGCTGCTGGCCCCTTATCAGCCCTGCTAGGTGCTGGCAGGAGCAGGAGGCTCTCTCCCAGAGGCCCCACTGTGGCTGGACCAGGTGACTCCCATGGGCCTCTCCAGCTCTGACAACGGTGTGGGGATTGCCATGGAAACCAGCCGGTGCCGCGTGGGGACAGGCCTAGAAAGTCTCCTGGCACCAGCCACGTGCATTTGGATCCTGGCTACCCCCGGAGTGTGGCTGTTCTCTTTTTTTCAAAGTCAGTGTTTGGGCCAGGACCGAACCCAACAGGCTCCCTGGATGGGCCCCTGCACGGCCCACTTTCCCGCTGACGCTCAATGCCACTGAGATCCGAGATCTGCTGGGCCAGCGGGGCTGGCCCCTCCCAGTCCACCATCCTTTACCCTGAAACACGATAAATCACACGCTAGAGGAGGGAGGAAGCTCGAAGCTCCATTATGAGGCCCAGGGAGGCCCCAGCGGGGCGTTAATCATGTAGTGCTTTCTGCTCTGATCGGTAAATAATGGGGGGGCAGTGGGCAGAGGCCTTGAATTGGAGGCCAGGCCCGTGAAAGGAGCTGCATGGCCTTCTGGATGTCACCTCTGCTCCCATGCCCCACCCGGGGCCCGTCCAACATCTGTGTCTCCAGAGGTAGCCATCTCCTTAATTGGCCTCGGTTTCCCTAGCTTGCCACCAAGGGCCTCTATAGCTCCAGGCAGCCAGGCTCCCAGCAGCCATTGACAATGCCCAGCAGAGTGTTGGGTGGAGAGGCCGGGGTTAAGGGCGAGGACTCTGTGGCCAGCCTGCCTAGGTTTGAGGCTCACATCTGGCCCTTCTGGCTGTGTGACCCTGGACAAGTCACTGCTCTGTGCCTCAGTGTCCTTTGCTATAAAGTAGCACCGACTTATTAGGGTTAAATGAGGCTGCACAGGCAGGGGCACAAAGTAAACCGTAGCTGCTTATTATGGTCGTGTTGTTTATACTACTGTATCTTGATTATCTTAAAGCTGTCCCTTCCTGACTTGGGGGTGGTCGCTGAACTGGGATGTGGGCAGCTGGAGACAGGGACCAGTGTGTCCCCTCTATGTCCCCAGAACATGGGACCCAGACCAGAGATGTTTGCTGAGGGCCTCAAGCCAGCCCTGTCCCCTCAGCCGTGCCCACAATCAGTCCCCTCCTCTGGGATGGAGGCCAACACCCAGGGGACAGGGAGCAGGGTGTGAGTTCCAGTCTCCAGGGCCCTTAGCCCCAGAAGGAAGGAGGCCAAATGTGCCCAAGAGAGGCAGCTGCGGCTCTCAGCTTCTCCTGGCTGGCATCCCCTCCAGGGGAAGAGGCTGGGACAGAAACTGTTCCAGGGAAAGGAGGGGCTGGAGCAGCAGCACTCTGCCCGCCTTCCCCCCCCCCCCCCCATTAGAGCTGGCGAGAGGGAGTGACTTCCCTGGCCAGGGAAGAGGAGAAGAGTCGCTGGCTGCCCATCCCACATTGTGTTCCTCTGGGACCCCCCGGGGGTGGGGGGCGGTGCGAGGGGAAGGGGGCAGGGCTGGAAATGGGGCCAGGCTGGGCCAGAATGAGAAACAGCTTCAAGAAGGGGGAGCCGGGTGTCTGGGGGGCCACGTCCAGCTAACAAAACAATGGCTGCTTGAGTCAGCGGCTGTGGTAGTAGTTCCCAGGCAGGCCTGAGCGGAGCAGGCCTCGGCCGAGCTCCCAGCACCCATCCTTGCTGTGGGTGAGGGTAGATGCTTGACTTTGGGAAGTGGTGGAACTGTCTGTCCTGCCAGGCTCCCGTGTGACCTGCACCGCTAATTGGGAACGTTTACTGAGTATCCGCAGTTGTCAGTTTCAAGGGCTGCTGTGAGCTGAGCTCTTTCCAGCAGCTCTCTATGGAGGGTGCTGTTATTGTCCCCACTTTACAGATGCGGAGACTGAGGCTCAGACGGGATGTGGCATCCCAGAGCGAGTAATGAGCCACAAGACTTAGTACATCAGGAGCCTCAGTTTCTCTGTTTGTAAAATGGGAACACAAGAGTGTGCCTGTGAGGTAGCTCTGCTTGGGGCCTACCCACAGCAGGTCTTCAATCCAGCCAGGCCCCTGATCTCAGCCTGGGGGCTGTCCCTCCAGGCTGTGTCCAGCTTGGTGGCAGAGTCTAGGGTGCCAGTTGTGGCTAGACAGACATATCGTGCTAAGGATGGCCTGGCTGGCAGGTTGACATGACCCTTCCAGATGGTCTCAGCTTGCCTTGATGAATTCAGTGCCCTGGGGCCGGGTGACCCACCTCCTCCAGAGAAGAGTCAGGGATACAGAGGTGCTCCTCTCTGAAACTCTGGAAGGGTCTACCCTAGCTGCTGTGTCCATTGCTACTTCTTAGGTTTTTCCTGCCTGATTCAGGCAGCCTGGCGTCAGGTAGGGAATTATCACACTGTTGTCCTGAGGAAGCCTCTGCCCCTCTCTGTGCCTCGGTTTCACCTCTGGCTCAGAGCCAGGCCTCTTGACTGTTTTCTGTGGCTCAGTTGGACATTCTGTCCCCGCCCACCCCTCCAGGAAATAAGCATCTTGATCACCCACTGGGAGGTGCTGGTATTTCCTTCCCAGGCGGGAGGCGACTTCCTCCTTGGTGTGGGGTCGTTGCCGGATGCCCGTTAGAGCCAGGTCCATCCTGTTTCCTCCCTGGGCCGACACACAGTAGGCCCATGGCTCTTTCAATGACTCAGTTTATCGTCAGTGGAGGCGTCGGCTTAGTGGAGCCTGGAGCCATAGCCATTAGCTGTGGTTTCCAAGAAACTGCAGGGGCTAAAGTTAGAAGGGGGAGTTTGGGTTTGGGGTCACAAGTGTGGCTTCAAATCCCAACCTGGGTACCATGGGTGAACCTTGACAATGCTTCCCCCTTTATCCTCAGGGCTTCTGAAGAAGGGTGGGGGTAGGGGCTATTCAACAGGGCTTTGTGTGAAGCAACAATCCTGCAGAGTTTAGTGGCTTTTGTGGTCCCCTGCAGGCTGCCTGTCAGACCCCCATCACCACCCTACCTGGTCCTTGCTTGCTCCATCTCCTCTAGTCCTTGTCTCTGCAGCAGTCTCCTGACGGAGAATTCATCCTCTTTGGCTATCCGAGCTGAAGGAAGAGTTGGCAGGGAACAGCATTGAGGGGAGCCCCAGGGTGGGAGGGGGGCAGGCCAGGTGGAGCAGGGTCTTGAGAGCCCAGGAGCAAAGTTTGAGTTTATACTGAGGGCACTAGGGATCCATGGAAGGCTGTTGAGCTTCAGAGGTGACACAAATTGGTTTGTGATTGGTTTTTTCTTTAAAAAAATTTTTTTTAATCTTTTTTTAACGTTTATTTATTTTTGAGACAGAGAGAGAGCATGAACGGGGGAGGGTCAGAGAGAGGGAGACACAGAATCCGAAACAAGCCCCAGGCTCTGAGCTGTCAGCACAGAGCCTGACGCGGGGCTCGAACTCACAGACCGTGAGATCATGACCTGAGCCGAAGTCGGACACTTAACCGACCAAGCCACCCAGGCGCCCCAAAATTTTTTAATGTTTATTTATTTTTGAGAGAAAGAGAGAGACAGACAGAATGAGAGCGGGAGAGGGGCACACACACACACACACACACACACACACACACACAGAATCTGAAGCAGGCTCCAGGCTCTGAGCTGTCAGCACAGAGCCCAGCGTGGGACTCAAACCCATGAACCTTGAGATCATGACCTGAGCTGAAATTGGACACTTAACCAACTGAACCACCCAGGCGCCCCTGCTTGTTTGTTTTTTTAAATAACCTTTTTATTTTGGAATAATTTTAGATGTATAGGAAAGGTACAAAGACAGTTCCTGCGTACCCTCCTTCGTGTTTTCCCTATTGCTAAGGTTCTACATTCCCATGGTACATTTGTCAAAACCAAGAAACCTACTTAATACTTTACTTTCAACTGAACTCCAGACTTTACTCCACGAATATTCTTTTTTTCTTTTCCAGGGTCCCACATTGCATTTAGTGCTTTGCAGTTTTAAAAGCTCCCTTTGGCCACCGTGGAGGGTGAATAGAAGGGGGTTTGGTCCAGCCCCAGCCCAGGTATATTTTTTAATACCCGAAAGCCATTGCGCCCTTCCAGGTCCTCACAGTTAAACTTCACTTTCCTGGGATCTCGATTCAATAACCATCAAAAACTTGAGGCGGAAAAGTGCCCTCAATTCCCAAGCACAAAGCCCCAACAGCCGGTGTAGTCTATAGCCAGGACGGAACCACTGGGCCTTGCAGCCTGCCACGCCGGCCCCCCATTGCCGCCTCATCCTCCTCGGAGCCACCTGCGGTGGGGCTGAGGTTTGGTGGGGTCCGTGGGCAGGATGCAGAGGCCTGAGAAACTGGGCTCTTGAAGCTTGTGCTCCCACTGGCTTCCTGGGAAGAGAAAGTCAACACAATTACAGTTGGTAGTGAAATCAATATGTCAGAGTTTTAATGGGAGAGTGGGCAGAGCAGAGCTTTGGCCCCAGGAGGCAGCTAGCTGAAGAGGGAGGGTGTGTCCTGCTCTCAGGAAAAAGCTGAGACCAGCAGCCAGCTATTGCTCATCCCATTTCAGAGAGGGAGAAACTGAGGCTTTTAGAGGAACTAAAAGTAGCAGCCAGGTGCCGCCTGGGTCTGAACACCCGATTCCCGTGTTGCCACACACACACTAGGCATACGGTTGGCCCATATGTCGGTCTCGTTCTCCAGCACCCAGCATGGCAGTGTTGCTCTCAATCTCTGGAAAAGCAGCAGCTGAATACAGTCAATCACACTTTAGTCAAAATTAGTCTCCTTTCTTTAGGAAACACTCACACTGGAGTATAGTCTCCACCCTGGAGAAGCTCATGTTTATGCTATCATGATAAATGAAAGTGGTGACCAGAACAGTGCTGTCACAGAAGAGGGTGTGTGTGTGTGTGTGTGTGTGTGTGTGTGTGTGTGTGTGTGTGTTTTGAGGCACATCTTGAAAGCTGGTGAAAAACTTGCTGCCTGGGCATGTCTGACAAAGGGAATAACATGAGTCAAGACAAGGGGGACTGATGGGCCAGGGGAAGTATGAGGGCTCAGAGGTGTGGGAAGGGCATTGGCTGCTGAGGGAATAACATTATGAAGGATCAGGAGCCCTGGTGGGAAGGTGTGGCCACATTTGAGGAATTGCAGAGGTTGGTGTGGTCAGAGCAGAGGGTGGGACAGAGGAAAAGAGCAAGACTTGAAGCTTAAGCGGTTGGAACCAGATCCAAAGGCCTTGAATGCCAGGCTTGCTCCTAAGGACAGCCAGGAGCTGGAGAAGGGTTTTATTCCAGAGAGGAGTTAACCAGTTTTGTGCCTGGATTGGTGGCTCCACTGGATTGGAGGGGACTGCTGTGATCGGCCGGCCCTCCCCTGCTCTCAGGGGCATTTGTGTTTTGAAAGACCTACGCAAAGTGAGACTTGAAAGAAGGCGGGTGCTAGGGGAGGAATTTCAGACAGTGTCTGTCATAGGGTCCGGGCGGTATTTTGAGCCTGTGGAGCTAACTGCCCCTGGAGACCAAGTTCGGCTGAGGCCACACTTGGGCTGGCCGTCCCGTCCCCAAGGCCACTGTCTCCTCTTTCCCAAGCCTGCAGCCCACTCCCCCAGCAGGGGAGGCATTTCCCGCCTGCTTGGTGGACACGTCTCCCAGCTTCCACTTTTGAGCCAGTTTGCAGCCTTGTGATCTCTCCTGCCGGTCGGGGAGTCAGCTTCCCCCTCAGAGCACAGATCATTCAGAGCAGCTGACAGGGGTTACTTCTCCTTTAAAAATTTTTTTTTAGATTTTATTTTTAGGATAAGAAAAAAAAAAAGTTGGAGGAAAGGCTTTTTAGAAAATTCCTTCGGTACAGAATTAATGGCTTGTGAACGTCAGGGCGGGCAGGCGAGAGCTGGATTCCCAGCGTGCTCCTGCCTCATCCACTCTGCCGCCCAGCCCACAAATCACTGTGATCCGGGTGCCTTGTCCGGCTTCTCTTGGCTGGCTGGGGTCCCCCATTGCAAGGCCCAGGGCAGAAAACCCCAGAGGTGTCATCTGGGGCCTCCTGGGTCTTCCCTTCCCTCCCCCTCTCTCAGAGCTCAGGGAGGAAAATCATGTCCCCCAGGCAAGGGTTTACAATTTTAATTTTAAAACAGCTTATTATTTCATGACGCAAGTAATCCATATTCAGTGAAGAAAAGTTATGTAACCCCTAGTAGAAGCTTCCCTCGTGGCAGGCCTTGGGCCCAAGTGCCCACTCTCCTGCCTGCTTGCTGACAGTGCCCCCCTCACCTCTTCCCTGCAGCTGCAGGACTGCTGAGGGGTGAGCCCAGGACCTGGGAGAGGCGGCCAGGGAAATGGTTCAGCACCCTCTTTCCACAGCTGACCCCCACCTCGGGCATACAGAATGAAGTCAGGCAGGGTAGGTCTGAAGCTGAAAGACAAGAAGGAGCCAACTCTGTGACACCCCAGACACTGTCTGGGAATGACACCCCAGGCAGAGGGAACAGCAAGGGCAAAGGCCCTGAGGCAGGGCCCAGTGTATGAGCAACAGAAATGAGGCCCATGTGGCTGGAGTGGAGGAGGAGTGTGGGTGAGGAAGGTATGGGATGGGCTTAGATGGGCTCATAGCCCCTGAAGGGAGGATTAGGATCCAGTGTTTATTCTGAGTGTTGTGTAAACCATCAGAAGTTTCAAGCAGGAGAGACCTCTTTGCATTTTTTAAAAATTTTTACATTTTTTTAATGTTTATTTTTGACAGAGAGAGAGAGAGCGCGTGCAAGTGGGGGAGGGGCAGAGAGAGAGGGAGACACAGAGTCCAAAGCAGGCTCCAGACTCTGAACCGTCAGCACAGAGCCCTATGTGGGGCTCAAACTCACAAACCAGGAGATCATGACCTGAGTCGAAGCCGTATGCTTAACCAACTGAGCCAGCCAGGCACCCATTTCTTTGCATTTTTAGAGGGCTCCCTTGTTCAGGGGGACAGGTTGAGGCCAGAGTGGGCCCAGACCAGAGGGGCTAACTTAAGGTGCTCCTGGGCAGTCCAGCTGGAAAACTTTTGAAGTAGGCACAATTTATTTCAAATTCCACTTTATAATAATCATTTTAGTGACACTCATATCTGAAATGGCAACAGTGTCTGACAATACTTCTGGAGCATTTACACACTGTGCAGGCGCTTCATGGTGAATGATCTCATCCTGTTCTTGTGAGGGAGGGTGCAAGAGATGTACCTACCTAATAGTTGAATAAACTGCGGCTCGAAGAAGTGAGGTGGTTTGCCTGCTCACCTCCAGCCATCCTGGGGAAGACCACCCACTCATGGGTCCTGCCTCCGGGTGGCCCCAGCTCTACCCTCCCCCACCTCTGGGCTCAGGGCCTGACCCCCCAGGGACGCTGTGGGATACAGGCCCCACCTGGAAGCCTGTGGGGCCCCAAATTGTATTTATTCACCCAAGGATGGGCAGACCTCATATTTATTGTTTGTTTTTGAAAACTAGCTGAGCTTTAGAGCAAAACCCATACGGGCACATCACCAGTGGCTTAGGCTTACAAAAAGCATAAATGAGAAATTAAAAAAAAAAAACATAACAGGGACGCCTGGGTAGCTCAATCAGTTAAGCATCCAGCTTCGACTCATGTCATGATCTCGTGGTTTGTGGTTTTGAGCCCCACTTGGGCTCTGTGCTGACAGCTCAGAGCCTGGAGCCTGCTTCAGATTCTGTGTCTCCCTTGCTCTCTGCCCCTCCCCTGCTCATGCTCTCTCTCTCTCTCTGTCTCTCAATAATAAATAAAAGTTAAAACAAAAAGAAAAAAAATAATTTTGGGGGGTGCCTGGGTGGTTCAGTCGGTTGATGTCCGACTTCAGCTCAGGTCATGATCTCGTGGTTTGTGAATTTGAGTCCCACGTTGGGCTCTGTGCTGACAGCTCAGAGCCTGGAGCCTGCTTCAGATTCTGTGTCTCCCTCTCGCTGCCCCTCCCCAGTTTGTGCTCTGTCTCTGTCTCTGTCTCTCTCAAAAATGGATAAACGTTAAGAAAATTTTTTTTAATGTTTTTTAAAAATTTTTTTAAACGTTTATTTATTTTTGAGACAGAGAGACAGAGCATGAATGGGGGAGGGTCAGAGAGAGAGGGAGACACAGAATCTGAAACAGGCTCCAGGCTCTGAGCTGTCAGCACAGAGCCCGACGCGGGGCTCGAACTCACGGACCGCGAGATCATGACTTGAGCCGAAGTCAGCCACTTAACCGACTGAGCCACCCAGGCGCCCCAAGAAAATTTTTTTTAAGCCACAGCAAAATGACTCTAAGGCTACACCCTAAGGCCAGTTCTGATGCTACATTCTGGTGACCTTCTGAATCCCTGCTCAGACCCGCCGATGCCCACATCCCAGCCTCCAGGGGGCCGAGGTGTGGCTCAAGTCTGCTGCCAGTTTTTCGTCACAGAAGAACGACATTGCAACTGATCCAGAGCAGGCCCCTTCCCCTGTGAGTCTCAGTTTCCCCATCTGTGACATGAGACCTCATAGGGCTGCCGGGATTTAGGGAGTCGATGCACAGTCCTGGTACAATCTCAGTTCTCTGTAAACACAGCCTGTTAATGTGTCTACTGTTGTGACCGTTACCTCATTGTGTATGCACTACCTTTACCAAAATGGTCCCTATGATATCCTGTGACTTTTCTCAGCCAGCTATCTTTCCGTCGTAATCCATACAGATCTGAGGTGTCACCAAGGGGTGGGGGCAGCCCTCCTGGACCATGCGCCATTATTTTCATGCTCAATCCTGCTGGACACTGAGGTTGTGTTCCCCCACCTCCTCTTCTAAACCATGCTTCTGTCTGCATCCTTGTGGATTTGTGCAGTTATCTTCTCAAAGGTGCATCCTGGAGGCCTGTTTTGTATCTTTGTGCAAACTGCACAAGGACCCTTTGGAAGAAGCAACAAGACACGGGGGGAGGTGGGAATGAGTCCAGGGAGTGGCTGGGGACTGGGGTCACCAGCTGCGTTGGTCTCACTACAGTGTGTGGTGGGACTGGGTCGCCACTGGGGGTGGCACTGGGCTGATGCAGATGGCAGGGCTGTGCCTTTGGACTCGCCTTGCCTTCATTTGCCCATCTGTGATGTGGGCAGGTGGGGGGATGTATCTTGGGAAAGGAGGCGAGGGGCTCAGTCTGGGGTCTGGTGAGCTGTTGGGAACTTGGATGGTGGTGCTGGGGTCAGAGCAGAGGACCTGGGAGAAGGAAACCCCCCTGGTTGCTGTCGAGACCCAGCCAAGGCAGGAGGGATACCTCTTGGGTATCAGCAGGTAAGTTGAAGCAGAGGATGGTCTGGTGTGGGCTCCTCTGCTCTGCCCGCTGTGACCCGTCAGGAGGGGCAGCTCCAAGGTCATGAGGATGTGCAGGCCTCACCCTGTCCTCACCTTCCCGGCCTCCTGACCTTGCCCGTTGCCGGCTCTTCTTGCCTCCGTCCCATAACTTTTCCTATGTGGTTCTTACTACCTGAAATGTCATGTCTCTGAGGCAGCTCTGGGACTGAAGCTGAGGTCAGGGGTCCGTCTGCGATCAGGGATAGGGTCCTGCTTATGTTTGGGCCCCAGCCCAGAGCAGGGCGTGTAAAACGGCAGCGTGATTTTAAAGCTCTGATGCTGAGGTCTGACATACAGTATGGGCATGGAGCCAAAGAAGTTTCTAGAGCCAAGGTGTGACATACTGCTTCTCTTCCAGCTGCAGCCGGAGCAACTGGACTGTGGGGCTGCGCACCTGCAGCACCCACTGTCCGTCCTGCAGCCCTTGAAGGCCACGCCTGTGTTCCGAGCCCCGGGCCTCTCCTCTGTGGCCGTGGCCAGTGTCAGCAACTACACAGTGGTCTTCCTGGGCACAGTCAGTGGGCGGCTGCTCAAGGTAGGGCTCGGGGGTCAGGGCTGGGGAGTCTGAGGGAGGTGGAGGGTGTGGGGGGAGGCTGAGCCTGGGTAGGCTGCACAGGTGGACACTACAGGTCTAATACTGGCCTTCATTTTCTCTGGTTTGCCTGGCACCTTACAGTTTACAAAGCATTTTTCACATCTGTTTCTTCTACTCTTGCTCATAACAAATTGCCTTGTCCTGCAGAAGAAGGAAACCAGGCCTGAGAGAGGGCCCTTCCCTCTGGTCTCTAGGACTTGGGCTTTGAAGCAGAGGGATCTGAGTTCAAGTCTCTAGGCTCTGCCGCTTGCTGGCTACTTGACCTTGGGCAATGCACTTTCTCTCCCTGGGCCTCAGTTTCCCCATCTGGGAAGGGTTGTAAGCCCTGGCTCTTGAGACTGCTGTTAGGCTTTGACGGGTGAAGGCCACAGCCTGGCAAGTGGGGGCTCTCATTGCCCTTCCCTCCCCCACCTGGCTGGCTGCCCTCGGAAGATCTCCCCAACCAAGATGACTGGTTTCTGGAGGTGATGATGCCTGGCCCCAACACTCGTGGAGCTGGGAAGGATGAGAGGCACCTGCTTTCCCCACCATGGGGTAGGAAGGGCTTTCCAGGGCCTGGGCCGGCTTCCTCCCAGCCACCTCCCACCCTCTGCCTGTTAGGAAAGTCAGCTGCCTGGCACAGCTCCAGTGTGTGCCAGGCCCTGGCCTAATTGACTCACATCTGATAACTCAATTCCCTCAGCTGCCCAGGCGGACGCCACGGGCCAAGGGGTAGGCTGGGGATTGAAGCCCTGGCCACCTGGCCCCGGGACCTTAGCTGGCCCGCTAGCAGTGGTGAAATGTGCAGGTGTGGGAGCAGGGAGGGAATGGGGTGGGGTGGGCATCCTTCTCAGCCTTTGAAGTCCCAGTGAGGGTCCTTAGACAGTGAGACTCATGTTTTGGGGTCAGATACTTGGATTTGGATCCTGGCTCTGCTGGTCCCAGCTGTGTGACCTGGGGGTGGCTGCTTCTCACCCTGAGCCTCAGTTTCCTCATCTGTCATGAGGGAAATGAGCCAGACCATCCCAGACTGTGGTCAGAGTCTGCTGTCCCCTGTGAAGCAGGTAGTGCCAGGATCCCCGTTTCCCAGGTGAGGACGCTAAACCTCCAAGAGGGGAAACGACTGCCCCGAAGTCACACAGCTGCCCCTGGGCCAGCTGACCAGGAGCCCCCATGACCCCTTGACCCAGGCCTCTTTACCCACCGCCCTGCGCTGGGCACCACCTTCTCCCACCAGCCCTTCCCTGCTCGGGGCTTAGATCATAGCATCTAGCCCAGGCTCTGGAGCACAGTAGGTGCTCAATAGACGTTTGAAGGAGTGGAAATAAACCAAGTGTCTGCCGGGTGCCTGGGGCAAGGGCAGGAGCAGGTCAGAGACTGAGCAGGGGCCAGGCTGCCTGGGCAGACCCTACCCAGAGGTCACCTGGGACAGGTGATGTCTTGGGCTGGAACAGAGCCTGTGGGAGCCTGGGAAGAGAGTAATTTTAATTTGGTGTGTGGAGGGCATTTGAGAAACTCTTCCAGAAGAGGCCCTGGGAGGACAGATCCTGGCTGAAAGTGGAGGAAGAGAAATACTCCAGCAGGGAGCACAGCGTGGATAAAGGCCTACAGGCTGGAATGCTTGTGTTGGGTTGAATGGGTGGAAATGAGCCTGGCGGAGTAAGTTGGGATTGGTTGTCGGGGCCTTGAATACCAGAACAAGTTTATTCCATAAGCAGGCGGGAGCTACCAAAGGTTTGGAGCCTACAGAGAAGGCCAGGCAGTAGGAGGCCCAGGGAGACATCTAAACTACTGGTCCCAAGTCAGGGCCTGGCAGGGCCTTAGACAAGGCAATGTGTTGGAAGTGTGAGGGGCCAGCTGAAAAAGAACAAAGTTTGATGGGGCTCTTGTGGACATTGTCTGTCCTCAGGAGGACATGCAGAGGGACTCTCAGAGCCAGAGAAGCTTCCAGGCCTCAGCTGGTCCTGGTCTTCCTCCTGCCAGGACCTTGGACCCCACCCTCTAGCCTCATCCTTGGACTGTGGGGTCAGATAGGCCTGGGCTTGCACTGTGACCCTGAAGTGTCTTCATTTTATGACTCTCACCAAGTCTGTAGCCTCTCTGGGCCTCCGTCTCCTCATCTGTGAAATGGACACAAGAGGGGAGGCATGAGAAGTGTGGCCCCATCAGCACTTCGCAGGCATCTTCTCCATCTGTGCTTACCACCGTCCCGAGGGGCGGGTGCCGTCATTAGTCCTAGTAGGTCAGGAAGCCGAGGCTCCCAGAGGGGAAGTGACAACCTGTACGTTTGTACAGCACGTAAATGTCAAAGCTGAAATTCAAACCCACATCCCTGCTCTTAGGCATGATGCCAGACAGCTGCCCAGAGAATCTTTTGTAAAGTGTAAGGTCTGCATGTATTCCCAGGGCGGGATGTGATGGAGAAGATCAGTCAGGGAGGGAGTTCCTGGTGGGGCCACAGCAGAGGCAAAGGTGGAGAGGCCAAAGCCACCGCCCCCCTTATATGTCTGTGATCTCCCACCAGTCCTAGAAGGTCTGCAAGAAGATGAGGCTGAGACCCCAAGCCTGAGTCAGATCCCCACCTCCAGGGACATATCCCCTGCCGTGGGCACCCTCCCAGTGCCCCATCACCCTGACGGCCACACCCCACCCCCACAGATCAACCTGAACGAGAGCATGCAGGTGGTGAGCAGGCGGGTGGTGACGGTGGCCTACGGGGAGCCTGTGCACCACATCATGCAGTTCGACCCAGCAGACCCCGGTTACCTTTATCTGATGACGTCCCATCAGGTAAGGCCAGAGCCCTGGCCTGACGGGGTCCCAGGACATGTGGGCTTTCTTCCTCTCTGCCTCCCACCAGGGGCGCCTTCCCTTCCCACGCCTTCCCCGTGTACACATCACCTCTGCAGGGAAGCCCTGTTTCCCCTAATTTCCCCTGTTGAAGTGTCGAGCCTCAATTTCCCCGGCCTCTCGTGGCCCTCGCCACTGCCGATTCCCCGGGGCAGAGGCTGGCAGCCCCGCTGAGCTGGGCCCTCCCCTCTGCCTCTAGATGGCCAGGGTGAGAGTCGCCGCCTGTGCTGTGCACGCCACCTGCGGGGACTGCGTGGGTGCAGCCGACGCCTACTGTGGCTGGTGTGCCCTGGAGACACGGTGAGGCTCCCGGGGGCAGAGGCTGGGTGTGGGCAGCTGCAGTGGGGCCAGGGGCCCGCCGGGGTCCTGACCTGTGCCATGCCGCACCAGGTGCACCCTGCAGCAAGACTGCGCCAACTACAGCCAGCAGCATTTCTGGACCAGTGCCAGCGAGGGCCCCAGCCGCTGTCCCGCCATGACTGTCCTGCCTGCAGAGATCGATGTGCACCAGGAGTATCCAGTGAGTCCCGGGGGAGCTGGGACTCAGCTCGGGGTGGGGAGGGGACACAGGGTGGGGAGCTGCCCTTCACCTGGCCCCCAAGACCTGAGAGGTAGAGACTCCTGCCCCCAGTGCCCCTGGGACCTGGAGGCAAGGAATGAGAATGACTGGGCTTTACTGAGCACTTACTGAGTGCCCACACTTGCCGTGTGCATGATGTCCACCTGTGTTGGTCCTTATACAACTCTATGAAGTGGATGCTCTTAACATCCCCGTTTTTCAGAGGAGGAAATTGAGGCACCGAGAGGTAAAGTGACTTGCTCATGGTCATACAACTAGGGAGGAGCAGAGCTGGGATTTGAACTCAACAGAGGCAGGCTCCAGAGTCTCAAGAGGGAGGGAGCAAGTTGGGGGATACAAGGAGAGTCACTGCCCAACCTCCTGCCTCTTCCTGGGCCCGGTACAGGTAGGGGTCAGAGGGACCACCAAGTGCCAGGCTGCTATTTCTTGTGCTCAGAAACAGATCAGATGAATCTGCAGTGTGGAGGCAGGGACTCCCTGCCTCGCCTGAGCTCAGGAAGGCCTGGAGCTGCCACAGCCCCCTCCCCACCCATAGCAGGCAGTCTGGGGAGGGCTGAGGGACAGGCAGGCCTGGGCCCCACTCAGCCCTGCCCTCAGTGACCTCCCTGCGGCTGGCTATCCTCACCTATCAACAGGGGGGAGATGGTGGTTCTAATGGGCCAGGTGGGGTCTGGGACTCCTCTGCACCCACTCCGCATGATTATGTATCACAGAGCCCTTCACATGTTTTATGTCCACAAGCAGACCAGGCACAGGTTTGTCCATACATCCATTCATTTATTCGTTCATCACATGGATCATTGAGCACCTACTATGTGCTAACAGCAGTTCTAGACTCTGGGGACACAGCAATGAACAAGACAGAAAAAGCCCTGGTCCTTGAGCAGCTGACATGCTTGTGGAGCGAGAGAACGCGCAAGATAGGATGGCAAGATGGTAAAAAGTACTGTGGGGAAAAGGGCGCAGAAGAGAGAGAGGGGTGGGGAATGAGTGGCGGAGTGTCGACATTTTAGACGAGGCTGGAGCTAGGCCCATGGTGCAGATGTTACATTTGAGCAAAGATATGAAGTAGGTGAGTTAGGTGGGTATCTGGGAAGAGTGTTCTGGGCCAAGGGAACTGCCAGTGCAGAGGCCCTGAGGTGAGAACAGATTGGTAGATTTGAGAGAATATTAGGAGATGAGGTCAGAGAAGTTCCAGGGACCGGATGACTCAAAGCCTCCTTGACTACTGTAAGATGGTCATTTTCATTTTGCAGATGAGGAAACTGAGGCCTAGTGAGCCCCATGTAGGATATAGCCCTCTGGCCTGGAGTCCTGGCCACCTGTCACCCCTTCTCCCAGGGTTGCTAGAGTGGGGGCTGGGCCCCGAGGGGAAAGGCCTGCTCCCCACTCTCCAAGCTGAGGGTCCCTGGCCCCCAGGGCATGATCCTGCAGATCTCGGGCAGCCTGCCCAGCCTCAGTGGCATGGAGATGGCCTGTGACTATGGGAACAACATCCGCACTGTGGCCCGGGTCCCAGGCCCTGCCTTTGGCCACCAGATCGCCTACTGCAACCTCCTGCCAAGGGACCAGTTCCCGCCCTTCCCGCCCCACCAGGGTAAGCACCGCACTCACTGGGCTATGAGTACAGCCCTGAAGGGGTGTAATGGAATGTCAGGCATGGGGGTCCTGATATCACAGCCTCCGAGGTCAGGGGAGACTCCCCTTTGTCCTTCTCTCCCTGGTTCCCCTGGTCCATTCTAGATCACGTGATTGTTGAGATGTCTGTGAGGGTCAACGGGCGGAATATCGTCAGGGCCAATTTCACCATCTACAACTGCAGCCGCATCGGACAAGTGTATCCACACACAGCGTGAGTGGGTCAGGGTGCTTGCCTCTGGGTGGTGGGAGGAGGAACAGGGAAGGGTCTCTGCTCTCAGGAAGGCCCTTGGAAGAAAAACAGTGGTGTGCTAGAGGCAGATAGGGCCCTCGCTTGTTCATTTTCTGGCTCATTTATGTGCAGCAAACTCATATCACCCTAACCTGGCTTCTGTGGGCATTCAAGCTGCAGGGGCAGAGAGAAGTGCTTTGATTACCCTTAATTTAGTCTCCTAAAGGCCCTGCTTGTCTATATCCTCCTTGCATGCCTCTCGTAGCAGGGAGCTCAGTATCTTCAAAGTGCCCCACCCTCTGATGATGATGGTGGTGAAGGAAGACCTTTCTCTCCAGGGCCGGGATCTGCCTCTTAGGTCCCAGTTCCTGGGGGCAGGGGTGAAATGAGGGGTGGGCATCCGAGTGTCTGAAACGCTCCTTGTCTCCCAGCTGCACCAGCTGCCTGTCAGCACAGTGGCCTTGTTTCTGGTGCACCCAGCAGCATGCCTGTGTCTCCAACCAGTCACGGTGTGAGGCCTCACCGAATCCCGTGGTAAGTTAGGCCTGGGTGGAATGCCCTCTGCCTGTTTCATTACTTTTTTTTTTTTTTTAATATGTTGAGAACATTTCCACATCATTAAATTTTCTTCCTGGCACCAGATTTAACAGCTGTGCTGGACTCATCACATAACAGCACATTTAACCAATCCCCTGTTGTTGGATGTATCGATCACTTCCCATTTCTTTTTTGTGTTCTGATATAGACAGGGCATGGCGTGCGTCCTTGATTATTCCCTGGAGACGAACTCCTAGAAATGGCATATTGGGGTGAAAGCGTGGCCATGTTTTTACATCTTTGACTCAACTGCCTCCAGAAAGCCTGAGCCAGTTTTAACTCCCACCTGTAGTAGGAGGGCTCCTTTCTACACACCGTGTCAGTACTGGCTAGTTTGAAATTTTACCTGTAACATTTTCAACAACTCTGCGGGCTCAGGGCAGTTGTCCCTGAGGCCAGGAAATACCAGACTGGGACCTTGAATCTAAGCCCCGCTGGCTTGGCGCCCATGTTCTCCTTCCTTCCCGAGATCAGGAGGTGGGCTGAAAGGCCCCTGGCTTGGTCTCCCCATGGGTGCTGGGGACCCTGGAGCAGGTGATGCCATGGCTGTCCCTGAGCAGAGAAGGTGAGCTGGTCTCAGGAGCTACACGCTCCCAGGTCCTGTTGCTTATGCTGGTCCCGTGAGCTCTATAGGCTGATTCTCCGCTGGCCAGGATCCAGGCCCTCCTTGGTGCTGTGGGATGGCTGGATTGAATCAATTACACCAGGGTGGGCGTGGTGGGGAGAGTTGGTGGACGGGGAGAAGTATAAATGGAAATGCCACATACCTTGCGCCTGGTTGGTTTCTGCCGTGTGTTCACTTGCAGGGTGGCCTTCTGCCATTGCCCCAAAAGCTTCTAAGGCCATCCTAGCCTTAGCAGGGATGACCAAATGAGGCTTTGGCTGGGGCGGTGATGCTCAGCCAGGTGGGATGGCTACACTTGGGTGGGAGAGGGTGTCGAGGTTCTGAGACTACAGCTCATCCCCTCTCAGACCTGGCTGCTGGAGCCTCTGTCTTGTATCAGGGCTGTGAGGGGTCAGGGTGAGGCACTGAGTCCCTGCCTGAGGCTCCTCTCCCCAGGAAGGAGATGCTCCCGCCCACTTTCCAGATGGGACAACTGAGGTAGCAAATAGGGTCCTGGGGGCACTGCTTCCTAGCATGTGTCCCAGGGAAGCGGGCCCAGTCCCCAGAGCATCTGAACCCCCAGCCTCTTGGCTCTGGGCTCAGAGAATCTCATCAGGAACCCTCCAAGCAGGTACAGATCAGTGTTCAGATGCTAAGGAGGGGCTCCATGGCCCACACCTGGAACCCTCTGGTCTCTGTACCTCCTGCCTAAGCCTCTGAACTGCTTTGAAGAAGGGTCATCCAGGAGCTTACCTCAAAGAACCGAGACAATAATGTGGGGCTTCTGGCCCTGGGAGAGAGATCCAGTGGAGTCTGTGTGGCCAAACCATAGAGGAGGCCCCTGGGCCCCTGTGTTGGAGTCCGGGCCAAGCAGGAGTCCTGCTCTTTTTTAGGGTCCACATCTTCTAGCCCCCAGCCCAGGGCTGGGTACACAGAGGGGCTCAATAAATGTGAAACATGAAGCATTCGTGCTGGCAGCCTGATGGCTGTTGAGGAGGACCCACAGGCTCAACACGGTTATCCAGCATTTATTGGGCACCCTTTGTATGACTGGGTCTATAGCAGGCACTGGGAAGGAACCCAGTTAGACATAGTTCTGCCCTCCCCATCATGAGCCAAGGGCCTGAGGTGTGAGTTGTGGCTGTGTGATCCTGGTCAAGCTCCTGAACCTCTCTGTGCCTGTTTCCCCATCTCCTATTTTACTTACTCTGTAATTGTACATTTTACTACTATAAAATGGCCTTACTTTGCTGTGCTGGGAGTCTTGAATTGCACCTGTGAGGCACCAACTCCATATGTGGCACATAGTAGGTACTCATTAAAAGGCCACTATCCTTCTCAGGAGCGGGTGGCTACTTTGCTGGGTGGGCCAGGGAGCACTTCTCTGGGAGGGGGACTTTTGTGCAGGGTCCTGACAGATGCATAGGAGCTCAGTCTAGAGGTGTTTCTGAGGCAGCACCCCATAAGCCATCTCCCCCAGGTCTGCAGCTCTGGGGGCCAGGAGCTGGAGCGGTGGGCCCAGAGAGGGTCTGTCTTAGAGGATTATGGTAATCTAGCAGGAACTGGGATCGGAGCCCCAGAGAGGGTCTGTCTTAGAGGACTATGGTAATCTAGCAAGAGAAGAGGCAGCCCCCTCCCCAGGCCTGCAGAAGTCTCTGACTGATACTTAAGGTGACATTTATTTATGTCTCTGTTAGCCCTGCAGGTGACATGTTTCTGCAGGTGGTGGACAGGGGAGTTTGCACATCCGCCTGCACCCCTCGAGAGCTGGGAGGAGACAGTAGGACTTGGGTTAGGCCAGGGAGGTGTCCCTGGGGAGGTGCTAGGGGCTGAGTTTCCTGTCACTAGGGAGTCTCCTGCACTTCCCTAGTGCAGAAGGAGGATGTGGAGAAGTGGAGGGTGCCAGGAAGAGGGTGCGGTGTTTTAGAGGAGGGGAGGAGAGATAGGACAGTAGGCCCCCTTCCTGGGGAGCCTGGTGTGGATGCCACCGTGAAGTTGGACTTCATTCGGAGCCAGTGGGGAGAGTGGTTTGGTAGGAACAAGGGGCAGTTTAGGGGGCTGTGAGGGTGCAGAACTGTAGAAAGGGACCGGGCGAGATGGGTTTAGGGTCTGGGCCAGCCATGCTGGATTGGGACATCAGTTCTTGACCCTTGAATGTGGGAGAGACAGTGAGAGAGTCTGTGAGTCCCAGTGTGGGTACAGGTGAGGTCCTCTGTGAACCAGCACCCACTGGGCTCCTGTCCGGGTTGATTGTGGCTTTTGGCACTGCTGACTCAGCAGCTGTCCTTATTCCTCTGCCTAGAGTGTGGTCGATTGGCCGTGGTTTCCTGAACCTGCAGGCTCTGCCCTGTGCTGCACTCCAGCAAAGGGGAGAAGCCACTCAGCCTCCTTCTGACGTGTCGATGGCTTGGCTTAGATGGGACAGGGAGGCCCCATCCTTTGGTAGCACTGGGGGAAACCCTAGTTCAAACTAGCCTTGGCCGCAACAGAATTAATTGACTCCTATGAGTGTGAAATCTGGGGCGGGGGGGGCGGTGGGGGGAGAGAGGGGTGGTGGCATCACCTTCAGGTATAGCTGGATCCAGGAGTTCCAACCATGTTTTCAGGGCTCCCTGCCCCTCTGGTTGGGCTTCATGCTCTGGCAGCCCTCCCCCCTTGGTAGCAAGTTGACCTCAGCAGCTCCAGGCAGGCTCCTGATTTCCTGGCAGCCCCAGAAAATAAGAAGAGCTTCTCTTTCTTATTGGTTCTCTATGGAAGTCCCAGAGTTGACTTTTGCTGGCTGCACTAGGGTCACGTACACTCCCTGAACCAATTGCTGAGTCCAGGGCAGGCCTGGGACACTGGCCTATCCCTGGGGCTAGGGAGTAGAGTCAGTCTTCCCAAACCACAGGCCTGTGGGGGAAGTTCCCCAAAGGCCAGGCCAGACTTGGAGGCAGATGGTGGGGGCTGGAGGCCAGCAGCAGACATACCAGCTGGCCCCGTGGAGGGTTAGCCAGTTCTGGGGGGAGGTACCAAAGGAGGGCAAAGGTGTGCCAGGACTCTTAGCCTTGGCCCACTCTGTAGAACGGGTACAAGCATCCAAAGCCATGGGATCATAGATAGGGATTAAGGAGAATGGGGGGGGGGGAACCCTCAGGGATGCTTCCACGTCATTTCCTTGGTGGGGGGGGCTCACGTGGAAACTCCTGCTCTGACCCTCACCCCACAGCCCCTCCTGTCAGCCACTTACCCACTGGTGGGGTGGAGCTGGGAAGACAGAGCCACAGAGCCCCCGGCCAGCTGCAAGGCAGAGCTGGCAGCAGCCATGAAAACTGATTGCAAACATGTGGGTTCCATTCCCTGAAATTCCATGGGGTTTACACACGAGACTGCGGAAGATGGCAGCCCAGAGGCCAGAGGCTTGTGTGGGCTCACCCTGAGCTGGACACAAGCTCCTCCCTCCCAGCCCCGCAGGACGACGGTCAGCTCAGGAGGCCTCACCCGGACCTAGCCATGTTGCTTCTCTGGCCGAGGCCTCTGTGATCTGCACCAGGCCCTGCTCCCCGGGAAACGGACCAGTCTAGGCAAGGTTTCTGGCCTGGTGGTCGGCAAACAGTCTGGACAACTAGAGGCCTCTTGTGCTGCCAGTTCCATCTTGGGCAAACTGCTCTGCTTCTCTGTGCCCCGATTTCCTAGTCTGTAAAATGGGTGTAATGATTATACTTAACTCAGAGGATTGTTGGGAGTTCGGATTTGGTGAATTAATACAGTGTGGTGTGCTTAGAACTGTCCAGGAGCACAGTGAGGGCTGTGTGAGCTGGTGACTATCTCTGATGTGGGCATGGTCATCATTTATTGTTACTGGCATCTCCTCAGGGTCCAGTGTTATGCCGAGCCCCCAGGGTTCCCCTCAGGGAGCTCCCTGTCTGATTAGCAGTAAGGAGAAAAGACCCAGGGAGGCCTCCAAGTTCTATCCTCAGAGGCCTTTGCCCTGGCTGGCTGACCTCAAGGTGGACACACATGTTTCATTGTGTTCCCAGCCAGACCTCTAGGCTGGGATGGTCAGCCCTTGGTATGGTGTGGCAGCTGCAGGGTCCCAATCTCCCCTTCTCTCAGGGTCTCAGCAGGTCAGGCTCAGAGTGTGAGGAGGCAGAACATGGCCCAGTGGGGCCCTCAGGTCTGAACAACAGTGTGGGGTGGGGGCTCCAGACTTGTAAGTTCAGAGAGGTCACTAGATGGCATGGTGGGCACAGCCCTGCTCCCTGGTGTCTGTTTCTGGCCTGGGAGTCAGACAGTGGGAGTTCACAGACCAGCTCTGCCCTCTGACCGCAGGTACATCGCCATGTTTCTGAACCTCCAGCTCGTGCCTGCCCTCCCTCCCTAACTTTTTTCCTTTTTTAAATTTAAATGTTTATTTATTTTTGAGAGAGAGAGAGTGGGTGCTAGCACGAGCCGGGGAGGGGCACAGAGAGGGTGGGGGCGTGGGAGAGGATCTGAAGCAGAGAGCAGAGAGCCTGATGTGAGCTCAAACTCATGAGCCGTGAGATCATAACCTGAGCCAAAGTTGGACGCTCGGCTGACTGAGCCACCCAGGCACCCCTTACTTCTTTCCTTTTTTTTTTTTTTCAATGTTTATTCATTTTTGAGAGAGAGAGTGTGAGACAGGGGCAGAGAGAGGGGGACAGAGGATCCGAGGCGGGCTCTTTGCTGACAGCAGTGAGCCCAGTGTGGGGCTCAAACTCATGAACCGACCCGTGAGATCATGACCTGGGTCAAAGTCAGACGCTCAACCAACTGAGCCACCTGGAGCCCCTAACTTCTTTCCTTTTTCGAAGTGGCCCCTCCTCCACCAGGCCTCCGTGGCTGTACTGCCAATGTGAGAATGCTGATGCCCAGGCCTGCCCGGGACTCTTGGGGGGCTGGCACCTCTGCCCGGAGGCTGGGACTCTCACCTGCAGAAGTGGGGAGGGGTGTGGAGCCTCAGGACACCAGGGTCCTCATAGCCTGTTTCCCGTGGGCTGTTCAGAAATTTGGAGTTCTTTTTCTGAATCATTTAACATGTGTCATCCTGGAAACCGCATTTTGGAGCTGGGCGTGGTCTCAGAGAATGGGTGCAGCCCCTCATTTTATAGCTGGGAAAGATGAGGCCCAGAGATGGGGAGGGGGGCCAGCCCTCAACCCCAGCCTCCTGACCTCCTCTGCAAAGTATGCCCTGGAACAGCCATGGCGGGACTGGATCCATCGCTGGGCAGGTTACATCATCGCGGAATGCCTCTGTTTCATCATCTATAAAATGGGGCCGATAAAGCCTGCCTGTAGGCTTATCATGAGGGTCAAAAGAGATGGTGTGTGGGAGGCACTGGGCACATTGCCCTCGGTGGTGGCGGCTGCTGTGATTTTGTTACTGGTGTTTCCTCACTGTGCAGGCTGGCAAGTACTTCCCTGGGGAGGCAGGCTGCGACAGTAGGCTGGCTGGCATGGCCGTGAATCCTGTCTCTTCTGAAATGCTCCCGCATCACCCTTACCTCGTTGTGTTTTGACTGCAGAGCCCTCAGGACTGCCCCCAGATCCTGCCCTCACGCCTGGCACCCATGCCCACAGGCAGCTTACAGAGCATCCCCGTGCATCTAGCCAATGCTGCCTTCCAGGTAGGTGGAGGCCAGGCCTGGGGGTGGGGGCAGGAGAATGCTGTTCTGGATGAGGACCCATGCTCTGGTCCCTCCACCCACACCTTGGTTTTGTTTCTCTGAGTTTCCAGATTCTGTTTGAGAAAGCCCCACTGTGTTTGTAGGGGGTTAGAGGAAAGGGAAGTGGATGGGGAGGGCCCAGCCCAAGGGACAGCAAGCTGCTAACAGCTCCTGAGGGAAACCCTGGCCAGGACCCCCAGACTCCCCTACCCTGTAAAGCTCTCCTGGCAGAGCTGGGCTGCAGCCCATGGTTGGGCACTGTCCATGTCCTGCCAGCCCTACCCCCTAGGCTGACTTGTAATTCTGCACACATTTCCTCAGTTCATGGCTGACATGTCTTACCTGAAGAATGTCCAGAGAACCCCTGTGCTGCCCTATTCCCCATTATCCAGATGGGAAAAATGAGATCCAGAAAGGAGAAGTAGATGACTCTAGGTACACGACGTAGGGCTTGACTTGCACCCTAGCACTGGACTCCTGAGAAAGTGCTCTTCCCTACAATCTGCCGTCACCTCTGCACCCACGCATGGGGAGGAGGAGATTCAGCTCCTTTCTGGGTCCCTCCTGGAAGAGCATCTTGGTGGGAAGCGTTGACGAGTTCTGGAAGTGTGCCAGCCATCCCCCTCCCCAGCTCCTAGAGACTCGCCATCTGTTGCTTCCAAGGGGGAGCGAAGGCCTGTGACAGCTGTTGCACGTGGGGGCCACGTGCCAGGCATCTGGGATGTGTCAGGCAGCCTTGTGGCTGGGGCTGGAGCTCTGTGTGGGCAGTGCCCTCAGCCCTCAGACTCCCTCCTGCAGTGGTTGGAACAGAGCCTCAGGAGTATGAAGGGGCCTGGTCTGGTATGAAGGGCGGTGCTGCTCCCTGGGGCTACAGGAGCCTGGCGTGGGGAGGCCCGAGCCCTGGGTTCGGGTCCCGTAACCAGGAGGCATGTGTCTGCCCCCAGTGTGCCTCAGTGATCCTGGCCCTCGACCTGCTTCTAGAACACTAAGGGCAGGAAGGGGCAGAGCCCCCTTCCTGTTGCTGAGCCTGTACTCTGGGGAGCCTCAGGACAGGCTGGGCCTGCTATGCTGAGTGGCTGAAGCCTGAGCTGACCCACCTCCTGGCTCAGCATGGGCAAATGTGCTTGCAGCCCTATCAGTAGCCACCTTCCTGTGTTAGCTTCAGAGTGAAGCGGGAGAGGGGGTAGGCCAGAGGAGAGGGGTGTGCTGACCTGCTTTCTCCTCAGGGTGTCACATGTGCTAACAACAGGGACATAAACAGGAAGTCCTGCCACGAGGCTGGACTAATACACATGAAACCTGAGTTTGTTCAGTCAGCAAATATTTATTGATACCATTCCCTGGAGGCCTGTGCTGGGCAAGATAAGACTGGGGAGTTGGGGCCTGTGTATTTAAGTCAACAAACATTTATTGAGCACCTCCTGCATACTAACAGCCAGCATATATTAGTCACCCACAGGGTGTGGGCAGGCTTTAGGAGCCTCCTAGAGCCCCTAACATGCACCCAAATGTTCATTGCTAAATGAATGAATGAATGATCAAATGAGGGGCACCCACCTGATTTAGGGGGCTCTGGGAAGTCTTTGGAACATGAGACAATTTGAGCTGGATGCTGAGGGCTGTGTTGTGTTTTGCTGGGGGGCTAAAGGGGAGACAAGTTGTTTGGGTAGGAGGAACAGCCTGGACAAAGGCCCAGGGGCAGGGCAGCCTGTGCCATGTCCAAGAGTGTCCTGCTGTGGCTGGGGTATCGGCCTTGGGGGACAGAGGTGGGGGGTAGTAAGATTCAAAGAACAGGTGGAGTCTCACTGGGATAAACCTTGAATGGCAGTCATGCTAAAGAATTGGATTTTTATGAGCTGAGTAAAAGGCCATTGGTTTCGGCCATCGGGAGATATTGGTGAAGCTTTTAGTCGCGTGGGGAGCAACAGGTTCCAGGTGTTCATGTACTCCTTGCCTCCCTCCTTCCATCATTGGACCTGAAGGCCAGGAAGGACATTCTGGAGGAGTAGGGGCCTGATAAAAGGGCTCAGCCCACTACTCTGGGCAGCAGCCCATAACAAGTTGGAGTTAGAGAGCAGTGGGTGCTGATCTGCCTCTCCTCAGCAACCCCATTTCTCCTAGGGTGCAGCCCTAGAATGTAGCTTTGGGCCGGAGGAGATCTTTGAAGCCATATGGGTGAATGAATCTACTGCACACTGCAACCAAGTGGTGGTAAGTGATGTGGCTCTGGGGGTGGGGGGGGGGGCGGTAGGAAGGCCTGCATAAGTCCAGACGCTATACTCCTTCCTTCCCACCTTATCCCCCTCCTCCTTTTGATCCCCTTATCCTCAACAGCCCTGCCCTCTTCTGTCTCCATGACATGCATCCCCTCCCCCCAGCAGAGACCTAGACACCACTCACACCCCTCATGCTCTTTCTTGTCCTTTTGCAGCTGCACACGACCCAGAAGAGCCAGATGTTTCCACTCAGCCTCCAACTAAAGGGGCAGCCAGCCCGATTCTTGGACAGCCCTGACCCCATAACAGGTGGGAGCCCCTACGGCCCTATGGCCACTGGGGATTCAGCCTTAATGGGTGGGGCTCTATCTTGGGGGACTTATCCGGTGCCCACCGCACAGTCACAGATGTCCCGCCCTGTGTTTCCCTAACACACAGGGTCTCAGATCCCAGCCTTGCCGTTCTGTACCTGGTCACTCAGTTCTTATTCATTGAGTAGCTATTGTGGGCCAGACATCTGTATGCCGATGGCTGTGCAGCTTCAGGCGCTTGCTTGGCCTTCTGTTTCTCAGCCATGTGACATGAGGCACAGGCCCTTTTACAGAAAGCTTGGTGAGGATTTGCTGAGACGATGCACACAGATCTTACAGTTGTGACTGGGGCACAGTCAGCACGCCCCAAATGGCGATTGGTGTCCTTACTGTTATTATACATATTGAATCAATTCTTTAAGAGTCTGTCTATTCATGGGGAGCCTCAGATATCCCTAGTGGATATGGCACCACCACCCGCCCCCCTGTCCCCACCATGAAGGTCCCAGAGACAGACTCCAGAAGAACCAACCTGCACACCCAAGACCCTGAAGAACCCTCCCAGCACTCCTGCTTGGGCCACTCCGAGGGTCTGAGGCCCTGGTGCCCACTGCCCACATTGCTCAGTGATCCCCTAGCATCCCAGAGCCCCACTGGTGGGTAAACAGACCCACCCAGGCCTGGGTGTGAATCTCGGGCCTGCCGCTCACAGGCTTTGTGACCTTGGGCAAGTCAGTCCTCCCCTCTGAGCCTCGGTCTCTTACCTGTCAAATGGGGTGCCTGGTGGGGTGCCTGGGTGGCTCAGTCAGTTAAGCATCTGACTTTGGCTCAGGTCATGATCTCCCAGTTCGTGGATTCAGGCCCTGCGTTGGGCTCTGTGCTGATGGCTTGGAGCTTGGAGCCTGCTTTGGATTCTGTGTCTCCTCCTCTCTCTGCCCCTCCCCTGCTCATGGTCTCTCTCTCTCTCTCTCTCTCTCTCTTTCTCTCAAAAATAAACATTAAAAAAGTTTTAAAAACCCCAAACAAACAAAGAGCTCCCACCTGGTAGAATCGTGGTGTGGACAGATACTATTAATGAGGCTGTGGCTGCACTGTGCTTAGCAAAGGCCCTGGGGAGTTTGGACAACCAGAACCCACCTCTGGGTGATGGTGAGTGAATGCAGAGGACACAGTGGTGACGGGGGGTGCTGACCCATGCTGTCTCTGTGTCTCTCCCAGTGGAGGTCTATAACTGCGCCATGGGCAGCCCTGACTGTTCTCAGTGCCTAGGCCGGGAGGACCTGGGACATCTGTGTGTGTGGAGTGACGGCTGCCGCCTGCGAGGGCCCCTGCAGCCCCTGCCTGGCACCTGCCCCGCCCCCGAGATCCGCGCGGTAAGCACCCCCACCCACGGAGGCCTGTCGCACCCGCATGCCTGCGTGTGCGACACACAGCGCCCCACACAGGCTCTCAGACCTGTGACACACATGCTTGCACATAACCAGCCGTATGCATGCAGGATCACCTGGGGAGCGCCTGCTGGGTGCCAGGGCCGCTGGGTGCTGGAGACACAGCAGTGAACAAAGTGCCACCCCAACACGGAGCTAATGTTTTAGTGGGGGAGGAGGGTGGGCAGTAATAAGTAAGGAAATAAATAATTTATATATAGAAGGCGTAAGTGCTATGGAGAAAAATAGAGTGAAGCAGGGAGTCTGGGCCGGAAAAGATGCTAGCGCTAGTCTCTAGTTGTTTTTCTTTTCATGTTTATTTTTGAAAGAGAGAGAAAGAGAGGGAGCAAGCAAGGGAGGGGCAGAGATAGAGGGGGACAGAGGATCTGAAGCGGGCTCCGTGCTGACAGCAGACAGCCCAATGTGGGGCTCGAACACACAAACCGTGAGACTGTGACCCGAGCCGAAGTCGGACGTGTAACTGACAGACCCCCCCAGGTGCCCCCAGCCTCTAGTTTTTATGGTGAGGTCGGGGAAATCCTGCTGGTATGGTGATAAGTGAGGCCGGCAATCACAACCGAGCCTGAGTTTTAGCTAAGACGAAGTCCGGTGGAAGGATTCTCATTGGCGTAGGCTGGGTCAGGTGCCCATCCCTGACCCAGTCAGCTCTGGCTGGGTTGCAAGATCATGTGGTCAGACATGGCCACTGGGAGCAGACTGCGTTGTCCACAGAAGCCCCCACCCTCCTCAGGTGTCATTGACTTTGCACACTCACATCCCCAGACCCATGTGGGCACATCCTCACTGGCAGCCCCCGTGACCTGTCCAGTGAGCAGCAGCCCCCACCCCCTTAGAGCCTCCGTACCTCCTCCTGAGCAGCAGGTGTACGTGCACTTGCCTGGGTGTGTGCAGCAGTGGGTGGGGAAAGCTGCTGACGTCCCAGCCTCAGAACATCATTCGTCCTCTGGTCACCTGGCAGATTGAGCCCCTGAGTGGCCCCTTGGACGGCGGGACCCTGTTGACCATTCGAGGCAGGAACCTAGGCCGGCGGCTTAGTGACGTGGCCCATGGCGTGTGGATTGGCAGCGTGGCCTGTGAGCCACTGGCTGACAGATACACGGTGTCGGAGGAGTGAGTAGTGGCAGTCCCCAGGGCTGTTCTGAATGACCTCTAGTGTCCCCCCCGCCCCTCCCAACAGTGCCAACCACAGCTCTGCCTTCCTCTCTCCCCTCTGCCTTCCCACCCTCCTCAGCACCCTGCCGCTCACTAGAAGTGGCACAAGGTCTTCCAGACCTTGTTGAAGCCATTACCCACCCCCGTGCATTCCGCCCTCTTCTACTCTGGACGCTTCTCCATATCCTTCAAGTTCCCACTTCAACACCTGCTGCTCTGGGAGGCCCTCCCAGGTTCCCCCAGAACAGCCGGACTTCCATAGAAGCCTTGCATTGATTTTTTTTAAAAAAACCAACAAAAACCTTGTAGTTAACAAAGTGTGGGGCTGCTGGTGTGGTGCAGAGGTCTGAGCCTACCGCTGTGGGGCCTGGCCCAGAGGGGCTGTAGAAAAGCAGGGGGTGAGCTGATTTCCTTTGCTGGGGGAGCTGTAAGTCAGGCTTGCAGAAAAGCTATCAGTCTACCAGCCCAACAAATGTCCTCATGGTTGGAGAATGTTCAGATCCCAAGAGACCATCTTATCTCACCCCTTTGTCACATAGTTGTAGAATTGTGGGAAAGTCAGGCGGGGCGGGCAGGGGAGGTGGGTAGTCCTGGGGAAGAGCCTGGCATCAGGGTGACATCGGGGTTTCAGAGTGGCTGTTTTCCAGCTGATAGGGAATGGTTTCAGTATTTTGATGTAGGTGATGCCATTGGCTGTCCCAGCCAAATGGCAGTCCCAGCTGTGAGTCGGAGAGGCGGGAAGCTGAGGGCAAGGGTGGAGAGCCCACATACCCTCGGGGTATAGCCGGGGTGGGGGGGTGGCATCATTCAAGAGAGAACCCAGGTGCTGCTTACCCAGCCCCTGAGACCCTCCAGCTGCTCTCCTGACCCAAGCTACCTCCCCCCAGGATTGTGTGCGCTACAGGGCCAGCCCCAGAGGCATTCTCAGACGTGGTGACGGTGAACGCCTCTAAAGAGGGCAAGTCACGGGAGCGCTTCTCCTACGTGGTAAGGGAGGCTGAACCCACCCTCCTGCCCACCCCACCAGACACACACCTGGGGGGTGGCCTGAGGCCTGACCTCCTGTCTTCCTCCTCACAGCTGCCCCAGGTTCAATTCCTAGAGCCTGACAAGGGCCCCAAGGCAGGGGGCACCAGGATCACAATCCACGGGAGCGACCTCCATGTGGGCTCCGAGCTCCAAGTCCTGGTGAACGACACAGAGCCCTGCACGGAGCTCGTGTAAGCCCCTGGGCCTGGGCCACCCCTTCCTGCCCAGGGAAACTGGAGGGCTGGGGGCTGGAAGGGTGGAATGACATCCTTGCATCAAGCATCACTCAGGTTTTCACCAGCTGTGTCCCTTCGGCCAAGCCCCTTCCCTTCTCTGAGCCTCAGTTTCCTCATCTGGTAAGAACAGTAATTGTGAGTAGTACTCTGTGCCCGGCATACAGTAGGAGCTCCATAAGTGACCTCTGCTGTGAAAAATGTGATGGTCATATACATTCGGAGCTCCTCTGGCTGGCCCAGGGGTGTGGTCCAGAGCCTTTTGATGAAATACCTCTGTCTTTATTATGCACTTACTGTGTACCAGGCCCCATTGATGGGCATTGCTGGGGACACCAAGAAGAGCCCAGCAAAGTCTCAGCTCTCGGGAAAGCAGACACTCCCGCAGGAAATAGAAACATCTGAGACTGGGAAAAAAGCTGGTTCTTTCAGAGCCATTCCTCAGCTCTGAGAGAGGGACTCTGGGAGGGCTTCTTGCATGAGGCGGGATGGGGCAGAATTGGAACACACGGGCAAGGCTGGAGGAAAAGCGAATGTGTTGAAGGTGGGGAGGACAGCCTGAGCAAAGATGTGGCAGTGGGTATGTGCAAACAACAGATTCCTGTACGAGGGAGCAGAAGACCAGGTTGGGGCGAGTCGAGGAGGCCTATCCAGGCCAGGCATGCGGGCTTGTGCCCTGGGCGATGGGGCAGGCAGGAGCAAGCAGCAGGAGGTGGGGGCCGTGCTGACAGTGCCGCTGCCCTCCCACAGGCGCATGGACACCAGCATCACCTGCACGGTGCCCGAGGGTGCCCTGCCGGCCCCCGTGTCCGTGTGTGTGCGCTTTGAGCGCCGGGGCTGTGTGCACAGCAACCTCACCTTCCAGTACATGCAGAACCCAGTCATCACGGCCATCAGTCCCCGCCGCAGCCCTGTCAGGTGAGACCCCAGACCCTGACCTCTGGCTGAGCTCACTCTCTAGGGCTGCGGGTGAGCTGACAGGGCTCGCTGTATCCCACAGTGGCGGCAGGACCATCACGGTGGCTGGCGAGCGTTTCCACATGGTGCAGAATGTGTCCATGGCTGTGCACCATATTGGCCGGGAGCCCACGGTGAGGGGGCTGGGACCAAGGTGGGTGGGGAGCGGCCAGTAGCCCTGATTGACTCTCACGCTGCTGTATCTGTCTTCTCTCTGCCTCTCTGTCTCTCCCTCTCTCTCTCTGTCTCCTTAAACCTCAATCTCTCCCCGTTTCTCCTGCCCGTCTGTCCATCCTCAACCTTGGCCCTGGCCCTGGCCCTTCCCTACCAGCTCTGCAAAGTTCTCAACTCCACCCTAATCACCTGCCCGTCCCCTGGGGCCCTGAGCAATGCATCGGCACCGGTAGACTTCTTCATCAATGGAAGGGCCTACACCGATGAGGTGGCTGTAGCCGAGGAGCTGCTGGACCCCCAGGAGGCCCGGCGGGGCAGCAGGTTCCGCCTGGACTACCTCCCTGACCCACAGTTCTCCACGGCCAAGAGGGAGAAGTGGATCAAGCACCACCCCGGGGAGCCCCTCACCCTGGTCATCCATGTGAGTTCCAGCGGGTACCAGTGCAGGAGTGAGCGGGGCCGAGCTCAGCCGCAGACCTCAGCAAGCACTCCCTCTCTGTTCCTGCAGAAGGAGCAGGACAGCCTAGGGCTCGAGAGCCACGAGTACCGGATCAAAATAGGCCAAGTGGCCTGTGACATCCAGATCGTCTCGGATAGAGTCATTCACTGCTCGGTCAACGAGTCCCTGGGCACGGCCGAGGGGCAGTTGCCCATCACAGTGAGTGAACGGGGAACCCCAGGTGGAGGCAGACCTGGCCCCCAGCCCTGCCCCTCACCCAGCGTATCAGAGCTAAGTGTTGTCGTGCTCAGTGGATGACGCCAAGTGGAGTTTTACATCCCCACTTGACAGATGAGGCCCAAGAACTTAGTCACCTGCTCCAGGGCAGTGATTGGCCCCAGATAGGCCAGATGGGGCTGGACTTTCAGAGGCCATTAGAAGTCTCCCTTGTTCCACTTGATGCTCCACGTCAAGTTTGGGCTGCCAGTCACGTGCAGAGTCACGGAGGGGAGGGATACAGGAGGAGTGCCGAGAGGGGCCAGAAATGAGACCTTTTCTATGCTGTATCTGCTTGCATGCCTCCTGGGATGGGAAACCCCTTCCCTCTCAAGGCAGCACATGCCGCCCAGGACGGGTCTGACTGCCAAAGCTCTCTTTCACCTGCACCCCAGTCCCAGTTATGCCCTCTGAATCCTCAGCCTTTGCCTGTTTCCCTGGTCATCAGACAGTCCTCCAGATACTTGGGGACAGCAGCCAGGCCCTGTGAACTGCCCTGCCTTCGGCTCCTCCACTGCCCCTCCCAGGCCGTAGTAATAAACACAGCCCATATTGAGTCTCCCCTCTCTGCCAGGGCTAGCCAAGCATCATCCCCTTTAGCCCTCACAGCATCCCCAGGAGGTGGGCCTGGTTATCTCTGTGTTTATAGATGTGGCCTCTGAGGTTCAAAGAGGTTAGGTGACTTGCCCAGGAGCCCACAGCTAGTGAGGAGAGGAGCCAAAGCACGAGTCCGGGGAAGCTACAGCTCCCTCCTCCCGCCTCTGCCCAGATCCAGGTAGGGAACTTCAACCAGACCATTGCCACACTGCAGCTGGGGGGCAGTGAGACCGCCATCATTGTGTCCATCGTCATCTGCAGTGTCCTGCTGCTGCTCTCTGTGGTTGGTAAGGAGACTTATTCTCGTGACACCTTGGAGGGCACACCTGCCCCCACCTTGTCCCAGCCCCTCAGAAGACTGGCAGATAGGAGAAGAGGAGTGATGGGCTGGGGACACAGCTGAAACAAAAGCTTGGTGGTGGGTTACTCACTGAGAGATGTGCCCTGGCTGCGGCACAGATGGGTGGAGGATGGTAGATGCTGGGGGATGCGCTGGGTCCAGGCCGTGGGCCCTGACTGCCTGGCAGAGGAACTTGGAACTTTGTCCCGGAACCAGTAAGGGGCTACTGGAGGAGCTTAAAAGGGAAGCTTAACCTACACATTTGGTAGGCTATCCCACTATGAAACTGATGGTTGTAAAGGTGATACAGTTGATCCTTGAACAACACGGAGCTGGGGGCGCTGACCCCCCCCCCCCACAGTCCGAAATCTATGTATAACTTTTGACTCCCTCCAAAACTTAACTACTAATAGCCTCCTGTTTCTGGAAGCCTTACCAATAACATAAACAATCAACACACATTTTGTATTTATATGTATTATATACTATAGTCTTACCATAAAGTAAACTGGAAAAAAGAAAATGTTATTAAGAAAATCACAAGGATGAAAAAAATACATTTTCAGTACTCACTGTATTTATTTTTAAAAATCTGCAGGTAAGTGGGCTTGTGCAGTTCAAACCCAGCTGTCCAAGGGTCATCTGTGTGTGTGTATATTTCCCCCTTCCCCACCCCAGTAAGGGATTATAATATAATACTACTGTGTCACCTTTTAAATGTTTCATAATTCACAAGTTAACACCCGGTCATCGTAGAAAGAATCGAAAATGGTAAAAAGCAGAAAGAGAAGAAATCGCCCATAGTTCTCTCACCCAAAGAAAGCCACTGTTCACCCCTATTTTTTTTGACCTCCTCTATTTCCGACCTGGGCCGGTTCACCCCTCCTTAGGCAACCTGATGGTCCCCCGCTCCCGGGAGGTCACCATACTGATGCCGAACTTAGTGCGGACATCCGACCGGCATAGCACATCACAGCCCAGAACTTCTGGGCTCAAGCAATCCTCCTGCCTCAGCTTCCCAAGTAGCTGGGACTACACACATGTGCCACTGCACCTGGCAAGGATCCTGAGCCTGGGAGACCCCTGTTTTATTTTAACTGACATATAATTTTATGTTAGTTACAGGTGCACAACACAGTGATTCAGTATTTTGATGTAGTTGCCTTCTGTCACTATACAAAGTTCTTATAATGTTATTGACTATAGTCCCTATGTTGTACATGACATCCCCAAGACATGTGTTTTTTTTTTTTTAATTTTTTTTTCAACGTTTTTTATTTATTTATTTATTTTTGGGACAGAGAGAGACAGAGCATGAACGGGGGAGGGGCAGAGAGAGAGGGAGACACAGAATTGGAAACAGGCTCCAAGCCATCAGCCCAGAGCCTGACGCGGGGCTCGAACTCACGGACGGCGAGATCGTGACCTGGCTGAAGTCGGACGTTTAACCGACTGCGCCACCCAGGCGCCCCCCAAGACATGTGTTTTATAAGTGGAAGTTTGAACCTTTTCATCCCCTTTACCTATGTCACCTATTCCTGCACATCCCTCCCCTCCAGCAACCACCAGATTGTTTTCTGTATCTACGAGTGTTTCTGTTTTGTTTGTTTTGTTTTTTTAGATTCCACATATAAGTGAAATCACAGAACATTTGTCTTTCTCTGACTTATTTCTTAGTGTAATACCCTCTAGATCCATCCATGTTGTCACAAATGGCAAGATTTCATTCTTTTTTAGGGCTGAGTAATATTTTATGTATGTATACCATTACTTCTTTATCCACACATTTATCCAGGGACACTCAGCTTGCTTACACGTCTTGGCTATTGTAAATAATGCTGCAGTGAACATAGGGGATGCATGTATCTTTTTGAATTAGTATATTTGTTTTCTTCAGCAGATGAATAACCCAGAAGTGGAATTGCTGGCTCCTAGGACAGTTTTATTTTTATCTTTGAGGAACCTCCATACTGTTTTCCACAGTGGCCGCATCAATTTATGTTCCTCCCAACAGTTTACCAGGGCTTCCTTTTCTCCACATTCTTGCCAACACGTGTTATTTCTTGTCATTTTGATCCGAGCCATTCTGACAGGTGTGAGGTGCTATCTCATTGTGGTTTTGATTTGTATTTCCCTGACGATGAGTGATGTCGAGCATCTTTACATGTGTCCGTCGGCCATCTGTGTCGTCTTTGGAAAAATGTCTCCTCGGGTCCTCTGCCCATTTGTTAATCAGGTTGTTTGGTTTTTGTTATTCAGTTGTATGGGTCTTTATGTATTTTGGATATCAACCTTTTATCGGATGTATCATTTGCAAGTATCCTCTTCCATTTAATAGGTTGCCTTTTTATTTTGTGGATGGTTTCCTTCACTGTCCAAAAGCTTTTGAGTTTGATGTCATCCTATTTGTTTATTTTTGCTTTTGTTGTCCTCACCTGAGGAGACATAGCCAAAAAAAATATTGCTAAGGCTGCTGTCCAAGAGCTTGCTGCTTATGTTTTCTTCTAGAAGTTATGGTTTCAAGCCTCACGTTTAAGTCTCTAATTCATTTTGACTTTATTTTTGTATATGGTGTAAGAAAGTGGTCTGGTTTCATTCTTTTTGCATGTGGCTGCCCAGATTTCCCAACACCATTTATTGAAGAGACTGTCTTTTCCCCCTTGTATATTCTTGCCTCCTTTGTTGAAGAATAATTGGCCATGCAAGGATGAGTTTATTTGTGGATTCTCTTCTAGTCCATTGATCTATATGCCTGGTTTTGTGCCAGTACCGTACTGTTTTGGTTACAATAGCTTTGTGGTATAGTTTGAAATATGGGAGCATGATCCTTCCCGCTTTGTTCTTCTTTCTCAAGATTGCTTTGACTATTTGGGGTCTTTTGTGGTTTCCTGAAAATTTTAGGATACTTTATTCTAGTTCTGTGAAATATAACATAGGTATTTTGATAGGAATTACATTGAATCTGTAGATTGCTTTGAGTAATATGGGCATTTTAACAATACTTCTTCCAAGGTATGAGCGTGGTATCTCTTTCCTTTTTTTGTGTGTCATCTTCAGTTTTTCTCATCAATGTCTTATAGTTTTCAGAGTACAGATTTCTTACCCCCTTGGTTAAATTTATTCCTAGGCATTTTATTCTTTTTGGTGCAGTTGTAAATGGTATTGTTTTCTTATTTCTTTTTCTGAATTGTTCTTTATTAGTATATAGAAACACAGTAGATTTCTGTATGTTAATTTTGTATCCTGTGACTTAACTGAATCCGTTTAATAGTTGTAATAGTTTTTTGGTGACATCTTTAGGACTATCTACATATGTTATATCATCTGCAAACTGTGGCAGTTTTACTTCTTCCTTTCAAATGTGGATGCCTTTTATTTCTTTTTCTTGCCTAATTGCTGTGGCTAGGACTTCTAAGTGCTATGTTGAATAAGATTGATGAGAATGGGCATCCTTCCTGATCTTAGAGGAAATGCTTTCAGCTTTTCACCATTGAGTTTGATATTAGCTGTGGGTTTGTCCTATATGGCCTAATTATGTTGAGGTACATTCCCACTATACCCACTTTGTTGAGAGTTTTTATCATAAGTAGATGTTGAATTTTGTCAAAGGCTCTTTCTGCGTCCATTGAGATGATCATATGATTTCTAGCTTCATTTTTATGTTAATTTGGTGTATCATGTTGTATGATTTGTGGGTGTTGAACCATCCTTGTGTTCCTGGAATGAATCCTACTTAGTCATGGTGTGTGATCCTTTTTTTTAAAGTTTATTTATTTATTTATTTATTTATTTATTTATTTATTTATTTATTTTGAAAGAGAGAGAGAGCATGAATGGGAGAAGGGCAGAGAGAGAGGGAGAGGAATTCCAAGCAGAGTCCATGTTGTCAGCACAGAGCCTGATGCAGGCCTTGTGAGATGCAGAGCCTGATGCAGGTACTGTGAGATCATGACCTGAACCAAAAATCAAGAGTCAGACACTTAACTGACTGAGCCACTCAAGCACCTCGAGGGTGTACAATTTTTTAAATGTATTGTTGAATTTGGTTTGCTAATATTTTTGCATATTTTTTGCACCTTTGTTCATCAGTGATATTGGCCTGTAATTTTCTTTTTTTTGTAGTCTCTATCTGGTTTTGACTTTATAAAATGAGTCTGGAAGTATTCCTTTCTCTTCAATTATTTGGAATAATATCAGGATTGGTATTAACTCTTCTTTAAATGTTTGATAGAATTCACCTGTAAAGCCATTTGGATCTGGACTTCTGTGTTTTGGGGAGTTTTTAAATTACTGATTTAATTTCATTACTAGTAATCAGTATATTCAGATTTTCTATTAATTATTCAGTCTTAAAAGATTGTATATTTCTAGAAATTTATCCATTTTTTCTCGGTTGTCTAATTTGTTGGTGTGCAACATACAGTGTTATCTTTTATATTTCTGTGGTATCAGTTGCAATTTCTCCGTTTTCATTTCTGATTTAATTTAGTCCTTTTTTTTTTTTTTCCTGGATGAGTCTGGCTAAAGGTTTGTCAATTTTGTTTCTTATCAAAGAACCAGCTCTCGGTTTCATTGGTCTGTTCTATTGTTTTTCAGTCTATTTCATTTATTTCTCCTCTGATCTTTATTTCCTTCCTTCTACTAACTTTGGGCTTTGTTCTTTTTCTAGTTCCTTTAAAGTTAGGTCATTCAAGACTTCTCATTTCCTGAAGGAGGCCTGTATCACTAGCGAACTTCCCTCTTAGAATGGCTTTTTCTGCAACCCAAAGATTTTGGACTGCCATGCTTCTGTTTTCATTTGCCTCCATGTATTTTTTTTTTTTTTAACTTCCTCTTTGGTTTTTTCATTTACTCATTGGGTGTTCGGTAACATGTTGCTTAGTCTCTACATGTTTGTGCCTTTTCCCATTTTCTACTTGTAATTAATTTCTAGTTTCATGCTGTTGTGGTCAGAAGAGATGTTGGATATTACTTCAGTTTTCTTAAATTTATTGAGACTTGTTTTGTAGCCTAATATGTGACCCATCCTAGAGAATGTTCCATGTGCACTTGAAAAGACTATGTATTTTGCGGTTTTTGAGATTTTATTTAAATTTTTTTAATGTTTACTTATTTTTGAGAGAGAGAGAGAGAGCGTGAGTAGGGGAGTGGCAGAGTGAGAGGGAGACACAGAACTTGAAGCAGGCTCCAGGCTCTGCGCTGTCAGCACAGAGCCTGATGCAGGGCTTAAACGCATGGACTTTGAGATCATCTGATTCGAAGTCAGATGCTTAACCAACTGAGCCACCCAGGCGCCCTGAGATTTTATTTTATTTTGAGAGGGAGAAAGTGCATGTGAGCAGGGGCAGGGCAGAAGGAGAGGGAGAGACTCTTAAGCAGACTTCAGGCCCGTGCAGAGCCCGATATGGGGCTCTATCTCACGACCATGAGATCATGACCTGAACCAAAATCAAGAATCAGATGCTCAACAGACTGAGCCACCCAGACTGAGCAAGGTGTCACTTGCTGTTTTTGGATGGAGTGTTCTGTATATATCTGTTAAGTTCAGCTGGTCCAGTGCGTCATTTAAAGATGATGTTTCCTTATTGATGTTCTGTCTGTGTTGTCTATCCATTGATGTAGGTGGGGTGTTAAAGTCCCCGACTATTATTATGTTGTTGTCTGCTTCTCCATTTAGGCTTGTTAATATTGCCTTGTATATTTAGATGCTTTCATGTTGGGTGCAGAAATATTTACAAATGTTGTATTCTCTTGTTGGATTGACTCTGTTTTAAAATCTATTGTGTCTGATGGAAGTATTGCTACCTTAGCTTTTTTTTATGTTTCCATTTGCATGGAATATTCTTTTCACTTTTAGCCTGTGTCCCCACACTTCTGAAATGAGTCCCTCATGGGCAGCAGATAGATGCATCTTGTTTTTGTGTTGGTTTGTATCCGTTCATCCATGTCTTTTCATTGGAGAATTCAGTCCATTTATATTTAAAGTAATTATCGATAGGTACATACTTATTGCCATTTCATTATTTTCTGGATATTTTTGTAGTTTTTCTCTGTTCCTTACTTCTTTTGCTCTCTTCCCTTGTGGTCTGACAGCTTTCTTTAGTGGTGTGCTTAGATTTTTTTCTTTTGTGTATTTTATATAAGTTTTTTCTTTGTGGTAACGGCAAGGTTCACATATAACATCTTAGGTTCATAACAGTTTCTTTAAAAAATTTTTTTTTGATGTTTATTTTGGAAAGAGAGAGAGACAGAGCATGGGCAGGGGAGGGGAGGGGCAGAGGGAGAGGGAGGCACAGAATCTGAAGCAGGCTCCAAGCTCTGAGCTGTCAGCACAGAGCCCGACACGGGTTCAAACTCACGAACAGTGAGATCATGACCTGAACTGAAATCGCACACTTAACCAACTGAGCCACCCAGTCACCCCTATAACAACAGTCTCTTTTAAGTTGATATTAAGTCAATTTTGAGCACATTCCAGAGCTTTATATTTTTACTCTCCCCCATTTTATATTTTTGATGACACACTTTACATCTGTTTGTTTTATGTATCTCTTAGCTAATTATCGTATTTTAATTAATTTTACTACTTTTGTCTTACTCTTCATACTTGCTTTCTAAGTGTTTGACCCACTACCTTTATTTTATAATGTTTACCACTAGTTTAAACACACACACACACACACACACACACGCACACACACACCACTTCTTTTTATAAGAATAGGACATCAGAGTTATTTTCCAGGGCGTTCCCCAACCCTTTACCCTGTAGGAGTTTTCAGCCCACCAGGGAGGGGAGGACTGTAGGCCGGGGCAACCGTCCACCTTCCCACACCCTGCCCAGAGGAGCAGGAAGCCAGCAGGACCTCTCACTCCAGGCCCAGGCCCTGCACACTGCCATGTGCCGACAACTGTTTTCCAAAGGGCATTCCAGGCCTGACCTGCCTCTCTACTGCCTGCAGCCCTGTTTGTCTTCTGTACCAAGAGCCGCCGTGCAGAGCGCTACTGGCAGAAGACTCTGCTGCAGATGGAGGAGATGGAATCTCAGATCCGAGAGGAAATCCGAAAAGGTAGTGGGTGGGGAGCATGCGGGACTGTGGACCTTGGCTTTCCCATCTGGGGAATGGGTTCAGGATCTACTCACAGCTCCCTGCCTATCCACCAGGGTTTGCCGAGCTGCAGACAGACATGACTGATCTGACCAAGGAGCTGAACCGCAGCCAGGGCATCCCTTTCCTGGAGTATAAGCACTTTGTGACCCGTACCTTCTTCC
Source organism: Prionailurus bengalensis (assembly GCF_016509475.1). Classification (NCBI taxonomy): domain Eukaryota; kingdom Metazoa; phylum Chordata; class Mammalia; order Carnivora; family Felidae; genus Prionailurus; species Prionailurus bengalensis. Next base: position 54,188,098 of record NC_057348.1, on the reverse strand, counting down.
CTAAGGTCAGCCGGCACCCTTGCCAGTCACCTCAGGGGTTCCTTGATCTCTTTCTGAGCCATGCCAACCTAGAGGGCACTTTTAAGCAGATGGGAAAACTTGGTGCTACGTGGACCCCTTGAGCAATGCGTAACCTGCATGCACATTTATGGCAGCCCTGGCTATCTGCCCTCGCCTGCCAAGGGAGGGGTCCCAGTTTCTCCTCTCACTCTTCTTTATTCATTTGATGTTTAACTGTCCATATGGAAGCCGGCTCTTAGCCCCACTCTCCTGGCGGGTAGGGCCTGCCTCTCCCTTCACTAAGGGGGCTCTCCTAGCCCCCAGTGCCCGCCCCCCCCAGCCTCTCTCAGCCCTGGTGGGCCCCTTCCCAGTCAGGCTTTTGGTCTCCACGTCCCCTCCTCCTGCCCACGGGACTCTACCTCAAGCCTCCCACCCCTCTTTGCGTTCCAGGGGCTGCTGCCCTGTCCCCCCCTTCCCGGGCCCAGCAAGAGCATATGTGCTGGTGTCCACTACCCTGCTTCTTGCCCTTCTGCACTGTTTACCCTGCGGCAGCCCAAACAAGGCCACGCTGTAGTTCCCGCTGGCCTCTCTGCGCTTTCTCCCGTTCCCCACTGAGCTGCTTTTGCTTCCTCTTAAGCCTTGTGCATTGCCACACCTTGTGTCGTGAGGTTCCACCCTTTCCTTTCCCCCATGAAGCCCCTTGGGTCTCTGGACCCTTAAGGCCCTGCGCATGGCCTACTGCCTCTTCTTCCTTGACAAGGCATCCCTTTGCATTTGTTGAGCGGCCCTTGTGTGCTGGTGAGGGGAGACGCAGCCCTGCTGAGATGCTGGGGGGTGGTCTGCCCCTACAGTGTTCCTCTCTCTATGAAGAACGTTATGTGCTGCCCTCCCAGACCCTCAACTCCCAGGGCAGTGCCCCGGTGCAGGAGACCCACCCATTGCTGGGAGAATGGAAGGTGAGTACCCCATGCAGGTGCATGACTTAGAGCCAACCCACCCCTCTTTGGGCCCTGCTTTCCTGTTCATCTGATCCACGGGTCCGAATCACCAGGAGTTGGGAGGAAGGAGTCAGTTATTGCAAGATAATGAGCCCTTCATCCCAGGAGGCATTCAAGTGTCCATTCAGGGTGTGGTAAGTGCTGACCCTAAGCCAGGTAGTGAGGAGAGAGGATTGGGCCCTTCTGGATATCCCACTCCATCTGCTGCTTAGAGAATGGAAAATGAGAGGTTCTCACGTAGAAGGAATCTGGGTTACCTCCAGGCACCTTTGACCTTCTGTGAGCCCCATTTTTCAGCTCAATTGAGCTGTTATTCCCAGTCATGGGGAGTTAAGAGACCTCTACCATGAAAAGGTGGTGAGCTCCCCATCCCAGGAGGCATTCAAGGAGACATTCAGGGCATTATAAGTGCTGACTCCTAGGCCTGGTAGAGGCACCAAACCCCTGTGGACTCCCCAGCACCAATTGCTTCCGCAGATCCCGGAAAGCTGCCGGCCCAACATGGAAGAGGGGATCAGCCTGTTCTCCTCATTGCTCAACAATAAGCACTTCCTCATTGTTTTCGTGCATGCGCTGGAGCAACAGAAAGACTTTGCAGTGCGTGACAGGTCAGGCTGCAAGGCTCTGGGAGAGGGACAGGGGCCTGTCAGAGGCCACACAGCCCGTCCTGGGTTGGGTGGGGCAGTTTGCAAATCACCTTGCCCACTAGGCAATGGGCATCTACCCAGCACCAGGCCCTTTCCTGACTTTTCTGGGCCTGGATGCCCAAGGTCTAGGCTCGTGGGCACAGAGGTTACTGTGGATGCTAGAGAAAGTGGCCCTTTCTCCAGGTGGGTTTGAGCTGTGCCCACCCATCTGCCAGGCACCAACCACACAGGCATACTTGGGCTCGCCAGGGCCACGAGGCAACACCGGCACCCCCTCCTCCCACTCCTCAGATCCCAGGGCCTCTGGCTGCAGCCAGTGCTGATGCCCCACACCCACCCGCAGGTGCAGCCTGGCCTCCCTGCTGACCATCGCGCTCCACGGCAAGCTCGAGTACTACACGGGCATCATGAAGGAGCTGCTGGTGGACCTCATCGATGCCTCGGCTGCCAAGAACCCTAAGCTCATGTTGCGGCGCACAGAGTCTGTGGTTGAGAAGATGCTCACCAACTGGATGTCCATCTGCATGTACAGCTGTCTGCGGGTGAGGGGGGCGGAGCTGCACCACCAGGGCAGCGGGGACCACCACCTCCCAAGCCCATGTCACGTCAACTCTGTCATCTTTGTGCAGATGAGGAAAGAGGGGCTCAGGGAGCAAGGAGAGTCCTAGAGGGTCCATTATACAGACGGGGGAACTGAGGCTCAGGGAAGCCCGGCCTGGCTTCCTGTAGGGGCTCGGAGCAAGCTCAGGGCAGAACAGAGACTGTCACCGGGCTTTGTTCTGGAAGATTGCTGTCTTGGTCATCAAACCCTCCCTTGCGTGCCTTTGGGCCACAGCTCTGAGTTCACATGATAAATCAGGCCCAGTCCCAGCCCTTAAGATTCCCCCAGGCTTAGAGCGGACAGGTGTGGAAATGGCAATTAAAATACAGAGCGATAAATGCCACACAGTGGCACTCCACCACCGATGCCTTGGACCCGGTTAGAGGGCTCAAGGTGGCTTCCTGGAAGAGGCAACCCTAAGCTCGGGTCTGAGGGCTTAGCGGGAGGGTTGGGGTATGAGGCCCAGCCTGGCCCAAGACTCTCTCTACTCACCAGCTTGTGATTTGACACCACATTCCGTGTTCTAGTTCTCCCTAAACGCACCCTGGGTGGCTTAGCAGAGTCACGGGCCTGGGAGCCAGCTGATCTGGGGGCTCGAGTCTAGCTCTGCTACCTCCCCACTGGGTGACCCTGGGAAGGTTGATTGTCCTCTCTGAGCCTCAGCAGCGAGGGGGATATCCCATGCCTGGAAGAGTTGCTGGGATGACCAAATGAATGTGCCTGCCCCCAGACAGTGGTTTTCCACCTTAGAATCCATGGAGACACAGGGGGCGGGAGGGGGTGTAGTGGACAGGAGTCAGGGAGATGTGGGGAGAATGACACCAGGATCCAAAAGGAGGATGTTACACAGTGTGGAGGTGTTAGCGGAAGGGGTAGTGAAGGCATTCAAGGTGGGGGCCACAGCATGGCCAAAGGCTTGGGACCTGGAACATGGAGGGTGGGCAGGGAGGCAGTGCGGGCTGGGCTGGGCTGGGCTGGGGCAGGCTGGGCCTCTGACAGCCCTGTGCACACCCCAGGAAACAGTTGGGGAGCCATTCTTCCTGCTCCTGTGCGCCATCAAGCAGCAGATCAACAAGGGCTCCATTGATGCCATCACAGGCAAGGCCCGCTACACACTCAACGAGGAGTGGCTGCTGCGGGAGAACATTGAGGCCAAGCCCCGGGTGAGTTGGGCGGAACCAGGGCAGCTAGCTGGGCAGCAAGGTGGGAACCATCTCCCAGGCTGACTGGGAGGGAAACCCGCATGCCCGGAGCATCCTGACCTTAATCGTGACCCAGTCGCCCTGGGCAGGCTGTTGCCTTGCCTGGGCCCTGGGTAACGATGGAAGGGACTCGCTGACTGTCTTCTCTTGTCTCATGCAGAACCTGAACGTGTCCTTCCAGGGCTGTGGCATGGACTCGCTGAGTGTGCGGGCCATGGACACAGACACGCTGACACAGGTCAAAGAGAAGATTCTGGAAGCCTTCTGCAAGAATGTGCCCTACTCTCAGTGGCCACGCGCGGAGGATGTTGACCTCGGTGGGCAGGGGCCGGGTGGCGGGCCTTAGCCTTTGGGCTGCTCCAGCGGGAGCTGTCCCTTGCCTTGGTTGTATACTCCTTTCAGTTAGTGAATGTACGTTAACTGAGGCACCGGGGACATGGAGATGGATGATCAGACAAGATGCCCATCACCAGGGAGCTCCTATTCTGGCAGGGAGACGGGTACTGCAGTGTGAGCAAGCTGCAAACAACATCAAAAAGTATTCAGGAAAGGCTTCCTCAAGGAGGGGGAGTTGGAGTGGGTTTTGAGGGATGCATAGGAGTTCTAGTTAGACCAAAAAGCTGAGAACATTCGTTCTATGACCACAGGCTTTTCATAGCACCTGGTCTGTCCAGGCCCTGTTGCAAGCACCAGGTTCTGATGATAAATAGGTGCTAGGTACAGTGACTGTTCACAGCAGGTTGCTCGCCAGGGCTGGTAGGCCGGGGCCAGGATGGGGTAGGTGATGATGTTGGGCAGGCACTCAGTCACCCAGATCCTGGAAGGGCAGAGTCTGTACCTAAGGACAGTGGGGTCATGGAAGGTATGTGATCCCTTTCACACGCGGTACCTTTTATTTCATTGGCATTAATAAAGTAACAATGTCAAAAATGAGGACATTTCTAAACCTGCTCTGTGCCCACCATACTCTCTCCTCTGGATCTTTTTCCTCCTCCCCATTCTACAGATGGAAAAATGGAGGCTCAGAGAGAGGCATGGCTTGCCCTGGGTTCCACAGAGAGAGCAAGAGACCTCTCCCTGGGGGGCCCAGGCTGGTGCTGCACCCTCCAGCCAGCTCCCCGCCCCTGACACCCTGCTCCCTGCCCCCAGAGTGGTTCGCCTCGAGCACACAGAGCTATATCCTCCGGGACCTGGATGACACGTCTGTGGTGGAAGATGGCCGCAAGAAGCTCAACACACTGGCCCACTACAAGGTGAGGGCCCCGGCCCCACCCATCCCCCACTTCCACCCTCCCTAACTTCTGACCTCTGACCTCGGCCTCTCCCCTCCTGTCAGATCCCCGAAGGTGCCTCCCTGGCCATGAGCCTCACAGACAAGAAGGACAACACACTGGGCCGAGGTAGCACCGGTGGACATGGGGAGGGTGTCTAGGCCAGGCCTGGGCTCTTTCTGAGCAGTCATCATAGGGAACCTGAGGCTTTAAGAGGCAGGACTGGGCCGGACTATTGTCTCCTTGGTTGAGGCAAGGGCCAGGCCAGCCCCTCTGCCCCAGTACTGCTTGGGCAGGGCCTGTGGCCAGGCCTCCTCAGGCTAGTATCCTGCGGGCAGCCAGAGAGAGGCCCCAAAAGGGCGGGATGTGGTTTCAAGAGGTCTGGGCAGCTGCCAGGCTGGAGGGGGAGCTGGTCTGTCCATCTGGGCTTCAGGCTGTGTCCCTGCCTCAATTCCACCCCCATCCACACCCTCAGGCTCCCCAGGCCCAGCTGCCCAGCTGCCAGGCATGGGGTCCTCGGCTCCCGGCATCTCAGGGTCCCCTCCTGAGGTCAGGAGCAGGACCTTGGGCCTGTCCCCACAACTTAGGAGGTCTGGGTTGGGCAGTGGAGGGGGTGAGGGCAGCCAGCCTTTTCCCCTCTGAGGGTCTTTCCCCTGTCCATCTGTTGACTCTCTCTCTGTCCCTCTGTTTCTCCTTTCTCATGTGTCTGTTTCTCACTGCCTCTATCTCATTCTCGGTGTCTCTCTGGATCGCTCTCTCTCTGCCTCTCTCCATCTTAATGTCTCCATTTCTGTTTGTCTCCCCTCCTCTCTCTTGTTTATTTATTGTGTTTTCCATCTCACAGTGAAAGACTTGGACACGGAGAAGTATTTCCATCTGGTAAGTGCCCGGCCTCTGGCCCTGGGGGCGCCCGCCCTCACCGGGTGTGGACTTGGCTTCCTGCCACCCTAGGCCTCTGGGGAAAGCATTCCCAGCCCTGGGAAAGGCTGGGGACTAGGGAGCAGAGGGTAGGTCCCAGAATCACCCTCATCCCTTGGGCACCACAAAGCGCATGTGGAGCCAGATACCTGTGGGTTGTGGGATTAGACCGCCCACAGGATGGCCAAGGGTGGTACCAGGTGCTGGACTGGCCCCCTTCCCGGCCTCCTAGGTGTTGCCCACGGACGAGCTGGCAGAGCCCAAGAAGTCCCACCGGCAGAGCCACCGCAAGAAGGTGCTACCAGAGATCTACCTGACTCGCCTGCTGTCCACCAAGGTGGGCCTCACCTCTCCTCCCTGTCAACGGGCCAGCTATGTGTACATGCCTGGGTATGGTGGGGGGGTAGAGTTCTGTGGGGGCAGAAGGGCTCCCTGCATGAGAGGCTGAGGGCTTTGTGCTGCTCCTGGGGAGTGATTTGCTCACAGCCATGAAAGGTGCCTAACAGACAACTTCTGTATTAGCCAAAGTAACAGGGCAGCAGAGGCCCAGAGGGGTCAGTACTGCCCCCAAGGTCACATAGCTCAGGTGGCCTTACCCATTCCCCGCTTTGTGCTCCAGTATTTGGATTAGTCCTTTCAGTACCCCTGGGAGGAGAATTTCACTAACCTATTTCACTGAGAAGAAAACCAAGGTCCAGAGAAGTTAGGTGACCAGCCTGATAGTATTATGGCTTTCCCATTCACCATCCCAAGCACTCCGAGCTCCCTGAAGCTAGGAGAGGTGCACACTCCCCTCCCCCCATGACCCTGGGCTGACCGTAGCCACCCCACTCCTCTGCAGGGCACACTGCAGAAGTTTCTGGATGACCTGTTCAAGGCCATCCTGAGCATCCGTGAAGACAAGCCGCCACTGGCCGTCAAGTACTTCTTTGACTTCCTGGAGGAGCAGGCTGAGAAGAGGGGGATCTCAGATCCTGACACTCTGCACATATGGAAGACCAACAGGTTGGTGGGCCAATGGTGTGTGGGCGGCGGGCAGGCAGGCAGGGAGGGATGTGCGGCTTCATTGTTTCAACGTGGGCAGCAATAGTGCAGCAGTTCAGACCCTGGTCTCTCAGTCCACCTGCCTGGATTCAGTTCCTCTTTTGCCGCTTCCTAGCTGTGTGACTTTGGATAAGTGACTTCACTTCTCTGTGCTTTAGTATTCCCAGCTGTAAAACCAGGGCAATGAAAGTGATCCACCTTAATTGTAAGAATGAACTAAAAGCAAGCATTGTATAAGTTTTGTCTTTACCATCATTTCTCTCTTCCACCCCTCTTGGGCGGGTACCCTCAGCTCCATTTGACAGATGAGAAGCACAAGGCTCACAGAGCAGTGCCCACCCAAGATCACACAGCCCTTGCAGTGGCAGAACCGGGCTCAAACCCACGCGATCTGACTCCTATACCCAGTTCATAGCCTTCCTTCAAGGCTTTCCAGGTCACAGAACCCCACAACTTGTTGAAAACTTCAGCCTGAACCTCAGTAAAAATGACGCCTAGAAGTTACTGTGCAGCTGCAGGGGCTTCTCAGACCTCTGGGGGAGGGTCCTCCACTCCAAGCTGTTGAGTCAGTGGGTGGCCCTGGGGTGGGGGCACTACCAACCCTTTCTGGCCTCCTGAGACCAAGGCCAAAGATCCAGGCCCTGCCCTCCCTCAGCCCTTTCTGGCTGCTCAGTGGCCCCAGCTAATGGTGGACTTCCTGCTGCTGTGCAAGGGCTGGGAGGAGGAGCCATGTGCTGCCAGGAAGGGCAGGGTTGGGGGGGGGGGGGTTCTTCTAATGAGAACCAGGACTTGGCTTGAGGCTCCCTTGTGAGAGCAGAAGGTTCTGTGGGGGGTTGGGAGTGGGTATGAAGGTAGCCTGGGCCTGCAGCCCCTGCCCCAGTGTCCTGCCCGCTGCATGCCAGAAACCCAGCTCTTGGCCCCTCAGCTGCTACAGCTGGCAGAGATGATCATCAACCCTATTTATGGATGAACAAACGGAGGTTCTGTCTTGGGTCTAAGCCCCTCTGACCTTGGGGGGGCAGGGGGTAAAGCCAGCCTGTCCTCTGGGCCTGGCTGCCTCCCTCCTTCGAACCCCTCAACGACCACTTCCTTTGCTGCCCCACCCCTCACCCCACCTCCATCACTCCCATCCCATAGCCTTCCTCTCCGGTTCTGGGTAAACATTCTGAAGAACCCCCAGTTTGTCTTCGACATTGACAAGACAGACCACATCGACGCCTGCCTCTCTGTCATCGCTCAGGCTTTCATTGATGCCTGCTCCATCTCCGACCTCCAGCTGGGCAAGGTCTGCTGCTCCTGGGGCGGGCATCCCACTGTCAGAGTGGGAGGAGGGTGCCCAGGTGGGGTGCGTGGGCCTCAGATCTTCCTGGGAGAGGAACCCAAGGAGCTCATGGCTGGGGCGAAGGGGGTTGGTGGGGACATGGGATGAGCAGGGATGTTCCAACAGAGGCAGGTGCCCAGAAACTGGCCCCTGTGGTCAGAAACCCTGCACCTGCCTCAGGTGTGCCCAGCACCACCTTCCAACATTTAGGCCATAGGGCCAGGCCCGGGGAAGCCAGTATCAATGTGGGAAACCTGCTTGGTCAGGTACAGTATCATGAAGGAATCAGCCAGGCTCCAAGTAGCAGTCCTGATGGTCAAGAGCCTGTGAGTGGGCACTGAGTAAAAGAGTGGGCAGAGGGGAACAGGGGACCAAGACCTCTGAGATGCACACGGGAGGGATATCCCCAAGAGCTCTGCAGGGGGAGGATCCGGCTGGTTTTAGAGAGTGGAGAGGAGGGAGAACTGCATTCTAGGCAGAGGGAACTACCTGGCCAGGGGCAGGGAGGTGGGGGACAATGCTGGCTGCTGTGAACATTAACGAGATGGTATAATTAGACCAGGCACTACAGGATGGCGGGTGCACGGCCCTACCTTCAGCCCATGACTTTCAGAGGCCATGAGAGAGAGAGAATGCCATCACTTCTCACATACGGTCTCTGTAGGCAGGATGCCCGTGACAAAGAACTGGGAGCGTACTTGGCGCGTTTTGCTTTCAGGCGTTGGAAATATGCAGTGGGAAATATTCCACTGAGCCAGCAATCGGGCTTCCAACAATCTTAGCCACCAAGACCCATAACCCTAAGTGAGGATACAAACGAAACAGCCAGCGTGCGACAAAGAGTTGGCGCAGAGCCTGTGCACTTTTCCCCCTAAAGGGAGTGGTTCCCCCTTCAGTCCCATAGAAAATAGGGCAGGGGTTCCATGCCAAAGGGCAGCACTGGGAGGGGGCAAAGAGCCCCTGGTCCAAAGTGATGGGGCCCTTTGTGTGGCCGACGGACAAGGGCTTGTCCAGAAACAGACAGATCTGGTCTCCACCCGCCACCTTATCTGCCTGCCGCCCCACTCCTCTCTGCCCAGGATTCTCCGACCAACAAGCTCCTCTATGCCAAGGAGATTCCTGAGTACCGGAAGATCGTGCAGCGCTATTACAAGCAGATCCACGACATGACGCCGCTCAGCGAGCAGGAGATGAACGCGCACCTGGCCGAGGAATCGCGGGTGCGGCGGGCTCCAGAGGGGCCCTGTGGGCTCGGGACCTGACCCCCAAGGAGGGGCTGTGGGAAGCTGGGGGCTTGTGTGGAAGCGTTGGGGCTGGGCCAGGGCCTGTTTTGAAGGGTGGGTTAACCACCCCTCCCCACTCCCACCTGCTTCCTTACAGAAATACCAGAACGAGTTCAACACCAATGTGGCCATGGCTGAGATCTACAAATATGCCAAGAGGTATCGCACACAGGTGAGTACCCCTGCGGGCCTGGGGTCATGGTGCCCCCCCCCGCCCCCGGCTTTCTGCCCTGCCCACCTGCACTCTGCTCAGGAAAACCCAAGGAAAGTTTCCTGCTCAAGTATTCACATCCCAGGACATTTGTGCTTTAGGTGTTGGTTGCCAGCAGTAGAAATCAGGCAGCGAGTAGATTGTTCCCCCACTGTGGTGGGAGCCTCTGGGGCCCAGGGCCTCTGGCTGTGACCCAGCTGCCCCCTGCTTCCCTGTCAGATCATGACTGCCTTGGAGGCGAACCCCACTGCCCGGAGGACCCAGCTGCAGCACAAGTTTGAGCAGGTGGTGGCTCTGATGGAGGACAACATCTATGAGTGCTACAGTGAGGCCTGAGCCTGTGGGAGACGGTGCTGGGGAGGGACACGCTGCCCTCAACTTCACTTTGATCCCCGTGCCTCTGACTGCGGCTGGGAAATGACTGAGCAGAGTCAGCTTCTGGGGAGGGGGGAATGGAAGGGCCCCTCTGAGCCTGGCAGAGGAACCCCCCCAGCCCTGGCCCCTTGGGCACCTCTCTCTGGCCCCTCCCACCTGTCCCCAGACCTGATCTCTGGGCTGGGGACTTGAAAGCTGCAGCCAGTGCCTGGTAAGGCTCCTGCCGCTCACCCACCCCCAGCTCCTGCCCCCCGCCAGCACAGCCTGGCCAGAGCCTCCCCACCCCCAGCTCTGCCACCACCACCACTGCTGCTGAAGCCCTGCCCTACATGGCCCAGCGCCCTCAAGCAGAGCCCCCCGGCCCAGAGGCCGCAGCCGGAAACACTACCTCATCCAATGTGGCAGAGGGGAGGCCTCCTTGCACCAGCCCTGGATCGGTTTCTGCGTCGGCCGCCACAATGTTGTCTCCGTCTGCTGTCACCCAGAGAGGACTCTGGTGGCACACGGTTTCAAGCGGTGTCAGATTGTGGTTGCTTGAGCGGCTGCTGGTGGAGTGGGCAGTGCCCACGGCCCGTGGGCAGGCTCTGTGGGCTTTCCCACAAGCTGGGGCGGGCAGAGGACGAGGGGACAGGTGCTGAAGGGAGGGGAGGGGGCTAAGTTGCACCAAGGCTGTAGCTGGGCTACTTGATCTTGCTGGAAGTGTTTCTAAAGATAGCACCACTTTTTTTTTTTTTTTTAAAGCTTTTATATATTAAAAAACTTCTCACGCGCCAACTGTGAATAGCTGCCGCTTGTGCAGAGGACCCGGGGAGGGGTCCCTAGGGGCTCCCAACATAACACTGGAAATGACTGTTCCAGAGGACAGGCAGACCTGGCAGAGACCCCCCCCCCCCCCCCAAAGGCCTGAAAAAAAAATCACCCATTCTGTTCCTGTCAGAAGCAACTCTCCGTGGCTGACCCGGCTCCCCCTGCAGCAGACCCAGCCAGCACTGGGACTGGCTCCGAGCCCGTGGGGGCTGGGCTGGAGGGGGTGGCTGGGAAGCTCTGGAACCTTCTTTATAATAAAAGCCTGATGGGAAAACCTGTGTGGGCTCCAGCCTTTATCCTGAGATGGCCAAGGAGGGAAAGGTGAGCTTGTAGTAGAAAGGAGAGGGCAGCCAGGTTTAGAGCCCTGCCTCTGCCATCCTCGTTCACAAGCTTGGGCAGATACCTTAGTTTTGGGAAGGCAATGGCAGGATTCAGTGGGACAATGTCTGCTTGCTCTGGGCCTGACCCATAGCCGACCTTCCCGAGCTTGGAGGGCATCCATGGGACCTCCAGGAAGATGTCGTAGCTGCCATGTGGGTCCTGCTCCTACTTACCTTTAGAACAGGCCTGTGAGGAACAGAATATTATGCCCATTTCACAGATGTAGAAACTGACTCTCAATGCAGTGGAGGAATTCCGCCCCCCACCCCCGCAGGTCATATAGCCAGGGAGCAGCAAAGTGGGGACACAAACCAGGTTGCACGGCCTCCCGATTCTTCTCATTTGTGCTTCCTCCAGGCGGTCTCCACAGTGGACCCCAAATGGGTGGGGAGGTCAAGGTGACTGTCCTAGGAAGACAGCTGATGTTTACACATGCCCCTTGAATATCTCATCAATCTTGAAAACCCCATTTTTTCACGTGAGGAAATACGCAGTTTCCCCAAGGCCGGTGTAACCCTGGACTGTTTCCAGTGGGGCAATCTGTTCCTCACAGCAGTTAACCTTCCTCAGGGTCAGCACTGCCACAGAACCCCCGGCCCACCCTGCTGGCTCGGGGCCGAAGCTGGGGGGGGGGGGGGTGTTCAACGCCACCCCCCGGGAAAAGGTCATTAGCAAACTGGCTCCCAATTAGAAGCTACTCAAGTTAATTATTTTTCCATCATAATGGGGAAAAAAAACTAAGTATACATTTATCAAGAATAAGAACTAGGACAGAAAAATTCATACAATTGAAACAAAATCCCACAAATACCAGTTCTAGAATTAATGAGAACAGAGAAGTGAGAAAAGAAAAATAAACAATTTTTAGCTTTAAAAATAGCCTTTTCCTGTACTGGCTTCGGGGTGGGGACAGATTCTTTATCTTTTCAAATTTTCTATTCTGAGCACTGATTCCTTTTTATTAAGCAGATTTTCTAATTTAAGTTATTGACACATTTGATAGGGATTTTTTTTTTTTTGGTGTGATTTGTGAACACAGGTTTCCTGCAGAAATGTCAGGAAGTACAAAAAGCACTTAGAAAATAAAGCTATGCGAACCCACCCAAGGTCAATGTCTCAGAGAATGTCGGTCCAGATTGTGTGCCTGCCTGGGTCGGGGGCTGAATAAAATTCGGGACCGGGGTGTACACACCATTTTGTAACCTGCCTTTCCCCCATGCAACAATATGTCAGTAACATCTTTCCGTGTCATTAAATATTCTGCAGCCTGTTTTCATGCCTGATTAACATGCAATTCCTTCTTGAAGTTTCACAACACATTTGCACATGGAGGAAAGCTCTGGTTTCTGGGGTCATTTCTCAACACGGAAGGTGGGCAATTTCTGTGAATTGTCCACAGTTCTTATCTGGGGCCCTGAAGACTTGCCTTGCAGCCTCAGGAGTGTCTTCGCTGTCCGAGGGTCATGGGAGGTGGAGACCTTCAGCGCAGTGTCCTCAAGCGGGGAGGAGACTCGTCCGTGTCTCACGGGTACTGGATGCTGCCCGGCCTCTGCCAGGCCAGGAATGCTAACCCGCTCCTAGCTCATGGAGTTGTGAGGCTCCGGAATGCCGCCCCAGAGCCTGGCCGGGTGCCTCCCACAACCCCCTGCCAAACCATGAAAGGAGCAGAGGCACAACCAGACCCTCTCCAAGGAAAGTGCTGGCCCAGCCCCTGCCATCTGCTCAAAGTACCCTCGGGGCCCTGCCGGCAGCCACACTACAGATACCCCAGGGAGGCTGTCAGCACAGCTAGAAAAAGCCTCATGTGGGATTCGAGGAAGGAGGGTAGGGTTTTGAAAGAGCAGGGACAGGAAGGGAACTGCCTCATGCCCCATGCTGGCCTGCCTCAGTTTCCCTTTGACTCCCATCTGCCCTCTTTCCCAATTCCTGTCCAGTTTACCTCCCTCTCCCTTCTAACTCACCCATTCTTTCTCTGCCCTGCCTGTGCTCAGTGGTCACCACTTTGACCACCTCTCTGCAGCCTCCTGCCCGAACCAAGTCCTCACCCCAGGAAATTGTCACTGTCGAGTTACCAGGCTGTGTGGACCCCAAACTGTAGACTCATCAGTGACCCCTTTCTTACATCCAACCCTTCAGCAAATTCCATGCACCTGTCTTAAACTTTTACCCAGAATCCACTACTTCTAAGCCCTCCCCTCACCTGGACCCCTGCTGCAGGAGCCGGCCTCCCACTGCTGCCCCTGTCCCCTGCTGTCACTCTGCTGCTCAGGACCCTCTAATGGCTCCTCCTCACAATTACAACAAAAACCAACGAAACCCAAAGTTCTTACCCTGGTTTACAAGGCCCTTCCTGGTCTAGCCCTGGTCTACCCTGCAGTCCTTGTCATGGTTATCTATTGCCACATAACAAACCACCCCAATGCTCAGGGGCTTAAAACAACAGCATTTATTTACAGTGGTTCCCCCTTCTCTGCGGGGGATGCATTTCAAGACCTCCAGTGGATGCCTGAAACTGCACAGTATGAACCCTATATATACTGTGTACCTTTCTAGACGTACATTCCCTTGATAAAGTGTAATTTATAAAGTAGGCACAGTAAGAGATCAACAAGTAATAACAGAGCCATTATAATACTATACTATGATAAGAATTATGTGAATGTTGTCTCTCGAAATAACTTCTTGTGATGATGGGAGATGATAAAAGGCCCATGTGGTGAGATTAAGTCAGCGAATGACGTAGGCACCCTGACGTGGCATGAGATTACTATCGACCTTCAGCTAATAGGTCAGAAAGATCACCTGTCTCCGGAGCATGGATGACCACAGGTAAATGAAACCACACAAAGCGAAAGCACAGATAAGGGGACACTACTGTCCATTGCCTGTGCATCTGCAATTGGGACAGGGTTCGGCCATGGTGTCAACTGAGGCAGCTAACTACAGCCAGAAGTTCTGGATCCAAGGGGGCACACTCCTACGACTGGCAAACTGGTCAGGGATTGCAGCTGGGGCTGAAAACTGGGATACCTCTGTTCCTTTCCACCGGCTTCTTGGGCTTTCCCACAGCATTGTGGTGGAGTTCTAAGAGCAACTACCAAAACCAAAACCAAAACCAAAACCAACACTACACACAGGGAGTAGGAGCTGCCAGTCTCTTAAGATCTGGGCCCAGAAAGCATCATAATGTCCTTTCCACTATATTCTACTGTTCAAGCAATCACAGAGCCCAGATTTAAAGGGCAGGGACGTAGTCTCCACCTCTCCATGGGAAGAGTCTCACAAATGTCACAGCACCCTGGACCTCATCTCCCATTACTGCCCCCTCATTGGACTTGAGCCACACGGACCTTCCTCCAGCTCTTTGAGCCTGTCAAGCATGCTCCCACCGCCGGGCCTTTGCTTCTCCCCTCCTTCTGCTGATTATAACAGGGCACTGCTAGGCATTGAATCGTCTCTGGCTGCTCTCAGCAACTCAAACCCACCTCTCTGCAGCCAGAGGGCTCTTTCTTTTTTTTATTTTTATTTTATTTATTTATTTTTTTAATTTTTTTTTTCAACGTTTATTTTATTTTTGGGACAGAGAGAGACAGAGCATGAACGGGGGAGGGGCAGAGAGAGAGGGAGACACAGAATCGGAAACAGGCTCCAGGCTCTGAGTCATCAGCCCAGAGCCTGACGCGGGGCTCGAACTCACGGACCGCGAGATCGTGACCTGGCTGAAGTCGGACGCTTAACCGACTGCGCCACCCAGGCGCCCCTGGAGGGCTCTTTCTAAACACATACCACTTTAGTCTCCCCCCCTTGCCTATAACCCTCCCTGGTACTCCACTGCCCCCAGGAGAAAGTCTACCTTCTCTCGTCTCCCCCAACCCTCACCCTTACCCCCACCTCATGCTCCTCTCAGAGCCACAAAACCCTTCCTTCTACCACAATGTCCAGCCCCACCTCACATGCTGGGTCCTCTGCCTGCAGCATCCTTCCCCTCAGCTGTCTCCTGCTCATCCTTTAAGACCAAAAGCTGCCTCCTCCAGGAAGCAGTCCCAGATGTCAGGCTGGGTTTAACACCCTTTCTGTGCCTCCACAGGCCTTGAACCCTTTACATTGTACAACCTGTCTCCCTGCAGGGCAGGAGTTCCTACCTGGGCCCAAGCCCCAGATGGCCAAATCCTTGGACTTCAGCCTCTCCTCACACCAATTTGTGAGGGGAAAAACACCTTTATTGATAAATAGGTTACAATGAAATAAATAGAGTAATGGTTTTTTGGGAAATAAAAACTTGAGCAGAATCTCAGTCTCTCTCCACCCCAGCTCTAGCTTTCAGCTTCTGTTTTCTTACTGGCCAGTTTGGACGACGAAGCCTTGGTGGGCATGCCGGGCTTTCTCGGGCCCTTGGGGGCCCCCGTCTTCCTGGCCAGGGGTGCAGGCACTGTCTTAGACCCACTGGCCCTAGGAGGAGCAGTGGCCTTGGCTTTGGGCCCCACCTTGGCCCCACAGGCAACAACTTCTTTAAGGACCTTGTTTTCTTTCTTTTTGGCTGGAGAAGCAACACTATTCTTGTCCTATAAGAAAGCAAACCAGGGGCAAGATGACAGAGCCGGGCAGAGTTCACACATAGCTCAGAACCCATGAGAATAGGGCTGAAATCCCAGCTCCGGGTGGCTTTAGACAAGGGACCCCGCCTCTCTAAGCCTGTCTCTTACTTGTGAAGCGGGGAGAATGATCCTCAGAGCACTAGAGGGCCGGACAAAAGTCAGTGAACTGGGCTTTGTACAAAAGCAAATTACCCCCTGCCCCACGGTCCCTTCCAGTGGGACACCCATGCTCTGGCCTGCTCAGCGCAGAGACCCAGACCAGGGGAGTCATGCAGGCACCTTACCTTGGGGACCGTTGATTTTGAATTCTGACTCCCAGCTTTTGTTTTCCTGTGGGCCTCGCCATCTGTCAGAGAGTGAGGGAGGGAATGTGGGAAGGACCCCTTTCAGGAGGAGCTGCTGGTGGGCAGAAGGTTCAGAGACCCCTGTCCTCACCTTGTCACTTACAGGCTCTGTGACCTGGGGCAAATTGTTTCACCACTCTGAGCCTGGGTGCTCTAGTCTGCAAACTAGGGATAACAACATCTCTCATGGGTTGGCGGGGTGGGTGGGGGGAGGGTGCGGCGGGATTGACTGGACTGTGGAAGACCATCCCTCACCCTCAGCAAGGCACCAAGCAGACACCCCCTACTCTGCACTCACTCACAATAAAGACCCCTGACAGGTCTTTATTAGCCTCTAGTCTTTAGTCTGTCTTCCACATGGCAGCTGTGAAACATTTTTAAAAATACCCTGGGAGTGCCTGGGTGGCTCAGTCAGTTGAGTGTCCAATTTCTGCTCAGGTCATGATCTCACAGTTCATGAGTTCGAGCCCCACGTCGGGCTCTGTGCTGACAGCTCAGAGCCTGGAGCCTGCTTTGGATTCTGTGTCTCCCTCGCTGTCTGCCCCTCCCCCGCTTACACTCTTTCTCTCTCAACAATAAATAAACGTTAAAAAAATTTTTTTAAATACACACATACATACATATGTACATAAATAAAACAATACCCTGTACCCTAGCTGTTCCCCAAAGTCCTTCCATGGCTATTGCTTGTCCTCCAGATACAGTCCGGACTCCCAGCTGCCCTTCACAGTCTTTCCCTTCTGCTTCTCATGCTGCACATCGAACTATATGCACTTCTTCAAAATCTCTACCCTCTTCATGCCTCTGGGCCTTTGCGCAGCCTGTTGTCCTCCCTGGGACACCTCCTCCAGGAAGCTTCCCCTGATTCCTCTCAGAGGAGTCAGGCTCCTCCTCTCTCTGGGTTCTCCCTTCCCTAAGCCTACCCTCCACAGCTACCATGGGTTCTCCAACTCTCCAGGTCAAGACAAGCACTCAGGCACATTTACTAGATAAGGAATCCCCTCCCCAGAGCAGGCCTCTCCCTCCGTCCTACCTCACATCCAATGGCTGTCACAAATCCCTGTGCCCAGGCCCTCCTCTCACCCCACTCACACACCTACCTTGGTTGCTCCTTCTGCCTTTGACCTTTGACTTTCCTCTTGGGCCAGTGGCACTGGGAAGGTCCTGCGTGGCCTTGTCTGGCTGTTGGGAGGCCTTCTTGGCCTCACTCAGTCTTGCCTCTTGGTCTTTGGTCTGGCTGCCCTTCTTGGGAGCCTTCTCCTTGGCTGCATCCAGTTTGGTAGGACCTGTCCTCGCCTCTCTTGGCTTCTTGGGTCCCCTTTTCACCTCGCCTGGGTTGGGAGGGTCCTTCTTTGCCTCCCTTGGTTTTTTGGGACCCTTCTCCTTGGCCTCACCAGGTTTCCTGGGGGCTGTCATGGCGGATGTCTTCCTAGATTGGGCTTTCCTTTTGTGCTTGGGAACTAACTGGTAGAGGAGAGAGTGGGGTAGAATGGAGAGCAGGAGGTCTCAGGGTCTCATACCCCTACATCCCACAAGAGGCTCAGAGAGAATGCCTTGTTCCAAAAGAGGGAGGGGGCAGAGAAGGTGGTCAGGGGCATGGGGAGCAGGACCACGGCCAAAATGCCTGAGGCCGAAGACACATTCTATCCCTGCACTACTCTTCCAGGGAGGGGTGTGGCCATTTAGGAGTTGGGGGACCTGAGTCTCCTAGACCCACCTTAGGCTCTCTTCCCTCCTGCCCAGGTGGGTGTCAGGAGGGTGCAGGCGGGCTCCCCTACCCTGGACCTGAAGTCTCAAAGTCAGGCTCCTGGGAGTAAATCGCACAGCACCGACCAGGAGCCCGGACTCTAGTCCTCTGAGATGCTAATTCATGAATCTCCCATCCATGACCTCCCAACCCACACATTTTCCCATCTCTGTGGCTCTGACTCTCCTTCCTGTCCCCCACCTCATGCCTCACACCTCCATGCCTCCCTGCCGCTTCCTTTCTCCCCCTTGGGTGGACCTTCCAAGTCTGATAGCTCAGAGTTCCTAACTTCCTGTGCAACTCAGGAAGTCTTCTCTTTTCCCAGTGGCCTCAGTCTTCCCATCTTTACAATGGGGCCTTCAGGGAGTGAGTGACCAGTAGGCAGTTGGGGAGGCTCTTGGCAAACAGGTGGTCTCTGTCCTTCTAGAGCCTGCCTCTAAGGACATTCCTCCCTTTGCCCCCCAAATCTTATGGCTCCCCATTACCGTGAAGACCAGAAACAGATCCCCTCTCAGCATACACACATTTCTAACTACATGACACACCAGGCTTCCTTCCCTGCCTCCTCCCCTCCCTCAGCCCACTTCCCTGACTAGCTCCCAGGCCCTGCAGCCTAACCCAGCCACATGCAACCCCAGTGCCCCTGTATTGCTCCCCTTCCCCATACCCTATGCACCTGGCCTTGGCATGGCTTGTATCCAAGCTCTGACCTCCACACAGGAGTTCTATGAGGGACTTCCTGTCCTCAGCCACCTACAGGGACTGGAACATGGTATGCTGAGAAAATCCCACAGTGTTCTACAGTTACTGTTAGAGCAACTGCCACGTGCTGGGGCCCAGCAATGATAAGACAGACCCCATATCTGGGTCCCTGAGATTTTCCTGGTGGCACCATGCTGGGGCTTGATTTTATGCCAAATCTGCCCTCAGCTCTGGGTGTGCCTGGATGGCCCCCCTCTGGGACCCTCCCCTTTGAAAGAGGAGGATGTGATGGCCCAGGGAGGTGCCAGCCCTGGTTTGGAGACCTGGGGTTTGGAGCCAGTGAGCATGGGGAACACATCCAACAGTGACCTTCTAGAGCCCATGGTTGGGTGTGCCTTGTCCGTGGTGAAGAATTCCAGGAAGGGGCTCTTCCAAGGACCCAGAAATGAACACAGCTGAGACGGTCCCTGGTCACTGAACACACCTGATGGGGAATGAAGGTGGACACAGCAGGGACTTAGGCCCTGTGGGGGTCTTAGATGGGGCAGGGCCCTAGCCTTCCTGGAGGAGAAGGTACCTCTGAGAAGACACAGGAAAAACACAGAGAGAAGACAGGAGGAGAAAGGCCTCTTGGCAGGGGAACAGCACACAGAGGCCAGGGAGGAGGAGCTGGGACTGAAGCTCTGACCCTGGGGCCCAGCTCCCCCACACTGTGACCTCCCTCAACCCCATTCCCCAGCCCAAGCAGGCTCACTTTGAAGCTGCCAGTGGCTCCCCTGGCCTTGGAGTTGGTGGGCCTGACCAGGAGGCCACGGTGCATGCCGGTGGCCAGGGCCTGCTTCAGCAGGTACTTGAGCCGGAGGACATCCACCGTTGGGTACTTCTGCAGGATGTAAACCTTGATGGCCGCCACCGAGGTGCCCCGGCGCTGCTCTCCGGCCTGCAGCGCCTCCAGAACCATGCGCAGCACGGGAGGGTGACGGCGTGGCCCTCGGATGCCACTATGGCTCGGGCCTACGGATGGACGGCAGGACGTCACCCAGAGCCCAGGCCACCCTCAGTCCCAATCAGTAACACACATGCCTGGCAGAGCACCCGCCAGGCACCAGCCAGGCCCCGCAGTGGGTGGGCAAGGGACCTGGGGGATCAAAGGCAGCCCTAGTCAGCACTACTGCCCACCGGGCAGTGAGCCTTGAGGGCAGGGAGTGCTGCTCGTCTGGACACTGTCTCCCAGTGACTGACATAGGGCTGGGCACACACCAGGAGCTCCATAAAGATTCACTGAAAGAATTAAATAGTCCTTTTAGAAAACAAAATCCTTTTAGAAAACCAAAGCTTTGCACAGCTGAGGAAACCATCACAGAATGAAAAGGCAGCCTACTGGAAGGGAGAAGATATTTGCAAATGATATACCTGACAAAGGGTTAATATCCAAAATATATAAAGAACTCCTACAACCCAATAACAAAAAAAAAAACAAAACAAAACCCAAACTGATTAAAAAAGGGCAGAGGACTTGAATAGACATTTTCTCCAATGACATACAAATGGCCAACATGAAAAGATGCTCAACATCACTGATCATCAGGGAAGTACAAATCAAAACCACAATGAGATAGCACCTCACACCTGTCAGAATGGCTAAAATTAAAGCTAAGTATTGGCAAAGATGTGGAGAAAAAGAAACCATCATGCACTGTGGGGGGGAATGCAAACTTGTACAGCCTCTATGGAAAGCAGTATGGAGGTTCCTCAAATGTTATTCCACTTCTGGGTATTTAGCTGAAGGAAACAAAAACACTAGTTCAGAAAGATACATGCATCCCTACGTTCATTGTAGCATTATTTGCAGTAGTCAAGATATGGAAGCAACCTATATCCATGAAGAGATGAATGGATTAAAGAAAATATGGTATATAGATACAGTGGGCTATTACTCAGCCCTAATCTTGTCATTTGCAACAACATGGATAGACCTAGAAGGTATTATGTTTAAGTGAAATAAGTCAGAGCACGACAAAGACTGTATGAATTCACCTTCATGTGGAAAATAAAAAAATTAAACAAAACAAAATGGAAACAGACTCAAATACAGAGAACAAACTGGTGGTTGCCAGAGGGGAGCAGGGAAATGGATGAACTAGGTGAAGGGATTAAGAGGTATAAACGGCCAGTAATGAAATAAATAAATCATGGGGGTGTAATGTACAGCATAGAAAATATGGTCAATAATACTGTGATAACTTTGTGCAGTAACAGAGGATAATTACACTTGTCATGGTAAGCACTTCATAATGCATATAAATAACTAGGTTAAACTAATAAAATATTGTATATCAATTAAAAATTGTTTTTGTTTTAATTTTTTTATGTTTATTTCTGAGACAGAGAGACAGAGCATGAGTGGGGGAGGGGCAGAGAGAGAGGGAGACACAGAATCAGAAGCAGCCTCCAGGCTCTGAGCTGTCAGCACAGAGCCTGATGCGGGGCTGAAACTCACAAACCGTGAGATCATGACCTGAGCCAAAGTTGGTCGCTCAACCAACTGAGACACCCAGGCATCCCACAATTAAAAATTGTTTTAAAAAATTAAAGATAAATGCTGGGTTATTTATAGATGAAATGATAAGTCTGGCATTTGCTTTGAAATAACACAGTAGGTGAAATAAGAGTAGCCATGAGCTGGTGAGTGTTGAAGCTGGATGATGGGCACATAGGGAAGGGAGTGGTGTGGGTGGTAGATGGGAGCCACTATACCACTCTGTCTACTTCTGCATGCATTTGAAAGTTTTCATAAATAAAAGCTATAGGAGAATTGCACTTCTAGGTATGTATACTTCAGATAAATGAAAACATATGTTCAAATGAAAATTTGTACATGAACATTCATAACGTTATTTACAATAGCCACAAAGTAACAACCCAAATGTCCATAAACTAATGAATTGAATAAACAGAGCATGGTTTTAACCATGAAGTGGAATATCATCCAGCCAAAAGAAGGAATGAAGTACTTCCTCGGAAACATGCTGGTATAAGAATCCAGTCACAAAAAGTCGCATACTATAGGATTTCATTTACAGGAAATGTCCTGAATGAGACAATCCTAGAGAGTAGATTAGTGGTTGCCAGGGACTGGGGATGGTGGGTGGGTAAGGGCAGAACTGTATTGGGCACAGGTTTTCTTTTTGAGGGCACGAAAAAATTCTAAAATTGCCTGTGGAGAGAAACACACAGCAGTGAATATACTAACAGCCACTGTACCCTTTAAATGGGTGAATTGTATGGTACATGAATTATGGAGATATCTCAATTAGCTGTGATATTTTAAGTTGCCAAAGAAAATAGGATCAAGGGGGTGAGAAGCTGTCAGTCACTATAAGGTGCATAAAAGTGGCTTAATATGAAACCTGATTTAAATGTGATTAGAAATGTTGGTTTCTGAATGATAACACTACAGACCAAAACCTCTGGGATGCAGCAAAGGCAGTCATAAGAGGGAAGTATATAACAGTCCAGGCCTCCCTAAAGAAGAAAAAAAGTTCCCAGATACACAACCTAACCTTACACCTTAAAGAGCTGGAAAAAGAACACCACATAAAACCCAAAACCAACAGCAGATGGGAAATAATAAAGATTAGAGCAGAAATCAATGCTATCAAGACCAAAAAAAAACCCAAAAAAACAAAAAAACCCCAACAACAACCAATAGAACAGATCAATGAAACCAGAAGCTCGTTCTTTGAAAGAATTAACAAAATTGATAAACCACTAACTAGTTTTATCAACAAGAAAAAGGAAAGAACCCAAATAAATAAAGTTAAGGATGAAAGAGACATCACAACCAACACAGCAGAAATACAAACAATAAGAGAATATTATGAGCAATTATATGCCCATAAAATGGGTAATCTGGAAGAAATGGACAAATTCCCAGAAACATATAAGTACCAAAACTGAAACAGGAAGAAATAGAAAATTTGAACAGACCCATAACCAGTAAAGAAATTGAATTAGTAATCAAAAATCTCCCAAAAAACAAGACTCCAGGGCCAGATGGCTTCCAAGGGAATTCTACCAAACATTTAAGGAAGAGTGAACACCTATTCTCTTGAAACTGTTCCAAAAAAAATAGAAATGGAACAAAAAATTCCAAACTCATTCTATGAAGCCAGCATTACCTTGACTCCAAACTGAAGACCCCACTAAAAAGGAGAACTATAGACCCATTTCCCTGATGAACATGGATGCAAAAATCCTCAACAAGATATAGCCAACCAGATCCAACAATACATTAAAAAAATTATTCACTACGACCAAGTGGGATTTATACCCGTGATGCAGGGCTGGTTCAATATCCGTAAAACACTCAAAGTGATTCATCACATCAATAAAAGAAAGGACAAGAACCACGTGATCCTCTCAATAGATGCAGAGAAAGCATTTGACAAAATACAGCATTCTTTCTTGATAAAAACCCTCAAGAATGTCTGTCAAGAAAGTAGGGATAGAATGATCGTATCTCAAGATCATAAAAGCCATATATGAAAGACCCAATGCTAATATCATCTTCAATGGGGAAAAACTGGGAGCTTTCCCCCCAGGGTCAGGAACAAGACAGGGATGTCCACTCTTGCCACTGTTATTCAACATAGTATTGGAAGTCTTAGCCTCAGCCATCAGACAACACAAAGGAATAAAAGGCATCCAAATTGGCCAAGAGGAGGTCAAACTTTCACTCTTCACAGATGACATTATACTCTATATGGAAAACCCAAAAGATTCCACCAAAAAACTGCTAGAACTGATCCATGAATTCAGCAAAGTTTCAGGATACAAAATAAATGCACAGAAATCAGTTGCATTCCTATACACCAACCATGAAGCAACAGAAAGAGAAATCAAAGAATCGATCCCATTTACAATTGCACCAAAAACACATAAAATACCTAGGAATAAATCTAACCAAAGAGATAAAAAATCTATATGCTGAAAACTATAGAAAGCTTAGGAAAGAAATTGAAGAAGGCGCGCGCACACACACACACACACACACACACACACACACACACAGGAAGATATCCATGCTCCTGGATAGGAATAACAAATATTGTTAAAATGTCAATACTACCCAAAGCAATCTACATATTTAATGCAATCCCTACCAAAATAACACCAGCATTCTTCACAGAACTAGAACAAACAATCCTAAAGTTTGTATGGAACCAGAAAAGATCCTGAATAGCCAAAACAATCTTGAAAAAGAAAACCAAAGCAGGAGGCATCACAATCCCAGACTTAAAGCTGTATTACAAAGCTGTAATCATCATGACAGTATGGTACTGGCACAAAAACAGACACTCAGATCAATGGAACAGAATCAATAACCCAGAAATGGGTCCACAAGTGTATGGCCCACTAATCTTCAACTAAGCAGGAAAAATATCCAATGAAATAAAGACAGTCTCTTTAGCAAATGATGCTGGGAAAACCGGACAGCAACAGGCAGAAAAATGAACCTGGATCATTTTTTTACACCAGACACAAAAATAAACTCAAAATGGATGAAAGACCTAAATGTAAGATAGGCAGCCATCAAAATCCTCGAGGAGAAAGCAGGCAAACACCTCTTTTTTTTTTTTTATTAAAATTTTTTTTTCAACGTGTATTTATTTTTGGGACAGAAAGAGACAGAGCATGAACGGGGGACGGGCAGAGAGAGAGGGAGACACAGAATCGGAAACAGGCTCCAGGCTCCGAGCCGTCAGCCCAGAGCCTGACGCGGGGCTCGAACTCACGGACTGCGAGATCATGACCTGGCTGAAGTCGGACGCTTAACCGACTGCGCCACCCAGGCGCCCCGCAAACACCTCTTTGACCTCAGCCGCAGCAACTTCTTACTCAACACGTCTCTGGAGGCAAGGGAAACAAAAGCAAAAATGAACTATTGGGACCTCATCAAAAGAAAAAGCTTCTGCACAGCGCAGCGAAGGAAACAATCAGCCAAACTAAAAGGCAACCGACAGAATGGGAGAAGATATTTGCAAATAACATATCAGATAAAGGGTTAGTATTCAAAATCTATAAAGAACTTATCCAACTCAACACCCAAAAAACAAATAATCCAGTGAAGAAATGGGCAAAAGACATGAATAGACACTTCTCCAAAGAAGACATCCAGATGGCCAACTGACATACTAAAAAATGCTCAACATCACTCATCATCAGGTAAATACAAATCAAAACCACAATGAGATACCACCTCACACCTGTCAGAATGGCTAACATTAACAACTCAGGCAACAACAGATGTTGGCGAGGATGTGGAGAAGGAGGATCTCTCTTGCACTACTGGTGGGAATGCAAACTGGGGCAGCCACTCTGGAAAACAGTATGGAGGTTCCTGAAGAAACTAAAAATAGAGCTACCCTATGGCCCAGCAATTGCACTACTAGGCATTTATCCAAGGGATACAGGGATGCTGTTTGGAAGGGGCACATGCACCCCCATGTTTATAGCAGCACTATCAACAATAGCCAAAGTATGGAAAGAGCCCAAATGTCCATCAACTGATGAATGAATAAAGAAGATGTGGTATATATATACAATGGAGTATTACTCGGCAATCAAAAAGAATGAAATCTTGCCATCTGCAACTACATGGATGGAACTAGAGGGTATTATGCTAAGCAAAATTAGACAACGCCAAATATCATATGACTGCACTCATAAGACTTTAAGACACAGAACAGATGAACACAAGGGAAGGAAAGCAAAAATAATATAAAAACAGGGAGGGGGACAAAAACATAAGAGACTCTTAAATATGGAGAACAAACAGAGGGTTACTGGAGGGGTTGTGGGAGGGGGGATGGGCTAAATGGGTAAGGGGTATTAAGGAATCTACTCCTGAAATCATTGTTGCACCATATGCTAACTAACTTGGATGTAAATTTAAAAAATAAATTAAATTAAAAAAAATAAAGAAATGTTGGTTTCTGATCAATTTGCAAAACTTAAAGACTTTTTAAAGAGAATCAGTTAGTTAAATACACATAAATATATAATTTTCCCCCCAACACATATCGAAGTAGAAAAAAAAAAAAAACAAACAACACAGCCAGAGACTCTAGATGTCAAGCAAACGTAGAGACCTAATCCAATTCAACCATTGCTGTCTCCTGGCCACGAAGAGCCCAGTGTCTGGGAATATTCATTTTGGGGCCAAAGTTTGTGAATGGGTGGAGTCCCTGGTCAGCCACCTGCAGGACCTTGGGAGTTTCACTCTCTTCTCCTCGCTTCAGTCTTCCCATCTGTGTAGTGGGCATAGAGCCCCTAGGGAATCTGTACCCTCCCAGCTACAGTGTCCTCCAGCCTGGCCTGTGGGAAGTGTTCTAACCCTTCCTCAGCTTCCCCAAACCAGGCCCTATCCCAGGGAGCCACCCCAAGTCTCCTCTGTCCCCAGTCCCTGCGGCTGAATTCAATTCCTTATTACGCATCATTCAATGCCTGCTACATCCTGGGAGGACCAGAAGTCATAGCTTTTCCCCAAACTTGTCCTCCATCTTCTCTCCCCAGGAATGACACCACCACACCTACCCAGACACCCAAGCAAGAACCTGGACGACCTCCTGGACCTCCATACCCTTCCCCACCACACCACTCCACCCCTTCCTTGTGGGATTCTCTCTCCGCCACCCCACCCCGAGGGTCTCAGCCTTCTTCTCATATCCCTCACTTCCTGCTGGCCCTCAGTGTAAGGGTCCAAGGCCCTGGCTGAGGCCTAGGAGGCTACCCCTTCCTGTGATGCCACTCTGCCCCTGGCCAGAGCAGGGCTTGTGAATAACTGGATGTTCCCCCAGTCCCCTCACCTCTGGGCCTCTGCCCATGCTCTTCCTCCTGCCTGGTTGGCCTTTGTCCCCCATGGTCATCAGGTAGTTCTCGCTTTAAGGCCCACACAGCACCATGATTTATATACTTCCCTGACTTTCCAAGCCAGGATGAGCAACTCTGCCGTGTGCTCCAAGGCACCTGGAGCCCACCCTCTAACTTTTCCTCTGAAGGAGTATTTACTCATCCTCAGAATGCTTCCCCTGCTTCACCCTCTTGTCCTGGATGAGGTTTAACCCTCTTTCAGGGGTCGCCTCCTCCAGAGAGCCTTCCTTGATCTCCCAGAGTGGGTCGGCAACTGCTCTGGGTTCCTAGAGCCCTCCGTATTCCTGACATTAAGGCGCATGCCCGATTATCAAATGGGATCTAATCAGTGAGGCAGTCTAGCTCATCAGACTGGGAGCTCCTGGAGGGAATGAACCTATCTATATCCAGAGAAACATTTAGGCATTGTTTGTTGATTGAAACTTGGGATGCAGCCCTGAATTCAAGGCCCGGCTCTGCATCAAATGTAATGTCCCTCCAACTAGCTGCCCTGCAGCTGCGGCCGGCCACCCACCCTCCCCACCAAAAGAAAATGGGCTCCAGCTGGAGAGGCCCCGCTCTGCCCGCTTTCCTGGAGTTGGGCCAGCCTCAGCCCCCAGGCTGTACCTGGCCCTGCTACCTCTGGCATCAGCTCTTCTGCCAAATGAGCAGGTGAAAATTCAAACGGCTTCCAGGATGGGTGCCGGGGCCAGGAGCGGAGGCTGGATGACAGAGGAGGGTCCAGAACATGCAGGGAACCAGCTCACGAGGACCCCACCTCCCTTTGCCTACCTGGCTTTTCAGACTCAGACAGCCCAGATGACCCCACTGCGGAGGTCAAGGATGCTGAAGAGGTGGAGGTGTCACTGGAGGCAATGCTCCCAGGAGCCATTGCACGGGTAGATGCAGACACAGATGCAGGTAGTTGACCCCCTCCCCAGGCATGAGGCTGCCAGTCCTGCCCACTCCTCTTATATATCCACAGCCTGGCCCCACCACTCCAATTAGCCCCTGATTGGGCTGGGAGGCTCTGAGCTGCTGATTGGGGCAGGAGGGCTGGGATGGGGCATTGCAACCCTGCCTGTGTGCCGACACCCCAGCTGAGCCACCCACTCCTGGGTGACTTCATATGAGTCAGTTGACTTCTCTGTGTCTCAGGTCCCATGGCAAAATGATGGGTGTTCAGATGCTTGATCCCTCCTGCACCCTCTGACTCCACGGGGCCTGGAGATGCTGATGGGGAACTGGGCACACCTGGGTTGGGGAGGTGACCACTGAGGCCTCCAATCCCACCTGCCCCAGGGCTGCTCCTGTTCCCAGGCCACTGCTGGCCTTGGTTTCTCAAGAAGTTGGAGGCCCACTGGTGGGGTTTGCCTCTAGCTGACACCCCCAAATCAACCTGTGGCCTCCTTTTGTTTTGTTTTATTTTGTTTTGTTTTATAAGAAAGAATTTTTGGGGCGCCTGGGTGGCACAGTCGGTTAAGCGGCCGACTTCAGCCAGGTCATGATCTCGCGGTCCGTGAGTTCGAGCCCCGCGTCAGGCTCTGGGCTGATGGCTCGGAGCCTGGAGCCGGTTTCCAATTCTGTGTCTCCCTCTCTCTCTGCCCCTCCCCCGTTCATGCTCTGTCTCTCTCTGTCCCAAAAATAAATAAATGTTGAAAAAAAATTAAAAAAAAATACTTATAAGAAAGAATTTTTAAGGGATGAATGAGCAATTTTTAAATAAAATTGCCTAGCAAGTCTCCACAAATAAGGATAACCATTGATAAAATGGACAAAGAATATGAATAGGCAATTCACCGGAAAGGCTGATAATAAACCCAAGAAAATATTCTCGACCTCCTTGGCATTCAGGAAAATTCAAATTGAAACAATGATGAGATACTAGCTCCCCATCAAATTGACTAAAATTGAAGACAGCGTAGGCAAGGATGCAGGGAGCCTGGCCCTCAGTGCCTCTGCTAAGGGTGTAAATTGGGGTGCAGTCTGCTTTGGAAAGGTATTCCCTTGAACTCAGCAATTGCACTTCTCTGTCCTAGAAGTGCAGTAGTCAGAAAAGAAACAATTGCTACATTATTTAGAAAAGAAAAAAAAAAAAGAGAACTTCCACATGAATCACTGGAGGCTTGACTGAACTACTCCCTTCTGCAGAAAACTCTGCAGCCATTTGAAATGATGAGGTGAATTAAAACAAGGATGAGGTGGTTATTGCACACCTGGTAGAATGACAGATATTTAAATTAGATCTATAGATTCTGAGTGTCCAGCACATGAAGAAACACATAGCCACTGGAGGGTAAGCTGGTAGCCACTCTAGAAAGCAATGCAGTGACATCGAACATAACTAAAGATAGATTCACACCCCCCCATGGCACTGTGGGTATAAATCTGAGAGAAACCCTTACACCAATAAAGATCCTTGCTGCAATCCCAGCAAAAATTCAAAACAACCTAACTACCCACCAAAAGAAAAGCAGATAAATAAACTGTGGTCTAGTCACATGGTGGAGTAGTATAGAGCAGTGAAAATGAACGAACCAGAGGGGCTCCTGACTGGCTCAGTCAGTGGAGCATATGCAACTTGTGATCTCGGGGTTGTGAGTCTGAGCTCCATATTGGGCATAGAGACAGAAGGAAAGAAGAAAATACATAAATAAATAGATGAATGAGGGAATGAAAATGAACCACAATGTGTCCGTGGAATATGCGCCCCCTTTCTGAGAAGAAAGAATTTGTGTCTGTGCAAGTATATGTGTGTGTGATGTGCATGCAAGTGAAGGCATAGAAGAAGGTCTGAAAGGATTCACACCAAGGTAATAGCATTGGTTACCTCTGAGGAGGGTGTAGGAGTTGGAGGGACAGGTTTAAAACAAACTTCCCATTCTTCCTTCCTTCCTTCCTTCCTTCCTTTATTGTTGGGATTTTTCCAGGGACTCTCCAGCACCAGAGTCTGGATTGAGAGAGGTGATGGCCATCAAAGTGTTCTAAAGTGAAATCAGAGATCACTCCTCTCCTGCCTAGCACCCTTCATAGCTCCCTACTGTCTATGTGTGGAGGCTTGACCTCTTTTGTCCTGCTTATGGAGCCCCTTTCTCCCTAGAGGCCCACAGTCCAACCTCTGTGACTCTTGGAATGAGCTAGATGTTGAGAGCTGGGCTTTCTTCTGTGTTTCCTTTGTGTGTGTGTTAGATGGATGCATAAATGTCCCCAATTTCTCACCCGTGCCCATATCCATGTCCATTTGCATGCAACTTTGCAGCTCCTCTCACACTCTTTATTTTTTTTTTATTTAAAAAAAATTTTTTTTTCAACGTTTATTTATTTTTGGGACAGAGAGAGACAGAGCATGAATGGGGGAGGGGCAGAGAGAGAGGGAGACACAGAATCGGAAACAGGCTCCAGGCTCTGAGCCATCAGCCCAGAGCCTGACGCGGGGCTCGAACTCCGGGACCGCGAGATCGTGACCTGGCTGAAGTCGGACGCTTAACCGACTGCGCCACCCAGGCGCCCCTCCTCTCACACTCTTTAAATATGAGCTGACCTTGTGACTTGCTTTGACCAACAGGATATGGTGGAAGTGATGCCATGGCAGTCCCAATCCTGGCTAGCCCACTGGAGCTCAGAGGTTCGCAGCTCAGTCACCCCTACCACCCAGCCCACAGCTGGTCAAACAGCCAAACCTCCAGTTGACCATGGATGCTTTAGATATCTGCAGAGATCAACCAAGTTGAATCCAGATCAGCAGAACCACCTGGCTGACTCACAGTCACAAACAACAATGGTGTGTTGTTTTAAACCATGAGGTTTGGGGTTGTTTGTCGTGCAGCATAAGCTAACTGATCCACTGCCTAGAAGGCCCTTCTTTACCCCCCACCTACCTTCTCTGGACTGTTTCCCACTCATTGTTTTGGCCTCAGTGTAGCTCAGAAAAGCCCTCGCTGACCCCTTAGGAGGTTAGGGTCCTCTCCTCTGGCTCCAGCAGCCCCTGGGACCTCCAGCACCCTAAGTTCCCACTCATCCACACTAGCCCCTGAGCTCTGAAGGGCCCTGGGGGTAGGCAGGGCTGTGTTCGACTTGTTCTGGTGGTATCCCTGGTGCATAGCACAGTGCCTGGCACACAGTAGGGGCTCAGCACCCATTGCTGTGGAACCCCAGTGCCAGAGCCCAGCCTGGCTGAATGAAGGGAGACCTGAGAACCATCTGCAGGAACCACATTAGAGCAGGAGGCGAGATGAGGCAAAGAGGCACATGGTGCTGGCACACACAGGGGCAGCAATTTTGATCACATTGTGGGAAATTTCCAAGAATTGAGAAATAGAGAAAAACTTGGAGATACAAACATTCCCATGAGCTTCATGTGAAACCCTGCTCCCAGGCTGTGCCAGGATAGAGTTTTGCATTTGGAGGGGAATAAGTTCTAAAATGCACTGCAGATCTAAAAATTCTTCTAGAGCATTGCCTTTTTACAGGGAAATGATAACTGTGAGCATCAGATGCTGGAGAGAGGGCGGGCTGCTTGGTGTACTTATTTGACGCTTATTGAGGTCTGTAGGGAATTTAAATTTCTGCTGACAACTGTTTTACCATCTTTGAACATTGAATGGGGGCGTCCTACATGTGAACTTTCTCATAGGTCTGAAGATTACATTCTAAACTTTTTGAAGCAGTGATAGGGTGTCTTGTTTTGTGTAACTCTAGCCCCTGTAGCATCAGGACATTTGTGACATTAGTCAACAAATGCATAGAGGGCAGGGTAGATATGGTAATAGCTGCCACGTTCTACGTCCATGTACATATTTTATATTCGCTATCTTATTAATACATGAAGACACTAAAGTTCAGAAAGGACCTGTACTAAATCTTCCTGAGTCCGGACCCTAGGCTGCAACATGGAAGCCCTCTGTGTTAGTGAAGAAACCAGCTATAATTCCAAAATAACAGTGGCTTAAACAAGAAACCATGAAGTCATTCTCTCATGAGACTCTTCAAGTGCAAGTTGTGCAGGACAGGAAGGCAGCATAGAGGACCTGCAGTCTCCTTCTCGCCTGATGCTGTGCTGTTCTCTGCCCACGGACTGCACCTCATGATACAATATAGCTGCTGCAGCTCTGGTCATCACAACCACATTCCAGCCATCAGACAGGAAAGAAGAGAAGTGAAGGATGCCTCCATTCTCTGAAATGCACAACTCAAAACTTCATATACTACTTCTGATTATACTTCACTGGGCAGACCTTAATGTCATGCCACTGCAGATGCAAAGGAAACTGGGAGGTGCAGTCCTGCACTGGGTAGCTAGGTGCCCAGCTAGAACTTGATGTGATATTATTAAAAGGAAGAAAGGGAATAAATATTGGGGGCAGTTAGCACTTGCTTCCCCCTTTCCTGAGGCCCCTTTGCTACTTTAATTTCTTGACTCTCACACCAGGGGCTCTATCTCCTACCACTCCAGGGGCTGCTCCTTTGAACTTGATTCACATTTTTGGGAAGGAAACTCATATTTATTGAGTGTTTACCGTGCACTGCAATTTTTATAGCAACAATCTCATTAGTCTGTGGACAATTCTACCAACTGAGATGAGTCTCCTCTTTCAAGCTCAGAGGCCTGAGACCTAGTGAGGTTCAGGAACATGGTGTGAGGTTGCAGGGCTGAGAAGGGCATGCACTGTCTCTCTGGGGCCACCCTGGGACGTCAGGGGTGCATGTGTCTACTGGGGGACATGGGCAGATTGCCATCAGGCTTTGCTGTCTCTGGGGGTGGGAGGCTTAGTTCATACTCTCTTCTCCCAGAGGTAAGATCAGGGGTGAGAGAGCTCTGTGTTCCTGTGGCTGGCCAGGCCACAGCCCAGAGACTTGCTACCTGCAACCCATCTCTGAGTCCCCAGCTCATCCTGGCCTGGGGTCAGCTTCCTAAGATCAGGCTGACTGTAGATGTGATTGTATATAAGAGGTGTTCCATAAACCTGCTGGCTACCTGGAGCCTGGAGATGAGGTGGGTAACACCCTCAACCAAACCTAAGTCAGCACTGCCTTGCCTTTATTGGCAAATGTCCCAAAGTGCCTGTCAAATCGGTTAAAAATTAAGGAGGGAAAGAGGTTTTCCCTTCTACCATGAAAAAACAGAGACTTCTGGCTAGAGAGTTAATTTTTTCCTCTGAATATGTAGCTAAAACAAGGATACCACTCCTCAGAATAAGTGGACTGAGGTGGGGCAGTGAGGAAAGAGGGCTGCCTGCAAAGCAAGCATGTCTCTCCCATGGCCATGCCTGGCCCAACACATCAGAAATGGAGAGTGAGATGTGCGGGACCCACCATGGGAATCTTCTCCCCTGGGTCCCCAGTGTGGGAGGGAAGCCTGGTGTAGCTGGACATCACCTACTTAGACAGAGGCCAGCCCCTCTGGGCCACCGTTAGTTCTGCCCACCCTGTCTCTGGGCCTCTTCCTTTTGGTAACGACACTCCCCCCCGCAACCCCAGGAATCTTTTGGGCTCCTTCCAGTCCCCACCCTCACTCAGACCATTTGGTTTATCTAGGGTTAACCCTACCTTGGTCTGAGTGATCAGGTGACCCAGCCCTGGCCAATGAGAGGCTACATCCCCATCCCAGCCTGGTGATAGGTTTAGGGACAATGAGGTGACTCAAGCCGGGCCTATCAGAGGATGAATCCCCATTTTAACCTGGTGACAGGATTAGGAGTGATCAGGTGACCCAGACCTGGCCAGTGAGAGCCCTACCCAGGACCTTTGCTGGAACTGTCAGGAAAAACAGCTTACTTTCTGCAAGGCTAGCTGAGCTTGGGACTGCTGGTAGCCCTTTCCAAAGCCAACAGAGAAAACTATAACCAGAGGGGAGATACAGAAGTCTGATAACATCTGAGCACCTGCATCTAGCCGTGCCTGAAGCCCTGGGTTTTTTTGTTTTGGGGAGCCAACAATTTCTCCTTTCTGTTTCAGCCCTGTTGAGTTAGATTTCCTGCCACTTGCAGCCAAAGAAACCCTGACTGGCACCACCTACGGAGGCAGAGTATATCACCTAGAGGGGCAAGAGTAGAGATCCTAGCTATTACCTGCTTCAGCCCCCACCATGGCACTGGGGAACTTCCATCTCAGGCTCCAGCCACCCTTTCCCACCTTGAAGGTTGAGGGTAACTCTTGAGACTATGTCTCCATCCTTGTTCCCCTTGCAGATGGTGTTCTTGGTAAGGCCAGCTCTGAGCTGAGGCCCAGTAATGTCAGAAGTCTCCCACTGGCTACAGTACCAGGAAGCATGCTGGCCACGCGAAGTTTTCGGTCCCCTCAAGCCAGGTTCAGATTCCTTTTTGCTGATAAGGAGACTCAGAGAGATGGCCAAACTTGCTTGCAGTTTCAAAGGTCACCTGGGTTTCTGTGACTCCAAAGTTGGGGCTTTTCTCATTCCCGGGCCTGCTCCCTCCACCCCACACCCGCAGGGGGCCCTGCTGGTTGCCCAAACCCAGCATCCCAGGGTTAGAGATCAGGTGGAAATTACTGCCCAATTTCAATCCATCCTGTAGAGAAAGAGCTTGAGAGCAACAAAAACCACCACCCTTAACACCAAGTATAGGAGCTGAGCTTTTAATGCCCCGATTTGCCTAGTCTCCAGGCAGAGCTGGGAAGAATTAGAGCTTCTGGTCTTGGTTACGTGGAGGAGGGGCAGTTATGCAAGCAGCACAATTCTGATACCCTAGAGTTCCCATCAGCTTTGCAGCAAGGACTTTCCAGAATGAAGAATGGACTGGAGCTACTAAAAACAGGCTTACCCAGCAAGGGTGCTCAACTCTGGGATCTGTGAACATCCCCAGGGAAGATGGGCCCATCTGAATTTCCCACTTTTTGTTTCTGAGATCTTTGAGAAAAGGGTTCCACTGGGGACTCAGCTCTTCATTAAATGTGGGCAGGTGAATATGGCTTCTAGTTCATGCTGGCCTAGAGTTGCTGGCCTAGCATATGTCCATGCTGGCCTAGAGTCTAGCCTAGCATATGGCTTCTAGGCCCAGCTCCATGCTGGCCTAGAGTTGCTGTGGCCTAGGGGCTGGGAAGGAGGGCAGGTAGTTTGCAGAAGCTGAGAGAAAGGCCTGTCTCTCCCTAGGCTGCATGAGGAAGGGGAGGCACCGGGCCTGGGAGTTCACGTCAGAGGTGAGACCCTGGGCCTTGGTCCCAGACTGCAGTCCCCTGACGTTGTTTTTTTCAGTCCATATGACTGTATTCTGCATTCCCTTGATTGTCCCTCTCTGCAGACCGACCACCAGCCCTGGTCTGGCCTTGACATCTGGTAAATTTAAAAAAAACCTGCTGAGGCTGGATGCTCAGGGCCTTGCCCAGTCTCAAAATGGTCACTATCAAGAAGAGATGATCATATTAGTTAATTATATTAATTGGTGTTATTCATAATGTTAACTACAATCTGTACAGCTCCTTACCATTTACAAAGTGCTTACACACACTCACACACACACATATACACACATATATGAGATCAAAATCTCATTTGATCTTCACAGCAGCCATGCGTTGGCAGGACCAAGGATTTGGGGTTTCCATTTTCTGGGGGAAGAAAGTGAGGCCCAGGGAGGGAAACTGTTCAAGGACATCAGCCGAGGGTGAGCTGCAGCTAAGGTGGTTTTGAGAGGGTAGATAAGCTCTCCCTGCCCATTCATTCCTTCATTCATTCCCCCATTCGTTCCTTCCTTCATCCATCTAACATTTATTAAGCACCTACTGTGTGCCCCACTCTGTGCTATACACTTATCCCTAAGCTGGGACACTTTTCCAGGGAGCAAGAGTTCTTGTGTTCCTGAGACATGAGTTGGGGATAGGAGGGGCAGAGATCCCACCAGCCCCTGGGAACTCAGGACTCCAGATTGGGCCATACTTGTCGAGTGGGGAGCCTCATTTTTCTCTCGTTATTCTTTTTTTTTTTTTTTTTTTTTTTAACTCAAGGAGTCTGCGCAACCTGGTTCCAACAGACCTGGCTCCTGGTGGGGCAGCTGTGGCTGGGGGTAGGCATAGGGAATGGGAGACTCCTACAGTTGACCATAGAGTCCTTGGCAGGGCTTAGGCCGGTGCCACCTGGCTGGTCTCCGTCTTGGAGGCGGTGGTGGAGGCCTCGTCATCACCCAGTGGGTTCTTGCCACAGCAGAGGGTAGTGAGCATGCAGTTCCGGAACTGGAAGGCAAAGAGCGTGAGTCAGAATCAGGGTCCACCGAAAGTGTGTGTAGCAAACTGGAGTGGTTGGCGAGATTTACCTCCAACCCCTTCCCTGCTTCTGGCTCTCACAGCCTCCACTCCCCTCTCAAATCTGGCTTCCTGGAGGGAATTTAGTAAGCGCATGTGGCCCCACCCCAGAGATGCCAGGGACCAAACCCAAGAGGGCTCTGCTACTGACATTCCCTGATGCCCTCTGTGTGCCAAGGGCTATCTGTAAGTACCTTATATAGCCCTCAAGTTTGGGATTTTGCCCTCTCTAGGAACACAGACACTGAAGCCCAGAGAAGGGAAGTGACTTCCCAAGTGTCAATCAGCTAGAAAAGAAGAACTGGGATTTGAAACCAATATGCCTAACTCTAGAGACTATGTTTTCCCCCACAGGTTCATGGATTCTTCAGAGAAGTCACTGGTTGGTGTTAAAGAACTGCTTTATCCCTTCCTCCCTTGGAATAAGACTTTAGCTCCTTGTTCAGCTTTGTAGAGACTGGCACCATCCCATTCCCAGGCTTGGGACTTAGACCATTTGACTTTTAAAGTGGGCCTCCAGAACCATCTGGACTGGCACTTCTCATACTTGAGCCAGTATGAGAGTCACCTGGTGGGCTTGTTAGAAATGCAGGTTCCTGGGCTCACCCTGAGCTTCTGATTCAGCAGGAATCTGTATTTCTCCTAGATGACTCTGATGCTCTGGGGGATACCAGTTTCCCTGCCTAGTTTTCCAGGTGAAATGACTGAGGCCCAGCCAAGGACATGGTTTGTCCTCTGTAGGCAATGCCTGCAGCCTGGGGCCCCTGGACCCTTCCACCCCACCAGCAGGCACCTGCTTGTTCATCATGATGTAGATGACAGGGTTGTAGATGGCAGAGGACTTGGCGAAGAACGCCGGGAGTGTCATCAAGATGGGGCCAAAGTTGGAGCCCTGGTGGGTGAAGATGTAGAATGCCACACTGGCGTAGGGCACCCAACAGATCAGGAAAGCAATGACCATGATGATGACCATGCGAGTGACCTCCTTCTCAGCCTTCTGGGTGGTGGCTGACTCCTGCTGCTGGGCTGCCGCCTGTAAGGACACAGGGTCTGCTGTCCAGACTGCAGCTCCTTTGGGACAGAGGCCAGGGTCAACCCAACCAATGCATGTGTCCCCAGCACCCAGCACAGGTCCATACCTCCTTGACTGTGAAGACAAGCTGCCCATAGCAGAAGAAGATAACGATCATGGGGATGGTGAAGTGGACCACGAACATGTAGATGACAAAGGACTCGTTGTTGACCTCCGGCTTGAGTGTGTAGTAGTCGATCCCGCATGAACACTGCATGCCTTCAGGGATGTACCTGACCACCAGAGAGGGACGGGGCAAGAGAGGGCATAGGGGAGACCCACATGTGAGGGACTTGAGGAACAGGACGCCAACACACCTGCTGTGTGGCTGGGCTTGCTCTGGGCCCTGCTTTCCCTCTCTTTAAAAGAGGCATAATAAAATATCTGCATGGCTGCATGACTGTGAGGATCAAATCAACGGAGATGAGGGATTCAAATGCCCTTGTGAAAACAGCCATGCTAATCATGAGACAGCCCAGTCTCTTGCCTAGCAGGGCCTGGACACCGCGGACCAGCGCTGTGTTTCCTCACCACACCGGCTGCTTCCAGTGGCTGGAGGCTCAGGCTGTGCAAGGCAGAGGTTGGTGGGGAGACAGGAAAAGCCCCCGAGCTCTGTATTTGAGGCAGTTTGTACAAACTAGGGTCTTGCTAACAGGGTAAGAGTATTTTCTAGGCCAAAGACGGGCACACAGACTAACTAAGGGATCTTTGCACAGTTTCTAGAGACAAGAGGTCCCAGGGACAGATGATTAGGATGTTTCTGTGATTTCAGAGGATGGTGACAATGGAGTGTCTATTGGCTGTGCCTGTGGGGATGGGACTGGGCAAGACTGGAGAAAACAGGGAAAGAAGCTGGAGGTGATGGGCTCAGATTCAACAAGGGACCAAAAAAAAAAAAAAAAAAAATGACCCCCAGGAAGCTGAGAGAGGAGGGAAGGGAAGAAAGATTGGGAATTTCCTAGAAGCAGAGGGACACGAGGCCTCCAGGAACCCACACCCGTCCAGGGTCATCTGTCCAGTTTCCCAAACCACTGTCCTCCCATCTCTCATCTGAGCCCCATTTGGAGATGATGGACTAGAAGCTGGACAGAACACACAGTTCCCATGGGCTATAGTGTCACCACCTGCACTAGGTAGGCTTGGCCTCCCCAGGTACTGAGGCCCAAGGTCAGAGGGAGCTGCCTATGGGGCAAAGAGGATTGGAATCTGGCCCTGGCTTAGTTGAGGATTAGGGGCACAGCCAAGGTTAAGGGTTGGGGCATCTTGGATTCTCCTTGACATGGGGCCCAGGAGGTGGCACTAGCCCCCGGAGCAACATTAGGGTCTGATTCTCTCTTCCCCTACCCTAAACCCCAACCCTGGGAGAGCTGCCAGGGTGGGTGTTTGGGGTGGGGAGCATATAAGCTCGGTGCCCAGAACAAGACAGCCCCAGGTTTGAGTCCTGGCCGGGGACCCTATAAAGAACCCCTACCCCAGGGACCCTTCCCTTCTGCTTAGTGCCATTACCTGGACCAACCAACGAGGGGGGGTGCAGCGCAGGCCAGTGCCATGACCCAGGTGAAGGCGACGCCCATTATGGCATGGTTCTCCCCAAAGCGGAAGTTGCTCATGGGCTTACACACCACCACGTACCGCTCAATGGCCAGGACCACCAACGACCACAGGGCAATTTCACCTGCAAGGCAGTCAGCTATCAGTCAACACATCACCTGCCTGGACCCCACTGTCCAAAGAGGGAGCACTCCTCCTGGATGGGAGAGGGCAGGCAGGAAGGCCACCTAGGGCACAGTTGGAGCCAGGACTTGGGAAAGAGAGGGCTTCGATTCTGAGAAGAGGAGCCAAGGGGCTGTGAGGCAGAAAGGCACTATGCTGAGAAGAGAGTGAACTGGGTACCCCCCAGGAAGAGGAGTTAGTGGAGCTCTGGGTTCATGAAGGACAGGAAATCAGATTCCAGGGTCATGATTAGACTAGCAGCCCCGTAGGAAGTTTTTGCAGAAGAATGTGCGCCTTCATGGGGTGACAGGCAGAGTGCCTGTTGGAGCTAGAATTCCTGCTCTCCCTCTTGTGCAGCAGCCTCTCCCCTGTGGGGAATGAAATAACCTGGGCCGGTGGGTCCCCACCTGGGAGCCAGAAAGCTGGGCAATGTTTTGCCCAGAAGAAGCAGCAGGATAGAATGGTGGAATTCAGACAACCACCCTGCACATCACCCCAGAATCTCATTCAGGAGGGTAGCCATAGAATTGGTCAACCAAACCGGGACATTTCTAAGAGAGAAACAGAACACTACTAAGTATTACTCCAGGATAATGATTGTAAACTGACGCCAGCCCGGCAGAGAAGGGCCTGCCTGCATGTGGCCTCCATCTCACCCCTGCCTTCTAGCCTGAGACTCCTCAGCCCACCTCCAGCCTTATTGTGTGTGGGGGGATTATCCCCTTCCAAGAAACCCCTTCCATAGGGAGGCGCTAGACCTGTGTGGAGATCTGTAGCTTTGAAAAGTGCAATCAAATAGTTTCTTTGACTAGAAAACTGATGGGGCTGCTGCAGAGATAACAGATCCTGTTTAGTAGATGAGAACAGCAAGGCATGGAGGAGGGAAGAGGCACATTCAGGGATGTGGCAGGGCAGTGACAAGGACCTGGGTCTCCTGGCTCAGATCCAGAAGTGCCCCCCTTCTCTGAGGACACATGGCCTCTCAGGCAAGCAAGAGAGAACCAGGGTGGCTGGGAGAGCCCAGCACCAGCCACAAGGACTGTTCTGCCTCCTTGTCTTCTCTCTCTTTCAC
The DNA here is from genome assembly GCF_016509475.1 of Prionailurus bengalensis. NCBI lineage: Eukaryota > Metazoa > Chordata > Mammalia > Carnivora > Felidae > Prionailurus > Prionailurus bengalensis. The sequence goes on along the minus strand of NC_057348.1, from coordinate 54,148,628 downwards.
ATGTCCAGGACACTGTCTCAGCCCCATGACTGGGGAATCTCTGGCCACCACTGGGTGCTTGTGACCTTCAATGACCAAGGATCACCCAGTCTCAGGCCACGAGGTAGGAGTGATATAGTGCTGCCACACACAGGCGGACCCTTCTCTGCAAGGTTGGATAGATGCTGGTGGGGAGAGACTGAGCCCATTGTTTAGCACAGGCAAAGTCCAGTGGCTGGAGGACTAATGATCTGTGTGCCACCCCGGGGCTGAAAGCCCTGAGCACAGAGACGTCCTCAACGTGCTATTCCCAGTGCCCAACATGGGTCTGACAAGTCACAGCTTCTCCGAGGGAAATAGAACATGGCCTGAGGAGCCACAGAAATGTGGGCTGGAGGGGCACCTGGGTGGCTCAGTCGATTAAGCGTCCGACTTCAGCTCAGGTCATGATCTCACAGTTCGTGAGTTTGAGCCCCGTGTCGGGCTCTGTGCTGACAGCTCAGAGCCTGGAGCCTGCTTCGGATTCTGTGTCTCCCTCTCTCTCTGCTCCTCCCTGCTCATGCTCTGTCTCTTGACAATAAATAAATGTTAAAAAAAATTTTTTTTTAAGAAAAAAAGAAATGTGGGCTGGAAACTCAGCTCTATCCTCACCACAATGTGCCCCAGCAAGGCCCTTGACTCTTTCATCCTCAGTTTCCCTGATGCAAAGCAAGACAATGGCACCACCCTATGTGAGATAAACAGTGTCCAATGCCTGCCCTCAATAAATGGCAGCCTAGCTTATCATTACTGACAGTGTTTGTTGATTAAGTGGAGAGCGCTGATGAATGTAGAGGGGAGAGGCCTCTTAACCACCATCCCCAAATATGGAGTTCTCTCCAGATCCCTCCACACCCTCCCCACCGCTGACTCCTGACTCCCCCAGCCAGCCACCCATACACCAGTTCTTACCGCCCAGTGTAGCAAAGAAGCCCTCCAAATTGCATCCTGTGGGCCCAAAGACAAAGTATCCATGCAGAGAGGTGTAGAGGGTGGTGGTGAAGCCACCGAAGACCATGAAGAGGTTGGCCACGGCCAGGTTGAGCAGGATGTAGTTGAGAGGCGTGCGCAGCTTCTTGTGCTGGACCGTGACGTAGAGCGTGAGGAAGTTGATGGGGAAGCCAAGTACGATGAGCAGGAACATGTAGGCGGCCAGCATGGAGAACTGCCATGGCTCAGCCAGGTAGTACTGTGGGTACTCAAAGGGGCTGCGTACCACACCCGTTTTGTTGGAGAAGGGCACGTAGAAGTTCGGGCCCTCCGTCCCGTTCATGGCTGTGGTCCTGGTGGCTGCCCCGGGGGCGGCTCAGACCCAAGAGTGCTGCTGAGGCCTGAGCTTGGCCACCCCGGGCTCCGGCTGCACGACTCTGGGCTCTAACCCCGCCCCCCAGGCCCTTATAAAGTGACCTCCCCTCCCTAAGCTCCTAGCTGAATCAGCACCTGGAAGATTGGGGGCATTATTAATCATACTAATCCCCACTACTGCAACTGGGGGCCTAATTGGCTTCCAAGAGGGGCCAAGGTGACTCTAGGCAGAAGCCTGGGGCCAGAGAGGGGAGGTACTGGGGACCCTGGGAAAGGGCAGGAGGCCCAACCCCAACTCTTCCGGTCCCCAGGAATCTCTGCCCATCTCAGTATGTTGGCCTTGGCCTGGCATTGGGACCTCTGGCTCCATGCCCACGTCCCCCTCACTTCATGCCAGAGGACTTTGTCTTCCTCCCCACTGGACCATGAGCTCTCTGGTTCTCCTCTCAGTCTCTCAGCCTCTTATCTATTTCTTCCCCACCTATCACCTCCTGGCTTAGTCCCTAACACTAGTCCATCTCACCAAGTTATGAGCTCCATGAGGGCAGGGGCCACATCCTGCCAGCTTTGGCACTCTCCGTGCCAGACCATAGCCTGGCATAGACCCGGAGCTCAATAGGTACTTGAACTGGAATTCACTCACTCACTCGTTCATTAAACATTCATGTGCAGGACACTGGGGATATAAAAATCCAGAAAGGAGGAGGTTATGTGCTGAGGAGGACCCTGAACAGATCCAGGTCCAGGGAGGGGTTTCCATGAGGCCAAGGGAGGAGAGACTGCTTATAACAGGGAGGTGTCTGGGAAGGTGAAGTTTGGGTCTTTGAGGGAGGGGAGTATTTTGTTAGGTTGCCAAGCAGGGAAGACAGGGGAGACTAAAGACAAGGGCTGACAGAGGCCTGAGGCCTGTCGGGGGTGAGGCCGCACATGGGCTATGAAGCCAGCTCTGGTGGGTCTTGATACCAAACTGAGAAACCTGGTTTTATCCAAATAGCATTGGGCAGTGGCTTGGGCAGATCATAAGGGGCAGAAATGTGGCTCAAATGCCCCAAAGATGTATTGGAGGGAGTGAGGATAGAGGAGGGGACCAGGCAGGGGGTGATTGGAGCAGAAAGGGGACAGAGCTCTAAGGCTCCCGAAGCAAGGCCTTGCATCCAGGAGGCAGCTGTGTGCCAGGTGACATGCTAGGCACCAGATCACTGCCGTGAGCAAGGCAGGCTTGGGTCCAGTGTGAAGGTGAGGCTGAGCCTAGAAAAAGAACTGGTTGGACACTGCAACACACAGGGCACATCTGGGGACGTCTGTGTCGGCTGGGCTGGGACAGTGGGCCTTGGAAGCTGTGTGGCAGGTCACTCCACAAAAGCAGGTTCTGGGGGCAAATGGCTCTGCACTGACAGGCTCCCTCCATCAGTGAAAGGGGCACAGTGATGCCCCCGAGAAATGAAGTGGGGCACATGGCAGTGCCCAGCACACCGGTGCTTGATGACCAGCCTCCAACCACAAACGTGTATGGAGCACCTACTGCGCTCCACACACAGTGCTCAGTTCTGATGAACATGAGAAGGACGATGCCCACAGGAAGTACCATTGTGTGGGGCTGGCAGGGCTCACAAATAAGTACTGAAACAAATGAAATAGGACAAGTTCAGATCGTGACCCGCTCCCAACACACTGTTGTTCGGAGCAGTCCAGAAAGGTGAAGTCTGAACCATGAACTTCGTGATCGATGGAAGGAGTCGGCCAGGGAATTGTCCCCGTCTCTGAGACTTCCAGCCCTTATACTCTCTTCTGTGCAGTCTCTTCCCCCCTGACACCCCCAGACCTGTTCCCTCAGAAAAGCCCTCCCCCTCCCTCCAGCCCGCCTGAGAGTCCAGAGCCCTGCCTGTTGCGGGCAGTCAGGGCTTGCACATGGAGGGCTGCAGAAGTGTGTACTGGTGGAATGAGCTCAAGGGAAGGCGTGGCAGGGCTGCTGGGGTGTGACCTTTTGCAGTTTAAGGTGCTTGGTTCAGTGATTAGGCCCAATGTTAATGAGGTCAAGGTGGAGGGTTTGATTCTGACGTGGCCCTGGTAGCCAGACGGAGGGAGGAGCACCGGACTCCCTGGGTCAAGACTGACCCCTACACAGCCCAGAGCTGGCTGGGGTGAGCCCTCAACCATAGACCTCAGCACCTTGCCTTCACCTCCTCCTAACGCTGTGACAGCTTGGAAGCTTTTAATTTATGCTCTGTTCACATGTTTTTTGTCCAACTCACAGGCTGTCATGTGAGCAGGCAGGGGCGGGGGGTGGGGGGTGGGGGTGTGTGGTCTGCCCAGCTCTCAGCAGGGTTCCCAGAGCTGAGCATGGTTCTCAGGACGTTGCAAAATGTAAATCACTTCCCATACACTGGAAGGAGCTGGGATTTCTGTCTGTTTTGTTCACTGATGTATCCCCAGGGCCTGGCACATAGTAGGTGCTCAGCATTTGTGGATTGAGTGAATAGATAGATGTAGGTTATTTCAATCAGTGCTTCCCTCTCTAAGTCTCAGAGTTTAATGACCCTTGTCACAGGGCTATGGCCAGGGAGGAATTAAAGGCATCACCACTGTGACATTGCATTATATTCTGTGAGGCATGACAAAGAATCCTTTTTTTAAACAACAACAAAAAAACGCTCTTTGTTCAGAGCAACAGGCTCATAGTGAGCAAAAAGGTCAACAGAAGTCACCGACCCTCCCTGCTACATTTCACAGGTGGGGAGACTGAGGTCCAGGGTGGTCAGTGAGTCAGTGACCCAGATCACATAACAAACTTTGGCTATCACCTGCCTGGCCATGCCTCCATCCCTACATGAAAGATAGCTCTCAGGAAAGTTCTGCTAGTTGTTTACATCATGGTATAAATGACCAAAAAAGAAAAAAAAAAAAAAAGAAAAAAAGGGGTTGTGCTGGGCTGGTGGGAAAGCCACAAGACTGAGTCACACAGGCCTGGGGCAGCAGTGGTGGCTCTGAAGGCAGGGGGTGGCACTGGACTCTCGCCTGGGGCCCTGAGTCACCCTGAGAAGTCCCACTTCCCCTCTCCAGCCTCAGTTTGCTGAAGCTAGGAAACCTTGGGGGATCCACACCCATCTGCAGGTTTGATGTGACCTGCTTTCCCACCAGGGTCCAGTCACAGATATTCACACCTTATCATTTAGGAGCCATGGTATCCCTTAGCTGGGTACAGCCCCTTTACACCTACCCTTACGTCTGGTCTGAGGCTCTAAGGCCATGCAGCCTGGGCACAGCCCCGCCACCTCCCTTCCCTGTGCCTCAGTTTCCTACTCTGTTGCCTGTAAGTGATCAATGACTGTTGCTGACAGTATTAGCTTCTTAGAGTCTCATTCAGGTCTCCGCTTACAAAGCACTCCTTGGAGAGGCCCCTGACTCTACACACCAGGCCTCCCCCTCTGCCTCCCACATCACATTCGTTTCTACTCGGTACCTATCACTGTCAGCAGTGGTCTTGTCTCCTTACTGATTCATTGCCCATCTCTCTCCAGAGTGCAGGGCTGGGCTGGCCTGGACTTTGCTGCATCTGAGCTGGCAGCTTGGAGCAAGGACTCAATAAATATTTCTCGAGTGGATGAACAACTCCTGGCCCCCCATGAGGAGGTCTCACTCCCTAACCTTTGACCACTGAGGAAATGGGCTCAGAGGGTTAATATTCCTCAGCAGAGCCGGAGGTGAACTGGCTGTCTAACTCCCCAGCCTGAGCTTTCTTCTATGCCAGCTGGTCCAGAAGGGGCCTGGGAGCATGCCAAGGGACAAGCCCCAGTGTGGGTGGCTTTCTGAGCCACTGGCCCCTCAGTCAGGCTTAGGGAAGAGCTATGGGGGTGGAGGGCTGGGGTTAGTTGTCTCTGAAGATGGTAGCACCTATCTCCAAGCTTCCCTGAGCCCGGCCCCCTGGGAGCCCAGGTGCAGGGCTCTGACTTGGCCGTGGAGGATTAGGGGCTTAGTAGGTAGCACACAAATAGCCCTTAAGCCTCTGCATGGAGGTGCTGCTGGTTCAGCAGCTTCCTCTTCCCTTTTCCTTCTCTTTCTCCTCCTCCTCTCTGCCTCCTCTCCCTGGCTTAGCCCCACCTAGCTGCATCACCATGGCTGAGCGAGGCCTTAGACTGAGCTGAGAATCTCAAAAGGAAGAAAGGAAGGAGATGGACCCACTCTCCCCCCCTTCCTTCCTCTTCTCCTCCAGTCCCACTTCCTCCCTCCTCCCTCCCCCCACTTCCCTCCTACCCCAACATTAGCCAAACACTTTCTAGGTGCCACGCTCAGGGCTGGGTGCTAGGGACACTGAGATGAATCATATAAAGCCCCTGCCCTCAAGGAGGTCCCAGGCTTAGGGTCCAGCTGACAAAGGAAAAACAAATAACCATGGGATGTAGGGCTCTGTTCCCAGCCCCAGTGCTGTGAGATCCCAAAGGAGCAAGGTATAGACCAGGAGGGAGGAGGGAGGCTCCCTAGCCTAGAATGGGGGACAACTGAACCAAGGCACAGCAAGAAAAGGGCCAGCTGGTATGGACGCCCTGGGGCCTGGGGTGGATGGCCGGCCAGGGGAGGGCAGGCCTAGGAATCCGGGTGCTGGCTGGCTAGCAATGGGGAGGGTTATAAGCAGGGGAGAAGCATGATTAGGTTCTCATTCTAGGAAGATGTTCTGGAGTCTGGGTGGAATATTGGGATAAGTGCTGGACCGAGGGAGAGAGCCATGCCCAGTGCAGGCCTCTTTGCTAAGGCTCCCACCTACCCTGAGGGTGGGGCTAGCACAAATGGAAGGTCACTTGGTGTCTGCCACAGGCATCAACCTTGGAGACAGGGCATCTGCCTACCTGTGCAAGAGCCACGAGGGGCTCCTGGTTTCAGCAGCCTCACTGGGATGGATGGGGACACCTAGCTGGTTGAGGTCAGACTAAAGCCAGGCCCACCTAAGGCCTGGTCCAGGGCTCTTTCTGGACTGTGCAAACCCCCCCCCCCCTTTCCTTATTTCTTCCTTCTAGGAACATGGGTAGCACTGGGGACTTGGAAGATCAAGCCACAGCCTGAACCACTTCCAAGCTGTGCAGCCTCCAGCAGCTGTGCCTCTGTCCGGGCCTCAGTGGCCTTTTAGTGAAATGGGCATCTCAACATCCCTACAGTGCCTTCCTTGTTGTAGCATGTGAAGGGTCATCAGGCTCATCAGATGGAGACTTGAGGCTCAACCTCAAAGTCAGAGCTGGAGGAGGCCCTTCTGCATACATGGGGAAACTGAGCCTTGGAGAAAGAATGGGCCTGGTCAAGACCTTGTCTAGGCTGAGACAGGAGAGATGCAGAACATAATGCTTAGGTGCAAAGGCTGTGCCTGGGTGTGAATTGCATCTTGGCTCAGTAAGTATTTGTTGAATAAAGGAGAGAATGTTGCTGAACCTCAGTTTCATCATCTGCATTAATGGGCATTCTTGGAGGCTGTTGAGGATTGAGGAAGACGACGCATGGAGAGTGCTTAGCAATGTGTCTGGTACCCAGTAAGCATTTGATTTAAAGGAAGCTACTGTCTCAGACCTCCACAGCTTCCTTGTGCTTCCCCGCGGCAGCAGAACCTGGCACGGCACACCCTGGTTTTTGTGTTATTCGGCTGAGAAGATGCATGCTGGAGTCTCAGGGTGGGCCCCCCACCCCCTGCCTCTAGCCACCGACCATCTGATCTGTCACTGTGATTGACGCCTGTTGGGTGGCTAGGGCTGTTTTCTCTCTCTCCTCTCTTTTTCCCAGCCATATGCAATGATTTTAGTTCAAATAATGCGCTAATGGAAATCCTAACACATTAATAAATGTTTAGCAAGAGAGAGAGCATGCATGATGGTAAGTAATTAGACACTCAACGGAGGAGTTCTGTTGGCACAACTGTCTGGCTCCCTTTCTTTATTTTCCTCCATCATCTCCAAAGAGAGACACAGAGGGAGGCAGGAGAGGAAGGGGGAGGGCAGGGGGCCAGCTTCAGCACTCACCACTGGGTGGTCTCTGCAGCCACTCCTGTCTCCAGGCCTCAATCTTCATCCCTCCAATGGGGACATTTGTCCGGCTCTGCCCACTTCACAGAAGAGCTGTAAAGTATCAATATCCAATCACAGGGGTGGTTTTCTTATCTGACAGCCCAGTTCTCCTTCCCCTGCTGTCAGGACTTTGCATAAAGCACTGGATCACTGCCACCTCCAGGACAGGTAGTGTGGAAAGCAAAGGGAACAGGGCACTCAGGGAAGGGCAGATCAGGGGCTTCCACCGAGGGCTGAATGAGCCCTTGGGCTCCAGCACCTCCACCGACTCTCATGGCTATAGAAAGGAAATCATAACGATTCCATCACAAGGCTGGTGTGAGAACTGAGACAACATATGAAACTCAGCTGGCATAGAGAAGGTCCCCAATAAATGTCAGTTCTCCCTCCTCAGCTTCCAAAGTGCTACCCACCCATGCTCTCAAGCTGCCAAATCAGACACTGTTGATGCTCAGGGGCAGCAACCTTAGCAGAACCTCAAACAGACCCACTTGCTTCAGGAGCTGGAAGGAAGGGGAAAGCCTCAGTGGGGTAGAGGCCTCTGTGGGGCTGGATGAATGGAGTAAAGAAGGGGGGCCTGGCCATAGGCAGGAAGCAGAGGGTGGGTTCCAGAACCTCTGCGGAGAGGCCCTCTTTGCCATCGTCTTTGTGGAGCCAGGAACCTTATTTTCTGGTCAAGACAGAGCCCTGCTAAACCAAAATAAATAAACACTCGTTCCCCTACCTATTCCCATATTGCCATTTCGATTAGATTAAATTTTAAGAGCAGGCAAATGTAATGTTCCTCTCAGATCAAATTAGAAACAGGTGCACTTTTGCATAAGGAAATTAAGTTGCAGACAATATGAAGATTTGCTAAAATGCAGACACTGATGAAAATAAGTAGCCCTTTTATTTGTAATTATTGAGGCAATCTGTTCACAAAGTGTACATGTTAATGGTCTGACAGATCTGTGGACTCCAGCAGGCTGCCACCAACTCAGAGCCTTTCTGAAAGTAACAGATTTTTTTTTTTTTCTGACAGTTTAACTCTTCCTGTGACAGCCCATCCAAGTGCAAGGTGGCCCTGGTAGGAGTGGTGATCCTGAGGGGGCCAGTCACGGGCCGGGGTCATCGATGCGTCTCCGACAGTAGGGGCAGCAGGTGTGTTGAAGCACCAGCAGCTCGTAGTCCTCTGAATGGAACATCTGAGAAGAAACGGTCATGACCCAGTGCCAACCCCTGAGCCTGGCAGGGACGGTCGCCCTTCCAAGGGGGAGGAGGCCTGGCAGTGAGTCAGGGCTAGAAACACAGGATCCAGAACACCTTTGTCTGAGGACTAGAAGAAAGGGGGGAAGGGTCTGGGGTCTGAGGCCCCTTTTCTCTCTTTTTTAAAATTTATTTATTTGTTTTTGAGAGAGACAGAGACAGTGTAAGCAGAGAAGGGGCAGAGGGAAAGGGAGACAGAGAATCCCAAGCGGGGATCAACACCAGGCTTGAACTCACAAACCAACTGAGCCACCCAGGACTTCCCCAAGGGGACACTTGTGAAATGGAAAAGCAGTGTAAAGAAGAAACTGGTAAGCACATATGCGTTGTAGGCATAGTACCTGGAAGCAAGAGGGGCACATGGTGATGGAGGCGTCAGGCAGGAGCGAGCGGAAGTACTGCCACTGCAGGGGTGGAGGCCAGCGCTTGATGAGGACATCCCGACGACTCATGGAGCGGAGCACTGACCGGCTTACCACCACGGGCACAAACTCTGAGCCACCTTGCTGCAGGGTGGGCAGGTGGGAAGCAGGGGGCACAGGTGCTCTCACTCAGCCAGGGTGACGTGTTTATATGGGTCACGATCCCAGAATTTTGGGGGCAACCAGGGAGGACCCCAGAAACTTCCCCTGCTAGGTACCTTGACAGAACGCTGGCAGGTCAGGTAGCTCCTGCTAGCCATCTTTAGTGAGGGGGAACCCGTCACCTCAATTCCCCCAGTGGCCTTAACAGGGAACAAGTCTGCTTCATGCCAAGCAATGTGTACAGAAGGGATCTGAGTCACCCCTCCCAACAAGTCTCAGGTGTCTCCACAGCCCATCACTCAGAGAGGTGCCCTCACCTCAAAGCTCAGCTTTGCTGTGAACGGGTCATCATCTCTCATGGAGTCCGTGGTCTCATCCAGCCTCAGAGTCTGGGAATCTGGAGGGGTCTGGTCAAGGATGCAACCTGAGGCTGAGTGGGAAACAGGTCCTGCCCTCCACCCAACGCAAGATTCATGGGAACTCTATGTGGGCCTGGAGTGTTTCCTATGACTTGTCTGTGGAATAGGTTTCTAGATAGAGAAATGGAAGGAACATAGGCCAGGGAGGAGACAGCCCCTGTCACACAGAGGCTGGGCCCCAGTGCACATGCAGGAAAGGGGCTCTGATGGGCTCTTTGCTGCCCCATACAGACCGTGCCATGGCCCACGTAGGCCTGCTGACCAGAAGTACCTAGTAAGTGGAGGCTGCAGGCCTACTGCGGGTGGGAGGAAAAATAATGGGCCTACCTGGAAACCATGGCCAGAAAACCTGGCAATTCCTGGAGAAACACTTAGCAATCACCATGTAGTCTGTAGGCACTTGAGAAGGCCTTACAGGTCCTATTTCATGTAGAAGGGGGTGAGAGCTCCAAGTCCTAAGGCTAGCCAGACCAGGCTGAAGGTGCCTAGGGAGCTGCCCCCTTTTGCCGGGCTGATGTGAGGCCAGGGTGAGTGGGGTTCCCACAGGAAGGCCCCAGGGGAATGGAGGCTGCTGGTGCCAAGTTAGGTATGACATGTGGCCCCCCGGCAGTAACAGGTTGGCCAAACCATCTGACTTGGGTGTGCAGAGAGCTGGCATGCAGACATGATTTCTGTCCCCCTTTTTCAGCAAACAACTCCTTGGTTTTTCCTTTCTGCTCTGCTTCTCAAAAGGTGGCCCACAGACCAGTGGCACTGGCATCACCTGGAAGCTTATAGAAACTCAGGCTCTCAGTCCGCTCAGACGTGCTGAACCAGCTGCTGTGTGCTACCAAGGTCCACAGGTGATGAATGTGCACAGTCACATGTAGAAGCCCTCCTCCTGTGTCTAGCTGGGACAATGAACATGGTCCTAGCTAGAGGGATAAGCTGAGGTGTGGCCTTTGGCCTAAGGTATCCTAGCGAGGATGTGCCCTGGGGTTTTTGCTGTCATGCTGGGAGGACCGTCAGCCCTTTCCCAGGATTGTAAGACTGATGGGATTCAGGGTTGGTATTGCTGGTGGGACAGGGTGGGTGCTATCAAAGAATGAAGTCACTCAGAGGACAGCAGAGCCAAGAAGACAACAGACAGTCTCCCGCTGGTGCCGAATGAGCACCTGGATCCAGCTGAGTGTCTATCTAAGACTAGGCTTCTTTACACCCTTTTGTTTGCTCAGCCTGACTTGTGGCGTCTGTCTCTTGTACATAAAAGTAACCTGACTACAAAAGTTGATAGACATCATATGTTGTGTTGGTTGCTCATCAGCTCTGCATGGCCAGAAGCATAGACAGTATGCTTTTAGGAGCTAGGGTAGGCAGGAGGCCCTCCCAGGAATGAGGCATAGGTGAAGACCAAGGTACCATCTCCCCTTCCATGCCTCTTCTGGGTCTGTAGGCATGCACTGTCCCCTCCTGTACCTCTGCACCCTGGCCAGCTCTCTGCCCATTCCCAGCCTGTCCCTGCCACCATCTGGGCCTCTCCAATCACTCAGCAGTAGTCTGCCATGCCCTTGCCCCCACTGGCCCAGCCATCCCCCAAGGCCCTCCTGCCTCCTGCCTTGCACCCAGGCCTTTTGTTCGGCTGGCACACACAGAAGGTCCAGCCCAGCACCCAGGATACTGCTGCTTGTGATCTCTTGCCATTTGTTCTCGTGCTTGTGTCTTGGTGCCTCCAGGTCAATGAGGGAGACAGCTTCTTCATCAGTGATCCCCTCTTCCAGGTAGAATTCAACCAGGTGAAGCACCTCTAGAGGGCACAGGGCACAGGGAAGGGCTGTGGGAAGGCCGGCTCAGGGGGAGCTAGGGGCTGGGATGCTCTCACCAGGCAGCATGAGGGGAGGTGGGAGGATCAAAGTTCCTTCCCCACCTGGCAGCAGGCTTCTCTGTAAGCAAGGAGACACAGCAGGGCCGCGTCTTTTGAACACTGCATGTCTGGAGGAAGCAGGCATGTATGCATGTGTGTGCACATGTGGCGTGTATGTGCATGGGTGAGAAGCAGTGGCCTTTAGCCCCTCCTTCTTCCCCCTAATAGCTGGATGGGCTCCTCTCCAAGGGAGGAGGAACGGCCTCTGCCCAGCTACTTGGAAGGGGCTTCTGATCCTTCGTCAACATAGAAGGAACTGGCACTTAAGAGCCCATCTTAGCCTCCCAGACCAAATTCCCGACCAGTGGCACCTGGGCATTTATATTATGCAAAACCCCACACCAGGTTCTGAGGGGTGGGTGCTTCAGGTCTGGGAAGCAGGGGGTCCTATTTCTGGGAACCCTTAGTGACTGTGCATCTGGTGGGGTGGGTTGTCACACTGTCCCCAATTTACAAATGAGGACACATGCGGCCAATAAGTAGTGGAGAGGGCTCAGCCATCCACTGGCTGCTCCATCTGCACATGCCAGACTTACCATAGGAAGAGGCGGAGAAGACGAAGGGCTGGCGGCAATTGATGCAAACGTTGCCCAGGTTGTTCAGCAATGGGTTGTTGGTGGAGCAGCGGTAGCACAAGGGCACCAGCTCCTACAAAAGCACAAGAACCACAACTGTCCAAGGACCAACCGGGAGGGAAGAAATGCTCCCCACTCTGATTTCAGCCCCCTGGGGCCTGGCTGCCAAGAAGAAAGGCCATCTGTGTGGGCAGGGAGGGGGCACTGGTTCAGGGCTCTGTGCTGTGGTGACTCAGGATAAGGGCCTACAGAGGCATCTGAGGCCCCATCACTTGGGCCCCACTGCTCTGGACACTCCTTCACAGGCAGGGCTCAGCAGCACATTTCTCCAGCAGGAATGACAACACCACAGCTGTCACTTACTGGCCACTTACCATGCATCAGGTACCGTGCTAAGCACATTATCTGGGCAGGCTCATCTGTCCTGTGGGAAAGCTATTATGTATGTCCCCATTTGATAGAGGGGGAAACCAAGGTTCAGAGAAATACAGACATAGCTAGGAAATGGTGGAGTTGGGATCTGAACCAAGGTCTGTCTGATGCTAAGTCTCTGCTCTGAGTTTGAAGGAGGAGATTGTGAAAGAGACAATAGGTTGTCAGGTTGGAAGAGGAGGGCTGGAGCACAGCTGCGCCGCAGATACATGGGACAGTGATAATCTGGTTCCAGAAGGAAGGTGGACTAGGGCAGGGGATCCTAGGATGAGGGAAGGCAGAGCCACTTGGGCACAGAAGAGCAGAAGGAGGTTAAAGGCAGAGCAGTGTGGGCTGGGCTGCAGCCAACTCAGAGCCTCAGAGGAGAGCTGGGCAGCAAGGGAGGGTAGGATTATGGGGCCCACACCAGGGTCTGTGGCTGGAGCACAGGAGGCTGAGTAGAGGACAGAGGAGGCAGAGAGGGAAAAGCAAGAGTTAGCAAACCAAGGCTTAGGAAGGGGAGGAGGCTCACAGAGCCCTGAGAGCATGGTAGCCATCTTTCAAACAGAACCCAGGCCAGGAAAGAAGGCATCAGGAGATGTTCAAGAAGAGGAGGAGAAGCCTCCTGCTTGAGGGAGCTGTGCCCTCACCTCACTGTCATGGAAGGGTTTGGAGCGGATGGTCAGGCTGCCCAGCTCGATGGATTTCTGGAACCTGGCAGGAATATGCAGGCCTTGCAGCTTGTCATAGGCATGTCGGGCCAGCTTGTAGGCACCCAGGGCCTTGCTTTGCTTAGCCAGAGTGAAGAGTGTTTTTCTGCCAATGACAGGGTTAAGGACAGCAGAGGCCACACTGGGCCTGAGAGCTGGCATTGCCTACCCTCAAAGTGAGCCCCGTGCTGGAACACAGCTTGTGCTAGTGCCAGGACGGCATGGGCAGGAGCCTGAGAAGTGCTTTTCTCATTTGTGGGATGTAAGTGTACTTCTCGGATATCAAAGCACAGGGATTTTTCCAGAGATAAAGACAGTGCAGTTTCCATTAATATTTTAACCTTGCTTAGGTTCTCTGGGCCTGCTGATGGCTCATCTTGTACCCTGACTAGGCCAAAATGTCTCTCCCCACCTCGCCCAGCCTGCCAGCCAGGTCCTACAATGCCCAGCACCAAGTGCCATCCTGCTCCAGCCTCGCCAGGAGGAGACAGGTCCCAGACTGCCTGGGGAGCTCACTTAGGTCCAGCTCACAGAGGTCACTGGGTGCACAGTACTTCTCTCTGCCTGCACTTCCACCAGGAGCCACAGCGATTTCTGAGGGACAGCCTCCCCGGCTCTCTGAGGCTCTCCTCTGGGCTCCTCAATCTGAGGCTGATAGGCCTTTATGCTTGATCCCAGGTCACCTTAAATGCTAAATGTGCCCAGGCCAGGCCTGCCCTTCCTCCCCTGCCCCACTGGTGAACCCCCTTCCCCACTTCTCCCTGGCAAGCCTCAAGTACCATGCCTCCTTGGCACTCTTCTTCCCCCTGATGCTCCTGCTTCCCCACACCCCCAGTGTGGCACCTTCCACCCTAGCAGTTACATGGTGGTAAGTTTCCTTGCCTGTGTCTCTACTGTCACCCCTCCCAGTCAGGGACCATGTCAGGAGCCATTTCTAGGTCCCCAGTGGACAGTATAGGGTGAAGCTTAGGGCAGAGGTTCAATCAAACTCTGCTGACTTATATAGAACTTGTTGGAAAGGTTGGGCACATGTGCTGAGGCTCTGGCAGGTGTGGCCCTGACCACTCCTCTGCAAAGGTCTCAGTCAATGAAGGCACAGCTTGATCTGGGGGAGTTTCCCCTGAAATGTAAATGATGGGCCTGGAACCCTTTAGAGAAGCTAGTTCTAACCGATTAATACCTCTGAGCTCTCTTCTGGGAAGGCCTTTTCCTCACAGAAAGGCGGCAAGGTTGGGGCTGGAAAGGGACTGAGAGAATATAAGCTTTCGAAGAGGACAAGGAGAATGTCCTTTTGTGACTTTTATGACTATAAGGACTTTAAAGATTTTGGTTGTATCCTAGTCGTTTCTGGCAGCATGCGTCCTCAATCCCCTTTTCTGCTTACAGCCTCTCAATGGCCCTCACAGGTTTGGGGAAGGTGAGGCCAACTCACAGGGAGGCCCTCAGGCCACTGCATCCCCAGCTTGGCTCCCACTCCCTTCTTCAGCTGCTCCCATACACCATGCTCACTTCACCTGTGTGCCTTTCCATGTGCTGGGTACTCTCCTGGAACATCTACTCTACTGTCTTCCCTGGTAGCTTATGGGATGGATGTCAGCAACTCCAAACAGCCTTGCCTGACCATGACCCCAGACTTAGCTGCATTCCACCCTTGGGCACAGCACACATCCCACTGAACTAAGCCCAGTTCACTTGTTACTTCCTCTACTAGATGGCAACTTCGTCACCTATTGCCTGGCCCAGTGTCTGGGGCACAGCAGGTGCTCCATCCACTGGGCTGAACAAACACCCATCACCCTTCTACCCGGGGAAATGCCCAAGAGTCCAAGTGTTTCTTATATTTCAGTTACTCCCTCATTTATGGGTTCTGGGAGGGCTTGGGTAGTGGATTGGTTAGAGACCCACTGCTGGGCCAAGCCCAGAGAGCCCTGAAAAACAAATCTTCTCTTGGCACTGGCCCCTTGGCCTCCCTTGGCTGAGCTGCTTCTACAGCAAAACAGCAGCAGCAGGACAAACTCTTTCTCTCTTCCCTGAGGGCTACAGGAGAAAGGGAAGGTTCTGCCAGTAAAGTGCTCTGGAAAGAACTTCGCAGGGGCCATTAGACAAGAGGGGTGGGACTGAGGGTGGGGGTGAGAGAAAGGATACACCTTAGAGATACCCAAGGGGGGGTCTTTGGTCAGACTGTGCAGTAGGAATCTGGAGATGTTGAAGAGGGTTTCAGGAAGATGGGAACTGAAAGGCTCCTCCTGCAGAGAGAAAAGAAAATAGGGATTGAATTCCTAAGGCAGACACCAATGATTCTGAGTTACTTCAGTAGAAGAGCAATCTCCCTTAATGAGCATCTACTGTGTGCTTTCCAGCCGCCGTCTCATGTGGTCTTCAACATAATCCTGTGAGGATACACTGTCATTGCCACTGTACTGATGAAAAAACTGAGGCCCAGAGAGACGACTTGCCCGAGTTATCCAGCTAGAAAAGACTGGAAAAGAGCAGAGCTGGGATTCAAACCCAGGTCTGATTCCAAAGCCCAAGAATGCCTCTCTTCCAAGCTGCACTGCCCCTGGTGTTGATAATAATTCCACTTCCTCGAGCTCAAGTTGTCTCCAATTAGCTCGAGAGAGAGGACCTTTCTTTTATGCAATTTAGGACATGACCCGACATAAGCATGTCTTTAAGTGGACGCAGTTAACTCTTTAGAGCATGAAATCATATGCCTCTTCTCGGCTCTCCAGAAGCAGCCTAGCCGCCTGATGCCCACCAAACGTGTACATGTAGTGGAGCTCCTCAAGGGCTCAGCCCCGTGCCCCCAGCACCTGGCACAGGCCCTAAGAGGCCAGGCACTAACACACATGAATAGGTCTTCTGTACCTAGAGGCTGCCAGAAGCTCAGCATGGTAGAGCACAGGGAATTTTCTATCAGGGAGGGGTCCATAAAAGGTTAAGAATACCATTTTGAAGGAATCTGGCACATTGTGTGCAAACTGAGACTACTGAAGATGACAAGAGGAAAGCAGGCCAGCTCCCCCTCAAGCACTTCAATGGTAATAAACTGACATTTCCTGAAGGGTCTTGCTAGGCTGTACTCATCAGGGAGCCAGCAGGACTTAGACCCTAATTGGTCTACATTTGTGAGGACTTACTTTATACTACTTCTTGGGTTTGGAGCCCAACATTCTCTCGTTAGCTCTCATTTAAATTTCTACAGCCTCTGTTAGTTCCAAGAACCCCAGAAAACCTGAGACTGCATCCTTTTCTGGGTAAGAGCCAGGGAGAAGCCTGCCTCTGGTTACATCGCACTACGTGTGGCAGCTAAGAAATGTCCCAGAAAGAACAGAATGGGGGGAGGGTCCTCAAGATTAGCACTTCTCCTCTGGGAAAGAAGCCATCATATCAGGAAAGGTCTGATGTTCCCCTTTCCAGTCTGATCTGACTCAGAGCTGCTCTGCTGGGCTTTGATGCCAGACCCTAAAATACCACCCACCTCCAGGCCTTTGCACATGCTGTGACCTCTGCCAGGAATGCCATTTCTTCCCCTCCTCTTCCCTTGCCCCATTCTTACTAATCTCCCTCCTCTTTGCTTAGGATCACTTCCTCCAGGAAGTCCTCCTGGTCTTCTAAGCTTTTCTCTTGAAGGAACTGGACTATAACTGCTTGTTCACAGACTGTGAGTTCCTCATGGGCAGGGAGGTCTTGTTCACCACTGTGTCCCAAGGCCTCAGCACAGGGCCTGTCACACAGGAGGGATTTGTTGAATAAAGAAATGGCCCAATAAGAAGCCTCAGCTAGGATGAAAAGCCCCAGCTGGTGCAAAGATGCCACAAGCTCACAGCTGCATGTAGGTCCTGGAGAAGAGCTCAGTTATTACAGAAATGAGACAAAGAGCTGAGCTCCAGAGTGGCTCAGGCAAACCAACACTGAGCTGGGGTCCTGACTTTCAAGCTGAGTTGAGTTTAGGATGGCTTTTTTAGGGTGGCTTCTTTCCACATAAGCACCTAATAGAAATGAGGGGCCTTGAAAAGACTGTAAGGGAAGATGAGGTCCCTTGAAACCACTGACCTTGGTGTGGGGAAGAGATGAGATGAAGGACTGACAGCTGTCTCTGCCTAATAGAGAAGTCTCTCTTGCCAGACTTTCCTCAGAGACAAAGAACGTGCCGAGTGCCCAGCACAAATGTGGGGAAAAGACCCGGTGTAAAAGGTAGGGCCTTTGAAGATGGGCAAAGAACTGTGAAATGCTTAGCCTGCAGGGGAGAAGGCCCACAGAAAACTGGCTGGAAGCCTCCACACAGGGCAGGAGGAATAGCTGACACTCATCTAGGGTCACTCTGTGCCAGGCTCTCTTCCAAGTGCTTTTCCAATATTAACTCATTTAATCCTCACAAGACCATCAAGTAGGTACTATTATCATCTCAATTTTACAGAGAAGGAAGCTGAAGCACAGAGGAAAGTAAACAACCTGCCCAAGGTCACACAATGGAGCTGGGGTGTGAGGCCGGTTGTTGGCCTTCTCCAAGTTAGAGGGGGTGGAGGAGCAGAAGCTAAGAGCACAGGCTCCGGAGCCAGCCCGTCTGGGCTTGCATCCTGGCTCTCATGTACTAACTGTGGGATCTCTGTGTTCAGCATCTCAGTCTCCTCATCTGTAAAATGGGGATGACAATACTTACTTATCTCGCAGCATGATTGAAAGGATTAAATACATCGATACAATAAAGTCTTTGGCACATTGCTTGCTAAGTAGTAAGTACTCAATAAAGGTGGGTTATTGGAATTATCCTCTTAGTTTATCAGCACAGGATAAGCTCACATTGTAGGAGCTTAATCAACATTTGCTGAGAGATTGAGGATACACAAAATGAGGGAACTGATAACAACCTATCACCTGTTCCCCATTGTCAGGAGACAGATTTAAAATGCTTAATCAAAAGAATCAGGGAGTGACTAAAAAGAACCATTTGGGTCTCTGGAGATCAAGCCAGCCCTCGTTTTATAGAGAAGGAAACTGAGAGCCAGAGAGAGAAAATAAATTGCTCAAGGTCAAATTGTTCAAGGTCACAAAGCAATTGAGTGGCAGGGCCTAGGAGAGACCTTGGGGCCTTTGGTTAGAGCTGGGCCTTCATCCATCTAGAGTAGAACATCCACCCCTGATCATTTTAGAGATAGCCCTTTGTCTGGCTAACCCAGAGTCTGCCTGAGTTTTACAAACCTAAAGCTGGCAACTAGCAAGCCCCATGCTAGCCCTGGCTCATTAATTCAGAAGCCCACAGCTTGCTACAGGTCAAAAAGTGGCTGAGGAAAATCAAAGTCCCAAGCTCTGTCTCCCAGAAGATCAGAATTTCTCAGCAGGACATCCTGCCCAGTCGGTTTACTTTCCATCCAGAGGTCTGCTGCTCTGTAAGCCATGCCTGGGTCCCTAGCTTAGTAGGCAACACCCTCACCAGGCCCCATCTCCTAGCCACCTTACCGTATACTGATGAATGGCATGGTAGCCGTGGTACAGCTCGGCCAAATGCTGGAAGTGGTGGAACTTGTCGAGCATCACATCCTTCTGGGCAGGGTCTGAGGTGTGGAGCAGGAGGGGGTAGGGCAAGAGGGGAAAATGTGTCAAGCCGTGTCTACAAGGTGAGGCAGTGGCAGCATTTCTAGTGTCAGCTCTCCCCTGACATCAGGCTTGTGCCAGGGAGAGTGACAAGGAAGTGCAGTGATGGGAAAGGTGCTGCTTAGGAGCTGGGACCATCTCAAGACAGGAAAAGTCTCAGCTGGGCAGAGTATGTAGCCAGGAAAAGTCTGAGGACATTTTTCGAAAGTCCTCCTGGATCCCACACTGCAGCCTACTGGGTCCTTCCACCAGGGAAGTGCCAGCTGCAGCAAGAAGCAGGTGATTACTGGCACCCGGACACACCAGAGGAGTCTGGCATGGAGGGTGGGCAGACGTCGGCTTTACTCATCTCACCTCAAGCCTCTTCCCTCTGTGCCATGCCTCATCCAAGGCACAGACCACTGGCCGGACAGAAACATGCCACCTTACACCTGGGCCTGACAGTTTCCAAACTAGAACCACAACTTCGGTAGGCTCATAGCAGCCTTACGAAGGCAGCAGGATAAGATTATCCCCACACCACAGATGGGGATATAGAGCTTAGGAAGAATTTGTGACTTGTTAAAAGTCACCTAACTGCCTCAATTCCAGTGTTTTCCCCATTCCAGCATGCTGGCCTTAGTCCAGTGAAAAACATCTCCCAGTCCCCTCTGCTTCCAGAACTCCCTCGGTGCATCATGGGAAATCTCAAGAAAGCAACATTGAAACTATTTTTCTGCCTGGGATGAGTGAGAATCTGGAGTGTATTACTGTAAAGTGATCTCTTCTTCATCTTTCTATTTAATTAAGTTTTTTTAAACCAGTGCTCACCTGGGTCCAGTTATAGGCTCCCAGGTAGCAGGGGAGAGATATGTTCTGAATCAGCAACACAGGGCAGGACCTCCCAACCATAACCCCAGGATGGCCCTCATACCATCATTAAATTTATGGGCAAACTGGAAAAAGATGACACACCAGATTATGCTGCTGCAAGACAGGGTTACGGACAATACACCCAATAAACAAGCCCAGGGCTTTAATTAAAACGTCCCAGCTCTTTCGATGTTTATCTTGGTGCCAGAGCAGGGCTGGGGAAAACAAGCGGCCTGGCCGATGTTTACTTACCTTGAGCTATATCAAGGCACTGCATGGACAGCATCCAGTAATAATAGGCAGCGTCATTAAATCTGTTCTCCACCACAGCATTGTGTGTGAGCTGCTCCAGCACCTTGACTGCTTCCTGCTGCCGCCCGGCCTTGTGGAATGCTAGAGGGGCAAAAAAAACACAGAGTTTGAGGAGTGGGATGGAATTCTGCAGGGCTTGCAAGGGGCTGCTGTAGAAGTAGGACATTCATTGGGAGCATCTGCAGCACTTCGTTGCTGGGATGCGCCTCTCAGGCCGAAGGCTATAAATAGCCAAAGCTACATCCTGAAAAAAAGTACAGTGAGATATATTCCTTTTTGGCAGGGAAAAGGCAGCTGACTTTGGAAAGGCATGGCAGAAGAGAAAAATCCTAGGGGGCAAACTGCAGGGCAAAGTCTGAGGACGGCACTGTTGCCCATCACCAGTGAGGTTTTACCCTCAATCCATTCCAGAACAAAGTTTTGTGACATCTGGGGTGACACTCATAGCACCTGACACTTTAACAGGTTTGGTAGTTTACAGAGTGTTGCTGATTCCTTAATGGAGGATCACAACAGACTTACTAAGGTGGAGGTAAAGTGGCACACCCAAGGTCACAGAACCTAGCTCAACTCAAGTCCTCAGTCTTCAACTGTGTGCTTTTTAACGACAACCTTGAAAAATATGGCTCAGTTCTAGCAATCAAACATTTGTGAAAACATGCAAAAAAATCTCTCAATAGTTCCTATATCCATTTAACAGAAACTTCCTGAATCTTGACTATGTAGACAGACCCTCAGGATATTGGGAGCTGCCAGGGAAGCACTTGTAGCTATGACACTTGCCCACATATGGAGACTCAGATGATCCAAATCCTCTGCTTTAGAGAAGGAAAAGGTCTGGCCTTTGTTCCAGTCTCATCTACAATCTCTTGTCTGAGTACCAAGTTACTATGGCGATGGATTCTTGGAAGGGCAGACACAGACAGATGGATAGGTTGATGTGTTTTGCCCAAACATGCACATACTTCAGCAACTGGGTGCTCTGGAAATGCTAAAGCAGAAGAGAACATGCTGTCTTTCAATGGGGGCTTTTAGCTGAGGAGCTCCAACAGGGAGACATTTGTTCCGCAATGTGTCCGGAGGTGGCAACTGTTACCATATAGAAGTGTAAATGAGATGCTATGGAATATGACACACCCAGCTTCAATAAGAAGACTTCTTAAGTAGGCAGCAAGACCTAGTCACAAGAATCAGGTTCCCAGACGGCCAGATCCTGGTCCAACCATGGCTTTCTGACTTTGCAGGGCACAGTTAGCCTTGGTGTCTCTGCAGGGCTGCTGGCAAGGTTCAGGGTTATATAGTTAAGCGCCTAACCAGTGCCTGACACAGAGAAGGAAGTCACATTTTAAAATTATTACCACCAATTAAAGCTCTGTGCTTCCTTTCACTCCTATCTCAGATACTGCCATACCTGGAGTACAGTCCACTTTACCAATGGAAAGAGCAGAGGTCACCCCATTTATCTGAGCCAGAAACAGAACCCAAATTCCTATTTGCGGTAGAGGAAAGTGGCAGGTGAGACCATGCCAGACATTCTGTGGGAGTCCTCACATTTTGTCCCCACACCAGCCTGGCTCAAATTCCCTCTCTGCCACTTCCTTGCTGTGGGACTTCAGGCAAATCCCTTTACCTCTTCCAACCTGTTTTCTCATCTAGGAAACAGTAGCTACATTATAGGGCTGTCGTGAGGATTGAGTGGGAAGCTATATTTGAATGCACAGTGCTTTGCTCAGAGAAGAGACAGGACCTGTCTAACGTCCGGAAGCAAGTGAGTGATGGACCCAGGTGTGTCCAACTTCAAAGCCCATGTTCTTTCCACTGCTCCCCAGTCTTTCACCATGAAACATGTCATATCCCCAGGATGAAGTCATCCATCATCAAGCCCACAATGGGAGGGGCTTGGTAGCCTTCCTGAAATGTACACCTTGGCAGTGCCGTCTCCTGCCCCTTCTGCAAGGTGGCAGTCTGTGTGGCCTACCTTTCTGGGATTCCTCAAAACGATCGTTCTCTGCTAGCCACTGAGCGTAGGGCACATAGATGTCATCCTTAAACTCAGGATGCTTCTCGCCCAAAGCAAAGGCCTGGAGGAAGGAGCAAATGCATTCTTAATAAAGCAGCCCCGACAGCCCCCATGAAAACATGGCACTTGGCTGAATCCATTAGGAATGTGTCATATTTTGCCAGCCTGACAACTCAGAGGGGGAGAGTGCCTCCCCCTACCACCACCCCCAGAAACGCAAAAACAAATCAGCTCTTTGAAAACAAAAGGCAATTAACAGCAATATGCAAGCGACTGGATTCAATAACAACACAGTCTGTTTCTGGACCACAGAAGCGGCACAGAATCGGAAACATTTTATTTTAAGGATTTGCGTGGGCTCCTGTAGGGCTGCAAACAGATTTCTTTTAATTGCAGGCGACACCTAAGGAAACAGAATTGACATTATCATCATCACTGCTTATTAGCTGTCAAAGATGACTGTGGACTTGGTGCTGTATAGGACCCAGTGACTGCTTTATCTAAGCCCCAGAACCACCTGTCAGGCCAGGAGAACTAGAAATGAGTCATGGGGGACAGTATGTGGCAACAGGGAGAGTTTGCCTGATGCACAGTTAGGACTGAGTGGTTCATTCGTTTTCTTTCTTTCTTTCTTTCTTTCATGATTCTATCTATCTATCTATCTATCTAGGCTTCAGACCCAGTGCAGAGCCCAACGCAGGGCTTGAACTCATGACCCAAAGGTTAAGACCTGAGCTGAGATCAAGAGTCGGACACTTAACCGAATGGTGCCCCTATTAATTTTTTTTCTAAGTAATCTCTGAACCCTACATGGGGCTCAAACTCACAACCCCAAGATCAGTAGTCACAAGCTCTGTGGACCAAACCAGCCCGGTGCCCCAGGACTTTATGGTTCTAAAATGCTGTAATATATGCTGCTAAAGAAATCTCCTAATAAATTTATCTTGAGAAGCCATTGTTGCCTGTCCTTGGCCCCACCTCTTCTCATCAGTAACCTTGTCACCTCAACAAATGGAGCCATTTATAAGGCAGACGAGAGTCAGATAACTTTACTCAGAAAAGGTCTTGCTATGGCTCTGTAAACTAGACCTCAGTGGGTGGGTGCATGGGTGGGTGGGGTAGAGCCAGGACCATAGGTGCAGCCTCTGATCCTCTTGGGAATGAATTTCAATCCAGGGCACAGGTAGCCAGTGAGCTAGAGGGTGGGAGTCAAGCCACAGAGTGGGCAGCACATCAGCTGCTACTGCCAGCCCGGCCCTAGCCATCTTTCCCACTGGCCTGGCTAATTCTTCACACCCACCCCTCATGCCAGAGATGTCCAGGTTAGGAAAGAGCGGAGGAGAAGGAGCTGCCCATGAAAAAGCTCTGGCAGCTTGCACATGGAGAGTATGGGTGGCATTTTCTGTCAAAAGGCACCCAGCAGGTTTTGAATGTTACACATGTGTCAGAGATCCATCAGTATGTGGTCAAAAGCAGTTCAGACCAACAGCAGACAGTGAGGGCTGTTAACTCTCATGTCCATAGTGTGTACTACAGGGCTGGCACAAAGCCAGCAATGCATGAAGATTTTCTGAATGGGGCGTCTGGGTGGCTCAGTCAGTTAAGCTTCCGACTTTGGCTCAGATCATGATCTCAGGCTTCATGGGTTCAAGTTCCACATCGGGCTCTATGCTGACAGCTCAGAGCCTGGAGCCTGCTTCAGATTCTGAGTCTCCCTTTCTCTCTACCCCTCCCTTGCTCAAGCTCTCTCTCTCTCTCTCTCTCTCTCTCTCTCTCTCTCTCTCAAAAATAAACATTAAAAAATTAAAAAAAAAAAAGATTTTCTGAATGAATGATTGAATGAGCAAATAAATGGAAAGCTCATACTGAAAGGGCCTCTAAGACATTCTGGCTCAGAAAATTCAAGGCTTAGTCTCCTGATTGCCAGGCCAATGTTCATTCCCATGATGAGGGGCAGCTGCTCCCCATACAAACCCCAAAAAACTGACTATGGTCAGGTGGGGCCCCCTGACCCATTACACAGGCTCTACCCTCACCTCGTCCCAGCGCTGGGTCTCCACGTGCAGCTGAACCAAGGACTTCAGGTCGCCAATCTTCAGATAGGTCTCAGCAGCATAACCAGGGTTATCCAGCTTCTTGAAGTAATGAGCACACATCAGCAGGGGCTCCCGTTCAGCCTTGTCCAGTCTACGGGCAATGTCGATTAACCTGGAGAGATGAAAGCACAGGGAGAAGATGGACTCCTGTAAAAGGAGCCTGATCGAAGGAAGCAGCATTAGCTTTTGGGTCTTCTTGAGGGTGAGCTGCATGTCGACTCATGTTGATGTCCCCAGTGATCAATATGGTGCCATGGCCCCTGGTGTCTGATGGGTGGTTATTTTTTTTTTTTAATTTTTTTTTTCAACGTTTATTTATTTTTGGGACAGAGAGAGACAGAGCATGAACGGGGGAGGGGCAG
This sequence comes from Prionailurus bengalensis, assembly GCF_016509475.1. Classification (NCBI taxonomy): domain Eukaryota; kingdom Metazoa; phylum Chordata; class Mammalia; order Carnivora; family Felidae; genus Prionailurus; species Prionailurus bengalensis. Next base: position 54,124,240 of record NC_057348.1, on the reverse strand, counting down.
AGAGAGAGGGAAACACAGAATCAGAAACAGGCTCCAGGCTCTGAGCCATCGGCCCAGAGCCTGACGCGGGGCTCGAACTCACGGACCGCGAGATCGTGACCTGGCTGAAGTCGGACGCTTAACCGACTGCGCCACCCAGGCGCCCCTGATGGGTGGTTATTAAATGAGTGAATACATAATCCAGAAACGTTGCCCAGTGACTGGGAGAAGTCACCTGCTAAAGGACACCATTGTCCCCAACCTCGTGTGCCTTTCACAGAGTCACTATCTATACAGCAGGATCTGGGGATAGAAACAAACATCTACTAATCACCTACTGGTACCAGGCATAGTGCCATGAGCTTTCCCATGTGTGATCTCATTGAATCTTCACCGCCCTAAGAAGTGGTACTATAATTCTCATTTTACAGATGAGATTAAAAGCTACGTGGAAGATGAAGCAGGGTGCTCAAGACTTTGAAGCCATGAAGTGGGAGAATGTTCTTTCTACCACCTTTTCAGGAATTCTCCTAGGAAAGTAGAGGCAGAGGCATGAGAATTCTTCAGCTGATAGAACCTCAAAGGAAGAGGCATGTGTGGGGCTCTGGAAGAAAGACCCCCAGGAAATCTTGGCTGTGCCTCTCTTGCTGGCCGAGGTGCTGACCACAGGTGAGGGGACACAGGGATCACTGGCCACCACTTCTTCCCAGTGGTAACTGCACTTCCCCCCCACCCCCTCCCGCCACCACTACTCATGGGGCAGGAAGGCTGGATGGAATGTGCTTGTTCTTTCTGGTCAGGCGGGATTTGGAGTAAAACCAGCTCTCTCAGAGGAAAGGGGTTCTACCCAGCTTTCTCTTTGTGAGAAAAGAAGGGGAAGCAGCTGTAACAGATCCCTGTCTCATAGACAGGCAAGCTCAGGGAGGCCTGTCAATCTGTACTTAGAATAATAATGGCATCTAAAAATAACACTTCTCAGTGGAGAAAGGTGGCACAGCCAACCCCTAAGAGGCCCCCAGCCCCACCCATCAAACCAAATGTCCCTGGAGAAGAGGCACCTTTTACAGCCAGACCTGGAAAAAGAGGGAACATGCTTAAATATCTCTTTCCCGAACTAGTTAGGTATCTCCAGGGTAACCTGATACATGTCAGTTGCAAACGAAAGTGACATGAAAAACCAGAGGGGAGAGCAGGGCCACAAATCTTCCTGGCTTTCTCCTGTAACATTCCTTCTGTGAAAAGAATAATTTGGGGGGCAAGATCTGTTGCCTCTGTCTCCAAGAAACTGTATTCTTGCACAAGAGAAAGATGGGATGGTAGGTCATCCACCAAAGTCCCTTTGTGAGGGGCATACACGCAAACTACATGGTGGAGTTCAAGGAGGTGACATAATCATTAACCAGCCCTCTCCTTCCTCAGGTCCTGCCTAGGCCACTACTGGACAACAATGTGGCTTTCAGAATAACCAAAAGCCTTTAGGGCTCAGACTGAGCCACCCTCAGGAGCCACTCCCTCACCTGTTCTTTGCCAGATATGGCAATGTGCACCTGTACACACACACACACACACACACACACACACACACACACACACGAGTGTGAAGCCTACTTTCCCTGACTGAGGGAGAAGAAAGCCATCCCCTGGAGGTCTGATGCTCTAAGATTCTCAAGACTGAATCCATCCTCTCTCTGGGTGGCCCCACCCCACTCTTACTCCTCTTCTGTTTTCTACCTTGGAAAATGGCATTACTGACCATCAGGCCCAGAGTTCAGAATCAGTCTTCAACTCCCTTGCCGGACCAGCCTCAAGTCCACACCCAGCTGGGTCCTGTCAGCTGTGGCTCCTCCACGTCTCTTTCATTCCTGCAGCCACCTTACTTCTCTCTGGTAACTAACTGCACTGGCCATTTGTCTGGCCTGCCTCCCTCTCATTTTCCCTCCATTCTACACCCACTGCCTGAGTGAGCTTCCAGCAGCACAGCCATGACCAGGGTTCTTACTCCTACTGACAAATCTCAATGCCTCAGCTTAGCGCCTGAGGCCCTCCCGAGGTGGCCAGCCCAGATCCCCCTGCCTGCAGCCAGTTGTCTATCACCCTCTTGCCCCCACTTGTGTATTCCAATCTCAGCTGACTCCTGGTTTGTGATGTTCTTTTGGCCTCATACCCTTCCCCTTCCTACCACCTCTACCTTTTAAAATTTATCAAGGCCCTTCATGCAAAGACCACCTCCTAGGAGAAGATGGCCACAGTTCTTCCCCTGAGAATTCATGTCTCCTTCCCTGATGTGCTTAGATCTGTTCTTGTTATTTTTTAGTTCCTACCATTACACATGTTAGGAGCACTGAAATCAGCCAGGTCAGTTTGAAGCTCAGCTCCACTGTTTGCCAGCTGTTTTGCCTCACGTGATCACTTGGTCCTTGAGCCTTGGTTTCCTCATGGAAACACCACAGCTTTGGGTACGGGAGAGAATCAAATGCCTGCAAGATACTGCAGTGCCTGACTCCTAGGGAGGCTCAGCCAATGGCAGCTCTAATGCCTGAGTATCTCCCCCTACTTTTCCCCCACCCCCGACCCTTTCCCCAGGGACTCACTAAGCTCCTCAAAGGCAGTGCCTGCCTTATTCAATCTCTGTGTCTCCCCCAAACCCAGTCACTATAACATTTGGATTGTATATTTAGAGAAACACTATTTTTTCCCTTGTCAGTCAAAACCAAGAGCTGACATGACATGACATGCTGCCAAATGCTTCTTGGGGCAGGGACTGAAAACCCACGTGTCAACCCAGCCATGGTCGCCGCTGATCTCTATGGCCTTGACATGCTCTCCCGCTGAGATGTACATCTCCACCGCAGCTTTAGGCTCGTTGATATTTCTAGCCCAGTCAGCCTGTTTGGTGATTAGCATCTTTGTTTCTTTGGGGTCTCCAGATTCAAGGAAATCCTGAGGAAGCACAACAAACAGAAACACTCCGGATTAGAACTTCCTGCTGCCAGCATTACGTCAGGCTGCCGAAAGCTGGAGCAAGGAAGGGCTCTGTTTGGCTGAAGTAGGCAATCAGGATGCAGGCGTGAGCCCATCCCTGCATGGCTGACTAGGAGGGGGGTGGGGGCAGTCCCAGGTGTCAGGGAGGAGTGCTCACAGGCTGCTCCACAGGTGCTCCTTGGGGGTACCGGAACAGTGTCAAGGACTGTAGCCCTCCATGTTTCCTGCCCCTCCCACTAACAGACATTTGTCTTTCAGTTAAACAAGACTTTCCAGACTCTCTCGAGTACTATACACAAACTCTGCAGTGCTGGGGTTTTGTGATCAGGTAGCTCTGTCTCTTTCTCATATAGAGTTGGCTATTTGTGTGACTATTCCTATATGTGACTCCACAACCTGGTTGCCTAATTTCAAATATTCAGATCTAGGATCTTTATTCAGGTAATAGGGATGATACCATGTGCCTCAAGTGAGGCTAAGGACGTAGTCCCATAAACTTAAATGGACAAAATGATGTACAGAGTTCTAGGGGAGCCCGCCCTCTCCTCAACTACCATACCACACTGGAAGTACTGTTTCCATCTGTTTTCTGATTCTGTTCACACCCTGTTGCCTGAACTTAGGGTATCATCCCATTGGCTTTTTCCTCAGTTACGTGGCTAGGGCAGAGAACACTCTGTTCTGGATATCAGGTCTGTAGGGAGAGGAACAGCAGGAGGCCATGGTAGGGTGGGGTCGGGGAAGAGGCCTAGAGAGAATCCAGGAAGGAAGAGATGTCCTTCCACCACAACAGGAGGCCTCTGAAGCTCTATGCCCAGCTTCCCTGGGTTGGCCCTGGAATGCATGAGAAAAGGCCTCAGAAAATCACCTCTTTTCAGGATATAGTTACCCCAAATACATGCATGGGAGTTTGCCATAGTTGAGAAGCTTTGGTGCTGACATTTTTAAAGGTGGGGCTTTTCAAAAAGGGAAATTAAAAGCGCTTAGAAGCAGATCTGCATTACTAGTAAGAAACGGTTTGTCTTAGGAATAATGTAGCCTGCAGAGAGTGCGCTGTGTCAACCTCATAAAGTATAAAAAAAGCACTCCTTTTCCCATGATTAGCACTCATTTGTCAGGAAAGTACAGTCGATGTATGCTAAAAACCCACTTGAACAATTAGCTCTCCTTTTTTTCCATTTGCTTTCAGGGTAATTGTGTAGCCCCTAAAATAATACATTAGATTGGCCTAAGACAACCAACTGTTGTAAGGGGAGGAAAGGGCATCATTTACTCTGATGCTGGAAATCCAATAAAATACAGGCCCATCTTGCTGGCACCTGGTCTCTCTGGAGTTCACACAGAGAAAGAAACTTGGAAACAATCACTGACTATCTGAAGATGCCTAGTTTGGGCCGTTACACACACAGCCTTTACAATGCATACCCTTTATGCCAGTGCAAAGTCAGAAATTCTGCTAACCTGGTTGGTTAGATGAAGTTAGCAACTGGAGAAAACAGGCATCCTAAGAGAACAAAAATATCCTTAAAAGTGAGTGCTCAGTGGACTCAGGGCGACTACAGTGAGAAGGGTCAGAAGCCACGAGCAAGCCATAAATTTGGATCATCAACAAGGAGACCAGCCAGGCACACAGCTCACATGCTTGAAGCAGCCACCTCTAGCCCAACAGCCCAGCTCCAGAAGCTCTGACATAACTGAAGCTGAGTCGAAATGGTTCCTTCAAGGCCCAGCAAACTCAGTTTTCAAAGGTTCTTTGGTTCCATGAAGCTAATTTACATGTTATCTGGGGCCATGGCAAAGACTGTGTCCTGGAGTGGACAGAAAGAGACTGTGCTGAGTGATGAATGAGACTAAACAGTGTTCCCATGCTTGGTGATTTTGATAAGGACATACTATATAAGAGTTAAGAGCATTATAATTCCCTTTATCACCATATAAACATGTCACTTATCCGGAAAGCATACAATTTATTTGTACATGGGAATGTAATTTAAAAATTTTCCAAAAACCAGATTGAATCTTGGGAAGCAATTTTCAAGTAAACAAAAACATGCCATGTTAATAAGCACTGTATTCCGCCCCCCCCCCCCAACATAATGTGTACATACACACTTCCTCAAAGTCAGACTACTGGGGGGTGGGGATTGAAACAGAACCAACTTACTTGGAATTGCGATCAAACACTAAAACCAAAACAACCCCCAGAATATTTACCTTCATAGAGAGGCAGACCAGATGGAGTGTGTAAGTGGGCTGCATTTCTGGATGGGAGACTGTGGTGCCAAAGCCCAGCCGAGGTGTGAGGAGGGGCCTCAGCGCAGGGCGAGGAGTGGGGCTGGCCGGGGAGAGGCCTAAAGAACAGCCAGTCTGTGCTCATGCTAGGCTCCTCATATGTTCCCAGCCTTTCTATAGTTTGGTCTTTACAAAGGGCTTCCTCATACATTATTTTGTGCAATTCTGAGAACTGAGCTGAGTTGTAGCTATGTTAACCTCTGAGAAGAAAATGAAGGCTCAATGAAGTGAAGAGGCTTTCCCCAGGTCACCCAGAGGAAGGACTAGGACTTTCTCCAGCTCTGCAGATGCCAAGGCGAGCACCAGGGCTGCTGACTAGGAGGTTTCAGAGGTTCCAGGAGAGGCTGCTGGCTCTGAAGAACAACCACACCCCATTGTTCCTAATGCCTAAATTCCACTCCTAGGCGCATTTAATCCTTTAGTTAAGGTTTTGTCCTCAGGTTATGTTGTTATCCCTAGAAAATGATGCACTGATTTAGCTGTTCTCAGTATGAATGTGGTGTTCAATCATATGTACATGGTGGGAGTATAAGGAAAGGGTAAAAGAGTGGAAGAGGGCAAAGTGGGGGAACCTCAAGCACTCCGATCTGACGGATGGAGTAAAGGGAGCATCAAGGTGAAGAGACAGGCTGGGACCCAGGTGCTCATTCAGATATTGATGACCAGAAACCCCTGAGCCACATCCTAGTGACTGAGATGCAACCTTCAGCCCCAGGATCTCACAGGTGGAAGATAAAAGAGCATAGCCATCTTTGGGAACAGCAAAGGAGGAAAAAAATGGGGAGGATTTTCCATCTTGAACTTGTGAGCTAGATAATTACCATTAATAGCCACTAATTGGTTGTAGCTGATGACTCACTTAATAACATTCTGAAGTGTCTTTTGACAGTACCAGGAAAGGCAGGTTAACAAAAGCATCTCTGCGGAAGGAAGAGCCTCATTGCTCGATGCCCCCAAGGCTCTTTTCACCTTGCATTAGGCTGAACTACAAATGTCTTGATGGCCTGGCCTCCCCAGTGGGACTCCTTCTCACACAAACCATCAGGAGCCTGCTCTGGGAAGACCCCTGTCATGTACCCAGACCGACTGGAGACTAACCAAAACAGAGGATCTACAAACGCAAGAGGAAATCTCCACCATCACCCTTACAGATACATCCTTGGGGTGAGAGGAAGCACACTGTACTGGAGGGCAGGGACTCTGTCATGGTGTCTCCAAGGCCTAGTGCGAAGCCTGGTAGCAATCTGAGAGCAGACACTTAGGAAATCTTGGCTGAAGTGAACCATATCGTCCTGTATGAAAATGGTAGAACCAGCTCATGTCTGAGGATGTGGGTTCTCGGTGGCTTCTACAACAGTTTAAGAGAATTTGTGGGAGAAAGACCTGAAACCCTGAACCCTGAACACTTAATGAAGGGACATGTTGGTTCAGACTCACAGTCCAGCCAGCTCTGGGACTGACAAAGGTTTGAACTGTCATACTCTTGTCCCTTTGATGTCAGCCTGAAAGGTCAGTTTTAGGTCAGCCTGAACCAGTGGTCATTGATGGTTCCTTTGCCAATTTGCCCAAACCCTTTCTAATAAGGCAGTTGCTATTTTCCATCTATAACATATCTTAGGGTAAACAACTTGGGCACCACGGTGGCAGAACACTGGTGGGTTCCACATGGCAGCTTGGGCCCAGGATGTGGCTGGATTACCTTGGCATACTCAAACATGCGAAGGTCGGTATACATTTCGAGTGCGAGGTTCTCGTGCCCACTCCTCTTGTACAGTTTGGCAGCTTCGTGGAACTTCCCTTGGTAGGAAAACACATCTGCCAGAAACAGGTCATTGTTGGTCTCTCCCCGCTTCTTCCTCTCCTGGAAAAATTAGAAGCACAGGAAATAGCCTCTGCAGCCATGGCAGGAAGCAGCCTTTACAAAGGTTAGATGTTGCTATTTCAAGTTAAGCCCCTGGGCTTTTCTACTGGAACCTCCACTTGGCTCCTGGGCTGTTGTGTCTCTCCCCTAGGTTTCTGGTGGGAATGCTTGACAACAAAAGCAGATTTTTTCCCCCAGATGAGTGAAGATCAAAAGTAATGCAAACTTTTGTTTGTTTAATGGAAATTCCTCAGGGCTGCTTTCTTGTATAATCTTCCAAGGAAACAACTGGCTAGTTAGGATGGTGTGTATTACCCACTCTTTGGTGGCCCCCAAGCTCTCAGGATCTCCCAAGTCCTCAGGCCTGGTTTGGCTGAGCTGTGACTCATGATGATGCAGACAAGGAGAAAGCTTAGGGTCTCTTCACAAGGAGACAATAAAATGGGATAATGAGTCTTAATATGTCCCTGTCTCTAAAGAGAAGGCAAGTAATACCACATGCTGAGCATCTGCTAGGTGCTGACAGGACCCACAGGTAAGTGGTACCACTGAGAGAAGCTGAGATTCACAAGAGGAGCAGGTCAGGGTCAGAGAGAACTGGCATTTGGACTCAGTCTGTCTGACTCCAGATGCTCTTTGTACCACATAATACCACCTTCAGAAACATGTGACAGTCCCCAACAACATACCTGCACAGGCACACACACAGACGAGCAGCACTGAGGATGAAGAGAATAACTGACATATTCCTTCCTCTGGTGTTAGGGAACATTCATTAGTCTACAGCTCAAGTATTTGTAAACACTCCATAGCACCCAAAGTCTCATCCCCAGCAGTTTCCTTTTGCTTGTTTTCTAGCAAATGTATCACAGTGGGGGAAGATGAGACATTGAATCAAACTCCCAGACAAGCTGGTGAAAGTTTTAACAGCTGGAGGCAACATGCATGCTTCCCCACTGACAGAAAGAATTTTTAAAAACCAAAAAAAACAAAAACAAAAAACAAAAAACAAAAACAAAAACCCATACCCAAAATTGAAAAATAAATTTAGCTAAACTATGTGTAGTTTAGGCTAATTAATCAAATAAACTAACTACTAACTGTATGGAGTGAATCAAAATCTTGCAGTAAGATTAAAAAAATAGGTCTTACTAGGCATGGAATTTAGGCCTAGGCCACAGAATATCACCATGATCAATAAAAAATGATTTACATCTATTCCGTATGTACGTAGCCATATGGGCAGATTCTCTTCCTCCTGTTATCAGTATAGTTACATCTCCCCTATCCCAAAGGAGCCTAGCATGGAACTCAGTTCTCTGGAATGATGCCGAATGCCTAGAAGCAAGCTACTAAGGCTTCAGAGCAGCCCAAATGGCTCAACGCTTGAAGGCAATTTACTCTTTTTCAAGAGGCAATTCTTTTTTTTTTTTTTCCAAGAGGCAATTCTTACAAGTTTAACCAACTGCCCAGCTCCTCATAGCACACTAGAAGAAGCAGTAAGACATGATAAATGGCGAGAGGTGGTCCTCACAGAAGTCAGTTACCTTTGCATAAAGAACATATTCCATGGTTTCATGTTAAGGCCTCTAGATCCAGACCAGTGGATTCCCAAATGCCAGCCCCTATAGTAAGCAGTACTGGGAATTTCAAGTAGATGGCTCTGAACAAACCCTTCACCATGCAGGTAAGTAAGCTCCTTAAGACAGTGCTGGGGTAGGGGTTATAGAGGCAGTGCATCAGAAGCAACTTAGATGGCAGCAGGAACTCAGGTAAAGATAGCGTGAAGGGCACCTGGGTGGCTCAGTTGGTTGAGCGTCTGACTTCAGCTCAGGTCATGATCTCACGGTTCATGGGTTCGAGCCCCGCATAGGGCTCTGTGCTGACAGTTACTCAGAGCCTGGATCCTGCTTCAGATTCTGTGTCTCCTTCTCGCTCTCTGCCCCTCCCCCATTCGTGCACTGTCTCACTCTGTCTCTCAAAAATAAATACATGTAGAAAAAAAAGAAAAAAAAGGTAGCTTGAGCTTGGGAATTAGAACTGGCTTTGAATTCCAACCAAGCTTTTGCCTCTGGACCCTTGGGGATGTGGCATAGGATTTCTGAGCCTTAGTTTCATTATTTATCAAATAGGGATAAGAACAATATCTGCTTCGTTAAGTCACCGTGAGGATTTAAAATGCAGCTGACCCTTAAGCAACAGGGGTGTTAAGGGCCCTGACCCCCTCGCAGCTGAAAACTGAGGTATAATTTTTGACTCTCCAAATTTTAACTACTAATAGCAGTTAAATAGTCTCCTGTTGACTGGATGCCTTACTCACAACATAAATAGTTAATTAACACATACTTTATAGGTTGCATGTATTATATACCATATTCTTATGGCAAAGTAAGCTAGAGAAAAGAAAATGTCATTAAGAAAATCATAAGGAAAATACGTGAACAGTTAGTGTACTATATTTACTGAAAAGAAAATCCACATATAAGTGAACCCATGCAGTTCAAACCCGTGTTGTTCAAGGCTCAGCTGTAGTATACACATTGATCGTGCATGGGGCCCAGAGCAGGCACTCAACAAGTGGCAACTATCATTAGGCTTAGCAGTCTGTGAGCTCCCACAGGCCTCTCTTCCACTCAGCTCTTTGCCCACTGGGCTCAACACAAGGCTTGGCCCACGACAGGTGTTTATTATGCTGAACTGAATCACAAGGACAAGACATTTGCTGATTTCCTCACTACTTCCATATGGGAATTCAAATGTATCTCACATTCCCCTAGCCTCACAATAAATCTGTTCAGGAGAAAAAATATGTACGCCTCTTTACAGACAGTCACAGGAATTAAGAGTATTGTCTACTGCTACCCAGCAAATGGAACCCATAGAACAAGCCTTTTTTGCCCACCCCACTACACATGGCTCCCTCCCCAGGTCCCATTGCTGTGGATGGGGCGTAGCTCATGTGCGTTTGGAAAATGACTCCTGTACTGGCACACTGTTGAGCCCTACAGGATGGTAACCACCTAACAACCACTACAAGGATGAAAACCAGTTACTAAGAACCTATTTAATCCTCCTAGCAACCCTGGGAAAACAGCCCATTTCACAGATAGAAAACAAAGCTCAGAGAGATTAGGAACCCACCTGCCTTACCCCACTACCAAGTGACAAGTGGCATTCCTTGCTCCCGTATGCTGTCTCCCTGCCCCCACAGCATTCTGTTCCCCCAGGCCAAAGCTGTGGCCCAAATGCCCAGACACCAGTAGGCTCTATTTGTGTGCCCTTAATGCTCTCGCCTGCTAGAATAGCTCCCTATAAGCCATTGACTGCGAGTCTGTGCTTTCTTGAGAAGGAAGAACATTTTGTCATTTACCTCAATGCTGTTGATGAGCTCTAAATATCGGAGGTCTTGTACTCTGGTGAAGGCCTACAGGGGAAGAGATAAAAGAATGAAATCAACTGCCCTCTGGGCTTCAAAAGTGGGTGATTGGCTGGGGGTGGGAAGTCAAGCGTTAGAAAGTGAGCCAGTAACGAGGGAAAAGAAGCAAGCATTGATTAATCGCCATGTGTTCAGGAGGGTTATACCACCCAGTGAGGCACGGCTTTATCCCTGGGATTAGTCCACACAAAGAACAGCAAAGAAGTCTCGGTTGCATCAATCACTTTGGGATTAGTTAAAACAAAACTATGATACTGCAGTCTGTGATGGTGCCTGCTTGGAGAAATCTCTATGCAAAAGAAAAGAACAGGGCGGTCTGATACTCTGAGGCAGTGGCATTGGAGTGGGAGTGGGGAAGGTGTACTGACTGAAGAGACACTGCTATGCGTCTAGATGACTGGGACGGAAAGTGGGAGACAGCTAAGCTTACCAACTGTGCATAAACACAGGGCACCCAAAGCCCACAGTACTGGCACGGGGGGGGGGGGGTGGGAGGAGAAAGTTAAGAAGGAATAAAAATGGTTTCTAGACGGGAGGGGGACGTTAGGGAATAAATCACTCCAAGTTCCTGGAAGGCAAACTCTTACATAAATCCTAAAAGTGTAGCTCTTGCCTTCCACTCACAGTAAACCCAGAGACTTTAACCCATAGGTTGCTAGAAGTTTCTAGGCAGCCTTCCTCAGGAAGATTGGTATTAGGTAATTTTTTTTTTCTGCCTTCTGATTCTGCAAGGGGTTTAGAGAGGAACCTGACCCATCATGTCAGGCTGATCTTCAGGTGGCTTTGCTGTCAACATTTCTACCCAGGTGTGCTGCTTTACACTGTCCCATTTGAAATGGACTGAGATACACCTAGATAAGACAGCAGGTCCAGGAGTCCTTTGAATATGAAATGCGGAAGAAACACCCTGACCACTTGCAACCTCTACTTTGCTGCATGACGCCCTCCATCCTAAAAAGACTTGGGGAAATGATCAAGTCATCTGGCCTCTGGTTGCCTCGCAGATGACCACAATGTGACTTCATCTTTTCATCCTGCAGGGCTACGCATCCTATCAGGGACTGAGGATCCAGAGGTGAATGTGATCTGTACCCCTCCCCATTTCACTGGTTCATACTCTAAAAGGAGAGGCAAGCAGATTAAACAGATCATCAAATCTCTGTGAGCTAGGAGCTATACAAGCATGAACTAGATACTCTAGAGAAAACAGATTCACTGTCTGAGCATGGGCAGTGGCAGGAGGCAGGATTAAGAAGAGTATCACAGAGTAGGAACCTGGCAAATGGGTATTCCTGAAGAGGAATTCTTTGAAAGGGTAAAGTAGGCATCACATGAGCAAAGGAGCACCAAGAGTTCTTGTGTTCCTCACTGGAGATCTTATAAGCTCTCTTCTGGATCAGGGCTTCCTTAAAACCATAGGAAAGGGGAAAACCTGGAATGTCCACAAAGGGGCAGAGAGGAAAGAGGGAGCATTCCAGGTCTCAGTCCTAGCTCTGAGACTTTCCAGCTGGGGGCCCCTGAACTTCTTTCTTGCCTCTAGGCTCCCAAGTCTGCCTTATGGAAAGGGGCAAACTAGCGATGTCTTCTCCAAGGTCTTTCTAGTTCTGCTCTGCTAGGATTCTAGGATTTGCCACCTTGAGAAATCTGCTTCAGAGTTCCTCGACCCTAACACATACTATAGAGTCAGGGGTGCCCTGGTCTGAGTGGTCAGAGTCACAAGGCCCGTGAATAACCTCAGAAGAGGGAAGGAAGCATGGAAACTGGGAAGCATCTGCAGTTCTGCTCAAGGCAGCAGTCCCCGGTGCTAAACAGCTCTCCTCTGCCATCTAGTGAGGGCACTACTTTATCTCCCGCACCACCCTCCACCTCCTGTTTGCTTGAGTCAGTTGGCAAAGCAGAAAAAGAAAGGCTGGGGATTCGGGATTTGGATAAAATGGCCAAGCTCAAGTTTATGGTCAAAATCTTGTGGCTTTAATAATTTCAATTTCCAGGAAGTATTTGGGGAATACAAGCCTGGGGTTAGTGTTAAACAAATGATGGTTCATTCCAGCTTTGTTTTGATCCATTTAAACATTTGCTGAGCACCTAACCCCATGCTAGGCAGTGTTGGCTGAACTAAAATGAGGTAGGTGTTTAGTTCTTGGGTATGAGGAGATGACAATCTATAAGGAAGACTTTAAATTTCATTCCAGGCTAGGGGGACTTGGATGGCTCATTCAGTTAAGTGTCCGACTTCAGCCATAATTAAGGTCACGATCTCCTGGTTCATGAGTTCAGGCTCATGTGCTAACAGCTGAGAGCCTAGAGCCTGGAGCCTGCTTCAGGCTCTATTCTGTCTCCCTTTCTCTCTGCCCCTCCCCCGCTTACGCTCTGTCTCTCTCTCTCAAAAATAAACAAACATTTAAAAAAATTTAAATTTCATTCCAGGCTGAAAACAAAACATAGTCTAGGAATACTTTGTTATTCTTCATCCCTCCTGGTATTTTGGCAGGGACGTTTTTTTGAGGGGGGGGGAGGGGGAGGTGGGGATGGGGGACAGGAGAAGGAAACTCCCTCCATAAGAATGTTTCCTCCTGCCTCTGAATTCTTAAAGCCCTCCTCTATTACCAGTTTTCTGACACTCAGTAGATCTAAAAACATAACATAATTAAATAACAGCAATTTTACTTATTTTAATAACAGCTAGCATTTGTATAACCATTGCTAGGTCTAGAAGCCCTTTTACAATGTGGTAGGTAAGCCTAAGGACCCTGTGTCAGGAGGGCAGGGCAGCTAGTGCATTCACCATCCCCACTGCAGACATGGGAGGATGGACACAGGGCCATCCAGTCTATATATAGCAGAGCTGGTATCTGGCCTCAGATCCTCTCTCCTTTCATGCCTAGAAGTCTGGACCCAACACAGGGCAAGCATCACATATTCCTGTAATTCCTTCCCTGAATGCTCAGTAATATGGACAAAGGAGTATTTGATTAATTGGCTATGGGAAGATAAAGAGGGAAGGGAGGAGTAGGGGAAAGGGAGTTGAAGGCCATTCCTTCTCCCCACATCAGGTTCCAGATGAAAACCCAATTCAGACAGAGCTGAGCTTTTTCTGATGTGTAGAAAGGGGTCAAATGTTGTCAGCCAGTTTCTGTAGCTTTAATATACTTTCCAGTAAATGACACCATGAATCAAGGCCATGAAGGTACATGGGGAGTAACATTGCTGTCAGAATCAGAGAGCTTGACCATCTCTTCACCATACCTAGTAGAGTACCATGAAAAATAGCATTGTGTAATTAATGGCTAATACCAATAAGTATTACACCAATAACAAAACACCAATAATAAAAACTACCTTTGGGGCTCAGTCAGTTGAGCATCCAACTCTTAATTTCAGCTCAGATCATCATCCCAGGGTCATGGGATCAAGCCCTGCATTGGGCTCCATGCTGGGTGTGGGGCCTGCTTAAGATATTCTCATTCTCTCTCTCCCTCTCTCTCCCTCTCTCTCTCTCTCTCTCTCTCTCTCCCCCTCTGCCCCTCCCCCACTCATCTGTGCTCTCTCTAAAATTAAAAAAAAATTTTTTTTAAAGCTACCCTTTAGTATGTCCCTATTATTGTGCTAGGCTTTCAGCTAGGTGATTTACATAAATGATAGCTAATAAGAGTGACAGCTAGAATCTATCTGATATTTCTCCTATATCTGGCCTTACAGACATTATCACATTAGACCCTTTGAACTTTGTGAGGATGAAGCCAATCACCACCCTATTTTTAGAAATAAACAACCTTAGAAACGAGTTACTTGCCCAGACCCAGTTAGGAGATAGCTGAGCTGAGATCTGAACACAGGTCAGCCTATCTCCAGAGCTCTCTACTGTATGCATCTGCCTCTCCACACGTTACCTGGACTCACTTTTGCCTCAAGGGACCCTCCAAGGGTCAGATTCTAGCTCATGCTGACTAGATGCTTACCTTCTTTGCTGTTTCAAACTCTAATCCTTCTAAAGCTTCCATGGCCAGCTCACGCCAATCAGTGTCTGTCACACCCAAGCAAGCAATCTGGTAGGCTTCTTTGAACATTTTCCTATCCAGGTACTGGTACATTGGAGCAGACTGCAGGATTTCATCAAAAAGAAAGAAGACTGAGAGCAATGGAAAGAATCAGATTCATACAAAGCCTGACTCCAGATGTGTGCACTGACTTAATTACAAATGCCTATAGAGGAATACTATAAGGAGTAATCAGTACCCTTCTCACCCCAAATGCCTTCCATTTGTCACTCCTTTTCATAGCCAAATAATTGTGTTCAGCAGCACAAACTTCTTGCTTATCCTTCCCTCCACCACTAGCTTTCCCCACCTCCAGGTCTGTTTTACCACAAGGTATCACCCTCATCTAGAATGCCCTTGTTCCTCTTTACCCACTGGAAAGTACCTATTTGGCTTGAGGGTCCTGTTAAAATGTCACCTCTTCTGGAAGGTCTTTGCTGACCCCTCAAGGAAAGGAGTCTGAGCTTTCTCTGCCCTTTATCCAGAAGTCAGTTGTGTTATAATGACAAGCCCCTCTCCTCCACAAGTCTGGGCACAACCCCTGAAGGCACTGGTGGGCTTGTACTCACCTCCCCCAGCAGGCCTTCAGTCTCTGTTTGGTGGAGGAAGGAACAACGTTACTGTGAGGAAGGGGTCTGAGGTGGTCTCTTACAAAGAGGGCCAAAAAACCAGCTTACCCAAGAAAGGTAAGTGATTTGTTCCAGGTTACCTGGGAAGGCTGGGAACCTTCCTGCCATCCCTCCTCCCAGATGGGGCTGCCTCACTGTGATACCTGTGAATGGTTCCTAATAATTTCTCTTCTTAGGTTTACCCATTGCTTTTGCATCTGTCCCAACAGGTCTGTGTTGCAGGTTATTATCACTCTCTGATTACAGTCTGAGGACACATAAGTGGCACAAGGAAAACACAAGGAAGAGCACTTTCCTGGCTCTTGGATGTGGGGTACATGAATATGTGTGCACACAAGAACAAGTCTGAGCTGGATCTGGCATCCTGAATAAGAAGGCCCTGCCCTTGTTTTAAGCCAGTGTGCTGAAGGGAACTGAATCTCTCTAGGGCAGTAGAGATCAATCAGCCAGTACCTCATGCTAATGGTTCTCAAATGTGGAGCTGGAAGTGCTGTTTTCTCCATTTGGGGCCTTTATCTTTGAACTTTCCTGTCTCATTTTTTAGCTTCAGAGTTAAAGCTTTTTTTTTTTTTTTCTTTTTTTCTTTTTAAGCCATTCTGCCCTCTGACAGCAAGATGTGGCTGTTTAGGAGTGCTCATCTTTTCTATCGTACCATTCTGTCTACCTTTCCTTCCTTTAGAGGGGTAAAGGGGTACGGACAGGGGAGCAGCTGAGCCAGAAGCCAGGCCTGGCTCAGTCACATCCTAGCTGGGTGCTTTTTTGGGTAAACTGATTAACTTCTGTTTAGATGCCCTGCCCAGCTCACAGACTACTATGGGCAAACAGGACATGATCAGTACATCCACTGTATTTTCTCAGCACCAGCTCCTTGCCATCTCCCCAACTCTCCAGACTTGTTCCTACCTCTACCTTTCTCTCTGAAACAGCCTTGCTGCTCCTCTCTATGTCTCCAGACCTTTCAGGGCTCAGATCAAGTGTCACCACCTCTTGGAAGCTTTCCACACTCCCTGTGCACGATGAGCTTTCCTTTCTAAACTCCTTAGTGAGCACCCTGTTCCAATTTAGTTCTGTTTCATAGCATTTGTACTTTAAGATTGCTAATAACAATAACAATAGGAACTGGGCCAGACAAAACCCATAAAACAGGTATATTAACCCCACTGCATAGAAAGTGAGGTTCCAAAGAGTGAAAGGGATTGCTCAAGATCCCAGCTGGTTCGGGCAGCAAAGTCAGAACTCAAAGCCAGTGTTCTTTCCCCTAAACTGCACAGCTTCTCACCATGTTGAATACCCCATGAGGAAGCAACAGGCACATGAGAATCAAGGAGACGATGAATGATTAACATTCGGGCTTGCTTGGGAAGTACAATCTGAGAGTGGGAATTTTAAAAATATCCTAACTGAACAAATGCCCTCTGAGTTCTACTTTATCTCACTATTGCATTCCAAGCATGAAGTCAGCACTCACCCCAAGAAGTCTGACAAGGGCTTGTCGCCCTACTTGGCAGCACTGACAAACCAGTTCTTGCACAAGATGATGTAAATTTCGAAAGGAAACCAGAAATCCCCAGAGTGGTCTGATGCTTTCTCCCTCCTTTCTAGGCCAAAACCACAGGATGGCTGGAGGCAGAGGCAACAGATAAATAGCCTTTGTCTTGAGGCTGCCTTTCCTAACCCTTGGCAGTTCTGACCTGCTGCATCAGCAGGATGGCCTTGGTGAAGCCATGGGGGGCTGAGGGGGGGGGGGTGAGGGAGGGATGACTCTGACTTCTGAATCTTAAGGGCTTGGCAGAGGAAGCCCCAGGCCCCCCTTTTGGCTCTTCTTGGTCAGCCAAAGTCAGGGAGCAGCAAACTGCATTTATCTTTGAGGTTGGGATGGCAGTCTTGGGAGAAAAGCTTTCAGTCAACATAGTGTGTTTGGCATGATTAAGAAAGACTAGGTTTCTGGTGGATGCGGTGCATGGATCTGGGATGGGGGGCAGATGAGGACTATTAGGAAACAGTCCAGTAGGGGCTATTCTTGCCCCTCCGACTGACGCCACTTCCACCCACCTCTCTCCTTCCTTTCATTCTCTTTCCTTTTCCTCAAATCTGAATTTCATTAACGTTTACCAAATAACTGCTCTGCGTCAGGCACTAATAATTTCTGCATAATGAGTAGCAAGGGTATCAACAACGTAGAGGAAGAAGTGGACTCCAGCCCCACCCTTTGTAAGAAGCCAGGCCAGGCTTTTGGTGATTATAAAGGTGGGGAGATCTTGGCCAGGCTGAGGACATAGGATCTCACTGTCCTGCCAGCCCTTTGACCATCCTCTGAAGCCCCTCAATAAAATGGTATCATTCCCTCCACCCTCACCCAAAAAAAAAAAAAAAAGAAGTTGAGCCGGGGACAGTGAGTAGGGCATGTGTGTGTGGAGGGCAAACACAGACTGATGCAGTCTCTCTGCAGGGCAATCTAGAAATGTGTCTAAAAATCTTTCAAATGTATGTGGCGTTTTACCTAGCAATTTGACTTCAAGGAATTCATACTGAAGAGCTAAGTTGGGACAGGTACAAAGACTTAGCAAGAAAGATGCTATCTACAATAGCAAAAAAGCTGTAAGCAGTGTAAATGTCCAACAAAAGGTAGTGGTTGTGTAAGATGTGGAAGGAACATCCATGTGATAGGACAAAAAGCAGTCATTAAAAACAATGTGGGGGTGGGGACAGCAGGGAGGCAGGAATGGTTATAACAAAAGGGCAGCCCATGGGGCACCTGGGTGGCTCAGTCAGTTAAGCATCCGAGTTCGGCTCAGGTCATGATCTCACAGTTTGTGACTTGGAGCCCTGCACCAGACTCTGTGCTGACAGCTTGCAACCTATAGCCTGCTTCAGATTCTGTGTCTCCCTCTCTCTCTGCCCCTCCCCCACTCGTGTTCTGTCTCTCTCTCCTTCAAAAATAAATAAACATTAAAAAAAAAAAAAAAGAAAGAAAGAAAAGGCAGTCCAACATTAGAGATCTCATGGGTTGGTGGTGGGAGACACATGAACCTATCCAGGTAATACATGTATACTATACTTTTGCAGACTGCTACCAGTGGGGAAACTGGGCAAGTTGTAAAAGGGATCTCTGTATGGTTTCTTATAACCATAAGTAAATCTACAGTCATCTTAGTATTTTAAAAATACTAGGCAAGTATATTTACTGATGTGGAGCCATGTTTCCAGTAGACTGCTGAGAGAAAAAGCCACACTGCTAGCTGACAGGCAATAATTCATATAGTGATGGGCCGGCAATATGTAAGTGTTAGGTTAAATTGGAAGATAGTGATAAAGGAAGATGACTAAAAATCTCTCTCTTTTATAGTCCACATTCAGTAAAGGAAGAACAGCAAATCTGAGGTTTCATAAATTAGATTTATAATATTTACAGTAGATTCCACTTTTGTTTACAATGTTCATATAAAATTATATACTCATAATTGTATGTTCTGCATATATTACATATACATATAGAAAAAGCCTGGGTGGATATGTTCTAAGACGTTTAAGAGTGATTCTCTTGAGGATGGGATTCTGAGAGCTAAGTCTTTCCTTCGTGCTTGCCTTTATTTTACGGCATTTCTACAATGGGCATGATTCACTCACAGAGCAGACAGGCAGCCTGGACAGCTGGGATTAAGCCAGACCAGACTTGGGTTGTCAATCTCTGCCCTCCTGTGTTTCTGTCCTCCTGTTTGTGGCTCCAGGTCCCCATTTCTGTTCTGGCCTCCTCCTAGTTTGAGAGACTTGTGCATAGTCCCATGCTTCCTTCTTGGCTTACACACCTCAGTGCCCCGCCCCTCCATCCGACCCACATTCTCTTTCCCTCACACACACTACCGTGCTCACACATCTGCACATATACCCAGCTAGACTCCCAGCTTTGCTGGCTTGCTCCACTCTGCCCCATGCACGGCCCTCAGTGAAACAGACTCTGTCTGCAGACAGACAACCCTGAATACCCCTCCCTGTCCCAACCAGGAAAGGGAGACCAGAAAGAATTGGAGGCTCAATAGGGTGGAGCTGTTTGTCCAAAGACACACAGGTTGTATAAGGTAGAGACAGAGTTTCAGGTTCTCGTCCAGAGTACCTTCCATGACATCATAACTGCAACTCCTCTCTCTTCCCTCTCTCCTCACCATCCATCCCCCACCCAATACACAAATGCATAGCCTGGCTTCCTGGGTCTTGTCTGCCCTGCCACAGCTGAGAGCTGACAAGCACCCTGGTTACCTGTGGCACCTCCACAGCCGACATGGAGAAGACATGGAGGCAGAAGATCTTGGAGCCATGGTAACCAACCACAAAGCCCTGTAGCTTCTGCTGGTGCACAGGGAAGGTGCTGGCTTTGATGTTAAGGTAGCCTCCTCCTGAGAAGCAGAGCATGTCCTCACACTGGGTGTTCCAGGCCACACTGTTGGCATTTGGCTCCTGAGGAACAGGAATAGTAAGGATCCTTTGACAACCACCCTGGCCTTTGCCACCATTCCTGCATTCAGCTAGGCACTTTTTAAAGCCTGAATCAAACTACATTGCTAAGAGTGGGATGGGGGAAAAGGGAGGAAAAGGGAAGCAGAAGAAAAGGATAGAAGCATAGAAGCAAAATCCTTTATGCCTCTATGCACTTGTTTATGTTGGAATTTTTTTAATAAACAAGCATTACTTTTGAAAAAAAGTATTATTATCCCAAATATTAATCATTACCTACTGAGAGAATGAGCAAAGTGGCTTTACTTCTGTTACAGAATGAGTACACACAGCTATACACAGAAGATTTAAAGGGATATGTTACAGGGCTCCTGGGTGGCTCAGTTGAGCATCGGACTCTTGATTTCAGCTCATGTCATGATTCCACGGTCATGGTATTGAGCCCTGCATCAGGCTCCGTGCTAAGCATGGAGCCTGCTTGGGGTTCTCTCTCTCTCTCTCTCTCTCTCTCTTTCCCTTCCTCTTTCCCTCTCTCCCTCTCCCCAACCCACATGTGCACCCGCTTTCTCTCTCTCTAAAATAAAACAAACAAGCAAGGGTGCCTGGGTGACTCAATTGGTTGAGTGCCTGACTCTTGACTTCAGCTCAGGTCATGATCTCACAGTCATGATCCTGTGGTCATGAGACAGAGCCTTGCGTTGGGCTCTACACTGAGTGTGGCACCTGCTTAAGATTCTCTCTCTCCCTCTCCCTGCCCCTTTCCAGTGTGTGTGTGCTCTCTAAGTAAAAACAAAAATAAAACAAGCAAACAAAAATAAATAAAAGGATATGTTTCAAAGAATTAACAGTGATTGTTTTGGGGTGGGTGGAATTGTGGGTGCTTTTTCATTTTTTATGTTTTTCGTTTGCTGAAATTCTCTTTTGATCATAAACATCTATTATTTTTTATAATAAGGAAAAAAACTGTTATTTTTACATTATAAAATAATATATCATCTCTGCATTTACAATTCTCATGCTGTAGAAATACAGTCACCCTGGGGGGCACTCCCTCTCCTACAAGTTTTCTGCTTAGCAATGGAGCCCCAGGGAGCAGATGTTCATACCTTTCTGCCTAGAATCTTTTACAATGTCTGAATCTTTTATAACGAGCATGGATTACTTTTATACTAAGTAAAAACAATTGAGCTGTTTTAATTTTCAGGGGGCAGGGGCAGTGGAGAGAAAAAAAAGACAGTTGGGAATGCTTATATCTCCTGACAAAGTGTGAGAATTACCCTCCCTAGCTACTACAGAACCTTCAGTGGAGATGGGGAAGGACACACACCCTTCCATTCCTATATGGTTCTAGGCTCAGACACAGATTCACAACTGGAGGCCTGCTAACCTACCTACAGGAGGTAGTGTTGAGGCTGAGGAGAGGAAAAGTAACATTTAGGGCCATGTTTTGTAAGGCACTGAGCTACTTACTGTAGTCTCTTGTTTAGTACTGTAGCAATTCTGTGAGGGGGCAATTACAAGTTCAATTTCAGAGAGAATAAAAAATTCAGGTTCAATGAACTGGGCTAACTTGCTTGAGATCACACTGTAAGTGGTGAGGGTAGGACTGGACCCCAAGTCTGTCTGAAGACAAAGCCTATGCTCTTTCTTTCCCCTTAACCACTCTGCCTCCACAGTGATATAAGTGAGTTGTTATCTACTGGAACCACCTTGGGCTAGCAGTAGCCAGGTGGCCCCTTCTAACTGACTGAGGCAGCTCCCTACACTCTAACATCCCTCTGTCCTGCTGATTCTGCTCCCAGGGACAAAGAAGAGCCCTGAGAAGGGGACCTCAATCTGCCAATTAACACTGGGAGACTTGTGGCTGAAGAAGCCAGTCAGCTTTAGGGGAAGCTTGCTTCAGGCAAATGGGCCCTGACCTCTTATAAAGCCCTATACAGGCAAAGAGTGGCACTGAGTCTGGCAGAAAGCCAGCCAGGTGGTGGGCATGAAGCCTTTGGGCTATCTTCTCCAGTGACACACTTCCACTGGCCACAGAACCAAATGGTGTGTAAACTGCCTATGCCCCCAAACAGTTCACATTTTGCTGGCTCTTATAGCATCTTTGTGAAATAAATAGAAGGGAGGGCTTCCCCCATGCCTTCCCTTCTTTCAGATGACAAAACTTGTCCTATTTCTTTACTACGTCTTAGGTCACTCATAGATACAGGCATATCTCCAATAGGTGAGAAGCCCTTTTGCAAAAGAATCATCATCTCATTGAACAATACACTGAGACCCTATCACATGCCCCACTGATAGTTATTATTATTCCTTTACTGTTCACAGAAAGAAAAGTGTTACTTGCTCATCTTATCTGTGAGGAAACCAAAGTTCAAAGAGACTTTTTCCAGCTCCTGCAGCTCATGTGTGGGAGGGGGTGGGCTGTACCCTGGGGCCACTTGGGCTCTGCACCCCTGCTCAAAGCCTATACCCCTCCATGTCACCACTCCTCCCAGAGATCTGCCTGGGAGCCAGAGCGTGAGCACCTCCTGCAGGAACTAGGAAGCTAAAAAAGAAGTCAAAGGACCATGTCATGGAAACTCTGGGATTTCACCTGAAAAAGCAACTCTTTGGTATGGATGTCATACACCAGGCACATGTCATTTTCATCCACCACGGCCAGCTTCTTACGGGAGGCACTCATGTCCAAACAGCGCACAGCTGTGGCCTGCTTTAGCAAGACGATGGCAAAGAGATTGTCCACAAAGATCTTTAGGATCTGGCAAAATTTCAGAGAGAGAGAGAAAAAAAAAAGTGAGTTACCATGGCAACAAGACTCTGGAACTCTGCCAGGTATTGGAATCCCATGTGTTCTACAAGAACAACTCCCACTAACTTCAACAGAGGCTCTGTGCAGAGAAAAGGACTCATCAAAAGAAGGGAGTGGGGACTTATCCTTAGGAAACCAGAAGTACAGTTCCTCAGAGGTTGCCAAAGTAATGACGAGCCCCAAGATGCAAGAAACTCTCTTAAATGTCTGCTTGACGGGGATTTGTTAATAACATTACCCAAACTTCAGAGTTGGGAGATCTGAGTCACACTAACACAGGAAGAGGCTACTTTATTTTTTTATTTTATTTTTTTAATGTTTTTATTTTTTATTTTTGAGACAGAGAGAGACAGAGCATGAACGGGGAAGGGTCAGAGAGAGAGGGACACACAGAATCTGAAGCAGGCTTGAGACTCTGAGCTGTCAGCACTGAGCCTAACGCAGGGCTCGAACTCATGAATCGTGAGATCATGACCTGAGCCGAAGCCGGACGCTTAACTGACTGAGCCACCTAGGCGCCCCAGGAAGAGGCTACTTTAAACACTGACAAGACATCTGGTGTAACTACAGCAAAATAATGATGATGATGATAAGGATGATGACAGCTATCAGTTATTGACTATTTTTGACAGCCTTATGCAACATGAAGCATTATCCTGATTTGTAAAACCTCAGTCTCAGAGTGGCAATGTGACCTGCCTAGGGTCATACAGCCAGTAAGCAGCTAAGCACAAACATGACCCCAGGTTGACCTGCCCCCCAAATCCATGTTCTCAGGTCTCACAATGGAAGTGACAGCTGACTGTGAGAAAGAAGCAGACTTTCCACCCTTTGGTATTGCTACCCTGCAGCCCGCATTAATTCATACTTCATGACTTCTGTCCCCAGGAAAGGCCTGATAAGCCTCAGCCACAAGCCATCTGCTAGACAGCTTGGCTCTCAGGCTAATGCGGTTATATTTTCACTTTCAAATTTCCATGTAGCCCACTTAGAACTTTTCTTATTTTGAGCAAAGAACACACACACAAATCTGTTTAACTTTGTATAACCTAGATTTTCCACGTCTATATGAGCAAAGGGCCCAGTTTTCTTACAATATCTAGTAATAATTGCCTGAAGACCAGTACCCTCTAAGACACAAGCTGAAACTCACTGCCTTAATCCATTCATTGCCCTAATAGGGATCTGACCTAAGAATTAGCTATGCCTCCCTCCTTAGCAAGCCACTGAAACTGCACCTCTAACAAATCTCCCACCTTCTGGATGCCCTTAAACCCACTAATCCACTCTACAGGCAGCCCAGAGGCCACAATGCCAACCCTGCCAGGATGCGCATGCTAGAAGTCTTTGGCCTGAAGCTGTTCTCAAAACATGAAAATCTGGGTTGCCCTCCAATGTGCCTATGGCAAATGTGGGGTGGGGGACACCCTTTTTCCTGCCCCAAGAAACCATTCAGGGTTGTAATGAGACTGGTCCCTGTGTCGGCACACAGATTATCAGCCTGATGGGAGACACATGAGAACACTCACCTGTCCATTCTTCAGGCCTACTAACAGACCTTCCCTTCCTGGAGGGCCACCAATCACCTTGATATAGCGAATAAGAGACTCCATCTGCCACTCCCGCTCTTTCACTCCACTGAAGGACAGGCACTGTAGCCGTTTCTCCTAGAAAGCAAACCCAGATCTGCATGGATATTTGACAGAGTAAGTGTTCCCAGCCCTCCCCAGGTGTTCCTGCATGTGAGGGATGAAAAATACCTCAGGGTCTATTGGATCTAGTCCCCATGACTGGCATTGTTCGTTAATCCTTCACACAGCCTTCACCACAGAGCCCAGCTCAGCCTCACATCTTCTGTGCAGACCTCTAGGCAGCCACAGCCAAAGGCAGCATCCAAAAGCATATCTTTTTGCCACATCTATCCTATAACTTGTTGCACCTCAAAACTGCTTTTAGTTCTAGACATAAGAGAGATTTTAATTGTATTTTACATACAGTGGTTTTTAGGTTTATTTATTTTGAGAGAGACACAGTGTGAGTTGAGGAGGGGCAGAGAGAGAGGGAGAGAGGCAAAGAGAGAGAGAGAGAGAGAGGGAGGGAGAGGGAGAGGGGGAGGGAGAGAGAGAGAGAGAAAGAAAGAGAGAGAGAGAGAGAGAGAGAGAGAGAGAGAGAGAGAATCCCAAGCAGGTTCCATGCTGTCAGCACAGAGCCTGATGCAGGGCTCAAACCCACAAAGCTGTGAGATCATGACCTGAGCCAAAACCAAGAGTCAGACACTTAACTGACTGAGCCACCCAGGTGCCCATACATACAGTGATTGCTAAAGGATTTCTTAAAACTTTATCACTTCCAACAGGCCTACTTTTATGAATCCAAATCTACCTCTACTTCCAAGAAAGATGCTGGGCTGGCCTTATCTCAAAGTCTTTCCAAACTTCTCTTGGCATTGACTTAGACATTTTCTAGGAAGCTCTAAGTTGAAAAATTTTTTTCTGTGAAAAAAATCTCTCAAAAAGTAAAACTTCCTTTACTATTTTTGACTTGATATCATATTTTTGTTTAACAGATAGTAAAATATACATGTAATATATATATTACATATATTTACCAAAAAAATGATCATTTCTATCAGTATATGCTTTAAGTCATTAAAATATATATGATCCTAATATAACAAAGTGCTTTGCAATACAAAAAGGTATTTTCCTAGTTATGGTCCATGACTTTCCGGTAGAGTCCAACTCCTCTAGATGTCAATAAAATGAAAGCAATGAACAGCTACTGAGTTTGAGGGAAAGGGACTTTCTTGGTGTCCAACTTTAAAACAATGAGTTGGGTACCCTATCCTTGGAGGAAACATGAAGAAGATTCAGCCCAATTCCTCCAACCTGGTGCCCACCTGGCAGAGGATGATGTGATCGGCACACACCACCAGGAGGTTGCATTCAAACTTCTTGACAATCCTCTCCTTCACCCGGTAATGCATGTCTGACGAGTCGTCTGAATATAATTCATAGATGAGGATTTTCTCCGGCAGTTGGATAGCTAATCGATTTTTGTAGATGGCAATTTTCTTGACAAGCTCTTTGCATTTAATCCGAACTGTCAAAGAAAAAAAAAAAACTCTAGCTCTAGCATGACGTTAAGTAAGGTAGAAGGCAGAGAAATTAAAAGCTATCATTTAATGGCAATTAAAGGAGACACTTTCATCAAAAAAAAATCTTTACAGACTGTCTAATATGTACAATCAGCTCTACTAAATATGGGAATCCAAAATCGTATACAATCTTTGTGGTCCAAAGCTTACACCTGAGTACGGAAAGTAAAATTCTTAGCATTACCATCACTTACTGAATATAAGTTTAAAACTCCTCTGCACAGCATTAACAGCCCCTGATGATCAGAAGTCCATCTCAATAAATACCCACATCTCTGGCCACTCCCCACCTACCACCCTCAATAACAGGGAAATGCATGTAGTTTCTGTATACACTAGGCTCTCACACTCTAACTGCAGACCAGGTGGAGAAAGTGTCCCCAATAAGGGAAACTGGGGAACTGCCCAAATAGCTATACCCTCACCAGCACAGCTGGAATCTTCAAACAGAGGTGCTCCCAGATGGGAACCAAAGGATGCCACTGAATCTGTAAGACAACCCTCAGTGTGCATACCCACACATAGGCACCAGGCAGTGTGCTGTGGCCAAACATCTGTATATGAATACACCTGAAATAAGTGGATCCTTAGCCCATTTAATCAGCATGGCTACTGGGTGGACAGCGGAGGAGGCTGAGGTTCAGACTGACTGTGCTAGGCCTGGAACCCAGATCTTCTAAGCGTGTGATGACCCATTATCCCTGCTTACCTCTGGGGTAAGGACCCACCAGGAGGCAAGTGGAGATGAAGGTGAGAGAGAAGCATTCCAGTATATCCACACCAGAGAGGATACACATCCACAAAGACTGATGCAGCTCAGCCACCTTGGCTCTGATGTGTCATACATTATCCTTCCCTTAGTCAAGAATTCCACGTCCCCCTTGGAATTGGCAGCAGCAAAATTATGTGAATCTGTGCCTTTTTTTTTTTTTTTTTGAGAGAGAGGGTTTATTGCTTTCTTTAGATTCTCAAAGACATGTACATCCTCCCCTTACCCTCAGAAAAAACCAAAAGAAGAACCAGTAGTCCAATGTGTTTCCAAAAGACTGAGGAGGAACATTTCCTATCATTTTACTTGCTCTGTCAGCAGTCCTCTCAACCTATCCCTCTTCCCAAAGTCTGCCTTTTACCTTTCTGCTCAGTGATCAGGTGCTGCACGATGACATCAGTCATGCTATCCCTGTAGGCATACCGGTCCTTGTAGAGACCGTGGACAGTACTGAAAATAAGCTGGTAGAAGGAAATGGTGCCATCTTGGCAGCCTACCACCTGTAGGGAAAGAGAGTTGTCAATTCCCAGCTCTCTCTGGACAAAGAGTCTGCCCTCCCATTTGCCAGGAGCAAATGTCAAGGATCTGACTGGCTAAACATGGCTGATGTCTGTGCCTAGTCAGGCAACAGCCCAACAGAATGGACTTCTTCTTACCACGTAGTTGGAGTCAGGTTTCACTTTACACGTCCACACCCAGGAG
This sequence comes from Prionailurus bengalensis, assembly GCF_016509475.1. Lineage (NCBI taxonomy): Eukaryota > Metazoa > Chordata > Mammalia > Carnivora > Felidae > Prionailurus > Prionailurus bengalensis. The sequence goes on along the minus strand of NC_057348.1, from coordinate 54,097,135 downwards.
TTCTGCTCCCCAACAGTCCCAAGCCGTACTCCATCCTTGGTGAAAAGGGATACTTGTTTGTCCGACCCTCCCAGCAAAACGTACTCCCCTTTAGTAAAGTAGCTGAGGCAGCAGGGGTCAAAGTTCAGTGACCGATCCTTCCCAATCTGAGGAAAGAGAACACACACCAAGGGAAAAACCATTCCTATATCCATACTATTCACAATACAATTAAGGGTTTTTCCTAATGACTTTAATGGGGGGAGTCAAGAAGACAAGGGCAAGCTGGCCAGAGTTAACTCCTGTGTGATTCCATCATGAACACAGGCCAGCCTCCTCTGGAGCACCCTACTTCTCCCCTCCACACAGCTGAATCCTCCACTGCTTGAGTTGGCAGTTATCTCCCGGAGTCCCACTAGCTGCTCCAGGTGTGTGTCTTAGCTCCTCAGCCAATCTGGACCCTCCTCCCACTGGGACTTTCTCCCACAGGCCTCCTCCACACACAGCCTCTGCAAGGATTTCAATGGTTCCCCTCAGGTTGGTCCTTCCCCTTCCCCTTCCCCTTTCCCTTCCCCTTCCCAAGTATTTCATAAAGCTAAATTCATCTGGTTTAAAAAACTGTCCTCTATTCTGAAACTACACCCATCATACTTCTCTTTATAACAACCTTACTGAGGTATAACTCGTATACCATACAATTCACCCACTTCAAGTGTATAATTGGGATGCCTGGGTGGCTCAGTTGGTTGAGCATTCGACTCTTGATTTTGGCTCAGGCTCCCTGTGTCAGTGCGAAGCCTGCTTGGGATTCTCTCTCTCCCTCTCTCTGCCCTTCCCCTGCTTGCTCACCTGTATGTGTGTGTGTGCACGCATACAGTGTGCACATGTGTGTGCATTCTCTCAAAGTAAATATACATTAAAAAAAAGTGTGCAGTTAATTATGCAAACATCATCACTAATTCAGAACATTTCTATCACCCCAAAAAGAAACCACATACCTGGTAGCTGTCGATCTCAATTCTCTTTTCTTTCCCTCCTCTGTCAACCACTAATCTACTTTCTGTGTCTATAGTTCTGCCTACTTTGCAGATTTCACAAATCTCCAAATGGGAGATGGGATCTCACAATTTACGAATTGGATCACACAATTTGTGGCCTTTTGTGACCAACTCGTCCATATTGTAGCGTGTATCAGTACTTCATTCTTTTTCATTGCTGAATAATATTCCATTACATGGAATCCATTACATGAATATACCACATTTTATTATCTATTCATCAGTTAATGGCCATGTGTAATTTTTGACTATTACGAATAATGGTGCTATGGATATTTGTGTACAAGTTTTGTTTTTTTTTTTTTTCTGAAATTTATTGACAAATTGGTTTCCATACAACACCCAGTGCTCATCCCAAAAGGTGCCCTCCTCAATACCCATCACCCACCCTCTCCTCCCTCCCACCCCCCATCAACCCTCAGTTTGTTCTCAGTTTTTAACAGTCTCTTATGCTTTGGCTCTCTCCCATTCTAACCTCTTTTTTTTTTTTTTTCCTTCCCCTCCCCCATGGGTTCCTGTGAAGTTTCTCAGGATCCACATAAGAGTGAAACCATATGGTATCTGTCTTTCTCTGTATGGCTTATTTCACTTAGCATCACACTCTCCAGTTCCATCCACGTTGCTACAAAAGGCCATATTTCATTTTTTCTCATTGCCACGTAATATTCCATTGTGTATATAAACCACAATTTCTTTATCCATTCATCAGTTGATGGACATTTAGGCTCTTTCCATAATTTGGCTATTGTTGAGAGTGCTGCTATGAACATTGGGGTACAAGTGGCCCTATGCATCAGTGCTCCTGTATCCCTTGGATAAATTCCTAGCAGTGCTATTGCTGGGTCATAGGGTAGGTCTATTTTTAATTTTCTGAGGAACCTCCACACTGCTTTCCAGAGCGGCTGCACCAATTTGCATTCCCACCAACAGTGCAAGAGGGTTCCCGTTTCTCCACATCCTCTCCAGCATCTATAATCTCCTGATTTGTTCATTTTGGCCACTCTGACTGGCGTGAGGTGATACCTGAGTGTGGTTTTGATTTGTATTTCCCTGATAAGGAGCGACGCTGAACATCTTTTCATGTGCCTGTTGGCCATCTGGATGTCTTCTTTAGAGAAGTGTCTATTCATGTTTTCTGCCCATTTCTTCACTGGGTTATTTGTTTTTCGGGTGTGGAGTTTGGTGAGCTCTTTATAGATTTTGGATACTAGCCCTTTGTCCGATATGTCATTTGCGAATATCTTTTCCCATTCCGTTGGTTGCCTTTTAGTTTTGTTGGTTGTTTCCTTTGCTGTGCAGAAGCTTTTTATCTTCATAAGGTCCCAGTAATTCACTTTTGCTTTTAATTCCCTTGCCTTTGGGGATGTGTCGAGTAAGAGATTGCTACGGCTGAGGTCAGAGAGGTCTTTTCCTGCTTTCTCCTCTAAGGTTTTGATGGTTTCCTGTCTCACATTTAGGTCCTTTATCCATTTTGAGTTTATTTTTGTGAATGGTGTGAGAAAGTGGTCTAGTTTCAACCTTCTGCATGTTGCTGTCCAGTTCTCCCAGCACCATTTGTTAAAGAGGCTGTCTTTTTTCCATTGGATGTTCTTTCCTGCTTTGTCAAAGATGAGTTGGCCATACGTTTGTGGGTCTAGTTCTGGGGTTTCTATTCTATTCCATTGGTCTATGTGTCTGTTTTGGTGCCAATACCATGCTGCCTTGATGATGACAGCTTTGTAGTAGAGGCTAAAGTCTGGGATTGTGATGCCTCCTGCTTTGGTCTTCTTCTTCAAAATTCCTTTGGCTATTCGGGGCCTTTTGTGGTTCCATATGAATTTTAGGATTGCTTGTTCTAGTTTCGAGAAGAATGCTGGTGCAATTTTGATTGGGATTGCATTGAATGTGTAGATAGCTTTGGGTAGTATTGACATTTTGACAATATTTATTTTTCCAATCCATGAGCAGGGAATGTCTTTCCATTTCTTTAAATCTTCTTCAATTTCCTTCAGAAGCTTTCTATAGTTTTCAGCATACAGATCCTTTACATCTTTGGTTAGATTTATTCCTAGGTATTTTATGCTTCTTGGTGCAATTGTGAATGGGATCAGTTTCTTTATTTGTCTTTCTGTTGCTTCATTGTTAGTGTATAAGAATGCAACTGATTTCTGTACATTGATTTTGTATCCTGCAACTTTGCTGAATTCCTGTATCAGTTCTAGCAGACTTTTGGTGGAGTCTATCGGATTTTCCATGTATAATATCATGTCATCTGCAAAAAGCGAAAGCTTGACTTCATCTTTGCCAATTTTGATGCCTTTGATTTCCTTTTGTTGTCTGATTGCTGATGCTAGAACTTCCAGCACTATGTTAAACAGCAGCGGTGAGAGTGGGCATCCTTGTCGTGTTCCTGATCTCAGGGAAAAAGCTTTCAGTTTTTCCCCATTGAGGATGATGTTAGCTGTGGGCTTTTCATAAATGGCTTTTATGATCTTTAAGTATGTTCCTTCTATCCCGACTTTCTCAAGGGTTTTTATTAAGAAAGGGTGCTGGATTTTGTCGAAGGCCTTTTCTGCATCGATTGACAGGATCATATGGTTCCTCTCTCTTTTTTTGTTAATGTGATGTATCACGTTGATTGATTTGCGAATGTTGAACCAGCCCTGCATCCCAGGAATGAATCCCACTTGATCATGGTGAATAATTCTTTTTATATGCCGTTGAATTCGATTTGCTAGTATCTTATTGAGAATTTTTGCATCCATATTCATCAGGGATATTGGCCTGTAGTTCTCTTTTTTTACTGGGTCTCTGTCTGGTTTAGGAATCAAAGTAATACTGGCTTCATAGAATGAGTCTGGAAGTTTTCCTTCCCTTTCTATTTCTTGGAATAGCTTGAGAAGGATAGGTATTATCTCTGCTTTAAACGTCTGGTAGAACTCCCCTGGGAAGCCATCTGGTCCTGGACTCTTATTTGTTGGGAGATTTTTGATAACCGATTCAATTTCTTCGCTGGTTATGGGTCTGTTCAAGCTTTCTATTTCCTCCTGATTGAGTTTTGGAAGAGTGTGGGTGTTCAGGAATTTGTCCATTTCTTCCAGGTTGTCCAATTTGTTGGCATATAATTTTTCATAGTATTCCCTGATAATTGTTTGTATCTCTGAGGGATTGGTTGTAATCATTCCATTTTCATTCATGATTTTATCTATTTGGGTCATCTCCCTTTTCTTTTTGAGAAGCCTGGCTAGAGGTTTGTCAATTTTGTTTATTTTTTCAAAAAACCAACTCTTGGTTTCGTTGATCTGCTCTACAGTTTTTTTAGTTTCTATATTGTTTATTTCTGCTCTGATCTTTATTATTTCTCTTCTTCTGCTGGGCTTAGGCTGCCTTTGCTGTTCTGCTTCTAGTTCCTTTAGGTGTGCTGTTAGATTTTGTATTTGGGATTTTTCTTGTTTCTTGAGATAGGCCTGGATTGCAATGTATTTTCCTCTCAGGACTGCCTTTGCTGCGTCCCAAAGCGTTTGGATTGTTGTATTTTCATTTTCGTTTGTTTCCATATATTTTTTAATTTCTTCTCTAATTGCCTGGTTGACCCACTCATTCGTTAGTAGGGTGTTCTTTAACCTCCATGCTTTTGGAGGTTTTCCAGACTTTTTTCTGTGGTTGATTTCAAGCTTCATAGCATTGTGGTCTGAAAGTAAGCATGGTATAATTTCAATTCTTGTAAACTTATGAAGGGCTGTTTTGTGACCCAGTATATGATCTATCTTGGAGAATGTTCCATGTGCACTCGAGAAGAAAGTATATTCTGTTGCTTTGGGATGCAGAGTTCTAAATATATCTGTCAAGTCCATCTGATCCAATGTCTCATTCAGGGCCCTTGTTTCTTTATTGACCGTGTGTCTAGATGATCTATCCATTTCTGTAAGTGGTGTATTAAAGTCCCCTGCAATGACCACATTCTTATCAATAAGGTTGCTTATGTTTATGAGTAATTGTTTTATATATTTGGGGGCTCCGGTATTCGGTGCATAGACATTTATAATTGTTAGCTCTTCCTGATGGATAGACCCTGTAACTATTATATAATGTCCTTCTTCATCTCTTGTTACAGCCTTTAATTTAAAGTCTAGTTTGTCTGATATAAGTATGGCTACTCCAGCTTTCTTTTGGCTTCCAGTCGCATGATAAATAGTTCTCCATCCCCTCACTCTCAATCTAAAGGTGTCCTCAGGTCTAAAATGAGTCTCTTGTAGACAGCAAATAGATGGGTCTTGTTTTTTTATCCATTCTGATACCCTATGTCTTTTGGTTGGCGCATTTAATCCATTTACATTCAGTGTTATTATAGAAAGATACGGGTTTAGAGTCATTGTGATGTCTGTATGTTTTATGCTTATAGTGATGTCTCTGGGACTTTGTCTCACAGGGTCCCCCTTAGGATCTCTTGTAGGGCTGGTTTAGTGGTGACAAATTCCTTCAGTTTTTGTTTGTTTGGGAAGACCTTTATCTCTCCTTCTATTCTAAATGACAGACTTGCTGGATAAAGGATTCTTGGCTGCATATTTTTTCTGTCTAGCACCCTGAAAATCTCGTGCCAATTCTTTCTGGCCTGCCAAGTTTCAAAAGAGAGATCAGTCACGAGTCTTATAGGTCTCCCTTTATATGTGAGGGCACGTTTACCCCTTGCTGCTTTCAGAATTTTCTCTTTATCCTTGTATTTTGCCAGTTTCACTATGATATGTCGTGCAGAAGATCGATTCAAGTTACGTCTGAAGGGAGTTCTCTGTGCCTCTTGGATTTCAATGCCTTTTTCCTTCCCCAGTTCAGGGAAGTTCTCAGCTATGATTTCTTCAAGTACCCCTTCAGCACCTTTCCCTCTCTCTTCCTCCTCTGGGATACCAATTATGCGTATATTATTTCTTTTTAGTGTATCACTTAATTCTCTAATTTTCCCCTCATACTCCTGGATTTTTTTATCTCTCTTTTTCTCAGCTTCCTCTTTTTCCATAACTTTATCTTCTAGTTCACCTATTCTCTCCTCTGCCTCTTCAAGCCGAGCTGTGGTGGTTTCCATTTTGTTATGCATTTCGTTTAAAGCGTTTTTCAGCTCCTCGTGACTGTTCCTTAGTCCCTTGATCTCTGTAGCAAGAGATTCTCTGCTGTCCTGTATACTGTTTTCAAGCCCAGCGATTAATTTTATGACTATTATTCTAAATTCACTTTCTGTTATATTATTTAAATCCTTTTTGATCAGCTCATTAGCTGTTGTTATTTCCTGGAGATTCTTCTGAGGGGAGTTCTTCCGCTTGGTCATTTTGGATAGTCCCTGGCGTGGTGAGGACCTGCAGGGCACTTCCCCTGTGCTGTGGTGTATACCTGGAGTTGGTGGGCGGGGCCGCAGTCAGACCTGATGTCTGCCCCCAGCCCACCGCTGGGGCCACAGTCAGACTGGTGTGTGCCTTCTCTTCCCCTCTCCTAGGGGCGGGATTCACTGTAGGGTGGTGTGGCTCGTCTGGGCTACTTGCACCCTGCCAGGCTTGTGATGCTGGGGATCTGGCGTATTAGCTGGGGTGGGTAGGCAAGGTGCTCGGGGGCAGGAGGGGCAGGCTTAGATCGCTTCTCCTTAGGTGATCCACTTCAGGAGGGGCCCTGTGGCAGCGGGAGGGAGTCAGATCCGCTGCAGGAGGTTTGGCTCCGCAGAAGCGCAGAGTTGGGTGTTTGCGCGGAGCGAGCAAGTTCCCTGGCAGGAACCGGTTCCCTTTGGGATTTCGGCTGGGGGATGGGCGGGGGAAATGGCGCTGGCGAGCGCCTTTGTTCCCCACCAAACTGAGCTCTGTTGTCAGGGGGCTCAGCAGCTCTCCCTCCCTTTGTCCTCCAGCCTTCCCGCTTTCCGAGCAGAGCTGTTAATTTATGACCTCCCAGACGCTAAGTCGCGCTTGCTGTCGGAACACAGTCCGCCCGGCCCCTCCGCTTTTGCAAGCCGGACTCGGGGGCTCTGCTTGGCCGGCGAGCCGCCCCTCCGCCCCGGCTCCCTCCCGCCAGTCCGTGGAGCGCGCACCGCCTCGCCGCCCTTCCTACCCTCTTCCGTGGGCCTCTCGTCTGAGTTTGGCTCCGGCGACTCTGTTCTGCTAATCCTCTGGCGGTTTTCTGGGTTATTTAGGCAGGTGTAGATGGAATCTAAGTGATCAGCAGGACGTGCGGTGAGCCCAGCGTCCTCCTAAGCCGCCATCTTGCCGCCAGCTTCTGTGTACAAGTTTTTATGCAGACATGTTTTCATCTCTTATGGATACATATATCCAGGAGTGAAATTGCTGGATCAGCTGGTAACTTTATGTTTAACCTTCTGAGGAATTGCCGTATTTTTCAAAGTGACCGTAACATTTTATATTCATACCAGTAGTATGTAAGGGTTCCAATTTTTCCAGCCCAGTGGGTATGATTTTGATTTGCATTTCCCTGATGTCTAATGATGTTAAGGACCTTTTCATGTGCTTATTTGGCCACATGTATATCTTGTTTGGAGAAATCTCTATTCAAATCCTTTTTCCAGTTTTTAATTGGGTTGTCTTTTTATTATTGAGTTGTAAGAATTCTTTGTATATTCCAGATATATGTCCCTTATTAGATATATGATTTGTAAAAATTTTCTCCAATTCTATGAGTTGTCTTTCAGTTTTGGTACTGTCCCCTTAGCTTTTAGGATGAAGGTCAAGCTCCTGAGCTCAGCTCCCTTGGCCAAGATAAACATCTTATAGTTTGCCAAGCAGACCCTGCTCTTTCAGACCTTCATGTCCTCACAAGTGCTATTCTCCACCACCACCCCAGCCAGAACTATCCTCCCTCTCTCTCTCTCCACCAGGTGTCATCTCCTACAAAAAACATCCCCTATCTCTTCACCCTACCCAAGGGTGCTCCCTCCTTTGTGCTCCCATGGCCCTGTGCTCACCTCCCCCACAGCACTGCTCTCAATGCTCTGTAGTTACAGGTTTAATTTGATGTCCTCTCTCCCCTTTTAACCTGTTAAAACCCAAGCTCCTTATTGTCACTGGAGTTTTTTGCTGCCCTGAGGGTGCTTTTTGTAAATAAAAAGACTATTTATGATTACCATTGTTAAACTAATAGTCAAAAAAAAAAAAACCTCACAATAACAGTTTATTAAAGAAATAATCCTAAAAACCTGGTTCCTCATTAAGTTTTTAAGTTCAATTTACAAATATTTTCTATTTATAAGTCTAGCAAAAGTAAACAACTAATTGAAAAGGGGCCTCTGATTATCATTTACTGAATTAAATTTTGAACAGATTTTAAAATCCCTTAGTTTAAGGGATTTTAGTTGATTCCCTTAAACTAATTTAAATTGCAATAATTTTGGGGCACCTGGGTGGCTTAGTTGGTTAAGGATCTGACTTTGGCTCAGGTCACGATCTCATGGTTTGTGGGTTTGAGCCCTACGTCAGGGTCTCGGCTGAGAGCTCAGAGCCTGGAGCCTGCTTCAGATTCTGTGTCTCCCTCTCTCTCTGCCCCTTCCCCACTCACACTCTGTCTCTGTCTCTGAAAAATGAATAAATGTTAAAAAATTGTTTTTAATTAATAAATCGTAATTATTAATTTTATATATTCAATTTTCCTTTATAAAAATTTCAAATGCCTAACACCAAAATTCCCCTAGCACTTATATAATGATAGTAAATCCCCTAGCACTTAGAGTAATGATAGTAAATGATAGTAAGAAAACTAAAAAAATCTTATGAGTCATGACATAGAAGGTTTGCAGCTTCTGGTAATGGCTCACTAGTTCCCACTAGGCCAACTCTCCTGCAGGTAACAACTATAAATGCTGAACCAACTATAAATTACAACCACCTGAAGGCACTACAGAGCAACCAGAAGCAGACAAAAACTGAAGACACATGAGCATTTGGAAGAAAGGACTGGCCCTAGGTGAGTTTCTCATTTTTTTAATGGCTTTTTGCCTGAGGGCAGGCCCTATCAGCACCCTGTTGGATGAGCACAGAATTTTAAGCCATGACAGCTTAAAAATGAGGTGGGAAATCCCAGAAAAGAGACATGCAGAGGGAGAGCCAAAATTCTGCACATACACTCTGTTGAATATCTTGAGTTCCCTGAACTACACACATGTGGGGCAGATGCCAAGCAGCCCAGCAAGGCTAAAGAGCTGAATAGAGACTTCAGCTGCTGCTCACACTAGAAAGATGGAGTTTGAATGTTGAGTCCAGCAAAGTTAACTACCTGTTTTAAAAAAGCTCAACTACAGCGTGCTCTCTCTCTCTCTCAAAATAAATAAACTTAAAAAAAACAAAAAACAAAAAACAAAACAACTACACAATAATCCTCAGAGGAACATGACAGAAATTAATCCCTATGATGTACCTATGATGTATCATTTACAATGTCCAGAATATAACCCAAAATTCCAAAAAGCAGAAAAATATGAACCATATTCAAGAGAAAAGACAATGAGTAGATACTGACCCCAAGATAATTCAGATACAAATTAGCACATGAAAATGTTAAAATAGCTATTATACTATGGCCAAGGATATAAAGGCAAATATACCTACATCTATAATGAATGAACAAATAATAAAAAAAGAATCAAATGGAAATCTAGAACTGAAAAATGAAATAACTGAAACAAAAATTCACTGGATGGGCTTAACAGAAATATTACAGATGACAGAAGAGTCAATGAAGTTGAAAACTGAGCAACAGATCGGGGGGCGGAGGGGAGATTTAAAAAATGAAAAGGGCCTCAATGACCTGGAGAACAGTATCAAAAGGTCTAATGTGTAATTGGAGACCCAGAAGGAAAGGAGAGAATGAAGAAGAAAAATTATTTGAAGAAATAACAAAGAATTATTCCACATTTGCTGAAAGAATAAAGACATAAATATATAGATTCAGGAAGATCAGTAATAATCCCCCACCCCACCCCAAGACAGAAAATATAATGAATCTCTTTAACATTCCAATATTACTTAGGTACTTACTAAAAATTTCTTACATCTTTCAATTTAAAATCAGACGTATAAATTGATTACTCAATTACAACTTCTAAACGGTCATCACAAGACAGATATGATAGATATTCTAGTATGGATTCTAGCATCAGTCTGCCTGGGTTCCAAACCACACTTGGGCACTAACTACACTGTATGACTTTGGGCAGTCATTGAACCTCTCTGTGCCTCAACTTTCTTACATGTAAAGTGGTGGTAACAGTACATACCTCACAGAGTTGTTACAAAGATTAAAAGAGTTAACCTTATAAAGAGTTTATACAATGCCTGAAACTCAATAAATGTTAGCTATTATTATCATTAACCCAGATACCCTTAAACATTATAAACACTTAAAAAGCTAAAAATACACAAATTGTATATACCTAAGACCAACACAAAAGTATAGGTTTGATTTACTTCATCATCCTATATTTAATTCTAAATCTTCCCAGATTTAAAAGACAACCACTAAGGAAACAATTTTACTGTCCCAAACCAAGTGGGTTATCTCAGCAGAGTTAGGTTGCTTATCATTCAAAAACTCTGGGCCACAACATGAGCTCTAGTGCTACATACATGCAAGATATTTCCCATGGCCCTGACCACCAGGTCAAGTTCTTTTTTATTGTCACTGTAGCAACAAGACTCCATTCTCTCTCTGTGTAGTGTGGTTATTTGTTCCCAAGAACTTCCAATACCTATGCCCAGTGCCTGGTACACAATAGATGTACCAATAAATATGTGTTGAATGATGATATACACACATCAAGTGGATGAACAGATAGTCCAGGGCTAGATACAAGATAATTAAAGTGAGGGTTTGGGGAAATCAGCCATGGGAAACTCAAAAGACACTTCACTATTTTTATCTTGTCTTTACTCAACTATGAAAAAAAAAAAAAGACAAATGATGAGGTAGAAAAGAAATGGCCCCCAAACTAGGCTACATAACTGAAACCCCTCTTAAGGACTAAGAATATTACTAAACAAAGGCTCCGTTGAACAGGCTGTATTTCTTACCTGTTAGGCTGTGGTACCTAAGCCATCCCCACCACCTTCAGTCTAATCCTTGGTGTCTCCTGACTATAACAGGTTTTCCTACCACCAGGTTCTATTTTAATGTACCCTCCACAGAAACAAGGAATTCTGAAACAGAAAGCTGACCAAGTCCCTCCCTACCTAAATCAATGACTCCTAAATACTTATAGTATATGAAGTTCAAACTCCTAATTAGTTCACACTACTCAGGTCCTTTAGAATCATGTCCCCATCTTCCTTTCTAGTTCCATCTTTTGTCCACAATTCTCGGGATCCAGTCACTCTGAACAATACACTGTTCCCTGAGTTGACATATACCTTCATTCCTCCCTACCTTTGTAGATACTATTTCCACTGCCTGAAACACTATTCCCAATGTCCTCTGCCTAGCAAACTCTTGTTTATATTGCTCAAAATCTCTCATTTCCACCAAGCAGTGGTGTTATCCCCTTTTGTGTCCCTATGGCAGTCTATCTGTACATCTCTTTAAGATACCATGTATCAGGGTGTCTGGGTGGCTCAGTAGGTTAAGCATCCAACTTCGGCTCAGGTCATGATCTTGTGGTTCATGAGTTCAAGCCCCGTGTCAGTCTCTGTGCTGACAGCTTAGAGCCTGAATCCTGCTTCAGATTCTGTGTCTCCTTCTCTCTCTGCCCTTCCCTCACTCACACTCTCTCTCTCTCAAAAATAAATATTAAAAAATTGAAAAAAAAAAAGATGCCATGTATCATGCTGCACTGGGACTGTTGGCCATCAACTGTGTCCCTATCAGCCTGTGAGCTCTCAGAACAGGGGCATTAATTTACACAGTTATATGTCAGTAGCTCCTAGCACAGGTGAAGATCTGACCTAAGTGGGTGCTCATTAATGTTTACAGAATGAATAAAGCAAATAAAGGACGGTAGAGTCATAACTAAGACCAAGGCTTTAGAGTCAGAACAAGCTGGTTTTCAATCTCAGATGCTACCCATTTACTAGCAGTGTGGGACCTTGGGTATAATCTTTATTTCATGCTCTGAGTCTTGTCTACTCGTTTCTAAAAAGTTAATAACCAGTGTACCTACTTTGCAGGGGTTTGTAAGAATTAAATGAGATAAAGTATGCAAAACCTGAGCATAGTACCTGGTATCAAAGTAAATGTTCAATAAACAGGAGCCAACAAGAATAATAATGTATAATTACTAAAAATATAACCTCTAAAAGTGAACAGATTATAACAAGCATGACTGCAATTGTATCTCCCACTGGGTTTGTACAGAACTACATACCTGTTTTCCACTCAGTTGGTAAAAGGATAGTTTCTGTCCCCAGTCAGCTACAGCCAGGATGTCATTATGTTCCTCTCTAATCAACAGAAGACAAAAGAGGTTATGTGGGGCCATGGCCTGAGAACTATAGCCCTAAGGGTTTAACAAACAACAGGAAAAAGAAACCCCTGGCCAGACTGTCAGATTACCAAATGTTATATAGCAATACTGAGGCCAAAAGTTGTAACATGGGCCAACCCATCAATCAGTCCAGTGGGATGAGGCAAGGTGATCCTTCTGGGATCTGTTATTTCATTGAATGCCCTACCATAGGCTGTGGTGCTGGGCCTCTGCCACAGTGAAGAAGCTAAACCCCTCATTTCAAAGCTTCCTGAGAGCAGTGCTAAGAAAGCACAAGGTTGTAGAGCCAAGAGTGCCTTTTATTTATGTACTATAAAATGTGGGGATATGATGGAGAAGCAAATCTATTGCAATGAAAGGGCAATGGGTTGTCTGATGTTTTAATGGACAGAGAGGAAGTTTGCTTGCGCTTCCTGAAGAGGGAAAATCAACACCTAAAGATCAGTTCTCTCACAGTTAGGGTCCTCAAACATGTAAAATGGTTTCTGACTAGATGAATAAAATATCGTGTGCTCTCTGAAGACCAGCAATTGCCTTTGAAACTGACCAACTATCAGAATCAGTGCCTTGGGACTAGGGCTGTAGGACCAGCACACCGGAGAAACCTCTTCAGCTGAGGCTGGGGATCAAGCTACTTGGGAATCTAGTTCAAGAGACAGACATTCTCAGCCCTTGAGACCTGGTCTTACTCCACCTAATGTTGCCTCCTCTTTGTTTATTAATTTTCAAGCCCAGGGCCTGAGGTCATCTGGTAGCACCATTAGATATGCAGGCAAGGCGGGGTGCAGCCTCACCGGCAAAACATAGCCAAGGGTGGCAAACTGGCAAATATAGGCACTAATTCACAACCAAGGGATAAAAGATGAAGATGGAGAGGGATGTTAACAGGAAGGGACCTGCAGGTGAACTCTGTAGGGTTCATATGAGGTCCAAACACAGTCCAGGAACCCAGCCCATGGTGAACCTTCTTATGGAGGTCACATGTATCAACTGGATTGGTAGTTTTCAACCTCCTTTTTCCCTTTTCTTTTTTATTCCTGGAAGTGGGACAAAATCTCATGTCAAGCAATAAAAGGGGCCGATCTGACTGAAGCAAAAATGGGGACCTGAAGCCCACCCTTTGCTCCTTTCCTTGTCCCTCATCTCCCACCTCCTTCTTCCAAAGAACCCCAGATATCAAAGAGCACAGTTTGCAAAGTCCCAAGCTAGATCACTTTTGCCCAATCAGAATATCCTGGCTACCCCAGGTTTCCCCATTCCAGTATGCCAATGTTTTCCTTATAGGTAAACTCAATCAAAAAGAAGAGAGAATGCCTAGACAGCCAGGATTTGGGTGTGAGGATTGTGGGTAAGGCAAGGGCTTCCTCTCCGATACATGTCCTGTCAAATGCAAGGTAAGGTACACTATGGGAACAGGCTAAGAAAGGTGTCTAGTAATAGAGGAAATGTTAAATGAATTATGATGCATCCACACAGCGTATCCTATGCAGGTATTAAAAATCCTCTTTTTAAAAGGACCATTAATGTTACCAGAAAGAGACTGCTTTATGATGGCTAAGTGGAAAAAAAGAGTCAGATATGATTTATTTAATCATATGAACACACTGAAAGACTGAGGGGGAAATACACTGAAATGCTAATAATGATTCCCTCATTATTCCTAAGTTTCCCAAAGAATCATTTTATAACATAAATTATAAGGGTGGGCTCTCCCCCTTGCTGGGGGAGCTTTCACCAACAATTCCCCCAAACCTCTTAGAAAGGGACTTCAGAGCAGTGTCTGCCTGGCAGGTCTATGCTGGGGCCTCGACCCTTCCAAGGGGGGAGGGGGGCTCTTGCTCCTCAGGACACACTCACGAGTTGTCGTCCCTGAGACTGTCGTCCTCTTCCTCTGGTTCTTCCTCCTCTGCCTCACTACCCTGACTACTGTACACTGCTGACTTCAGAGTGGAAGGGATTTCCTGAAAATATCTGTCGACCATGACTTCCTGGTCATCCTCGTTTTCTCTGTTCATCCAGAAACTCTCCCATCGGCTGTAGGTAGTAAGTGGTTGTTCACAATCATGTTGCCTAGAACTGCACTAAAGCTATAATTTCAAAACCTGTCAAGAAGCCCCTGAACCCTGCCCGGAAGAGGACAGCAACCAGGTATACTGGGCATCCTGCTTCTCATGAATTAAAAATGGTACCGTGCAGCCACAAAGTCATCTGTGGCCACAAAATCAAACAGCAGGAACTCTGGGGTAGGCTAATGGCCTTTGAAGGCATTAGATATGCATGGTACAGCCCTGGGCTGGACACAATTATTCAGGAAGAAGCATAATAATCTGGTGTAAGAAAGGCAATGGAATCAAACAACCTTGTAAATCAAGTAGGTACCACCTGTAAAATGACATTGGGCTGGTAAACAATTAAGTCCTTTACTTCAAAGGACTTTGTGGGGGATACCAGGAATTTAATAATATTAGAGGATTATACAAATAGCACCTAAAGTTATTAGTCTACCCTTAAAGTCACATGGGCAGAAGAGGGAAAGTGTGTGTAAGGTTTGAGAAGGTAGATGCCAATTGTTTGTGGAACTATAGGCTTTGAGGACATTTCTAGACTTAATTTTTACTTTTTTGGCAAAGGCAGCAAAAAAGGCTCATGAAACAGCTATTTATTATTGGGTGGGCACATGTTCTGCCCAGAATTGAAGGGAAGAAATGAAAAAGGGAAAAGACCCAAATAAAGCCACAGCAAACAGGTGAGCTATTAATTCATAAAGAAATGGGCTTTCTGTAGCATATGCACACACAAACACACACACATACACACACACACACACACACACACACACACACACACACACACAAGCGCACGCGCACGCATGCTTTGGGCTGGCCTAGATAGTTCATCTGCTTAGCTAAAATCTCTGGGATTCATTCCAAAACTCAAGATGGGCTCTTAAAAAATTCCATTCAAATGGAATGGGTTCCAGAACAGATCAGTCAAATGGAGTGAGAAGCTTTCGAATGGAGGGACACCTTAGGAAGAGAATTCAGCCTGCTGAGAAAGCTCTTTTTCTTAATAGTATTTGTCCTAGAAGGAGGACAGCTATAAGATTACCTTGAAGGGTTCCAGCAGATGGACCATATGGGGGAGAGGGAGCCCCCTGGCCGCTCAATCTTCACTTTTTCCTCACCATTTTTGTTCCGTATGCTGATGATCCCATTGAACATTCCTAGAGCCAGGTACTGACCATCATTTGTCCAGCTGTTCATACAACCAACGAAAGGGCATGGGGAGAGGGAAAGGAACACACAGAAGGTAAAGCCAGTGAGGAGGATGCCCTGGTCAAAATATAGTCTAATGAGGTAGCAACAGAAGGGCTCATCCTGGTCCTGATATAAAAATCAGAGGACCAAACATCAAGCCCCATTTATTTTTAAAATCAACAGTGAGATGTGAAGGCAGTATCACCCTTTCCTGAGCTCCCACAGTTTTCTGTACATACCTCCATGAAAGCCCTTAGCTTGTGCTTGCAACACTGAGCCAGCCTCTATTCTCCACTCACCATTTCAACCTCCTCCTACTATAAGATCACCTAAGAACAGAATCTGTGTCTTGGTGTATACCTAGCTTCTCAATAAGTAGGTGCTTAACAGATATTGAATGAAAGAATGGCTACACTCAGAATCTGCACAGCCAGAATAGCTCCTATTTATAGAGTCTTTAATGCATTAGGTACTGTGTTGTTTTATACTCAGTTTGTGCACATTTCACAACAGCCCTATTGAGTATTTTTATCTCTATTTGTAAAATGAGGAACCTCCTAGGGTCACAGAGCCTATCAGTGACTAAATCTGGATTTAAATCCAGGTCTAGTATCAAAGCCTATGCTTTCTCTTAGCACACATGCTGCCTGGACAAGGACAGCCTCGCACCTCCAGAAAACCTCCACTAAGTATAGCTTTCTAGCTGAGGAAACTTATTACTAGATAATTACAGGAAGGCAACTTATAGTTCTCTTTTGATTGATGATCAAAGGCACAGGTCCTTCCCATCAAGGAGACAGTAAAAGAAAAAACATAGGGGCCCAAACCAACTAGGTCACGCAAGAACTTTTCCACTGTGTGACCTAACCAGATTCTAAGAGTCTGTTTAGAAGAGGAGGGAATATAAAGCCTACCTTCAGAGCTGCCTTTAACTCACCTGCAGCAGGTGATCTTGCTACTGGATTTATGTTTGGAGACAGACTTCTGTTCAGGAGACCACAAGCCTTCAACACAAAATATATAAAGGAAGATAAGATTAGATGGAATATTACTCAGCAATAAAAAGAAACAAACCATTGATACACCTCCAGGGCTTCATGCTGTATGAAAAAGCCAATCTCAAAAAGTCATGTACTATATGCTTTCATTTTATAACATTCTCAACATGGCAAAATTCTATAGATATGGAGAACAGCTTAATGGTTACCAGATGCCAGGGATTAGGGATAATAGGAGGGGGATGGAGATAAAGGAATGTCTTTGTGGCAATGGTAATCTGCACACGTGATGAAATGACAGAACTATATACACATGTTGTGCCAGGCCTCATTTCCTGGTAGAACTCTACTATCTTTGCAACTGACAGCAAATCTATAATTATTTCAAAAGAAAAAGGAAAAAACAGCAAGGTAGATTCGTGAATTTCTAGACTGGTGAATTTCAGAGGTTTAACTCAAAGAAATGGCAACATCACAGTTCATAACTATTACATTACAACCAGGGTACAATCAGCATCCAAAGTAATGAACGATGCTTCCTGAAAATCAGTTTCCTCTCTCAGGCCTCACCAACAGCACATGACCCTGTCTAGACTGTGCCTTGTCCAAGGCACACTGGCCACTTTTG
Source organism: Prionailurus bengalensis (assembly GCF_016509475.1). Classification (NCBI taxonomy): domain Eukaryota; kingdom Metazoa; phylum Chordata; class Mammalia; order Carnivora; family Felidae; genus Prionailurus; species Prionailurus bengalensis. Next base: position 54,079,784 of record NC_057348.1, on the reverse strand, counting down.
GTTTATTGCCTCCTGCTAGTGGCTCAGTGCCCTACAACAGGCGTACATCTAGGCAACACGAACAAGTTCTACTCTTTGCCTGAGCCACGAAGTATGATCAAGAAAATAAATCCAGGGCAATAATATACTTACATAGCAAGGTGCAACATCAAACAAGCTATTTGTTTCTCCCTCTCCCTGGCCCAGAATGCCTCCCGCAAATGTTCAACTTTTATACATCTTGTCTATGCTCCACTGAGCCTGCCTGGAGCCTCCAGCAAAGGAGACCTCTCCCTCCTGGGCCTCCCTCAGCACTATTTACCAGATCATGCCTTAGATATAATTACATGGCCGAGGTCCAAGCCCTGGTTCCACCACTTATCAGCTGGGCAACCTCAAGTGAGTCACCAAACCACTCTAAGCCCCAGTTCTTTTTCATCAGTGGTGTGGGAATGAGAATATCTGACCTTAGGGGTGGTCATACAGCTCAAATAGGAATTCATTTTAACTCTCAGCACAGTGCCTAGCACATCACAAGCATTCAACAAATATTTTATTATTATTATTATTATTAATTATTATTATTACTTGATATTCTATTTTTACAAATTCTACCTCTCCACCTGCCCCAAACCACAAGCTCTTTGAGGGCAGGGATTCTATGTTGTCTTTTTAATCACAAAAGTAAGCACAAAGGGGCATCTGGGTGGCTCAGTTGGTTAAGTGTCCAACTCTTGATTTCACCCAAGTGACGATCTCATGATTCATGGGATCAAGTCCTGTGTCAGGATTCTCTCTCTCTCTCTCTCTCTCTCTCTCTCTGTCCTTCCCATGTTCACATATACACCTGTATATGCTCTCTCTCCTTCCAAATAAATAAATAAACAACAAAAAAAGTAAGCACACAGACCAGTGCCTCACATAGGGGTTAACATTTTTAATGAATGACAGTCCCTTTCCCTTTTATACAATGTGCTTTCAATTATATTCTCTCTTGAACCTCAGAACTCTGTCACTCTGGCAGTGAGGTAGACAGGTAGGATAAGGACCGTGAAACACTGAGAGGGATTACATGGTCTCTCACTCCTCGATAATGGCTGTTCTGTTGTACTCACTGTCAGCAAGGAAGACAGAACTGATGAGCTGAAAGCAAAATTGGTCTTGACAGAGATAACCTACAGGCCTCTGCTCCTTCCCTCCCTGCCTCGAGGGCCATTTCACTGGCCTCTCCTCTGTGCCAGCACCATGCCAATGCCATGAGTGGGGCCACAGTAATCTCCTCAGGGCATCCAGCCCCTCAGGAAGGACAGCTACAGCCACCAGACAAGTAATGGTGACACACTACACAAGAAGCACAGTTGAAATAGTGAAGAATTTCACACATACAAGGATGCTGGGGGACACAGAAGTGGAGACAATCACTGGTTCCTGCCAGGTGAGGTGGGAAGTTTCCCCAGAGGCAGCAGCATAACGTTATGTCTGTGCTCTCCCACCCTTCTTACCATTTCCCTCCCTGGGGCCCTTCCTGCTGTCTCCCAGATTTTGTACCAGATTCAATGTCACCATTCACTCTTTTGGTTTCTCTACAATTTAAAGATAACTGTCAGCCTCCCCTCAGCTATTAAAGGCAGGGAAGTAGCATGAACTCTCTCAGGACAAAACCACCACATTCTGGATGGATTTCAACATTTTTTGCCCAGATTTTCAGTAACTCCAGGACAAGACATCAGGAATCAGAACTTACCAAAGTCACTAGAGGAACAAGATGCCAGTTGGTGGGTAACAGGGTTGTAGGAGACACACTGGATAGAATCATTGTGCCTAACAAGTAAACAACTATAGATTATTATGCAGCAAACCGCAAATGCTTCAGTGGCAACAACTGAAGATTTTATGATGAGCCCACAGTCTCTCTGACTACACACTACAGGCTCTTATGCCAGTGATCAACAAAAAGCACAGGGATGAATTCTCCTCTGCTGGATTGCCCCTCACCCACCATTTTCCTCTCTTAAACATTACCCACCAGACTGGCCTAGTTTAAATGCAATCTCCTCCAGGACCAGCACTCTTGATACCTCTGGTTTGTGAGCTGGTAAGATAATGATGTACAGTACCTAGCCTAGCACCAGGTACACAGGAAGTGCTTTATTCATGGCTGTTAATTATTGCTTTGTGGAGGCCTGGAAATACAGGACGGAGATGCAATGAAGATGTTACAGGCCAAGATCTGGAAACACGGCAAATCCTGAGACAACAGCAAAAGCTGAGTGAGTCACGTATGTCATCTCAGCCTCTATTTTATTTCTTCGCTTCTAGGTAACGTTTTACTTATAACCTCATTCATTCATTCATTCATTTATTTGTTCACTCATTCAAAAGTTGTTCATTGATGTATATACCCATGTACGTAACAGCATTATTCAAAATATCCAAGAAGTAGAAGCAACTCAACGTCCATCAATGACAGATGAATGGATAAACAAAATGTGCTATATCCACACACTAGAATATAATTCAGCCTTAAAAAGGAAGGGAATTCTGATACATGGATAAGCTTAGTGGACTTTAAGCTAAGTGAAATAAATCAGTCACAAAATGACAAATAGTATATGATTCTGCTTACATAAGGTGCCTAAAGAAGTCAAATTCATAGAGACAGAAAGTAAAATACTGATTGCCAAGGGCTGAGGGCCCAGGGAATAGCAGTTGTTTAATGGGTACGGAGTTTTAGTTTTGCAAGATGAAAAGAGCTATGGAGGTTTTATATAACAACATGAATGTACTTAATACAACTGAACTGTACACATAAAAATATGGTTAAGATGATTAATTTATGTTATGTGTATTTCATCACAATTAAAAAGAAAAAAATCATTTGTTATGTACTGATTATGGGCCAGACATTGCACTAAGCACCAGGAACACATGGGTAAGCAAAAATAGATGCAGTGTTTGCCTTCAATCACCAGAATAAATGTAAAACTACAACTGTGAGAAATACCAGGAAGGAGACCTGACTGAGTCTAGAGGGGCAGGAACGGCTTCACATAGAAGCAACATATGAGCCTAAGATCTGCAGAGCAAGTAGGGTTAACCTGGCGGAGGAGGAATGGGAAGAATGGGAAGAACATGAGCAAAGTCTCTGCAGAGAGGAAGCCTGGTGCACACTGACTCCAAGTTTCTGGCCGTTGAAACTGGGTGGATGTGATGCCATTCCCTGAAATGGGGGCATTAGAAGGGGACAAGTTGGACTCAGGTGGAATCTGTGGTGTCAGAGTGACTAAATTGAGCTATATGAAAACACCTAGCTCAGTGCTGGCCAGGCTAGTTGTGCTCAAATGTTCATTCATTTGTTCATTACCCAACTTTCCTATACCCACCATATACTCCTATCTATAACTTAACCTCAAATTCAATTGCAGAGAAAAAAAGTTCTTCCTTATATTTTTTCTAAGGGGCTTTTGCTACAGTAGCTCAATCAGAGCCAAACCAATAATACTGCACACCTAAATGATTACTTACGTGTATTTCAGAATGCCTTCCAATTTTGAGGTCCAGATAATAACACTTTTATCAGCCGATCCAGAAGCAAAGCGCTTGCCTAAAAGTGTTTTAAAAAGAAAACTCATATTTGTTTTAAACCAGCATTTCTCAAAGAGTATTTCCTAGAAAGGAGTTTCTTAGAAAACTAGTTCTTTAAGGTTAACTAGCAAGTGTCAGCTGCTTCTCTACTTGCTTTTGTTTTTTTTAGAGAGAGTGGTGGGGAGAGGAGCAGAGGGAGAGAGAGAAAGAGAGAGAGAATCTTAAGGAGGCTCCACACTTAGCATGGAGCCCAACATGGGGCTCAAGCCCACAACCCTGGGATCATGACCTCAGCCAAAATCAAGAGTCAGATGCTCAACCGACAGTCACCCAGGCGCCCCTCTACTTTTTTTCTTATCAGTACTGGGTGGCAGTTCAGGAAGTTTGGGTTCATATTTTACTTTTTCTGGCACTGAGTAAACAAAGATGTATTGAGGGCCTACCACATGTTAAGTATCATGTTCTATGCTAAGGATTAAGTAGTAATTAAAGCAAATGTAATCCCTACCTTCACAGAGTTTAGTGTAGTGGGGAAAGTAGGCATTGAATGAATTTAATCTAACATGAACATAATGTGCTAAGAAATGAAGTGAGTCCTAGGAAAGAGGATAACTGGGGGATGTAATTTAGATGAGGAAAAAGCTTCTCAGGAGGAGAACCTTCAGTTGAGACCTAAAGGATGAGCAAAGCTTAGCCAAGTAGAGGCAAAAGACCCATCCACATGGATAGAAAAGATATACAAAGGCCTTGAGGTAAGAAAAGCCTGGTATGTCTGAGTGGCTGAGAGGCAGCAGCATGGAATACCAAGAGCCAAGGGGGAGGTGGGTAGAGGATAGATCTCTAGCAGCTTCAAGGCCATAGTCAAGATCTTGTTCTTTAACTCAAAGAAAGGCTTTAAGCAAGAGCAACAAATGAGATTTTCATGTCCACACTACTTGGGCTTTATGAAAGAATGGACTAGGTCTCGGGTGGTGCCAGCTGCATGCTCCCCTGTGCCCCTCATAGCCACGCCTTGCCAAATTGAAGAAATCAAGGATTTTCTGCTCACAGCCAGATGAAAGGATGCCAAATCCATCAAGATCAAGAAAAATAAGCATGGGGCGCCTGGGTGGCTAAGTTGGTTGAGCACCCAACTTCGGCTCAGATCATGATCTCACAGTTGAGTTTGAACCCCACATTGGGCTTGTTGCTGTGTGCACAGAGCCCACTTTGGATCCTCTGCCCCCTTCTCTATCAAAAACAAATAAAACATTTTTTTAAAAATAGAATAAATGAAATTAAATAAAGATAAGGATAACATGAAGTTTGATGTTCGATGCAGTAGATACCTTTACACTTTCGTCATCACAGGCAGAAAGAAGAGAAACTGAAACAGTCCCTGCCCCCAGGTCTGGCACAGAAGGACCTGAAATGAACCTGGCACACTGATTTGAACTGTATTAAAGTTTTTAAAATTCTTTGAAAACCATGAAAGAATGGATTAGAGAGGCAACATATAATAAGTAATTACTTATTAATTACATTGTTGCAAATTTGCAAGTAGTACTTAAGAGGTGGAGCAGAGTATCAAGGCAGCAAACAATAAGGAGTCTTCACCTACTCTGGAGAGAGATAAGGAAGAATTAACCATGATAATTCTGAGTGAAATAAGTCAGGCAGAGAAAGATATCATATGTTTTCACTCATATGTGGATCTTGAGAAACTTAACAGAAGACCATGGGGGAAGGGAGGGGGAAAATAGTTATAAACAGAGAATGAGAGAGGCAAACCATAAAAGACTCTTAAATACAGAGAACAATCTGAGGGTTGATGGGGGGAGTGAGGAAGAGGGGAAAATGGGTGATGGGCATTGACGGGGGCACTTGTTGGGATGAGCACTGGGTGTTGTATGTAAGTGATGAACCATGGGAATCTACCCCAAAAACCAAGAGCACACTTTACACACTGTATGTTAGCCAATTTGACAATAAATTATATAAAAAAAAAAAAAAAAGAATTAACCATGGGCCAGATTTTGTAACCTTTGTTAAGGATTTTTAGACTTTGTTCTTAAGGCAAATAGAAGTTGACCTGTTTTCTGAGCAAGTCATTGTTTTCTGAGCTTCTACATCTGAAACAAAAAGGGGTAGTAACACCTTCCTCAGAGACTTTGTGCGGGGGGACAACTAAGATGATATCTGTAAAACACCTTTCACAATGGCTGGAACAGTAGGTATTTGGGTGAGCCATATGATACTGCTGCATCTATTAAATACACAGAAGCTGCATGTATGTATGTATGTATGTATTTATTTTTCAGAAGCTGCTTTTATTTGTTATTATTCCTGTCACTACTCCCCCAACACTGGCAGACAGTAAGACATGGTGTAGAAGAGTATGGGCTATGGGCTCAGAGTCTGAGTTGGAATGCCCAGTGATGGTACCAGCTGTAGGACCTGAAATAAGTTCCTGAACATCTCCATGCTTTCATTTCCTCATCTGAAAAACGGCTGCAACAATAGTATTCACCTCACAGTTGTTGTGATGATTAAATGAGATTAAAGTATTTCAGACAGTACCCAGAATATAATCAATGCTAAAAAAAATATTAGCTACTATTACAATTATTTCTTCATATTGTCATGTTTTTCTTGAACCAAAATAACTAGTTCTTACATACCTTTATATCATGGCTGTTCATTAAGTATTTGCTAAACTTAAGGGAGACACTGGAAACAAGCAAACTTAAAGAGCAATACCATAATTGAGAGCATTTCCCTTTCTAGATCAAAGGAGAAAAGGCCGATTGAGAGGAATTAAAAGACTTCTCAATCATTATGTGTCATGAAGAGGCAGCATGAAATACTAGAAGGCATGAGGGCTCTGCAGTCGGGAGGATCTGGGGCAGGCACATATGTGCCACCATCACCAGCTGCCACCATGACCGGCTGCCACCGTAATTGCTCCAAACCTGTTTTCTCCTCCGTGAGAGGAGCTGAGAACTTCTCTAAGTGCTCCAGAGGGTTGTTGGGAAGATCAAATCTGATGGTATGTGTGACAGGACTCTGCAAATGCTGTCAGATGCCACTAATGGCAGGCCACACTCTGACACCCTCAAGGGCCCTAGTGGCATAGTAAGCCAAAGAGTCCCCAGGCTTATAAACTCCAGAGGACCCCAAGGCCTTCTCATGGCATTACTCTGAATTTGAACTCAAACACACACATAAAAACAAAACAAAACAAAACAACCAAAAAAACCATGGCTACTGTGGCAAAGCACACTTGACTATGAGGCAAGAAATAATGTTTTTGCCACTGACTTGCTACATGACCTTAGCAGGTTACTTGACTTTCCCATGTCTTTATGATGGGCTAAAATGAAGACATTGGGCTAGATGACACTAAAACTATACCCACAAAACCGTGTGTATATATGAAGAATGTGCACTTTTCTACGAAGAGGTCTATAGCTTTCATTGGATTCTCAAAGAGGTTCATCACCCAAAAGAAGTTAAAAACCTGGAACCTGACTGATCTCCAAAGTTTGTTCAAGCATTATAACATTCCAATTTTGTGCCTTCTCAGCAGTGGTCACAGAATGTTACCTCTCATCCTATATCCGTTTGACACATGAGGAAATTGAGACTTAAGAAGACTCAATAACTACCTCAAACTCCCAGAACCTTTGGGATTGGAACGTAGAACCATCTCATTCCAAAGTCCATGTTCTTTCCACTAATCCCACATAGAGAATGCACCCATTCTCTGACTGCCACCTCTCCTCTTTGTCACCTTACCACATCCAATAACCCTCTTCAAGTCCACCAGAACCTCTCCACTGCCCACCCCCCTGTGGTCCTCTAATCCCTCATTACAATGGCCGACAGTTCAAAGTCACTGTATATGATCACTGCTTCACATACATCCTCCACTCCCTTGCCCTCTTATTTCATCTTCAGAGGTGCCTGCAAACCTACCAACCTGGTTAAATCCAAGTCTCCACCACCCCTGTCCCTGCATCTATGCAGCTCAAGTAGTGGAGAGAAAGACATAATCACACCAATGAATCTCATTTTCAATTCATAACCAGCTTCAAGTGGGCCCTTCATATTGCTTGGGATTTCACAGTACATTTACTCAGCCATTCTCCTAAACGGCAATTTGCCAGTTTTTCCTTTCTCCTCAACTCTGATACCTCCCTCCCCATCCTCACTCTCAGGTGACATTGTTTCCTACTTCACTGAAAGAATGGAAAAGAATTTCCATTAGATTCCTAATACCACATGCCCCCACTTGCCAACATCGTGGTGGTACCTTCTACCTTCCCACCATGTCCCATCTAGGTCATAGATCCTATCTCCTCTTGCCAACTCAACAACTCTTTCCTGGCAAGTCCTTCCCCTCTCCCCTCCAGCATCAATGTTTCTCGAATTCAACATGTCCTAAACTGAACTCCTGATCTTCCACTGTAAGTTTTTCTACCTGAAACCTTTCCCATCTCAGTGGAAAGCAACTCCAACCTTTTCAGTAGCTCAGGTCAAAACCCTTAGAGTCACACCTGACTACTTTCTTCACACCACACACACCGTCTTTCAGGCAATCCTGTTTGCTCCACCTTCAAACCATATCCAGAATCTGACCACTCCTTACTACTTCCTTTGCTCCCACAGATCTGAGCCACCATCACTAGTGTTACAAAAGTTGCCTGGATGATGCTTTCTTCACTCGTCTCCCTGCTCCAACCCTCACCCCCCTGCAGACTGTTTCTAAAACATTAGCTAAAGGGATCCTTTTAAAAATATAAATCAAATCAGATCTCTCCTCTGCTCAGAAGTCTTTAGTGGTTCCCCATTTTCACTGAGAATCTAAGTCCAAGTCCTTATAACAGCCAACGTGATCTGGCCACCCATCCATACCTATTACCTCTCTATCCTTATCCCCTCCTGTTCCCCCTGACTCACTCCACGAAAGCCCCTGGAAGGCACACTCCCACCTGAGAGCCTTTGCTATGGTTTTTCCCTTTGCGGGGAGTTCTCTTCTTCTGGATGCCCACTATCAGAATCTCACTGCCTCTCCACCTTCAAGACTTTGCTCATCTGTCCTATCTCAATAAGCCCACCGTCACCACCCTTTCCTTTCCCATACCCATCCCCTGCCCCATCCAGCATTCTCAATTCCCCTTATTCTGCCCTACTTCCAGCATACTGTTTAATTTACTTCATTTCCAGCATGCTGTTTAATTTACTTCATTATCTCATGCACCTAGAATAATACCTGGCACATAGATGGCCCTTATTGACTTGAATGATTGAAATAAAGTAAGAAACTTAACTATCTTCTGCGATTGTGAGTTGTATGTCAGCTTACTAACACTAATTAAGGAGTGACTAAGGAGAAAAATGAACAGCTATGAGACCATTACAGAGGGTATAAAACCAGAGCAGCCTCTTACCATCCTTTGCATACGCCACACAGTACACAGTATCTTTGTGTCCCTTTAGGGGCTGAAGTAAGGTGCCATCAGAGGTGTCATAAACCTGGCAAAAAGGCACAAAATTACACATTATCCACATGACATCTATTAGTCAGAATTCCTGCAGGTTGCTGCTGCTTTTTGTTGTTGTTTAAATGACAAAACATTTGTCAATAATCTAAATTTGCATCAAGTAAAAACTACACCAAAAAACCCCAGAAAGAATGTGACTCTAAGTGGAGAAACCCAAAAAGTAGAGGTCCCAACTCTGTGAATTACATGGCCAGGAACATATCATTAATCCTTGAGAAATAGAACTTCACTCTGTGGAACTTCACTACAAAGTTCACTCATCTTATGTGAATTTGGATATATGACCAATCAAGCTAAACCCTCCCAAATAAAGCCAACAGACACAAAGAGTCAGCTACAACATGATTAAATTTTAGTTCTAGCCTGACTCCAGTATCAACATAATAGAGAAATGTTTCATATTTGCTATCAAGAGTTTGAAAGTCATAGACCTGAACTCCAGGTTTACAAATCAGAGGAAATATTATAAAACCCAGCTGTAACATGGATTTAGGATATTTTGTAGCACTGTAACATCTATAAATGTGTGGATATTTAAAAAACACACTATCTGAGTAATCAAGGCAAAACCCTCCAAAAACAGTGTTAGAGAAGATAACCGATGAAAAAAAAGTAAAAGAATTTGGATTGTTTACCCTGGCGAGAAGAAGTCTGCAGAACAATGTAACCAAGGCTTTAAGATTATGTAGTTACCATAAAGAGAATGGAGATCAGTCAGTCTGCATATCTAGAGACAACAGAGCAAGGGGAAGTGGACTTACGCAGGAGGAAGGAGAGATCATACAAAGGTTTTTAGGTCAAACATAAAGAGTCCTCTGAAAATTACTTTTATATACTGGGATAAGTTCCAGACTAGCTATATTCTTTGAAAATATGAAAAAAGGACAGCATCCATATGGAATTGTTTAGGTAGGCCAATGCCTAAAAGTTGGGGTCAAGCTATCTGGCTTCTCAGGGAGGGAACCCCTTCAGTCTTGTTGCTTAAATTTTTCAGGGGGACAAAATGTGAACTGACACTAGCCCAGTTTCAAAGGCATTTTGATTAATTGTTTTCAACTCTTTCATGGGTGTCTCAAAGTAAAAAGGGAAAGATTAATGACTCCAAAGGAGGTATTGTTCACAGGTTCCTATCTGACAGACAGTTTACTTACCTGTTTTAAATAGCCCATTTCCTTCCCTATTAAAAAGTAATGACTGGTTTTTCCGCCCTTGCCTTTTTTATCTTAAAAAATAAAGGGTCAAATTTCAGAGCACTTACAAGAGGGAGAGGGAAAAAAGCACTTAAAAAGGAAACTCAGACAAAATCCTACCAGTAATCTGTTTCCTGCAGCCAAAATCAGTTGCGTTCCATCGGGCTTAAATGCGAGGTCATATATACTAAACAGGAGACAAGACAAGACAAAAGGACAATTAGGAACCAAAAGGATGAGGTCTGCTAATGGCCAGGAAAGCAAACTTTATTTCCATTATGAAATACTGCTTGTGTATGAGAGAGAAAAATAATGGCTAAGAATTGCATTTGGTTGCAAATTCCGTTCAGCCACCGCACCTTGGCAGTCCATTCAATCACGATTTACTTGGTAGTTAGCTTCATGTCCCAGTTTCCACTTGTCCAGACGCCAGAGATGATTCAAAGGGTCAACAGTTGAAGGCACTAACTCTCCTATAAAGACTACACAAACTGAGAGAATGCGTGAGGGTTACTAAATCCGCATGTCTCTGAAAAACTGGTCATTTATTAAAATATCATTATTGGGGCGCCTGGGTGATTCAGTCAGTTGAGCGTCCGACTTCCGCTAAGATCATGATCTCACAGTCTGTGAGTTCAGGTCCTGGGTTGGGCTCTGTGCTGACAGCTCAGAGCCTGGAGCCTGCTTCGGATTCTGTGTTTCCCTCTCTCTCTGCCCCTCCCCCACTCACGCTCTGTCTCTCTCTATCTCAAAAATAAATAAAAACATTAAAAAAATAAAATAAATAAAATAAAAATATCATTATTATTTCCAACCAACTGGATATTTAATGAATGCCTTTTAGGTGCTAGGCAATAGTAACTGATAGAAAATGAGTAAATCACACTCGCTCCCTGCCCTCAAAGAAATCCCCATCCACTAGCAAGATATGACTCAGACACATTCACAAAGACCTACCATATGTCATCAACTCTGCAACATACATTTTTTTCACATTTTAAAATCTCTGAGGTTGGGGGCGGAGGGTGTGCCTGGGTGGCTTGGTTGGTTAAGCATCCGACTCTTGATTTCAGCTCAAGGTTCATGAGTTCAAGCCCCGCATCAGGCTGTGCACTGACTTAACGAAGGCTGCTTGGGATTCTGTCTCCCTCTCTCTCTATCCCTCCCCTGCTTGCTCTCTCTCTCAAAATAAATAAAAATAAACTTAAAAAAATAAAAAAATCTCTGAGGTTATGTATCTTATAATTGATGATGTGTCAGCTTAACTGGAAGCATTTTTTGGTTTCTTAGTGGTACTTAAAATAATGGTATTTTACAATCAGTGACCTCTTAGATTAGATGACTACAGAATAATACTGTGTAAAGGTTTTAGGAGATACATTAAAACATATATTACAGGATTCAAATGAGGAAGATGCAGAAAAGATTTGGAGAAAGGATGAGAAAAAGCTTCATGAAGAAAAAAAGTATGTGAGAAAAATAGGGCTTTTGAGACATGCAGGAGGAGATTTGGAGGGTGAAGCATTTCAGGCAGAGAAAACAGAACAAGCAAAGACATGAAGGTGGGGAATAGCATATAATCTAAATAATCAAATTTGACTGAAACTTTGGCTATATGTAAGGCAGTAGGGAGAGATCAGGCTAGAAAAACAACAGGCTGGAGCCACATTGCAATGATTCTTGAATGCTCTCGGCAGGGGATTTCATTAGTTCAGGTGACTCTAGTAAAAATATGCTAGATAGCACTGCCAAGTCAGCCTATTGCAAAGGTTTAGCATGGGATAAATTCACCTGATACCTGAAGTCATCTAGAAATACAGACCCCAGGTAAGAGTACTTGGAGCATTTTGCAGAGATACTCTGTGCTGAGCTCTTCCAATACATTATTTCATTTCATCCTCACAATTCTATGAAGTATGAATTATTACTCGGTTTTGTAGTTGAGGACACCATAGCTCAGAGGAATCAATTATCCCACCCGACATTACACTACCAGCAAGTGGCAGGGCCAGAATTTCAACTTGGGTCTGACTGTAGAGTCTGTGCTATACTACCTTCTACTCTCTACCTTCTACTTGAACTATTGTCAAATATGACAAATCTCTGTTATCTTTAATACTTTAACAATAACAGTGGATAACATTTATTAAGTACATTTATTTACTATGTGTGCAAGTACAGTTTAAATGTTTTACATGTATCAGCTCACTTACCCCTCACAACCCTATACCTATTTCACAAATGAGACAAATTAAGATGGAGAAGCTAAATAACTTGCCAGGAAATAAACTGCTACTGAGTGGAGGTGGAACCAGAATTCAAACCCAGGCAGTCTGTCTCCAAAGCCCAAGATCTAACCACTATGATCTGTGGCCCTTATTTTCATTATTATTAGCATATGTCACAGTTGATAATATAATAGCAACAGTTTCCATGCTTTATCAATGGGGGGAAAAAAGGCATTACATGTAGAATCCAAAAAATTTTTTATATGGGCTCTGTGGACAACAGCCTCCTTTAATAAAAATAATTTTTAAAATAATAGTAATTCTTCACATATATTCAACAGCTGGCTGATGAATATTACACCCTTCCCAGTTAGGCATCCCTCTTGATAGAAGCAAACACAGACACTGAGTTCTTCAGCTTCCTCCTATTAGCTGGTAACAGATCTGGGCCTTACTGTTTCCTGGGCTTTCTTTCTCTGAACCTATAGGGAAATGTGCTTGGCATGTATCACACTGAGGAGAAACAGGGTGGTAAAGTGAAAATCAGAAGGGAGTTGGGGCTAGAACTGATGCCCTGTCCAAGCTTTAGTCCTCACCTACAACACAAGGCAAGAGAGCTGCCATCCCACCTCTGAGTGCACAGGCCACCCTTGTGCAAGCACCTGACACCTGTGGGTTGCTGTGATGAGGTACCGGATTTTGGAAAGGATCTGCACCACTCTTCTATAGTCATCCGTGGTCCTGTGGCTCCCTTTCTGCAATGTAGATAATCTAAGCTCATTAAAGTGGTTCCTGTGGGGATCTTCTTCATAAGGATCATTTGGGGTTGAATTCTCAGAAAATCATTTGAGTGTCTGATTTGGGCCAAGTCTTAAACTGTCTTCCTCTCAGATATGAAAATTCATTTTCTCTAAATGTCTTGAAATTTGGGGTGCCTGGGTGGCTCAGTCAGTTAAGTGTCCAACTTTAGCTCAGATCATGATCTCCTGGTCCAGAAGTTCAAGCCCCACATCTGGCTCTGTGCTGACAGCTTGGAGCCTGGAGCCTGCTTCTGATTCTGTGTCTCCACCTCTCTCTGCCCCTCCCCTGCTCACACTTTCTCTCTCTCTCAAAATTAAACATTAAAAAAATGGGGGGGGGGCACACCTGGGTGGCTCAGTCGGTTAAGCATCTGACCTCGGCTCAGGTCATGATCTCACAGTTCATGAATTCGAGCCCCACATCAGGCTCTGTGCTGACAGCTCAGAGCCTGACGCCTGTTTTGGATTCTGTGTCTCCCTCTTTCTCTGTTCCTCCCCCACTCGCACTCTGTCTCTCTCTCTCTGTCTCAAAAATAAATAAAGATTTAAAAAAATTTTTTTAATTTTTTTAAATCAAACATTTAAAAATAAATAAGTAAAAAATAAATAAACGTCTTGAATTTTGCCTTCCTAAAGTACAACATAATGTTCAATTTACCCCAGTCTAAACTCTTAAGGTACTTAGGATCTGTATAATTTATCATAGCTCTGAATTACATAATCGTCTATATTTTACACTGTTTCAAATACTATCTTGTCCCCTTAATTACAGTCAATTATAGTCCCCTGCAGTTTAAGGGCAAGGACCCCGTTTTAGACATTTATGGGCCTTTGGTGCATGGCATGGTCCTAGACACAAAATGAATATAACCAACAACCTGACCATGTTTTATCTTGAACCCTTCAGACTTTAATTACATCATGAGACTATGAAACCAAATAAAGGAAACCTCGTTTAAAATGGAGCTTGGAGGCCAGAAGGGGGAGCTCTCATGGTGTACGTTTATTGCAGCCCTTTGAAGACTCAACAGGAAGAAGCTTATGCCTCACCACCACCCTAGATGAAGGAAGATTTTTCTCCTTGCCCAGCAACAGCCCAGCCAATGAGAGACTGTCACAACTCAGCCAATAAAAAGCCACTACACTTTGAGCTCCCAGTTTAATGGACTTTTTGTTTATAACAGCCCCTCCCAATTCCCCTTTTTCCTCTATAAAAGAGTGCTCCTCTGTTTTCTGGACTTACCTATGGTTCACCATAGCTTGCTTGTCCCAATTGCTGTCCTGCTTGCAACTGCTCTCCTACTCCTGAATAAACCCACTTTGCTGGCAAAATAACTGGCTGTTTTATTTTCAGGGTTGACAAGAGCACAGAAATTCAGAATTGGGAAAGACCCTAGAACTTGTCATGTAGTCCAACTCCCCCACCAAGACAAGAATTCCCTATGGATGGCTATCCAGCCTCTGAACACTCCCAGGGTTGGAGAAGTCACCAGTATGCAGAGTTTATTACACTACAGGATGGCTCTCTCTACCCATCTGCCACCTTTTATGAGAAAGATACATTATCAAATTACATTGCAGAGAGACAGAGAGCAAGTCCTGCAAATTGTCCTCTGCCAACTTTGTGCCCACCCCACTGTAAAGGAAGTCCCAAGGTCAAGGTGCCTCTCCAAATCCTGCCCAACCTGACCCACCCCAACTTACCTGCTTGGAATCTTAGACAAATTGTGTTACTTTAAGTCTCAGGTTCTTCACCTGTAAATAGGGTAATTATTCTAACCTCATAGGTTGTGCGGAGGTTAAATAAAATAATGCATGTAAACACTGTCTGGCCTATAGCAAGTACTCACTAAATATGAGCTAGTGCGACTGGAGGGTAATAGCAGATACTGTCCTTACTGGAATAAGGCAGTCTAGCCAGAAAAGTCACCATGGTTGAGGGAAACCTGGAGCAGTGGTTTTATGGAAGAAATGAGGGAGTTCAGAGAATAAGATAGCATCTGGGAAGGAGCTTTGGATAGAAAAATGGAGATTACAGCTGAACTGGAAAGCATAAATTTAAATGTTAGCAAGCAGTGGGGGAGGAGGGATGGTAACAGGACCACCTAGTTAAATGCACAATCTGATTCAGAAGGGAAATGGGAGTCAATCTAGGATTATGCAAAGTAGAATAATGGATCACAGCAGCAGGACTCAAAAAAGAGAAATCCTCCTGCCATGGGAAGGTTAGACTGGAAGCAAAAGAGCAGACCAGGAGACAGTGGCTGGTTCAGTTGTGGAGGACTAATCTTAGATATTTGGGATCTCTTAGATCTACTACCTATTTTTTTAAATAGTTTTTGCTTTGCTTTGTCTTATTCTGGGCTACCAGCTGGCATATGTTGCTGCCACCAAGATCGCTGGTCTATAGAACCCCTACACTGCCTATTCTAAACAGTTGTTCTCAAAGCTGTAATGGGCCAAAACCCAAATAACCAACCTTCATTCATCATTCTTTCACTCATTCATTAATTCATGAATACATATATCCATCAAATAGTCACACCAACCACTGATTTGTCTAAGCTCTGGAATATGCCTTTGAAATGAATAAAAAGTAGCCATTGCTTCTGAAGGGTTTATAGACTTCTGGGATAACGGATTCACAAATAACTCTTATACTAGACAGATTCTAAGTACCACAAGAGAGGAATGAACAAAATCTATGCCTGGGGTTGAAAACTGGGAGCAAATCAGGCTGTATTTGGCCAGCAACTGTTTTGTTTGGCTCACATAGTGTTTTATTTCAGTTTTTTTAAATTAGTTGCCAACACTTAAAAATTAGGGCATTTCACATAAAAATCCGTAGCTTCTGGTGGAAACAGGAAGATCTGAGCACTCGAGGCCAAATTCCCGCAGGGGAGTAATTGGCAGGAGCTGAGCAGCAGCTGCCCCTTTTAGGCAGAGCATGAGATCTCTAGTTTGCCACACTCCTTGCCATTCCCTCTTACTCCCTGACCTCAAAGCCAAATGTTCAGTTGCTAGTTTTCAGCAGCTTTATAAGAAAAAAGTAGAAAGAATTTTTTAAGCTCAATTTTCTATTAAAAGAAGTGAAAGATATACTGCAAAGGCTATCTGTTTCAAGAGAAATGGGGTGTAGAAAAGGGGTGCAGAATACTCCTAAGACAGACAGGCAATTCTGTGAGTTTAAGATGCAAATAAACACCTCCCATGATACTGCCTGCCTGACTCCTGCAGGCATTTGAGTTTGCAGCCTCTGTAACATGAAGAAAAAATAATGTAGTAGCTAACAAACAGCACTGGCTCTGGGGTGAGGAAAAAAGCTGTCTCCACCACTCATTCACTGTGTGACCTTGGCAAATTAATGACCCTCTCTGTGCTTCAGTTTCATGTAAAACAGAGGTAATTACAGTACCTACCTCAGAGGGCTGTTGTGAAATGACTGAGATAAAAGACATAATTCTCAGCCAGTGCCTGGCACATAGTAAGCATTAGCTATTACTAGTGCAGAATACAGAAGAGGGAGAAACCATCTCTGAAGGGAGCCTTACAGAATGTTTCGAATTTCAGTGTGAGGAAATGAGAAGGCATGCTAGCTAGCTTCACACAGAAGAGACTAAGCAAAGACAGAGAGGGAATGGCAAGGGCGCTGTTCCAGTGGCCAAAACAAAGGCTGCACAATGAAGCTTGAAAAGACCATCTAGGAAGATTTTTAAAGTCAGGCTGAGGAGAACGATCCAGTAAGTCAGCATTTCCCAAAATGTTTCATTGTATGATGGATTTCGATGATAAAAATGGAATAGAACATTAACATCCGCTCCTAAGGCGAGAAAGTCATTCTCTTGTGATTCTCTTTCAAGCCTTCTAATTAAGCACAGGAGAAAGTCTTGGTTTGACGCTATTCATCTCCAGCACCTCTCTGATGGCACTGGATAAATTTCCTTCCAGTTCTCCAGACTATAGACCAGAGGCTTAAAGGCTTCCTAGTTGCCAGTATCCAGCTACAACTTAATAATACCGTTTTGTTTCTCGCTGCTTTAAGTTTCACAGTTATCTCAAAGCAAGTGGTACTGATTTTCAAATACGGAGCAATAGTTTCCTTGTAAAATCATATTTGAGTGAAAGTAAGTGAGACAATTTAGACAAAAAACGCCAAGGAAACAAGAGTATGGGTAACATGTGGATGTGGCAAAGATCGTGACGTTCGAGAAACACTGCCGTGGGTGTAAGCTGAACCCAGAACGGACTTGGACAGGGCCAGACATTGATTCTGTCTGTGTAAAACGGCCTCGACAGGCCACTACCTCACGCGTGGTACACCCCCTTGCTCCCGCGCCAGGCCTCAGTTTCTCCATCCGCAAAGGGGTGGGAGGGCGACCCTGCAGTCGCGCAGACCCGGGGTTCAGTGCCTTCAGCCCAGGCCGCAGGCCCGTTGCCCTTGGCAACCACGGGGGTTCCCGCAACGGTTCCCGCAGCCCCGCCAGGGCTCGTCCTCCCGCTCCTCCCGGACCGCCCCGCTCCTCACCAATGCTCGGCTTTATCTCTCCACGTCAACACGGCCCTCATCGCGGTTTCCCTCACGCCTCAAGCCCCTCCTCCCGCCTCAGTAACAGGCCCTATTCCCCTAACGGCTTTCGTTACTGCGCTACCCCTAGCAACACACATGCGCAGTGAGCCTCGTGCGCGCGGCTGAGTTCCAAGTGCGCAGGTCTAAATGGAAAGGCTTAAGAAAGAAGCAAAAGCGAAGATGGAACGGGGCCTAGAAGGTGTCTGCGCGACTAGCGCTCGCTCTACTGGTCCGAACGCGCGGAAGGCGGTACGTCTTCCTCGACGAAGGATTTGATTGGCTGAGCCGTGGAAATGGCGCCTGTGGCTGAGGGGGAGGTGAGGGAGCTGCGGTGGGATCTGACTGACGTTCACTCTCTTCGGCTTTGGTTTCAGCTTTGCTCTCCGAGCTGAAGAAGCTTTCGCATCTTATTCTGCTCCACTCCTTGGTTGTCGTACCCTCTTGGCCAGTTGCTGCCGCCGGAGACCTTTTGAAGGGCACGGCTAGGATGGAGAGTCCGAGCCTGCGGGACTACGGAGCTGCCCGCTCGGTCACTTCCAGTGAGCGCCTAGACCCAGACCGGCCCAGTGACCTCCGGCAAGTCATTGTCCCCTTTCGGGACTCATTTTCACCAACTATAAAATGGGAGCGGGCTGGGATGGATAGAAGGCTGGTGGTCCTTTCTAACCTAGGATCGACAGAGCTCGAGACCCACAGGGTTAGTTTACTCGGAGCAATGGCTGTG
Organism: Prionailurus bengalensis; assembly: GCF_016509475.1. Taxonomy (NCBI): domain Eukaryota; kingdom Metazoa; phylum Chordata; class Mammalia; order Carnivora; family Felidae; genus Prionailurus; species Prionailurus bengalensis. Next base: position 54,061,165 of record NC_057348.1, on the reverse strand, counting down.
GCTCAGATACTCTCTTGTGAGGTTCAGCCCTAGAGTGCTCCCTACTTCGTTACCCGAAATGACGAGGGAGGTGGAAGGAGCAGGGAGGTTTTGTGCAAGGGGAGCAAGGAGAGGTCTGCTTGGGTTGCAGGGTCCCAGGAAAACCTTGTAGGAGATGTCACGTTAAGCAGCCAGCGCTGCTGACCCCAAAATGGAAGTCCTATAGGAAGTTCCAGAGGAAGCCACAGTCTTGTTTCGAGTACAGTACTTGTATATGTGAGATACGGGGTTAGGATGATTTATCTACTGATTTGTTTTTTTCAATATTTAATCCTCAGAACTACCTTTAAGGAAGTATTACCTCCTTTTTACAGGTGAAGAAAGGAGATTTTAAGAGGTTAAGTAACTTGCTCTTGGACACATAGCTGGTAAATCGCAAGAGCTGCGATTTGAACCCAGTCCACTGACTTTAAAGTTTGTGCTGTTTTCATCAGGCTTCAGTTTCCTTATTCCTAAAATGTGAACTATATAATTTCTTAAGACCCACCCAAACCCCCAAAATTATTAACCCCAAAATACTTCAGAAGAACTTGGTTCTAATTCTAGTTACTAACTCTTGCTTAGTTTCCCTATTTGTAGAAAACAATCTGGGTTAGATACCTCTATAGATTATACAGAGATTTCCAATCATTTTTAACCCATGTTGCAGGACAGAGAGGTAATCACATAGCATAAGACTGGTCCATACTGATTTTAATCTCTCCTATCATCTAAATAGTCCATATGGTTCCTGCTCTGTCATGGATTGAAATTGAATAAGCAGAGGAAAATAAATTTTAAGTAAGCCAATCACCTGTACTTTGTTTTTGTTTTTTGTTTGTTTGTTTGTTTGTTTAGTAAGAAAGATGTTACTCTGGAATTGGAAAGAGTGGGAAAAGATGAAAAGCAAATGATGATAAAAAACAGCAGTGAGTGGAATCCCCTGCTGCAAGAATCCATTGCTTCCAGTCAGATTGGTGGTAGTACAATGACAGAATGCCGTAAGTCTGTCCCATGCGGATGGGAAAGAGTTGTGAAGCAAAGGTTATCAGGGAAAACAGCAGGAAGATATGATGTATATTTTATCAGGTGAGCATACAATGTGGTACCGATAGCACAGCCAAATCATTTTATCTAGATAGGTAGCAGGAAAGCATAACAAGAACTTGGCTTTTTTCTATTTTTATCATAACAGCCATTATGGATTCTGTTCTTTGAGTGTCACAGGTTAGTTACATCAAGTGATTTGGGAACAAGTACATACTACATACTTCTACTTCAAATGGGTGCCTTTAAATTTGTAAGTTTGTAAATATTTATAAAATTATACTATCATAGAGAAAACTATTTAGAAGTACCACTTTATCACTTTTTTTTTTATTTTAAATGACAAATACCCATGGCAGAGAGAGAAAGAGAGTACATGCAAGTGGGGGAGGGGAAGAGGGAGAGAGAGAATCTTAAGCAGGCTCCACGCCCAGCGTGGGGCTTGATCATGACCTGAGCTGAAATCAAAAGTTGGTTGCTTAGCAAACTGAGCCACCTGGGCACCCCGTGCTTTTTAAATTTTCAAAGACAAATACCCATAGCAACATTTGGAAATTATTAACTAAAAATCTGAAATGTGGTCCAATTCTTTGTAAAACTCACTTTTATTTACTACCAATAAGTTTTCTTTAATATCATTTTCTAGCCCACAAGGACTGAAGTTCAGATCCAAAAGTTCACTTGCTAAATATCTTCACAAAAATGGAGAGACTTCTCTTACACCAGAAGATTTTGATTTTACTGTACCTTCTAAAAGGGGCATCAAGGCCAGACATAAAGATAACAACACAGCGCCTCTGACATCCCAAATGCAAAATGAAAGGAGCAATTCAAACTGGAACCTCAGGACACGAAGCTGGTGGAGAAAAGGTGTCTTTCCCCTGTCAAGTGGTACTTCGGAATCGCAAAATAGCAGAGGACCATCTAACTTTAAAGAAGATGAGGGTGTTAATGATGTTGACTCCAGAAAGGTTAGAAAGTCCAAACGAAAGGTGACTATTTTAAAAGGAATTCAAATTAAGAAAACTAAAACAGGGTGCCAGAAGGGTCTTCCCGAGTCTACTCAAAGTAATAGGAAAAGAGAATCTGAATATAATAAGGCAGATGCTGAAAGTGAACCTGTTGAGCAAAGAAGTCAGCCTGATAAAACTTTCTCCATTTCTGATGCTGGAGCAAGCAACAAGACCCTCAGTGTAACCAATGAAGAAAAGAGAATTGTAAAAGAAAAATCACTGAGTTCAGGATCAAACTTTTGTTTTGAACAAATAACTTCTGGCATCATAAACAAATTATGTTCAACCGAAGAAGCAGAACACAGCAAGAAGTGTGAGGAAACCTTTTTAGAATCTGAGGAAATAAGAACAAAAGTAGAAGCTGGGGAAAGGAAGGAACATTTGCATACTGACATTTTAAAATGTGGCTCTGAAATGGATGACAACTGCTCACAAACGGAGAAAGACTCTATTTCTGTGAAAATATGTCAAGGTATTCAGAGCGCTGAAGCAGCTGGTAAACATGTGATGAGTTTATACTCCCAGACAGTATATTTCATGCCGGTACTCAGTTAGGATGTGGGAATAGAATGAAGAAATAGGCCCAAATATCAGATATGTCCTACCAGTTGTTCCTAGTACCTCTGTTAACCAATCTTCAAACCCATGGCATAGAGGGAACTGGCTGGCTACTGCCTTGATACCCCCAGCAAAGGAGAATTGTGCCATTAACAGCTGCTACCATCTCTCCCTGGTTCAACAGCAGGGACTCTCCCCGACAGTGCATTCCCTTCTTCCCATCTTCTTCCCAGCCAGTAATATTACAACTTTAGGGAAAATAAAAAAGCTCCACTTGAGAAAAGGTTTGGGGAAGAATCTTGATGTGCATAAACTGGTTGTGAATAGTCAGTGTCTACTCTTTTGCACCCCTTCTGTTACTTATCACTGATGTGTGACTTCCAATTTCATTTTGTACATATCATAGTCATTTTTATCTTCTATTATAATGTAATGCTTCTCTAAAATGCTTTAGAGCTCTAAATAATTCAAAACTGTAATCATATAGTTCATCTATTATTTGTAATATGCTCTTAATACAGAGTTCAGAGCTTAGTAGTTTTGCCTTTATAATACCTCAGTGAATAAGAAATAAAAAGAAGATCTTTTGAGTAGCCCTGTATTATATATTCATTATGCCATTATGGCATAATGAATAACTCCTTTAAAGAAGAAGAATTTTACTTAAAGTCCTATGGGGAGACAGCCTGGACAAATGGTGGAACGGGGTTAGACTTGATTCCTGTTCTCAGCCCTACTCATGGTTTTATGTCTTTGCTGTGCCTGGAATTCCTTTATTTTTAATAGAAGCTGAACCATATATACCTAGGAAGTACTTCTATATATATATACACCTTGTGCTTCATATATACGTAGGACAAGCCTGTCCTTTAAAGACTTCAAGCTTCTTAGAATCTTAAGGTTTATGTAGCTTTATTGCTAGTATAATGGGTAAATAAAATATGAAAAACATCCTTTTGTGACCAAATGGAAGTGTCCTATTTGTGAAGAAGTCTAGTTCTCAACACCAGGTGAAGTAGCCTTAGTTTAAGAGGTGTCCAATGGAATAGTAAAGACTTTCCCATTGGCTTAGTTGGAAATTGCCAGGTAAACCGAGCTTCAGTCTCCTAATAATAAAAGAGGCTAGTTAATAATTATTTGTAAGAGCCCACAGAAGAAATGGAACTAATTAGAGCAGTTTTCTTTGTTCTCTTTTTTGACTTTATATTAGGCTTTGCCTATTCAAAATAGAATAGCAAAAAACAGCTAATTATCTGGAGAGCTGGATACCTATCCCAATCTATAGTCGATCCCACTCTCATTTTGGGATGGCTGTTTTATTTTATTTTATGTTTTAACTTTTTTATTAAGTAATCTCTATGCCCTAGGTGCCTGGGTGGCTCAGTCAGTTAAGTGTCCAACTTCCACTCAGGTCATGATCTCATGGTTCATTGCTTGGAGCCCTGTGTGGTCTCTGTGCTATCAGCCTAGAGCCTGCTCTTGATTCTGTGTCTCCCTCTCTTTTGGCCCCTCCCCTCCTTGTGCACTGTCTGCCTCTCTCTCTCTCTCTCTCTCTCTCTCTCTCTCTCTCTCAAAAATAAACATTTAGGGGCGCCTGGGTGGCTTGGTCGGTTGAGCGTCTGACTTTGGCTCAGGTCATGATCTCATGGTCCGTGAATTCGAGCCCCACGTCGGGCTCTGTGCTGACAGCTCAGAGCCTGGAGCCTGTTTCAGATTCTGTGTCTCCCTCTCTCTCTGCCCCTCCCCTGTTCATACTCTGTCTCTCTCTGTCTCAAAAATAAATAAACGTTAAAAAAAAATTTTTTTTTAAATAATAAACATTTAAAAAAGTAATTTCTGTGCCCAACGTGAAGCTCAAAAACTCATGACCCTGAGATCAAGAGTCTCATGCTCTTCCTGACTGAGCCAGCCAGACACCCCAGGATGGTTGTTTAATTTCTAAGCCTTAGTTTATCTATAAAATGGAGGTAATAATCCTCACCAGTCCTGTGTTTCACATCAAGAATATTACAAAGTAAAAGGAGAAGTGAAAAAGATGGCTCACGCTATACAAATGGCAAGATATTATTAACAGACATTCAAATTTAGAGGGTAACCTTATGGAGAGTATTAAATGTGATGATTTTAAAAACTTGGGAAGCCCAATAATGCTGGTCAAATAGTCTTTCTTAAATTAACTGAGCTTCCCAGTAGACAGTGGTCAGTATTCCAAGGTCCAAATCAGGTTTTTCAGCAGGTTCTGTTTTGTCTGGGTCCTTTCTTTAAGCGTAAAGTGTTCACCGCAGAAATTTTGGAAAATATAGAAAATTAAAGGAGAAAAGAACAATTAGCAATAACCACTATACTGGTTTGGTTTTTTACATTCTAATCTTTTTTTTTCTTTTTTTATTAAATTGGGATCATATGTAGAATATTGCGTTTTTATTTAAAAGTTAAGAACATGGGGGAAGCTATTCATGATATCGTCTCAAAATGGTTTAATGACCACATTGTACAAGTATGTCCTAATTTAAAATATTCCATATTCTAATTTTTCAGTACTAAGAACTCTGAGCATGTCTTAGAATACTAGTGTAACACAGTGGTCAAAGTTATGGACTCAGGAGCCAGACTGCCTGGATTTGAATTTCAACTCTGTCACTAGCTGTGTGACCCTGAGCAGTTTACTTAGTTTCTCTGTACCTCCGTTTCCTTATCTGTAAGGTAAAAGTAAATAGTACCTAGCTTGTAGGTCCATAGTATTAAATTGGTTAATTTTTGTAAAGTGCTTTGCTTAGAGCAGTACCTGGCACGTACTAAATGCTTTATAATAGTAGTGTGTTATTGTTATTTGTACCCCTGAGTATTTCTTTAGCCTAAGCCATAGCTTCTATAAACAATGTTCACCCTTCCTTTTCAGAAGATACCATTCCACGGACACAAATAGAAAAAAGGAAAACAAGCCTATATTTTTCCAGCAAATATAACAAAGAAGGTATCCCTTTCCCAATCAGAAAATCCTATTTTAAGTCTGTTTCAGATGTTGAGCTCTGATGCAGTGTGTTTGTTTAGCCCTTAGCCCCCCACGACGCAAAGCCTTTAAGAAGTGGACACCTCCTCGGTCACCTTTTAACCTCGTCCAAGAAACACTTTTCCATGATCCATGGAAGCTCCTCATCGCTACTATATTTCTCAATCGGACCTCAGGTTTGTGGATTATTTTAATCTTTATCTTAGAGACAGTGCGATGAGGAGAAAGAACACTGGATTGATTATGAGCCCTGGGTTCAAGTTTAACTTTGAGTCTGTGTGACCTCAGGCAAGGACTTCTTGCAGCCCTGCAGCTCTTCAGCTATGACGAAGTTAGACTAGATGACAGCCAAAGCCTTTTTCGCACTAAGGAACAGATAGATTGTCATTTATTTTCTACTTCCAAACTAGTTTTGGTCATAGTGAAAATCAGTTACTTAACATTCTTCCACCCTCTGTCATGTGTAAAAGCATTTCTTTTTCATTGAATGCTTTCTTTAATGTCATTGGCACTTTGTGTTCTGTATGCTTTTATACTAGTTATCTGATGCCTGGATTATTTGGAAACTAATACCATGCGGGGCGCCTGGGTGGCTCAGTCGGTTGAGTGTCCGACTTCGGCTCAGGTCATGATCTCACGGTTCGTGAGTTCAAGCCCCGCGTCAGGCACTGTGCTGACAGCTCAGAGTCTGGAGCCTGCTTCGGATTCTGTGTCTCTCTTTCTCTCTGCCCCTTCCCCACTCATGCTCTGTCTCTGTCTCTCTCTCTCAAAAATAAATAAGCATTCAAAAAAAATTAAAAAAAAAAAAAAGAAAATTAATATCATGCAAGGCCAGGTATCAGCATGATTTAAACTCTTAGCCAAATCAGGGCGCCTGGGTGGCTCAGTCGGTTGAGCGGTCGACTTCGGCTCAGGTCATGATCTCGTGGTTTGTGAGTTCGAGCCCTGCATCCAGCTCTGTGCTGACAGCTCAGAGCCTGGAGCCTGCTTCAGATTCTGTGTCTCCCTCTCTCTGACCCTCCCCCGTACATGCTCTGTCTCTCTCTGTCTCAAAATAAATAAATGTTAAAAAAAAAAAAATTTTTTTTAAACTCTTAGCCAAATCATCAGGAGTGTTGGTTATTGACTCTGAAGGTGGTTACCAGTTCAAGTAATGGCTTCTCATCAGGGATTTAAAAAGGAAAACAAAAAAACAAAAAACAAAAAACCCTCTGTACGAGATTTCTAGAGAGGAAATACCTGAACTTAAAAACAACCCATCAGGAGGCTTGTAATCACAGTTACTTTTACTTCCCAGGTAAAATGGCAATCCCCGTGCTCTGGGAGTTTCTAGAGAAGTACCCTTCAGCTGAGGTAGCAAGAACCGCAGACTGGAGAGATGTGTCAGAACTTCTTAAACCTCTTGGTCTCTATGATCTTCGAGCAAAAACCATTATCAAGTTCTCAGGTACTTTCCCATATACCCAAAGGAAAGAACATAAACTATGCCTATTTAAGAGAGTCAAACCTTAAACTTTAATGTTCTAGGATGCTATATTAATAGAGGTCATTCAGCTCAAGGGCTAAAAGCATGTAAAAACAATCCACTTGCCCCAAACTACAGTCTCCCACTGACCCAAGCAGTAAATCTTTGCTCAGCACTGGGGCAGGCCATCTAGGAAGGATGAAGAAATCAGCAAAGCAGAAGGCCCCGTTGACCTCAGGGACTTTACCTCTGTCTAGTTAGCACAGCACAAAATCACAATGGTTACTAAGTGGCAGGTGAGAGGTTTAGACAGGGGTGTTGTGGGAATTCAGAAGAAAGAGCCATCAGAACTGGGGTTGTTAGGAAAGACTCTTTGCTGTCCCTTCCTGCCCTTCTCACCATCCAGCTCTGCATCACTACATATTTGGGGAAAGTATCTTTTCTAGAAGCTGACCTGATAAGTGAGGTTTTATCTTTGCAGATGAATATCTGACAAAGCAGTGGAGGTACCCGATTGAGCTTCACGGGATTGGCAAATATGGCAATGATTCTTACCGAATTTTTTGCGTCAATGAGTGGAAGCAGGTGAGGCCCACCCCCAGCCATAACATCTCCAGCACGTTTTGTCTCTGAGACAAAATACACCCATCCAATAGCCAAAACTGTTTCTTGGGCACATGTGCTGCCACCATCACAACTAGTTTTGTTCCAGGCTTGAGGGGCAGTGGTGGCATGGGGCTGTTGGCAGAAGGGAGAGGATCTGTAGACACTCCCACCTCTGTAAAGACTCCTTGGTGTGGCCTCTGACTGACCTCCAGCAGTTTATCACTTCTGGCCCTGTAATGTCATTCCCATTCATGTGTGGTCTCTAAGCCTGATGTGGTTCTTCTCCTGTCATAGTCATATTAGCCTTCAAAAATGACACCACTGAAGGAAAGCAGGCAGGTTTGGACTTGGAATATATGCTTGTGGGGGTTTCTCCTAGTGGTCCCAGACTGCTTTAACAGTAACTGGGCCCTACTTCAGCTACCCATTCAAATGAGTGTCCCCTGTCCACAGACATCCAGCGGGTGTCCTGGCAGCTGGTGGGTACTGCCAGGTGGCATGGTACACTGCCCTCTTAGTCTGACTCACCCTGAAGCATTCAGCCAGTAGATCTGGCTAAGCCCACCCCTGCTCCACCATTTATTGTGATAACTCTCAGTTATAACCTTCTCCTGAAAAATGGCCTATTAATACTTGACTCATGTTGTCCCCAACCCACGTGCTAGGTCATGTTAAAGATCAGTACTAAATTGGAAAGTACTTTGTGAAGGATTGCCTTAATGTAAGATAGAGTTTTAAGCACTCATGAATCTAATTAGGTTAAAGGTTATAATTTGCAGGAATATTACAATAAGGTATTGTTCCCCCTACTGTACCTTTGAAAGGCCCATTTTAAAAATGTATTTCTGACTAACTTCTGTCTCCTAATGTGTTGTATTTCTTCCAGGTGCACCCTGAAGACCATAAGTTAAATAAATATCATGACTGGCTTTGGGAAAATCATGAAAAATTAAGTCTGTCTTAAAATTGTTTGAAGTTTTCAAACTCAGTTTTTATACCTTACTTTGTACTTAAGTAAGTTAAGAGCTCCATTAAGCACAGGCATATAGATTTTAGTGCAACTAGAAACATGATACAGGTTTTCTTAATATGTGTAACACTGGTAGATCTTTGTTACTGAATGTACTAGAACATGTTTTGAGATTTTTAAAAAAATAAATTATGTGACAAGAAACCTAAAAATGTAAATGACTTTTCCAATAATAAAATATGATTTGAAGTTGAAAAAAAATCTTTTGTCAACTCTCAATTATACAAAGCAGATTTCTATCAATCTTGCTTAAGGAAAGATTAGACTTTCAGTTCTCTTTCAATAAAAATGGAATTACACAGTTATTATGTAGGAAGCAATCAAAGAGTTTGCAGCCAAAAATGTAAGAAAAGATATTACAGGGTATAATAGGCAGCTAATAATAGGCAATTAGTCTTTTTACTAAAAAAAGATAACAGTAAGTTACTTTTGTCATCATGTGTTCTTGATGACTCTGTGCTGGCTTTTAGTAATTAGAGATTGGACCCCAGCATCCAATTGATCACCTGTGATTATCTGCCTGCCATTTTGTTTCAGAGTACCAGCTTCTGGCTCATGCACCTTGACCCCATTGTTAAAGTTTTTAAGTTTTGTGCTCTTCTTAATACAGGCATCATGATGTTGTAGCACAAATACTGAAACGTTTACCTTAGAAAGAACTCACCAAGCAACAACAACAAAAAAATCCCAAGTTACTAAGTCTCAATTACCAATTGCCATTTTAAGGTATAATTTGAAAATAAAATTGATTGAATAAATGAAAAATAAATTGTTAGGGAAACTACCTTTGTTGTAGGGTGGAATATGCTGCAGGGCTAGTGGGTTGTTTCCACATTAGTGAGCCAGTTTTAGTTTTTAGAGAGAGAGTTGAATTTTGACCAGAGAATGGGAAAACTGGCCACATCCCTGCCACCCCCCAAGGCAAACGTCCATTTTATAGTGTCCCATTACATCTTTATTTAACAAACCTCAAAGTAGCATTTACTAAGTGCAAAGCTCTGTGCTGGAGGACAGATGAAAAAAGATGAAAAGGTTCTGTAGAGCCTTTTCTGTAGGTGCCTGGCTGGCTCAGTAGAGCATGTGATTCTTGATCATGGGGTTGTGAGTTTGAGCCCCATGTTGGGTGTAGAGATTACTTAAAATCTGGGGGCACCTGGGTGGCTCAGTCAGTTAAGTGTCCCACTTCAGCTCAGGTCATGACCTCACGGTTTGTGGGTTTGGGCCCCGCATCAGGCTCTGTGCTGATAGCTCAGAGCCTGAAGCCTGCTTCGGGTTCTGTGTCTCCCTCTCTCTCCCCCTCTCTCTCCTCCCTGCTCCCACTGTCTCTGTCTCTCTCAAAATAAATAAACTTAAAAAATAAATAAATAGGGGCACCTGGGTGGCTCAGTCGGTTGAGCATCTGACTTCTGCTCAGGTCATGATCTTGGCGGTCTGTGAGTTCGAGCCCAGTGTTGGGCTCTGTGCTGACAGCTCAGAGCCTGGAGCCTGTTTCAGATTCTGTGTCTCCCTCTCTCTCTGCCCCTCCTCCGCTCATGCTCTGTCTCTCTCTGTCAAAAATAAATAAACATTAAAAAATTTTTGAAATAAATAAATGCTACATTAACGTGACTCAGGGATGGTCTGAATGACAACCTCAGGTTGAGAGGGTCACAGAGATAATGCAATTCAGTGAAGGTGGTACTTTATGCAGAATAAGCACTCAAGTGTTTTTTTTAACTTCTTTCATTGACACAATTCACATAATCTAAAATTCATCACTTAATTATGTTTAAATATACAATTAAATGATTTTCCATATACTGACAATGTTCTGCAACCATCATCACTAATTCTTAAGACATTTGCAACGCATTAAGAAGAAACTCCATGCCTGTCAATAGTCAAACCCAAAGCCACACACCTCACCTCCAGCCTCTGGCAATTATCAGTCTGCTTTCTGTGTCTATAGATTTGCCTATTCTGGGCATTTCTTATAAATAAAATAATATGTGACCTTTTGTGTCTGGCTGCTTTCACTTAACATAATGTTTTGAAAGTTCATCTGTGTTGTAGCATGCATCAGTGCTTAAACTCTTTCTTGTGACTAATATTCCATTGTGTGGATAGAGCATGTTTTGTTTATCCATTTATCAGTTGATGGACATTTTAACTTTAATATTCCTGGTATCAGGTTCTCTATTTCCAAACCGTGGCATCCTGTCATTAGGGAGCAATGCATATCAAAAACACAGGCCTCTTTTTGGCCAAGATTCTCTTGGGTTCCTACAATCCCTCCGGAGGAGGCAGGGCCTGTTCCTTGGATGAAAATGAAATATGTGGAGACCGGCTGAAGATCGTACAATTTTCAGGAAAACCTGTGATTCCTCCAGATTCAGGGGCCACTGGGCCATACTAAGAATCCTGTCTTTCTCCAAGCCAGGAATTCTGCCCCGCTGCGACTGCCTCCCAGGACCCACAAAAGGAACACGACTCTCAGGCAATCGGGAGTGGGAGGGTGCTCCCCCGTACCCGCCTCCATCCCACAGACGGCAGGAGCGTGGCAATGCTCAGCCAATCAGCGCAGGGCGTCTGTAGTCCTGGCAACAGTTGCTTCTAAGCTCGGGGGCGCATTGAGTGTTTCTTGCAAAGTTTGGAATTACTGTTTTTTGGTACCCTGACACGCCAGCAAAAACAAACACAGACACACACACGCTCTTCAACACCTGCTCCCGACGCTGCGACCATGGACGATTCGTACGAAACGTCTGAGGCTCTGTACCTGTCGCTGCTCGGTAAGTTCCCGGGAAGCAGCGCCGCCTCCAGGAAGCCTTCAGCCCCGTGCAGACGCGTGCAAGTGGGGTGAGGGCAAGCACGGGAGGCGAATATCTCATTGTGCCGTACTCTCTCTGGGTGAGGGGTTGCCAGGGAGTCGGGGGCGAGTCGTGCACATTTCTCAGATTTCCATTCCCAGGCTGGAGGAGTGGGCCAAGTTGCCTTGGTCTGAAATCAGGGGTCCAACCCGTGTGCCTGGGAAAGACATCCACGGCCCTCTGTCTCGCCCGCCGCGCCCCATTTCTCCGCCGGATATTAATGTGCTGGGTACTGGAGAAGAAGCATGGAGAAAACCAGCAGTGTTTGGTGATAGCCTGCTGCGGGAAAACCCTGCAACTTCAGAGGTGAAGGATAGGCAGATAAACGCATAATTACAGAAGAAGGGGTGGATGCCAGGTCTGGGGGTGACACCCAGAAGTAAGAGGTCTGCTAAGTGTAGTGGACAGGTAAGAACAATTCTAAGGTTCTGGAAGAGCTCTTTACACTTCGGCTTAAATTAAGGATATAAAGAGTTCTCCATGCCAAAAAGGGGAGGAAAGGCATTCCAGGCCAATGGAAGCACATGCAGAAAAGCTCAGAGATACGGTATCTTCAGGAAACTGCTAGTAGTTTGAGCATTGCCAGGGATGAGAGGTGAGAGAGGTCAGAAGGGACAAGATCATGAAAGATCTTGGGAGGTAGGAGATGGAGAAGCTACTGGAAATGGCAGTATTGGGATTGGAATTATCAGCAAATGCAGAATGAATTGGCAGACTTGAAGGCTGAAGCCAGAATCATGAGCTCTTGGGCTGCCTGAAATGTGCAGACCAAAGGTACTGAGAGGTAAGGGAGACTGGCCAGGCTAGAGGGGACTAGGGGGATTTGAGGGCTGACTGAACAGGGAACAAGAAAAGGACAATCAAAGATGATGCTCAGGTTGGTAACTAGGGTGACCTAGAGATGGAGGTGCCTTTCACAGGGATTGGGAACCTACCAGGAGGAACAGGTTGAGTGAGAACAGGACATGGAGGCCAGTGCAGTCTTAGTTGGTTGAGACTGAGATCCTTGTAGGCCATCCAAGTGGAAATACTTTAGGAGCAACTGTATGTAGAAAGTTGGAGCTAATTTCAAGTCATAAATATTGGTATGGGCGTCCTCAGCATATAGAAGACCACAGAAACATGAGAGTAGAGGAGATTGTTTGGAAAAAAGAGGAGGAGAAGAAGAAGAAGAAAAGGGAGAAGGAAGGAGAAGGAGAAAGCCCAGGTATGAACCTAGAAGGCACCAATTTTAAGGGATGGGCGGGGAAAAGAGGGCCCAAGTAGCAAGTGGCCAGAGAGGTAGGATGGAATTGAGGGAGAGATTTGAATCAGAGGCAAAATAAACAGTATTTCAAGAGAGTTGAATTGTCTCCAGATACTTGGCGAGCTGTCCCAGGAAAGAGGGGAGGAATGCGTTTTCTGGAGCATCGGTGGGGAAGACTAGGACTGAAGGGTAGAACTTCCAGGGAAACAAAATCTGGGTTAATATAAGGAAGTCTTTTCTAAGAATCAGAATCAGGCATCCACAATGTGAGGAAAGAACACCCTGTCAACCAGAGGCATATCCAAGCAGAGGCAAAATCTGCCAGGGGCATTTCAGGAAGAGATCCCTGACCTGGGAAGGCAATGGAGCTAGTTGGCCTCTGGAAGCTGTCCTCACAATCCCTTGGGAACATTTTCACACAGTCTCTACCCACCTCACTTTTCTATATGGACACAGAACCCCAAAGATCACTACAATGGAAGCTCCATGGTATAGTGGGCATGCGACCTTCAATAGGGGAGTCAGGGTGACTTTGACGGGAGTGACACTTGGGCTGAGAACCATCTGGTGAAAAGGACTCAGCCAACAGCAATCTTGGGGAATCCCATGCCCTTCATAGGGCATGGCAAATTCCAAAACCAAGTCAGGACAGACCTAGGAGGGTTGGACAAAGAGAAAGCAGGCTCATGCAGCTGGAGTGAAGTGAGCAGAGGGAGGGGGCAGGGAGAGATCAGGGAGGAGCGGGGAGCAGGGTGCCAGTGAGGGCAGTGGTGGGGGCCATTGTAGGAGGGGCTTGTTTATTCTAAGGGCACTGAGAAGCCATTGCAATGAAGCCATTGAAGGGCTTGGCGGCAAGTGACCCTTCTAGCTAAGGGAAGACCATGGATTTGGGGTCTCGGGTGGGCGGAAGTGACAGTGGCAAGGCCAGGGAGGAGCATGTTTTGAGTGTGTTCCCAGGTCAACACGGTAAAGTTTAAACCCCTTAACCTGGCATTCGAGATGACTCCAGCTTTATTTCCCATTAGCCTCCTCCTTCATGCACAATGTACTTTCAACTTGTGGAACTATTTAGTAACCCCCAAATCCTCAAACTCCACCCCTGACCTTTCCCCACGCTGACCCCTCCACTCTGACTCATTCTTGAAGGCACATGTCAATGCCTCTTCCTTCATGATGACCACCCGACTCTCTCCATCAGCACTTCTCCCCCGACTGAGGGCATACCACTCTGGTTGCCCCACCTTGTTCCATGCCAGGGCTCTGCGGTTGGGTTTCCAGCCTCGTTTGGATCTACTGGATGATTCTCAGTAAATGCTGGTTGGATAAATGGCTACATTCTCAGTTGTACCCAGCATCTTGTTCTCAAAGAAATGACACATGGCTTGTTGAGAAGTGCTCACTTCCGTCCACTTTGATGTATTATTTCCTGGCACATTATTTTCTGACCATGAAGGAAAAACATAGGCATTGTAAGGAGGCTTAACAAATGCACTGAATGGTCACTTTGTGCCAGGCTGGGCACCAGGGATACATGGGAACTAAGACACAGTCCTTGCCATTGGAAAACTCACAGGCTATTGGGAAAGAAAGACCCAGAAAGCATCTTCATCCAGAAAAAACATGGTAAATGCTATGATGGGGTTGAGCACGGGGGCTATGGGAAACCAGAGGGGATATGAGGGAGGGGGTGGGAGGGCTTCAGGGGATGGTGATGCCTGACCTAAGTCTCCAAGAGCATTCCAGAAAGAGGAAACAGCACAGGGGCAGGATGAGGTGACCAAGGAACCATAGTCAGCTCAGTTTGGGTACAAATACAGGGTGAGGTCAGAAAGAATAAGAGAAGGAGCCCATTAGGCTGGCAGAGGTGGGTGTGTCAGGTGAGGCCAGGTTAAGGAGACTGAATTTTATTTCGGAGGCAACAAAAGGGTTTTAAAGCAGAGGGGTGTGGGTTTTAGAAGGGGAATGATGGTGACAATACTTTTAATAATAATGCTATATCCCTTCTGAATTTTAGAACACTCATACATCTGTTATTCATTTGATCTTCATAACAGCTTCAGGAGGTACTTAGAACAGAGTTTATCATTTTAGAAATAAAAGAACTGAGACTCAGTGGGATTAGGTGGCAGCCTGTGGTCTTATCAATTAATGGCTAAGAACCAAGCTCTGGGGCCAGGCAAACCAGAATTCGTATCCCAGCTCTGCTACTAAACCACCGTGCAACCTTGGGCCTCTCTGGGCCTTAGTGCCCTTCTCTGTAAAGTGGTATAATCATAGAGCTGATCTCTATGATGTCAAATAGTCTGTCCACTTGACATCCACTCATTTGCCAAATAATTACTGAGCTCCCACTGTATGTTGGCACGTGGAGGTGCTGGGGCTCCAGCAGGCAACCAGAGAGAGGAGGTCCAGGTCCATAGTCTATTGAAAAAATAAACACCAACCAAGTAATTATACCAGAGATTTCAAACACAAATGTCTGCCTAAAGCAGGCACTTAATAAATGAACTGAGCTGCATGTAAGACAATGCAGAATGGGGGCACATGGGTGGGTCAGCTGATTGAGTGTCCAACTTCAGCTCAGGTCATGGTCTCCTGGTTCGTGAGTTCAAGCCCCTCTTTGGGCTCTGTGCTGACAGCTCAGAGCTTGGAGCCTGCTTCAGATTCTCTGTCTCCCTCTCCCTCTCTGCCCCTCCTTGCTCTCTTTCTCTCTCTCAAAAATAAAAATTAAAAAAAAAAAAGACCATAGAGAATAATTTGGGACTACAGCAAGCTGGAGAGGGCATGCCCTAGCCTAAAGTAACTCAAGGTGGAAAATTTTGACCAATGCGTCAAATGAAATAGGACCCCAAGCCTCATTCACCACGAGGGTCACCATTTGCAGCCCCCAACTTAAAACCCTGTGATAAGTTTTAAGGGGATGGAGGGGGGAGGGAGCATTCTGGCAGATAGAACAACACATGCAAAACCTTTAGGCGGGATGTGCTTGGACCATTCAGGGATCATTCAGGGTCAAGGCGTGTGGGACCTGTAAAGAAGGGTAGGCAAGGCGTGAGGTAGGAAAGGTTGGCGGAGGAGGGATGTTATGTTGAGGGCCGTGGAAAGTGATAGGAGGGTTTCAAAATAGGCAAGGAGCAAGTCCATTAAAAAATAACAGTGCACTTTACCATGAACAAAGCAGCTCTAAGATGGGCTGATTCTAACCATCTCCACCACTCAGTAAAGTAGGTACCATCTTTACCCCTGTTTTACACATGAAAGACTGAGACGGAGAGCCTAAGTGACTTACCCAAGTACATGCAGCCACTAAGCAGCAGAGCCAGGACACGGCTGAAGCATTCCAGCTTCAAAGCCTCTGCTCGGATGATGAGACCAGATCAGGATGGCATTTTTTTAAAAGATCGTTCTGGGGGCACCTGAGTGGCTCAGTTGGTCAAGTGTCGGGCACTTAATTTCAGCGCGGTTCTGCGTCAGGCTCTGTGCTGACAGTGCGGAGCCTGCTTGGGTCTCTCTCTCTCTGCCCCTCCCCCCACACCCTCTCTTTCTTTCAAAATAAATAAATAAACTTTAAATATATATATAAATTCTGATTGTCGATAAGGAGCATTGGGGTGAGGGTAGGGTGGGGTGGAGGAAGAGTAAAATCTGAGAAGGTTAAACAAGAGAAAACATACAAAGACCTTAGCATAATGCCTGCCATCAGGAATGCGCAATCATATTAGGTGTGATTATCTTCATCATTATAGCAAAGCAATGATAACGCCAGGCCTGGGAACCCAGCCTGGTGCTGTAGCATTTTTCCTTCCTGACTCCGTTAGTCCTCTTCCTGAAAGAAGCTCACCTCTTAACCCTCTTTCCCCAAGGGCTCTGCCAGTCTGAGACCTCAAGTGATGACGAAAATGCCAGCAAGGCCCCCACCTTCGATCCTGAACTGGTCATCGCCCACTGCTTCAAGCAGTTCAAGCAGGAGGACTTCCACCTGCCTCAGAGCCGCCGGCGGGTCATCATCTTGCCTCAAAAAGAGGATCCGATGCCCATCAATCTCATGGCCCAACCCCAGACTCCCCCACAGCCGATCTCCAGCTTCCAAGCCCTGGGAGCTGGGGACATCCAAGGCCAGCCAGACGACGTGAGGACCTGGCTGAGCCGGAGGCTGAAGCTTCGCCAGGACCTGGAGTCATTTGGCAGCGTAGAGAGGTGGCTTCAGAACAAGCCTAGCCTCACACCTTCAGAGGCCAAGGTCTTGCACATGATCCAGAAGGAGCAGGAGGACCAGTTGTTAGACCACCTGACTACTATCAGAGCCACCAAGGTGAGTAGCCCCACTTGCTTATGAAGATGCTGAAGGTGTTAGGGGCATGCTGTCCTTTCATTCCCTCAGATTAGTCAGGATAGGGGTCATTCACCTCATTTCCAAAGGGAGCAAAGAGAAGCCCCCAAAAGGAGGTGTATGGGGTATTTATTGCTGCATAACGAATGCCCCCAAACATTAGAGCAACAAATGTTGATTACCCCCACTGTTTCTGAGAGTCAGGCGTCTGGGAAGAGATTAGCTGGTGGCCCTCATCTCAAATTGTTGGCTTGCGCCATAGACAACTCAAGGCTTGACTGAGGCAGGAAGATCTGCTTCCAAGCTAGCTTGCTCACGTGGCTGCTGGCAGGGGGCCTCAGTTCCTGGCCACAGGGATCTCTCCATAGGGTTGCTTGAGTGTCCTTATCACATAGCATCCAGCATCTCCCAGAGCGAATGGTCCAAGAGACAGAGCAAAGAGGAGGCTACAATGCCTTTTATGACCTCATCTCAGGCAACCTGAGTTTCAGGAGAACTACATTATCATTTTCACCATATTCTATTTGTCAGAAGCAAGTCACTAAGTACTGTCCACACTCGAGGGGAGGGGAATCAGGCTCCGTCCCAGAAGGGAGGAGTTAAAGAATTTGTGACTATATCTTAAAACCACCCTAGGAGGGATAACTCCTGGAATGCCATCTATGGGGCATTTTAAAAATATGCATTCCTCATTCATTTGTTCACTGACACGTGTTTGTTGAGGGCCTATATGTGCCAAGCAGGTGCTCGTGGTGGTACCGTGAGGGTCACAGTTGTGAGGCTGGAAGAAAAAGGAGGACTCCCTTTTATAAATACAGAAATAGAAGCTCAACGAGGCCGATAAATTGTCCAGCCCCATAGAGGTAGTCGGTGGCAGTCAGTACCAAAGCCCTTGTCCCCCAGTGCTTACCTCTCTGTGACATTTTCTGGTAATGGAAACACTTGAAATTTCTCCCAGTTCAGGTGAAATTGGGATAAGAGGTCAGATAACGTGGGTTTAAACCAGCTCTGCTATTTCCTAGCTGTATGATCCGGTCCTCAGTTTCCTAATCTATTCAATGGGGATAACCATTGTACTGACTTCCTAGGGTTGCTGTGACTTCTAAATGGAGTAGGTGCCTAGGACAGTGACAGCCATATAGTGAGCACTGAATATTACGTTTACCATCACAAAATTTTTTTTTAATATTTACTTATTTCTGAGAGAGAGAGAGAGAGAGAGAGAGAGAGAGAGAGTCCCGAGGCACAGAGAGAGGGAGACACAGAATCCGAAGCAGGCTCCAGGCTCTGAGCTGTCAGCACAGAGCTCAATGCGGGGCTCGAACTCACCGACCGTGAGATCATGACCTGAGCTGAAGTCGGATGTTTAACCGACTGAAACACCCAAGCACTCCTATGTTTGCCATTTTTACTACTACTTTAGTCTCACTGGTGCCAGACTCAGTCCTTGGTGTAATCAGGGTCCAAACCGAAATTTCCTAGGCCTATCACACCCTTTCCAGAGCAGTACAGTGTCTATGAATAAACACTGAGCCGGGGGGGCGGGGGGGGCACCTGGGTGGCTTAGTTGGTTAATTAAGCATCTAACTTTGGCTCAGATCATGATCTCATGGTCTGTGGGTGCAAGCCCTGCGTCAGGCTCTGTGCTGGCAGATTGGAGCCTGGAGCCTGCTTCACATTCTCCGTCTCCCTCTCTCTCTGCTCCTCCTCCACTCGTGCTCTGTCTCTGTCTCTCAAAAATAAATTTAAAAAACATTAAAAAAAAAAAACAACCAAAACACTGGGCCTGGATTAGAAACCTAGCTCTATTGCTTATAGGCTGTGTGACCCTGGGCAAGTCATTTCACTTTTCTCAGCCTGTTTTCTCGTTTGTAAAAACAGAAAGTAGTATCTAATACCTATTTTACAGCATCATTTATTCATTCATCAAACAATTACTGCCTATCTGCCTAGGGCTGGGGGGCTTGTCCAGTAGATGAATAGGAGGTAGAGGTATGTAGCTTCAAAAGACATTGTCTTGCTTTCAAAATGTTCACATGTTAATGGGGGAGGCAGACACATCAGATTGGTGACTACAGTTGGCCATTAATAGAGCTGGATCCTAAACACAGAGGAGCTACAAAGTAGGGAACAGAAAGGCCCTTTGTAAACTGTCAGGTGCTGCACCAAGGTAAGGGAGTATTATCCTGAAATATTCCCGATGACCTGGAAGTAAAGGAAGAGTAGGAGTCGGACAGGTAGAGAGAGAAGGAACAGTTTTGGGCAGGAGGCTGAGCAGGAGCAAAGGCTGGAAGATGGGTGGATTAGAGAGCCCCATCTGGTTCCAGGCAGGGGCATATGTTTTGGTGCACTGATCGCCTGGTGTGATTTTAATCCTGACGTGTTTGACAGGAGAGATGTGGGTAAGAATGAAATGTTAGTTCTCATCATGTCCAGCCCGGTTGTTTCTGATGGAAAAACAGAGGCCCAGAGATGCAAAGTATCCCTGGCAAAACACCTTCGCCCTGAATCTAATGCTCCTTAAAAAAAAAAATTATTTTTGAGAGAGAGAGCATGCAACCCCCCAGAGAACAAGGGGGACAGAGGACCTGTCTGACAGCGGAGATGCTCGATCCGGGGCTTGACCTCATGAACCGGAGATCACAACCTGAGCCGAAGTCGGATGCTCAACAACCTGACCCCTGAATCCAATGCTCCTTGCACTCCATCTTGCTGTCTGTTGAGAGCTGCTCAGCTCCCCCCTCTCTCTCTCTGGGAATCATGTTCTGTCTAACTCTGGGAATCACATTCCAGTGGCCTGTCTCCCCTGAATTCTCTCCTCTGCTCTCTCTCTTACCTCTTACAGAAGAGCCCCCGGCCCTCCCGCCGACTGGTGCCCCAGCTCCGGTTGCCCAAGCCCTCTGCCTTATCAGCCTTGTACTCCTACCTGCACAGCCGCAAGATCAAGATCCTGGAGATATTTAGCAAAGTGGACGGGGGCGAGCACCAGAAGATCTCTAGGGAGGAGTTCATTGTGGCTCTGAAGGCGGTAAGTGCCTCCCATGCTCCCTCCAGGCTGGCCTGAGTGAGGAAGATGTGCATGCATCCTGTCCCCACTGCTGCCTCCACCCAGGTCCTGGACCAACTGAAAAGTAGATCAAACCATCAGCCTTGTTACTTGTTAAGCCAGATTGGAAAACGTGACATAACTTGTGGCCACATCAGACCCCTAAAACCACTCCTGCGTGAGTCTGATCTTGAAAACCCCTACCTGAGTGGAAAGTCTACAGAGCCGACCCCATAACCAGTCAGTACCTGGGGAATCACTGTCTTGCCCATCAGACTCCAGAACTGGGCACAGAGATTGCTGGGCCTTCTGTCTTGCCTCTAGAACCCTCCAGACCTTCTCCAACTGTCATTGGCAGATAATCCCATAGAGATCTTGTTAAAATGCAGCTTCTACTCAGTACCTCTGTGCAGGGCCCAAGTTGATGCATTGTAACAAGCTCCCAGTGATGTCTATGGTACTGGTCCACAGGCCACACTTTCACTGACTATCCAAAAATTTTTAATTAATTATAAATGAATAAAATTTAAAAATCCATTTCCTCGGTCACACCAGCTACATTTCGAGTGCTTAGTGTTCACATGTGGTGAGCAGTTCCTCTATCAGCCTGCACAGATAAAGAACATTTCCATCATTGCAGAAAGTTCTGTTGATCTAGCAGAGGTCAGCTAACCATGGCCCAGAAGTCAGATCCAGCCTGCCTCTGTTTTTGTGAATAAACTTTTATCGGAACACAGCTACACTCATTTATATGTATTGTCATGGCTGCTTTCATGCTATGATGGCAGATTTCAGCAGTTATGACAGAGATCATATTGTTCATGGATCCTAAAATATTTACTATCTGACCCTTTATAGGAAAAGTTTGCTGACCTCTGGTCTGGATAAATTAAGCCTTAATATGCTTTGAATACAAGATACCTCTTGGAAATACTTTAGGAAGCTCCCTGCTAGGTCTTTATGATTTTAAATCATCACCAGTTTTCACACTGTTGTTTCACGACATGTAGTTACCTAAACAACGTTTCAAAACATTAAATATATATATTATGTATACAGGGTGTGTATATATATACATACATGTGTACATGTATACGTATATACGTATATGTATATACGTATATATATAGGGTTTTTAATCATCATAACCAAAAAGAGAAAACATGAAGTCCTCTAGAACCAGGAGAGTTCTGACCCTCTTTAAGGAAAGCCCAGTGAACACTGACTACAGTCTAAAGAAGCTGAGGAAGAAAATTATATTTCCTTAAACACTTTCCTTCTTGAATATTCAGTATTGCTGGCAAGCATTATACTCCTATAAAGTTGCTTACCATCCCTGAAAGAGTAATGTGTACTTCTGATCTTATTTTTCTTCAGTTAAGGAAAGCTGATGTGTTTCTCGTGGGCAAGGATGGTAGGCATGAAATCCTTTTTCCAATCCAGTGTGGGAAAGTTATCGTTGAGATTGGTATGGAGTGGGGTGGCAGCCCAGAAGGAAGGAGTAGCAGACTCTGCAAAGATAGTGGCAAATCTAGACTAGGTTTTGAAAGAGGGATAGTTCTTCAGATAGAAGGAGGAAGCGCCTGAGTAAAGGCAGAGGGTGAGAAAGTGCAGGGTGTGTTCAGGGCCTCAGAAGAGGCTCTGAGCTCCTGTCGAGGTGGAAGTGGCTGTGGATGAAACTAGATAGGGGAAGTAGGGCCAGGCTGGTAAAGCTTTGACCGTACAGGTAGGATGTTTGGATTGGAGCCTGCCCACCTTGGTGGCTTCTCTTCTCTCCTTAGGTTGGAGTCCCTCTGAAAAACCAGGAGGTGGAAGATGTTGTGATCTATCTCAGCTCTCTGGGAAAGGACAACAGTATCACCACAGATATCCTAGTCAATACCTACAAGCAGTGGTGTCTGGCTCATCAGAAAAGCACCCTGGCAACTGCAAGGGAGCGTATGTATCCAGTCCCACCCCCATGCCTCCGCTTCCCCATCCTGGGAGCAAGCATGGTGGAGGCAGCCTTGGTTTACTTCCTGAGTGTGTTCTCCAGCTTTGCGTTACCATGGGTGGGCCAAGACTCTGGAATCCCCAAGCCCAGTGATCAACTAAGGAGCAAGGTATTCTCTTGAATGCCTAGCTACCATGTCCATCAAAGATGAATGAGACGCAGCCCTTGTCCTTAAAGGAGGATTCTCAAAAGGTAGTTTCAGCCCACCAAGGCTTACCCAATAGACTGAGATCTTGTATGTGGGTCCAAAGCCTTCTTGCTATTAATCTATATTTTATTGATAAAAAGTTAACTAAAAGTCGGAAACCAGAATTAGCACATATTTAGAGTTTACTGGAAAGCCTACTTTGATATTCTATGATCAGGGATATTAGCAGGGCTGCTATGAACAGTTGTATGAGCTGTGCAACAGCTCAAGTTCCATTTGCCAAGCCATGTGTTTGTGGAACCACATCTGTCCAGACATAGCATGGAGGCAAATTAGAAATGGACTAGCCATAGTGCTGGCTATGAATTTACAACACAATGGCACATCATGGTTCTTTGTAGCTTAGTGGCATTGTGGTGTAAAAAAAAAAAAAAAATTAAAATTGAACAACTCCAGATAAAATTAAAGCCCTCCTTTAAACCTCCATCCACCATTCCAGAGCCCTCCCCAAATGTAACCAAATATAATAACAGTATAGCATATCCCCAAATATAACCCCACAGTGCAGCGCGTAAATTTCCAACCTCTAGTCTCATCAAGCCACTGGGCAGAGGCCCCGTCACCTGCAGGCAGTGTCTCTGCCTCTCTCAGAGTCCCAGGGAAACTGAGCACCCCCCCCCCACCCCGGTCACCTCCTGCACACATCACTACCCACAGTCATAATCTCTGGCAACTTTTATGTCCAGCTCATGTTCAGAGCTGCCTCAAGTTGGGCCTGCTCTCCCATCCATGACCTTTTTGCCTTTTCATTATCAATTACCAAAGCTCACCATTATCCACGTGGTTGGCCGTGAGCTGTTTAGTGAACGACCACAGTGTGCCGTGATGCATATTTGAGGCAAAGGTATTTGGGGCCTATTATTTCCCAATAAATAGACTTGAAGCCAGGAGCAAGTAGATGGTGCCATCTCAGTGTCATCACCCTTTTCTCTGGAGAACATTCCAGGGTAAATGGACTTGGATATCTTTTGCTTTGCCTAAAGGGGCAGCAGCATCAAGAGTCAACGAGACTCTTGGGTGGCAGGCTCACGAGAGAAGGCAGTGGCACTCGGGCTGGGTAGCCTTACCCACAGCAGGTAGCTCAGTTTATCCTTCAAGTCCCTGGAGGTCAAAGCTACAATTCACGCTCCACAGGAGGATGCTATAAAGCTCAGAGAGGCTAAGCCACCAGTCTGCAGTCTCAAAACTAGAAGGTGACCGAGCCATGACTTCATTTCAGCCCAGAACAGGGCAGGCCTGAACCAGGGCAGGGGCAACGGGATGCTTTCATTCACTCGGTTCTTTGTTGAACATCTCCTACGTGCCAGGCATACTTCCAGAAACTGGGAACTGGGAACACAGGAGTGAAGAAGCCAAGGCCTCTGCCTTCAATGAGCTTCCAGGTAAAGGGTTAAGCAAGATGATGTCTAGTAGGGATTAATGCCTTGAAGACAATAGGACAGAGTGAGGGGGTGGTGGTCACAGAAGGCCTCTCTGCAAAGCAGCCAGGGGAGCTGACACCCGAGTGACAGATGAGGAGCCCATTCTGGCGAAGGGCACCCTAGACAGAGGGATCTGCAGAGGCAAAGGCCCCGACTTGGGCAAGTTTTCAGGGGACAGAAAGAAGTTAGGGTGAGGGGCGCTTGGGTGGCTCAGTCACTTAAGCCTCAGACTTCGGCTCAGGTGTGAGTTGGTTGGTGAGTTGGAACCCCCGCATCGGATGAGCTTGGGCTCCCCACTCTCATTCTCTCTTTCTCTCTGTACCTTGTGGGTTTCTCTCTATCTGCTCCTTGCTCACTCACTCTCTCTCTGTCAAAAATTAGTAGGTCATTAAGTAAATAAATAAATAAATAAATAAATAAATAAATAAGAAATACACCTGTAGTCAAAAAAAAGTTAAAAAAGGAAGAAAAAAGTTAGGGTGGCTCTGGGGAGTCGGGGAGGGGTGAGCAGGAGGAGATGGATCACGTGGAGGCTGAGCTGAGACGAGAGTCTGCAGAGCCTTGCAGACCAGGAGGAGGATTCTGGGCTTTCTTGTAAGTGCTGAGGGAAGCCAGTAGAGAGTGTTAGGCAGGGGAATGAAGTGATTATATTTTTCCAAGGTCCTATTTAGTGTTTGGTGGAGACAGATGCTAGAGTATGAGAATGCCAACCGCAAGGTTGGGGCAGTGGTGCAGGTGAGGCACGAGGTGGCCTTGCACTGGGCAGGCCATAGTGCAGACGGAGAGAAGGGATACCTTCAAGGTCCGTCTCAGGTGGCCTGATGAGCCACGTGGGAAGTGAGCAGAGGGATGGCCGGCACCTGCTTGATCACATGAGTTAACCGCTTGATGGATTCCTTAGCTGAGCCCCCTCTCAGGCTCTCCTTCCTTTCAGATTATAGACCTGCCAAGATCAGAGTTTCCCCATCACGTCTGTCCAAGAAGCAGGTGAATTTAGCCCCACAACCGTGCAAGATGGACCTGCTGACCGTGCCCGTGGTTGACACCCAGATGGAGGCACGGCCCCTGACTCTGGAGGAGATGGAGGACATTGGCAAGCGGTACCGCGAGAGGAGGCGGAAGCACAAGGTACCCCGGTCAATGGGAAGGGCGTGGCGCTTGGCTTCTAGGCAGGCTCAGGTTCAAGTCCGCTGCACCTTCTAGCTGGGGAACTCCTGGGAGCAGGCCCTCTTTTACCCCTATGTTCCCTCATCTCATAATAAAAACAACACCTACCTCACAAGGTTTCTCTGAAGATGTAATGAGATCATGTTTCCAAAAGTATATGGAGCTCCTCTCTTCCCATCCTTTGACTGTGACCTTGCATCCTGAGACCAGGGCTGAGGGCCGTGTCTTCATTGTGGCTGGAATCCAAATGCCTGGTACAGGGCCTGTCACTGAGCGGCCACTCCAGACATACATGACCAGTGAAGGCAGGACTGATTGTGGGAATTAATTCACCCAAAAATATTTATCAAGAGACCACAAAGTGCCAGACGCTATTTTAGGTGTTATAGAGAACAAAACAGCCCCTGCCTTTAGGAAGGCAGATAATATTAATATTATACTATATATAAATACATTTAAAAAATTTTAATGTTTATTTTTGAGAGAGAGAGAGAGAGACAGAGAGACAGAGAGACAGAGTACAAGCAGGGGAGGAGCAGAGAGAGAGGGAGATGCAGAATCTGAAGCAGACTCCAGACTCTGAGCTGTCAGCACAGAGCCTGATGTGGGGCTTGAATCCATGGGTCATGAGATCATGACCTGAGCCAAAGTCAGACACTTAACTGACTGAGCCACCCAGGCACCCCTAAATACATATTATTATTATTATTATTATTATTATTATTATATAATATACTAGGCATCGTAAGTGCTATACCAACTAAGATCTGATTCAGCTGCATGATAAGAAAACCCAAAATATTTGAGCAGAGGTCAGCAAACTTTCCCTATAAAGAGCCAGATAACAAATGTGTTAGGCTTTTGGGGCTTTATTGTTTCTGTGGCAACTACTCAGTTCTGCCTTTGCAGCAAAGAGCAGCCACGGACAACATCTAAGCAAATGAGTGCCTCTGTGTCCCAAAAAAGTTTTCTTTATAAACACAGGTGCCAGGCCACATGTGGCCTGTGAGCTGTACTTTGCTGATTCTGGTGTTAGAGGCCAAAAAACAGATTTTTGTTTCCTTGTAAATAAATAAATGAGAAGGCCAAAAGTGGCTCCACATTCCCCAGGCCTCTTCCACTTTGCTCTGCCATCCCTGACATGTGCCTTCCACCTCAAAGGCACAGATATCTGCGCCCAATTTAAATTCTTGTGCAGCCAAACACAGATGTGTTGTTTCAGTAGGGCATCTACGTTGTTCCCTACTGTATATGTTATACAGTGATGTATGCACAACCACATACGGGGCTGTGCACACAGAACCGCGTGGCTTAACCACTCAAGTGCCCTTCAGGGGTAACCTTGACCATGTGTGATTTTTCTCCCAAGTCACTGACTTCAGAACCTGAACTTTGGTCCCACCCTGCATGCTTTGCCATCTCCCCTCCTGGGGGAGAGGTCGATGAGGCTCCATATCTGCCTTCTGGTCGGGAAGAAGGTGGAGGGAAGTGGGTGCCAACCTCTTCTCCTTGCAGCTCAAGATCCCCTCCATTCAGTACACGGAGCGGTGCCGCCTGGTGCGCAGCGGGAATAAGCACTTTGATGAGCACTGCCTCCCATCCACCATCCATGGGGAGATGAAGGAGCTCATCAACAAGTCCCGCAGGGACAACTTTCTGGTCTACCTGCAGTGCTGCAAGCTCTGTGAGTCCTACGGCCTCCCACTGACAGAGGACATCCTCGTGAAAGGTAAGATCTTTGGCGCCTGGCCCTTGGGAAGTTGCCGAGAGGGCTCAGAACCCAAGTGAACATGGCTCCACCTGAGGTTTGTCCTTCCCCAGCAGACGTGCATCCAGCCAAGCCTCTGTGGCCTGTGGTGGGGATACTGAAGGAGCAGGGGCAGCCCAGCCTGTTTTGCTGTTACATTTGATTCTACATTCTAGAATCCTGGAGGTTCACAGGCTCCACAGGTCTAGGGGTCTGGGTTCCCCAACTGAGCCTGCTGAGCATTCTAGAGCAGGAAGCTCCAAGGACAGGAGTTCTGGGTGAGGGAGCCCTGAAGTTGAGCAGAAAGGAACAGTCCCAATTTCAAAGAGGGACATGTGATAGGGGCGATAACTGCTCTGCTGTAGCGGGCTTTTCTGCAACCACTTCCCCAGGCCAGCCCTGTTTCTTGGTTCTTCCACAACACAGAGGTAGGAATGCACCAGGGGACAAGTTCTTCTGATGCCTTGGCTCTCTGCTCAGACCACAGGACTCAGCCCTGAGATTTCCACACTGGTCTCACCCTTTGTTTGAGGGAGAATTGTGTTTTCATATATCCAAGCAGATCTGAACCCTCCCCATCTCTGGGTAGAGTGTGTATTTCTGAGAGATGGGGACAGGAGAGGGCCCCATAACCCCAACGACCACACAGCAATGCTGGTGTCCTAAATTCGTGAATTTATAACTTTAATGGGCAAGTTCCTCTTTGTGCTTTCAAAACACAAAAGGACAGAGGTTTTCCCACAGGAACGTCACAGGAAGGAACCATGGCCAAACTGGGAAATGTGGCTTTCAAAGAAAGGGGCACACAGACAATGGGGTGACTTACCTAAGAACAAGTTCACCGTCACAACTGACTATTTCCGTCTTTTTTCCAAGACAAGGGGAAAGAAGGGCAGAACATATAGGGCCATGGGTCTTGTATTAATTTGCTTGGGCTGCCACAATAAAATACCACAGACCAGGTGGTTTAAACAACAGAAATTTATCTTCTCACACTTCTAGAGGCTACAAATCCAAGATCAAGGTGCCAGCAGGGCCAGTTTCTCCTCAGGCCTCTCCCCTGGGCTGGCAGATGGACAGCCACCCTTTCGCTGCCTCTCCACATGATTTTCCCTCTGTGCACTCATGCCCCCTTGTGCCTCTCTTGTGTCCAAATTTCCTCTTACAAGGACACCAGCCAGATCAGATTTGAGCCTACCCGCACAGCCTCACTTTAGCTTAATTACCTCTTGAAAGCCCTCTCTCCAAATACAAATTCTGAGGTTCTGGGGGTTAGGGCTTCAATATATGATTTGAGGGGTGGGGGACGCAATTCAGCCCATAACAGGTCTGTACAACAGCGTACGGCCAAATGCCTTCAGGAACACAGGCAAACCACCCTAAGTGATCATTGTCTCCTGTGCACGCGGCACCCTCTCATGTACACGGCCACTTGCTGCCCACCTGGTCTGGGAGGGCAGTGACAGGAAATCTCTTGTGGCTCGCAACACTGACTTTTCACCAAATCATCCTTCCTTCCATCTTCCTCAGCGAGCCGCAAATCCCTGATTGTTTATATTCTCTCGTCTCTGCTCGTGCTGGAAATGCAGCTAGCTGTCTTCTGAAATGCAGGCAGGCTTGCCAGCACCCTGGACTGCCCTGTGGGTTAAGTCTTTCCTCTGGATGCGCCTCCTCTGTCCCCACCAGGGTGTTGAGCCACTAACTGATTCCCACCACCACTAGCTTTTGCTAGGTGCTGGGTCAGGGAACCTCACCTGCCAGCGGGATTTCACACTCACAGGCACAAAGCAGCATCCGTGGGTGGGCTTCCCTTTACTTCTTGACGGTTCTAGATGGAAAAAACTCGAGTCTGTCTCTGACCGCTCTCCTGGCCACTATCTATTGGCTGTCTCTTTGACAGAGGCCAGCTCAGCTATGAGTAAAGAAACTCAACCATCGGGACTTCTGGGTCTGTGCTCTAGACTAGAGCTTGGTGGGCTCAGAATCCAGGCCTCAAGCTCAAGGGCCATGTTCTAAAACATCAAGGCCTTTCCCCTCTGCCCAGTGCACATAGCTTTATCATTTTTCCTCCCCCTGATTTCACAGATAATACTTGCTCACTTACATTTTTTTTGAAAACATAAAAATAATGATCCCCCCAGCTGGGGGCACCTGGGTGGCTCAGTCCCTTAAGTGTCGCCTTCAGCTCAGGTTATGACCTCATGGTTCTTTTCTCTCTCTCTCTTTTTTTTTTTTTTAAAAAGCATTTTAAAAAAATGTTTATTTATTTTTGAGAGAGAGAAAGAGCACTAGCAGGGGAGGGGCAGAGAGAGACAGGGGGACAGAAGATCTGAAGTGGGCTCTGCTCTGATAGCAGAAAGCCTGATGTGGGACCTGAAATCACAAACCATGAGATCATGACCTGAGCCAAAGTCAGATGCTCAACCGACTGAGCCACTTAGGTGCCCTATGATCTCATGGTTCTTGAGTTCAAGAGTCTGGCTCCATGCTGACAGCTCTGAGCCCGCTTTGGATTCTCTCTCTCTCTCTCTCTCTCTCTCTCTCTCTCTCTCTCTCTGTCTTTGCCCCTCCCCTGCTCACTCACTCTCAAAATAAATATTAAAAAAAAAATTCCCCCAGCTTGAGTTGGCACCATTAATATTTTAGGGATTGTCCTTTCATAGATCTCTTTTTCTTTTCCATTTACACAAAATTATTTATGTAAGTTATTTTTAAAGATATATATACACATATCGTTAATGTAGTTTTTTAAAATTCTGTATATTGGCACCTGGGTGGGTCCGACTTCAGCTCAGGTCAACATCCCATGGCTCATGAGTTCGAGCCCCATATCCAGCCCGCTTCAGATCCTTCCACTTCTCCCTCTGCCCCTCCCCAGCTCATTCTCTCTCTTTCAAAATAAATAAACAAGCTAAAAAAAAAATCCTGTATATCTTTTAAAAATGTTGATGCAGGGCATGCTGGTGGGTTAAGTGTCTGACTTTGGCTCAGGTCATGACCTCACGGTTTGTGAGTTCGAGCCCTGTGTCGGGCTCTGTGCTGACAAGCTCAGAGCCTGGAGCCTGCTTCGGATTCTGTCTCTCTCTCTCTCTCTCTCTCTCTGCCCCTCCACCACTCACGCTCTGTCTCGGTCTCTCTCAAAATTAAATAAACATTAAAAAGAATTTTTTTTGAAATGTTGATGCTGCATCTTCCCCTTCCCTCTCCCCTCTTATCTGCACAGTCCCTGCCCTCCCCTCTCCTCCTCCCCCACCCCAGATAACCAGCATTAATAACCTGGACTGGACTGTAACCTTCCATTACTTTTTCTAGAACGTGAGCTAGTCATGCGTTATCATCGTAGGACAAGTACTGCTCCGTGGCTGCAGGAAGACAGAGCCCCTGGCCAGTGTTTTTTATGCTCCGACTTCTTAGAGCAGTCTCCTGAGGATATCTATGGGACTAATTCTAAGCAAGGAGAAAACCTCCATCAACTAGGTCTAGTTAACCTGGTGAAGCCTTGGGTGAACCTCCCCTCCTTCTTGTGGCCTCGTGACCAGCACGACCCGTGCAGAGTGGGGTAGGGCGCCGCATACTCCATCCTAACTGCACCCAGGCTTTGGGGCCAGGGCTGACCTGGTTACAAACCAGCTCCCACAGCTCTAGTCCAGACACCAGTGCTGTACCAACCCCACTTCCTAACACTGCACTAGGGTTATGTGCCCTGTCGCCCCTGGGGGAAGCTGGGGGAAGAGTCTAAGGGACCCTCTGCACTTCGCAACTTGCTGTGAATCTACAATCATTTAGACATAAAAAGCTTAATGGGGCACCTGGGTGACTCAGTCAGTTAAGCATCTGACTCTTGATTTGGGCTCAGGTCATGATCTCGCGCTTTGTAGTTCGAGCCCCACGTCAGGCTGTGCACGGACCATGCTGACTGTGCAGAGACTGCTGGGGATTCTCTCTCTCTGCCCTCCCCCATCTCTCTCTCTCTCTCTCTCTCTCTCTCTCTTTCAAAATAAATAAATAAACTTTTTAAAAAATCAAAAACATAAAAAAGTTTAAAGTGTATATCTAAGAAAAAACATTTGCAAACAAAAATGTGGACTTATATATATATAATAAAAAAAAATCCTCCCCTCTGCCCCAAAGGCTGAGGGCAGGGAGGGGTGTTGGACTGAGAGGCCACGTTTCTCTTGCTGCTTACAGCCCTGCTGTACCCAGGGGACAAGATCATTTTCCAGAAGGACCAGGTACGCCCAATCCGGCAGCCGGGAGGCTACTACTCAGATATGAAGATCTTCAGTCCAAATCTGGCTCTGCTCAAGTTCCAGGGCTTCAGCGATGTTGTGGCTAAGAAGACTGACAAGCTGAGTATCAGACCCCCTCTCTCCCCCCTGCCATTTGCATACCAGCATACTTGAGGTGACATGTTGTGCCAATGCCTGTGGCCAAGCGTGCCCAGCATGTCCAACCCAGCTGGTCCCCAGGGACTGGCCAATTTCCAGTGTCTGAGGGCGTTAGCCTCCTTGCCTCGCGCCCAACCACATCCTATGTGATCTCAGCCTCTCTACAAAAGCTTAAAAAGAGGGCCTTCTTAGGGAAATAGGCCCCTTCTCAAATCATGGGTTGGCTGGTCAGGGGCCCTACAGAGGACAGAGGTGGCCGTGCCTTCTTTGTCCTGCCTTCTCTGGCAAGAGGTGGGCTTGCATTAGGAGGAGAAAGGAACTCTGCAATGGGGCCTGTCTCTGGCCCTCAGACCAACCTCCTTCTTTGGGAGGAAGTGACCCATGGGCAGGTTGTGAGCCAGCATCCGTGGGTGACTGCATATTGGAGAGCAAGCAGCATCCCTGCATCCCTGAGGAGGAAAGGGGCTAATGTGGGATGAGGAGGGGCCAGCTGACCACAAGGGGGGAGGGGACCGGGAACTGCCCACATTCTAGATCACTGCCAGCTGCCCACTGCGGTGGTATGGCCAGAACAGCTGGGATGAGATACAGCAGAGCCAAGTGGAAATCCCACAGGCTGCAGGTTAAACGGACAAGATACTTCACTGTCTGAGCCTCAGCTTTTCGTCTGTTAAATGAGCATAACAGCCCCTCCCACACACAATGAGGATCAGATGAGAAATGCATATAAACTTCCTAGCATGGTGTTTGGCAGATAGTCAGCCCTTGGAAGCAGTGATAGTTGTTTTACCTGTCCCATCAGGACAATCTCGACTGAAGGCATGGGTCTGGGCCTACAGAGGGGCCTGTCCACAACCCTGGGGAGGCAGAGCTGAGCACGAGTCAGAAGGCTGGTGGCCTGGAGAGCCCTTTCTGATTACTTAGTGACTGCCAGCCCCTGGGTGGCTGACATCCATTTCTGCACCGGGAACCTAGGGAGTGGGTGGGAGCCTGAGAAAGGGACTCTTGTCCCTGTTTAGGTAGGCCACAGCCATAAGGGATAGGTCCCTAAGGACCCTAAGGGCAGGTCCCTTAGGGAGGTCCCTAAGGGCAGGGATGGACATTTGTTTTATCTTGCTACTTGGACTGTGCTGTCAAAGATTCTGAGGCCAGATGCAGGCCTGCTGGGAAAGAGTGCCGTCTGTTATTAATGAGTGATGTCTGCCAGGCCCAAGATTTGGAGAGTCAGTTTTCACCACCCTTGTTCCAAAAGCTGGCTTTGGTTCTGGCAGGGAGAGTGAGAGTCAAGGGCCCCCAAACAATGCAGATCATTGCGCATCTCTCAGCTACCCTGGGAGGCTCTGCTCTGGGAAATAAAAAACATGAGGCTCTGAAAAGGGAAGTGACCTGCCCAGAGCCACACAGCCAGCCAGGTTGGGAGCCCAGGCCTGGCTGACCAAGCCCACCCCAGATAGAAGAAATGCTCCTTTTGGAGCTCTGGTTTGGACTCACTAGACAGGCCCACCCCCATGTCTTCTGACCTACTACCTGAGGCCCCATTAACATGGATTCCCCCCATCCTGACAAGATACCTTTCTGTCTTCTCTACTAGGAAGACACCAAAGAAAATCAAGAAGATACACTTTAAGGAGTTTGAGGAGTTCACCAGGTCTGTAGCATCACCCAACTCTGTAAGCGGGTCAGGGGAGGGAGGACCAGCCTCACGGTGGAGGAGGTGCCTGGGACTCTGCATGTTGCACGGCGCACAGTATCTAGGGCTCAATGCCCGGGAACTGAGAGGCAGTGAAACTACTTAGAGTGCTAGGCAGACACCACTGTGGGTGTGTTCCCATGTTTTAACTCATTTAAATCCTCTCAGGAACCCTATAAAGTTACACTTAGCATGCCCACTTTGCAGAAGGGGAAACTGAGGTACAGAAAAGTTAATTATCTTGCTGAAAGTCACACATCTATCAAGGGGCGGAGCAGGGATTTGGACCCAGCAACGCTAGCTCCAGAGGCTATACGCTGAACATCACATTAAAATGCCTCGAGAGAACTGACGGTGTACACTTAAGAATTTGGGTTTTGGGGGCGCCTGGGTGGCTCAGCTGGTGAAGCATCCCACTTTGGCTCATGTCACGATCTAACGTTTGTGAGTTTGAGCCCTGCTTCGGGTGAGCTCGAGCCCCGCTCCAGGCTCTGCACTCTCTCTCTCTCCCTCCCTGCCCCCTACTCACTCGCGTGCTCTCTCTCTCTCAAAATTAATTAATTAATTAATTAATTAATTAAAAAAAAGAATTTGGGGTTTCAAGGCAGCAAATTGGGAGTCAAGCCCACATCCTACCACATGCTCGCTGTGTGGCTTTGGGGGAAATAACATATCCTCTCTAGGTGTTCACGTCCTCCTTGGTAGGGCAGACAGCATAACAGGACCTACCACATGGAAGTGAAGTGCTTGGCACAGTGCCACACCTCCACTCTGGTCACACAGTTGCTTAGCTCTGCTCAGCAGAAGCCCCAGCCCTGGCGGGTCTGCCACGACAAACTTCCTATCTTCTCATTTTCCAGGAAGCTGCAGGCGAAGAGGTCCAGGGGTTCACTGCGAACTCACCCCAATTTCTTCTGGCCGGGTCACCTCCTGGACAAGCTGCAGCTCTATCTGCCCACTGTGGCCATGGACAGGAGCCTGGCACTCTTCAGTTGTGTCCAACCCCAGCCCCATGCCTACTCAGCCACCTACCACCCCAACCACTGGTGGCCTATTGGGAACATGAACTACATGACCTGTGCCTATTACGATGCCTCCAAGGTCTACTACATCGACTAGAGTGGCCCAGGTGTTGTCCGACCCAGCCATCCTGGGGCTGTGGCCAGTGCAGCTAGCAGCCCAGAGCCACAGACACAGCGGGAAGTGTAAAGAGCCAGATAAAAGAAATCATTTCAGTGCGATGGCCTGGAGCCAGCTCTCTCTTGAGCAAAAAATGTCCAGTGTCTCAGAGGGCAGGTGTATCTAGGGAAAGATAAGCAGTTTCTGAGTATTTCCCTGTCTTGACCTCTGCCCTTTTGAAATAAACCAGATTGGAGGTTTTTTTCATGTCACTTGTGATCCAGTTGATGTGATTTCTTGCTCAGGAGCTGGGGCCAGAGGAGTGTTTGAAAAGCTGGGGTTCTGAGCCCAGGGCACTACTGTAGGTATGCTTGCCTGGCACCTGCAGCATCTTGTCCTGGGATCTCAGTGCTCATGGGAAAGCAGCAGGCAGTGCGGGTACCCTGTGCCCTTCTCTGTGGAAACGGTCACAGCCGGTCTCTCGTCCCCCAAAGACTGAGCCTTTTTGGTTACTGCTTCCAAATCTCTTGCATCTTTCACTGTTAGAGGCATGGTCTCTGTTTCCTGAGCCTTCTGCTTGATTAGCCCACCTGACCCCATCAAGACCTTCTCCCTTCACAACACACATAATGTGGGCTGCTGTTAGCACAATGCTTTCATTCTCTGCATCCCATCTGACTTCCCAGAGCTGGCTGGCTAAGCAGGATTCATGAGGTGTGGTGTAGTCACAGGCACAATAGGATTCCAGTCTCAACCTTATCACTTGTGAGCTGTGCGACCTTAGACAAGACATTTCACATTTCGCTCCTCTGGGTCTCTTCAAACTCCTACCCTTCACAGTCAAAATCTCAGGAAGGAGTTGTCAACACTCTTCCCTTCTCACTTCTCATCCTGTCAACAACACAATCCAGTGTAGCTTCTGTCCCCATCTGGCCCCTGGAACTACTATCAAGATCAGCGATGACATCTGTATTGTGTTCAAATTGTGGAATCAATGCACAATTTTTTCGTCCTGAAATTTGATTTTTTTTTTTTACAATAATCTTAAATACAAAATCTAAGCAAAACAAAACCATCAACAACTAGGCAGGTTAGCTGAATGATTAGAAGTGTGGATTTTGAAGTCAAATCCCCAAACGTCGCTTTCTACATAGGCAAAATGGGGAAAAAATAGAACTACCTTGCAGAATTGTGGGAAGGATCGTGAAACCCATGGAATGATAGCTGTTAGGGTATCGTTCCTATCTTACTCTATAAATTCACGTGAGGGCAGTATTAGGAAGACTGTTTTGTTCCCTCCTGGCCACCAAGAGGCGCACTTAATAGCAGAAGAAACGCGGACGGAAATAATCTAAAAACTGGATTGTTCTCCGGCGGAACGGCTTCAATTTCTGGCGGAAGTGGATGCCCCCCCACCAGGTCTTAAAAGCTCAGAAAGAATTCCAAATATTCTACGTAGTCCTACGGCAGGTGTGAAAAATTCCCAGCAGTACTTCTAGATATTAATATATATTAAAACACATGTATTCATCGACTTTTTTTCAGTATTTCTCTGAAATGTCTTTCTTTCCTTTGAAGGACCAAGCGCAGGAAGTACTCTTTTTTCCCTGACAGGACCCAGAAGTTAAGTCCCATCAGCCTTCGCGCGCGACCTTCCACTCTCTTCCTCGGCGCTGCCTGCGGAGGTGGCAGCCATCTGTAACTCGGTGAGTTTTAATCGTTGGCCATCTGCATCTCTGCGGTCTTCATCTGGTATTGTCGCTTCGTGGTGAGGAGGCCTGCCCTTCCGAGCACTCGTCTTGGTGGGTTTTGTCCTTGTCGGTTGGCTGGAGCACGTACAGGAACAGAACGAAGCGGCCCAGCCGATGATGGAGGTTTGCTTCCCAGGGCCACTTGGCCGCCCTACGGAGGCCGCCTGGTGTCTCTCAGCGTTGCTGACAGCTTGTTTGAGGCCTGGGAGTGAAGGTCGCCGTTTCGGGTCTAGGCAGCGCGGGCTTGTAGGGACTGTGAAGCCACCAGAAGTTTCCAGTCCGAGGGCAAGAGTATTCCCGTTTTGGTCAGCGTTGTGTTTCCGCGTGTATTTTGTTCACGCCGACCGACGCTCCCTCCTCTGCGGTTCTGGTCTTGGGGTTGCTGCTGCGGCCAGACCGCCAAAACAAAACAATCGATTGCTGCTAGTCGATCGGTTCAGTTAACGAAGGATCTCTGAGAATATAAAACTGCGTCCTTGTCTGCGAGGAAATAATGTTTCGGGCGGAGGTGCGTTCCTTTATCGAACACAAAGTTCACGGAGTACCGTGTGCTGAACAAAGGAATAGAAGCAGCGAAGAGAACAAAAAGGGTGTTGCATTAGGGAAAAAAAACTAGGGTAATCGGGAAGGCCGGTCCTCGGATGATCTTCAGGTAGAACAGGAAGTTCCAAGGCCTAGAAGCATCAGTACATTATGGTTTTATAGGTCTGTTGTGAGAGAATTGTAGAGCAGCAGCACTTTAGGGGAAGTAACAGGTTTCTCTACTTCCAGTCACTGCAAGCATTCAACGTGCAGTATCCTTTCCATTTTACAGATGAGAAGACAACTAAGGCTCAGGTTCTTGTGGATTGTCCAAGTTCTGCCTAACGAAAAGGAAATTGGACTGTCTGGGGTTTGGGGCGCCAGGTGTGGGATTTGCTCCCCTGTGCAAGCTGAGAACTTTTGGGGGTCCATTTGTTTTAATTTTTTTTTTAATGTTTTGATTTATTTTTGAGACTGAGCATGAGCAGGGGAGGGGCAGAGAGGGAGGGAGACACAGAATCTGAAGCAGACTCCAGGCTCTGAGCTGTCAGCACAAGAGCCCGACGTGTAGCTCGAACTCGCAGAGTGTGAGATCATGACCTGAGCTGAAGTCAGATGCTCCACCGACTGAGCCGCCCGGGCGCCCCCATTTGTTTTAGATTAGCTGTTAGCGTGGATGAAGCGAATGCTGACCTCCCAGGATCGCGTCTGGAGAGTGGTTCGTATTCTGCCAGCTTCGGAAATGGGAGGGAAAGCAAGCCTGGCAGAGGTACCCATTCCATTCCCAGTTTGCTCAGTAGCTGGAGATTGGAAGACACTCTGCAACAATGTTCAAGGCCTGAGCAGGAAAGCTTCCTTCTAGGACTCTGTCACCATCTCTGCTTCTTTCTTGAAGGCATCATGGCTGCCCTCAGACCTCTGGTGAAGCCCAAGATTGTTAAAAAGAGGACCAAGAAGTTCATCCGGCACCAGTCAGACCGATATGTCAAAATTAAGGTATATGTGGTCCAGGGATGGAAGTGTTTGTTGGGGTGGAGAAAGGAGCCCCTAAATGGGCTGTTGGATTTATGGTATCACCTGGTCAGAAGATCACATTTGGCAGATGAACCAGTCCAGTTAGTGGAAGAGCTCTCTAGAAACTTGGGTCTGAGTACACCTTACTGGCATTCAGTCACTTGATTATAGTGTGAATTGGACGTTTGGCTGTTTTGACGTGTCTAGAGGCTTGTATCATTTTAGGTGGCCTTAAGAGGTTATGAGAAGTAGATTATCCGTATTTTATGATGAGAAAACTTGTATCTTGAGTGCAGTGCTAGAACCCATGCTCTTCACTTTACTGTATACACAATCCCCTCACATTCTATCAGTCTGTAGTTTGTTTTTCCTTTATTTAGGAGTGTGGATGTGAGTCTATATTCCTGGTGCTCAAAGGCAGGAGCCCCTATTTTTCTCCACCAAATAAAGGTGAACTGTAACCCAACGACAGCTACTGTTGGGGCATGTTTCCTTTTCATTGGGTCCCCCTTTTTTCCTCTAAAAGGAAGAGGTGTTGGCAAAGGCACTAACCCTCCTGTGTTTATTTCAGCGCAACTGGCGGAAACCCAGAGGCATTGACAATAGGGTGCGCAGAAGATTCAAGGGCCAGATTTTGATGCCCAACATTGGTTACGGGAGCAACAAGAAAACAAAGCACATGCTGCCCAGTGGCTTCCGGAAGTTCCTAGTCCACAATGTCAAGGAGCTTGAGGTGCTGCTGATGTGCAACAAGTGAGTTGGGCCCCACTTCTGGGTTCAGGTGTCAGAAGTCTGCATCTGTGAGCAGTTTTGGTAGGGACTTTATAGAATGCATTTGGAGGAGTTGTATATTCTCTAGGGAGCTTAAAGAATGCTTGTTGGGGGCTTAGAAAGGTTTCCTTTGCTGGAGCAGGGTGAGGGAACTTCCCCTGGTAAGTAGAGACCTGAGACCTGGAAAGACAGGACTTAGCCTGACAGTAAAAACGCTGGAGGATCCTTTTGGCAGTTCTTTGCAGAATGGTGGCTTTATTTATGTGGAGGTATGGGGGATATAGTGTAGCCTCAGACCTAAGGGACACTTTATGCTGTGGCCACAGGTATCTCTCTTCCAAAATCTGCAGGAATAGACGAGTTGCTGTCTGATTAAGAGCTCTGTGATCTGAGGTAGAGAAAAGGAGGAAGGCTTTGCAATCAGGATGGCTTACACAAAGTTGTAGAGATGCTAGAGTGCATGGAGGATTCACAGCATTCCTTTCAAGGGTTTTAAGAAAGTTAGACACTTTATGAGCTCTGTGAGAGACTTGGTTTGCTTAGGCCAAAAGGGGGACAGTGGGATGAGAAAACATTTAATGTGGGAAGTTATTTAGATGCTTTGAATTTGGGTTGGAGGGAATGGTGTTCTTATATTCCTATTAAAGATACTTGGGCAGCAAACATGAGTTGCAGGTGCTGCTGGATGCCAAAAAGGTACTCTTTTTAAATAGCTTGACAGTTTGTGTAAAGAGCTATAGAAATTTTTGGAATTTGTGACCTTTACACCACAAGTTGCATTTCTGGATATTTGTCCTTAAATAAACTGAAAAGCAGAAAATCTTTGTAAGGCTGATCATTGCAGCAGTAACTGAAGGATTGAAAGTGTAATTTGTGAATGGTGGGAGTACAGGCACTGGGTGGAATGTTACATATACACTCAAAATGGTGATCATGTGTGGAAAATGCCTAGGCAGAGGGGAAGGTATTTAAGATGATTGATATGTTAAATATATATATGGACAAGGACCTGAGGAGTTATCGAGGGGGGAAGAAAAGATTTAAGTGTTAAGAACAAAGATGGAAACATTTCAAAATATAGCTACTTTGAGCTTGAGTGAACCTCCTTTATAGAAAATGAAAAAATTCTTTTAGTTTGCTTGTCTGTTAAGCTATTTTGCTGGAGTTCTTAAAGAGAACTCTGTATGCCCCATTGCCTTAGTCACTTCTTACAGTCTTCCTTTGCTGAAATTTCTCCTAGAGTCTTTTTTTTTTTTCAAGATTTTCATTTTCTTTTCTCATGTTTATTTTTGAGAGCATGAGCAGGAGAGGGACAGAGAGGGAGAGAGACACAGAACCCGAAGTAGGCTCCAGCTGACTGGGGTTCAAACTCACAATGAGATTATAACCTGAGCCAAAATCAATAGACGCTTAACTGATTGAGCCACCTAGCTGCTCCTTAAGATTTCATTTTTAAGCAATCTCTACACCCAACGTGGGGCTCAAACTCGCCTCCCCAAGATCAAGAGTCAGATGACCCACCTAATAAGCCAGCCAGGTGCCCCTACAGTATCTTAATTAGCTGTTGCTGGCGTCATAAAATGCTTCGGGCCAGTTTGTTACCAAACCAGGGTATGGTGCAGCTGTGAGGAATGAGTAAGTTGGAACAGTATCTGTTAGGCGGGTTAAAGTATAGCTATTTGCTGGGCAACTTCAGGCAATGTTACTTCTCAATTTGAATTTTGTCAGCAGCAAACAAGTAAATTAATGTCTGAGCCAGGAAGCTCCTGGTTTAATCAGACTGTTGGATTCTGCTCTTGGTTACTTTGCAGAGAGTTTTAAAACTTCATGGGACTAGAAGGATAGAGGAGGACCTTTGAACTTGGGGGTCTGGGTCTGAACCATGATAGCCCTGTCTGTTTCTATATATCTGACTTGGGAATTCATTTCCACCTTTAAGGGCCATTGGTTTGTAAGATGGAGGCAATACATGAATCATAAGGCTGCTGTAGGGATTGAGAGGGAACAATGAGAGTGCTTTTGTCACTGCCTGGGAATACTTTAAGAGCCTTACTGCTGGTACCATAGATTTTAGGAGAGTTGGGATTCGGGGCTGTGCAGGTCTTGTTCATCAG
Organism: Prionailurus bengalensis; assembly: GCF_016509475.1. Classification (NCBI taxonomy): domain Eukaryota; kingdom Metazoa; phylum Chordata; class Mammalia; order Carnivora; family Felidae; genus Prionailurus; species Prionailurus bengalensis. The sequence goes on along the minus strand of NC_057348.1, from coordinate 54,021,042 downwards.
CCATTTACCAGCGCCTCCTTACTCTACTCACTAACCAATTCTCTTCCAGATCTTACTGTGCAGAGATTGCTCACAATGTCTCCTCCAAGAACCGTAAAGCCATTGTGGAAAGAGCAGCCCAGCTGGCCATCAGAGTCACGAATCCCAATGCCAGACTGCGCAGCGAAGAAAATGAATAGACAGTTTATGGGCACATCATATTTGTGTTAATAAAACCATAAAACTACCATCTGGCATTTCCCTCTTTGGTTTTACTCTTCAATTTCCTACTCAGACAAGTTGTCACAGATGTTTTTTTACTGTTGGTTAATACTCTGGAATCTTCCATTTGGAAGAGGTTTATAAAGGATATTTTATTCTTCATAGGGCATAGGCCTCTGGTGCCCAGATCAGCCTTGCCCACTCCATTTGGGGGTAGGGGAGACTTGGCCTTCAGACCAAGGTGGGTTCCTCCCTTAACTGGAGAACCTTGTAGCTCAGAGCAAGTAGTCTTTCTTAGGTTTGCTATGTAAAGTTGGATGACATTTACTCTATGTGGTTCTCGTGATTGAGAAACTGCATGAAAGAATCCAGGTGAATCCCTTACTCCCTTACTTATTTGGTGCTGAAATGGCATCCTGTGGCTTCTGTCCTAAACCATGACAGGATGACAAAAATCCCTCTACTATATGATCAGCCTTGGATGTCTGAAGATATTTTGCAGTCTCCCTTTTATAACCTTCCCCTAGCTGGCTGCTTCAGGTAATTGAACAATTTCTGAAGATGTGGGATCCTTAACATGATATAGCCTCTTGATTGGTATTCAGGATTTAATAATCAAGCTCCCTTTTCAACTACAGCCCACACTCTAGGCAACAATAGCTAGAATTTAGCCCTGTTAATTACAGGCATGCCTCCAGAGGCCCAGGCTTGGTTTGGTTCCAGACCACTGTGATAAAGCAAGTCACACGTCCGACGCATTTTCTGGTTACCCAGTTCATATATAAGTTCTGTTTATACCATACTCAAATTTATTATGTGCAATAGTTTACCTAAGTAATGTGCATACCTTAATTTAAAAATAACTTTATTGCAAAAATAACTGCCTGAGCTTTCTATGAATGGCAATCTTTTTGCTGGTGGAGGGTCTTACCTCGATGCTGATGGCTGTTGACTAATGAGGGTGGTGGTTGCTGAAGACTGGGTGGCTGTGGGAAGTTACTAAAATTAAGACCATGAAGTTTGCTGCATTGATGGAGTCAAGAATGACTTCTCTGTAGCATGTAATATGAGCACTTTTACCCAGAGAGCTTTCAAAATTGGAGTCCATCCCCTCAAACCCTGCCACTGCTTTATTAACTAAGTTGATGTAATATTCTTCAGTTCTTTGTTGTCATTTCAACAGTCTTTAACAGCACCTTCACCAGGAGCAGATTCCATCTCAATTCCACCGTTAAAAGTTTTCTCATGACCGTGACATCTTCAGGCACTAATAGTAACATCAAAGATCACAGATCATAACAAATACAATAATGAAAAAGTGAACTGAGAAAAATATGACCTGAAATGAGCAAATGGTGCTGACAGACGTGGCTGGACGCAGGATTCCCACAAATCTTCAATTTGTAAATGCAGTATCTACAAAGCATGATAAAGTCAGGCATGTCTGTAAAGTTAGGGTACCACTTTTCCAGGAACTGGTAGCAAGTGGCAGTATATAGTCCTGGGATATGGCATGTAGACTCCAGAACAAGACCACTGCATACAGGGTGTTTTTCCCTACCAACCTGGTCAACTGAGCAGAAAGAACTACCCTGGTTAGAATTTTCTTGGCATGCTAGCCATGAGCGGTTTTAAGTCCCTTAGAAAAAGGTCTTACAGGTGGGCTGCCTCCAGTTCAAAACCTAGTCTGAAACATTTGAGTAAATGTTGGTCATTTTCATAATTTCTTTAAACTGACTTGGGAAACATGGATGGTGACATGCCTAGTAGAGGAACTGTGCAGAGAAAAAGTAACAAGGATCTCTTATTAACCTGGGACAGTACAGAAGATTCTTTTAATCTGTCGCTTAATATTTGTGTCTTCAATACTAAAAACTAGGAACAACATGTTCAAAGTCTTCCGAAGGACACAAACCAACTGGTTACACCTATAGGTGGGGTGGCGTGAGAGGTGGTCTAGTTTCCTTTGTGCTTTCTGGTTTCCCATTTGATTACATAAGCGTTTTGAAATTAGAAAAAAACATATTAGATCTAATTCTCTATCCCAACCACCTCCCCTGCAAAAATACCAATTTCTGAATCATCACTACCAATTGGAAAAGGAAGCATTTTGAATTCTAAAATGCAAGAAGCTCAGAGAAGTAGCTTTAGTTTGTCAGATGCCCAGCCGAAGCATGAATTTTTGGCCTATCAGATCAAGTGAAGTGAAAAGTGGGAGAGGTGTGAGTGACACTGGTGGGAAAGAAGGCCAGCCGGCTGCCTCCTAACCTTTCACAGCTGTGAGCACAAGAGTATTTCTAAACACTACTTAGTCCTCTGTAAAGCAGCGACTCTCCAGTTTGAAGGTATAGACTGCCCAGTGTGAAGTCACACATCCACTATTTGTGCCGAAGGGCTTGGAAAAACGTCCATGCCCTGTTGCTTTGAATGACTGTCCTGAGTTACAGGGTCCAACTGTTGGCAGCCTTGCAGCTCCTGCTGGGGGCCTCGAGTTGGGGTCCCTGGAGAAGGCACTGTAAGCCCCGACCAGGAGCAGGACGGCCCCCCAGTGAGATGAAGAAAGGGCAAAAGCAGAGGCCTTTGGCCAGCATGGGGACAGTGAGGCCTCAGGCTTGGGTAGGCCCCCTTCTCTTGGTAAGGGCCCACGTGGGGACTGGGGAAGCACTAGCTGAGCTCCATAGAGTCTGTGCTGGGGGCTGAAGCAGAATCCTTCTGGATGCTCTCAAAGAGGGCAGCAAGTTCGGGGTTGGATCGGATTTGGGAAGAGAAGTCAGCCATGATGGGGCTTTTCCCTACTTCCGGGATGGTCAGCAGGGCGGCCACAGCCCTCATGGCGGAGCGTTTCAGCTCATCTTGCTTCTCAAATTCCTGCTTCACGGAACCAGCTTTGACCTAAAGTGGGAAAAAACGAGCCATCCTTTACTGAGCCTGGCCTGGCCTGGCATCACAGCCTCCCTCACTAGTCTCTGGATTCCTCTCAACCACCTGTAGTAAGCTTTCCCAGTTTAAATCACAGCATACTCCCCTCAGTCTCCTGTCCTGAGATTTCTCCTGCACTTTTACACTGGTAAGTTTCTCCAGAGGGCGATTCTTTGTCATTCAAATCAACTTCGAAGTCACCTAGGGGGCCTCGGACCAGCCAATCTAAACTGTCCACCTTTCTTTTCATTAATAAGTAATTTGATGGGGGCACCTGGGTGGCTCAGTCTGTTAAACCTCTGACTTCATTCAGCCCACGTCATGATCTCCGGTTCGTGAGTTCAAGCCTCGCGTCAGACTCTGTGCTGACAGCTCAGAGCCTGGAGCCTGTGTCTCCCTCTCTCTACCCCTCCCTTACTCACGCTCTCTCTCTCTCAAAAATAAATAAACATTTAAAAAAATTAAAAAATTAAAAAATAAATAATTCAGTGGTGACAATTGCTATAAAGTGTTAATTGTCTCCTGCCCCTGATAGGAGATTCAGCCTATGTTTATTCACTGTGCTTAAAAACAGGCTCTTGGTATCATATGACTTGGTGGTACCATCTGACTTAATTGAATGAATGGATCACTGTGACAGTCATCTAGCTGGCCTGGCTTCTTCCCCCCAACTCAGGTGCCTGGCCCTGCAATTTCTTCTGCACAGCAAGTACCCAAAACTGCCTTGTCTGCCTTGTTTTTCATCCCCCACGCTTATTTAGAGGATCTCAGAATTCCCCCCACTGCTTATGGAATAAAGTCCAAATTCCTCTCCATGCCCCTGACTTCACCCAAAGACTCTTTCCCTTGAAGAGTCCAGTGTAATGGTTAAGAGCTTGACATTGGGGTTGAACAGTCAGGTTCAAATAGCTCTGCCCTGTAAGATCTGTGACTTCAGGTGGTCATTCTAAGCTGTACTTCCCTTTCTATATGTAAGAGTCTCCTTTCCATAGAGTTGCTTTTAAGGATTAAATGACTTAACACAGTGGGGCACCTGGGTGGCTCAGTCGGTTGGGCAGCTGACTTTGGCTCAGGTCATGATCTCATGGTCCGTGGGTTCAGGCCCCACGCTGGGCTCTGGGCTGACAGCTCAGAGCCTGGAGCCTGCTTGGGATTCTGTGTCTCCCTCTGTCTCTGCCCCTCCCCAACTTGCGCTCTGTCTCTCAAAAATAAACATTAAAAAAAATAAATTAAAAAAAAAATAAAAAGCTTTTGGTTTCCAGAGCTTTGTAGGTTTCAGTGGATGAGGGATCGTGGACTTGGATGCAGCAAGTTTTCATCATAGCGCCCCACACACAGTGCCCTCTGGGCAGCCAGAATGAGTGGCCTCTGTTTAGGCCTCAGATCAAAGCTCCTCTTGCCATCTTAGCCGAGTGGAAGGGTGTCCTGATGCTGCAACACCATTTGCAGCCTTTCCCTGTGAACTGGGATTTTTCTCCATGCTGTATAGCTCCAAGAAAACTAGAAGTGATTTGGCCTTTGAAACTGTCAAGACTGCAATGGCCCTGCAGAACCACTGTTTTCTATGACTTCATACCATGCATAGGTTTACAAACTGAAACTTAAAAGGTAGGTTTCTATTAAGAATTACCAATTTTATCTGTTTTAGCCACAAAAGATTTCATTTTTTTGGAAAAGGTTTTGCTCTTTTGCAACTTGAAAATCACTGTTCTATAGATCTCTCTCCTCTTTAAGCTCCAATCTGAAATACTCTGCCCTCGTTTGGTTAATTCCTACCCTTTCAAAACCCAGATTAGTTCTTTCAGTCAACAGATAATTACCGGGCACCAGGCTCTGTTCCCAGTGCTGCAGCTTTCCCCCAGGCCTTCCACTCCAGATCCCTCCCCTGACCCTTGAGGCACTCCAGCCTAGCAGCAACTCTGCCCTGGATCAATCACCCGATCAATGGTTTCTATCTTTCCAAGAGAATAACTCAGTGTTCCAATTAGGATGTGGGAGTAGGGAATACACCATGTTCAATGTGGTATCCCTAGTACCTTGCTACAAGGGCCGGCACCCAGGAAATGTTTGATGAATGAAAGAAAGAGGTGGGTGTGAATCTCAGCTCTGCAATTTACTAGCTGGGTAGCCCAAATCAATAACTGCACCTCTCTGAGCCTCTGTTCCTCTGTGTATACAGTGGTGACAATAAGAAATACTTTATAGGGTGACAACAACAGTTAAATGAAGCACTTCATATACTACCCATAAATGGTAACTGAATAATCTGTAGGTGTGCCCAGGGCTAGGCAGGAGGGCTTACCTTGGCGGTGCAGGTGGCCCTGAGTGGCTCAATGAGCCGGTCCACCCTCTGCAGAACAGGTGCGGGACACAGGGTAGCCAGTCGGGCCAGCATGATGAAGGTCAGCATCTGCCCCAGAGGAAGGAGACAACGTTCACAGTGAAATGGCCAAAAGGAGCAGAGCCCAGGGAAGATCAGAGGATCTGGTACCAATACCTGGAGCTCAGGTCCAAACTCTAGCACTAATTCCTGCCAGGGCCCTGCAACAGTCTCTCCCACTCTGGGCCTCAGTTTTCTTATCTATAATGTGAATGGCAGGGGGCGCCTGGGTGGCTCAGTCGGTTGAGCGTCTGACTTAGGCTCAGGTCATGATCTTGTGGTACGTTAGTTCGAGCCCCACGTGCTGACAGCCCAGAGCCTGGAGCCTGCTTTGGATTCTGTGTCTCCTTCTCTCTCTGCCCTTCTCCTGCTCATGCTCTGTATCTCTCGCTCAAAAATAAATAAACATTTAAAAAATGTGAATGGCAATACCCACTATGCCAGCTACACTTGGCTGAAGAGGATCAGATAAGAAGAAGCACCAGGGAGGGGGCTACTCTCAAGCTCAGATGCTCACTGGGCCAGGCAGACACTGTCCATGAGTGAAGAGGGCCAGATGGCAACTGGGAAGGAGTTAGGAGTCCACACTCCAGACAGCAGCTGTCAGCTCCAGCCTGTTGTGGCTGTGGGAATGTGGCCCAGAGCTCATGCACTGTTTTCAAAAGAAACTGATTTTCACGTAACTGGCACTCAGTTAAAAAAAAAACAAACAACTGCTGTATGAGCCAACTAAACACATCTACAATCCTGGTCCAGCCTGCAGGAGAATAATGGTGACCTCTTTTGAAAATGGTGAAATTCCTACAAACATGCAGCATAACGGATGGTTGTCTGAATTCTACACTCCCTACCCATCCCTACCAGATGTCCACCCTGCCCTGATCCCCCCGCAACCCACAGCAAAGGAGGGGGACCAGCAAAAAGCATGGCATCACACAGCACATGCTGTGACCCAGGGCTCCTCCATTTCGCAGCTGGTGCCCTGGAACCACCCAGCTCTCTGGCCTCTCCCCTGTAGAGTGGGCATCATAAACCCACTCTCTAAGGGTGTGGTGCAGACTCACGCTCCTCAACCCACCCTCCTCAACACTAAAAGGAGCCTGGACATAGGAGTCCAAATGTTGCACTGATGCCCAGGCCTTGTCCTGTGCTCCCTGGAGGGCAGGCAAGAGGGCCGTGTGGCCAGAAGGGGTAAGAAGGGAAAAGCATGGGGGAAATGCCTGTAAAAACTGGCTTTTATCAATCAACAGTGGGCCTTGGGCATCTCTCACATCAGTGCAGAGGGACCTGGCTCACTCTTCTTAATGCTGGTAGCATTCCAAGACCAGAGGTACCCAGTTTATTGAGTGAGCTTCTGATAGGTGGACATTTGGGAAGCTGCCAGCTTTCCCCAACTCTCAGAACAATCTAGAACATAAAACTCCAAACATGTTTTTAGGTGTCAGTCTAGAGGCTCTGTTCACAGAGATGGAACTGCTAGGTCAAAGGTGGGTCTCAGAATTCTAAATTTTTCTAGCTACTGCTAAACCGTCCTCCAAAGAGCTTGCCCAGTGTGGACTCTCCTCAAAGGTGTTTGAGAGGTTGGCTCTCTTTCTTATTGAAAAAGAACAATGCAGTTATTTACAGGGGTGCCGGGGTGGAGAGTGGGGGACAAACAAGCAATGGGCCCCAGTGGTGCCTGCTCTCCCCTTCGTACAGGGTGGGCATAGGTTTGGCAGGGAGCCCATCCTACCCGGATATCGTAGTGGTCCTTCAGGCCATCCTCCACGTGATTCAGGAACTCGCAGATGTCCAGCCGGCCCAGGCAGCTCTCAAGCAGCGAGTACATGCATTCAAAGGCTGCCTTGCGCACGTCCAGCCCATCATCCACTGTGTGCTTAAAGGGCCCCATTTCTACCTGCAGGAGGGAAGGGTGACAAGGGTTATGGGATGTGACTCTAGGGTGTAAGAACACCTCCCTTAGTTCCTGCTGCACACCCCACCTCTGTTGTTCAGTACTGTGTTCTGTCCCCAATCTCTTGGCTTTGCTCAGCCTGCAATGCCCTTTGATAATAACAGTAACAATAATTATTATAATCTACTGAGCAGTTGTAACGTGCCAGCCACTGTGCTGACTGCTTGACAAATGACATGTTATTCAAGCATCACAACAGCCCCAGGAAGACAGTGTTAAATTAACCCCATGTAACATAAGAGGAAACTAAGGCTCAGAAAGGTTAATTAATTTGCCCAAGAACACACAGCCAGTAAGCAGCTGAACTAGAATTAAAAGCCCGGGTCTCTGAAGCTTTTAACCACAAGGCTCTGTTCTTAATGGTACTCTCATTCTCACCCCTCAAAGCCCAGCTTAAATGCCCCCTCTTTTGGGAAACTTTCCTAACCCCTCTAAACATAGTCGCTTCCTCTTCAGCAATGCCAGGTGGTTTTTTTGTTGTTTTTTTTTTTAAAGAGAGAGAGAATGGGCAGGGGAAAGACAGAGAGATAGGGAGACAGAGGCTCCAAAGTGGGCCTGCACTGACAGCAGCAGGCCAGATGTGGGGCTCAAACCCACGAACCATGAGATCATAACCTGAGCCGAAGTTGAATGCTCAACTGAGTGACCACCCAGGCTCCCCAAGACATTTTTATTATACTATGTGATAATAGCTGTTAATTAACTTTTAATCTGTGCCCCTTAAATCCTTATTGCACCAAATAGGCTCTATCTCAGGAAAATAATCGGCAGAATGGGTGTCTCTATCCTTTAGGTGGCCATGAGCTCCCTAGTGGCAGCTCTGATCCAGCTCTGATCCTGGCACTCTGACACAGTGCTGGTGCTCAGTGAATGCCTGCTGAATGTTGAATGATAATAAGAACTGCCAACATTTACCGAGTGCCAACTGTGTGCCAGGAGCGGCCCTGAGAAGCTGCAGGACATAACTCATTGAATCTTGTCAACAACCCTATGATGCAGACACGAACTATTTTCCTCATTTTTCCCAAGAAGAGAAACAGACTCAGAGCAGATTAAATTGTCCCTAGGTCAATGTGCCCAGGGTCACACAACCTGGAAGTGGAGCTGCAGCATTTGACCCAGGCCACATGGCCCACGTGCCTGCTCTGAAGAGCTTGACCCAAATCCTTGTCACAGCTCCGCCAGTCAGGCCTTCACTGGCCTTCAATGGCCTTACCTCTCGGATGAGGTCCCTGCGGATCTTTGTCTCCTGGTAGAGGAGGGGCAGGATGTCATCCAGCAGGTCCCGGACCAGTGAGGGCTTATTGTGCACAGCCGAGTTGAAGAAAGCCAGAGTGGCCCGGCGCACATTCAGGTCTGGGTCCTGCAGGCTCTCCATGAACTCTCCTGAAAGATGAGAGGGTGTGTGAGGGATGGCTCAGCCAAGACGCAAATCACCTCCACCCCAACCTCAGTTACCTGATTACTGTGAGCTGGGCAGACTTGGCTGAAGGGGGGCAAACGTGTTCTGAGCATCTACTTTCTTACCAGGCACAATGAGTCCTCAAAGCACAAGTAAGAATGTGAACTAGAGTCTGGCCTGGGTTCAAATCCAGATTCCACTATTTCTTAGCTATGGGACCTTGGATAGCCTCAATGTCCTCATCTATAAAATGGGGGTAACAGCAGTACCCATAGTGTAGGACTGTTTTCAAGATTTAAAATGTAGTGATGTGATATCTATCTATCTATCTATCTATCTATCTATCTATCTATTTATCCGTCTATCTAATATACCTAATCTATCTAAAATACCTAGCAGAAAGCTTGGCACAGAGCAAGGATTCTATAAACGTTAACTTGATATCATTACAGATAAGGATCTTGAAGATCAGAGAGATAAAGAAACTTATACTTTCACATAGCACTTCTCTGAATATACCTTTTTGTATAGTTTATAGACTTTTTAAGGACTATGTTAATGTCTCATTTGCTCTATAAAGAAAATCTAGAATGAGGGGAATCCTTAAAAAAACAAAAAACAACAACAAAAACTGCGATCCTAACAGTATTTCAAATGATTAACATAACCCCAGGTTAGGAAAGAATGAAACAACTCACCCAAGTAATTTCCAAAGTATTTTGACTAGTTGCCCTCCGACTAACGACAAAAGACCTATAAACAGATACTGACTATTCACAGAGATAAAAGTTAGCAATTGTCAGTCTACTTTCTGTGTGTTCCAGGATTAAGCATATAAATATCTGGTAGACAGCAGAACTGGGCTTTTCCCTGTAAGAGAAGGGTATGGAACAGAAGAAGGCTAGAAGGAGCCCTGCAGTGCTGGACTGGAAGAGCAGGTCACACATGTACATGTGTGTCTGTGTACATACATTCACACATTCACATACTTCCTAGTTCTGTTAAGAGGACCTTGAAGCAATGGCACCCCAGTAGCAATTAGCACACCTAGTGTCTAGATCTTGGATTCTAAGTACCATTCTCCACTAAAAAGAATCAGGGCTCCCTGAACAAAGGACTGATTCCAGAGCTGAGGCAGCAAAGGCTCAAGGTAAGTGTAGGGCATCTTACTGTGCCAAAAAGTAAGGATATGTTCAAAGGATGATGGAAACACATCAACAGAACATAGGAACCAGTCCGAAGGGCTCACACTGGCCACATCTAAGACAAGCTTAAGAATCAAAATAAATGAAGACAGTAAATAGTTATAAGTCACTGAATAAAACAGGAACCCATGAGTCTATTAACGATATGAATAAATCAATGAATAAATAAATGGGGGATAAGGAAAAGTTCTTCCAGAGAACAGAACAAATATGGAAGGAATGCTGAAATTAAAAGTCACCGTTTGGCAACTGTCAGAAATCACTGAATCAGGAAAGAAATCACAATGGATGCTAAATGTGGTGGGCAGAAATTTGATGAACAGGATGTTTTGACAGACTCAAAAATACTTATTCCAAAGGAAAAAGTAATTTTAGAGTGGAGAACCTGGAAGTCTCCACCTTAATCAGGTTATCAGAGTTACCATCACCAGTCATGGGGAAAACTGCCATGCTGTGCCTCCCAATACAATGCCCTGGGAAGAACATAAAGTCTCCCAGCAGAGCAGGATTCAAATCCAGAGCTGGTAACCTCTGGGGCTCTTCTACTGTGTCCTGGTGGGGAACCTGGCAAGACTGGAGTTCAAGTCGCCTCTCTGAATCTCTGCCTCCTCATCTGTAACATGCGACCCTCAAGCAAGGGAGAATGAACTACGGTGAGGTATACCAAAGGGCCTAGCCTTATATCTGATATGCAGTGAGAGCACAAAAACTGTGGTTCAACCATACAACCAAAAACAAACACCTAGGCAGAGGTCCCTAGGACTGCTAGCCATAGGCGGCTCAGGCAAGATGAGGGAATTCAGAACTAGGGGCAACGTATGCCCACTGGGTCAGGGGATGGGATGAAGTTGCTGTTGATATTGCTGTGGCTTCTAGACATGTTCTCCAATTGAGAGTGTGGCCACACCTGCTGACCCCTGGTCTCACACAACAGTGCCCTGGCAAGTATGGATCAGAATCCCTGTTTAAAAATTTTTTAAATATTATTTTAGAGAAGGGGAGGGAGGGACAGAGGGAGAGACAGAATCTTAGGCGGTACTTAATCTATGCTCAGTGTGGACCCCAATGTGGGGCTTGATCCCACGACCCTGGGATCATGACCTGAGTCAGACATTCAACCAACTGAACCACCCAGGCACCCCAACACCCCGGTTTTTTAAAATTTTTTTTTTAACATTTATTTATTTTTGAGAAACAGAGTGAGACAAAGCATGAGCGGGTTTGGGGCAGAGAGAGGAGACAGAATCTGAAGCAGGCTCCAGGCTCTGAGCTGTCAGCACAAAGCCCGACATGGAGCTCAAACCCATGAGCTGTGAGATCATGACCTGAGCCGAAGTCGGATGCTCAACTAACTGAGCCACCCAGGCACCCCGTCACCCCTGTTTCAGAGCTGGGGATGAGATGACCTGTCCACGCTCACACAGCCAGAGAGTAGCAGAGCCAGGCTGTCAACCCAAGACTGGCAGACTTCAGAATCTCTCCACATTCCACCAGGCTGTGCTGCCTGTGTGAGAAGGGCCAGACTCCCAGTGTGATCCAGTTACAGGCCTGCAGGCTCAGAGCTGTGAATGTTGGCCTTCTCTAGGAAGAGCCTAGTCCTGCAGAGTTCCAAAGAGAGGGCTCACCAATGAAGTCTGCTTGGGCTTCTAAGTCCAGAAGACTCCCAAGACAGGGCATGAGCTGGGAGCCACTCTCCCCAATTCCAGTAGAGCTCTACCTAGCTTGAAGCCCACCGAAGCCAATGCACGTGAGAGGCTGGTGGTTTTCCACGTGTAAGAGACTGTGTGTTCATGGAGTACCTTCCCCCCAATAAAAAATGGGGCCTCTGAATCAACTTAGAACTTGCAGATAAGGGTTCTCACCCCCTTACACTTTACAGATGAGGAAATGAGGCTCAGAGGTAAGAAGGGGCATGTTAGGCTCACCCAGCAATTCAGTGGCAGCACAGGAATTTGCACCAGGGCCTGCTGCCCATCATAGGGGTGAGGTAGCCTCCTGGGCCTCAGACTCCTCTTAGCTAATGTGTAAGAAAAATCAGCCTGGACTCAAAGGCTGGGAGGAGGGGACGAGCGGGGCTGGGGGTAGAGGAGTGGGGGTGCTCACCGATGAAGCTCTTCAGGAGGGGGTCAATAGGATGGGGCTGGTCAGAGATGAGGAACTTGACTGCTGTGATGACAGTGCTCCGTGTGTGTGGCCGACCTGCAGGACAAGAGGCATCAGCTTGGTAAGCGGCAGGGACAATCCTAGACACTCGGTAAATGACGGGGTCTCTGAATCAACCTTAGAACCTACAGTTAAGGGTTTCTCACCCCCATTTTACAGATGTGGAAACTGAGACACAGGTCAGAAGGTGTTGAGGCTCTCTGCGTCCCTGGGAGACAGAACTGGACCCCTCCCCATTCAAAACACCCATCTTTGGTGAAGTCAATGCCCTTTCCCTTGGCAGTCTAAAATGCATCCCTAAATTCTCCTGTGGTGGCTGAGAGGAAAACTCCCAGTTCTCAGGTAACCACACTGCAGGATGCACACAGGGAACCAAGAACCCAAGACAGTGGTCAATCCATAGTCCAAAGAAAGACCTTTGCTCAGGCCTTGGGGCTGCGTTCTACTTTTCAGACACATTATCCTCAGGATGGTCCTATTGATTAACAATAAATGGTAATATAAATCAAAACGTTTCATAAAAATCATTATTAATCTCTGACTTACAGATGAGGAAAAAAACCCAGAAAGGTTAAGTTCATATCTAAGGTCACACAGCAGATCCAGAATTCAACGGCTGAATCTGAGCCCTGGCTGGGCCCTCCTCCTCAGGCCTGCATTCTCTAAGCAGGCGGCAGGTGTGCTCCAGGCAAGCTGAAGGCCAAGGGGATTCCAACAGAACTCAGAACATCCCGAAAGCTTGGGAATGGAGAAGTTACTTAAATTTACTTTTCCGCTTGCTTTCTGAATATAGAGGCTGAAAAAGGGGTGGGGAATACACTTTCCATTATGGTGAAACAAAGAACCCAGCAGCTGCTCCCTCCTCTCTACCTCAGCACCCAACAGTGAGGGGTTAAGGTTGTTTCCGTCATTTAGCCCTTACATTCGAGTCAGAAGAAAGTTTACACTTTGGTGCCAAGGTGTGAAAACGGAAAAGAGCTACTGACTTGAGACTTACAGTTCTTTCCTCTTTCTCTCTCTATCCTGACTGGCTTATGACAAGATTCAGTGTGGCTCATGAAGACATGGACAACAGAACAGGATTAAGTGAATTGAAGATAAGAAAAATGAGGGGTGGCTGGGTGGCTCAGTCAGTTAAGCTTCCGACTTCAGCTCAGGTCATGATGTCACGATTCATGGGTTTGAGCCCTGCATCCGGCTCTGTGCTGACAGCTTAGAGCCTGGAGCCTGCTTCAAATTCTGCGTCTCCCTCTCTCTCTGTTCCTCTCCCGCTCATGCTGTCTCTCTCACTCCTTCAAAAATAAATAAAAACATTAATAAAAAAAAAATTTTTTTTAATGAGAAAAACGAGGCCAAGGAAAAACACAGGCAAGGAAGTGAAAGGAAGACTAGAGTGAGGGCAGGGAGAGCCACCTAGGAAGTCCCATGAACTTGCTGGAAGCAGGCCATGAGTCTGGCTCTAAGCTTCCAGGCAGTTGGTGGTAAAAAGGCAATGTGACCGCTTAACTAGTTCAACAGGGTGCATGAGGCAGAAGTGAATCAGGGCTTGGAAATGGCGGGGCTGCTCCTCATATCCTGAGACTCTGGCCCCTCAAGCTTCCTTGTGAAGAGCCCTGTGAGTGTAACAGGCAATGTCCTCAACACGTTCTTCTCGTCCATGCAGTGGTGTGAGCCACCAAGCTGCTTCTTATAAACCCAGCAGCCCAGTGAGGGCTTAACTGTGATCACGAACATAACAACAACAGCAGTTTTTACTTAGTATTAATTACATACCTTATGCTATACCAAGCACTTTGCCTGCGTTATGTGAATAAATACACCCTCTGACTCTCTCAGAGGAGCAGCTGGCCAGCTCAAGGCCTGGAGGCCTTTCATTCCCAGGGGCTTTCACTTACCCAAGAGCCCCACAGCCCCACCTGTCTGCTTTCTTCCTCCCTGAGTTTCAGAGAGCCCTGACGTGCCCTTACCGAACCACACAAAACCTGCCCCTGGTTTTTGCTGGACCCTCCCCAAACCCTACGAGTATGGCCCCCGGTCCTACCTAGTCTATACTGACATTTGCTCCTGGCTCAAACAAACCCAAGAGAGCTGCACTCCCTGCAGGCCAAGAACTCCTTTTATTAACTTGTGCCTGGAGCATGAGGCTGCTGTCCACACCAAGGAGTATGAAGGTTGCATCATGAAAAACTTATTTTTTGTAGGGACGTATTAAGGATTTTGTCTCCTCCATCCCAGAGAGCCCCCAGGAGAGGGCCTACACGTCTCAGGAAACACTGTGTTTTTAATGGCTTCTCTGCCTTTGCCTTATCCACACCAAGACTCTTCAGATCTAATCACTTGAATTAGCTCCCTGTGAGTGAGCCACTTGGGAGAAACTGCCCACCTCTGATCTGGACTGCCTTTGCCCACACCTGTGTCCCTACCTGCAGCAAGCTGCTTCCGGAATCGGGGCAGAAGGAATGGAGGGTTCACGAGGACCAGCTTGCCGATGCACTCAGCCACCACCCCCCGGGTGCCTTCCTCGGCACCCTCACAGCGCTGGAACAGCAGGGCCCAGATGTCCTCGGCGTAGGGCTTCAGGCTGTCGGGCTGGGCGGCCCCCAGGGCCTCCCTGAGCGAGTGCAGCAGCAAGTACTGCCGCCGGGGCTCAGCCTCGATCTGCCCCAGCAGGAAGGGCAGGAAGTCAGGCAGGTTCCCGGCACCCACTCGGCCCAGCGCATAGGAGGCGGCCGCCCTCACGTCCTCACTGGAGGACCCCAAGGCTTCCAGGAGCACTGCCTTCAGCTCCCGCTGGGGGCCTGGCCCGGCCACCTGGCCCACCTCAGCCAGTGACAGGAAAGCCAGGACCTTGACCCCTGTGCTCGAGTGGGGCGACCTGGCATCGCAGACCAGGCGGTTTGCCGTGCCTGCCGCCTCCTGGGGACAAGCGGCCGCAAGGGCTGCCACACACCGAGCCAGAGAGTGGAACACCTGCTTGTGCAGGCCCGGCCCGCCGTCCGCAGCCTGTTCGTAAACAGGTGCAGTGAGCATGCTGATGAGCTCCTCGTAGTCCACGCACGGGGGGCGCGTCCCCACCAGGGCCTGCAGGAAGCCTTCAGCAGCTGCCAGCACACTTGCTGGCAATAGGGGTGAGCGTAGCAACCGCAGCAGCTCTGAGAGCACAGGGCGGCTGACCTTGGCCAAAGAGGCCGGCTGGGCCTGGGTCACCGTGGCAAGGAAGTCCACAGCCAGCTGAGCCACATGCATGTCGTTCTCACTGACCAGGGCAGGCAGCTCGGCCAGCACGGCCTGCACAGCACACGGAGGGAGGCTCAGTCCCTGACTCTGGGTCAGGGCATCCAGGGCAGCCAGTGTGGCCAAGCGCAGCGCCCGTTGGTTCTTTCGCAGAAACGAGGCCAGAATGGGCAGTGCCTCAGCCACGATGGGCTGCAGGTCAAGCTGCAACGGGGACGAGGCCACCAGCGTCAGTGCCTTGACAGCAGGCAGCCGGGTGATCTCATTCCGCAGGCGGTCCAGAAGGAGCAATAGCGATGGCTGTAGGTCATCCCCAAGCCGGTCACCCAGGTGGGCCACAAGGTGGCCCATGCAGGCAATGGCGCGCTCCTTCACCTCCTGGTCCAGGTCAGTGGCACGGAGCCGTGCTAGGGTGGCTGCAGACATTTCTCCAACATATGGCTCAGGGTCCAGCGTCCGAGGCCTGTCCAGTGGCCACAGGGCCCGCACCAGCTCCTGGAGCACCAGCAGGGCCTCAGCTGCGATCTTGTAGAAAGGGTCAGCCACGCAGGCCATCACAGGTGGCAGGAGAGTCGGCAGGTGTGAATGGAAGGCCTCAGCTGGCTCTGTACTCAGCAGCCCCTGCAGGAAGGCCAGGGCATCCATCCGGATGGTGGAAGAGCTGGAACGGTCCGCCAGAGAGAAGACGATGCCTGTGGGGTGGGTGCAAAGGTTATGGAGCCCCAGGCAATCTCTGGATATGGGGGTGGAGCACCAGCAGGCATGTAAGCTGGACCCAGGCCCCAGGGCTCTTATGTTGCAGATCCTGAAAAATCAGGGCTTGGCCAGGGCTGAGGGACACAAGGCCAGGAAACTCCCCTGAAACCAGAAAGAAGGGCCTGCACCCCAGCTTTGTTCTCACCTCTGGCAGTGGGGAGCCACCATAGGCTGCTGAACAGGTTACCCATGGGGATTGAGGCCTGGAGTCTGGGTTCTGGAAGAGCCCAGGCTGAGAGATACCTGGTTGTAGTCCATCCTACCTGCTACCAACACGGGCATGTGCTCTGCCAGGCTGCCAGGGAGGACGCCTGCCAGCTCGGTGAGGAGGCTGAAGCAGCCCTGGCGGGCCCTGACACTCCGATCCTTAAGCTGCCGCTGCAGGGCCTTGATCACAAGAGGCACCTGTGGGCAGTTTGAAGGAGAAACGTGACCACCCAGGAAACCAGGGTGTCCCACCGACTACTGGGGAGCTTTGCTGGGGCACATGCCCATGGAGGACCCCCAGTGTGAGAGGATCACTCCATCTCAAGCTTTCCATCCCTCGCTCCATACACAGACCCTCTGTGGTAGGAACTATTCCTGGGCTCTCTTTACGGATAGGGAACAGGCAGAGAGAGGTTAAGTGACTTGCTCAAGGTCACCTGGCAGTCTGGCTCTCACCCATACACTCCATAAGGGGGAAGCAAGGAGGCCCCTTTCCCTTCCCTGGGTAGATTCTCTCTCCAGAGGAGCCCATCTGTTCACCGAGCTTCAGATTCCAGTGAAGCAAAGACTCCCAGATCTCCATCTCCAACACCAGATTCGTGTGCTGCCTGTCTGACCTCAACGTGGGCATCCGAGGACCTGGAACCTTAAATGTCCAGAAAGGAACTCTAGATATTCCTTTCTCCACCAGGTCAAGGAACTGCAGCCCATGTTTTAGCCAGACCCTGGAACTCACATAGACACCTTCCTGTCCCTCACCCTTCACATCCAATTTGACATCAAGAACCAAATACTACTCCTCCAGTCTGACCACTCCTCTTGCCCCTACCCCCAGCCCGAAGTGCCATTCCTTTCACCTGGACAGCAGCAACGGCCTCCTGTTGGCCTCCAGCATCTATTCTTTCCCTCCCTGTGACAATTCATTTCCCACACAGCAACCAGAGTGAGCTCTTTCAAATGGGAATGGGATCCTGTAATTCCCCTCCTGTGGCTTCTAGGCTCTTAGAATAAAACTGAAACTCCTTCTTAGGGGGCTGGAAGCCCTATTTGGGTTGTCTATCTGCCCCTACCCTGTGTGGTTCAGGGGCCAGGCCTTCACCTGCCATGCTCCCCATTATACTCAGCACCTAACACAGGGCCAGACACACAGTGGGTGCTCAGTGCGCACATCTCACTGGGTGGACAGATGGTGCGGTGGTGGAGGGATGGAAGGGTGAGCAGGTGGGAGGGTGAGTCATGAGTGCAGGAGCAAGGATGGGAGACACGAGGAGGCATGCCCACCTGGCCGCGCAGCATATGCAGGTTGCTGCCTGTTTGGGTGGGCTCCTCCATGGCCTCCAGCCACCCCTTTGGGGGCCGTGTCTGCCGCAGCAACACAATGTAAGCCCCGAAGACGTCAGCCTTGACATTCTCCTCGCGTTCCTTGAAGCGGTGGATGAGTGCAGGTGCCAGGGTGCAGTGGAAGTCAGACAGCAGGTCGGGCCGAGAGCCGATCAAGGCGGCCATGCACTTGGCTGCTGCCCGGCGCACCTTCCAGCTCATGTCATCATCATCACTGTACTCGTCCTCACTCTCTGGGGCATGAACACGACACCCATGTGTCCTGGCCCCACTGAGGCTGTCTCGCAGGATGGGGAAGTGACAAGAGAGGGGGCAGGGAGGAGGGAGTCAGGACTGTTTCATCTTTCAATTTTGATTTACACACTATTAGGAATGTTACCTGCCATTTAGTGAACACCTACTGCGTGCCAAAGGTGGTGCCAAGCACTTCAGATCCACAACCTCATCTGAGCCTCACAACCATCTTGTAAGACAAGGATTATTTCGCCCCTGTAGAAATGTGGAAACTGGGGGGGAATGGCTCACCCCAAGTTACATGAGCAGGGATACAGCTGGAGTTAAACTAGAATCCTCCCTTTGTCTCCAGACCCTTCATTGTTTTCCCTACATGAGGGACAAAACTAACTTCCAAGTCATCAGTGAGGGTTTAAGACAATCCATTTGGGGCACAAAACCCATCCTTTGGTTTCAGAACTGGCTGTGTGATGTTTCACTTGTTGGGATTCCAGAAACGACAGTTGACAGGGCCTCCCTTTGGCCTCCTCACTTCCTCCACCTCTGGCCCCAGCCTCTCAAGTCCGGATTCTGGCTTCCAAGCAGGACTACTAACAAGGAAAAGCTGTGTTTGTGTGACTTTCTACTCTTCAAGCTTTCTACTCTCCAAGTACAGACCTCATCAAGTACTTTACCACGCCTCAGGAATGAGGGTGCCTTGACCCCATTTTATAGATGACAAGAATAAGGCTCAGAGAGGGTGAGAGACTCTCCTGAGGACACACAGCTAGGAAACAATAGAGCTAAGATTCAGGCCCACGAGGTCCACCCATACATCTGGAGAGACACACATGAGGCTAAGAAGGGGACAGTCCTAACTAGGGACAGTTAGTGTGTAACACACAGACCCAGTGTGTTCTTTCTATCCGTGCCACTCTGCAGATGACTCAGACTTTCAGAGCACTGACATCTGGAGAAGCCATAGTGGGCCATGTGGATGGTCCCATGGATGTGTCCTATCAGCACTGCAGATATCCTCGGATGGATCGTTGTTTGTTATCTCCACCCTATGCCACCCAGGAAGAAAAATCCATAGCTTCCTGCTACTGACAAGAAAATGCTCAACCTCCCTGGCTTGGCATTTGGGCTTCAAAACGCCTGTCCAACCTTGTCTCCTACCATCCCATCTCACCCTGAGTGAGATCAGGCCCTAAGTCCTTTGCCTCCATCAATGCCCTACCGGCCCAGGGCCATCAGTCTGAGTGACAGCTAGGACCATGGGCACGAACGGAAAAAAGCCACTGTGTCCATTCCCCATCCAGGTATCTCTCTCCCCCTGCCAGTACCTATCATTCCACTACTAGAGTTTCACTCTGCTGGGTGAAAGCTTCATCCCTTAGAAACTGTTACTAAGCAGGTACAGATATGGCAGCATAGAGGTGGAGACTGCAAGCCCAGTTTTGCCACTTCCTAGCTGTGTTATCGAAGACAAATCTCTACTCTAAGTCTGGGTTTCCTTGTCTAAAAAATGGGGATAATAAAAGGCACCTGGGTGGCTTAGTCGGTTGAGCGTCTGACTTCGGCTCAGGTCATGATTTTGCTGGGTTTGTGAGTTTGAGCCCCGCGTCGGGCTCTGTGCTGACAGCTCAGAGCCTGGAACCTCCTTCAGATTCTGTGTCTCCTCCTCTCTCTGCCCCTCCTATGCTCATTCTCTGTCTCTCTCTGTCTCTCAATAATAAATAAACGTTAAAAAAAATTTTTTTTAAATGGGGATAATAATAAACACCTGGTTTTCTAGGGTTATTAGAATGACCATGAAATGAAAATGCTCAGCACACCAGTAGATGCTCAATAAATGACAGCAATTACTATCATTACCCTGATCTGTGCAGAGGGTGGGGGCCTGTGGAATCCAGATTATGGAGGTCAGGGCTAGAGACTGAGGAAGGCTTAAGACCACGGTGGAAGTGCCAGATGTGGCCTTGTCTCTGGCTGGGGGGCCGAGGGGGTGTCCCAGGAAAGCCGCACCCATTTCCGCCTTCTAGCCCCAGTGACCAGTTGGCCACCCACCTTGCTCACTGAATTCATTGTCTTCTGTCTCCATCTGCTCTTCATCCTCGTCACTGTCATAGTTATAGTTGGGGTCGTGCTTCATGTACTGGAGGCAGAGGCTGGTCACATTGGGCACATGAGGACCCATCTCCTTGGGGCATCTGTTGGGGTGGGAGTGGGGAGGCTCTGCTGGACAGGCAGGACAGGGTAGCAGGTGGGCCCAGTGGTGAGTCCTGAGATCTTAGTGCTTTGAGGCCAGCATCCTGTCCCACCCCTTCCCCACCAACTTCCCAAAGAAACCGTGGGCCCCCCTCTCCTGGCACCCGTACTGCACCTACTTCCTCAGGAAGGCCTCAAAGGCCTGGAGGCAGGACTCCCGGAGCTCATCGTCATCCAGGTTGCAGAATTCCTCCACCAGGGGCATCAGGCGGTCCAGGTGGGCCCCTAGAGAGCCAGGTGCATCACTGAGGGCAGGCCAGACCCATCCCCAGGCTCCCTCAGCCCACAGCACTCAGCTAGTCCCTGCACCTGCAGCCCTGGCCACTGCAAACTCAACTCAGCAGCTTCAGAGTTGAGCAGATGTGGGTTCTAGCCTTGTCTCTGCCACCTATGACCTATGCAACCTTGGACACAGCACAACACTTCTCTGAGCTTCATCTACTCATCTTCCCAGTAGGGACAGCAATGCCTACCAGGCAGAGATTTTGTGAAGATTAATGACATGTTGCAGATAAAGAGCTCCACCTAAGTCTTGGCACAGGGGAGGCACTCAAGTAGCATCTGTTGTTGAAACTATTATTCATGCCCTCCTCTTATTTCCTGCACTAGGTTGTAGCCCTGGGTGGGAAAAACAGAAATGCAAGCACTGCCCTTATGCACCAGGCAAGAGGTGCCCACCTCTTTAAAGGGTTCTGTCCCAGCCCTTCTCCAGTCACACCCTTTCTCATTTTCCTGCCCAATTGACCATGAACCCTAGTCTGACCCTGTGCAGACATCCTTGTTGGGTTCATACTCCCAAGAGTGACCAACAGGTAGCTGTTGTTTGAGAGAAGATGTGGACAGAGCATGGACTTCAGCCTGTGTTCCCCATGTGTGTTCATAAAGTCCCCCAGAGTGAGAGAGCCAGAGAGGAAGGAGGGGTAGACTGTGGCCAACTCCACCCACACTGCCTTGTTCCAGCCCAGAACTCTGACGTGCTTGAAGATAAATTCAACCCCGACTGCAGGATTCCATTTCTATAAAGCTAACCTCTGGTGACAGAAAGCAGATCAGTGCTTGCCTGGAGTGGGGCAGAGGGAGGGTCAGACTGGAAAAGGGCACAGAGAAACTTTGGGGGGTGATGGAAATGTTCTGCACCTTTATTGCTGTAGTAATTTCACAGCTGTACACATAGGTCAAAACACACCCAATTGTACACGTTAGATAGTGCAGTTTACTGTATGTACCTTATCCCCCAGCAAAAATTTTTAAAAATTCAAACCCAGCTTATAGATTGTTACTATAGCATATCTGTCAAAGTAGGACGATAGAACATATTGTATTTAAGTTTGGTGGCATGATTTACAATTACCCGGGAGACTCATAACAAGTAGGTAAGGCTCAGAAGCGTGTGGAGCTCAGGGCCCACCCACTGCCTCTCAAGCTCCGCCCTCCCCCTTTGAGATGTTAGCCATGCTCCCTTACCTAGGAGGTGGCTGACACTCCGGCCCCACCCCTCTCCCCAGTTCCGACCCTGCCTGAGCCACACCCCCTTACCTAGGCTGCAGTCCGCCCCAGGCCCCGCGGCATCTCCCCACTTCGGCCCCGCCCCCTTACAGAGGGGCTCCACCCCCTTACCGAGACGGTGGCCTGCCTGTCGGCCGACGCTACCCAAACACTGGATCAGAGTGCGGATCGCGGCGGGGCTGGCGGGCGCACGCGGGCCGGGCAGCCGATCCAGCAGGTGGTCAGCGAGCTCCACGAAGAGGTCGGTGCTGCAGGCGGCCGCCAGGTGGCCGAGTGCCCCGACTGCCCGCTTGCGCACGGCCAGGCGTGGGCTGCTCAGCTGCGGCAGCAGACAGTGCAGGAGGCTGGCATGGAAGGCACCCAGAGGGGCGCCCAACCTGGGGAGTCGGAGGGGACGTCGGACGGGGCCCACCCAGAGGGCAACCTGGGCCAGGCAGCTCTCCTTCCCCCAATACTCTCCTGACCTCCTCGCCAGAATTATGACAACCCAATGGGCCTTGGTATAAGGAAAGGCACCCTGCAACTGTGTGGAGTAATTATTTATTCTTATTACACAAGAGAAGGAGAGGGGAGGGACTTTCTCAAGACCACTCAGCCAAGAAATACAAGGCCAGGAGTTGAATCCAAATGTCCAGGTTGCCAGCCTGGGGAGAAGGCCTGATGGTAATAGAGTTTGGGTGTCTCCAGTGAGGCTGATTTCCTTGGGAGTCTGGGCTTTGCCTCTAGGCACACTCTCCAAATGCCCTGACCGTCCATCCCCTTTACTGAGATCACAGTAGTCTAAAACCTACCTCTGACCTGGTCACTCCTCTGCCTAACTCCTTCAATGGCTCTCCAGTGCCCTTTGGATAAGCTGAGCACTGAGATCAAGGCAAGAGGCAAAACCAGAGAATGCGCAGGTAGAATACAGCCCCTGCTCACTTCAGCAGCTTCTGTCCTCACCTCCAAACAGGCCTGTGCATTTTCTGTCCCACACATATCCTGAGACCTTTTCTTCTCTCACTCCACACAAGCACATTGACCTCACGCTCTCATATCCAGGCCAGCTCGCTGGATTTCATTTATTTATTTGTTCACCTACAATGTCATAGGGCCTGTGCTGGGAGCTCAGGTGAGCCTAGGGCCTGCCCTCATGGAGTCTTTGGTTGAGTGGGTGCCTCCCAGGCACTTCAGATTCAACATGCCCAAATGAATCCATCGCCTTCTTCCCCACACACCTGCTCCTTGTTCCCAGAGTGCACCCCACCACAGCCAATGGCCCTATGTCTGGGCCCCCACTTAGTAAAGCCAAACGCCTGGGTGTCATCTTTGAGTCTTTGCCCCTGACCCACTCCAAGTCTATTTCCCTGTGGAGTCTATCTACTAAATACAACCTGAGTTCACCTGCCTGCAGAAGCCTCCTAACCAGTCTCCTTGCCCATTCAACCCCTCCCATCCACCATGCACACTGCAGACAGGAAGAGGAGTCTGAAGCACACAAATATACACAAGGCATTCCTGGACCCCTGCCCTGACCACCACCCCACTCCTCACATATTCAGTGTGATCTAAGCTCTTGCCCAGCCCTCTCCACATTACACCCAAGCGCCACACCTATGTTGCACAACCCCCAGGACCCCTATGTCTTCTCCAGCCTCTGGGCCGAAGGCAGTCTCTCCTACCAGGGTCCCCTTTATGCCCACCCAATACTGGACAAGTCCTGCCCATCCTTGAAGGCTCAGCTAGCAGGACCCTCTCTAGGAAGGTTCCCTACCCCCATCCAGGTTAGGGGCTCCTCCTCTGAGCTCCTAAAGACTCTGCTCTTTTCCTTACTGTTATTCTTACTCTCCTTAGTTTATGTGTCTGTGAGCTCCTTCCTAGCAGTGCCCCAGACTCCTCCATCTCCACATTCCCAGTACCAGTTCAGCACCTGACATTTTTCTGGGTGGTGGAGTAGGTGCTCAAGTCCTAAAGGGTGAATAAATGGTTTTAAAATGTGCAATACAATTTAAAATACAGGCCCAACAAAAATAGACACTCAGATCAATGGAACAGAACAGAGAACCCAGAAATAGACCCACAAACATATGGCCAACTAATCTTTGACAAAGCAGAAAAGAATATCCAACGGAGTAAAGACAGTCTTTTCAGCAAGTGGTGCTGGGAAAACTGGACAGAGACATGAAAAATGAACCTGGACCACTTTCTTACACCATACACAAAAATAAACTCAAAACAGATGAAAGACCTAAAATGTAAGACATGAAACCATCAAAATCCTAGAGAAGAAAGCAGGCAAACACCTCTTTGACCTCGGCCGCAGCAACTTCTTACTCAACATGTTTCTGGAGGCAAGGGAAACAAAAGCAAAAATGAACTATTGGGACCTCATCAAAATAAAAAGCTTCTGCACAGCAAAGGAAACAATCAGCAAAACTAAAAGGCAACCAACGGAATGGGAGACAATATTTACAAACGACACATCAGATAAAGGGTTAGAATCCAAAATCTTTAAAGAACTTATCCAACTCAACACCCAAAAAACAAATGATCCAGTGAAGAAATGGGCAGAAGACAGGAATAGACACTTCTCCAAAGACATCCAGATGGCCAACCGGCACATGAAAAAATGCTCAACATCTCTCATCATCAGGGAAATACAAATCAAAACCACAATGAGATATCACCTCACACCTGTCAGAATGGCTAACATTAACAACTCAGGCAACAACAGATGTTGGTGAGGATGCGGAGAAAGAGGATCCCTTTTGCACTGCTGATGGGAATGCAAACTGGGGCTGCCACTCCGGAAAACAGTATGGGGATTCCTCAAAAAATTAAAAGTAGAACTACCTTACGACCCAGCAACTGCACTACTAGGTATTTTTCCAAGGGATACAGGTGTGCTGTTTCAAAGGGGCACATGCAGCCCCATGTTTATAGCAGCACTATCAATAATAGCCAAAGTATGGAAAGAGCCCAAATGTCCATTGATGGGGGAATGGTAAAGATGTGGTATATATATATATATATATATATATATATATATATATATATACACACACACACACACAATGGAGTGTTACTCGGCAATCAAAAAGAATGAAATCTTGTCATTTGCAACTATGTGAATGGAACTAGAGGGTATTATGCTAAATGAAATTAGTCAGAGAAAGACAAATATCGTATGACTTCACTCATATGAGGACTTTAAGATACAAAACAGATGAACATAAGGGAAGGGAAGCAAAAATAATATAAAAAGAAGGAGGGGGACAAAACAGACTCTTAAATACAGAGAACAAACTGAGGGTTGCTAGAGGGGTTGTGGGTGGGAGGAGGGGCTAAATGGGTAAGGAGCATTAAGGAAGACACTTGGGGTTAGCACTGGGTGTTATACATAGGAGATGAATCACTGGAATCTACTCCTGAAATCATAATTGCACTATATGCTAACCAACTTGGATGTAAATTAAAAATAAATAAACAAACAAAGGCTCAGCTATATCACCCCAGGTTCTGCCATTTACTGTTACCTTGGTGCTGACAGTGACTTTGGGCAGAGACAGAGACTACAGAATTGAGACGAAGGAGTTCTCCTTCCTAGGGCTGCCAGGACAAGTAAGGGACCCCAAGCACAGAGCATGGTGTGCAGTGAGTGCCGGCTCTGTGGATTTGAGTCCCTCTCTGTCCCCTCGCCACCGTCTCCCGGTCTTCCTTGCCCAGGGTGGCCGCCTGTACCTGCTCAGCATGTCAGAGAGGATGTCCAGGGCTTCCAACTGCACAGCCACATCCTCTTGCTGGGCAATGGCACTGGTGAGCTGGCCGGTGATCTTCCGGCACACGTTGGTAGCCAGGCCAGAGCCTGCACGGAGCAAAAGCATAGCACAGTGAGGCTAGGGCTGGCTTCCACTTCTGGTCAGCCTTTGCTGTCATTATGTTCCTGAGCTCACATTCCTGAGAATCCTGCTGACCCTACATGGTCCAAGGTTTGACCCAGAGTCTGAAAGAACTAAAGGGGGTTGGCTAAGGAAGCTGAATTGATGGCTGACCTGTTGGCTGATTCACCCCATATCCAACCCCTCTGCCTTCTACCTTCTAACTAAGGAGGCAGGAGAAGCTCCTTTCCTAAATGCTCTTGCTCTTAGCAGGGGCCAAGTGACCATGTTTTGGCCAGTGAGCTATAGGTAGAAGACTTCTGAGGGCTTCTGGAGAAACATGTGCTTTCCTTATAAAAGACAAAAGACACAGGCAGAGACCTCACCCTGTCCTAATTGACCTGCTAAATGAATTGCTACAAAAGTGGAATGGCTGATCTCTCCAGAATTATGTGAGAAAAGCAACACTGTACTTCTTCAAGCTGTCATTAGATTTTGTTACTCGAAGCTAAAGCATTCCTGACACAGAGCCATGAAGTTAAACAGAGCTGGGTCTGAATTCTCTGCCACCTACTAGCTGGCTGGTTTTAGGTAAATCCCTTCAACTCTCTGAGCCCCAGTTTCTTAACTGTAAAGTAGCACAAATGATGATAGTGCCTAATCTCTGGGGCCTGGGTACCTGTGGCTGCAGGGGGGAGCTCCGACAGGACAGTCTTGAGGCCGATGCCAGCGATGTCTCGGAGCTGCTCCTTATCTGACCGCATGTTGGCACAGAGGGCATCCACGATGGTCTCCACCTGGTACTCCTTCACTTTGCCCACCAGAGGACCCAGGCTGAGTAGGGAGAGAGGGAGGGATGGGGTCCAAAAGCCCCAGGCTCAGCCTGAGTCACGCTGCTCCTTAGGGTCCCCTCAGGCCCATAGGGCCACATGTGCTGAGGAAAAGGCTCCAGATCGACAGGGGACTCCCTATTTTGCCAGAAGGAGAGGCACCCTATTGCTCTGCCAACATCATTCCTGGCACCTCCCAAACCTGCACCACCTCCTGGGTTTTGCATCTCAGTATATGGCCAAACCAGTGAACCCAGTAACCTCAGCTGGAAACCAAGGAATGCCTGAGAGCAGCAGTTCTCAAACTTGAGCGTGTATGAGAATCTGCTGAAGGACTTGTTAAAACTGACTTCTGGGCCCACCCCAGATGTTCAGATTCAGAAGGTCTAGATGGGGCCTGAAAATTTACATTTCTAGTAAGTTCTCAGTAGATGCTGACACTGGTGGTCCAGGGACCACACTTCAAGAACCTCTGCCTTAGAGCATTGCTTTGCCTATTGTAGTCACAGATCAGCATCATGAGTGTCACCAGCATCACCCGGAACTTGTCAGAGACGCAGAATCTCAGGTCCTACCCTAGGGCTACTGAACCAGAATCTGCATTTCAACAAAGGCCCCAGGTGATTTAAATCCACATTGAATTTTAAAAATAGCTACACTAGACATACCAGTTCTCAGCCTTAACTGTGCATTGCCATCACCTGGGACCTTTAAAAAATTGTCACCTGGGTGCTAGCCCCAGAGAATCTGAGTTAATTGGTTTTCAGGTGTGGCCTGGACATTGGCAGGGTTGTTTTTTTTTTTTTTTTTGCCTTTTTTTTAATTCCCTAGGTGATTCTACTGTGCCATTAAGGTTGAGAACCTCTGACCTAAATGAGTGGTTCTGAGATGTTGGTGTTCATTAGAATGCAGATTCCCAGGTGCTGCCTTCTCATCTGCCTACCTCAGCCTCCTCTCCCCACCCCTCCCAGTCCTGAATCTGAATCCCTGGGGAATACATAGCTTCAACAAGGGTCCCAGGATACTCCAATGCATACCAGTTTGCAAACCCTGACTCTCTTGATGTTTTTCTCCATCAGTTCCTCCATCTAAGTAATCATAGGGTTCCCGTTTCCACCTCCCATAGTTCCTGATTGGGGTGCAGTGCCCTCAGGGGTGTTCTGGAAATTTATGGGGGCCTTTTTTGGTCATTGTAACTAATAAGATGTCGCTTCTGGCTTTTATTTTGGGGGTGGGGGGTGGCTGGGAAAGACAATATTGCAAAACAGAACATGTTTCACATCCTGCTGGATGTGTTCTAACATCCCACTGGGCATTCGTATAGGAAAAATAAAACCTTTCTATAATTATCTGAGTCCAAAATCTACTTTCAATTTACATATAAACACAAAGTACTTTTTATACTATTTTAATAGACTCTAAATTTTCCAAGCATATAATTGTGTAGGTAAATTAAAGGAAGACTGTACTTGGTTTTTTGGGAAACTACCAGGAGATGTTCACCGTTTCAGAAAATCTTGTCACTAAGAGCAACGCTGCTTGTGGTATCGGAGTCCCCAGCATCCATACCTGTCTCTACCTACCAGCTGCCATGGCACCCACAATGAGCCTACATTTAGAACAGGCTTCTCATGACTTTATCACTTCAGTCAACGGGCCCAAGCATTTACATACCGAACACATGCTACTGTGTTACTGGTTCTGCTACTGGAAAACCACCATCCACCCTATCTTATCGCTACTGCATGGCCAGAGGGATGCTTCCAGACGACAAACATGACCACGTCATGTTCCTGCATAAAACTCTACTGAATTCCCTCTGCTCTTAGGATCAAATTGAAATTCATTAAGACGACCCAGAATGCCTGGGCTCAGCTCACAGAGTTCGAGAGGCAATGCCCCAATTCTCATTGACCCCTGCCATTCCTCAATCCTCCACCTACACACACGTGTGCCCTGCACATACCTCATCTTGCTTTTTTAGCTCTAAAGGTACTCTCCACGGTCTCAGGACTGTAACCTCATAGTGCCGAGGGCAAAGACTTTTGGGGCCCCGTCCCTTCAGCTCTCACCACTCTTCTGCATGCCAACATGACCTTCCAGCTGCCAGCACCTGCATCTGTACCTCAGGGCTTTCTCTGGCTGGAGGCGTCATGGAATACATAACCCTCCATGCTACCTTGGGAACAGCCTCAACAGGACTTGACAGCTGGCGGGTGGAAAACTCCATAGGGCGTCCACTACAACTGTGTCCCAAAGGCCCCCAGTAGGGCTAAGCTCCATCTGCCCACAGCAGTATCTTGCTTGCTATTTCACATCTTATTGATTTTCTTCCTTCCCTACCTCATTTCCCTATTCTCCTACTGGAGTTTTCTGAGATCACTTCCCAAATAAACTTACACTTGAATCCTTGTCACCGGGTCGACTTCTGGGGAAATCCAGACCACGGCACTGTTCACCTCCTCTGGGCCTTCAAGAGCTGCTCAGCAACTATTCTATCAGAAGCTGCACCCCAAAGAGGCAGGGATCCCTGGGGTTCTGTCACACCTGGCCTTGTCCCATCCATACCGAGGCCAAAACTCACCACTTGACGGCCAGGTTCTGCACCTCGCCATTCTTGTCCTCCAGGAGCCTGAGCAGCATCTTTACCACCTTGCGCTCACTGTCCTCGTCCAGCTGGATGGAGTCCTTCTGCAGCTCTGACATCAGGTCACTGGTGGCCATGAACCTGGGCATGAGGGCAGAGGAGGATTACTGAGCAGCTCCAGGCCCCCAGTAATTTGGGAGGTATCTCAGCATTCCCCCAGAAGCAAACCTTGATACAAAGATTCAAGGGCAAGTAGATTATCTGCACTGTAGGCATGGTCGGGCTACAAGGAGACCCATGTGTAAGGCACCAGCTGCCACATGGTGGCAGACTATGAGTGGTACAGCACCCTGGCCAAATGCTGAGCGCTTTGAGGTTGGTGGCTCCTGCTTCTGCCATTTATGAAAATGTGAACTTGGGCATGTCACTTCACCTCTCAGAGCCCTAGTTTACCTGTCAGAAAAAAAAAGGGGGGGATAAGAATAGCACCTGCCTTGCGGGGTTATATGAAAGTTAAAATGAAAGAACGTATGTGATGGACTTAGCATACAATGAGCATTCAGTAAGTAGCACTTCATTATAATGGCATGTTACATCATTCACCTCTCATTCATGCTAGAAGGTCGAACAGACACCTCTCTACCAGACAGGTGGAGTGGGGCTAGCCCTGCCCACCCCCACCTCAGAGAACCCACTCAGCCCCTGCCTTTAGACCAGTGGTTCTCAAACTCTAGCTGGCATCAGAATCACCCACAGGGCTTGTTAGACACTGCTGCTGGGCCCCACCCCCAGGGTTTCTGGGATCAGGTCTGAGACGGGGCCCAAGAATTTTCATCTCTAACAAGTTCCTGGGGGTGGGGACCCTACCCTGAGAACTACTGCACTAAGCCATGCTGATGGGCCACAAGCACATCTTAGACACTAGTGTCAACAGCTGACCAGTCCACAGCCATGGCTCCTTAGTCCAGGGTGGGCATCAGAGCCAAGTGCTGCCCACCCACAGGTGGGCAGATCTGTGCAGCCTGATGCTGTGTCCCGGGGAATGAAAACTGCAGTGGGAGTCTTGAGTTGGAAGGCCATGAGCTGGGGCTGCAAGGGCATCATGGAGCACTGCTCCTGCCAAGATTAAGAAGGCAGAGCAGCCTTCCGCTGGCAGCCCTCAGCTGTGTCCACCTTGCAGATGTTTTTCAAAAATCTGATTTATCAGCATTTGGGAAACTGGGAAAGTTGATGTAAAAGTCGTGATTTCCAGATTCTCTTGAAAATAGAGTATTTGGATACAACTGGGCCAACATCCCCTGGTGACAATAACTGGCTGGTCAAGGCATGGCTGCCCTCATTAGGTAGGACACTCTCTCCAGTCCACCAGGTTCCCACCAGGCCCACTGCACCTGTTCACTGGCTCCCGCAGGCACTTATGAGGACAGACTGGAGAAGGCCAGAGCGGCAAGGAGAGATGCGGCAAAGTCAGGGCCAGACAGTGGCAGCCCCAGAGAAAGCCTCCAGCTTTTGGTGACCCACCAGGCCACTCTGCCTCCTCACACCAGCCTTGCTTTTGGGCTTGAGCTTGCTCTGTTAACAAGAGCCTCCCCCACCCCTCCCAAGCCTCCTGTGGCAAAATCGATCACAGTCGGGATTCTAGCCTCATCTTTGCAGGTTCAGACATGCTGCATGATGTCATGGGGAGGCCCCCAGCGCCCTGTTACTGGGAAGGCACTGGTCTTTGTCACTGCTGTTTATTTTTAACAGCTGGGATTAGCCTCAAGCTGCTGAAAGGAAGGAGGCTGGGCTGGAGGCCAGGAGGGAGTGGCAGGACTGACTGTGCCCACCTCTGGGCCTCCTCACTGCAGATGCAGCCAAGGTAAGATGAAGAAGGTTTGCAGTTGAGCCAGGCCAAGGTGTGGGGTAGGCACATGCATTCCTAGGTCTGCCCAGCTGAGGGGACATTCCGAGATGGCAGCCAGGATCTCTAAGCTGCATTTCTGCTGCAGCTCATGGTGACCCAGCTCACCCTGGAAACTGAAGGAATGTGTTCCTTTGCCCAAGATGAGCCTCCTGCCCCCCCTCTTTCTTCTCTGTTGAACTCCTATTCGACTGTCAAGGGCCCAGCTCAAATGGCCCAGCCTCAGGGATGACTCCTCTGACCACCGTGCCCTATCCCCAACCCACAGTCTCTAATCATGCTTGACTCCCCTGGATAGATTTCTGTGAGAGCACTCTGCACTCCTACAGCACTCCTCAAACTTCATTACAAGCTTGGTCACCAGTGTGTCTCCTCATTAGATTGTGAACTCACAAGGGCCCATCGTGTTCATCCCTGGGACTCCAGACTCAGCAAAGAATAGTTCTGGAGAGGGTCTGGGAGGCAGGGCGAGGGAAGGAGGGAAAGGAGAGAGAGAGCCAGCCCCTGACAGCCAAGCAGCGTGTGGAAACCCGAACTCAGAAACCAACCGTTCCGAGAGATGCCTCAGCATTTCAAACACCCCCGAGTTCCTGCAAATACCCGGCTCACAGAGAAAGAAAGCCGTATTGTGTACATGGATGTGGTGGTGGCAGTGGGGGATGTAAAGCATGTAATTTGGTAGATAAGAGCTTTAGCACTGAAGTTTGGCTTCATTTATTCTAGGTGAACTTAGGCAACTGACCCCTCTCTAGAGTCTCATTTTTCCCACCTATGAAAGGGGAATATTCTTTGCTCCACTTCATAACATCCTTGGGAGGTTTCTTTTTTTTTTTTTTTTAATTTTTTTTTTTCAACGTTTATTTATTTTTGGGACAGAGAGAGACAGAGCATGTATGGGGGAGGGGCAGAGAGAGAGGGAGACACAGAATCGGAAACAGGCTCCAGGCTCTGAGCCATCAGCCCAGAGCCTGACGCGGGGCTCGAACTCACGGACCGCGAGATCGTGACCTGGCTGAAGTCGGATGCTTAACCGACTGTGCCACCCAGGCGCCCCATGGGAGGTTTCAATAGGACAACCAGCTCTTCGCATGAGGCAGATGGGAAAACCAGGCTCAGAGGGGCTGTAGGAGCTGTCCAAGGACACACAGCAAGTTGGGAAGAGTCTCCGCCCACCAGTCAGTTCTCCCTGCTCCTCAACAATTACTATTATGTTTTCAAAAAATGATTTGGGAATTCCTGCAAGACCCCCCAGTTTATCCATCTGGCTGCTGGAGTCTGAGTGGGAACTGAGCAGCCTCCTGCCCAAAGAGGGACAACATGGATCAAAGGTTTCCTTCACCCTGCCTGGGACCCCCACTTGCTGTCGCCACCTGCCTCCAGAAGCCAGAGGACACAGTTTCAGTTTCATTCCAGAGAAATCCTAGAGGCAACTCAGCTGAAATACTCTGCCACATGGGCACCTGGACAGTTGGTCAGCAGGACCCAGCCTTCCTGGTATTTGGACTTTAAAAATAGACACCATCCTCATATGCTTGGGTGGTTTTAAGTGTTCTCAGGCAGAGCAGACTGAAAGGGCTTCTCTGGCTCTAGATGGCAGGGCCAACTCCCTCTCTTGGAGACTGGACCTGGGGCCCAAGAGACAGTGGTGCAAATCCCCTCGGCCACTAGCCGACTATGCGACCTTGGGCAAGTCACTTCATCTCGCCAAGCCTCTGAAGAACAGGAAAGACAATCATACCACCCAGGCAGAGGGGCAGACTGACTGAGACTGCACTGGACAGCACAGCAGAGAGCCTGGGACCCAGAAAACATTCACTGAGCACCTTCTGTGTACCTCGAACAGACTCTGGGATGCAAAAAGGAAACACACAGGCCTGGCACAGGGGCTAGAAGTGATGCAGTAGAAACATGGGGCGGGGAAGGTGCTGTGGGAGCCCAGGGGAAGTGCCCAACCCTGCCTGGGTGTCAGGAGGCATCCCAAAGAGGTGACAAAAGAGTAGGGGTGAGCCAGGTGAAAGAAGGAAAGAAAGAAGGAAAGAAAGGGAAAGAAGGAAAGAAAGAGTGGGCAGAGGGCATGGCAGGTTTCTGATGTGCATAAGTAACGATTTATTAAACACTTACCTGGTGCCAGCCACTAATCTAGGCATTGCACATGTTATTAACTCTTTTCATACACACACCAACCCTCTGAGGTGGGTTCTATTATCATCCCATCTTATAGAAACAGAAATTGAGGCTCAGAAGTCCACAGTCACACAGCCAGTAAGTCGCTGGGGCCAGGGTCTGAATCCAGCACTGTGTTCTAAAGCTCTACTCAGAGGCACTTGAGGGGTGCTGAGGATTGGGTGTCAGGAGAGGGCAGGAGCCAGACCAGGAGAACAGGGCCTCAGTCTCCTCACCTGTCAGAGGGCTGGAATCAGATGGCCTTGCTGAGATCTCAGTTTCTGGCTTAAGACTGACCTGGATTTGGACCCCACATCCTCCACTTCATAGCTCTGTGACTGCAACTAGCCCCTTCATGACTCTGAGCCTCCATTTCCCTATCTGTAAACTGGGGATAAACTGACAGAATGTTCAATAAGTGGGTTATGTTGGTCTCTGTGGGCTCCTTTTAGCTCCCAGGGTCCAGAACTGGCTGTGTGACCAGGGCCAATCCCTTTGGCCTCCAGGGGCCTCAGTTTCCCCCTGAGGATGAGGGGGTTGGACAAGAGGTTTCCTCCTTTCTTTTCAGCTCTGTTCCTGTGTGGCTCAGAGATGTCTAGTGAAAGGGGAACAATGATAAGGGGAGTGGCACCCAAACCCTAAAAGCCCCCACCCCAACCATCACCTACCAGTGCCTGCAAAGCCACTCAGCCCAGCCCTCCTTAGGGCTGTGTCAGAGCAAGCCTGGAAGGGGAGGGGAGGAGAGAAGATGCCCTGATGAAGTGCAGGGAGGAGGCCTGGGATGACTCTGAAGAGAAGAGGGCGGTGCTGAGGGTATCCATGGAAAAGTCATTCCCCGGGTCGTGGGCCCGACAA
Organism: Prionailurus bengalensis; assembly: GCF_016509475.1. Lineage (NCBI taxonomy): Eukaryota > Metazoa > Chordata > Mammalia > Carnivora > Felidae > Prionailurus > Prionailurus bengalensis. Next base: position 53,987,095 of record NC_057348.1, on the reverse strand, counting down.
GGGACTGAGTTCCAGTGCCAGGAAGAAGAGGCAGGCGCTGGGATGCCCAAGGAGGGGCTGAGGGCTTCACCGTGGGTTGAAGCGGGGGGCCTGGGCGCATCAGCCACGGGGAGAGACGAGGGCTGGGCAGAGGAGAGGAGGCAGAGGAAAGGTGCAGAGGGGCGGAGCCGGGGCTCCGCCGATCAGGGGACGGTGGCAGGGGTCGAAGCGCGCACGGTGGGAGATGAAGCTGGGACTGTAGAAAGGGCAGGGCAGCGACGAGGGAAACAGGGAAGCCGGGGAGGCGGACGCGGGGGTCAGGGGAGGGGTGGAGCTTTACGCGGGGAGAGGGGCAGGGGCTGCACGCTCGTGGGGGAAGGGCCGGCGCGACCGGAGGCGAAGAAGGCCCGGGTTTCAGTGGAAGGCGGAGAGACTGGGGGCCGGGCAGCGGGACGCACCTGAAGTCCTTGTCGCTGGACGTCATCTTCTCCAGGAGACTGGAGATGTGGAAGGCGGCGGTGCTCATGGTGGCTGCACGCCGCGGGGCCGGCCGGCGGGAGGGAATATGGCGGCGCGGGCGCCCCCTCCCCCGCCTCGCGGCGCGGGCTGCGCTCACCGGACAGAAATAGCAGCCCCCGCCCCGCCCTGGTGGCGCTGCGCTCGCGCCTGGGCCGGGGCCGCCGCGGCAAGCGGAAAGGGGCCTGCGAGAGGTTCTATGGTCTGCTCCCGGGCACCAGCCACTGCTTCGTGCGTGGCCCAGACCGACTTGCACACCTCCAGAGACGGGGAGCTCACCACCTTTCACCGGTAAATTCCTCCTGATTCCTATGGGTCCCGACTCTGGTTGCGTGGCACTCGCGTGGGATCAGAGAGTCTCAGGTTCAGATCCCAATTCTCCTGGCCAAATTACTTCACGTCGAGCCTCAGCTTTTTCATCTGTAGGCATTCAAGCAACAAGAGCTGCTATTGTGGGTCAAACCAACCAAAGCACTTCCACCCCCACCCTACTCCTCATGTGGCCTGCCTCAGAATCAGGCAGGAGCTGAAGAGTGTACCTAGTCACCAGGTCCCTTGCGTGCTATCTCCAGTCTTCAGGCCACAGGGTAAGTTTCTTCATTTTATAGAGATGCAGCTGAGACCCAGAGAAGCGTAGAGACTTACTAAGTGTGGAACAGCCAATGGATCTGAGATGAAATCTGGACAGACCCTAAATCTTTCAATGCCTTGCGCAACAATCCTTCAATGAAGCTGCCCACGCCTTCTTCAGTTAGGTACAAGCCCAGGGTTGGAGGATATGTAGGAGTACGAGAGAGCCCTATGCCTTTTTAAACAGCCAAGAGGCTGCTGGCTCTCAAGAAAGGGAGGCTCAACTGAGCGCCTCGGTGGCTCGGTTGGTTGGGCATCCGAATTTGGCTCTGGTCATGATCTCTGCGTTTGTGGGTTCGAGAGCCCTGTAGGCCCCTTGGGGCTCTGCACTAGAGGTGCAGAGCGTGCCTGGGATTCTCTCTCTCTCTCTCACCCTCTCTCACCCTCTCTCTGCTCCTCACGCATTTATGCTCTCTTGCTCTCAAAATAAATAAACTTAAAAAAAAAAAAAAGAAAGAAAGAAAAGGAGTAGCATGTGCTTCAGAGCAAAACAACACTGCATTCAAATTCCTGCTAGGTTGCTTCCTGGCTGTGTGGCCTTGGGATAATAACACAACTTCTCTGACCTATGTTTTTCTCCCTCATAAGATAAGGATTAAAAACATCTTTTTTAATAGAGATATTAAAAAGATATTTGGGGGCAGCTGGGTGGCTCTGTCGGTTGAGCCCCTGGCTCTTGATCTTGGCTCAGGTTGTGATCTCCATTGTTCATGGGAGTGAGCCTGTTAGGCTCTACGCTGACAGCCTTGGGATTCTCTCTCTCCCTCTCTCCCTGCACCTTCCCTGCTTCCCCCTTCCCCTCTTTCTCTCTCAAAATAAATTATATATATATATATATATATATATATATATGTATGTATATATGTATGTATATATATGTATGTGTGTGTATATATATGTATGTGTGTGTGTGTGTGTGTATATATATATATATATATATATATATATATACTTTTTTTTTTAAGAAAATGCAAACAGTGGAGAGGAGGGGCAGAGGGAGAATCTCAAACAGGTTCCACATTCATTGTGGAGCCCAAGGTGGAGGTTGACCCCACAACCCTGGGATCATGAACCAAGCTGAAATCAAGAATCTGATGCTCAATTGACTGAACCACCCAGGTGCCCCCAAAATATCTTTATTTTATTATATGCTCATTGGGTAGCTGGTTTCTAGGCCAGTGCTGTCTAGAGCAGAACTTTCTGGAATGTTGGAAATTTTCTTTGTCTGCACTATCCATTATGGTAGCTATTAGCCACAGGTGGCTATTGAGCACTTGAAATCTCACTAGTGTAACTAAAGAACTGAATTCTTTTTTTTTTTGTTTTGTTTACCATTCCTTCTGAGTGATTTTTTTTTTATGAAATTTATTGACAGATTGGTTTCCATACAACACCCAGTGCTCATCCCAAAAGGTGCCCTCCTCAATACCCATCACCCACCCTCTCCTCCCTCCCACCCCCCATCAACCCTCAGTTTGTTCTCAGTTTTTAACAGTCTCTTATGCTTTGGCTCTCTCCCATGCTAACCTCTTTTTTTTTTTTCCTTCCCCTCCCCCATGGGTTCCTGTTAAGTTTCTCAGGATCCACATAAGAGTGAAACCATATGGTATCTGTCTTTCTCTGTATGGCTTATTTCACTTAGCATCACACTCTCCAGTTCCATCCACGTTGCTACAAAAGGCCATATTTCATTTTTTCTCATTGCCACGTAATATTCCATTGTGTATATAAACCACAATTTCTTTATCCATTCATCAGTTGATGGACATTTAGGCTCTTTCCATAATTTGGCTATTGTTGAGAGTGCTGCTATGAACATTGGGGTACAAGTGGCCCTATGCATCAGTACTCCTGTATCCCTTGGATAAATTCCTAGCAGTGCTATTGCTGGGTCATAGGGTAGGTCTATTTTTAATTTTCTGAGGAACCTCCACACTGCTTTCCAGAGCGGAAGAACTGAATTCTTAATACTATTTACTTTTAATGAATTTAAATTTATTTTTTATTTTTTTTAATGTTTATTTTTGAGAGACAGAGAGAGACAGAGTGCAAGCGGGGAGGGGCAGAGAGAGGGAGACACAGAATCCAAGCAGGTCCAGGCCCTGAGCTGCCAGCACAGAGCCCAACACGGGACTCGAACTCACGAACCATGAGATCATGACCTGAGCTAAAGTCAGACGCTTAACTGACTGAGCCACCCACGTGCCCCTGAATTTAAATTTAGCTACCTGTGGCTAGTGGCTACCATAGGGGCAAATGCAGTTCTAGACAGTAGGAACATAGCAGGGGACTAGACACACAGCTCCTGACCCTTGAAGACCTTATATTCTAATGGAGCATATGAGTATTAAAAAAGTAAGTGATCACATCAGAAAATAGGGGCTCCTGGCTGGCTCATTCGGTAGAATGTGTAACTCCTGATCTCAGGATTGTGAGTTTGAGTCCCACTTTGGGTGTAGAGATTGCTTTTAAAAAATCTTAAAAAAAAAATAAAAAGAAAAGACAAAGGGGTGAGAGAATAGAGATGTATGGAGGGGCAACTTTAGCTAAGGTGGTTGGAGAAGACCTTTTTGAGGAAGAGATATTTGGGTTAAGACTTAAACAGATGGGAAGGAGACAGCTGGGCAAAGATTTGAGGGAAGAGCTTATCAGACAGAGGAACAGTAAGGACAAAGGTTCTGAGGCAGGAATGAGCCGGATGTATTTAAGAAAAGGCAATGACTGGGGTGCCTGGGTGGCTTAGTTGGTTGAGCATTCGATTTTGTCTCGGGTCAAGGTCTTGTGGTTCATGGATTCGAGCCCTGCATTGGGCTCTCTGCTGTCAGCACAGAACCTACTTTGGACCCTCTGTCCCTCTCTCTCTGCCCCACCCCCGCTCACATGTGCTGTTTTTCTTTCTCTCAAAAATAAACATTGAGAAAGAAAGAAAGAAAGAAAGAAAGAAAGAAAGAAAGAAAGAAAGAAAGAAAGAAAGAAAGAAAGAAAGAAAGAAAAGGTAATGGCTGGAATGTGCTCACTCCCCTACTGGAAGAGGAGAGGTCAGAGAGGTACCTGGTTAGGGGCCAGATCATTCACAGCCTTTCAGGCCAAGGTGAGAAGGTGGGTTTTATGTTGGAGCACTAGGGAGCCACTGGAAGGTATTAAGCAAGGAGATGAGGTGACTGGTTTATGTTTTTAAAAAGCTCTCTCTGGCTGCTAAGCAGTCGTGCAGTCATGATTAATAGTGGTCTGCATCAGAGGAGCGGTGTTGAAGGTGGGAAGAAACGGACAGATCCTGAATGTATTATAGAAACAGAATGTAGCAGCTTTGCTGAAGGATTGGATGTGGACATGAGAGGGAGGAGAAATTATAGGCGTTTAGCTGGAGCAGCTGAGAAGATATTGATGCTTTTTATGAGGATGAGGGAATCAAGGGAAGGAACCCTTTGCAAGAAAGGAGGACTTAAGATCTTTGCATTGATCTGTTGTCTTGGAGATGCCCACAAGGCATCCAAGGAAAGATGTCATATTGACAATTGGATACACCATTTGCATGGGGGGAGAGCACTGGGTCAGAGTTAGAGATCAAGGGAAGGTTTTCACACAGAGATGGTGTTCAAAGTGATAGGTGTGTACAAGGATGGACAACATTAAGTGTTACCAAGGATGTGCAATAAATAGAACTCTCATATGGTGCTGGTAGGTGCTTTAAATTGATGCAGCTACAATGGAACACTGCTTGGTGATATTTATAAAAGCTAATAAGCATGTATCTACCTTGACATACCCACACAAGAGCGGGGTTCAAACTCACAAACTGCAAGATCATGACCTGAGCTGAAGTCCAACACTTAACCAACTGAGCCACCCAGTCACCCCCCAAATTCCCACTTTAAATAGTTGATTTCTCAATTTCTTCTAGGAAATCTGTTCTTTTTTGCTTACTATATTTTTATATTATTACTAGGTGTGTACACATTTAAAATTATTATACATCATGGGGAAGTATTCCTTTTATCCTTTGTACTGATAATCTTTTTCCAAAATCATGCTTTTTGCCCTAAAGCCTATTTTGTCTGTAATAAATATAGTGATGCCTGTTTTATCTTGGTTAGAGTTATTTGACCTTTTTTTCTTCATGCTTTTCTTTTAAATCTTTCTGGAGGCTAATGTTTTGGGTATATCCCCTACAAACATTTTGAATTAATTTTAAACCTACCAAAAAGTCGTATATAAAGAAGAAAATAATAAAGGTCAGAACAGAAATAAGTGAAATAGAGAATAAAAAAGACAATAGAAAGGATCAATGAGGGGTGCCTGGGTGGCTCAGTGGGTTAAGTGTCTGACTTCAGCTTAGGTCAGGATCTCACAGTGAGTTCAAGCCCCGTGTCGGGCTCTGTGCTGACAGTGTGGAGCCTGAGAGACCTCTTCGGGTTCGGTGTCTCCTACTCTCTCTGCCCCTCCCCCACTCATTCCTTTACTCTCTCTCTCAGAAAGAAACATTAAAAAAAATTTTTTTTAAAGAAAGGATCAATGAAACCATTGATCTCTCTGATTGTTTTCTCTGAGGAGCTAAACAAAATTGACAAACTTTTAGCCAGAACAACCAAGAAAAAAAGAAGACTCAAATAAATAAAATCAGAAATGAAAGAGGAGATGTTACAACAGATACCACAGAAATACAAAGGATCATAAAAGAATGCCAACAAATTGGAAACCTAGAATAAATGCATAAATTCCTAGAAACACGCACCCTTCCAAGACAATCATGAAAAAATAGAATCTCTGAACACACCAATTACTAGTAAGGAGATTGAATCGGTAATCAAAAACCTCCCAAAAAACAGATGTCCAGGATCAGATCCTTCACTGGTGAATTCTACCAAACGTTTGAAGAATTAATACCAATCCTCAAACTCTTCCAAAAAATAGAAGAGGAGCCCTCCCCAAAAGTTACAAAATAGTATGGAGTTTCCATGTATCCTCTCATCTTCCCCTAATGTTAGACCTTACATCACCATGTTACAACGATCAGAATGAGGAAATTAATACTGGTACAACACTATTAACCAAACCTTACATGGATTTCACTAATTTATCCAGGAATGTTCTTTTCTAGTTCCAGGATCCAATCCAGGTTCCCACATGACATTTAGCTGTCATCTCTCTTTAGTGTCCTCCAACAGGTGACTGTTCCTCTTTCTCTTGTTTTTCATGACGTTCACCCTCCGGAAGAGAATTGGTCAGTTATTTTATGGAATGTCCCTCAATTTGGGTTTGTCTAAGGTTTTCTCATTTTGGGGGCAGGGATACAACAGATGTAGTGTTATGTATGCTCTTTTCGGTTCATCTTATCAGGGGCTTCATTATGTCCATATGTCTTATGATTGGTGATGTTAACCCTGATCATCTGGCTAAGCTGTGATCATTAAACTGGGTTTTACCACTATAAAGTTGCTCTGTTTCTCTCTTATTGTTGTTTTTTAATTTTTATTTATTTATTTTGAGATAAAGAGAGTGAGCGTGATCTGGGGGAGAGGTAGAGAAAGAAAGGGAGAGAGAGAGAAAGAGAGAGAGAGAATCCCAGGCAGGCTCTGTGCTGTCAGCTCATAGCAGGACACAGGGCTCAATTTCACAAATCATTAAATCAGGACCTGAGCCGAAATCAAGGGTCTGAGGTTTAACCAACTGAGCAACCCAGGTGCCCCACTCTGTTTCTCTTTGTAATTAATAAGTTTATAATTTTGTAAATTTACATTTAAATTTTTATAAATCTTAATAAATTAGAAAATTTTGCACATTGTACTTAATAAATATCTTGGAGGAGATCATTTGACACTATGCAAATATCCTGTTTCTTTGCACACTTTCACCCACTAATTTTAGTATACACTGGTGGATCTTTCTGTTACTATTATTGCTGCCAAATGGCAGTTTTCTATTTCTCTTTCCTTCAACATTTATTAATTGAAACTCTTCTGAAAGAGAGAGATTTTTCCTTCATTTATTTTTTTTCCAGTTATTTATTCATATCCATGGTCAAATGTAAATTCATTTTATATTTTGGGTTATAATCTAGTACTATTATTATTTATTTTGTTGCTCAAATTTTTCTAGGTCTTCCCATTGGGAGCTCCTTCAGATCAGCTCCTATGTTCTTTTTATTTTTTTATTTTTTAATTTACATCCAAGTTAGGTAGCATATAGTGCAACAGTGATTTCAGGAGTAGATTCTTTAATTCCCCTTACCCATTTAGCCCATCCCCCTTCCCACAACCCCTCCAGTAACCTTCTATTTGTTCTCCATATTTAGGAGCCTCTTATGTTTGGTCCCCCTCCCTGTTTTTATGTTACTTTTGCTTCCCTTCCCTTATGTTCATCTGTTTTGTATCTTAAAGTCCTCATATGAGTGAAGTCATATGATATTTGTCTTTCTCTAATTTCGCTTGGCATAATACCCTCCAGTTCCATCCACGTAGTTACAAATGGCAAGATTTCATTCTTTTTGATTGCTGAGTAATACTCCATTGTGTATATACCACGTCTTCTTTATCCATTCATCCATCGATGGACATTTGGGCTCTTTCCATATTTTGGCTATTATTGATAGTGCTGCTATAAACAGTGCTATAAACAGCACTATCAAAGGTGCATGTGCCCCTTTGAAACAGCACACCTGTATCTCTTGGAAAAATACCTGGTAGTGCATTTGCTGGGTCGTAGGGTAGTTCTACTTTTAATTTTTTGAGGAACCCCCCATACTGTTTTCCAGAGTGGCTGCCCCCGTTTGCATTCCCACCACGAGTGCAAAAGAGATCCTCTTTCTCTGCATCCTTGCCAACATCTGTTGTTGCCTGAGTTGTTAACATTAGCCATTCTTACAGGTGTGAGGTGGTATCTCATTGTGGTTTTGATTTGTATTTCCCTGATGATGAGTGGTGTTGAACATTTTTTCATGTGCCGATTGGCCATCTGGTTGTCTTCTTTGGAGAAGTGTCTATTCATGTCTTTTGCCAATTTCTTCACTGGGTCATTTGTTTTATGGGTGTTGAGCTTGATAAGTCTTTATAGATTTTGGATACTAACCCTTTATCTGATGTGTCGTTTGCAAATATCTTCTCCCATTCTATCGGTTGCCTTTTAGTTTTGCTGATTGTTTCCTTTGCTGTGCAGAAGCTTTTTATTCTGATGAGGTCCCAATAGTTCATTTTTGCTTTTGTTTCCCTTGCCTCTGGAAACGTGTTGAATAGGAAGTTGCTGAGGCTGAGGTCAAAGAGGTGTTTTCCTGCTTTCTCCTCGAGGATTTTGATGGCTGCCTATCTTACATTTAGGTGTTTCACCATTTAGAGTTTATTTTTGTGTATGGTGTAAGAAAGTGGTCCAGGTTCATTCTTCTGCATGTCGCTGTCCAGTTTTCCCAGCACCATTTGCAGAAGAGACTGTCTTTATTCCATTTGATATTTTTTCCTGCTTTGCCAACGATTAGTTGGCCATATGTTTGTGGGTCTGTTTCTGGGTTCTCGATTCTGTTCCATTGATCTGAGTGTCTGTTTTTGTGCCAGTACCATACTGTCTTGATGATTATAGCTTGGTAATATAGCTTGAAGTCCAGGATTGTGATGCCTCCTGCTTTGGTTTTCTTTTTCAAGATTGCTTTGGCTATTCAGGGTCTTTTCGGTTCCATACAAATTTTAGGATTGTTTGTTCTAGCTCTGTGAAGAATGCTGGTGTTATTTTGGTAGGGATTGCATTGAATATGTAGATTCCTTTGGGTAGTATTGACATTTTAACAATATTTGTTCTTCCTATCCAGGAGCATGGAATGTTTTTCCTTTTGTGTGTGTGTGTGTCTTCTTCAATTTCTTTCCTAAGCTTTCTATAGTTTTCAGTGTATAGATTTTTCACCTCATTGGTTAGATTTATTCCTAGGTATTTGCAATTGTAAATGGGATCGATTCCTTGATTTCTCTTTCTGTTGCTTCATTGTTGGTGTATAGGAATGCAATTGATTTCTGTGCATTGATTTTATATTCTACCACTTTGCTGAATTCATGGATCAGTTCTAGCAGTTTTTTTTGTGGAATCTTCTGGGTTTTCCCAATGATACACATATAGCGTATCATGCCATCTGTGAAGAGTGAAAGTTTGACCTCCTCCTGGATGATTTGGATGCCTTTTATTCCTTTGTGTTGTCTGATTGCTGAGGCTGAGACTTCCAGTACTATGTTGAATAACAGTGGCGAGAGTGGACATCCCTGTCATGTTCCTGACCTTGGGGGAAAAGCTCTGTTTTTCCCCAAAGAGGATGATATCAGCATTGGGTCTTTCATATATGGCTTTTATAATCTTGAGGTATGATCCTTCTATCCCTACTTTCTTGAGGGTTTTTATCAAGAAAGGATGCTGTATTTTGTCAAATGTTTTCTCTGCATCTATTGAGAGGATCATGTGGTTCTTGTCCTTTCTTTTATTGATGTGATGAATCACATTGATTGTTTTGCAGATATTGAACCAGCCCTGCATCCCAGGTATAAATCCCACTTGATCATGGTGAATAATTTTTTTAATGTATGGTTGGATCCAGTTGGCTAATATCTTGTTGAGAATTTTTGCATCCATGTTCAGCAGTGAAATTGGTCTATAGTTCTCCTTTTTAGTGGGGTCTTTGGAATCAAGGTAACTCTTCATAGAAAGAGTTTGGAAGTTTTCCTTCCATTTCTATTTTTGGGAACAGTTTCAAGAGAATAGGTGTTAACTCTTCCTTAAATGTTTGGTAGAATCCTCCTGGAAAGCCATCTGGCCCTGGGCTCTTTTTTGGGGGGAGATTTTTTATTAGCAATTTGATTTCATTACTCGTTATGGGTCTGTTCAAATTTTCTGTTTCTTCCTGTTTCAGTTTTGGTAGTTTATATGTTTCTAGGAATTTGTCCATTTATTCCAGATTGACCATTTTATTGGTGTATAATTGCTCATAATATTTTCTTACTGCTGTTTTTATTTCTGCTGTGTTGGTTCTGATCTCTCCTCTTTCATTCTTGATTTTATTTATTTGGGTCCTTTCCTTTTTCTTCTTGATCAAACTGGCTAGTGGTTTATCAATTTTGTTAATTCTTTCAGAGAACCAGCTTTTGGTTTCATTGATGTGTTCTGTTTTTTTTCGGTTTCGATAGCATTGATTTCTGCTCTAATCTTTATTATTTCCCATCTTATGCTGGTTTGGGGTTTTATTTGCTGTTATTTTATTGCTGTTTATTTCCAGCTCGTTAAGGTGTAAGGTTAGGTAGTATATCTGAGACCTTTCTTGCTTCTTTAGGAAGGCCTGGATTGCTATATACTTTCCTTTTATGACCGCCTTTGCTGCGTCCCAGAGGTTTTGGGTTGTGGTGTTATCATTTTCATTGGCTTCCATGTACTTTTTAATTTCCTCTTTAACTTCTTGGTTAGCCCATTCTTTCTTTAGTAGGATGTTCTTTAATCTCCAGGTATTTGTTACCTTTCCACATTTTTTCTTGTGGTTGATTTCAAGTTTCATAGCGTTGTGATCTGAAAATATCCACGGTATGATCTTGATCTCTTTGTACTTGTTGAGGGCTGATTTGTGTCCTAGTATGTGATCTGTTCTGGAGAACGTTCCATGTGCACTGGAGAAGAATATATATTCTGCTGCTTTAGGATGAAATGTTCCGAATATATCTGTTAAGGCCATCTGGTCCTGTGTCATTCAAAACCATTGTTTCCTTGTTGATTTTCTGTTTAGATGATCTGTTCATTGCTGTAGTTGGGGTGTCGAAGTCCCCTAACTATTATGGTATTATTATCAACGAGTTTATGTTTGTGATTAATTGATTTATATATTTGGGTGTTTCACATTTGGAGCATAAATATTTATAATTGTTAGGTCTTCTTGATGGATAGACCCATTAATTATGGTATAATGCCCTTCTTCATCTCTTGTTACAGTCTTTATTTTAAAGTCTAGATTGTCTGATATAAGTATGGCTACTCCAGCTTTTTTTTTGTCGACCATTAGCATGATAGATGGTTCTCCATCCCTTTACTTTCAATCTGAAGGTGGCTTTAGGTCTAAAGTGGGTCTCTTTTAAACAGCATATAGATGGATTTTGTTTTCTTATCCATTCTGTTACCCTATTTCTTTTGACTGGAGCATTTTGTCCATTGACATTTAGAATGAGTACTGAAAGATATGAATTTATTGCCATTATGTTTCTTATAGAGTTAGAGTTTCTGGTGGTGTTTGCTGGTCCTTTCTAGTCTTTTGTTGCTTTTGGTCTTTTTTTTTTTTTTTCGTCTTTTCTCCCCTCAGGAAGCCCACCTTAAAATTTCTTGCGGGGCTGGTTTAGTGGTCACAAACTCCTTTAATTTTTGTTTTTCTGGGAAACTTTTAATCTCTCCTATTTTGAGTGACAGCCTTTCTGGATAAAGAATTCTTGGCTGCATATTTTTCTGATTCAGTACATTGAATATATCCTGCCACTCCTTTCTGGCCTGCCAAGTTTCTGTGGGTAGGTCTGCTGCAAGCCTCATCTGTCTTCCCTTGTCGGTTAAGGACTTTTTTCCCTTACTGCTTTCATGATTCTTTCCTTGCCTGAGTATTTTGTGAATTTGACTTTGATATGCCTTGTTGATGGTTGATTTTTGTTGAATCTAATGGGAGTCCTCCATGCTTTGTGGATTTTTATGTCTGTGTCTTTCCCCAGGTTAAGAAAGTTTTCTGCTATGATTTGCTCACATACCCCTTCTACCCATTTTTCTCTCTCTTTATCTTCTGGAACCCCTATGGTTCTGATGTTCCTTTTTAATAAGTCACGGATTTCTATATTTCTTAAATCGTGCTCTTTTGCCTTAGTCTCCCTCTTTTTTTCTGCTTCATTATTCTCCATAAGTTTGTCCTCTGTATCACTGATTCACTTCTCTACTTCATCCATCCTTGCTGCCGTGGCAGCCATTTTAGATTGCAGCTCGGTTATAACATTTTTTATTTCATCCTGATTAGATTTTACTTCTTTTATCTCTGCGTAAAGGGATTCTAATCTATTTTTGACCCCAGCTAGTATTCTTATTATAATGATTCTAAATTCTGGTTCAGACTTCTTGCATGTATCTCTGTTGATTAAGTCCCTGGCTGTAGTTTCTTCCTGCTCTTTCTTTTGGAGTGAATTCCTTCGTTTTGTCATTTTGAAGGAAGAAAAGGAATTAACATGGTAAAAAAATTAAAATAAAAAAACTAAAAACAACACACACACACATACACACACACACAAACAAATCAAATAAATGATGCTAGATCCTAGGTGTGTTTTGGTCTGGGTGTAGAAAGGAGCTTGATAGATTAAAGGAAAAAAGGGGAAAAAATAAAAATAAAAAAAAGAGAGAGAAAAGGAAAATGTTTGAAAATTTTTTAAATGAATACAATGAAATAGAATAAAATTAAATGATTTTGAAAATAATTTGAAAATAGAATTTGAAAAATTTACAAAAAAATAAAAAATGTAGTAGAAAAATTTAAAGAAAATATTTTTAATAAAAATTGAAAATAAAAATAAATTTTTTCTCTTTCTGTATTCAAGAAAAAGAGAAGAAACAAAAAGAAAACAAAAGAAAATTGAATAGACAGACCAGCGAACAGACTGAAATATGATTGAAATTACATTGTTTTCCCCTAGAAGTCAAGCTATGAAGCACTTTATAGTCCAGAAACTAAGCAGGTGGAGAGACTTGTGGTATTTGTGAAGAGTGAGGTTGGCCCAGTTCTGCAGGACTTAGTGTAACAGCTCCTCTCTCCACTAGATGGCGCTGCTTAGCTTACTGGGGTGGATTGTTGTGGTGTTTGTAGGTGTGTTTGTGGATGTGCGGAAGGGGTGAAAATGGCATCCCTGGCTATTCAGTCTCTAGCATCGGAACTCTGCTCTCCCTGATTAGCAATTGTGCACCCATCCTTCATCTCTGGCTTCTGTTCACTCCCCGCTTTTTTTTTTTTTTAATTTTTTTTTCAACGTTTATTTATTTTTGGGACAGAGAGAGACAGAGCATGAACGGGGGAGGGGCAGAGAGAGAGGGAGACACAGAATCAGAAACAGGCTCCAGGCTCTGAGCCATCAGCCCAGAGCCCCACGCAGGGCTCGAACTCACGGACCGCGAGATCGTGACCTGGCTGAAGTCGGACGCTTAACCGACTGCGCCACCCAGGCGCCCCACTCCCCGCTTTTACACTGTCCTTGACCAAGCTGTCAGGTTGCCAGGCGGCACCTCCCTCCTGAGTTTTATCTCAGATACGGTTGTGTTTCCCAACCCCTCACTTCAGAGGGACTGCAGCTTTGACCTGCTGAGACCCTCTGCAGAAGGGTCTCACCAAGCAATGGCCAGGTGCCAGTTGCACCCAGGAATGTTCGTGGGACCGTGCTGCTACCGATTCCCAGAGACTGCAGCTGGGTGCCAGCCTGCCCCAGAAAAAGTTCACATGATCGGGTAGCAGCAACGTTTCAGGGATTATGGAAAATCACAACACACATCTGGCGCCAGGCATCAGCCTTGACGACCTTGTTCCAGCACCGAAGAATGTGGTTGTACTCCGGGGTCTCCTGGCATCTTTGCCTGTTGGGGGCGCACTGCCTCTACCTAATGTCCTTCCAGCAGGGAAACTGCCTCTGCCGTGTGGCCCCCCAGACTTCACTCTGCTCCTGAGGATTTGCCTTTCCCACCAGAGCACCACCAGGTATAAAGCTGCGGAGTTTCAGACTCTGCGCTCCCTCTGTTTATAGAGTCTTAATGGAATTTAAACCCTCTCCTTTCTCATTTCTCCACTTTTAGTTCAGTCCCTGCAGCTGTTTCTACTTTTCCACTTTCTCTCCAGCTGCTTTTAGGGGGATGCTTTTCCTGTACTTCCCCCCGCCCCATATCCATCGACTCTCCACAAGCAAAAACAGCTCCCTGCCCTCTGTGGCTTCTCTCTCCCCCAGTTCACCTTTTTGCGCCACCAACCTGCTGAGTTCTGTGGTTCAGGTTGTACAGGTTGTTGTGTTAATCCTCAAATCAGTTTTCTAGGTGTGCAGGATGGTTTAGTGTTGATTTGGCTATATTTCATGGATGCAAGATGCAAAAAAAAAAACTTCCATGCTGTTCTGCCATCTTGGCTCCTCCCCTACCAATAAATTATTAATTAAACATCATACTGTACTCAGATCTTCTTAGTTTTTAACCTGATGTCTTTTTTTTTCTGCTCTAGGATACCATATGCATGGTTCCTTAGGCTTCTCTTGGTTATGACAGTTTCTCAGATTTTCCTTATTTTGGATGACCTTGACAGTTTTAAGGAGTACTATTTGGGTATATTGTAGAATGACCTTCAACTGAGATGTGTCTGATGTTTTTGGTGGTTAGATTGGGGTAATGTGTTTTTGGGAGGAAGAGCACAGAGGTAAAGCGCCATTCTCATCACATCACATCAACTATCAATACTCCATACTATCAATGTGAATTATCTCCATTAATGGTGACCTTGATCACCTATCTTGAGATAGTGTTTCACAAGCTTCTCAACTGTAAAGTGACTCTTTTTTCCCCTCCCTTTCCACTTTCCATCTGTGCTCTTTGGAAGAAAGTCACTAAGCACAACCTACATTTTAGGGGCGAGGGGGTGTTATGCTTCTTGAGGGCAGAATATCTGCATATACTACTTTAAATTCTTTTGTGCTAGATATTTGTTTGTTCTCTCCCATTTTAAGTATGTACTCAATCATTTGATTTATATCAGTGTGGACCCATGGATATTTATTTTATACTTTGGGTTATAATGTGGTACTACTTTAATTTTTTTGCTCAAATTATTTCAGCTTTGACCATTGGGAGCAGTTTCAGTTGGTTCTTGTATCCTTTTGACATACCTTGATCAGTGTGTGTGTGTGTGTGTGTGTGTGTGTGTGTGTGCGCGCGCATGCGTGCGTGTTTGAGCACTTGCTTATTTTCTGGTACTACAAGGTGCTTCAGACTCATCCTGTTTATTTCCTGACCCAGTCCAATGTCAGCCATTTCTCTAAAGAGTCCTGATTTCTTTTATTGGAGAATGGTATTAGAAATGAAGATTCGGGTGCTGGATGTACTTTTTTCTACTGGGGTGTCATTGGTTGTAGGCCCTCTCAGCTGACAAAGCAAGGAGCAGCAAGGACCTACTCATCGAAATACCTATAAAATTTATTTATGTAACCATTTCTATCTCTGTTAAGCTAAACATGAGTTTGTGCTAATGTCCAACTGTTTTTTTTCAACTCTTTTTTTAATGTTTGTTTATTGATTTGAGAGAGAAACAGAGAGAGAGTGAGGGAGGGGGGGGAGAGAGAGGGAGAGAGAATCCCAAGCAGGCTCCACATCGTCAGCACAGAGCCCAATGCAGGGCTCAATCTCATGAACCATGAGATCATAACCTGAGCCAAAATTAAGAGTCAGGTGCTTAACCATCTGTGCCACCCAGGTACCCCATTATTTCCAATTCTTATCCATTACCTCATGGATTGTTCTAGCCTCCTTTTATTTTTTAAAAATGTTTGTTTTTGAGAGAGAGAGAGAGAGCGAGCAGGGGAGAGGCAGAGAAAGAGAGAGGGAGAGAGAATCCCAAGCAGGCTCCATGCTATCAGCGCAGAGCCCAATGCAGGGCTCGAACTCACAACCATGAAATCATGACTTGAGCTGAAACCAAGAGTTGGACACTTAACCAACTGAGCCACCCAGGTGCCCCTAGCCTCCTTCCTTTAATTAATTGTAACATCCTACTCCAACAATAAGAAACCTGGCTTTCACCATCAGCCACTCATTACCTAGTTGTTCAGTTCCAGTGTATATGTATAGCAATAGCAGATTCGTTAACCTGTATCCCCATGGGAAACAATTTGATCAAGTATAGCATACTACTATGTATATCTTCTTTTGCCTTTGGTTTTGCACCTTCCATTCATTTCTGAAGGATTTATATCAACACTCTTCTCCCCCACTCTATTCAGTGAAGTGGTTGCATACATTTGTAATACAGTTCAATTGCTTTGTCACATTCTGTGTTCCATCCTGGAATCCCCTGACAACTCCTGAATGGTTTTATAAAATTTGAATATACTAAGATTCACTCTTTGCGCTATAAAAGTTCTGAGTTTTAAGAAATAGTATCAAGTACTCATTCTCATATAGAATAGCTTCACCATCCTAAAAAAAATCCTCTGTGCTTAATTTAATTACTCCTCTTCCTTCTCCTGGTTCCCCTGGCAACCACTGATCGTTTTTATGGTATTTATAGTCTGGCCTTTTCCAGAGTGTTATATAGTTGGAAGTATACAGCATGTAGCCTCTTCAGATTGGCTTTTTTTTTACTTAACAACATGCATTTAAGATTCCTTCATGTCTTTTGTGGCTTGATAGCTCAGTTCTTTTTAATGCTGAATAATATCCCATTGCACGGATGTACTGTAGTTTTTTTTGTCCATCCACCTGTCAAAGGACATCTTGGTTGCCTCCAGTTTTTAGTGATCAATAAAGTTGCTATAAACATTCACATGCAGGTTTTTGGGTGGACATGAGTTTTCAGGTCAGCTGCATAGATAGCTAGGAGTGGGATTGCTGGATCATGTGCTATAAGCTATCTATATCTTTATAGGAGATTGCCAAACTGTCTTCCAAAGTGCCTGAACCACTTTCCATTCCCACCAAAAATAAATGAGAATTTCTGTTGCTCCACAGTCTCGCTAGTGTTTGGTGGTTCAGTTTTGGGTTTTTTGGTTTTTGGTTTTTGGTGTTTTTGGCCATTTTGATAGGTGCCTTGTAGTATCTCATTGTTGTTCCAATTTGCAATTTCCTTATGGCAATAATGGTGAGCATTTTTTATATGCTTATTTGCTATCTCTGTATCTTCTTCAGTGAGGTGTGTTCTTATTGCTGAGTTTTAGGAGTCTTAAATGTGTCTATTTTTGGATACAAGTCCTTTACCAGAAAAGTAATTTGCAATTATTTACTCCCAGTGTGTGGCTTATATTGTCATTCTCTTAACAGTGTCTGTTGCAGAGAGTTTTACTTTTAGTAAAGTAATAAGTCCCACTTTCATAGATTATTCTTTTGGTATCATATCTAATAACTCTTTACCAAACTCACACTCATATTGATTTCCCCCAATATTTTCTTTTAGATGTTTTATACTTTCATGTTTTGTATGTAAGTCTCTGACTAATTTGGGGTTAATTGTTGTGAAAGGTACAAGGTCTCTACCTAGGTTTGTTTTTCGCATGTGGGCATACTATTGTTCCAATGCCATTTGTTGAAAAAACTATCCTTCCTCCACGGAATTGCCTTTGCTCCTTTGTCAAAGAACAGTTGACTATACGTATGTGGGTCTATTTCTAGGCTCTCTATTCTGTTCCATTGTTCTACCTGTGTGTACTTTCACCAATACCATACTCTCTTGACTACTGTAGCCTTATAGCAAGTGTCGAGGTTGTATAGTATCAGTCCTCCGACTTTGTTGTTCTTCAGTATTGCGCTGACTATTTGAGGTCTTTTGCCTTTCCGTATAAAAGTTAGAATCAGTTTGTTTGTTTTAATGTTTATTTATTTTGAGAGAGAGAGAGAGAGAGAGAGAACACACATGTGTGTGCATGTGCACGGGTGAGGGAGCAGGGGAGGGGCAGAGAGAGAGGGAGAGAGAGAATCGCAAGCAGGCTCCATGCTGTCAGCACAGATTCTGATGCGGGGCTTGATGTCATGAACCCTGAGATCATGCTCTGGGCTAAAATCAAGGATTTGGATGCTTAACCAGGATCAGAATCAGTTTGTTGATCTGAGCCCCAGAATCAAGTTTGTTGATGTCTATAATATAGCTTGCCAGGATTTTTATTAGGATTATGTTGAACCAATAGATCAAACTGGGGAGAACTGACATCTTCATGTCTACTTCATCCAGTCTACTAATGAGCCCATCAAAGCCATTCTTCATTTCTATCATAGTGTTTTTTATTTTTAGCATTTCCTTTTGATTCATTCTTTTTTTTTAATTTTTTTAACGTTTTTTTATTTATTTTTGAGACAGGGAGAGACAGAGCATGAACAGGGGAGGGTCAGAGAGAGGGAGACACAGAATCTGAAACAGGCTCCAGGCTCTGAGCTGTCGCACAGAGCCCGACGCGGGGCTCGAACTCATGGACCACGAGATCATGACCTGAGCCGAAGTCGGCTGCTTAACTGACTGAGCCACCCAGGCGCCCCTCCTTTTGATTCATTCTTGAAGTTTCCATCTCTCTGCTTACATTGCCCACCTGCTCTTACATGTCGTCTGCATTTTCCATTAGAGCCCTTAACATATTAATCACAGTTATTTTATTTTATATTTTTAATGTTTATTTATTTTTGAGAGAAAGAGAGAGAAGTGAGTGGGGAAGGGGCAGAGAGAGAGGGAGACACAGAATCTGAAGCAGGCTCCAGGCTCCGAGCTGTCAGCCAAGCCTGAGGCGGGGCTGGAACCCACGAACCATGAGATCATGACCTGAGCCAAAGTCAGATGCTAAACCGACTGAGCCACCCAGGCACCCCAATCACAGTTATTATAATACTCTGTCTGACATTTCCAATATCTGTGTCATATCTGCATCTGGTCCTGATGCTTGTTTTGTCTCTTCAAACTTTTTTTCTCATCCTTGTGAGCATGCCTTGTGATTTATTTTATTTATTTATTTTTTTTTTTGTGGGAAGTCAGGCATGCTGTTTTAGTAAATAGGAACTGGGGTAAATAACCCTCTAGTGTGACTATTTATGGTAATCTGGCTAGGAGCTGGGCTGTGCCTACTGTTTCCTGTACATATAGCTGCTAGAGGGTTCGCATTCTTCTAGCATCTTTGTTTTCATCTTCCCTGTTGACTTTGGGCTTCCCTGGATTCTCCTACTCAGAGAGAATCCGCATCTTGCAGCTCTTTCCACCTTAATCTATTATTATTCTAGAGCCCTGTTGTGGTGTGGGAAGGGGTGGAAGAGGAGAAGCAGTTTATAATCTTATGATTAAATGTCAGTATTTCCATGCATCTGTGTCCCTGGTCTGTGACTCTTGTGCATGTTTCTTAGCTTAATTCCTCCACTTAAGTTGATGCAGAAAGGCTAGTGGGAGCTGCAGTGAGAGCAGTGTCCTTCCCCCAGATGGGATAAGGATTGGTAAAAGCCTTTTTCCCTCTAGAGCAGGGCTTTGTTTGGGAGAATACTCTGGGTGTATTTCACTACGGTTACTCTTTGCCTCCCCTGTCAGAACTGGGAGGAGATGTCTCTTGGCCCTTCATTCTGGGAATTTGGTGAAGTTCCTGGAGGTAAAACTCATGAAAGTATGGGGCTCTCCTTAAGACTGTGACCCCCAGGAGTTTTTCACTCTCATGCTAATGCATACTCAGCCTCTGGAAACTTTTAAAAATTACCATCTCAGGATTGCTATCAGTTTATGATTCTAGTGGCTTTTGTTCGAGGTAAGCAGATCTCAGCTCTGACTTTTGGTATTCTATATGGTGGGAGATATGGATCTAATTTTATATTTTTCCAAATGGTGACCCAAGTGCCTGAGCATCATTTAGTAACAAGTTTACAAATAAAAGGAGTAGTACAAGGTAGTTTATTTGTGGTGGTATAAAGCTCTGTATATTGATTTGGTGGTAGTTACATGATTGTATACATGGACTAAAATGCATAGAAACCATGCACACAACTGCACACATGTAAAAAATTACGAAAACAGAATAAGGTGTGTAGGCTAGTTAATGGTGTTGTACCAATGTTAGTTTCCTGGATTTGCTCTTGTATTATATTTATATAAGGTGTCACCATTGGGAAAGCCTGGGTGAAGGGTATGTGGGACTCTGTATTATTTTTCCTGCTTCCTATGAGTCTATAATTTGTATCAAAATAAAGTTTTTAAAAATCCACCTCTCCTATAGTACTTTGAGATGCCTACATTGAATTTTTTTTTTTTAACGTTTATTTATTTTTGAGACAAAAAGAGACAGAGCACCAACAGGGAAGGGTCAGAGAGAGGAAGACACAGAATCTGAAACAGGCTCCAGGCTCTGAGCTGTCAGCACAGAGCCCGACGCAGGGCTCGAACTCACAGACTGTGAAATCATGACCTGAGCCGAAGTCAGCTGCCTAACCGACTGAGCCACCCAGGCGCCCCACCTACATTGAATTTCTTAAAGTCCAATTTGGTCAGGTGGCAAAACTGGTCCATTTATATTCATTATGATTACTGACATGGTTGGCTTACTTTTATTCTCACTTATATTTTGTGCAATTTACCCTGCCTTTTCTTTGCTATTTCCTGCTTGTTATTGGATAGGTTGAATTTTCTTTATCCCTCCCTTCTTTTCCCTTTGATGGAAGTTGTACATTCTATTTTATTAGTTTATTTTTTTAAGTTTATTTATTTTTATTTTGAGAGAGACAGAGAGTGTGAGTGGGGAGGGGCAAAGAGAAAGGGAGAATACCAACCAGGCTCTGCATGGTCATTGCAACCCAGGTGACTGAGTCACCAAGGCGCCCCTCTAGTTTATTAGTTTAGGGATTATCTTTAACATCTAAAGGCAAATTAATGATATCAAGATAATTAGGGATTATCTTTAACATTTTAACAGACAAACTTGATTTACCAAAATCCAAATTTAATTTATAAGTTAATACCTCTACTCACCTCCTGGATAATACAAGTATCTTACAATACCTTAACTCCAATATATCCAGGCTGCTGTGTATTATTGTTCATCATAAATTTGAATTCTACCTTGTATTTATACATCTCAAGTTATGTATTATTTCAGAGAGCACTTAGATTTATCCATGTTTACCAATTCTCTTTACTAATAATTCCTTCAATTCTTTTCTTCCTTTTGTGTTCAATTTCTTTTTTCTATTAAAAAAATTTTTTTTAATGTTTGTTTATTTTTGAAGGAGAGGAAGAGACAGAGCATGAGTGGGAGAGGGAGAGGGAGAGGGGCAGAGAGAGAGGGAGACACAGAATCTGAAACAGGCTCCAGGCTCTAGCTCTCAGCACAAAGCCTGAGGTGGGGCTCGAACTCATGAGCTGTGAGATCATGACCTGAGCTGAAGTCGTACACTTAACCAACTGAGACCCTATTTCTTTTTTCTTGATCTAGGAAATCATGAAAGTTCTTTTTTTTTCCAGCAAAAATCTGGGAATGGTAAATGTACTCACTCTTTGTCTGCCAATGTCTTTATTAAGCCTTTGCTCTTAAATATTTAGGTGGATTTAGAATATGAAGTTGATAGTTACTTTCTTTCCACACTTTGAAGACATGGTTCTTTGTTT
This sequence comes from Prionailurus bengalensis, assembly GCF_016509475.1. NCBI lineage: Eukaryota > Metazoa > Chordata > Mammalia > Carnivora > Felidae > Prionailurus > Prionailurus bengalensis. The sequence continues at coordinate 53,965,650 of NC_057348.1, read as the reverse complement.
TCTGGTTTATATTGTTGTTATTTACATGTCTGCTCTCATTATAGCTAACCTTTCCAGTATTGCCTCATGGTCAAATACTGCTATTCTGACTCTTGCCATCACCTCCACATTCCAGTTGGAATAGAACTTTCTCTTACAATCTATTGGCTGGCCACACATAGGTATTAGAGCACTCGGAAAATGTAATCTTTATTCTGGTAATCATGTGCCCAGCTATTAATCTAGAATGGGAGTCAGAACTGGTTCATTCTTGAACTTTCCACCAGTAGGTGCCCAATAGATGTCTGAAGATGGGTTTTGTCAACAAATCTTCCTCCTCACTCATACTGGTCCGTGGTCAGGGCTTAGGGTGTTGCCCGAGGAGAAGGCCCAGGCAGCGGAACCAATTTCTCTTCCCCAGACACACCCCTCTGGCCCAGGGGTTATTTCACTTGGTCCCAGGGAGGACAGGCTCCTCCCCCTAGGTCCCGCTTCTGCCTGGATCTCAGCAGGGCTGTCTGCCCATCTCCTGGTACTCCATGTTGTGAGATCCCAGACCACCTCAGAGGTGCCTGGATAAATTCTTTCACTTTCTACCTCAGAACTAAAAAGAAACACTCATTGAGCACTCTCAGACACTTTTTCCTGTGGTAGGTGATTTCTCCATTTGACCTATGAAGAAGATGAGGCCCAGAGAAATTAAGCAATTTGGCTAAAGTCACACAGCTGGAGCCAGAACTCCATAACTGGAGACCTCCCAGCTCTCAGCTTTGGGCTATTTATAAGACTACACTTTTTTTCTGAGATGGAGAAAGATGTTTGTGGCTTGAAGCAAACACAGTTGAACTCTTGTTCTATCACAAATTTGAGGAGTGAATGAGGCAGGCAGGGTGCTGGGAAAGGGTGGCATACCCCCAGCCTTGGGGGGAAGCCAAGGATTTAAGTGAGTGTCCCTTCAAGCCTTTACCAATGAGCCAGGCCATTTGCAAGGCACAGGAGGATATAGAGGCAAGCTGAATAGAGCTGCAGCTTAGAACAACTACTTTGTGGGAAAATAGAGCTAAGTCTGGGTACCCTCTAGCTGTGTGAGCTTGGGCAAGTGACTCAATCTCTCTGAGTCTCAGTTCAACATCTGTAAAATGGAAATAATGGCACCTACCTCAGGAGGTAAAGCTTTTGGCAGAATACCCAGCACACGGCAAGTCTGCAGTGAATGGTAGCTGTTAGTCGTTGCTGTTTTATTATCATCACACCTATTGGGGAGACATACGCTGATGTGTGATGGCTGAGGGAAGGACTATGGGAATACAGGGGAGAGAGGTGGGATGCGTGAGTCAGGCCTTGAGGAGCGGGTGCATCCTCCAGGCAGACAACTGGGTGCCATTCCAGACACACAGGCTTGCATCTGAACATCCGCAGGCTTCATCAGTGGGTGTCCTGGGCCTGCCCTTCATGCCCATGGACAGATGTGTCCTGTGACATCTGGGCTTCAGCTCAGTCCAGACAGCACTTGAAGGAGAGTCACTTCCCAGAGTTCTTAGGAGAATTCCCTGGCTGAAGGCCCTGTCTGCTCCAGCAGAGATGAGCTATTTCCAAACACTTGGTCTTAGATCTCAAGATGCTCTCCAAAGCTTCCTTCCTTCCTCCCTTCTTCCCTCCCTCCATTTATTCTTTCTTTTTTTCCTTCCTTCTCTCCTTTCCTCCCTTCCTTTCTCCCTTCCCCCATCTCTTCTTTCCACTCTATTTGTCATGAAAGTTAACAACTCACACTTCCCTATTTACAGAGATTGTCGAGCCCCTTCTACAGAACACGACTGGACTTGCAGGTCAGACAACACCAGGACAGTTCACAGTTCGTGGCTAGTGTTTCCCGCTAGGAGTCTCCTGGTGTCCCATTGCTAAATGCTTCCATACCGGCTTTCAACAAAGACATGGAAGCCACAGTCCAGATGCTACTGAAGAACAGGACCACCTCTCAGATGCTGGGGAATGTGGGTCCAGTGACACGCTGCATTCTTAAGAGCTTTTGTTATGGAAACTTCAAACATGCACAGAAGTAGAAATGATTGTATGATGAACTCCCACCTACAAATCACCCAGCTTCTGCTCTTATCGACTTTAGCCAATTGTGATTCCTGTCTCCTGCTCTCACATTGTCCCCCTTGCTGAACTGCTTTAAAGCACACCTTTAAGACACAGTGTCGTAGCACTAGTAATCACTTCACTGTGCATCACCAACAGATCACGTTGTTTTTACATAACTGATGTGCTATCATCAACCTAACAAACAATAACAGTAGACCTTAAATAATCTAATATTGAATCCACATTCACACTTCCCAGATTGTGTCAAAATGTCTATTTGCAATTGGTTTCTTAGAAAAATATATTATCATCCCCATTCTACAAATGGGGAAACTGAGGTTGCCCTCCCCCAAAGTCACAGAGTTAGTAAATAACAGATCTGTTTCATATCAAAGACACTCCTGGATCTTTACCCTGCACTGCTGACTCAAAGCTTTAAGAGTCCTCAGAAAGAGAGAGTATGGAGTTGCAAAGATTCTAGTCTAGGCCAGAGGCTAACTCCTCAAAGATGGATTTCAATGACATGCTCAGGGACTTCTCAACCAGGAACTTAGGTCGGGGGTTCTGCATGGAGGAGTAGAAAAATCCCAGCTTTGAGTTCAGGGTAACCTGGCTTCGAATCCTGACCCAGCCGCTTCCCAGTTAGTTATGTGATTTGGAAATCATTTCAGCCCTCTGACCCTCAATGTTCTCGTCCATGAAATGGGGACAACGCCTCCTGATTTAGAGGGTCCATTTAACAAATGTCTCAAGGTGATTAAGACAGGCTCTGCCCTCGGGACGCCTGGGTAGTTCAGTTGGTTAAGTGTTTGACTCTTGGTTTTGGCCGAAGTTGTGATCTCGCAGACGTGGGATCAAGTGCCACGTAGGGCTTCTCGCTGAGTGTGGAGCCTGCTTGTGGTTCTCTATTTCCTTCTCTCTCTGCCTGTCCCCTGCTTGTGCTCTCTCTTTCTCTCTCTCTCTCTCTCTCAAAATAAATAAATAAATATTTGGGGCTCATGGGTGGCTCAGTCGGTTAAGCGTCTGACTTTGGCTCAGGTCTTGATCTCGCGGTTCCTAGGTTTGGGCCCCACCTCGGGCTCTGTGCTGACAGCTCAGAGCCTGGAACCTGCTTCAGATTCTGTGTCTCCCTTTCTCTCTGCCCCACCCCTGTTCGCACTCTGTCTCTCAAAAATGAAAAACATTAAAAATAAAGACATTGATAAATAAGTAAATAAACATTAAAAAAAAAAAAAAAAAAAGACAAGCCCTGTCCTCACATACGTCCATTTGGTGATTAAGCAAAAATTCACATAGAGAACCAGACTCCTGGGTGTTCATAGTAGGTACACATTCTTTCCCCCCTACGCCTGCAGAGCATAATTCTCAAACCCAAGAAGTCCCTGGGTAGTTTCCACCTGCCTGAGAGATCCCGGTGGCCTCATCACAAGAATGCCAAGAGGTATTGAGGGCTGACTGTATGCAGACACTGCTCCAAGCATTGTATACAAATAGTGTCACGGTGGATAGGGACTGCCATCTCCCCATTTATCTGGATGTGGAGACCATAGCCACACACTGTCTGTTGCCTCCAGAGTGCACGTGCTTGCTGAATCAGGCGGGCCCCCAGCTGGCAGTTCTGGAATGCAGGGAAGCCGGATGCCACGCTCATCTGCTGACCTGGCTTCCCTGGGGCCATCAGCTGTGCCCACAGGACAGTGGGAGGTTCTCTCATGAATCACGACCCCTCTCCACACACCCCCCCCCCCTCCACAGGATAGTGAGGTCACCTAAGGAGGGAGCTGAGCTGGAGCCTCCCTTAAACCTCTGGTAGCTCTGTCGCAGTCCTGGCAATCTGCCCATGTCCAAGAGATAGGAAATGCCCTGAGGCTGTGCCTCTATCCTGTGTCAAGTTCACAAACAACCAGGTGCTGCAGGAAGTAAAGTCTTCATTTGCCCCTAGAGGGGAAGTACCTTCACCTGGGATTAGGAAACAAACAGAAGGTGAAGATTTTTTTTTTGAGCACCTACTATGTGCCACTCATTGAAACCTTTAAATGACAGGAAGTATTCTATAGCCCAGTAATTCTTTTTTTTTTCCCAGTAATTCTTTTTAAAAAAAAAATTTGTTTTTAACATTTATTCATTTTCGAGAGACAGAGGACAAGTAGGGGAGGGGCAGAGAGAGGGGTGGACAGAATCCAAAGCAGGCTCCAGGCTCTGAGCTGTCAGCACACAGCCTGACACGGGGCTTGAACCCGGGAACTTTGAGATCATGACCTGAGCCAAAGTAGGATGCTCAACTGACTGAGCCACCCAGGAGCTCCTGTAGTCCAGTGATTCTTAAACTTGAACAGGTATCAGAAGCACCTTGAGGGCTTGTTAAATACAAATTGTGGGTCCCACCTCCAGAGTTGCTCATTCAGTAGGACTAAGATGGGACCCGAGTATTTGCATTACTAAAAGGTTTTCAGATGATGCTGAATCTGCTGGTCCAGGGACCATGTTTTGAAAATAACTAATCAGCTCAACTTCCTTTCCTCTGTGTAATGGTGGTTTTCAGTTTTCTTCTTATCTACCTCCAGGGACAGAGGACTCATTGCCTGTTCTGCTGACCTGTCTCATTTCTGGATAGTTCTTACTGTAAAGACAGGAATTTTGTGTGTGTGCTTATGTCGAGATGAGAACTTGCTCTAACTGCTCTCCTCTGTAGCCCGTTCTTTCTGCCTCTAGACCACGGTCTCATCAGAAAGGAGCAGCTGGAAGGGAGAGACCTGTAATTTAACTGAGGGTCTCCCTCATCCCCACAGTCCACCAACCAATCCCTGTCTGTTCTACCTTCTAAATCAGGGCTGTCCAGCAGGAATAGATTGTGAGATCTATGTACCCACAAAAATTTTTAAATTTTCCAATAACTACATTAAAAATAGCAAAAAGAAGCAGGTAGAACTAATTTTCCCATATTTTATTTCACCCAGGGTATCCAAAATAATATCTTTTTAACAAGTAACCAATACAAAAATTATTAGTGAACTCTTATATATTCTTGTGTTTCATAGCAAGTCTTGGAAATCCGGTGTGTATTTTACACTTACAGCACATCTCAATTCCAACCAGCTACATTTCAAGGGCTCCATAGCCACACATGGCTGGTGACTACTGTTTGGGACAGTGCAATGACCACTGTCCCTAGTCCTTATCTCTCCTGCCATGGCTCATGCTCTCCTGGATGCCTGCCCCTCACAGCCTCACCAATCCATAACACGAGAGCCAAATTGTTGTCTAAAATATAGATTTGATCATGTCCCTCTTATGTGACTCCCCGTTGCTCTCAGGATAATATCTAGCCTCCTTGGTCTGGCTTCCAAGTCCCTGCCTCTCACTTTCCCTTCTCCCACCCCCAGCATCCCCTACTCTCCTACTATACTGAATGATTCACAGATCCTCAACACAAGCAATGCCTCTTACCTCTAAGCCTTTGCACACATGGTTCCCTCTGCCTGGAATACCCTTACAATGCTTCTTGGGCTTCCCTTTCAGGTCACACAATCATTCAACAAAATTTATTGAGCACCTACTATGTGTCAGACGCTGTTCTAGGTCCTGGAGCAAACAATATATAATGAGGAAATATGCATAATAAAAAACATACAGTATGTCACATGGTGAACAATAAAGCAGGATGACCGGGAAAGGTGGTGGTGGCAGTCACACTTTGTACAAGGTAGTCAGGGAAGACCTCTTGGAGAAGGTGACATTTGAGAAGGAGCTAGGAAAAAGCATTTGAGGAAGAGAGAACAGCCAGTGCAAAGGCCCTGAGGGTGGAACCTAACTGGAGCATTTGGGGCACAGTTTAGTGTAGCTGGGCAGAGTGAGAGAGGTCATTGAAATTAAAGTCAGAGAGAGCAAGAGGTGGGTCCCAGATGGTGGAGGGCTGTGTAAGTACTTGAGTTGTTTTTTGTTTTTTAAGTTTATTTGTTTATTTTGAGAGAGCAAGAGAATGCGATAGAGTGGGGGAGGGGCAGAGAGAATGGGAAAGAGAGAATCCCAAGCCGACTCTGCCCTATCAGCACACAGTCCAACACAGGGCTCAATCCCACAAACAGTGAGATCATGACCTGAGCCTAGATCAAGAGTCGGGCACTTAACTGACTGAGTCACCCAAGTGCCCCAAGAATTTGAGTTTCATCCTGAATGAGGTGGGGGTCCTGGGAGGGTGTTTAGCTGAGGAGGGACATGAGCTGACTTGGTTTTTAACTGGATCCCTCTGGTTGTCACAATTAGGACAGCCACTGGGCTAAAGGCAGGAGCAAAGAGACTAGGGATCATGTTGGCTGGACCAGGGTGGCTGCCATGGAGGTAGAGAGAGGAGGCTGGATTTGGGATATGTTGAAGGTGGGGCCAACAGGGTTTTCCAGATATGTCAGACAGAGTATGAGAGAGCAAAGAGTCAAGGATGACTCTGAGATTTTGGCCTGAGCTTAGCATTGAAATGACTCCTCTTCCAGGAAGCCCTCCTGGGAACCCACAGCTCCCTGGGCTGTGCCCTCATGGGGCCTGTCATGGCCTGTCTCTATCTGGCCTGGGTGCTCCCCTGGGCAGTGTAGGACTTGTTTACTATCCTGTTTCCAAAGTGTTCAATAAGTGAGTAAGAAGCAGAGGCAGGCTGAGCTGGGGTTATTCTTGGCCTCAGTGTAGGAGGTCAGGCCCCACCCCTCACCCCCGTGGGAACTGTGTTGTCCAGTCTGCACACAGCAGTGGGTATTCTAGCCTTGGACCAGTTTCCTCACCAGGAGAGGGCACTGCCAGTTCCATTCACAGGAGACCCCCAGTCCTCTGAACCCCGGGCCTCCTGTCCTGCTGCCTGCCCAATCTCACCCCTTGGGAAAGCATCGGGTTGGCCCACATGGCTGCATCCTGAGTCAGTCTCACCCTTGAGGTGGAGGTGGGATCTGGGACACACCCCACCTCCTTCCTGCCCAGAGCTTGGCCCAGCCAAGGGCAGTGCAACTACCCCCTACATCACCGCCTCCTGAGTCAGCAGTCATGGCCATGCCCAGGGGGTGGGTTTGGGGGTTTAGCTGCTCCAACTGCTGTGCCTGGGGTGTCATGAGCAAGACTCAAGTCAAACAGGAAGGCCTGGGCCCCCTGATAGCACCAGCAGGAAGGAATGCCACCCTGGTGAGTGAGTGGGGCCCAGGGCAACTCATGCCCCGCCCCCTCCCTGTCACTGGGGTGTGGCCTGGCCTCTCCTGCCTCCCTCTTCCCCTGCCCAGCCTGGCATCGGCACAGTCCACACACTGCTCTCCTTGCAGCCAACACAGGCCTCCCGACCACAGGTAATGGGACATGTGCTGGGTGAGGGGCAGGGTGAAGGGTTAGTTTTGAGAACAGCCTCTTCCACCAGCTGACCTGCTGTGGTTCCTAGGTGGGCCTGGACTTGAACCCCAGCTCCATGCCTTCCTGGCTGGGTGAGTGCCTCCATCTCCATCTCTGGAGGTATCGGGGGAGGATGACAAATATTCACCTCCCTGGGTTGTTTTGAGGCTTCAGCCAGCCCGTAGCAGGTGACTGACTCCTGATTCTGTTGCTCACTTGCTGCAGGACCTTCAAAAACCCCTTGGTGCCTTTGAGCCTCAATTACCCCATTTGTGAAACGAACGTCCAGACTAGATCTCTAAAGGCTTCGCCCACTCTGCCCTTGTGGAACCAAACCCTTGGGAGAACAAAGATGTTTCCCCCCAAAGCATCCCGGTCTCTGTGCTTTGCCAGCAGGTGAAGGCAGCTGCTCTCTAGACATTTCCTTCGGAGGCACCCTGGGTCCTCTGGCCAGGCCCGGTAGACTGGAGAGGGTGAGGAGGCCAGTCCTCTGCCTTGGGCTCAAAGGCACCTTTGGGGAGAAAATGCTGAACAGGCAGAGCCAGGCCTTGGGGGAGGGGAGGCCTGCTCCCTTCAGAGAGGCTCACCCAGGTGGCTTGGCCTGGAGGGAGCCCCACCCACCCCAGTCTCGCCTCCCCCCACTTGCCCCTCCAGTGTCTGGAGCCCCCTCTGCTGGGAGCATCCCAAGCCCCTCCTCAGTGGCAGCCTTCCGGCTGGAGGCCCAATCCATTTTCTTTTTAAGGGCTACTAGAAAGATGACAGTCATGTGCTTATTATTTTATACTGCTTTGTTTAGAAATTGCCAGAAAAGTTGAGTCAGGAGTGCGTGTAAGGGAAGTGTGTGGTGTGTTTTGTTTGGGGTCCAAACCGTGGAGATCTATACATAATGGGACCTCCCCCCACCCCCTCCCCCTGTCTCTGAAACTCCTAGAACTCGGCTAGTGTAGCCCTCTAAAATGCTAGGGTACCTGTGCTTTGAAATCCTCTCCAGGCTACCGTTTCAGAGAGATCTGTCTCACGCACTGGCTCCACACCAGGGATATACTGGGCATGGTGCTGCCAGAGGCCTTATTTCACTCTTAACAGCAACCCTGTGTGGGAAGTCCTCTTTTTTTTCTTTAGTAACAACTTTATTGAGACATTATTCACATGCCATCAAGTTCCCTTTTAAAGTGTACAAGTCAGTGATTTTTAGTATATTCACAGAGTTATGCAACCACCACCACTTATATCTAATTTAGAATTTAGAATTTTTATCATCCCCAAGTAAACCCCATACCCTTTAGCAGTTAACCCGCATTTCCTCCTTCCTCTGGCAACCACTCGTCTACTTTGTGGATGATCTCTATGGATTTGCTCATTCTGGGCATATTATTTAAGTGGAATCATACAATAAGTGATCCTTTCTGACTGGCTTTTTTCACTTAGCATCACGTTTTCAAGGTTTATCCTTGCTGTCACACGTCATCAGTCCTTCGTTCCTCTTTGTGGTTGAATGGCGTTGTGTGATTATATCACGTTTTGTTTCTTCATTCATCAGTTGATGGGTTGTTTCCGCTTTGTGACTGTTGTGAATAAAACTGCTGTGGCCGTTCGTGTACAAGTTTTTGTTACAATCCCACCAACTCTACACGAAGGCTCCAAATTTTCCACACCCTTACCAGCACTTGTTATTATCTGGACTTCTTATTGTAGCCATCCTAGAGGGTATGAAGTGAGATCTCACTGTGGTTTTGTCTTGTTTAAGTTTTATTTATTTCGGTATTCTCTACACCCAGTGTAGGGCTCAAACTCACAACCCTGAGATCAATAGTCTTATGCTCTTCCAACTGAGCCAGCCAGGTGCACCTCTCATTGTGGATTTGATTTACATTTCTATATTGATGACATGTGGAACAGCATTCCGAGTACTACTGACCATTTCTTTTTTTTTTTTTTTCAACGTTTATTTATTTTGGGGACAGAAAGAGACAGAGCATGAATGGGGGAGGGGCAGAGAGAGAGGGAAACGCAGAATCAGAAACAGGCTCCAGGCTCTGAGCCATCAGCCCAGAGCCTGACGCGGGGCTCGAACTCACGGACCTCGAGATCATGACCTGGCTGAAGTCAGACGCTTAACCGACTGCGCCACCCAGGCGCCCCTAACTGACCATTTCTTTAGAGAAATGTCTGTTCAAATCCTTTGACAATTTTATTTTAAATTAAATCTTTTCTAAGTTTATTTATTTTGAGAGAGAGAGAGAGAGAGAGCGAGAGCACAAGCGGGAGAGGAGTGGAGAGAAAGAACGGGAGACAGAGAATCCCAAGCAGGCTCTGCACTGTCAGCACAGAGCCAGACCTGGGGCTCGAACTCACTAACCGTGAGATCCTGACCTGAGCAGGAACCAAGAGTCAGAAGCTTAACGGACTGAGTCACCCAGGCGCCCCCTTTTGACGATTTTAAAATGAGGTTGTCATTTTATTTCTGAGTGGTAAGCATGCCTGTTTTTCCAAGGGAGGTTTCTGAGGCTCTGAGAATGAATGTGGTATGCGGTGATCTCAGTCAGTGGAAGGTAGTGGTGGGAACTGAATCCAGGTCTGTCTGACATTCATGAGCAAGCAAGCTCCTTCTCTCACTCTGGATGACTGCTTTCTGGTGTTCACTGTTGCCAATTGCATGTGCGAGGGGCGGGAGAGGGGGAAAGAGAGAGACAGGAAAAAAGATGGAAAAGAGAGAGAGGAGACAGACAGTGAAACTTAGATGACAGAATGAGAAAGGAGGCTGGATTGGCTTTGGCTGTTTTTATCTATTTACCTAGATATCTAGTTATTTATTTGAGAGAGAGAGAGAGAGAAAGTATGTGCAAGGGGAGGGAGGAGTGGAGGTGGAGAGGGAGGGGCAGAGGAAGAGGGAGAAAAAGAATCTTTAAAAAAATTTTTTTAATGTTTATTTCTGAGACAGAGAGAGAGAGAGAGAGAGAGAGAGAGAGAGAGCGAGCGCATGAGCAGGGGAGGGACAGAGAGAGGGGGAGACCCAGAATCCGAAGTAGGCTCTAGGCTCTGAGCTATCAGCACAGAGCCAAACATGGGGCTCAAACCCACAAACCATGAGATGGACACCTAACTGGATGCCTAACCGACTGAACCACCCAGGTGTCCCAAGGGAGAGAAAGAATCTTAAGCAGGTCCACGTTCAGTGTTCAGAGCTCAGTGCAGAGTCCAATGTAGGGGCTCAGTCTCATGACTGTGAGATCATGACCTGAACTGAAATCAAGAGTCAAATGCTTAACCGACTGAGCCACCCAGACGCCCCTGGCTCTGGCTGTTTAAATAGGCACCCACCTTTGGAAAGTCAGAGCTGGAGAAAACCTTTTCAGAGTTTTTGGTTTCTTTGCATTAATCTGCAAACACTGGGGCAGGGAGGGGCTCTAAAATTTTTACTGGGGGCTACACCGCCCCCCCCCCTAATTTTTCTTTGTTCCTAAATCTGAAACAAATCTGATTCAACCCCATAACCCAAACAGGGAGCAGTGTCCCCTAGTGTCTCGCTGGGTTTAAGGATCTGGAGCCGTGGTTGTCACACTTTTTGATTGCATACGCTTCTTCAGAAAAATGCTTTAGGCACCCCCAACAGATACATATTTACTGACTTAGAAATTACATACAAGTACGTGATGATTGACTAATGTCTAAAGGCCCAATATACACTTGGAATGAAATTAATCACGGACAATAGTGGATGGGAGTCCCCCTCTAGAATAGTTTTTCTGTTCTTATGTCAGTCGGCAATATACTGAGCGTATGAGATCCCATTCATTGTTGTTTTCAGTTGGTAAGGTGGCTGACGCAAGACTTGAGCGGCCGGCGGTCTGTCCCGCACTTTTCCTGCTGCCTGCTTGTATTTTCTCGATTGGCGTTATCTCCATCCTCAGTTTCTCTGCAGGGCTCTTTGAAGCCATTTGTCCATTCCGTGGAGGCTGATTTGCTTAAAATGCATTGTTTAATCCTCAGATCTATCCAACCTGGCACCACAATGTATGGCAGTAGGCTGAAGGTAGAGAAACGAAAGACAAGGCCACAGCTTCCCGCTGGCCCTGGGAACCTCCCCCTTAGTAGACATGATGTTCAGTATCTGGTATACAGCTGGGGGTGCACATCAAGGTTGAACTATATACTGTTTAACTGTCTTTAGTCAAAAGTTAAGTAGAGAGACATAGACTGACATTTTCCTCCGGTACTTTGGAGATTATAATTTGAAAGACTAATAGGTTCTGAGCTAAGGACATCTAAGCCAACCTCTGCCATTCCTCAGCTTGCCACCTCTCCTGGCAGGGTGCTCATGACCACCCAAAGTAGTGCCCTGCTCCTCCAGCCACTTCTCCTGGGTCTGATCTTAATACCCGCCCCCCATCCCCTGGATTATCTCTGTTTGTCCAGACTCTATTCTGTTCAAAACCTAGGATCAAACCTAGGATGGGAGATGGTGAGATATGGGTCACCTTCTTCATGGTAGGCTCTGTGCTTCTGTTAATGTGACCTAAGCCTGTGTTAGCTTGGCTCTGTAGCTCTATCACCTTGTTGGCTCATACTACACTTCAACAAACATTGATTATGAACTTGCTGTGTGCTAAACATCAAGTTAGATGCTTGTGCTAACATTTATTTACCTTTCAGAGGGTCTTTTAAAAATCCTAGGTCTTTCTCTATGAACATCCTCTAAGCTGGGCTCACCCACCTTTCTGCACACTTGATGTTGTCGCATTTTAGCCTAAGTGCCACCCTGCACTGCTCAGAGGCAACCTTAGGCCCTGGCTGCTTTGTTGGGTATGCTGTGGCCAAAAGAGTCACCTAGATTCATGACAGGTCTGTCTGGCTGTGGTCAGCTGGCTGGGCAGCACGGCTTGTCGTCCCACCACTAAACTGCCCGGATGGACTTGGGACAAGATGGTGGAAGAGGTGCACGCTGCGGCGTCTTCCTTCTTACTCTGTGAGGTTCCCTCCATGCTTAGACTTCAGACTCAGATCTGAGCTCATAGCCAGATGCCCCACTGTGTGACCTTGGGCAAGTCCCTTTCCTTTTAAGGGCCTCGGTTTTGGTCTCTCAGCTACAATTCTGTGGGATTCTAGCTTGGAGAAAGGGAGAGATGGCCAAACCTGGGGAGCTGGGGTGGGTAAGGTGAGCCTGGGGCAGGAAGGGGGAGGGTGCTGAATGAAGAAAAAGGAGTGTGAACAAGTAATATAAAAGAAAGAAGGAGATGCTAAAGAAACTTTGCCAGCCTACCATTTCTTTAAGCTCTTAACTTTAGTATTTTATGACTTCTTTTTATGAAGCCCTTTGTCTAAGCCAGGGGCTAGAATATAGTAGAGAGCAAGAAAAACATGATTTTTATTCCCAGGGAGCTCAGAATTAGCGTTCTTTTCATCTCAATGCTCCCAGCAACCCTGCAAGACAGTGACGCTGATCCCCATTTTACAGACAGGGAAACTGAAGCTCAGAGAGGTAAAGTGATTTACCCAAAGTCACAGAGCTGGGGAGCAAAGTGATGAAGCATGACCTGAGTGGGCTCTGTCAGACCACTTTGCTGCAGTGACTTAATCAAGATACCCTCAGTATAATGTCCTGGCTAAGGGCATGATAATTTTATCATGAACTTTCCTATCTACAACCCCATACGAGCTCCAAAATGTGAATAACACATTATTCTCTGTCTTGTAGATGAGAAAAAGAACCTAGAGGGGGGAAAGTGATGTACCCGAGGGCACAGAATGGGTTGGGGTCAGGGCCAGGACCAGGCTCTTGGTCTCATGAGAGCTGACTCAGTTTCCTCTCCCAGCCCCTGCCCTGGGGCTGCTGAGAGGATTGACCACCCACACCTTGGGATCCCAAAACTGCTGATAAGCTCTGCCCCTGGCTTCTGAGGGTCTGTTTCTGATTCATTGCCTTCTCCAACTATCCCGATGGAGGAATGGAGGAACTCTGGACTTGGGAATTGGCACTGTCCAAAGTGGGCAGCGACAGGGCCCAGGCCTGGACTTCAGGATGGAAAGGCTGACCCTGGGCATGTCAGGGATTGAATCAGATGGCATTTCCCAAAGCTGTGCCAAAAGACATCGAATGACATTCTGGGGAAAAGGACAATGCTCTTGCATAGTTTGGGGAAGGGTTGGATTTAATAGGGCAAAAGAGCTTTCACTCCTGCAGGCCTTTTCAGAGCCTTTAATATTCAGTCGCACATTGTGGAGCTCCTAGATGAGGGCTATGAAAAGTAGTGTTGCCCAAACTTCTCTGACTACAAAATCCCCTTTTTACCTGGAGTATTTCAAGGGGCTGCTGTTCCCTACAAGATACTATAGGTATCTTATTATTAGAACATGCTGTTCTGGGCTTTCCTGCAAGTCACATCAACCTTGGGGCCCAAAGTTCTTTGCTCACTTGATGAATCTTGAAGAAGTTAACTGGAGGGTAGGACTGTTTTTCTAGAATGTCAAAGCTGGAAGAACCTTATAGAGCGCATCCCAACTTCTACATATGGGGAAACTGAAGCCCAGGGAAATCTGGCAATGCGTTTGGAGGGATGAGGCCAGAGGTAGGCAGGAAGGCTATTTTTTTAACACTTGGGAGAGGTTCTGGCAGTCTTAGTGGACCACACTCTGCCTAGCATGTGATGCCTTTGTTAACGATGCAGACTTCCCTGAGCCACATCCTAACCCTAACTTTGCTCCTAACACCAGCCCCCTGAATGAGAACCTTCCAAGGAGAGAGTTCTGGGACTCTGCCTGTCAACAGTGCTCCTGGGGAAATTGGATCATTAGCCAAATTTGGGAGACACTGAGCGTGGACAAAGGGAGAAGATACTCTCATTTATTTATTAAGCCAGTGTGGTAGGCTTGTTGTGGGCAATAATATCATTTAATCCCCACAACACTCTCAGAGACAGATATTAATACCCCATTTTATACATGGGAAACTGAGGCTGAGAGGAGGCAGGCACCTAAGGACAGGGATAAGAACATAGTTACAACCAACTCCAAAGCCCTCAGTCCCCTTATAAAATCTCTTGAGAGGGAGGCAATGGGAACAGAAAAGCCAGGCCCTAGGGGCGCCTGGGTGGCTCAGCTAATTAAGTGATTAGATTAAGCAAGTCTGACTTCAGCTCAGGTCATGACCTTGAAGTTCTAGGACCCCTCGTCGGGCTCTGTGCTGACAGCTTAGAGCCTGGAGCCTGCTTCAGATTCTGTGTCTCCCTCTCTCTCTGCCCCTCCCTCGGTCATGCTCCGTTTCTCTCTCTATCTCAAAAATAAACATTGAAAAAAAGAAGAAGAAAAGCCAGACCCTCCTGACGGGAAAATGGGACAAGTTTGGGCTTTGCCTGGCTGGGAAGGAAATATTGGAGGCATCCTTCCTATCTCTGGAGTTTGGGGCCCAGGAGCATGGTGGAGTCAGACAAGGAACCTGGTTTAGGAAGAAAGAGGTTCAGCCTCTGCAGGGCTCTATGTTGTGGCAGGCGCTGGGGGTTAGAGACTGTGGCAAGCCGACTAAGGGCCCCAAAATGTCTGCATCCTAATCTCTGGGAGCTAAGTTAGGTTACATGGCAAAGGAGAATTAACGTTGCGAATGGAAGTAAGGATGCTCATCAGCTGACCTTAGCACAGGGAGATGATCCTTGATGACCTGCGGCGGAGGGGGGGGGGGGAATGTCACACTGACACTAGGATCCTTAAAAGTGGAAGAGGGAGGGAGCACCTGGGTGGTTTGGTCAGTTGAGCATTGGACTCTTGATTTTGGCTCAGGTCATGACCGTAGGGTCATGGGATCGAGCCCTGAATTGGGCTCCACACTGAGCATGGAGCCTGACTGAGATTCTCTCTCCTTCTGTCCTCTCCCCTACTCTCTCTCTCTCTCTCAAATCAAAAAAAAGTGGAAGAGGGAGGCAGAAGAGGTCAGTACGGTGCAAGGTGAGGAGTTGAGCTGACAGTGCTCGCTTTGCAGATGGAAGAAGGCGCCAGAAGCCAAGGACTGTGGGTGGCTTCTAGAAGCTGGACAAAGCAAGGAGATTAAGGGGGGTTGGGGAGGAGAAGCAGCAGCAAGGAAATTGATTTTCTCCTAGGGCCTCCAGGAAGGAACACAGCCCTGCTGACCCCTTGCTGTTAGCCCAGTGAGACCTGTGTTGAACTTCTCACCTATAGGACTGTGAGATGCTAAACTGGTGTTGTTTTAAGCCACTATGTTTGCATCACAAGTCAGAATCCTGAGAGAGAGAGAAAGAGAGAGAGAGAGAGAGGCTGATGGTCTGACCTGAGTTCAGGGCAGTGACCCCTCTAGAATTTCCATATCAAAGGAACTTAGGGAGCGGGTTGATCAGTTTGGGAGATGCTTGTCCTGGAGCTGTGTCTGCCAGACCAGGATACACTTGAATTTAAGGTGTGTGCCTGTCTGGGGTGGCTTGGGAAGCCTGAAGGAGATTCTGGAGGGTTCTAACTTGCCCCCTTGGTGTAATCACCAGAAGAAGGGGCTTCAGTCCCAGGTGGACAAAAACGACACATGTCGACGCCTTGGGCAGCAGCTGCTCTTTCTGTTTCCAGTTCCCTTTACTGGCCGGGGCCTGTTTAACTCTCTGGCTCTGCGTTTGTGGCTTCCAGGCACAACACTGCAGTCTATCTACAGGAAAATGGCCATTAGCCTGACCTTCAGGGCTCAGGATGATTTTCCCCAACCTCACGGGGTTCCTACCCCTTCAACTTCCTGCCACATGCTTCTTCTAATAAACCTTTATCCCGTTCTGCCTTTTGCCACCTGTTGAAATCCAACTCAGTACCCCCCAACCCCCGGCTCCCTCCCCAAGGCGGGGCACCGGAGAAAGGGGACCAGCTCCTGAATCCAGAGTCAGGGTTCTGGATCCAGCCTGGCCCTTGTACAGTTCCTCTCCATTTTTGGGTCTCAGTTTTCCGTCTGTAAAATGGGACAATAATCCCTTCTCTGCCTCCCTTCTGGTTAGCATGAGGATCAAATGAGCTGCATAGGGAAGGCACTGTGAGGCTGTCATGGCTCCGTGTTCCCTAGTATCCCTCCCAGCCTGGGCCCAGGCCCTTGTGACGGCAGGAGCTTAGGAATTTTGGGCTGAACTGAGGGGGAAATCCAGTTTAGCAAGATCTGTGGGTGCAGAGGCCCTGGCATCACCCATGACTCAGCAGGGCTGGGCCTTTTTGGAGAAAAGCGCTAGAAAGGCATTCCTCGCAGGCTCAGTTGCGGATAGGGGGTTACCTGCGAGAGGGGGTTTTAGGGTCCTCTAACCGGGATCAGGGAATGGAGGCTCTCAGCTGGAGCAGGGATTGGATTCGAGTCCACCGGTCAGCTGGGCGACCTTGGACAAGTCACTTGTCTGGCCGAACCTCAGCTTCTTCCTGTGTAAAATAAGACTTGCGCTCGTGAAGTGAGATCTTGGAGAACATGCCATGTTCTCTTTCCTCTCTCTGCTTTCTTCTTTCCTCACTTCTGTCTCAACACCCCTTGGTCCATCTTGCTTCAAAGGAGGTCACACACTGTGAGCTTGACCTTTTAGAAGCTCGTCCCAGCGACCCCTCTGCCAGTGCCTGATGCTCTACCATTAGTGCTGTCCTTTTGAGTTAAGCATTGCCCTGCACATGGATTCTCGAGCTTTAATTTTTTTTAATTCTATTTATCCTTTCTCATAATAGAAATGTGGGTGGAGGAGGGATGGGGCAAGGACGTTAAAAGGAGAAAGAGGGCTGCCTCAGTTCCAACCTCCATGACAGTTCCATTAGTTCCATTGCCCTTGCTTCTGGTGGCTGAGCTGGCAAAGTGCCGGAGGAAGTTCCTTTGGCTATGAGGACCCTGCTCAGGGCTCCACCAGTGGCTGACTACAAGCCATGTCAGCATCATTTGCATAGCACTCCCATGACTTAGTGGCTTCATTCCTGGTGCTAATGACAAGGGCCTGAGAAGAGGTGACAGCTTCACTCCTTCCATCTCCCATCGTGGACAAAGCAACTACTTTGTTCAGCCACTTACTAGTTATGGCCCTGAGAAAGTTTCTTCATTTCCCTGTGCCTCAGTGTTCTTATCAATAAAATGGACGCAACCAGCGTGAGCCCTCACAGAGTCGTGGTGAGCACTCCGTAAGATAACATGTGTGACGCGCTTACATCGTTGCCTGACAGATAGTAAGTACTTTGTTGTCATGGTTGCCATCGTCATCATCACCATCATCGTCATCACGTCTTTCCTTTAGCCGGGCCCTGTGTAGGGTTCAGTGACACAGAAATGAAGCAGTTTTAGTCTCTCCCTTCACCCTGGGTTCCAGCTCTAGTGGGGGAGACACACCCTGGGTGTGTCAGACCCTCTGCTGAGCCCTGAGCAGAGAGATCTGAAGGTGAATAAGAACAGTGGTCCCTGGAATTGTGCAACAAAGTGCCCTCCCTTGAGGAAGAAGAATCTGGTACGAGGCAGAATTGACTAGGCTCAGGAGAGCAATATGCCTGGGGATAAGGTGCAGGTCCACTCTGGGCCTCCCCCAAATCCCTTTCGTCTTTAGAGTTGTTTCCTGCAACTGTTTCCCATGTGGGACAAAGCCCCTTGCCTGTATGCCTTTGCACGTTGTTCCCTCTGGCCCTTCCAAACTCACCCCAGCATTCCCTCCTTCAGGAATCTTCCCTAACTCTGGTCTGATTTGTCCCCTGGGCTCCCACAGCCCCCTGGTCTACCACAAAATTCCTTGAGGACAGGGATGTAACTTGTTCACCATGTATCCCCAATGCTAGCACATAGTAGGTGCTCAATTAACATAACTGTGATATAGGAAAGGGGAAGTGTGTATCAAAACTTCTGACTACAGGGGCTCCTGGGTGGCTCAGCTGGTTCATGTTCAAGGAAGGAAGGAGAGCCAAGGCACAGCACCAGCACTGTTGGTTTCTTTTGTCAGGAGAAGCAAAACCTTTCCCAGAACCCCAGCCAAACCCCTGCTCACTTCTCCTTGGCCGAAACTGGGTCTCATGGCCACTCCCAGCTACAAGGGAGGTTGAGAAAACAAGTATCTAACTGGAGCTGGAAGAACAAAATTGCAGTTTTGTTAGCAAGAAAGAAGGGCAGGGCTGAGTAGGGTAGGGTAGGGAGGATGAGGCCTGGTTAGGCAACTAGCACAGGGCTTTATAAAGGAGGTGACATTTTAGCTGTGCCTGGAAGGTCAGACACTACTTTGACAGGGCATGGGCAGGCCTGGGGCTGGACACCGAATGGTCGAGAGTAATAGGAGGTCTGTAAGCGAGGAAACTCACATTCACTGAGCCCTGCTAAGGGCAGGCCCTGGCCATCTTTCCTCCCTGTGGGTCTACTGTCACCAGTTCACAACTGAGATCACTAGAGCTGAGAGAAGGGGACCCGTCTGCCCAAGGGCATCCCGTGCACAGGTGACAGGAATGTGGTTGGACCCTGGTCCATCTGCTTGTATACACTATACAAATGCTGTGTTCTTGCTGTTCCTGTTGTAATAATGACCAAAACTGCAGTTTTGATAGCAAGAAAGAAGGACAGGGGTGCTGAGGAGAGGAGGATTAAGGGAGTGAGGTAAGGAGGCTGGAGATTGGTTAGGTACTAGCAACTGGCACAGGGCTTCATGAAGGAGGTGGCATTTGAGCTGTGCTTGGAAGGTCAGATACAAATTTTGACAGTAAGAAAGAATGGCCTAGGTCTCTGGAGGCCTGACTTCATCTCAGCTGGCATTTATTTCACTCCTGCTTTATACCAAGCATTGTTCTAAATGCTTTACGTGTTTTTTTTTTTAATTTTTTTTTTCAACGTTTATTTATTTTTGGGACAGAGAGAGACAGAGCATGAACGGGGGAGGGGCAGAGAGAGAGGGAGACACAGAATCGGAAACTAGCTCCAGGCTCCGAGCCATCAGCCCAGAGCCTGATGCAGGGCTCGAACTCCCAGACCGCGAGATCGTGACCTGGCTGAAGTCGGACGCTTAACCGACTGCGCCACCCAGGCACCCCGCTTTACGTGTTTTAATTCATGCGATTTTCACAACACTATGAGAGAAGCACTATTATTGTCCCCATTTTACAGATGAGGAAACAGACAGCGAGAGATCAATTTGCCCAAGATCCACAACTAGAAGTGTCTGATAGGATCCAGGCCCAGATGGCCTGCCTTTGAGGCACAGGGAAGGATATTGCCTTGCCAAGGTCTTGTGGTGGATTAAGGGTAGATTCTGTACCAGGGCTCCTGGGTGGCTCAGTCAGTTAAGCATCCGACTTCAGCTCAGATCATGACCTCATGGTTTGTGAGTTCGAGCCCCACATCGGGCTCTCTGCTGACAGCAAAGAGCCTGCTTTGGATCCTCTGTCTCCCCCTTCTCTCTTCCCCTCCCCTGCTCACTCTCTGTCTCTCTCTCTCTCTCTCTCAAAAAAAGAGTAGATTCTGCACTAAAAACAACCATACATACCTGTAAAAACCCAAAACTCATAGATACAGGGAACAGATTGGTGATTTCCAGAGACAGGGGCTGGGGATGGCTGAAATGGTCAGTCAAAAGGTACAAACTTTCAGGAATAAAATAAATAAGTCCTGGGGATGTAATGTACAATATGGTGACTATGGTTAATAATACAGTAGTGCATATTTGAAAGTTGCTAAAAGAATAGATCTTAAAAGTTCTCATCATAAGAAAAAGAATTTGTAACTCTGTATGGGAACATATGGTAACTAGATTTACTGTGGTGATCATTTCACAATGTATACAAATATTGAATCATCATGTTGTACACCTGAAACAAATATGATGTTATATGCCAATTATACCTCAATAAAAAATCTTAACACAATTAAATTTTTAAAAAAGAATAGATTCTCTATACAAGTGGTCCTCAAGTGGGGGTGACTTTTGCCCCCAGGGACATTGAGCAGTATCTGGAGACATTTTTGACCATCACAACAACTCGTTGGGGGATGCTCCTGGCATCTAGTCAGGAGGATAAACACCTTGCACATATAAAGAATCATCGGTGCTGAATGTCAGGAGCGTTGAGGTTAGTAACCCTAATCTAAACTGGTCAGAGAGTAGGGAATCTACCCTGAGTTGAGGGCTTAGACTCTGAACTGGGAGAAGAAATATGGGAGGCTTCCAAATGAAGCCTGCACAACAGGCAATGCTGCTGTAACAAATAGACCAAATCACAGGCTCAAATAAGAGAGGTTTATTTCCGTGCACACAGCAGATCAGAGGCAGGTTCAGGTGGGCTGGTGGCTCTGGGGCATGAGGCCTTTCCAGGCTTAGATTTCCTTTTGACTTCTTGCTCAGGAATTCCCTCGGGTATTGGCTTGTTATGCATGAAGGAGATTGTTTCACTTCCCCCCACCCCCACCTGGTGTCTGAGTTCCAGCATATACAAAGCAGGAAAGAGGAAATAGAATGCAAGCAGAAGTATGCCTGGAGCTGACACCAGGCTGTATCACCTGTGAGCATAGATTGTCAAATCTTTAGGAACTTTGGACGCTGATTATTAAACCCAACCTTTATTAAGTTATAGAAATGTACAATTAAGGGGCACCTGGGTGGCTCAGTCGTTTGGGCATCCGATGTCGGCTCAGGTCATGATCTCTTTGTTCACGAGTTCGAGGCCTGCATCAGGCTTTCTGCTGTCAGCGACGAGCCCACTTTGGATCCTCTGTCTCCCTCTTTGTCTGCCCCTTCCCCACTTGCTCTCCTTCTCAGTCTCTCTCAAAAATAAACATTTTTTAAAAAGAATGTTTTAGGGGCACCTGGGTGGCTCAGTTGGTTAGATGGCCAACTTTGGCTCAGGTCATGATCTCATGGTTTGTGAGTTCAAGCCCCGTGTTGGGCTCTGTGCTGACAGCTCAGAGCCTAGAGCCTGCTTCAGGTTCTGTATCTCCCTCTCTCTCTGCCCCTCCCCAGTTCACATTCTGTCTCTCTCTCTCTCTCTCTCTGTCTCCAAAATAAATAATAAAAACATTAAAAAAAAATAAGAATAAAAAGTTTTAATAAAAAAAGAAATGTACAATTAAAGTATATTAAAAAACAAAGTTAATACGTGCTGAAAATGTATGACTTCCTAATATATTTCACTACTTTCTGCTATTACCTAGGCACTTGAGATTTTCATAGGTAGATTTTCATAGGGTAGAAACACCACATAATGTGTTCTATGGTACATCCCTTCCCGACTCTGCACTCCATGACCTCATATTGGTAGCTTGAAATCAGTCATGGTGGGAGTATTTATGTTATGCCCAGAATTCATGATCCCCAAATACTGCCAGGGAGCCAAGTCCGATGTAAAAGCAAAAGAGCCTTTATTCGAGCTAGCTCGAGCTCAATCCCCTACCTGCACCGACGCAGCGGTGAGATACCAGGGAGAGAGAGCGAGTTTCAAAAGGACAAAGGTTTTATTGGGGCCTAGGGGCAGTTGGTGAGGTAATGGCTATGGCCTCAGCCGATTGGCTGGGGAAGGGTCCGAGTCCTGTTAGGCAGGTGAGGGGGAGGGGGGTTAGGAGGTGTGGTCAAGGTGAAGGACACAGAACAAGATGGAGTCGGCCAGCGTAGGCCCGCCCTTTCATTCCCCCCTTGTCATGTAGCTTAGGGACCCAATCATGGGACCGGCTGCATTTATGGTGACAAGGGGAACAGAGTTTGGAGGTTTACGCAAAGTTCTGGGGAGCAAGTTTCCCTGGGGTGGCTCTGGGAGGTCTGATTAAGTATTGTCCCCGAGCTGGTGTCTATGATCTGCCAGGTGATGTTTTGGGGGGCGTGGGAACTCCCAGCAGCATGAGCAATGACAAGCAGAGTTAACAGAGTTACCAATATTAGGTGGGTCGAATGCGCTGTAGCTTGAGCTTGAGCGGGTTGTGTTGGTCCCGACTGATGGCCCATGGCGTGACGAAGTCCTTCCGGACGGAGGAGGGGTCCGCTGGCCGAACGTGGGTGTGATGGACCCAGGTCGCGATGCCGTCTACTTTGAGAGCGGTGGGGGTTGTCAACACCACGATGTAGGGTCCCTTCCAGCGCGGCTTGAGGGTCTCTCGGTGGTGCCTCTTGATGTAGACCCAGTCTCCTGGCCTGTACTGATGAGGTGTCGGGGTCGGGCCAGCCTCGTAGATGGCAGAGAGGCGCGGCCAAATGTCCTCGTGCACCCTCTGGAGCCCTCTCAAGGAAAGAAAAAGTTCTTGATCTTTAAACTCAGCAATAAGTTCAGCTCGAAGACTGGGAATAACAGGGGGTGGCCTCGTAGGGAGTAAAACCCAGAGTGTAAGGAGTGTTTCTAACCCGGTAAAGGGCGTACGGTAGAAGAGTCACCCAGTCCCCGCCAGTCTCCATGGTTAATTTGGTAAGGGTCTCTTTTAGGGTTCTATTCATTCTTTCTACCTGTCCTGAGCTCTGGGGCCTATAAGCACAATGTAATTTCCAGTTTGCCCCCACCACCTTGGCTACTGCCTGTGTTACCTGCGAGATAAAAGCTGGTCCATTGTCTGATCCTACCATGGCAGGAAAACCATACCTGGGTAAGATGTCTTCTAGTAGCTTCTTAGCCACCGTCTGAGCCGTTTCATGCTTGGTTGGGTATGCCTCCACCCAGCCAGAGAAGGTGTCTGTAAATAATAAAAGATATTTATAACCATACTTTCCTAGTTTGACTTCAGTGAAGTCGACTTCCCATTGGGCTCCCGGTCTGGTGCCTCTGAGCCTGGTTCCTTTTTTATTTGATGTGGCTCTCGCATTGGTGAGTTGGCAGGTCTTGCAGGCAGATACAACTTGCTCTATTTTGGTGTCCTGTTGGTGAATCTTGATTCCGGCATGTCGGATTAAGTCTTTTAATTTTTGGGCCCCCATGTGAGTAGACCGATGCATGTGCTCTAATATTGAGACTCTGAGCCAGTCTGGCAGCACGAGCACCACCATCCCTTTATCTCCTGGGCCATGGGGAGTTTCTTGATCTGCTGTAACTCCTGGGAGTATTTGGGCTGGTCTGGTAAAACTGGGTCTCCCGGGTCCGGTAGTTGTATGGTCATGGTGGGGACTGGAGTAAGGGCTACTGCCTTGGCTGCCTGGTCAGCCTTTCGATTACCTCTAGCTACTGGGTTATCAGCTTTTTGGTGCCCTTGGCAGTGGATAATGGCTAGCTTGGCAGGAAGCCATAAGGCCGTAAGCAGGTTAAGTATCTCCTGCTTATTTTTTATAGTCCGTCCTTCTGCCGTCAGTAACCCCCTCTCCTGATAAATTGCCCCATGAATATGAGCTGTGGCAAATGCATAACAGCTGTCTGTGTATATGTTAAGCCGTTTTCCAGCTCCCAGCATCAGCGCCTTGGTGAGGGCTATGAGCTCTGCTCGCTGGGCTGACATTCCGGAGGGTAGAGCCTCCGCCCATACGGTGTCCGTTTCGGTAACCACCACTGCACCCGCATACCTGTGTCCATCTCGCACAAAGCTGCTGCCATCAGTGAACCAAGTAGCCTCAGCATCGGGGAGGGGCTGGTCGGTCAGGTCCGTCTGGAATCCATGTACTTGTTCCAGGATTCCCGCACAGTCATGTAGTGGAGCACCTAGGTCAGGGTCGGGCAGCAGGGTTGCAGGATTGAGGGCTGCACTGGGGTGAAACCGCACTCGTGGAGGGTTGAGTAGGAAGCTCTGGTAATGAGCCATACGTGTATTGCACATCCATCTATCCGGAGGCTGTTTCAGGACCCCTTCAATGGCATGTGGGGTCGTGATCCAGATCTCCTGTCCTAGGGTCGGTTTGTCTGCATCCTTGACTAGGAGTGCTGTCGCCGCAATAATTCTTAGGCATGGCGGCCAGCCGGCAGCCACTGGGTCTAGTTTCTTAGACAGGTAAGCCACTGGGCGGTTCCAGGGGCTAAAGGCTTGAGTTAGAACCCCTTTTGCTCTTCCCTTATGTTCGTCTACAAAGAGGTGAAGGGCTTCGTAATGTCTGGTAGTCCCAGGGCTGGGGCACTTAGGAGGGCCTTTTTTTAACTGATTAAAGGCAATTTCTTCTTTTTCAGTCCATTTAAATGTTTTCCCCTCTTTGGTAGCTTCATATAGGGGCTTGGCAACCTCAGCAAAACCTGGAACCCAGAGGCGGCAGTAGCCGGCTGATCCTAGGAATTCCCTCACTTCTCTTTGGGAGGTGGGAGTAGGGATCTTTAGGACAGTTTCTTTTCTGGCATCTGATAACCGCCGCTGTCCACCCTCCAGGATATATCCCACGTAACTTACTCTCTTCCTGCATATCTGAGCCTTCTTCATGGATGCCCAGTACCCTAAGGCCCCCAGGGTAGGCAGCAGTTCCTGGGTCCCTCGCTCACAGTCTTTTGGCCTTGTCGGCAGCAATCAGGATGTCATCTACGTACTGTAGGAGGGTGAGGCCAGGGTGCTCCCTTCTGTACTTACCCAGGTCCTCGTGTAGTGTCTCGTCGAAGATGGTGGGTGAATTTTTGAATCCCTGAGGTAGCCGTGTCCAGGTTAGTTGCCCACTGTAGCCCTCCTCCGGATCATGCCACTCGAAGGCGAACAAGGGTTGGCTCTGGGGTGCCAGCGGCAGACTGAAGAAGGCATCCTTTAAATCTAGTACAGTATACCAGACCCTGGAGGGCGCCAAGGAGCTCAAGAGAGTATATGGGCTGGGAACAGTTGCGTGTATGTCCGTGACCCTCTTATTTACTTCCCGGAGGTCTTGTACCGGTCGGTAGTCATTTGTGTGAGGCTTTTTGACTGCCAGTAGGGGGGTGTTCCAGGCAGACTGGCAAGGAACTAGTACCCCTAGGCTTCGTAGTCTCCGGATGTGTGGCTGGATCCCCTTCCGGGCCTCCTGAGACATGGGGTATTGTTTGATCCTTACCGGACTCTCTCCTGGCTTGAGCTCTACCAGGACTGGGGTCCTGTGAGCGGCTAGTCCCATCCCCCCGTCTCTGCCCAAACCGAGGGGAATTCTTGTACATCTGTCTATATTATCCTCTCTTGGGAGCGCCTCCTGGTGGAGGCGGTATTCATCCTCCAGTTTCATGGTCAGGACCTGGATGGGGTGGCCCTTGCCATCGGTGACCTGAGGCCCCCCCTTGTCTGAAAGTTATCTGAGCTCCAATCTTGGTCAGTAAGTCCCGTCCTAACAGCGGGTAGGGGCATTCTGGTATTTCCATAAAGGAGTGGGATACCCGGCCCGTTCCCAAATCTACTGTTCTTCGGGTAGTCCATGAATACTGGCTCATACCAGTTGCCCCTTATACCCAGGACTTCTTGCTGGCTAGTTTACCTTGTGGGGTGCGGAGGACCGAATGTTGTGCTCCGGTGTCGACAAGGAAGTCAACAGAGGTCCCCTCCACTTTAAGAGTTACCCTGGGTTCGGGGAGAGGGTCCGAACCCCGACTCCCCTAATCACTTAGTTCATCTAGCTCTAGGACTTTTACTCGATCAGTCTTGCTTCCCTTCCCGCCGGCCCTTTTTGGACAATCAAGGGCCGAATGCCCTATCTCCTTGCCGTATGCGCACTGATCCTTCTGCAGCCTCTGCTTCCTCCCCTTGGTGGTTCCTTTACCTTTTCTTGCGTCGTCTGCCAGCTGCCGGAGATGGCGGTCTCATTCCTCGGGGAAGTCAGCAGTGGTAGCTAGTAGTATTCTGTCCAGGTCTTGAGTCTGCTTACTGCTGGCAGCCGCCATGGCGCGAGCCTGCTTGTCCTCAGGAGGCTCCCGGTTATTATATACCTTTTCGGCTACCACCAGTAAGTCCTGCAGACTTTTTTCTCCTAGTCTATCTATTTTCTGTAATTTTCTCCTAATGTCTACGGCCGATTGGTTTACAAAGGCCATGATAACAGCTGCCTTGCTTTCCGGAGCCTCTGGATCCATGGGGGTATAGGTACGGAATGCCTCCATGATCCGTTCTAAAAAGGCAGCCGGAGATTCATCTTTTCCCTGTTGTACATTTCCTACCTTGGCCAAATTGGTTGGCTTTCTAGCAGCCATTCCGAGACCCCCCATTAGAGTCTGGTGGTAGACCCGGAGCCTCTCCTTACCTTCTGCCGTGTTGAAATCCCACTGGGGCCGAGTTAAGGGGAAGGAGGCATCTATCTGAGCCTGGTTGGTGGTGGGATTCCCGTCTGCACCTGGAACTAGTTTTCGGGCCCCATTGAGGATTCTTTCTCTTTCTTCAGTCGTGAACAGGACCTGCAAAAGCTGCTGGCAATCGTCCCACGTGGGCTGATGGGTAAAAAGAACAGAGTCTAATAAATCAATAAGCCTTGCTGGTTTCTCGGAAAACTTAGGATTCTGAGCTTTCCAATTGTAGAGGTCACTAGTGGCGAAAGGCCAATAGTGATGGGGCTGATTCCCCTCCGCATCCGGGAGTCCGGTGGCTCGCAGGGGCAGAATAGTGGAGTCGGCGGCGGAGGCGGATTGCTCCCTCTGAGCCCTTTGTCTGGTAAAGGGCGGGCTTCCCACTGGAGCGTTTCCACCTCCCGCTCTCAGAACAGTGTCTGCCTCCCCCGGAGGGGGAGGATGGTGTTCTTCCGGCATCCTAGAGGGGTTATACGGGGGAGGAAAAATTAATTCTTCTTCAGTAACCCCCTGTAGGACAGGGTAGAGGGGTGCTGAAGGCTGGGTAAGACTTTTCTTCTTCTTTGTCCCCTGCAAAGCAAGAATGGGTTTGGCTCCGGAGGGAGCGGGGCTAGGAAGGGCTTAAGCCAAGAGGGTGGGTAGAGGGGTAGTCTGAGTCTGTCCCATAACGTCCGTCCAGTAAGTCCACAGAACAAAACAGAGAAACACAAAAACAGACAAACAGAGGGCCCCTAGAAAGTCTTCCAACTCCGTGGAAGCAAAACTGAAAGCTAACTTAGACCTTTGAGGGGATTCCACGTCCCTCCAAAACCGATGAGGGGATTCCACGTCCCTCCAAAGACGATGGCCTCACGCCAACCAGCGGGAGCGACCCGCCTCGTCTCAGACCTTTGAGGCGATTCCACATCCCTCCAAAACAGATGAGGGGATTCCATGTCCCTCCAGAAGGGAGAATAGGAATGTCTTCTGAAACTCCCAGCCCGTGGTCCTCCAGTGCGTCCACTTAGACCGCGTCGGGCACTACCAGAATTCCAGAAATGAGCTCACACAGAAAAGACAGAACAAACAGACAGACACTAACCGTGGCCAGTCAGGCTCTCCGGGTCAGGGGTCCCTCGGGGGTCTTGGGGATCCCGGACGAGCCCCCAAATGTTATGCCCAGAATTTGTGATCCCCGAATACCGCCAGGGAGCCGAGTCCGATGTAAAAGCAAAAGAGCCTTTATTCAAGCTAGCTCAAGCTCAGTCCCCTACCTGCACCGACGCAGCGGTGAGATACCAGGGAGAGAGAGCGAGTTTCAAAAGGACAAAGGTTTTATTGGGGCCTGAGGCAGTTGGTGAGGTAATGGCTATGGCCTCAGCCGATTGGCTGGGGAAGGGTCCGAGTCCTGTTAGGCAGGTGGGGGGGGGGGTTACTCAAGGGGAGGAGGTGTGGTCAAGGTGAAGGACACAGAACAAGATGGAGTCGGCTGGCGTAGGCCCACCCTTTCATTTACACCACAGAAAATAGTCACCTCTACAAATCAGAGCTTGATGGTTCGTTTTGTTGATGGTCTAAATGTTAGAAAGTGATCAAGAAAACACTAATAATGCAGATTCAACCTAAAACTGGGTTGCACTTACAGCCATTACATTGTAAATAGCACAAGTCGAGAAAATAGTCTTCCGGAATTTGAAAACTAATGCGATTCAGCAAAGAAGTTGCTCATATCACTGACAATGAATGCCTTGGTTGTTTCACTTTTGTCTTACTCGTTAATGTGAAAAAAAATATCAGCTGACATTTACATTAGGAGTATTCACATTCATCAATCGTGTCGGCAACTTTTTTGCTGAAACTGATAGTAATCAATAACTTATAGTAGTTTGATTTTGACACTATTGCTGGTGATGGACTTATAAAAAACTGATAGCAGGTTTTGCAAGAAATTCCAAATCACATTGAAGTTACAGGTGTGTGGGATTTGCAATAAAGGGTACTGTATATTTTATTATTTGTAAACTGTATGCTATGCATTTTTTACATCAGTAACTTATAACAAATGTGTGTGTGTGTGCATGTGTATGTACTTTTTTTCCTGGAGAGCCATTAAACAGTTACTGTCACACCACCACACGTATCACATCCACACACATTCCATTGGCAGGAATGTAGTCAAATGGCCACACTTAGCTTCAAGGGATGCTGGAAACATAGTCCATAGCTGGGTGGCCATGTGCCCAGCTAAAATAAAGGCTTTGTAGGGGAGCCCTTCTCCATATATCTTCCCCACTGAGAGCACTAGCTGACTCTGGTCAGCCATTTGGATTTTCCAAGGCCACAGTTATGGCCTTCTTGTACGTTCACCCGAAAGCCACCCTCCAGAGTTACCTCTAGCTCCCTCTCAGAATTTCAGGAAAGTACGAAGTATAGTGTCCTGATGGGATAGATTTCCAAACTTTGCTCTTCACCTTCAAGTGCCTGCTTCCTGCCCTTACCGTCACCATAATCGTGGATGCTGGAATTCCATGGAAATGCATGGAAAGCTGGAAAGGCATTCCAGCAGGGCCGGACTCCAGAGTGGCCTTTGAGTAGTTTTGTGCCCCAGACCAATGTTTTGAGGTATATTCATATGGGTTCTGTGCCTCTATAAGATAGGGGTAATAAAAATACCTTGAAGGGTGATTGTAACAGTCAAAGGACACAATATTTGGGGAAGTTTTGTTGTCTAGAAACTATAATTCAAATGTGAGGAGCAATTAAGCCAAATTCCTACCTGACTTTGGTTTGTGATCAGGCTCAGAGAAACCCTTTGTAAAAGGGCTTAAGTACTGATATACACTGATATATACTATTCTGATATTGGCATATTACATTTTTAACTAAGGAAAGATTCTTGGCTGTTTTATTACAACAAAAGCAATACTGTTAAAAATTTAGAAAATGTAAAGTAAAAATAAGAAACGGAAAATACATTATATCACCACTCAGAGATAACCACAATTTATATTTTGATAGAGCTCCGATAACTATTAACTCGTGGTCGTGTTTGTTTATTTGGACTCCCACCTACACCCTCCAACCCCCCAATAAGATCATGTTGAAGAAAGTCCCAGACATCATATAATTTTATCATAAAAATTTCAGTATTTATCCTTACATTTATGGACACTTGAACTCAATATAACCTTATATAAATATCACACCTAGGGGCGCCTGGGTGGCTCAGTCGGTTGAGCGGCCGACTTCGGCTCAGGTCATGATCTCACGGTCCATGAGTTCGAGCCCCGCGTCGGGCTCTGTGCTGACAGCTCAGAGCCTAGAGCCTGTTTCAGATTCTGTGTCTCCCTCTCTCTGACCCTCCCCTGTTCATGCTCTGTCTCTCCCTGCCTCAAAAATACATAAAACGTTAAAAAAAATTAAAAAATAAAATAAAATAAGTAAATAAATATCACACCTAAAAATACATGTTTGGGGCCAGGGGGCATGTTGGTTATCTCTGTCTGTACCATCCACTCAATTGTGCTGTGAACCTCAAACTGCTCTAACAACTAAAGTCTATTTTTTAAAAAAATAAATAAGTTACCAATATTATCAAAAGATGATCATTATTTAAATTTCCCTAATTGTATATTCTTTTTTTATAAGTTGTTTTCTTGTATTTTTGAATATTGGGTGTTTGTCTTTTTCTTCTTTATTTGCCAAGCTGTTTACACATTAAGGGGATTAACTGAGGTGAAATTAATTATTATTGTTATTCTGATTACTTACTGTTATTCTTCCAGGGAAAACCATGGAGACTTCAAGACCTTCTTCCCAGACTCAAGATCACAGTCGAGTCCCTGGAGAAACAGAAGATCTGGACTGTATGTTTGCCTCCTCTCACCCTCTGGGCAAAGCCACGTGGGAGGTAGAGTCCAGCAGTGCTGGTGGAACAGAAGGCTCTGCTTAGCTCATGTTTCACAGTGGCTCAAGTCACAGTTGAATCCTCTGGAGAAGTAGTGTTTTACACACACAGACATGCACACACACACACACACTTGGTCCAGTCTGTCCCCTAGAACCCTTTAGCTTTGCAGACCCTCAGTTGCTTCCCAAATCTCAAGGGGGTTCTGGGGACTTAGGAGAGGGTCTCGCACTGGGGAGAGTCCCGAGAAGGTGGGAATGGTCCTGCTCGGCCCCAGAATGGGGGATGAGAGGGTTCGCTTGACCAGATCATACCTGCCCTGTAATTTACAGTGAATCCTACATTGGCAACACAGTCTAGTGACCTCTGGGCAGGATGGGGGCTGAAAAGCCCCTCTCTAGTCTCCATATTCAGAGAAATTTATGCCTTGGGTCTTCCTAGAGCCCCTGAGGCTTCTGAGAACTCTGATCTCCTGCACCTTCCACTGGCCCTACATGTTTGGGAAAAGATCCCAGCCATTCCTGGCCCCCAAGTCCAAGGAGACACCTGGGGAGGTCTTGGTGGTCTCTGGGGTAGGAAAGGCAAGAAACACTCATCCTTGCCTATGTGTGCCTCCCAGATGGAGAGACGGATTTCCACAAGCAAGACAGGGAAGCTGGACTCTTTCCTCAAGAACAACCCAAGAGAGACAAGTGTTTTTCCTCCTCCTCCTCCTCTTCATCTTCCTCCTCCTCTTCCTCTTCGTCATCCTCCACTTCTTCAGGTATAGCAAAGATTAGTACATATGTATATATATTCGTAATATTATTCAAGAAAAGCATTTACATGAGAAAACAATCCCCCATAATCTCCTGCCTTGATACTTCAACTCTATTTTTCCATATTCCCTTCCAGACCCCACCTGTCGATACATGCAACTTGTACACAGTTATAACTAACCACACAGACAATTTGGTCCTCTGTTTAAAAATTTTTGCCGTCATATCCTGAGTATTCTGTTATTCTGTGATATCTTTACAGCTAATTTTCATGCTTCCCAGAAAGCCCCTCAAGCGGCTGCGTCTCATGTAAAGTAATTTTAGGCTTTTCAGAAGCACTCTGCTGTTGAACTCAGTGCACCAGCCTGCCTAGGTCCAAACCCTTTCTTTGCCACTGTGTGTGTCCTTTTGGGTAAACTGCTAAACCCAATGTGCCTTGGGGCCCTCATCTATAAACTGGGGATGATAGCAAAAGCTACTACCTCATGGAATTGTGGGGAGGATTACATTCTTTACACATCTAAAGTCTTAGCACCTTGCACATAGTAACAGCTCTAAAAAAAAAAAAAACTGTTAAGATTATCCCCTGGAGTGCCTGAGTGGCTCAGACGGTTAAGCATCAGACTCTTTATTTCGACTCAGGTCATGATCTCGCAGTTTGTGAGATCGCGCTCCATGCTGGGCTCTGTGCTGTCAGCCGGAGCCTGCTTGGGATTCTCTCTTCTCCCTTTCTCTCTGCCCCTCCCCGACCTGTGTGCTCTAAATAAATAAATAAATATTTAAATATCTAAAATTAAAAAAAAAGTAGGAAAAGGAAGAGAAAATACATTTATAACGCAGTGAGGTAAAAAATCTGCTTACAGGGGCGCCTGGGTGGTTCAGTCGGTTAAGCATCCAACTCTGGGTTTCGGCTCAGGTCATGATCTCCGGGTTTCGTGTCGAGCCCCACATCGGGCTCTGTGCTGGCAGTGTGGAGCCTGCTTGGGATTCTCTCTCCCTCTCTTTCTGCCCCTCCCCCACTGCACTGTTTCTGTCTCCTTCAAAATAATTAAATCAAAAAAAAAAAACTTAAAAAAAATCTGCATGTAAGTAGACCCAGACAGACCCTTATTGTTCAAACCCTTATTGTTTGAGAATCAAGAATGGATATACACACCCATCCCCGATTAGGTTTAGCCCTGGAAGAAGAGTTTCCCGGTATTATGGGGCTCTTGCTTGTCCTTTTTTTTTTCTCCTCCCTGGGTGGGAGGTGACATTCTGTCTTCCCATTCAGGTTGACCCTTGGGGGTGCTGCTCCCCTACAAATGTCCTCCCCCAAGTGTGACCATAAGCCCCTTCCCTCAGGTCTCTGCAGCACACATGGGACTGCCTGTGATTAGCAAAACTGAACACTAAGGAAAAAGCAACAAGAAAAGAAACACAGAAGCACAGAGACATGCTGATATTGGGATTCTGATCTCTGATCCACAAAGGCTGGTCTGCTGCTAGAACTCACACCCTGCCCATGCTTTGGGCTTTGCTGGTGACCATTAGCCCTTTCGACCCCAAGCCTGGCTGGCACTTCACTGTATCCTCAGCCTTCCTCCATACTGGGGACCCTAACTCATAGTCCAGCAGCCAGTACTCCTCTCCCTATATATCTTTTTTAATGCATCCTGTTGCTTTTTAATTAAAACTTTTTATTGTGCAAGATTGCACATAGAAACACTGTAAAAATGTGGAGCATATAAGGAAGTAGAAAGAAGAAAATCACCCTGTGCTCTGTCACCCAGAGATAATCACTGAACACATATTACTGTGTTTCCTTACATTTATTCAGTAAATATTTGTTAAGCACCAACATGTGCCAGGCTCTGGGATGGATACTGGGGTACCAAGTAGCAGCAAACTGTGACTCTTTCTGCCAGGGTTACTTTTTTAAATAATCGAATTAGAGAGCACATATAAAAATTGTCCTCATTTTAGAAAGCATTTAATACTATAATACCTTTTACAAAAAATTACATATTATGAATACATCATAGAGAAAGCTAAAATAATGTTCATTTTTCATGTTGAGGGAGGTTGTCCCTGGCCGATAGAATTTGGAATAATGTTTTGTTTCATTTTCTGTGTTGTTTTATATTTTGCAAAACGCAATGAAAAAGTTTTTTTTACATTGATTAATATTTATAAAATACAGAAAAGAAGAAAATAGAAGCTAACCAAAATCCCATCTTCTGAGATAAATACTGCCATTGCAACTTTTTTTTCTTAATTTAATTTATTTTTTTAGAGAGAGAAAGAGGAGCAGAGAGAGAGGGAGAGAAAGAATCTCAAGCAGGCTCCATGCTCAACGCGGAGCCAGACGCAGCGCTCATTCTCAGGACCCTGAGCTCATGACCTGAGCCAAAACCAAGAGTTGGAAGCTCAACCAACTGAGCCACCCAATCACCCCTGCTGTTGTAATCTTGATGTACTCCCTGATGCCTTTTCCTCTGTACCTAGCTGACATCACATATGCACTGATTTTAAAACACAGTTAATCTAGCTTCCTGGAGATTTAAAATTTATCCACGATTAAGCAGGAGCTCCGCAAGCACACTGAGGGACATTCACGCTGCCAGAGCCATTCGGTCATCCTCAGGAAAAGGAAGTCCTCTAGACATGAAGCCAGGAGCTCCTGGCTCCCAGGCCTGAATTCCTGCAACACTGACTGGTCCAAGTGCTAACAACTCTGTCATTCTTCAAGTCTTGATCAAGCTCCTCCTCCTGGCTGGGCACCCTTAGAACAGTAGGGACCCAGGTCTTGTCCTTCAGGAGTTCAAGATGGTTGGAGAGACGAACACCATCACCGTTGGCCCTCATGCCCACTGTGTCAAGCACAGATAGCTGATGCGGTCGTAACCCAAATGAGGGAGGGCGACGATGAGCGTGAACTGGGGCAGTTAGAAAAGCCTTCCTACTCCTTAATCTTCAAGATAAAGGAGACAAATGGGAAGGGCCTTCCCAGTGGGAGCAAAGATGATGTAGGGACACAGAGATGACACAGCCCCTGTGCTTATCATAGGATGCCTCAGGTGACCTCATCTTATCTTCATGAAAGCAACAGTGGAAATATTAAATGAGTTGTCCAAGGTCACACAGAAAGTTTGTGGCTGATCTCCTACTCCTCCCTCACCACCGCCCTTCCCCCCCAAACAGTGCTCTTTCCTCCAGACCACACTCCTCATATAAGCTAAATTCTGAGAACAAACATCAGAACGAATGTATTTCAGGCTCATGCCAGGCTGAGGTTCTCCTGGAGTTTGTGTTTGTTCCTTGCAGGGAGCAGTGATGAGGACCAGCACCCCAGAGTAACCCGAAAACGTCGGCAGAGCCAGGGGGCTGGACACCCCCCCAGGGACAGCTCACCTGGTAGGCGATAAGCCTTGCCATTTCTCCTTTGCCCACCCAGCTCCTGATTGAGTTTCTCAGTGGGAATGAGCATACCTGCGTGAAGATGTTCTTCACAGGGTGCCTGGGTGGCTCAGTCGGTTGAGTGTCTGACTTCAGCTCAGGTCATGATCTTGCTGTCCGTGAGTTCAAGCCCCGTATTGGGCTCTGGGCTGACAGCTCAGGGCCTGGAGCCTGCTTCTGATTCTGTGTCTCCCTCTCTCTCTGCCCCTCCCCCGCTCATGCTCTGTCTCTCTTACTCTGAAAAATGAATAAATGCTTAAAAAAATTTTTTTAAAGATGTTCCTCACAGCCGTGTTTATAGTAAGGCACCAATGGCAAGCAGCCTCGTGTCCAACGACAGCAAAATACACCCTTCCCTGGCTACAGTTCTGTTCTTCATACATCTCTGAAGTGACCAAGAAAGATGCCAAATTATATGACTGGTTTGATCTCATATATACTCTGTAAAAATTCACACATACGTGGCCATAAATAAGACTGGAAGGAAAAATAGCAAAGTGTCAGGAGTGGTTATCTCTGGATATCTTTGGATGGTTAAATTGTGGGTGATTTTTGGCTTTTGCTTTTTTGGCTATAAAATAGAACAGTGAACGTGTTCTATTTTAACAACCAGAAGAAAACTTTTGCAAAAATAAAAAATTTAAATACATTTTGGCCTAAGTGGGTTGTGGGAAGAAAAGAGCATGAGGCGAAGAGTCTGTATTAATGCCTAGTACAGAACCTGGCACACAGAACCTGGGAGATGTTTAATCAATGCTGCCCAGAAAGCTAGAGTTGAGTTCTGGGCTCTATTTCTGAAGATAAAAGTGATTATGATTGCAGGTTTTGGTGACAGATCTGGGTTTGAACCCTGGAATTGCCACTTACTGGCCGTGTGACCTTCAGGGAATAATTTAACTTTGTGACCCTCAGTTCCCTTACCCATAAAATGGGGGAAGAAGAGATACTTATACCTTCTTCATTGGATTTCCATAAGGATATAACAAAGTATTTTTTTTTTAAGTTTAGTTTTTTATTTTGAGAGAGCACACAAGCAGGGAAGGGGCAGGGAGAGAACCCCAATCAGGCCCCACACCGTCAGCACAGAGCTCAAGGCAGGGCTGGATCTCATGAACTGTGAGATCATGACCTGAGTGGAAATCAAGAGTTGGATGTTTAACTGACTGAGCCACTCAGTCACCCCAGGGTTCTAACAAAATGTTAAATATAAATATCTAAGTTCTGTGTTGGTACATAGTAAGTGCTCAAAAACTGGCAACTCTGACTATTGACTTTGAAGGAGGCTCAGGTCCTCTCAGATCCTCAGGACCTCTCAGACGCAGGTCCAGGAAGCTGACCACAGTCACCTCTGAGCGTGTGGGGGGGTCAGACAGCATAAAGGGAAAGTACTTGTGAAGGCTGTCTTGCCTCTTAAAGACTGCCAGGCTCACCCCAGCACAAACAAGGCTTATGTTACTTTTTAAGACTTCAGATGTGTGGGAGATGGAAGCTGTCCTGGGATACTGTGACTGGGAAGAGCTGGCTAAAAGGATGTTTCCACTCAGGTGCTGTGCATGAGGAGCCTGACCTTTTGAAGGACGAGCTTCAGCTCTATGGAGGTAAGTCATCGTCCAGTGGCCTTGGAGAAAAGGGAACTACACAGAGACGTGAGCTCTCTGGACTTTGTGGGACAGAAACAAGATCACGAGGGTGTTTCAATGAGCTGAAAAGTGCTAGGAAAATATAGGAAATATGGCCAGATGAATGGTTAGAACATTGGCGGATGGGGATGGGGGCAAGCATTTTCTACCATGGGGAGACTGCCCCGGATTCTCTTCTGAACTATAATCTTGACTTGCAGGGCGACCTAGATAAGTCGGCCAATCTTTCTGGGCCTGAGCTTTCCAACCAGCGAAATAGAACATGATTAGCACGCACTATCTTGGAATAGTGGGCTGTGTACACATGCATGGGAAAATTAAGGATCTGATCTCTAAATACTTCATGGAATAATCATCTCCAGACATAGTGGTTATTACAGTAAGGAGTTATAAACATGGCACTTTGCTTGGTAGCACTTTGATGCAATGGGGGCAATTTGTAGGAATGAGCCAGTTTGCCAAAAAAGCCTAACAAACGCGTACTGCAGATACGAAAATGAAAACCTGTTTAACTTTGTTTAATCCAACATTTCTATAATCTACATAGTCTCCTAACACCTGATAATAAGGTGTTAGATAATAATTCTAAGAAAGGTAAACAGAATATTTTAATCTCTGCATCAAGATATTACCGGTGTTTTCCTCTGGGTGGTAGCATTGTGGGTAAATAGTTAATACTGTTTTATTTGCTTACCTGAACTCTTTCTTTCTTTGTTTCTTTGTTTCTTTGTTCCTTCCTTCCTTCCTTCCTTCCTTCCTTCCTTCCTCTCATTCTTTCTCTTTCACAAAGCCAAGTATTACTTGGTTTAGGAAAATGTTTTTAATTACTCAAGTACTGTGGGAATGGTTTCACTGGGTGTAAAATGAAAGAGAGAGAAACGGTTACATTTACATATATTTAAAAATGTTTTTTTCTCATCATAAAAGTAATTCATATTCACTGAAAGGTAGATATCACCACAGTTTGTGAATTTGTGAATTACTTTTCCCCCCCAAGACCTAGGAGATTCTAAGTAAATTACACTCCTAGAGTTTCATTAATTCATACTGTTCTTGATATGTTCTCCGTACCCTCAGTACTGACCCCTCAGGTCACCTGCAGATGATGTTTCCTATTTGCATATCAACATAAAGACATATTTGCATAAAAACAGTTCAGCATGTTTATTGTTGTGTGCTGAGTGCCCTCTTCTGATGTTTGTGTCCTGAGGCTGACCCAATGAAGAATGGGAAGTGTACAGGTGTGGTGACTACCTGTTGGGGGGGGGGGGATGCTACAAGGGGTTCTCCCTGCCCTTGAGGGAAAGGATTTGACAGGCTGGGAGAGAGGTCCCCAGGAACTAGAATAAGCACCAAGAATCAGGATGAATGGGGTGGGTAGGCCACCCTAAACCAGATTAATTGGGGAGGCAGCAGCTCGGGACAAGTACAGAGGGCTCAAATCAGCCTCAGCCGCCCAGACAAGGAGCTCAACACTCAGCAGGGTGTGGGGCCAGAGTTACCAATGTGCAGCCCAGCTTGGTTCCCATGAACTCAGGGCCTGGTGGGGCTGGGCCACATGGCTAGGTGTCGTCATCTGCATCTGTGTAGTCATGAACAGGCAGAGGTTGCAAACTGATGCCCACATGTGTGCAGATGTGTTTTATCTAGCTCAAGGAACGTTACTATTATTATTATTACATTTCATCAATTATACAACTCCTACTTTTTCACATTTAGATATCTCTAAGGTCAGGATGCATCTGAAAATTGCTGGCAACTTACAATTAAAATTGGCAGTGGTTTTCCTTACATAGTAATATAGAAAATAATGTCATTTCTCACAGATGATGTCTTTGATTCAGTGG
Source organism: Prionailurus bengalensis (assembly GCF_016509475.1). Lineage (NCBI taxonomy): Eukaryota > Metazoa > Chordata > Mammalia > Carnivora > Felidae > Prionailurus > Prionailurus bengalensis. The sequence goes on along the minus strand of NC_057348.1, from coordinate 53,927,597 downwards.
AATACAAGAGGTGCCCACCTTTTCTATAATCAAGAAGTTAATGTAGGGGCACCTGGGTGGCTCAGCCAGTTGAGCGTCTGTCTCTTGGTTTCGGCTCATGTCATGATCTCATGGTTTCTGAGTTTGTTCCAGCCCTGCATCGGGCTCTGTGCTGACAGTGTGGAGCCTACTTGGGATTCTCTCTCTTTGCACCTCCAGTGTGTGCTTTCTCTCTCTCTCTATTAAAATAAATAAAAAAAAAAGTTGATATAAAACCTGGATTTCTGGCCTCTTGTGGGAAATTGGATGACCTGTAACACTGGACAGGCCTTTCTACAGTGGCTTTTGGTGGCTGGTGGGTAGTTGCCCCTTGAGATGGAATAGCCCTCCAGCCTGCTCCAGTCACCTCTTGGCCCACTCAGATCAAATGGAAAGTCTCTGAATGAGATCCATCTGCCCCACAGTATAACTGCTCCCCACCCAGAGGATAATGGATATGTGATCGCTGATTTTCCTTCTGTGTAGGTGTCCCCGGAGAGGTGGTGCCCTCTGGAGAATCAGGTGAGTGTCCAGTTAGGGGATAGGGGTTGTCAGTGCTGATGATGAACAGGTCTGGGCGTTTTGTTTCCCCTGAGAGAGCCAGCTATCAGGGTTCCTGGGTGTGAGTTGGGGACTCCAAATCCACTTGCGGACCCGGGGCTCTGACCTGGGCTCAGTCAGGCAGGGGCCCAGTGCAGATTAGAAAGGGGCTTTAGGCAAGAGGCAAGGGGATTTCAGTCAGCAATCAATAGATAGAAAGATCCCTTGGGAGCTGGAGAATTTGACTCGGGATTTTCAGAGGTGACCTACTTCCTCTGCTAGGGTGGAGGCACCTGTTAAGGGCCCAAGCTAGCCTGGCATTAATGTTGAGTTTCTGATTTCCAGGACTCCGAAGGAGAGGCTCTGACCCAGCAAGTGGTAAATACACAAACTCCAAGAGGAGAGGGGGAGGTGGCCTCCATTCCAGGGGGGTTAGGGCAGGACCAGACAGCCTGAGAGGGTGGGTCAGTCAAACAGGGACTACATCACCAGCCAGAGTGTCACCTTGATTCTGGGAAGGGCTCTCCAAGCTCAGGAGAAAGGAAACAGAATGTAGACTCAGGTTGGGTAGAGGAAGGGGTCAGTGGGGGTCCCAAGGACAGACACACCCCACCTTCACAGCTTTGCCCTGATTGGCCCTGTGGTGAGTGCCCTCTGACCCAGGAAGAGGAACCCAGGAGAGCCGGTCTGAGTGAGGCAGAGAAGAGAAAACCCCCCCTGGCACCCCTCTTCGAAGTAAACACTCATCTCTCTCTTGTTCCTAAGGAGAAGTGGAAGCCTCTCAGTTAAGAAGACTGAATATAAAGAAAGATGGTAAGTGGGTGCCTGGGTGGCTCAGTCAGTTGGGTGTCTGAATCTTGATCTCGGCTTAGGTCATAATCTCATGGTTCGTGGGACTGAGCCCTGCGTTGTGCTTTGTGCTGACAGTACAGAGCTTGCTTGGAATTCTCTCTCTTCCTCTCCCTTTGCCCCTCCTCCCCCTCAAAAAAAAAAAAAAAAAAAGATGGTGAGGAGTTTCGTGTCCCAAAGCTATTTCTACCTGTCTGTCTGGTCCAGATTTCTATGGTTAGAAAGTCCACTGGTGGCCTAGAAAAACAGCGATCACAGCCCACCTCTGTCATGTGTGGTGTTTGCAAACACCTCAGCTTAGAATCATGGCAAGAAGGTGGTATAATGACTCCCATTGTGCAGATGTGGAAGCTAAGACTCAAGGATGGCATGTGGGCTTTCAGCTAGCCAGTAGCACGACCTGGACTTGAACCCTGGTCCTGTGCTCTTGCTGCTATACACGGAGTCAAGGGGATGATAAATGCCCCCTAGGCCTCTGGTCATGATAGGGAACTAGAGGGGGCAAGGAAGCCCTGAGGTTAGATTAGCCTAGACTCTAGAGAAGGAGTGATAAGAACTGGAAGGAATTCCTTTGCTCTAAGCCTGGAATCTGTGAGGGCTTTAGGGAGAAGGATGAGAAAGGGATGTGAGACCAACGTGTTTGATTAAACAAATGGAAGTTGTCCTTGAAACATTTAGGGTTGTTGCAAAAGGCCACCTTTAGGGCATAGGACACCTGGGTGTAAGCCCCTGACTCTGTCTCTGTCCAGCTAAAGGAACCAGGGCTTTAGAACTTTCCTGGGCTATGAAATGTGCCTCACGGGAATAACACTGAGATTCCCAAAGTGCGGGACAGGCATTATACCCAAAAGCAAGAAGGTGATTCCCCTTTCCGCTCTCCTTCCTAGAGCATGGTCTTAGTTTGGAAACCCTGTGTCTTTAATGCCACCCTGTCATTGTCATTGTCCTTCGGACACAGACAGCAGAGCCTCCTCTCATCACGGCCCCTTGACCGAGTCCGGGGCCCTGTGTTCTCTCCCCAGTGCCTGGCAAAGCGCAGGGAGGCCTCACTCCAGAGCACACCTGAACACCTGCCCAAGGCCCAGACCCTAGTCTTGGCTCCTCTCCACATCTGTGTTAGCTAGGAGAACCCTCCAAGCCTGCAATTTCACTTCTGGGTATCGGGCCCACAGAAACACGTGCACAGATTCATGTGTAGTGATGTTTGTGCAGCATCAGTGGTAACAGCAAAAAACACTTCTAGGTTTATCAATGAGGGACCAGTTAACTAAATTGGGTTAAGTTTATACCATGGAACACTGTGCAGCCGTCAAAAAGAACAGGGCAGATCTATTATGTTCTAAGATGGAAAGATGGTCCTAATCTATCCATGAGATGAAGAAAGCAAATGATAGAGCAGCAGGTATACAAATTGGTCCTGCTTTTTTAAAAAAATCAGGTATAGTTAATACACGGTGTTGTATTAGTTTTGGATGTACAATATAATGATTCAACAATTCTATACATTTCTCATTGCTCATCACAATAAGTGTGCTCTCAATCTCCTTCACGTATTTTACTTATCCCCTGCCCCCCCCCCACCTGCCCTCTAGTAACCGTCAGTTTGTCCTCTGTATTTAAGGGTCTGTTTTTTTGTTTGTCTCTCTTTTTTCTTTGTCTATATGTTTGTTTTGTTCCTTAAATTCCACATATCAGTGAAATCATATGGTATTTGTCTTTCTCTGACTGACCTATTTCACCTAGCATCATTCCCTCTAAGTCCATTCAGGTCCTTGGCTGAGTAACACGCATATCCACTCAACTTTCAATGGATACTTGGGCTGCTTCTATAATTTAGCTATTGTAGGCAATGCTTCTATAAACATCAGGGTGCATATATCTATTTGAATTAGTGTTTTCTTTTTCTTTGAGTAAATACCCAGTAGTGGAATTACTAGATTGTATAGTAATTCTATTTTTAATTTTTTTAAGAAACCCCGTATTGGTTTTCTACAGAGGCTGCACCAGTTTGCATTCCCACCAACAGTACACGAGGGTTCCTTTTTCTCCACATCTTCGCCAACACTTTTTATTTCTTGTCTCTTTTACTTTAGTTATTCTGACAGGTGTAAAGTGAACTCTCATTGTGGTTTTCATTTGCATTTCCCTGACGATTAGTGATATTGAGCATCCTTTCATGGTGTCTGTTGGCCATTTGGATGCTTTCTTCAGAAAAATGTCTGTTCACGTCTTCTATCCATTTTTTAATTGGATGATGATGATAATGATAATGATGACGATGACGATGATGATGATGAAGACGATTGTTGTCGGTGTTGAGTTGTGTGAGTCCTTTGTATATTTTGGATACCAACCCCTTATCAGATATGTCATTTGCAAATATCTTCTCCCATTCACTATGTTGCCTTTTTGTTTTGTTGATGGTTTCCTTCACTGTGCAGAAGTTTTTATTTTGGTATAACCTCATTTGTTTAATTTTGCCTTTGGGTCTCTTGCCTCAGGAGACCTATCTCTAAAGAAGCTGCTATGGCTGATGTCAAAGAAATTACTGTCTATGTTTTCTTCTGGGGATTTTATGGTTTCCTGTCTCACATTTAGGTCTTTAATCGATTTTGAATTTACTTTTGTGTATGATGTAAGAAAGTGATCCAGTTTTATTCCTTTGCTGTCCAGTTTCCCCAACACCATTTGTTAAAGAGACCGTCTTTTTTCCATTGCATATTCTTGCCTCCTTTGTTGAAGATTAATTGACCAGAAAAGCATGGCTTTATTTTTGGACTCTCTGTTCTGTTCCACTGATTTATGTGTCTATTTTTATGCTAATACCACACTGTTTTGATTACTACAGCTTTGTAGTATATCTTAAAATCTGGTATTGTGATACTTCCCTGGTTTGGTTTTTTAAAATATGTATATATATATGCCTGGAAAGGCTTTCACAATCACTGCTTGCTTTTAAGGAGGGGAATTTTATAAAATTTTGTAAAAAAATGCATTTTTTTTACAATTGCATTTAATGCTCATTTGACAAATACAGTATGACAGCTCTATATGCCTGGCAGTGCTTTATTCTCTGAGCAAAATCCCTGCCCCAGCGTCCTACTGAGGACAGACAAAATAAATCTATTTTGTATTTATTCTTTGTTTTTTTTTTTTGAGAATAAGTGTGGAAATAAAAATATAACAAGTTGAGTGGTGTCAGTGTTAGAAAAATAATAAAATGAGATAAAGCCTGGAAAGGAGTGGGATTTGGAGTGCTATTTTAGTTGGCTGGTCAGGAGCCGCATCTCTGACTAAAGTCACTTTGGAGCAGAGACAAGAATACTTTTAGTAACTATAAAAAAGAGAAAGAAGCAAATAGTAATATCCACCTCTGCCTTTACAGATGAGTTTTTCCATTTTGTCCTGCTCTGCTTTGCCATTGGGACCTTGCTGGTGTGTTATCACTATTATGCAGGTGAGGGCCATGGGAACAGGGACAGGGTGGGGGGATAGGAGGGACCAGACCTGCAGGCTGACCATTCTCTTCCTCGCTGCCCTTGCAGACTGGTTCATGTCCCTTGGGGTCGGCCTACTCACCTTCGCCTCCCTGGAGACCGTTGGCATCTACTTTGGGCTGGGTAAGTCCCCCCAACCCCCAGAGACTCTTTAGGGTGGTGGCTGGACTGCCACGGACGCTCGCCAAGGGCCAGAAAGCCACAACCTAAACATTTTTTAAAGATTTCCTTATGCTCGTGTTTTCTTCCTGACCACTTTCAAGGTCAATGTGAGGTCATTGGCAAAACCTCATGGAAAAAATGGGCAGCTCCACAAAAATGCAACAAAAACAGTTTAAAGTGGCAAACAAACAGAATTAGCCAGATATGGAAAACAAGGCAGTTCATGGAGTTGGGTACTGAATCCACCGAGTTTCCTGGCACTGTTATTGCTGTTTGAGGTCATTGTTTTTAATAATAATAACTCTGGTACTATTATCTAAGCTTAACCTGCTGCCTGAAATTCCACCATTAATCCTTGTTTGTGTGGGGTAGGCCTTTGTCCGAGGGTAGGTGAGGGCTGACCCTGCGTCCCTTGCTGGGGCACAAAGCTCACGTTCCTTTCTCTTTGTTTGTGAGCAGTGTACCGGATCCACAGCGTCCTACACGGCTTCATCCCCCTCCTTCAGAAGCTTAGGCTAATGGGTAATGTTTACATTCTTCATATGTTCACCTCCTTCCTCCGGATCAGGGTCTTTGGTTGCAAATAAGGCTTAGCATACAGGAAACAACAGCACAGGGCCTGGAGTCAGGGGCCCGGGTTCAAGTCCTGCCTCTGCCGATCTACCAGCTCTGGGGCCCAGGATTGTCTTTTAGCCTCAGTTTCCTCCACCGGGCCGTGGGTGTAATAATACCCACTGTGCAAGTATGTTGTGCAAACTGTGGGAGGAATGGAAGCAAAACACCTGAAGGGTGGACTACAATAGAAAAGTGAAGGGCATCTGGACATTCCTCCTTTCTCAGAGAACTTTACACTAAACCAAACACTATCTTCATCATGATGTTATTTGCCTACTGGGCATACTTCAGTCATGTTGCACTTGATTGATGAGGAACCTGAGGCCCAGAGAGGTAGAGTGACTTGGTGAGATCACACAGCTAGTGTGGCTGGGCTAGGTTAAAGGAGATCCCCTTTCTTTCTTTCTTTCTTTCTTTCTTTCTTTCTTTCTTTTTCTTTCTTTCTTTTTCTTTCTTTCTTCCTGACAAGCAGCTCTTTGCTTACCATCACATCTTAAAACTGAGAGACCAGGGGGCTGTGTGTCTCTGCACCGGGGATATCTGTCTCCTGTAACCCATTTAATTCCTGGAAACCTGTGCCTTCTAGGGTGAATGCATTACCCAACTGTGAGAGATATTTGGGCATCTGGGGGTGATGGTAGAAATGAGGCCTTGCCGCCTTCAGAATCCCAGGCTATCCTGCGGGCTTTGCTTTCCAGGGTTCAGGAAGACCGACTGAGGCCGAGGCAGGGCCGACAGCCAGGCTGAGCCCCACCATGATGGCCACTGCATCTCCCGAGTGCACAAGGACAGAGCCACGTTCTGGGAGACACGCGGTCGGGCTAGGCTAGAGCAATAAAGAGAGCTCTTTTCCTTCCATGTAGTCTGAACGTTGGCACCGGCCCAGGCCTAAGTATCATTCGGGCAGCACTGGCATGCAATCCAGCTGCCAGGATGACATGCAGAGGGAAGGTGCCAGGCCTATCTCCTCCAAGTTACCTGGATCAAGCAGGAGGATTCTAGGATGTCACTGTTCTCAGGAGACAGTAGGAGACCCCTGGGCCCTACAAGCTGTAACCTGTGTGGGCTCCAGATTTCTCTAGAGTCCCTAGGCCATCCAGGTGGGCTCTTCATCTTTTGAATCATCGAGGAAAGAGAGACAGCCCACTGACATAAGGCAGAAAACCATCATGCCAGGCCCCCAGATGAACCTGATACAGGTGAGATGTTGGGGACTAAAACCACAGCACCTTGTCTCAGCCCCATCACCTAGCACCAGCCCCGCTGCCTTGGATTCCATCAAGATTCAAATAAACATTTTCTTCCCTGGACTAAAAAGAATCAGCTAAATGTTCCTTCAGGTTTCTTGAGCGTGAGAACACATTGGGAGTTTCCTTTGACCCCATCTAGTTGGGGAGGGCACCTTGTCTACTGGATAAGGTGTAAAAGGGAATAAATGTAAAGTCCCTTGATGACACAAGTTCAGAAACAGGGTTTTACAAACATTCCTATCCAAAGATCTGGGGCTGTTAGGTACTCTCAGCCCAACAAATACCAAAGCAGTAAAATAGGAGCACACATACACAAAAATCTGTTGCAAACTTGGGTTTTGTAAATGGAGGTACAGAGTCTAGATTGAAGGAGGTGACAGTAGATCCTACTTTACACAGCTAGTCCCCACCAACAGCATGTATTCAGATCTGGATTCGCATGTCAAGAGCAATAGTGACAAGCTAGAGAACACCCAGAAGAAACCAGAGTGAGAAAATAAAGAACGACCGAAGAAATGAGAACTCTTCAACTTGCAGAAGAGGAAAGTGGGACCTTCACTCAGCTCACAGACTCTTGGAGGATATTTTCTCAAGTGTTTTTGATGGTCCAGGTATAGTCACATATGTTATCTGGTTTAATTCTCATAGCAGCTTTGAGAGGTGTCAATCATCCTCATTTTGCAGATGGCGAAACAGAGACTCAAAGAGGTTTAGTAACTTGTTCGAGTTCCTACAGTAAGTGGCGGAGCCGTGATTCGAACCCAAGCCTGTGTTCTCCTTACTCCGAGCTTCCTTACAAAGTGTGGCTAGTCTCGGCCCCCACCCCAGGCACAGCAGCCCTGAGGCTGCTGCAGTTTTTCCCAGTGTTTCCCAAACTTTGGGATTTCTCAAAGTTAGAGAATATTTTTTACGAAGTGACAGGAGGGGGGCGCCTGGCTGGCTCAGTCCAGGGAGTGTGGGACTCTTGATCTTAGGGTTGTGAGTTCTAGCCCTGTGTTGGGTGTAGAGATTACTTAGAAATAAAACCTTTAGGGGTGCCTGGGTGGATCAGTCGGTTAAGTGTGTGACTCTTAATTTCGGCTCAGGTCACGATCTCATGGTTCATGAATTTGAGCCCTGCATCCGGCTCTCTGCTGTCAGCACAGAGCCCATTTTGGATGCTCTGTCCTCTTCTCTCACTGCCTCTCCCCCACTTGCTGTCTCCCCCCCCCTCCCTATCTCTCTCTCTCTCTCCCTCTCTCTCTCTCAAAAATAAACATTAAAAACAATCTTTAAAAAAAAGAAAATCTGGGGCGCCTGGGTGGCTCCGTCGGTTAAGCGTCTGACTTCAGCTCAGGTCATGATCTCACAGTCTGTGAGTTCAAGCCCTGCGTTGGGCTCTGTGCTAACAACTCAGAGCCGGGAGTCTGCTTCAGATTTTGTGTCTCCCTCTCTCTTTGACCCTCCCCTGCTCATGCTCTGTCTCTCTCTGTCTCAAAAATAAATAAAAACATTTAAAAAAAAAAAAGGAAAATCTTAAAAAAATAATTAACTAAAATAAAAAGTGGGAAGAGGGCTGCCAACTCTCCCTTGATAACTGAGGATAATAAAAACAACAAAAAACATCAACTTTCAACATCATTTTGTGAAAGAAACAATAGTTTTACACCAAAAAAGCAGGGAAATTATCATCAGAAGCAAAATAAGGTTTTAAATGAATAAATGGTGCTTTATGAAAATGGTACTGTATGAAAATGCCCTTTTTCCTCAAATCACTGTGGTTTGGTAAAAAATCTTCTTTGGGAAACCATGAAACTAGAGAATTAAATTCCTGAAGACTTGTACATCCTTTTTTTTCTACTCGTGTTCTAAAACACCTCTCTCAATGAAGCTTAAGGCATTATTTCAGAAGAATAGTGACCTACGGGTAGGGAATGTTCTTTTAAAAATTTTTTTTGTAATGTTTACTTATTTTCGAGAGAGAGACAGACAGACAGAGCATGAGCAGGGGACGGGCAGAGAGAGAGAAGGAGACACAGAATCCATAGCAGGCTCCAGGCTCCGAGCTGTCAGCACAGAGCCCGACGCGGGGCTCAAACTCACGAGCTGAAGTTGGATGCTTAACCAGCTGAGCCACGCAGGCGCCCCTGGGAATGTTCTTGATAGTCACAACTGTGTTGTCTCTCGACATTCAGCTCTGAGCCTGACCCTGACATGGACACCCATGACATAGTCTTCCCCCTTTACTCCTCTTTTTCCAGGCTGTTTGGTTGTCCTGGATCCATGCAAGTTTTAGGAGCAGCTTGTCCAGTTCTGCAAAGAAGCCAGTAGGAATTCTAATAGGGTCGCAATTGCATCTGTAGATAAATTTTAAAAGCCTGGTGCTTCTTTTTTAGTCATTTATTACCTCTTTAACATTTATATTAGAAAAAAAAACATTACCCCAAATTCCAGCGCCCAAAATCAACCACGGTTGATGTTTGGGTGTGTTTCCCATGAGCCTTTAGTGCACGAGTAATTTATTTTTACTTTGGACCCTTTTCTCTTGCACTTATAATAAGGATTTTTCCATTATATAATAAAGATGTTTCCATATGCATCTTTTCCAGCCACTGTGCTTTTCATGCTTTGCATGATAATCCCTCTGTATCTAGGTAATAATATCAATAGCTACCATCTGTTCGGCACTTCTTACCTGCTGAGTATGGAGCTATGTACTTCATGTATATCACATCATTTAATCTTCTTGGAAACCCCATGAGGTAGCGTCTCCATTTTATTTATTTTTTTTATTAAAAAATTTTTTTTAACATTTATTTTTGAGAGAGAGACAGAGTGGGAGTGGGAGAGGGGCAGAGAGAGAGGGAGACACAGAATCCAAAGCAGGCTTCAGGCTCTGAGCTGTCAGCACAGAGCCTGACACAGGGCTCGAACCCACGAACCACAAGATCATGACCTGAGCTGAAGTCAGGTGCTTAACCAACTGAGCCACCAAGGCACCCCCAGGATTTCCATTTAAGAGATGAGGAGAATGAAAAATGGTTTGTGAGGTTTTGATTTCAGGCATTTGTGTACAACTTAACTTGCTTCTAAAGAGAGTCTGCAATGTACAAGTCAGGTATTTATCGAATGTACAAATACGACACAACTTTTCGTGATAGAAATATGAACTTACTGACTTGAGGATGGTGTGGTTATAGCCTCATTTTATGAGGAGGCTGGGTCTTTGTGGCTGGCTCTGGCACTGCCTGGCTGTGATTTTGGTCAAGATCTTCTCTGTCCCGGCCTCAGTGTCTTCAACTGTAAAGTGGGGATCGCGGCAGTGCCCACCTCACGGTGTTGTGGCAAAGACTACATGAGATAATTGCATAAGATCTTTTTTTTTTTTTTTTTTTTTAAAGAATCATCCATGGGGTGCTTGGCAGGCTCAGTTGGAAGATCATGTGACTCTTGATTTTGGGGTCATGAGTTTGAGCCCCACGTTGGGTGTAGAGATTACTTAAATAAATAAAACTTTAAAAAAATCATCCATAAAGGATTTTTATTAGTTGCCTAGTTTTATGTCTCATATATTATAATAATTACTTTATTAAAACCCCATGATTTTTAAAAATCATAACGTTTTATTAAAACCCAACTCTCGGGTCGCCGGGGTGGCTCAGTTGGTTAAGCATCTGGCTTCGGCTCAGGTCATGATCTCACAGTTCATGAGTTCGAGCCCCACATTAGGCTTGCTGCTGACAGCACAGAGTCTGCTTCAGATTCTCTGTCCCCCTCTCTTCCCCTCCCCTGCTCTCTCTCTGTTTCTCTCTCAAAACTAAAATAAACTTAAAAATGTGTTTTAATTAAAAAAAAAAAAAAAACTCTTGATCTTGGCTCAGGTCTTGATCTTACGGTTTGTGAGTTCAAGCCCATGTCAGTTTCCTTGCTGACAGAGCTGAGCCTGCTTGGGATTCTGTCTCTCCCCTGCTCTTGCTCTCTCTCAAAATAAAATAAACTTAAAAAAAAAAAACAAAACCTTGTAATTGGAGGTTTTTTCAGGTTTATATTATTTTATTTGAAGGCAGCCCTTTGTTTGTTTGTTTGTTTTTGCTTTTGTTTTTATTATTCAAGTATAGTTGATGCATAAAGTCTTCTACACAGTCTCTGGCACAGAGTAGGTTCTCAATAAGAACATCTTATTGGAAAGTCGTTGATCAGAGCAGGGCCTACATCAGATCTCTTAAGTCAGGCAGGCCAAGTCAGCCAGATGTAGAAAAATGGGAAATTGGGGTGAGGCAACCAGGAAAGCTGATACCTGACCAAAGGGGTCAGCTGCTGTCCAGCTTCACCCAGGCAGGAACAGCAGCTAAGTGGTACCAGCCAGAGCCAGTCAGGAAAATGGAACCACACCAGGTGTTTCAATAGAGAGATCTAATATAGGGGATATGTTAAACAGGCACAGGTGGATTGAAAAGGCAAAAGGGGTCACTGAGGTATCACAGAGCCTAAGAGAGAGAAATAGGTAACGCCTAGGACTGGAGAACAAAAGAAACAGGTTTGAGATTTACAACCAAGAAGCTCAGGAGAGGGCCCCACAGAACTGTGTCCCAGACCTCTAAGGAAGGGGCACTGCCTGGTAGGGCTGGTGTCCCTCAGGAGGCCTGATGAGGCTGGTTCAGGACCAGTGATGTCTGACCTCCAATCTCTGAACAGAAGCCAGATGTTTTTTGTTGGCAACTAATTTTTTAAAATTTCAAATTCTACTGTGGAAAATGGCTCCTCAAAAAAATTAAAAGTAGGGGCACCTGGGTGGCTCAGTCGGTTGGGCATCCAACTTCAGCTCAGGTCATAATCTCATGGTTCATGAGTTCAAGCCCCGCATTGGGCTCTGTGCTGACAGCTCAGAGCCTGGAGCCCGCTTCGGATTCTGTGTCTCCCCCTCTCTCTGTTCTTCCCCCGCTCACAGTCTGTCTCTCTCTCTCTCAAAAATAAATAAAGATTAAAAAAAAAATAAAAAATAAATGTCAGTATTTCTTTAAAAAAATTAAAAGTAGAATTACCATGCAATCCAGCAATCCACTTCTGGGCACACACCTCAAAGGATTGAAAGCAAGGATTCAAAGAGATATTTGCGCGTTCTGTTCATAGCATTATTCACAATTCTAAAAGGTAGAAGCAACCCAAGTGTCCATCAGTGGATGAATGAATGAACAAAATGTGGTCTCTCCATAAATGGAATATTCTTCAGCCTTAAAAAGGAAGGAAATTCTGACACGTGCTACGACATGGATGAACCTGGAGGGCATTACGCTAAGTGAAATAAACCAGTCATAAAAGGACAAATATTGTATGATTCCACTTATATGAGGTCCCTAGAGTAGTCAGATTTATAGGGACAGAAAGTAGAAAGGCCAGAGTCAGGGGCTGGCTGGGCGGGGGGAGTTGGGAATGGAAAGTTCATGTTTGATGGGTACAGTGTCACTTGGGAATGACGAAAAAGTTCTGGAATGGTTGGTGGTGATGTTTGCACAACAATGCAAAAAGTACTTGATGTCACTGAATGTGTACACTTAAAAATGGTTAAGATGTAAATTTTATGTTACGTGTATTTTACCACAATTTTTTTAAATTCAAATTATTTGTGACCAAACAAAGCTGGATCTGGCCTGCAGGCCATCTGGGTTGGGGGGGCTCTCCATAGTGTTAAGCTGGAGGTGCACACGGAGTGGGACCAGAGCAAGAACAAGGATACAATCATTTCTGCTCTGCTTTCCAATTTGTCCCCACAGTGCAGTTGGGGACATGAGTTCAGTTCTAGTTCTGCTGCTGGTAATCTTGGCCTCTCTGGCCCCAGGTGTCAAAGGAGGGGCTCAGGTGGGTCATGCCCTGGGAGAAAGCCCCCCCACTCTCTGGATCTCAGGGCGGGGGCTCTGTCTGCCCTAGCGTGTTGCCCTGCCCCAGGGACCCCAGCCCCCAGCACAGCTTTTGGAACTTCTCATTGCCCCTCTGCTCAGCTAGAGCTCAAGGCCAGGGCCAGCCCAGGGTCTGATTACACCTCAGGCGTCAAGCAGTTTCCCAGTGCAATGTGTGGTCTAAAAATAAAGCACTAAACCCTAAGCCCAGGAAGGCAGGATTGCAAGCGGAGGAGGGAGGGAGAAAGCACTTGGATCAGGGTGGAATTCGATCTCTGTCGCCCTGGATTCTGTGCGATGCATTTCTGTTGTAACCACTGGAGAGAACATGGAGTTATGAGGATATTTTGAGGCCATTACAAGCCAGCTTGCTCTGGGAAGATAGGAGAGAAGCCAGAGAGGACTGTGGTAGTTGTTTGTCCCTTTCTTCTGACACAACCACAGGAATCCTTCGTCTCCTCCAGAGGACGTGGGCCTGGACCAGAGATAGAGCCAGGGATGCTGCTGACTGAACCTGGGAAGCTGGGGAAAGGACTTGACACTGAGCTAGGCTTTGATGGGAGAGATGTAGGGAAGGGCCTTCCAGGCAGAGGGCAGAGTGTGGGCAAGGGCCTAGGGGAATTAAAGGGGGTACATGTCTCCGAAGAAACAAGTAGTCGGTCCGGTGTGCTTGAGGCATATAGACTGCGCATAAGAGTGAGGATTAGTGGGGCAACAGAGCACATAAGGTAAATTGTCCCTTTTCTCCCAGCAGGACTTTGAGAGCCAGGATAAGGATTTAGCCCAAGGACACTGAGAAGCCATGGAAGGTTTGAGCTGAGGAATGGCACAGTGAGATTGCATTTTAAAGATCACTCTGGCACCACTGTGTGGGTTGTGGAGTTCAAGAAAGTGAGCTTCACAGGGCCCCTGGGTGACTCAGTCGGTTAAGCATCTGACTTTTGATTTCGGCTTGGGGCATGATCTCACAGTTTGTGGGTGTGAGCCTGATGGAGGGTTCTGTACTGACTGTGTGGAGCCTGCTTGGGATTCTCTCTCTCACTCTCTCTCTCTGCCCCTTCCCCACCCACGCCGTGTGTGTGTGTGTGTGTGTGTGTGTGTGTGTCTTAAAATAAATAAATAAACTTATTTAAAAGAAAGAAAGAAAGAAAGAAAGAAAGAAAGAAAGAAAGAAAGAAAGAGCCTCATAGACCTTGAACTCCAAGGATTGTAACTGACAAGGTCTGTTCTGCTCCTTGTTTGCATCAAGGCCATGCTTCCAGCCAATGACAACACAAGGGGAATACTAAGGCAGGCCCATTCCTGGGAGACACAGGACTGCCTGACATCTGCCAGACCTTCCTTAGGCAACCTGCCATACTAGACCCTTCCATCCAACCTTCCTTCCCTGTCTTCTTCACCTGGGCTAAATGGACATCACAGCCTGACAGCTCTCCCAGCCTTCCACTCCCCCTTTTCTCTTGCACAGATGCTTCACCTAATAAAATCCTTCCATAGTTTATCCCATCCTGGCACTAGTATCCCAGAGGGCCCAGACTAACGGGGTGAAACTAGAAGCAAGGGATACCGGTGGCCACAGGAACAGAGACAAAGGGTAAATTTGAAGGCATCTTAAAGGTCTAAACCACAGAATGTCTTCAAGTGTGTGCACCCACCCTTAGCCCCCTGGATTTTCCTCAGGGTTCAGGCTCTTGACACCGAGCATGAGAACTGTCTATGTCCATCTTTGTCTCCCCCACTAGACTCTGAGTTTGTCCAATAAATAAATGAATGAGTGAGTGAATGAATGAATGAATGAATGAAGTGAAGGAAAAAGGAGAATCTGGGATGATCCTGGTGCTCTGGTTTGGGCCACTTGGTAGATGGTTATAGTTAATTTTTGCAACTTGCTCCCCTGGTGTCTTTTGCCACTACAGTTTCCTCTGAAGAATAAACCTACACCCTTTTGTGCATCAAAGGACACTAACAAGAGAGTGGAAAGACAACCCACTGAATGAGAGAAAGTCTTTACAAATCACATATCCAATATACCCAGAATATATAAAGAACGCCTGCAATTCAACAACAGCAAAGGCCCAATTCAACAATGGAGGGGGAAAAGGCAAAGGAATTAAATAGACATTTCTCCAAAGAAGATGTGTACAAATGGCCAGTGTGCCCGTGAAAAGGTGCTCAATATCTTTAGTCATTATGGAGTTGAAAATCAAAACCACAATGAGGTATCACTTCACACCCATTAGAATGCCTATTACATTAAAAAACAAAACAAAATAGGGGCACCTGGGTGGCTCAGTCGGTCGGGCGTCTGACTTCGGCTCAGGTCATGATCTCACAGTTCACAAGTTCAAGCCCTGCGTTGGGCTCTGTGCTGACAGCTCAGAGCCTGGAGCCTGCTTCGGGTTCTGTGTCTCCCTCTCTCTCTGCTCCGCCCCCACTCATGTTCTGACTGTCTCTCTCTCATAAATAAATAAACATTTTTAAAAATTAAAAAAAACCCATAAAATAACAAGTGTTGGTGAGGATGTGGGGCTGGACCATCTGCCAGACCTTCCTTGGGCATTGCTGGTCAGAACATAAAATGATGTAGCCACTGTGGAAAACAGTTTCATAGTTTCTCAAAAAGTTAAATACAGAATCCAGCAATTCTAGTCCTAGACATGTACTCAAAAGAAGTAAAAACAGGAATTCAAACAGGTACTTGTGCACCAATATTCATATCAGCATTATTCACTATGGCTAAAACATGGAAGCAGCCCAAGTGTCCATCCACTGAGGAAAGACTGGATAGACAAAATGTGCTCCATCCATACAATGGGATATTATTCAGCCATAAAAAGGAAGGAAGTTCTGATACATGTACAACATGGATGAGCCTTAAAGACATAATGCTAAATGAAATAAACCAGACATAAAAGGTCAAGCGTTGTATGACTCCACCGATATGAGATAACAGGAGGCAAGAGATGATGGCGGCTCGGATCTAGTTGCCATCCACTGAGACCAGACAGGCTGGGCTGGGAATGGGGAGATGGAATGTTGGGAAGAACAAGGTTCATACTGTAGCCTGTCAAGGTTGAGACGCTGACAGACATCCAGGTAAAAAATGTGGGTGGTTGAGTCTGTGAGTCTGGAGATCTAGGGGGAGGTCTGGGCTGGGGATACACGTTTGGGAGACATCAGCATGAAGATGAAATTCAAGTCCCCAAGACTGGATGAGATCCCCAAGACTGCAACTACAGGAAAGAATCACAACCCTCCCTGGAGAGGCCCCATCATCTTTTATTTGTTTTTACCCTCAACCTCTTGTTTTCCCAAATGGAGAGGTAGGGAAAGGGCGGTTTGAGAAGAGGAAACAATGTGTGCAAAGGCTGAGAGGCTCTCTGACATCTAGGTGGGCACATTGGGTACTTCTAAAGAGGTCAGAGATCAGCGGTATGAGGGGAGTGGCTGGAAATACCGTGGTGGGGCAATGGGAGGGCCAGATATCAAAGGGCCTTGACTGAGGAGGACCTGGGGCTTTTCCTGACGGCCGTGGGGAGCCATAGAAAGGAATTGCAGGGAGAGGCATGTGAAGCATTCAGCTCTGAGTTTTGGAGAGCCCCCTCTGACTATAGAGTGGGAATAGGCTGGTCGAAGCCTGGGTGAGAGGAAACTGACACAGAGGAGGAAAGATATTGGCCCAGAGGACATGGGTAGTCCTGAGCTGTGGCAGGACTAGGGGCAGGCAAAGGATCAGACGACAGCAGGCTGGTGCTCCCTCAGTGACTCGGCTGCTGAGCAAAGAATTCTGGGAGGATGCCCTACCCACTGGGAAAGGCTCAAGGCTACTGAGCATAGGCCCTGACCCATCCCAGCCTAGGAGGCCGAGCTGATGGTCAGAGTGGACCAGCCAGGGTTACTGCAGAGAAAACCCCAGCTGTAGCAGTTGTCCCCAGGTCTGGCCTGGGGAGGAAGAGGACTGGGCCTCCTGAAGGAAGCCCAGGCCCTGTCAAGATGTCCTGTGTGCCTTCAATCAAGTCCTTGCCCCTCTGTGGACCGCAGTTTCCTCACCTGGAAAATAGGCTTCCAAGAGAATGCAAATTTTCTAGGGGAGAAGCAAAGAATGGGGCTCAAAAAGGCTTCTTGCAAAGTGGCAAAGTGGAAAGGAGCTGGCTTCTTTCTTTCTTTCTTTTTTTCTGAGGGGGGAGCAGTGCAAGTGAGCGAGGAGCAGAGAGAGAGAGAGAATCCCATGAAGGGCAGAGAGAGAGGGAAAAATAAAGGCAGAGAGAGGGAAAGAGAATCCCATGCAGGCTCTGCATTGTCAATGCAGAGCCCAAGGCAAGACTTGAGCTCACCAGAAGTGGGGCTGGAACTCACAAACCCGCAAGATCCTGACCAAGTCAAAGTCAGATGCTTAACTGACTGAGCCACTCAGGCACCCCAAGAAGCTGGTTTCTAATTCTGACTGACTGTGTGACTTTGGGCAAGTTACTTCATCTTTCCCAGCCTTGACTTCCTCATCTGTGATATGGGATGATAATATTATTACTATCTCATAGAGTAGTTGTGGGAATAAATGAGGGGCACTTCTTATAGTCCTTGGCACCTAATAGGGGCTCAACCAAGGTTAAAAATGCACCATTCCTTCACCTCTAACATGGCCCTTACAGGAGAGAACATGGCCCAAGAGGTGGGCCTTTGCAAATTTAAGACTGCAGTGAGAGGGTGGCCTGTGGGGCTTCAGGGGACCCTGGGTAATCTGAGAATTGGGAGGGGAGCCTGGGGTGGAAGGAGGAGCAAGGAGAGAGAAGAGTGTCTGGGAACTGTAGGGGGCAGGGTGGGGATCTATCTCACCTCCAGAAGGCAACTCCAGCACAGGGGTATCTGAGGGAGGAGGAGAGAGGGGACCTGCCTGCCCCATCTACCAGGCCAGTGGCCCATTCTCAGCATCAGTAAGTCGGACAGGGGTACAGCAAGGATGCCTGGGTCCCAGGAGGTGAATTTAAGGAATCTTTTAAGTTTCAGAAAGCAAAGTAAACGCTGGTTTGGAATAGTCTGGAGTAGTTGTGTATAGTTGTAACTTGATTGTTCTTACTGCTGCAGAGTGGGAGCTCTCCAAGCGTGGTCCTGGGCCCAGTGCCAATCATCACCACCACCACCGTCATCATCATCTCTGTACTTGTTAGAAATGAGATGTCTTGGGGTGCCTGGGTGGCTCAGTCTGTTAAGCATACAACTTCGGTTCAGGTCATGATCTCACTGTTCATGGGTTGGAGCCCCCACCAGGCTCTGTGGGACAGCTGGGAGCCTGGGGGCTGCTTCAGATTGTGTCTCCCTCCTTCTCTTCCCTGCCCCAGCTCATTCTCTCTCTCTGTCTCAAAAATAAATAAAATTAAAAAAAAAAAAAAGAAGAAAGAAATGAGATGTGTTGGGCCCTGTCCCAGACCTATTGAATCACAAACTTTGTGGGGTGAGGTCTGCAATCTGTATATGTGATTGTTATTTTTATTCTTTTTAAATGTTTATTTTTGAGAGAGAGAGAGAGAGAGAGAGAGAGAGCAGGGGAAGGGCAGAGAGAGAGGTGGACACAGAATCCAAAGCAGGCTCCAGGCTCTGAGCTGTCAGCACAGAGCCTGATGCAGGGCTTGAACTCATGAGTTGTAAGATCATGACCTGAGTGGAAGTCAGACACTTAACCTGACTGAGTCACCCAGGTGCCCCTGCATATGTGATTTTTAAACACCACTGAAATATAATTCACATGGCATACAATTCATCCATTTAAAGGTATAACTTGAGGTGCCTGGGTGGCTCAGTCAGTTAAGCTTCTGAATCTTGATTTTGGCTCAGGTCATGATCCCACAGTTCATGGGAATTCCTGCTTGGGATTCTCTCTCTCCTCTCTCTCTTTGCCTCCCTCTCTGTCTCTTTCAAAATAAATAAATAAACTTAAAAAAAATTAAAAAATTAAATAAGGGTATAACTCAATAGCTTTGGTTGTAGTCCCCGAGTGATGCACAATTATCATAATCTAGTATAGAACGTCTTCATCACCCCCCCACGAAAACCTTGTCAGCAGTCACTCCCCATTTCCCTTTCCCTCAGCCCATGGCAACCATAATCTACTTTCCGCCTCGATGAATTTGTCTATTCTGGACATTTCATATACACAGAACTATATAATGGGTGGCCTTTTGCATTTGGTTCCTTTCACCTAGCATAATGTTTTCAAGGTTCATCCATGCTGTACTGTGTGTCAGCACTCCATTCCTTTTCATGGTGGAATAATAGTCCATTGTATGGACTATTTTGTTTATACGTTGTTCTGTCGATGGGCACTTGGGCCATTTCCACTTTTTGGCTGTGATGAGTAATGCTGCCGAGCATTTGTGTACAAGTGTGTAGTTTTGTGTTTTTTTGTTTGTTTGTTTTTTTGTTTTAGTTTTAATTTTTTTTAACGTTTATTTATTTTTGAGACAGAGAGAGACAGAGCATGAACGGGGGAGGGTCAGAGAGAGAGGGAGTCACAGAATACGAAACAGGCTCCAGGCTCTGAGCGGTCAGCACAGAGCCCGACGCAGGGCTCGAACTCACGGACCGCGAGATCATGACCTGAACCCAAGTCGGACGCTTAACCGACTGAGCCACCCAGGCGCCCCTGTTTTAGTTTTAATTTAATTTTATTTGTTTTTTTATTGTGTTACTTTTTATTTTTTTTTATTTTTTATTTTTTAAAAATTTTTTTTTTCAACGTTTATTTATTTTGGGGACAGAGAAAGACAGAGCATGAATGGGGGAGGGGCAGAGAGAGGGAGACACAGAATCGGAAACAGGCTCCAGGCTCTGAGCCATCGGCCCAGAGCCTGACGCGGGGCTCGAACTCACAGACCGCGAGATCGTGACCTGGCTGAAGTCAGACGCTTAACCGACTGCGCCACCCAGGCGCCCCTATTGTGTTACTTTTTAAAACATGTTTATTTATTTTAGAGAGAGAGAGAGGGACAGAGTGCGAGCAGGGGAGGGGCAGAGAGGGAGGGAGACACAGAATCAGAAACAGGCTCCAGGCTCTGAGCCATCAGCACAGAGCCTGACGCAGGGCTTGAGCTCATGAGCCGTGAGGTCATGACCTGAGCCCAAGTCGGGACACTTAACTGACTCGGCCACCCGAGCGCCCCTATTTTTTTTACTTTTTAATTTACATCTAAGTTAGTCAGCATATAGTGCAATAATGATTTCAGGAGTAGATTCCAGCGATTTCGTGTACCAGTTTTTAGGTGGACACAAAGCCCCCCAGGTGATTCTGAAGCATGCTCAAATTTGAGAGGCACTGCTGTGGAGTATTCTCTTGGGCGAGCATGTCACAGTTTATCTCTTCTGTTCCTGATGAACGTTTTGGTGGTTTCCAGTGTTTGGCTGTTGTGACGATGATGCTATGAACATTGTGCACGTCCTTCCTGGTGCAGGGATTCCTGGTGTGGAATTGCTGGTTCAGAGTGTGCATATATTGAACTTTCTTACGTTAAACTACACTCCTTTCCCAAGTGGTTGACAAATTATCCTCTGACACATCCAGTGACATTATCAGGTTACCAACACTTGGTATTGATGTCTCTTTATTTTAGTTTTAAGTGTGTTTTTTTAAGTTTATTTATTTAAGCAATCTCTACACCCAACACGGAACTTGAACTCAGGACCCTGAGATCAAGAGCCACATGCTCCCCTGATTGAGCCAGCCAGGCGCCCCATTGATGGCTTTTTAATTTGGGCCAATATGTTAAGCATAGAATGTTATCCTGTTGTGTTTTAATTTGCATTTTCTTGCTTGTTAATGAGATTAAGCACTTTATTAGTTTTTTTAACATATTTAGTATCCTTTTGAATTTCCCCTTTTGGGAAGAGCTGGATCAAGTTTTTAGCCCATTTTTTCTCTGTTGGTTTGTTTACCTTTTTTCTATTGATTGTAAGAATTCTCGATGTATTTTTTTAAATATTTTTATTTATTTTTGAGACAGAGAGAGAGAGCATGAGCAGGGGAGGGGCAGAGAGAGAGAGAGACACAGAATATGAAGCAGGCTGCAGGCTCTGGAGCTGTCAGCACAGAGCCTGACGGGGGGCTCGAACTCACAGACCATGAGATCGTGACCTGAGCTGAAGTCAGACGCTCAACCAACTGAGCGACCCAGGTGCCCCTCTCAGTGTATTTTTGATGCTATCCTTTGTCTAATATTTGGTGTCTAAATATGTATGTTTCAGTGAGCTTCTCTCATCTTTTCACGTTTTATGATGTTAAAATCTCTAATCTTATATTCAACAATCTCTTATCTCTAAAGGAACGAACAATGCATTGGATGGATTTGGGCTTTAAAATGATGCTTTGGAAAACAGCATCACTACTGTGACATTCCTGCCTAAATACATAAACTGAATCTCATCATGAGGAAATATCTGGCAAACTCAGATCAAGGGACATTTTACAAAATAACTGATCCACATTCTTCAAAAGTTATACAATGTTATACAAGACAAAGGAGCTGTTACAGATTAATGGAGGCTAAAGAGATATCACAAGTGAATATAAACATGATCTTGAATTTTCTTCAGTTATAGAGGACATGATTGGGATCAATAAAACATTACCAATGTGTCACTATTAAGACATTATTAATGTATCACTGTTAGTTTCTTGGCTTTGATCACCCTACTGTGTCTATGTAAGGAAATGCCCTTGTTTTTATTTTATTATTTAAAAAAAATTTTTTTTCAACGTTTTTTATTTATTTTTGGGACAGAGAGAGACAGAGCATGAACGAGGAAGGGGCAGAGAGAGAGGGAGACACAGAATCGGAAACAGGCTCCAGGCTCTGAGCCATCAGCCCAGAGCCTGAGGCGGGGCTCGAATTCACGGAGCGCGAGATCGTGACCTGACTGAAGTCGGACGCTTAACCGACTGCACCACCCAGGCGCCCCGGAAATGCCCTTGTTTTTAGTAAACACACACTGAAGGATTTAGGATAAAGAGGGATCATGTTTTCAAGTTGCTCTTAAATTCAGGAAAAATGTATTTAGGGAGGATAAAATAAATGTGGTAATATGTTAACATTTGGGAATCTGGTGAAAGGGATATTTGTTTTATTCTTGCAACTTCTCTTTATGTTTGAAATCATGTCAAAAAAAAAGCAAAAAAAAAAAAAATCTACTCACCATAATAGCTGCTGAAATCCAAGATTAGCCAAGATCAGGAACTAGAGATTTCTGCTACAAACACAAACGACCCAAAAGAAAAGCACCAAAAAAAAATTTGAATAGGCACTTTGAATTAGAGGAAATGCCATTGGCCAATAAACATGAAAATATGCTTTATCTCATTATCGGGAAATAAATTAAAGAAATTAAACTAAATTACATTAAATATGAATAACTAAAAACTAAAATAAATTACACAAAATGACCATGAGATACCACTCCACAGCCCCCAGATTGGTGTCTGGCAATACCAGCTGTGGCCCCATGGAGCAGCGGGAATGACCTACTACTGGGGGGAGATGTACAGTTTTATTTATATAAAGTCTCCAAGTAGAAAGAACCAAAGCCATATTAATTATGGACACATATACAGGTAATAAAACTGTGAAGAAAAGCGATACACGGATCACTAAGCGTAGGCAGAGTGTTTAAACTGTAGAAAGAGCGACTGAGCAGGAAAGGAGGCAGGTGCAGGAGGTCTGAGGTACTGGTAGCGTTCTCCTTTGCCTGGGTGGTCGTTAACCTGCGAGTTTACTTTGTAACTATTTTCCAACTGGTGTGTCTATCTTGGATACCTTTATATGTATTATATTCCACAATAACAACGGTTTAAACCAAATCCTATATTAAAAACAAAAAGTAGGGGCATCTACGTGGCTCAGTGAGTTAGTGCTGGACTTGAACTCAGGTCATGATCAAGCCCGGCTTCGGGCTCTGTGCTGACAGCTCAGAGCCTGGAGCCTGCTTTGGATTCTGTGTTTCTCTCTCTCTTTGCCCCTTCCCCGCTCATGGTCTGTCTCTCTCTTTCTCAAATATCATTAAAAAAAAAATAAACAAAACAAAACAAATCTTTACTCTTTGCTCAACTGAAGATACCATTACAGCATGTGGACACAAGAGGGAGCTCTAACCAGTGAGCAGCGGCGGAATGAGGTTTCCTAGCAACGGAGAAAAACATTAAAGAGGAAATTTGCCCAGAGTAGTTAACCTGTATTCTGGCTCCTGCACCTGCCAGGTCAGCCCCAGTTCTGTTTCTGGTACGTGGAGTGTCTCTACTGGGTCTAAGAGCGTCTCTGACTTTTCCTGATGGGTTCTTCTCCCAAACGCGAGGTCAAGTCTGCAGAGCTGGAGAGGCTGCGCCCTTGCGTGCCTGAACTTTGTTTTCTCCCCCATGTCAGATAATTACACCCTCAGGCCTTAATGGACGGCACTTCTCCATCAAGGCTACGAACGCGTCGTCGTGTTTCCCTCAAAAAACCGGAAGAGATTAAGAGGGGACTTTGCCCATAGCCTTCTAAGGCACCAGGTTGCAAAAGAAGGCGGCTTTCAAGATTTGGGTTGTGGTGAAAAGTTATCTGGATTGTTGACAAAACAGAAAGTTTTACAATGACTAGGTAAATCTGATGCTAAGTTGGGTAATGGTGATGCACAGATGCAGAATATACTGTGTGAAAGAGCTTTCCCAACTTCATGTCAATTTCACAATTAGTCTGGTATCACTCCATTTTGTAGATGAAGAGACTGAGGCCCAGAAACGTTAATGGGGAGAGGTCCAGAGCTTTCCTCCCCAGCTCAAACTCCGGAAGAATAAATATTAGTTTATTTTGAAAAGAGAAGCTGTTCATTGTCTCCAACAATCAAAGAAATGACAATTTAAACAACAAGAAGTAATTTATTTTCTCTGTTAATTAGCAAAACTATTTTATTTTTTTTATTTTTTTAAATTTTTTTATTTTTTTAATGTTTATTTACTTTTGAGAGAGACAGAGACAGAATGCGAGTGGGTTAGGGGCAGAGAGAGAGGGAGACACAGAAGCAGAAGCAGGCTCCAGGCTCTGAGCTGTCAACACAGAGCCCGATGCGGGGCTCGAACTCACAAACCGTGAGATGATGACCTGAGCCGAAGTCGGACGCTCAACCGACTGAGCCACCCGGGCACCCCAACAAAACTATTTTAAATTATGACATTTCTCACTGTTTGGAAACTGGCAGTCTTGTGCAATGTTAGTCTTAAAAGTGTTTCTATCCTTTGATCCGTCAACCTCACTTCTAAGAACCTATCCTAAGGGCATAATTTGAAATCTGGGGAGAGGCGTATGTGCAAATATTGGTGGCATTATTTATGATGGCAAAAATTGAAAACAACACAGGGGGAAAGGTGACCAAGAGAACAAAGTAAAATTAATACCTCCATTAAAAAAAAAAAAGATGATGACGGGGTGCCTGGGTGACTCAGTCAGTTGAGCCTCTGACTTTGGTTCAGGTCATCATCTCACAGTTCTTGAGTTCGAGCCCTGTGTCAGGCTTTGGATTTTGTGTCTCCCTCTCCCTCTCTGCCCTTCCCTCCCTTGCACACACTCTCTCTCAAAAACAAACATTAAAAAAGAGAAAGAGAGAGAGATGATGATGATGATGATGATTCTAGAGCCCATGGCATCACCAGAAATGCTACTGTGTAATATTAAATGAGAAAAAAAGGCAGCTGCAAAATGTCCTAGGCACTAATCAAGTTTATAAATACATAGCTTCCCATTGGTGTAGGGGTACAGATAAAGTGGGGGAAAGAAAAAACATAGGAGAGGCGGGAATGCTTTTTTTCTGTTTTGTTTTTTCTTAACATTTTTTCTTCCCTTCACTTAAACTCAGAGTTTCCTTTTTCTTCTTTTCACTTTTGTTTTTCTTTTACTGGGTATCTTATATCAGTTGGCAATGTAATGTTTACTTTAGGGAAGTCATAAAATATACGAACATTGAAATATTTCCACTCAGAAAGAAACAATCTCTAATAACACCTTAGAGCAATGGTTCTTTTTTAAAAAAATTTTTTTAATGTTTATTTATTTTTGAGAGAGAGATAGAGTACAAGTGGAGGGGGGGCAGAGAGAGAGGGAGACACAGAATCCAAAGTAGGCTCCAGGCTCTGAGCATAGAGCCCAATGTGGGGCTCAAACCCACAAGCCGTGAGATCATAGCCTGAGCCAAAGTCAGATGCTTAGCTGACTGTGCCACCTAGGAGCCCCTAGAGCAGTGGTTCTTAAACTTGAACATGTAAACAAAATCACCAGGAAGACTTGTTAAAAGAGAGCTGGGCCCCACTGCAGAATTTCTGTAGGTGTGAGATGGGGCTCAAGAATTTACATTTTTTAAATGTTTTATTTATTTTTGAGAAAGAGAGAGAGAGAGCAAGAGAGGGAGGGGCAGAGAGATGGGGTGGGGGGAGACAAAAAATCTGAAATGGGCTTCATGCTGACAACAGAGAGCCTGATGCAGGGCTCTAACTCACCAACTGCAAGATCATGACCTGAGCCGAAGTCAGAGGTTCAACCAACTGAGCCACCCAGGCGCCCCCAAAAGTTTACACTTTAAATAAGTTCCCAGGTGATGCTGATGCTGCTGCTCCCCAGGCCACACTTAGAGGACCACTGCCTTAGTGTATAGCCTTACAAAGTCTTTCTATGTGTCACGCCAATAAATTCCTCACCAAAATATGATGGACATTTAGGTTGTTCTTCCAGGAGCGTTCTCATAAGCTAGATCTTTGGTGCATCCTTAATGATTATCTGAATAATTACAATTGTCATAATAGTTAATTATCTTAATTATTACAACTATTCAGATTAAGTTTCCAATTCTAGAAATGGAATCGTTGAGTCAAAACACGTGTGTGTTTAATTTGGGCTGGCAATTCTTTTGCCTCTTTTTTTTTTTTTTTTTTTTTTCCATCACGATCCTGGAAAAATCAAATGAGGAAACATCCTGGCATACAGCATTTGGAAATAAAGCTCATCCAAAAAGCGGCCAGGAATAAAAGCTAACAAAACTTTCTCAACTGGGTTTGATTTCCCACTCTTAAGAAATTAGGCAGAATTGGCCCCATTTGATCCCCAAATTAGCCTTCTTAGGGGAACTTCCAACAAAAAGCATGATGGGTGTGTATGGACATGTAGCAATTCAGTCAGATCTTGTTTTTCACTTTCCTAAATTCACTAATGACAGCTGTGGGCTGGATATCTCATAGGGTTAAATGCAAAAGCTTGTGAGTCAAACATTTGACAAAGCGGAAGGTTTCACAATAAATTATTATAACCCTCAAAGCTTCAGTTTCCTCATTTGCAAAGTGAGGCTGTGAATACTTTCTTCATAAGTCTCTATATAAGATCTAAATGATTCAGGAGGAGCGGGCACCATCTAGCCCCCTTTTTAATCCACTAATCTGCCCCATGCAAAAACCTAACAGTAATTCAAACTGCAGTCACTGTGTTGGATGAGGCAGCTTTACTAGACAGATTAACATAGCTTTAAGTTCATGGTATCCAACCACTGATCTGGCTTATATATTCTTTTTCATCCCCAATAGGAAAACAGATCCCAAAACAGTTCACTGTTACATGGGGCAGACAATGATACATGTTCACCATCTACCTCCAGGCTGTGTTCTCTCTCCTGCTCTCTGTCATAATAAAGACTGAAGGAAGTGGACCATCCGGACCTCGGTAAAACATCACATTGGTCTGTTCTGTTAGTGAAGTAGGGTTTGTAGGACTGGATAAAGAGGACGTGGCTCTATAGAGTAAGAGATAAACCCTACAAGGATGCAAGGACTCTAGAAGACAGGCTATTCAGCCTATTAAGTTTCATGGGCTCACCACATTGGTGTGGTTTTGAAGGAGCGGTCTGGGGCCTGCTGAGATAGTCCCTGCAAAGTAAGGAACATGTGATCGCATCTTGTACCTCTCACCATTCAGAAGGAAGCGCAATACCTGGTAAATTTCTGCAGGCAGGGGTCAGCATATTTTACCCTAATGCAGCCTATTTTCTGAATGACATGGAAGGCTGTCATTTCCTGAGCAGATCCTCGTGGAAAAGGGCTCTGTAGTAGATCCAGGCCGGACTGCCGGCTTCTCTGCCTTCCAGGTCATATGGCCCAGAAGACCCTATGGTATTATATGTATCTGTGGCAGCAAAAGGTACCACATGTTTATGGCAAGCCCAGTGAAATAAACACGATCAGGACCCCTAGTGTTCTGGAGCAGAGCCATTCAATCAGCAACAGAGAATTATCGCCTTTTGAGAATCTCCTTTTGGGGTGGGCACTGGTAGAGACCTGACCGTGGAACATGAAGTGATCCTGTAGCCAGAATGGCCCATTACAAGCTGGGATCTGTCAGACCCCCCTAGGTCATAATGTCAGGTGGACTCGACAGCAATCCAAAGTAAGATGGTGCATTTGGGATCAGGCACAAGCAGGGCCAGAGGTCACAAATAAGCTGCACAGGCAGGTGGCCTAGAACCCATATCATCCACCAATGTTCCACCAACACCTCTCCTCCATCTCACACCCACTGCTGCATGAGGCTCCCTTCTGGCCAGCTGACAAGGAGGGAGAAGGCCACGCACGATTCACAGACAGGTCTGTTTGGTAGGTGGGGATAAGCTGAAAATGGAGGACAGGGACATTACGGCCTCACCCAGAGGTGACCTTTAAGACAAGAATGAGGTGAATCCTCCCAATGGGTAGGGCTTGGGGCAGTGCCCTCGGGCATCCATTCTGTGGACAAGAGAAGTAGCCTGAGGTAAGAATAAATAAAGACGATGGGCAGTGGCAAAAACGGGAAGGATAAATATTGAAAGACTGGGGACAAGGCAGTCTGGGAAAGAGGATTGTGTGTGGGCCCATGGAAAGGGGGACAAAGTGTGAAGATCTTGCGTCATATGTTGACACCAGAAAGTATCCATCGTGGAAGAGGTACTAAACAACCAAGCGGACAGCATGACTCAGCCAGGTCATCAGTCAGTCTGTGCCACCAGCTGTGGCATAATAGGCTCACAATGAAGAAGCCATGT
Organism: Prionailurus bengalensis; assembly: GCF_016509475.1. Lineage (NCBI taxonomy): Eukaryota > Metazoa > Chordata > Mammalia > Carnivora > Felidae > Prionailurus > Prionailurus bengalensis. Next base: position 53,899,727 of record NC_057348.1, on the reverse strand, counting down.
GGCAGGAATAGAGGTCCTGCATTCGCTAAGAGTGATGTAGCTACTGCCACTGCTGAGTGTCCAATTCTCCAGCAACAAAGGTCAACATGGAGACATCAGTGTGACACCAGCCTTCAAAGAGCCCCACCAGCCATTTGGTGGCAAGTTAATTAAATTGGACCTCTTCTACATAGAAGAAGAAGTAATTCATCTCGACTGGGACACATATTCCTGATGTGAGTTTGCCTTTCCTGGCTACTGGGTCTCAGCCAATCTAAAGACTTGCAGAGTGTTTGATCTACTAATGTTTGGTCTCAGAAAGTATCACATTAACTTGTTGGGATGAGCACTGGGTGTTGTATGGAAACCAATTTGACAATAAATTGTATTTAAATTTTTTTTAACGTTTATTTGTTTTTGAGACAGATAGAGACAGAGTATGAATGGGGGAGGGGCAGAGAGAGAGGGAGACACAGAATCCGAGGCAGGTTCTAGGCTCTGAGCCATCAGCCCAGAGCCCGACGCAGGGCTGGAACTCACGGACCGCGAGATCGTGACCTGAGCTGAAGTCGGACGCTTAACTGACTGAGCCACCCAGGCGCCCCAAATTGTATTAAAAAAAAAAAAGAAAGAAAATATCACATTAGTCCAAAGGACTCACTTTATAGAAAAGGAGGTGTAGGGGGTGCCTGAGTGGCTCAGTTGGTTAAACGTCTGACTTTGGCTCAGGTCACGATATCACGGTTCGTGGGTTCGAGCCCCATGTCAGGGTCTGTTCTGATAGCCTGGAGCCAGGAGCCTGCTTCGGATTCTGAGTCTCCCTCTCTCTCTGTCCCTTTCCCCTGCTCACACGTGCACTGTCTCTCTCTCTCAAAAATAAACATTAAAAAAAAACTTTTTTAAAAGAAAAGGTGTCGTACTGACATATGACCATGGTATCCACTGAACTTATGACATTCCACATTGCCCAGAAGCTGCTGGCCTTTGGAGGACTTTGGGGCTGAAGCCTACATCTAAGCCGGTCAAACTTGGGCTCAAGGGAAGAACAGGTTTGGGGTCTCTCCCAGTCCCAGCCTAGGAGTATCTCTACTTTACAGACCTCTAAGAAGCAGGTACTTTAGTTCTTAATTTTCTCTGACTTCTGTTTCTCTCCTCCATATATTCAATAAAGTCTGCCTAAAAGCCATGGTACCATCATGGTGTCTTGAGTACCACTGGCCGTAAGCTGCTTCCCACAGACCTCCCTTGTCTGCTTAGAGGCTTTCTTGGTCAAGAGCCGGCAAGGTTCCAGCCCTTTTGGGCCCAAATCTCTGTCATTCCTTCCTTTTCCCAAACATCTGAGCAGATCCACGACTCCAGCTTTCTAGAGTCATAGGCAAGGAATCTTGGTAGGAGGTAGGCTCAGATTCAATTTCTGTTCTTTTCCCACATGCATTTTAGCTCTTGCCAACCTAACAATCTCTAGAAAACTCTATTTTATGCCCCAAAGTTGTGATGAGCAGAATCCGGAGGAATGATAAGGGTCCTCTCAGTAACAACCACTTTCCTGTTGTCTCCCAGCTGGATCTGGCAATGGATCTACAGATGGCAAGGATGTCATGTCAGAGGGGCCTACTGAACTTAGAGCAGGCTCAAGGCCCCTACGCCTCTGGCTACTCTGACTCGTCCTCTGCTAAGACCATGTTCTCACAGGCAACATGCAGGACTGTGGATGAAAGAGGCAGTTAGGAACCTGAAAACCTGCCCTCCCCCCTCTTCCCCCTTCTCCCCGACTCCTGCTGTCCTGTGGATGCTGTTGTGATCCCAGTTTGTATATTAAATTTTGTTATATTTAAAACATTTGGTGGATCTAAAAATAAAAAAGTACTTTAGCTAGAAAAAAAAGAGATGCGGCTGAGGCACCAATTTGGAAATGACACTCTGCAAAGATGCAGTTCCCACACTATACTGATGCCATTGATGGGTGCGGTCTACAAGTAGAATAAATGGATTGGGGAATCAGGGGGGTGGGAGTAAGAATGACGACTCTCACCATGCTCCCAGTGAGCCACTGGGAAAATATGGGCTCCCCATCCTCACAGCTATGGGCTCTGCAGGTCCACAGGTCCTGGTTCCTGGTAGGGGGTGGGAGGTGCAGGCATAGGGGTGCTTCCATCAGGAGATATGAGAGTCCCATTGCACTTTAAGCTATAGCTGCTACCTGATCATTTCAGGCTACTGGTGCCAAGAGGCCAGCAGGCAAGAAGAGGAGTCACCCGGGGCACCTGGGTGGCTCAGTCAGTTGAGTGTCTGACTCCTGGTCTCTGCTCAGGTCATGATCTCGTGGTTTGTGAGTTTGAGCCCTGAGCTTGGAATTTTCTCTCTCTCCTTCTCTCTCTGCCCCTCCCCTGCTCGTGCTCTCTCTCTCTCTCTCTCTCTCTCTCTCTCTCTCTCTCTCCCTCTCTCTCAAAATAAATAAATAAACTTAAAAAAAAGAAGAAGAAGAAGAGGAGTCACCCTCCTGGCAAGTGAATTGACTGCAACATCAGAAGGAAGCAGAGCTGTTGTTACAGAAAGGACAGAGAGAAATACATTTGACTCTGGAGGTGACCCACTTGTGCGTTTCTTGATGGCAAATAGATGCAGCAACCATGAGGAAGACGAGCACGGCGACCAGGGTCTTGGACCTCTTAGAGATGGAGGTCTGGGCCATCTCGCTAGGTAAGCCACTTAGACTGGCACAGGCATGAGCTCAGGGCTAGAGAGTCTAGAATGGGTAGTTAAAGGAAGGAGACAACAAGTAGACTAGCTGCAGTGTGGGAGCTGTAGCTCATTCCACCAACCTACTAAAATTTCCCCAGAAAAAGAGAAGAATCAGAATCCTGGAGGAGTCATTCTTCAATGGCGTTAGCATATTTTACAAAGCAGGGCATCTAAATGGTACAGAAGTGTAGCGAATGGTGTAGTGTGTGCCCACATCTCCTCTATCAGGACCAGGCACACACTCTCCAGCTGCCAGGAGTCTTGCCCTTTAATGGACAGGACTGCCTTGTCCAATGTTATGACTCCTCCTTGGAGATAGCCCTAGCCAGTGATTGGTCAATGTAGGGGTCCCTTCCATCAATTCAGGACAGCTGTGATGACCCATCCATTTTTAGAGCTCCCAGTGACTAAGGTCTCTGTTACAACTCCCTTGCAGTTCATCTTCTCTCCGTGTGAAATTCTGCTGCCCTCATCCCTTCACAAGTGTTGATCCCGAGAGTACTCCAATAAATCTCTTGCAGACAAGCCTCCTCTCAGAACTTGTTTCCCAGGGAACCTGGCCCAGCGCACTGTGCACATTCTCAACCACACTAGTTAATGTCCAACCATTCCCAAGATGGCTGTACCAGCTTACATTCCTACCAACTGTGCATGAGAGTTCTATTTGCTCAACATCCTCGCCAAATCCTGGTATTGTTAAGCTTTTTATTTTTAGCCAATCTGGTGGGTGTGAAATGGAATCTCATTGTGGTATGCATTTACATTTCCCTGATGACTAATGAGGTTGGGCACCTCATGGGTTTACCGGCTACTTGGGTTCACTCTTTGGGAACAGCTCCCTTGCTTTGGCAACAGCTCCCTTGCCAAATCCAGTCCCACAGACCCATTCATTTAATGCTGTCTAATAAGGGAAGAGGGCTACCAATCTCAGTGAATCCTTCTGCCCTCTTCTAACTTGACATCTGAGCAATGTGACATTTGGTAGACCACTTCGTCCACCCATCACTTTCTTTTCTTGGCCTCCTTGACATTATGTGGTCCTCATTTTCCTCTACCTTTCTGGCTGCCCTTTGTCTGTCTCCTTGGGAGGAAAAGGCATGACTGTTACATGTTGGGGTTCTCAGGGCACAGTCCATGCTCTTTTCTCACTCACTCTGACCCCTTCTGCAAGTAAGCTCATGTACACCCTCAGCTGCAGTTACCATAATTACACACCGAGGATTCCCACATTCCTCTCTGTTGACCCTGCCACATGAGTGTCTCAAAGCCTTTCCACCTCAATCTACACAAAACAAAAATCGTGACTTTCCCTCCCAAGCCTGGTTGTTGGCCAGCATTTCCTGCTTCGGTAAAGGTGTTGCAATCCTCCTGATTCTAAACATCAAATACCCAGGAATCCCCCTCTCTCTCATCCAATTCAAGCCGTCATGTTCAAAATTGGTTATCTTTGGGGTGCCTGAGTGGCTCAGTTGGTCAAGCGTCCGACTTCGGCTTAGGTCATGATCTCATTGTTCATGAGTTCGAGCCCCGCATTCGGCTCTGTGCTGACAGCTCAGAGCCTGGAGCCTACTTTGGATTCTGTGTCTCCCTCTCTCTCTCTGCCCCTCCCCCGCTCGCTCGCACATGCACATGCACGCTCTCTCTCTTGCTCACTCTCAAAAATAAATAAACATTAAAAAAAAGCCAAAATTAGTTATTTTCAGTTTACTCCTCCAGATCCACTTTCCACCCTTCTCCATTCTACTCTTTGCCTCAGGAAGTTGATTATATGGCCACTATGAATGGGCTTCCTTGTTCTTTGGTTTCAGATTGGGTTGAGCCAATGGTGTTTTACTTACAAGCTACCTCATAACTTGGTGACTTAAAAACACCACTATTTTATGATCTCTCATGATTCTGTGGGTTGACTGGGGTCATCTGGGGTCAGTTCTGCTCCACCTGATGTCAGCAGTGGTGGCAGTCCCTTGAGGACTCAATTCTGCTGGAACATCCAAGATGGTGCTCTCATGTCTGGCCAACTGGTAGGGATGGCTGGAAGTCTGGACTGAGCAGTAATGGACAGGCTGAAATTTTCTCTTTCCAAGTCCTTTCAGGGCCTCTCTTTCTCTCTCACTCTAAGGCCTTTCCCTGTGGTCTTTCCAGCACAAGGTAGACAGACTTCTAATAAAGCAGTTCAGGGTTCCTCAGACTGCAAAAGCTGAAACTGCCAGGTCCTCTTAATCCATAGGTCCAGAGCTGGCATGGTATCACTTCTGCTGCCTCCTGTTAGTTAAAATAGATCACAGATTCAACATGGGAAGGGACTACAGCCCAGATTCAACATGGGAAGGGACTACACAAAGCCATGAACATCAGGAGGCACGGTTCATTAGGGCCCATGCTTGGAAACTAGCCACCTTAGTCTACTATCTGGTCCCCAAGTTCCCTCTAGCATGCAAAATAAAATCCCCCCCCTTCCCATAATCCCCAATTTCTTATCCATTACAGCCTCAGGCTCAGGCCTGAAGTCTAGTTTTTCAACAACTAAATCTTACCCAGTTGTTGAGGAGGCACTTGGGCATGGTTTCTCTTGATCTGAAGTCCTGTGGACTGAAGGGAGAAGTTATCTGCCCCCACATACTCAACTTATAATGAGACAGGAGCTGAGCATCACAATATACACTCCCATTCAAAAAGGGGAAACACAGAGGACCCATGGGTCCATCACAATCATGAAATTCCTCCAAGTAGAGTTTCCTTTGCTCCAGGGGTAGGAAATGTATGTTGACTAAAACTGAGGTCAGCTTGCTGGGATTGGTTCTATAGGCACATCTTATTTTATTGCACTTAGAAGATACTGCCTTTTTTACAAATTGAAGGTTCCAGACTTGACTGGAAGAAGTCACTGCAGCTGTGGTGGAAACAGCAGGAGAACCAGAATTAGAAGTGGAGACTGAAGATATGATGGAATTGCTGGAATCTCATGATCACACTTGAACAGATGAGGAGTTGCTTCTTATGGATGAGCAAAGAAAGTAGTTTCTTGGTGGAGATGCTGTGAAGACTGTTGAAATGACAACCAAGTATTTAGAATATTACATAAAGCTTAGTTGATACAGCACTGGCAGGGTTTGAGAGGATTGACCCCAACTTTAAAAGAAGTTCTGCTGTGGGGAGAAAGCTATCAAACAGCATCGCATGCTACAGAGAAATGGTTCGTGAAGGAAGAGTCCATCAATGTGACAAATTTTATTGTTTTATTTTGAGAAATTGCCACAGCTACCCAGCCTTCAGCAACCACCACCCTGATCAGTAAGTGGCCATCATCATGGAGGCGAAAGCCTCCACCAGCAAAAAGATTACGACTTGCTGAAAGCTCAGATGATGGCTAGCATTTCTTAGCAATAAAGCATTTTTTAAAGTTTATTTATTTTTGAGACAGAGAGAGAGAGAGAGAGAGAGAGAGATCATGAGTAGAAGAGGCACAGAGAGAGACACAGAATCCAAAGCAGGCTTCAGGCTCTGAGCTGTCAGAGCCTGATTCAGGGCTTGAACTCTCAAACTGTGAGACACGACCTGAGCCAAAGTTGAACTGACTTAGCCACCCAGTCACCAACCCCCCTTTTTTTCTAAGCAACAAAGCATTTTTTAATTAATATACATTTTTTAGACATGTTATTGCACACTTAAAACCACAGTATTATATAAACATAACCAGAAAATGCACTCAACTCGTGTTATTGAGATATTCACTCTACTACAGTGGTCTGGAACAGAACCCACCATATCTCCCAGGTATGCCTGTGTTTGGCTCTTGGCTCCACACTCAGAGTCATCCTTCTTTTCCATAAGAAACACCCCACTTTTGCCTGTTTTCTGCTCTTAGGAAGCTGGGGTCACAAAGGCTACTTTTCTGTTTTATACTGTCTCTGTTCTTTTCAGTCCAAGTTAGTAAAATAAAAATTATGAGTTTCCTGTGTATCAAATTATCTACTCCATTAGACAAAAGCCAGACTTCTATTTCTTCTTGAAATAGTGCTTTTCTACTTTGGGCCATATGCAAGCTGCTAAGGGACAACTCCTGCAGAGATTGTCAGAAGCCTTTCATCTAGCTGAGAGGATCTACCTGATATACCCTTAAATCCATCTGAAGCCTCAACACAGGGTTTTCTAGCTGCATCCTTGTTCTAACCTTGACCCTGAGGCCACATTTACCGTCAACACCCTAGATTTGATTCTTGCCCCCAGATTCCTTCCCTCCCTTTTGGTTTTTATTTTCTTTGAGAATCTTTTTTTTAAAGCTTATTTATTTATTTTTTAGTAATCTCTACACCCAATGCGGGGCTCAAACTCACAACCCCGATATCAAGAGTCGCATGCTCTACCAACTGAACCAGCCAGGTGCCCCTCCTTGAGAATCTTTATTGGGCTGCATGGGGTGGGAATGAGAAACAGTTTTATTTTCCAGCCCAGCAAGCTGGAGGTTAGAAACTTTTCCTTTAGAGTCACTTGAATACCAAATAGTTCTTTCTTTAGTTCATCTCTCTCTCTCTCCATACCTCAGCTAAAATGAACCATTGGCTCTTTCAACATTTTGCCTTGGAATCTTCTTAGCCAAATCAACAAGTTCATGAACTAAATTTTCTATTTTCCACATTACAAGGAACAGCTTAACTAGATTGTTCTGTCAGTACTTATGTTTCCTTTCCTCAGCCTTTTATAATAATCTCCTCACAGTCCTTCCAGATTCCAATAACGACCTCATCAAGACCCTTTGAGCCTCTGCCCACTGCCCTGTCCTGAAGCCAACGTCCCATGCTTTTGGTGGTGTTTATCGGAACCCACCACTTCTCGTTTTGGCTAAAGCTTAAAACAAAAACCATCTATGATCCTTCATGATTCCATGGGTTGACTGGGCTCGGCTCCACACAACGTTGGCCAGGGCCATGGTCATACAGGATCTCAGCTGGGCTGGAATTTCCAAGATGGCTCACCCTCATGGCTGCGCCTTATGGGGACAGCTTGAAGGCTGGGCTCCACTGCGTACTGGGACACTGGGCCTCTCTCTTTTCATGTCTCTCTCTTTCTACTTGCCTTCTCCATGTGGTCTGTCCTGGTGGTATCTTCAACAGGGCAGGAAGACCTGGGACAAGTTTCATAAATTCTCTGCTCCTTGCTATGTGTATTCCTCACCTGTCCCTGTTCTCCTCAGGAAGGCTCTGACTCAGTATCCTTCTGACAGAGCAGATGTCTTGTCTGAGCCACCATTAACTGGCCCCTTGGGATTGTTCTGTCTTGTGCTGAACCTGCTGGGGACTTGACATATATTTTTTGCCTTTAAGCCTCAAGGCAATCCCTGTTAGGCAGGCGTGCTTCCTCATTTTATAAATCAGAAATGTTCTGTGACTTGCCCAAGATCATAGGGCTAGTAAGGAGCAGAGCTGAACTGGAATCCAGCTCCATCTAACTTCACAGTCTCTATCCCCTTCAGGTCACTGCCTACATGTTCAGGGTCAGTCAGGGAGCCTCAGGACTCGGTCACTGTTGGTTGAGGAACTTCTGGATTTTTTAGGTACGATGTACACGTGGTGAAGTACACAAAGAGCACTAACCTTCTGCATACAGCTCAGTGATCTCTACATATGTACATGCCCATGCAACAACTATCAAGATCAAGGTATGTATATAACACCTCTGGCACCTTAACAAGCTCCCTCATGCCTCTTCCCAGTCTATACTCTGCTGGCTTCTATGATCATCAATTAGTTATGCATGTTTTTGAACCTCAGAGAAATGCAATCAATCATAGAGTATGGGCTCTTTTGTCTGGCTTCTTTTACTCAACATAGTATCAGCGAGATTTGTTCTTGGTAGGCAGGTAACCCTAGGTCCCTTCACTGCTGTGTGCTGTTCCATCATATGGACAGCAGGTATCCTGTGGATGGATATTTGGGTTGTCTCCAGTGTGGAAATATTACGAATAAAGCTGTTATGAACATCCATGTACATATTTTCGCAAGGACTTAAGCACTCCTTTGCGGAATACAGATAGGAATAGAACAGCTGTTTCATAGGGTGGGTATAAGCTTAACCTTATAGAAAATGCCGGTTTTCTAAAGTGGTTGCTCCATTTTATACTGCCACTAAACATGTATGAGCACTCCAGTTAGCAGATTGAGATATAATTCATCTACCCTAAAATTCACCCTTTTAAGGAATACAGTTCAGTAGTTTTAGTATACTCCCAGAGTGGTATGACCATCCCCGCTAATTCTACAACATCTGGTCACCCCAAAAGAAGCCCCATATTCATTAGCAATTACTCCCCATTCCTCCCTTCTGCCTCCAGCACCCAGCCCACCCCCTGCACTGGCAAACACCAATCTCCTTCTTGTCTCTATGGATTTACTTGCCTGTTCAGGATATTTCAAGTTAAGAGAACCATACAGTCTGGCTTCTCTCCCTTCTCATAATGTTTTCAAGGTTCGTCCATGTTGTGACATATGTCAGTACTTCATCTCTTTTCATTGCCAAATCATATTCTATTATGTGGCAATATCACGTTCTGTTTATCCATTTATCAGTTATGGACATATGAGTTGTTTCCACATTATGGCTATTATAAACAATGCCGCAATGTAACTCTGTGTGCAAGTCTCCGTTGGGACATTTGTTTCCAATTCTCTTGTGTATGCTCCTAGGAGAGAAATTACTAGATCCACTTGGGTCTTATAGATTCAGGGGAAAGGATCCCTGATGGAGAAATTTCCAGCATGAAGACAGTCCACTCATACATCTGAGCCTCCATCGTCCACTCTGCAGAAGATGATTCACAGCTGGGAAGCACCCAGTCTTCTCATGACCAGTAGCAAAGTTAAAATCTAGATTTATCTCAGAGATAGTGTGTAGAGCAACCTCCTGGGGTTATAAAGGAAAACAGACCTGAAATCACAGTTCAGTATTCCTTAGTTATGTGAACTTGGGCAAGTTACTTAACTTCTCTGAGCCTCGATGTTCTTATCTGCATAATGGGCACCAATAATTTCTACTTTACAGATAGCATAGCTCCTAGCACTTGGGTGCTGACCAGCAAGAGAAGCATGGATCCAGTAAGCTCTAGTTTCCAGTAAGTTCTATTGCCTTCCTTCAGTCAATTCTTCATGCGTCTGAAAAATGTGCTACTCAGAGCAAAAAATAACTTGTGGCAGGAGCACGGGCTCTCTACTCTGCTTGCATTAAAATCACAAAGAGAATTAAAAAAAAACAAAAAACATACCAGTTCCCATATTCTAGCTCCAGAAGTTCTGATTTAATTCACCTGAGTTAGTGAGAGGGCACCTGTTTTTCACTGAAGCTCCCAGGTGATTCTAAGTTGTGGCCAGGGCTGAGACTTACTGTGCTAAGTAGTGAATTAAATGTGATTGAGAGGCTATAAGGAGGTTATAGTGGCCAACCATCTGGTTTGCCCAGGACTGCCCAAGCTTAGCACTACAATTTCTGTGTCCTTAGAAACCTCTCGATTCTGAGCAAACTGGTGTATTTTGCCACCTATCAGGAAGAAGATAGACAAATGTAGATGTGTGGTCTGGTATTTAGGATCCTTTTAAGTTTCAGGTTTAAAGCCAAAACTCTTGAATTTAGAGCATAAAGACCAGAAGACTGCTTACTACACCCCAGCTCATTTGGGGCATCGCAGCACAGAGTTGGAAACGCACAGGGAAGCTACCAGTTCTGCAGCCCCACCACAAGCAGTGGGGAGGAGAAAAAGGTCAGGAGGGAAGGGACTCATTATGGCAGGACTTTCCAAACTTTAGCGTGCACGAGAATCATCAGAGAGTCCTATAAAACGTAGCTCGTGACCCAGCAAGTCTGCGGCCAGCTTGTGAGTATGCTCTCCTAGCAGGCTCCCAGGTGACTCCAATGCTGGTAGTCCAGGGACCACACTTGGAGTAACGAGGGTTCCGGGGACAATTTTGGGAGTACAAACTTTGGACGTAACATGCAACTTCTCTCTCTTACAATCCACATGACTTTGGAGAAATCTCTTCTTTCATTTTCTTCCTTCTTCTTGCAATTTATCAGCTATAAAATGGGGATAAAAATATCGACACTTCAGGAAACACCCAGAAGTTCCACAGTATTTAGAAAGTGGGTTGTTGGGGCAGCTGGGTGGCTCAGTCAGTTGAGCGTCCGACTTCAGCTCAGGTCATGGTCTTGTGAGTTCCAGCCCCGAGTAGGGCTCTGTGCTGATGGCTCAGAGCCTGGAGCCTGCTTCAGATTCTGTGTCTGACTCTCTCTCTGCCCCTCCCCTGCTTGCACTCTGTCTTTCTCTATCAAAAATAAATAAACATTAAAAAATTTTGTTTTAAAAACAAAAACAAAAAAAAGAAAGTGGGTTGTTATGAGGATCCCACGTGCCTTGCATATGTTAAGAGCTGACTGAATATTTGTTCCTTTCCATCCCCATCTCCACACAATTTTAGCCTCTCCTTATTGAAGAGCTCTGATCAGTTTCTTAAAGTGTATTTTTTTTTAAGTCTGTTTATTTATTTTGAGAGAGACAGGCAGAGAGAGTAGGAAGAGAGAGAATCCCAAGCAGGCACTACACTGTCAGCATGGAGCCCAATGCAGGACTTGAACTCAGGAACCCATGAGATCATAACCTGAGCTGAAATGGAGAGCCAGATGCTTAACCGACTGAGCCACCCAGGTGCCCCTCTGATCAGTTTCTTAACACCACAGTTCTTTATGTAGCAGTGAGCATTGCATTGCCCAATGTAGAGTAGGCATTGAATTGCCCACTAAAAAACTATTGCTGAAATGTTTACAGATGCTGAGTAGAGGCAAGTGACTACAAATTAGTGCCAGAGTTGTGTGGCCAGCTGCACCTTTAATATAACTATTTGTGTGCCACACAAAGAAAACCCTCTTTTCTTTTAGATATGATGTCGGTAGTCAACAGTTTTTATTTCAAAGAGAGAGAGAGGGGTGCCTGGGTGGCTCAGTCAGTTAAGCCTCCGACCTCAGCTCAGGTCATGATCTCGTGGTTCGTGGGTTCGAGCCCCACATCGGGCACTGTGCTGACAGCTCAGAGCCTGGAGCCCGCTTTGAATTCTATGTCTCCCTCTCTCTCTGCCCCTCCCCCTCTTGCACTCTGTTTCTTTCTCTGTCAAAAATAAATAAACATTAAAAGAAAGAGAAAGACCATGGAAGACAGTTTTTTTTTAATTTTTTTTAATGTTTATTTATTTTTGAGACAGAGACAGAGCATGAATGGGGGAGGAGCAGATAGAGAGGGAGACACAGAATCAGAAGCAGGCTCCAGGCTCTGAGCCATCAGCCCAGAGCCCGACGAGGGGCTCGAACTCATGGACCTCGAGATCATGACCTGAGCTGAAGTCGGATGCTTAACCGACTGAGCCACCCAGGCACCCAGGAAGACATTTTTTAAATTAGCTGTCTCAGAACGCTGAGGTTGGAGGAACTGAGAGGAAGTACTAGACTCCTAGATGGCCCTAGAAGCACTGGTTTTGGAATCAGAAATTTCTGAGTTTGAATCTGGTTGCATCGGTCGCTATGGTGTATGAACCTGAGCAAATCACCACCCCTCACTGGGCCTCAGTTACCTCATCTGTAAAATGGAGAGAATGATCCCTACCTGGTTGCTAGTGCCCCCTCCCTGAAAAACATGCATCTGTGACTCCTGCCCACCTCTCAACACTCTGATGCTGGGTGTCAAGGTTCCTCTGGGGAGCTAGTTGGGCCACTGGAGCAGGAGGCCCCTGGGAGTGAGGCTTCAGGCTGGCAGCCTGGGGCCAAAAGGCTCTGCATCTTTTTTTTTTTTTTAATGTTTATTTATTTATTTCAAGAGAGAGAGAGGATCCCAAGCAGGCTACGCACTGTCAGTGCAGAGCCCAACATGGGGCTCGATCTCATGGATGATAAGATTGTGCATGACCTGAGCTGAAACCAAGAGTCGGATGCTTAACTGCTTAACCAGCTGAGCCACCTGGGTACCTGGGGCTCTGCATCTTATGTTGTTCAATTTGAGCCAACATTAAACCTTCAGGGACTTCAAATAACATTGTAGAGTTACATCTCCTGTGGAAAATGTGTTGGACCTAAAAACACTGCTGCCCCTTCCAGCCACAATTTTATGCTCTCCACTTTGCTACAGCCCTTATCTTTAGGAGCACTGACACTCTGCCTTCTCTACTGCCTCCCCACACCCACTGGGCCCCTGTGGGCCTTTGTCTTTGCATGCCCTTGACTTTCCTCTACAGGCTGAGGTATCAGGGGGTGGCAGGCCCTCAGGCAGTCCTTACTGTGAGCCAGATATTGCCAAGAGCACTTTTTACACATTAATCCTCATGCCCCTGTTCTGAGGTAGATGCTATTATTAGCCTCCATTCCCGGAGTAAGGAAACAGGGGCGCAGAGATGCTAAATGAGCTACCCAAGGTCACACAGCTAGAAGTGGCCGGTGCTAGGATTTACATTCAGAAGGCCGGGCTCCCAAGTGTGTGTGTTAACCACTGCCTTGCACTGTCTCCGCCAGGATGGTTCAGTGCTTGCTCCTACTTTTTTTCAAACTAGCATTTCTTTTTCCGCTAATAAAAAAATATATATTCGCCCATAAAAAATATACAGGGGGCTTTAAAGAAACAAGTGAAGAAAAAGCCTCACATTTTCACTCCCCATCCCTCCCCAGACATAGCATTTTGAGGTCATCTCTGCAGAGGGACACAAAGATAAGTTATTTTAAAAAAATGGGATAGTAGCCCCACAAACCAAAAACATACAAATGTGAAAGAATGATCCGGAACTCACACTTAGGACCCATTCAGCCTCGGTTCAGCTGTCCCAGCTCATCCTCTGCCTGTGTGACCCCTGGGCCGTTCATCTAAGTTTCGGATTTCCTTTGGCAAAATGGGGCTGATGATAGTCTGAGCTCACAGAACAGACCTTAACATCCAATGATGGTGCATGAGAAATACTTAGCATGGCTCTTGGCATCCAGAGAACGCTTAAAAAAAAAAAAAAAAAAGCTTCGATTATGGTTATTCATGGCTTATGTATGCTCCTTAGGTCAGTAAGCCTCCAGCCCAAGCAAGATCCGGATTCTGGACACGGAGAGAAGCAAAGAGTGAAGGTTGCACACAGTCTGAGGGCTGAGGTGAGGCATCCAGCAGAAAGCCTGTGGTCAGGATCTGGAGGTCCAGGAGCAGTTTAGAAAGTGAGGTGCATGGGGTGGGAGGGGAGGGTGTGCAAGATACAGATTATGTAGGGGAGTGGGGGTGAGGGCTGGAGATGCTCGGAGGGTAAAAGCCAAAAAGAGCCGGCCCTCTGATGGGGAGGATACTCTCTAGTGAGTGTACTCATTCTCCCGAGTCTGGAATAATCACCCAGCGATGAAACTCCCCAGCAGCCTCCTCCCTCCAAGTAAATAGGTGTTGCTATTCCAAGCAAGGCCTGTGATAAAAATACTTGCTTTGCTTTGGAGAGATTTTTTTTTTTTTTTAAGCCATGAAAATAACAGGGCAGTAGGCTGTCTATTTTAGGTTGGGGCCTTTGGCTCACTTTCAAAGTCACAGCCCAAATGAGATCTATTTAGAAACAGGTCAGTGCACACACTCTGCACGCGTTGATTGTCCGGTAGAACCAGCCTGGATGGGTGCACCTAAGAGACTCTGGGGCCTGTACCCGAAGGGCAGAGTTGGAGGGACCTGGATTGCGGGCCATTGTTTACGCCCGAACGTGACAGCGAACCCTGGCGTCTCCCCAGACGCGGGAGAGGGGGAGTGGGGGGGATTGGGCAGAGTCCTCCCCACCCACCCCCCCCCCCCCCGAGTTCTCAGGAGGCGGGGCCACCAGCCAGCTTCTCTCTCCACTTCTAGAATGCTGGGTCAGGGTGGGGCTGGGGTATGGGAATGCTCTCCACCTTCTCTATAAATCTTCGGGACACGCAGCGGCCTTGGAGCCAAGCAGGCGCTCCGGTTGGTTGGGGCTCGCCATGTGGAACCGGGCTGAAAATTTTCCATCCTCTGTAGACCAAAAGGGTGCCTTGGGCGACGGAGAAAGACGCTCTGGAGAGGATGGCCTGAGATGGAGTGGAAAGAACCTGAGCAGATTGAAGTTTGAACGTTGGTTCTGGCACTGTCTAGCTGTGTGACTTTGGGGACGTAACTTCACCTCTCTGATCCCTTGCTTTTTATTAGTGAAATGGAGGTAATAAAGCAAACCTTACAAGACGGTTGTGAGGATTAAAGAAGAGAATGTATTTTAAAGCATCTAGTACATATAGAGTGGCCATCAAGTCTGGAAACACAGGAATTTTCAGAATAGATGGTTTATTGGTAATACATAACAAAATTCTGTACATTTCCAGACTTTAGAGTCACTTCGTGGTAATATTAATTTCTAGCATTGATATGGTACTTATGTGCCAGGCACTGCTCTAAATGCTTTACATGTATCAACTCATTAATTCTTCTTAATAACCTAGGAAGTAGGCACTACATCATTTACATTTTACAGATGAGGAAACTGAGGTTCAACAGTCAAATGACTTATCCAGGGACACACGGCTAGCAAGCGGCAGAACCAAGAATCATACCTGGGCAATTAACCGTTGCACCACAGTTAACCATTATGCTATACTGGCTTTTTCTAATACAGTAGATGTCTTGACACTCAGATAATGCCAATAGGTGAAAATAATGTAATGACAACAACAATTATGGGTCCCAGAGTAAAGCATTGCAAAAAATCTTAAGAAGTCACCCAGTAATTGTGGTCTTAACCTTCTGCCTTTCCAGTCGAAAATATACCAAAAATAATTGGAAGGTAGTTACCAAATGAATTTTGACTTTGCCCAATCTGAGAGGTGAGAAGTGGTCTCTCAAAGCCATTTCTCTTATTATGATGGTGTCTATCTTTCTATATGTTGGATTTATTTGCATGTGCCTTTCTGTGAACTGTCTGTACATATCCTCTGACCATTTTTCTGTTGGGTACTTAGTCTTTTCTTATTGATTTTTGGAGCTCTTTTTATATGAGAAAAACTAACTCTTTGTGAATTGAATTGCAAGTATTTTTCCCCTAGTGTGCCATGTGACCTTTGATTTTGCTTAAGGTATTTATTACCAGGCAGAAAGTTGACTTTTATGTGGTTGAATTTATTAACCTTCTCCTTTACAGCTTCTGGCATCTGTATCACACTTAGAAATGCCCCTCCTGGCGCCTGGGTGGCTCAGTCGGTTGGGCATCTGACTTCAGCTCAGGTCACAATCTCGCGGTCCATGAGTTCGAGCCCCGCGTCGGGCTCTGGGCTGATGGCTCAGAGCCTGGAGCCTGTTTCCAATTCTGTGTCTCCCTCTCTCTCTGCCCCTCCCCTGTTTGTGCTCTGTCTCTCTCTGTCCCAAAAATAAATAAACGTTAAAAAAAATTAAAAAAAAAAAAAGAAATGCCCCTCCTATGCTGAAAAGAATTTTTTTTTTTTTTTTAACATTTAGACGTTTTCCTCTGGAACATCTATGGTTTCATTTATACTTAAGTCTTTTAGTCATTTCGTTTCATTTTGGTGTTTTGGTATTTTCCTAGATGCTAGGAAAACAGTATTTTTGGCCCCATTCTTCTCCACGCCTGGCATTTCCGTGTCCAGCATGAGATCATTTCTGTCCAGTTCTCCTTGGTTCCAATTTTGATAGGAAAATTTGGCCTTAGCTTGGTGTCTATATTAGTTTCTAGGGTTGCCATAACAAAGTCCTACAAACTGGGTGGCTTAAACAATCAGACATTTATTCTCTCAAGGTTCTGGAGGCCAGAAATATGAATGAAATCAAGGTGTCGGCGGGCCTGTGCTCCCTCTGAGACTCTGGATGGGATCCTTCCTTGCCTTTCCCTTAGCTCCTGGCGGCAGCCGGCAAGACCTGGTGCTCCTTGGCTTGCAGCCACACCACTCCATTCTCTGTAACTGGGGGGGTGGAGTATATCTGTGCATCTGTCTTCTACTCTTATAATAAGGACAACAGTCATATTTGGCTAGTGCCCACCCCACTCCAGTATGACTTCATTTCTGCTTGGTCACATCTGCAAAGATTCTACTTCCAAAGAAGGCCACATTAGCAGGTGCTGGGGATGATGACCTCCACATATTGGGCAGACCCAATTCAACCCGAGGCATTTGGCTCGTCTGAATTATCTACACTTGCAGAGATACAGCTTAGAAGTTGTATAGAATAAATCATAAAGAAAAGCATCAAAGTAAAGATGATAGACATCTGTAGCTTAAAAACCTCTCAAACTATCACAACAGTAATAACAATTATGAAGACAAAATCATTACAAATAAGTGAAACAGCTTCAAAATAAAAAGGTGAACAAAGTCTAGGAACAAACATTTGCCATCAATATTTAAGAAGTTCATTTCTTCACTGGAGCACGTGGGTGGCTCAGTCAATTAAGCATCCGACATCAGCTCAGGTCATGGTGAGTTGGAGCCCTGCACCGGGCTCTGTGCTGAAACTCCTGCTTCAGAGCCTGCTTCAGATTCTGTGTCTGCCTCTCTCTCTGCCCCTGCCCTGCTCGCACTCTGTTTCTCTCTCTGTCTCTCAAAAATAAATTTGATAATAATAATAAAGAAAGACGTTAATTTCTTCATCACAATGATGCACAAATATTGATAAGAAAAAATGCCAATACCCCAACAGTCAAAGGTCATGAAGAGATAAATCAAAAAACAGGGAACATAGATGTGGAAACATATCTGACTACATGACTAATCAAAGAGATACAACTTAAAGTAGTGATAAAGTACTTTTCTTTTTGTAATAACCAACAGAAAAATAATTATAATATTTTGTGTTGGCAAAGTGATAGGGGAACTGGCAATCTCACATACGGCTGGTGGCAGCACCCTTTTGGAAAACAAGCTGGCGATATAGATCAAGGGCCATAAAAATGTTTATTCCAGTTGGTCCAGTAATTCCACTTCTAGGGCTCTATTCTAGGGAAATAATCTGAAGTGTGGAAGCTATTTGAAAAGGTGGAGCAGAAGGACTTGTATTAAATCCCTGCTTGATGCCAAGCTCTTTACGTATCTTATCTCAATTCTCTCAATAATCTTGTGAGGTCAGTATTTGCTCCATTTATAGATAAGGAAACCAAGGCTTTGTGAGGTTAGGCCCCTGTCCAAGGTCGCATAGCTTTTAAGTACAGCTAGGCTTTGGTCAGAATTCTTTTTTTTTTTCCTTAAGGTTTTATTTTTAAGTAATCTCTACACCCAACGTGGGGCTTGAACTCACGACCCAAGGTCATGAGTGGAATACTCCACTAACTGAGCCAGCCATGCTCCCTTGATCTGAGGGTTTTTTTTTTAAGTTTTTTTTTTAATGTTTATTTATTTTTGAGAGAGAGGGAGAGACAGAATCCAAAGCAGGCTCCAGACTCTGAGCTGTCAGCACAGAACCCAATGTGGGGCTTGAACTCATGAACTGTGAGACCATGACCTGAGCGGAAGTCAGACACTCAGCTGACTGAGCCACCCAGGTGCCCCTCCCTTGATCTGAGTTTTAAAGCCACTGGGCTCTCAGCTGTCCCTGGCTGGTTGGGAGGCAGAATACGTGGTCCCTCCTTCAGGCCAAAAGCAAGAGGCAGTGAGGTTGGCACCAAGTGTCTCTAAGATTTATCTAGGTTCTGAGGTTTTGTAAATCTTTTTATTGCCGTGAGGAAACCTCAGGAAGGATAAATACAGAAACGAGTAAAAATTATGCAGAAAATATTAGACACACTTCGTTTCTTCCCCTATCAGCTTTGGGACTTTCAGCCAACATGGATCTTTGTTTTTGGGTATATTGACGTGTTCTTTTTTTTTTTAATTTTTTTAAATGTTTTTTTATTTATTTTTGAGACAGAGAGAAACAGAGCATGATCAGGGGAGGGGCAGAGAGAGAGGGAGACACAGAATCTGAAGCAGGCTCCAGGCTCTGAGCTGTCAGCACAGAGCCCGACGCGGGGCTCAAACTCACAGACTGTGAGATCATGACCTGAGCTGAAGTCGGACACTTAACCGACTGAGCCACCCAGGTGCCCTGACATGTTCTTAATTAAGATTACTTACTCTGTTTGCATGCCTATTTATTTATTTAACAAATATATTGTAATGATTGAACATATAGGTTCTACCTATGTGAATTCATTATAGTACTATTGCAAATTTTCTCTTTGAAATTACATAAAAATAAGTAGTTGTTAACAAAAAAATAAGGGGGAAAAAACTTGTAAGAAAAGGAGGCACCTGGCTGGCTCACTTGGTAGAATATATGACTCTCGATCTTGGGGTCTTGAATTTGAGCCCCACATTGGGCATAGAGTTTACTTTGAAAAGACATTGAAAAAATAAGTAGGGGGTGGGGTTGCACTGCTTGAACTGCATCCAGAGCTCATCTGCTCTTAGCTTTGTGTCCTTGCCTCAGTTCCTTCATCTGTAAAATGGAATGGTAATGGTACCTATTTCACAGGATTGTTATGAGACTGAGATTCACTCTCATGATTTACTACTATATGTCTTATGACATTATGCCTGGTATATAGTTAGTTCTCAAACACTGTTAGCTATTGTTACTATAAATTTCCTTCCTGTGTTAAGCAACTTGTTTTGGAGTCGCTTGGCTTCTGAAACTGTTTCTAAGAGAAAATACTGACTTTCTGATAGAGCAAATGTGGATGGGACACCAACATTACTGAAAGGATTCTGAGAAGGAAGATAAAACTAAAGTTGCCCAGAACCATAGTGAGGAAATGAACTAACAGAAAACGATCTACAATTTTAAATGTGCAAATCATATCCAAACCTGAGAAGAGGGTTCTACAGATGAGCCCAAATTCTATTAATCTAGTGTCAGAAGATTGACCTCTTGTAACATCTCTAAGTCTTTCCCTCCTAGAGAGGTAGGTGCAGGGGTACAAGTTGAAGCTGGTTACCAGAGGACCCCCATCCTTACTTACTGAACAAACAAAACTCCTCAGTTCTCCCCTACTCAATGTTACGGGGCCAATGTCTACTTGTAAAGGATACAAATATTGCTAATAATATAATACCCAAATTCTCACAATGTACTAATCCTAGTGCGGTGAAGGTGGAGAGGCCAATACCAAACTCTGAATCCACAAGAGCCTCAGAGTCCGGCAGGGTGACACAGGTCATTTGAGGGCACAGAACGGTGGAAGGAAGGCTGAAAGGCACTGAGCAGACCTTTCCCTCAGTGATCTTTGGAGCCTGGGACACTCTTCAGTTCAAAGACGCTGTCTCTGGAAATGAGTGCATAGCTACCCCAGTGATTTTCATGTTCTAGGATATCTCTCTTCAGAAAAAGAAAAAGAAATGACCATAAGTAAATGTCAATATTGTCAGAAGAAATCAATATGTAATTGCTGGAACATTTATTAGGACTGTTACAAGTGACAGAGAAACTAACTCAATGGTTTTAAGTTCAGAAAAGGGGAATATCATGCTGCATGGAACTGAAAAAGCAGTTCCAGGTCTGGCTGGTTGAGGTCTGGTTGGTTTCAGGGTTTAACAAATGTCAGCAGGACCCAATAAGACTCCAGGCTCAGCTCTCATTGTGCAAAGGTAGCTGAGGGAGGCCCAGCTGTCTCTCCCCCAACAGTTTGAGTCCCTGGGAAAATTCAGAAGACTCATTTGGGAGCTTCTTCAAAAAATCTGGCCATTCACTTCAATTGGATCTGGTTGGGTCATGTGTCCATCCCTGAACCAATCACAATGACGAGGGCCATGTGCCGCTAAGATTGACCAGTCCTGAGTCACATGCTCTGTGTAACACTGAGTGCTGAATAGATGAGACTATTTGTTTGTTTGAGTTAAGTTTGAGTTTCTCTCACGTGGCTGTGCTTAATTTGTTTCCCCCTGTGCTCCCCCCCATCCCAACCTCTGCCCATTGAGCCCCTGGAAGGCAGGGACCATGCTGAGCATTTTTATATCTCCAGTGGCAGGCTCAGTGCGTGGCTCCCAGCATGGAGTAGTGCTCACTCAGTAAATGTTCATTGAAATAAACTGAATTAATTGCAGATAATGGAGAGTGAACTGGAGAACTGAGATGTGTGTCCATAAGGTTTATGCAAAACAAAGCAACACAAGCACACCTCTGGCCCCGATTATCTGGCTTTCATTCTCCCTTTGGAATCACCCAACCCAAGCCAATGAAGGAAACTGTACCCATTTTAGATTCTGGACATCGATGACAGTGAAATAATCTGAAATTAAAGTTTTAGTTGTTCAGGGGCGCCTGGGTGGCTCAGTCGGTTAAGCGGCAGACTTCGGCTCAGGTCATGATCTCGCGGTCCGTGAGTTCGAGCCCCGCGTCGAGCTCTGTGCTGACAGCTCAGAGCCTGGAGCCTGTTTCGGATTCTGTGTCTCCCTCTCTCTGACCCTCCCCCGTTCATGCTCTGTCTCTCTCTGTCTCAAAAATAAACATTAAAAAAAAAATTAAAAAAAAGTTTTAGTTGTTCAGTAAACCTTAGGATTTGCTTGCAAGCTGGAGCCAGAGTTTCTCTTCTGCCTTAGCAAATAGTGAAATAATTAGCAAATCGTGGTACATGCTGGGGGGATCAGGGTGATAGAATGTTGCAAAAATGAGTAATACGGCCCTTATTCTAGAGACTGAGAGAGGCCTGAGCCACTCCCATTTTTTGATGCTCCTGGTATATATTTTTTAATGTGGAAGTGCCAAAGTAGATATTAAAAAGTGGTGATGGGGTGCCTGGGTGGCTCAGTCAGTTAAGCATCTGACTCTTGATCTCAGCTCAGATCTTGATCTCAGGGTTATGAGTCCAGGCCCCATGTTGACCTCTGCAGTGGGTATGAAGCCTACTTAAAAAAAAAAAAAAAGTTGGGGCACCTGGGTGGCTCATTCGGTTAAGCGTCTGACTTCAGCTCAGGTCATGATCTCGTGGTTTGTGGGTTTGAGCCCCACGTTGGGCTCTGTGCTGACGGCTCAGAGTCTGGAGCCTGCTTCGGATTGTGTCCCCCTCTTTCTCTCTCTCTGCCCTTCCCCTGCTGATGCTCTCTCTATCTCAAAAATAAACATTAAAAAATTTTTTTTCAGGTTTTTAAAAAAATTTTTTTAATGTTTATTTCTGAGATAGTGAAAAAGAGAGAGAGCGTGCGCGCGTGAGCAAGCGGGGGAGGGGCAGAGGGAGAGGAAGACAGAATCCAAAGCAGGCTCTAGGCTCCAAGCTATCAGCACAGAGACTGAGCAGGGCTCAAACTCACAAACCACCAGATCATGACCTGAGCCAAAGACAGATGCTCAACCAACTGAGCCACCCAGGGGCCCCTTAATGTGTTTAAATCATAATCCCCCCTTTCCAGCATAACATAAATTAATAATGTTATTTACAAGATAGTTACAACATTTATTTGGAAACCTAATGCATAGTTGTGGCTGATTGTACTTTTCACAGATGGCTGTATCCCACATGAGTTTTTGTCACCTTGCCCAGTCTCCCATCAAGAGATGGAGTCTGTGTTCTCTGCCCTTGAATCTGGGCGGGACTGTGACTGCTTCAAACAGCAGAGTACACTGGAAGTGATGCTGGGTGACTGAGTCATAAAAGACGGCAGCTTCTGCATTGTTTACTGGTGCTCTGCACCGCCATGGAGGAGTTCTGACTACCCTGAGGCCACGATGCTGGAAAGGCCAGGTGGAGGTGCGTTGGCAGACTGTCCCAGCTAACCACTCCCCATTCCCCCACACATCCCTTCCAGCCATCTCCACGGAGGTGCCAGACATAGGAGTGAAAAACCATCTTGGAAGTGGACCCTCCAGCCCCAGGTATTCAGGTCACCTGCCATCAGAGTCCTTCCACCAAAGGCCCAGACATCGCAGAGCCAGCCATGCTTGCCAGGCCCTGTCTGCATTCCTGACCCACAGGATCTGTGAGCATAACAAAATGGTTGCTCTTTGACACCCCTAAGTTTGGAGTGCCTTGTTACACAATGGGCGGCTGGAGTAATCGTCTGCCACAGACAATATGGTCCACTGATAAGGCTTCAGATTAAGTCGTATGATGAGGGCTTTCTTTTATTCTTGTTGGTGTAACCTCTACAACTTTGTTTGGGGAGACCTGGCAAATTTTAACATGCTTCCAGGACTATATGGCCCTCCTGACCTCTCTCTGGGGTCACCTACATAATTTGTGGTGCCTAGCACAAAAATGAAAATGTGGGGCCCCTTGTTCATAAAGTAGGAAAAAGTGACTTTATAGGTATTCACATGTAGAACTTTTCCCTTTCTCTCGTCTTGTCATGGTGTTTTGTACGTGCTATTTAATGCCAGGCTCCCCGGGCACAGGGACACTCACAGCACAAGTGCAGACCCTAATGGCTGTGTGGGTCTGCTGGCTGCGGGAGCCCGACTCTGGGCTGGCTGCCAGACTGAAAGGCTAGAGCTGGACTGGAAGCAGGAGAGTCACCCTCCCCTTCGCATGGACCTACCATCTCAACTCTGGGTGGATGGGGACCCTCCAGTTGTGCTCAGTACCTGGATCAATGGTGGAAGTGAGGCACCTCCCATATTGCCTGCCAAATGTGCAATGGTACTGCCACCCAGGGGAGGGCACATCAAGATCAAACATGCCTTCTCCCTCACCAGTGCCTGGGCCTCCTCGGGGCCACAGGATGGCAAAGGTTGCTGGGCGGGAGTGGAGACACTGGGCAGGACTTGGCTCAGGTTGGGGGCGGAGGGAAGTGGCAGAAAGGAAAGGGAACAGGCAGCTGAAAAGCCCCAGAAAGGCAGGAGCATTTGTGAACAGAGATTCCGAGCCCCTAGGTGTATGCTTCATGTCCCATTGGACTTCACTTTAACAAAACACAAATTCAAAGATGAAATTATTACGCATTTCAATACAGAGACCACAGAGCATTAAACCCCAAGGGCTGGACCTTCTGAGTGCAGGGGCCCTGTGTGACTGCATTGATCTCACGCCATGAAGCCCACCCTGCATCTCCCCAACATACGATGACGTTTTGAAAAAATTTTTTTTATTTATAAGTAATCTCCACACCCAATGTGGGGCTCGAACTCAAAACCCTGAGATCAAGAGTTGCATGCTTCACTGCCTGAGCTAGCCAGCGCTCCTCCCCAACACAAAATGCTTTCCTAAGGATCTCAGCTTCACCAAAGTCTTATGAGGTGGGTGTATTGTCCCCATGTCACAGATAAGAAAATCTCTCAGACAGATGTAGTAGCCTGTTTGCCTGGCCCAGAGTTGCACAGCTAATAGAGTAAGGAGATGGAAATTGAACGTCTGCTTCCAAAGACTGTGCCTTTCCTGCCAGCTGAAGCAATGAAGGGACGAGAAAAGACTACATAATAAAGTATGGGCTAATGCAGGAGATATATGGAAATTCGGAACAAGGACAGAACACTGGAGGCCACAGCTGCCAGGGGAGGCTCCGTGGAGACGTGGCCCTTGAGTTGGGATTAAAAATAGGGAAGGGCAGGGCACCTGGGTGGCTCAGTCATTTAAGCATCTGGACTCTTGATTTGGGGGTCATGATCTCACAGCTTGTGAATTCAAGCCCCATGTCAGGCGCTGTGCTGACAGTGCAGAACCTGCTTGGGATTCTCTGTCTTCCTCTCTCTTTGCCCCTCCTTCACTTTCTCTCTCTCTCTCTCTCAAAAATAAACAAACATTTAAAAAGTAGGCAAGAGCATTTCCAGCAGACGGAATAGCATGAGCTGTTTCACCTGGTGGGCTGGGTTCCATAGGCCTGAGAGGAACAGATTCTGTTCCTGGGACAGGAGGAGTCAGACCAGTGAAATAGGAGAGAATCTCAACAGGAAGAGGATGCCCTTTACCAAATGTCATGAAGGGCACTGAGGCCTGGGCTTGAGAAACCCTTCTGGAAGGATGTTTCAGTGAGAAGGAGAGACATTTTGAAGGTGGCTATGGGAGGCAGACGACTGGGGCTTAGTGGAGGGATGGTTGAGAAAATTGAGTTGGAGTCCAGACCATTTTTTGGACAAATTTGGCTCCAAAATTTAGGGGAAAGGGGAAGAAAGAATTAGGGTGGTAACTGGAAGGGGGAAAGGGACATTTGAAAGTGCTGGTGTTTTCCTTTGTCAAGATCGGCACACTTTTCCATTTAGAACAGAAAGTAGTAAGTTGGGGAGAGGTGTTGGAGACAGAAGGGAGGAGGAGGAGTGCTCCCTGAACACCTACTGCGTGCCAGGGCCTGTACCTTCCTGTTTTATTTCCTCCCAATAACGCCTGATGGCAAGTCTTCCTGCTCCTACACCACCTGAGGGAGAGGCTACGAATCACAGCAGTGAGGGCAGGGCTATCATTTGGTCTTTTATTTGTCTAACTTTGGATCCCAAGCCTACCCCTCTGTGCAGAGGAGAGGTGAAAGTTGGGTTTATCAAGGGGAAAAAATGTGTGTCTGTGTGTTCTCAGCAACTGCTGTAGGAATTTGATGGAAAGGGGGCAGGGAACAGGGGCTCCGGCCCCTGTTGGGAGTGAGTCATCAGCCCTGAGGTGTGGTCCAAGGCTGGGAGGAGGCAGGTAGAGGTTAGCCAAGGAGGTGGTGGGAAAAGGCTGTGCATTGGCCACACCCAAGAGACGGATGGACCCCATCAGTTGCTGGAATCAGGGTGACTTTTATCTCGGGGCTCTGTAGCTGAGGAGCTAGGATGAAAGGGAGATGGTTCTGGGAAGCATGGCAACATGGGTCAGGCACCAGAGGTGCCTTGGTGAAGGCAAAATTGAGTTGAAGGCTGGGGTGGGTAGTGTGTGTGGAGTGTGAACAATGGAGAAGGCGAAAGGGCTATGGGACAGACTGGACCCCCCCCCCCCCGCCCTCTATCTTTTGTTCCCATTCTTTTTTTTTTTTTTAAGTTTATTTATTTTGAGAGAGAGCAAGAGTGAGGGGGGAGGGGGGAGATGCAGAGAGAGAGGGAGAAAGAGAATCCCAAGCAGAATCCAGGCTGTCAGAGCAGACCCTGACATAGGGCTTGATCCCAGGAACCATGAGATCATGACCTGAGCCTAGATCAAGAGTCAGGAGCTTAACTGACTGAGCCACCAGGTGCCTCTTATTTCCCCATCCTCAATCTCTGTTTCCAGTGTGGACCATTTCATTTGTTCTCCAGGCCTGTTTTTTTTTTTTTTAATTAAAGTTTTGAGTGGGTAACATATTCACATGGTTCAACAATGAAAAATTAAAGTTTAAGAAAAAAATTAAAAAGAATGCAAATAAGATATAAAAGTTTTCAAATTAAATTGAAAAGGAGGGGCACCTGGGTGGCTCAGTCGGTTAAGAATTCAACGCTTGATTTTGGCTCAGGTCATGATCTCATGGTTCGTAAGTTCAAGCCCCACATCGGACTCTGCACTGACAGTGTGGCACCTACTTGGGGTTCTTTCTCTCCCTCTCTCTGCCTCTCCCCTGCTTGTGCTCTATTTCTCAAAATAAATAAACATTAAAAAATACACTTAAAAAAAGAAAACAAAAGAAACAAAAAAACCAAGTAAATAAAAATTATAAAAAGGCAGTACAAACTATTTTTACCAGTCCTATATTCCATAGTTCCATTCCCAGTTCCCACCCTGACCCTAGCCTGTGATCACTGTTAGTAGCATTTTGTGTGTCCTTCAGACTTAAACAAATGCTTTTCTTTCTTTTCCCAAAAAGTAGCATACTGGTCACACTTTTATCCCTTGGCTTTTTTTTCCCCCTCCTTCAACAGTACTTCTTAGCTATCTTTCCATATCAGTATATAAGAGAGTTCATCTTTCACCTAATTGCATAACATTTCTTTGATTATAAGCAATGCAGCAAGGAATAATCTTGTACATACATCATTTCACACACTTATAGGCATATCTATAGGACAAATTCCCAGGACACTTTCTTTAACAAAAGGTGTGCACATTTATAATTTTGATATTGCCAAATTGACTTCCATAGAGATTGTTCCAGTTTCTATGTCCCAAGTAATTTCTTTTTTTTTTTTTAACGTTTATTTATTTTTTGAGATAGAGAGAGACAGAGCATGAATGGGGGAGGGTCAGAGAGAGGGAGACACGGAATCTGAAACAGGCTCCAGGCTCTGAGCTGTCAGCACAGAGCCCGACGCGGGGCTCGAACTCACGGACCATGAGATCATGACCTGAGCCGAAGTCGGCCGCTTAACCGACTGAGCCACCCAGGCGCCCCGTCCCAAGTAATTTCTGAGAGAGTCCAGGCCTTAATTTTGACTTGATTTCCAAGATGACTCTGCATTAGGCTTTTCTGCATATGACACCACAGCATGTATTGTGGCTGACACCCCAATAACTAGCCCCTTAACCACCACCCCACCCCCCATTATGGACTGCCTCATTATGGCTTGAGGGAGATTGACCCTTGGCCAGATGTCTTTTTGCCCCTC
The DNA here is from genome assembly GCF_016509475.1 of Prionailurus bengalensis. Classification (NCBI taxonomy): domain Eukaryota; kingdom Metazoa; phylum Chordata; class Mammalia; order Carnivora; family Felidae; genus Prionailurus; species Prionailurus bengalensis. The sequence goes on along the minus strand of NC_057348.1, from coordinate 53,872,573 downwards.
CAGACATCCCCTTTACCATTCTCTCATGTTCTCTGCTCAGGGAGGCAATCTCCAACTGAGAACTACTGTTTCCCAAACCTATATGTTAAGTCACATCTCTATGCCTTTGCCTGTATGGTTTCCACCTCCTGCCCTGCCCTCCCACCCATCTCAGTATGGAAAATTCTGACTCCTCCTTAAAGGCTCAGCTTAAGTGTTGCCTCTGTGGAGGCCTCTCTGACAGAACCGGTCACTCCCTCCCTCCTCTGCTGTGGTACCACAGAACTCCTGTCAGCTGGCCCTTAGGGCACACTTGGGTCACCTGGTGGGGTAACTGTTTACAAGGCTCTGTCTCTCTCGGCACCCAGCCCAGGTCAGGCCCATCTTTCAAACTCGTCTGTAACTAAAATTAAACTCAGTGGAGAGGTAGGGTGCATGGAAAGGCATGGAAAGGCATGGAAGTTGTGGGAGTCAGACTGGGTATGACTCCATCCTTTGTCCTCTTCCCACCTCGCCCTCCCTCGTTCTCTGTGTTCTAACCACACTGGCCCATGTTCCTTTCCCACTTCATGGCCCTTCATGTGCTGTTCCAGCTGCTCTTTCCGTGGTTCTTTTTCATCCTTCAGTGCCCAGCTTAAGTCTTACTTCCTAAGAGAGAAATTCCATGACTGCTGAGCCTAAAGATACACCCTTTTCCCATTCTGTAATTCTCTAGTCATTCTCTTCATTGACTGACCATGATCCTAGTTTTTATGTTGATTTGTTTACTAGTTTGCTGCTTGTCCTCCCCCACCGGACCTTCAAGCCCTTGAGGGCAAGGACCTTGGCTTGTTCACTGTCATGGGTCCGGTGCTAACACAGGAACTGGCACACGTGAGGCACAACAGAAATCTTTATCAGCTGAATGATGAATGAACAAATGAACAGGTCCAAATCCCTGCTCCACCATTTCCCAGCTTTGTCCTTGGATTAATTGCCCTCTCAGAAGAGTTCCTCATTTGAAGATCAGGACTTATTGGTAGTGATGTGTACTGGTGATTGTACAAAACGCCTCCATGAAAAGGCTTTGTAAATGGTACCTATCATTTGTTTTTGTTTCCTTCACCTAAAAAATGCATTCTTTTAGCCAGGCTTAAAGACCTTATTGTGTATCTTTACCAAAAAAATTTTTTTATATTGAGGTGTAACAAAGGTATAGAGAGAACACATACTGATTTCTACACACACACACACACACACACACCCATGTAACTACCCCCCAAATTAACTAGAACATCCCAACACCCAGGTAAGTTTCCACATTAGCCTCCCCCACTAATGATACCTATTCTTTCTCTCTGTGTGATCTGAGATTATGGCATGTCCATTCTTTCTAGCTCTCTGACCTTTCCTACCACCAAGCCAGAGATTTCTAAAGTAGAGGATATGCAACCCAGTGGGGTATAAGATGATGCCTCCAATTCTACTCTTAGTATATGCCTGAAAGAACTGAAAATAGTACATATATTTGCATACTCACAACAGCACATATATTTGCATACTCAACAGCACTATTCACAATAGCCTAAAGACAGAAACAGCCCAAATGTTCATCAACCAACTGTGCTATATACGTATGGTGGAATATTATTGTCATAAAAAGAAATGAAGTACTGATACATACTGTCATGTGAATGAATCTTTAAAATGTTATGCTAAGTAAAAACCAGACACAGGGGCTCCTGGGTGGCTCAGTCGGTTAAGTGTCTGACTCTTGACCTTGGCTCAGGTCATGATCTCATAGTTGTGAGATTGAGACCCGTGTTAGGCTTCGAGCTGGGCATGGGGCCTGCTTTAAGATTCTCCCTCTCCTTCTGCCCGCCCCTTTTATTCATGCTCTCTCTTAAAAAAACAAAACAAAAAGAACCAGGCACAAATGGTCACATGTTCTATGAAAGATCCAGAAAAGATAAATCCTCAGTTGTAGAATGCATATTGGGGGTTGTCAAGGGCTAAGTGGGAATGGGATGGGGAGAAACTGCTTAATGGGTAAGGGGATTTTCTATGGAGTGATAGAAATATTTTGGAAGTAGAGGTGCACAACACTGTGAACATACTAAATGCTACTGAATTGTCTGCTTTGAAATGGTTGAGTTTATCTTATGTGAATTTCACCTCGATAAACTGTTTTGGAAGAAAATGAAATAGCCACTCTTACTGGTCAGCTGAGGGGTTTGAATGAAGCACAGGCTCCCTAAGCTGTGAAGTGCTGGGCAAATACCAGCTGGGAGCTGCTGAAGGAAGAAATGGCCTGGGGGTCAGCAAGTGTGGTTTGCTGCTCTACCCCAAGTAGTAATATTACGATAAGAGATAGCTATAATAATTACAGCTAACACTTCTATAATGTTTAACATGAGCCAGGCACTGTTCCAAGTGCTTCGTATCTTAAACTCATGAAATCCTTGTAACTCTGAGAGATGGATACTATCACGTTTTCATTACAGATGAGGAAACCGAGGAACTGAGGTTTAAAAGACTGGTCCCAGTCACAGATGAGGAAGTGGCAGAGTCCAAATTTAAAACTAGGCGATCAGACTCCAGGTACTTAAGTCTCAACCCCCAGGCTCTTGTGCTAAGTGCTTTCCATGTTTAATCTCATTTAATCCTGTGAGGTAGATATTATTACTCCTATTAAAAAAAAAATGCACACACACACAAACACACACACAAAACTGTCATGGACTTTCTATATTCAATGCCTTCCACTCTTTCTTCTGCATTTATTTTCATGTTGGTCCTCATCTTGCTTCATCTTCAGTTTTCGATATACTGCACATATTACATGAATTTATTATTTCTATTTTCTTTTGGTCTCTCATCACTAGAAGGCAGGGCTTCTGGTTGTTGATTTCCCAATACCCAGAACAATGTGTGGTACACAACAGTCATAACTAATTGGGTTATTTTGTATGCCTGTGTTTGAATAAAGATCATACCATAGTGTTCTACTTAAAATGTGATGGATTTAAAAAAAAGTCAGTACACAGATCTCCCTCATTCTTTTTAAGATGGATAATATCCCATACTGTGGACGCAGCACTGTTTCAAGTTTTCTACTTAATTAACCCACATCTTTCCCAGAGTATCTCTAATGCAAACAACATGACAATAAACATCTTAGTACATGCTTCTTTGTGCCCATATGAACACACTTCTCTAAAATTAAGTGCCTAAAGGTGGAATTGCTGGTAGGAGGGGTATACACATTAAAAAAAAAAAAAAAGTCAGTGGGCAATGCCAAATTGTCCTCCCCATAACCATTCCTGCCAGCGATGAATTAGGGGACACAATAGGTTTTCATGCACTTTGTACCAGATTAGCTGCTAACAGTCTTTTTAAGTTTTTGCCAACCTGAGGGGGAAAAGGACCCCGATATACAGATGAGAAAACTGAGGCTCAGAAAACCTGAGGGACTTTCCCCACAACTGGTAAGTGGCTGAGTCGCTTCTACGTGCTGGACTACCGATAGAACGCGCCAAAGTTGTACACAGCTTGCTGTGTCCTCCTGTACGTCTGCTTATCTCCAGGCCTTGTGATGCTGGCAGGCTAGCCTTCCCCTCTCGCTAGCCCTCAGACACCTCCGGAGAGTACAAACCCCGCCACTTGTCGATTGCCAACCCCTGACCCCAAGAGCCCCCCAGGAACCGGTCCTTCGCTCTCCACTAGTCCGAAATGGCGACCAACGAGAAGGCAAGACCACGCCCCTTCCCTGGGAGGCGGGGCCTGAGTTCAGGCTAGAGTGATAGATGCCCGAGCCAAGTTTGAAGCCTGCTGCCAGGCGGGCTCACGCAGAAGCAGAGAGCCGGTGGCGCCGCAGGTCGGGAGGAGGAGCACCGAGTGGAGGGCTCGTTTGCCGGGGCCGCCCGAGAGTCTCTTCGTCGCGGGCGTTGGGGCCGCCATCTTAGATGGCGGGAGTAAGACGAGGACGGGCGTGAGACAGGAGGGCTTCTCTGCCGCTCTCCTAGGGCCCGGAAGAGGGCCAGCTGGCCGGGCTTTGGGGCGTGTGCCCCGAGGCGCGGAGCGCAAGTGCGACGATGCGGGGACTGCCCGGGGCCCCGTCCCCTGGGCTGGGGACACGCCGAATGTGACCGCCTCCCGCTCCCTCACCCACCGCGGGGAGGAGGAGCGGACTAGACGCCGCCACCAGACGACGGGGACACGGAGGCGGCTCGGCTCCTTCAGGTAGGCGGCAGGGCCAGGCCCTGGATGCCGGGGGAGCTGGGCGGCGGGGCTGAAGGGGCCGGGTTCCTCGGCGGCCCGGCCTGGGCAGCGTTGATGGAGCGACCCCGCGGCTGCCGGGTCGAGGGCCTGGGCAAGGCCGCTGTCACCCCGGGTGGCGGTGGGCGGGCGGGAGCCCTGGGGCCCGGTGTCATGGCCGGCGAGCCGAGTTTCCACATCCCCACTCAAATTTCCTTGTGTTTCGGGGAAACATGCTAGCGCCACCCCTGTGCTCGGTGCATATTCCTTATATTTTTGGCAATGGGAAAATCTGCCCAGAATTGCTCCCTATCCGTGTTGTCATTCAGATGGACGAATTCCTTTTCTTTCTGGGCGCGGAGGGGTCCCGGGCTTGCATCCTCACTCAGAGTCTGTCACTCAAGTGACACTCTTACAGGGAGGACGAGAAGAATGGGGGACGGGAGGCGGAAGTGGGTCAGTTCCCCACCACAAAGGCATAGGGGCCTCGCCTTGGGTTTCGGGACTCCGTGGGTTACTAATGAAAGGTTTGGGATGCGTATGCTGAGGTTTGGCCCTGGGATGCTTTGGAGTGAAGATCCAGGGCTGTCTTTTGTGTGAAGAGAGAGCCGTCTGGACGCTTCGGTTGTGCAGCTGCAGAGGTTCTGCAGCTAGTCGATGCCCAGAAAGAGGAGTTTGGACATCTTGAGGGGAAAGGCGGCTGTGTTCATTCATTGTTCTCCTTCCAGGGCTCTGGGTGTGCCCTCTGGTATTCATTTCTCTGGTGGGAAGAATGTTAGTATCCCCCATGTCTCCTTGAGATGTGACCGGGTTCTAGAGGGTCAGTTAATCTAAGCAGGGATGAATTCAGCTCACGTTCTTTGAGTGTTTCTGCCTGCCTTGTCCTCTGTGGGCTGAGCGGAGGGAGCCTGCTCTTCATTCGCTCCCAAGGCGTGAAAACAATGCGCTGTGATAAGGATGGACTTAACCAAGTGTTGTGGGAATTTGGAACGGCTAGTTTGCCTGGAGGAGTTGAGGTAGCTTGGACACCGGAGGGAACTTTTGCGGCCAGTTTTGGACTTGATGAGTAAGTGCTCACCCGGTGGGGAGGAGGGGAAAGCGTTCTAAGCTGAGGAAACCGCTGGTACAAAGGCATAGAGGCATGCAGGAGTTGGGATGAGTTTGGGGTGCAGCAGAGAATCTAGGGTGCAGGAAGGAAGTGGTGAGAGATGGGTGTCTAAAAGAATATTTGTCTAGATTGTGAAGGCTCTTTGTTCCAGAGTGAACTAGTTGATATAATTTGATTAAAGGAGTATTGCTATTTTTTTTCTTTCTGATAAGTATTTTTATCCCTTGTCTTTATATTGAAGCTGATAGTAATTGAAAAGACTTACTTTGTTAAACCCATTTAAGAACATTTTTGGTTAAGTGCTTTTATGTCAAATGTTTTGCACTTACACAATGGTGAATGACCTGAGCTCCTATTCTGGGTGTTTCTGCAAGAGATTCTTCTGAGGTTTTACTTGCTCACCAGTAAAACTTTATACGTATAGTGCACGCTGCTAATACTGCATTTTAAATGGCTGTTGGCAAGAAAAACCATGCTCCCCGGTCATGTAGAAATTGGAAGGTTATATAAAAAAGCTGAAAAGTGTAGAATGCAAGTATTTTTAATTTATTAAGTGTGTTGTATATAGTAAACTTTCTTTGCATAGATTCCGTGGTTTCCAATTTTGTTATAAAGTCTTCAGCTCTGTAAACATAATTTACCCCAAATTGTTGTATTGTTGTGATTAATGCTTATGCTACAGTGATTATTATTGTCTTAACAGACTTCAGCTTGAAGTTCCTAAGTTTGTTGTCTAGGGTTGTGATGATTATATGCCACTGAAGAACATTAAGATACTTTTGGCTTGTTTCCACCCTTATCACTTCAAGGGCTAAGCTGTTTAAAATGCAACAGAAACATTTGACCCAGTTGAACATTGGATACTTGGGAAAATAAACCTGTTACTGTTTCTGCTGGAAAAGCTTATCTTTTAGGTATGTGGTGTTTGTGATTAGAAATTGTAGTGCAGTTGCTTAGCCTTGTTAAAACTCTTGTCAGTTGAAGAGTGTAAGCCTTCAAAGTAGAAGGCTTCAGTGAAATACATTAGAGCATATTTTATCGGATTTGGTTTAGCAGAAAACAGGGAAACATTAAACTGGTCATTTGCGATGAGAAGTATCTAAAAGATGAAATGGAGAGTGGGTAATTAAACATCAAGTATGGTATTACAACTGCTCTGAAACTAGTTGTAGTTAGTTTAAAACATGCCATTTGTGAAATCCAAAGTAGGTGGTTTGCTTTGAAGTTTAAACAACTTGTTAGAAGTTAAATTTGGCTTTTCCATAAGCAGTAGTGACTTATTAAATGGAAAATACAATTAGTAACTTTAAATTACTATCTCAGGTAGTTTGTTAGTAAATATATGACACTACATTTTAATTTCAGATAAAACTTTGTTAGTAACCTACTTCCTAAAAATAGAAAAATGTTACATGAGGGAGGGCTTTTGTTTGCATGTTAGGAACATAATAGGCCATACATAATAATCCTGATCTTGGGAGGAGCTTGTTAACCAAACAGCATGCCTTAATGTTGACTTGCAGAAGAGAATTTTAAATATTGCTTTTGAAAGGCAGTGGACTGTGTGACAGTAGGGGGTTATGAAACCACCAAATGGAACTTGCAAGGGTTTTTCGTTTTTCAAATTGTACGGATCGTGGAAATCATTTCTTTAAAACTATGGTTGGAAAATTGCTCACCTTGACCAAATTAATTAGAAAACCAAGGAATACTGGGCTTATTTAGGATGAGGTTGTGTAGAATTTTAGGTTACCTTATCTTGTATGTATATGAGTGTTTATGTATGTGTATCAATGGCGAAAAATTCCTATTTGCTAAACTGACTAGGTGCTAAATGTAACCCTAGATGTTTGTGTTACAATTTAGTTAGTATTTTTAGTATAAGGCTAAACTACCTTGCTTATCATCCTCACAATTGTAATGACTAGGTATTCTTGCCTTAAAAGTTGAGTAAAATTTCCTTAATTACATATTAAAGTTTTCATTTTTTATTTTGCAGTGGTTGAATCATTTCGTTCCTCCATTTCTCCTATAATACTTGTGTAGCTCTCAATGATTTTAGAGTTTAACTTCACATCTGTTAGCCTTTTTTCTAAAATTGCTCCTAAAATCTCAGTTTAACCAAGGAAAATGTCAAGTGGGTGTTGTTTCTTTGTTATTGGTTTTGGCCCAGGCTATCTGAAGTCTCTTTGGCAAATCACTCACAAAGTGTTAATTGCTTCACATTCCAATCAGTGTACATAGTTTTTCTTGAGGAACAGTTGACACATAGTTTTATTTTTAGACCAGATTCTAAGGGATCTTATTTGGTGGGGATTAGCAATACTAAAGCTAGTTTCAAATTGTAAAATCGTTGTGATTTTTAGATTGTTTGCATTGGTTAAGGAATGGGAAGCAGCAGGCAAAGACATTGATTTAGGGGAACTCAGTATGTTAATTGCTGGTGAGGACCTTGTGGACTGTACAGGTGTCCTCTTCCTCCTCTTTCTACCAGTTGGATCTCATTTATTGTCATAAAATAACAAGCATAAGAACATTTTTACTGTTGTAATCAAGTTGTTCTTTCCTATTTATTTTCTTTCATCCTGCTATGGAAAGCAAATGTGATCTGATTCTTTGAAGTTGCCCAGTAGTAGGCATCACATTTGGACAAAGTGTTTACCTTTTTTCATCCATATACCTTTTTTTTTTTCTTTTTTAAATATTTATTTATTTATTGGGAGAGTGCAAGTGGGGGAGGGGCAGAGAGAAGGGGACAGGATCTGAAGTGGGCTGAGAGGCTGACAGCAGTGAGCTTGATGTGGGGCTTGAACTCACAAGCCGTGATATTATGATCTCAGCCAAAGTCGGATGCCACCCAGGTGTCCCCAATCCATGTACATTTCTGATGGAAGAGTCAGCCTAGTTAATGTTTATGTCAGTGTCTTTAAAATGATGACTTTTCATTCTTTTTTTTTTTTTATTGGTTGTTTTTTAAAGTAATCTCTATCCCTAATGTGGAGCTTGAATTTACAATCCCGAGAGATCAAGAGTCGCATGCTTTACTGACTGAGCCAGACAGATCTTAATCTAGGTATTTTTGAGGCATCCTTTTAGCCATGGGCAGCTTTTAGCATCTGCCCTTTACCTAGATTTGGGATGGATGAAATTCTGAATTTTCCCTGGAAGGATGTGACTTTTGTTTTCTGTAGCAAATCTCATTAAGAAGCTCAGAGTTTCTAGGAGAGGCATTTCTCTGGATCCAGAAGATCATTCAGAAAGGAGCCATCATTTGCATTAAAGAGAATTTGTTACAATAGAAAAGACTGGAAAGAGTTCAAAAGCCCAACAATAATGACTAAGTTAGGGGCACCTGGGTGGCTTAGTGGGTTAAGTGGCTGACTTTGGATCAGGTCTTGATCTCCAGGTTTGTGAGTTCTAGCCCTGCATCGAGCTTTGCACTGATAGTGTGGATTCTGCTTGGGATTCTGTCTCTCTCTCTTCTTTGTTATCTCTCTCCTCCCTTTCCCCCTTCAAAATAAATAAACTTTAAAAAGTGATTAAATAAACTGCGGTACAGCCATTTGATGGAGCACTATACTTGTCATTAAGTATGGATTATACGAAACATTGATGACATGGAAAATGCTGAACACAAAATTACATATCTGGAATGATTACAGTTGTATATAAAAAAAAAAAAACAGTGGAATGTTATTCAGTAGTAAAATGGTGTACTGATACATTCTCCAACATGTATAAACCTTGCAAACATGTTAAATGAAAGAAGCTAGTCATAAAAGTCCACATTTTGTATGATTCCTTTTATATGAAATGTCCAGAATAGGCCAATCCAGAGACAGAATGTAGGTTAGTGGTTGCCAGGGACTGGAGGGAGTGGGGAGTGGGCAGGGGCAGTGATAGTTGTTTTTGTGGGTTTTTTTTTTGTTGTTGTTGTTTTTTTTGTTTTTGGTGGGAGTGATGAAATGTTCTAAAATTGTGGAGATGGTGTGCAACTCTGAATATAATAGCCATTGAATTTTACATTTCAAGTACTTGATTTGTATGGAATGTGAATTATATCTCAAGCTGTTTTTAAAAAAAAAATCTCAAAACCTACATATAGGAAGAAAATACATGTAGATGTTAACAATGGTTGTTAAAGAGTGGAAATAAGGGTACTGTTCTTTATACTTTCTGTATTCTCTGAATATGTTACTTTTATGATAGAAAAATACATTTAATAAAGTTAATTGTATTCATGGTGTGGGTCTTCATGTTTACTCCAAACATTCAGTCACTGTCAGATTCCATTCACAACTATATTTTTGAGCTTCTTTCAGCCATTTTCTGCTTTCTCCAGATTAATTCAGGCTTTTATTACTATTTGCTTTACGTATTGTTAGAACCTCTAAAGTAAACTCCTTTTTCTTCTTAATATGCCAGGGCTTTCTCCACATTGCTGTCAGATTCACTTTCTTACTGTGCAGATTCTTAAAAATTAAAAATTTTAAAATTTATTTATTTTGATAGGGAATGGAAGAGAGAGGGAAAGAGAATGCCAAGCAGGCTCCACAGGCGCTGTCAGCACATAGCCCAAAGCAGGGCTTGAACCCATGAACCATGAGATCATGACTTGAGCCTAAGTTAAGAGTCAGATGCTCAATTGACTGAGCCACTCAGGCCATCCTCTTAAAAACTAAATTTTATTAATTTTCTTGAATAGATAATACTGTCTCATGCCACAAAAGTCAAAGGATACAGAAAGTTAGGCCGAGTAAATAAAGTTGTGCAGAGTAATTCTACCTCCCCCGTTGTTCCCCAGCTACCCAGCTTTCTTTCATGGAGGGAAATAATGGGGTTTTTATGTATCCTGTTTTGTGATGATAACAATATAGTGAAGATGTGCTGGTCTTCCATTGCCTGTTAGACTAAGCAGTTCTTGTTTTTATGTCTTACTAATAGAGATTCCTCATACTGTTTTTTTTTTTTTAAGCACTTACGTAGGTGCAGGCCATTGTGCTTCGTGCAGGATGAGTAAGGCAGATTCCTGCCTTCTGCGACCTTATCCTAATGAGAGAGTGACACAGTTTCCTCACTTTTATCTGTTCCTCTTTTAAGAGCCATTTTGAACGCCCATCTTCTAAATATTTCCTGATCTTTTTCTCTTTTTCTTTTTTTCTCTTTTTCTCACTCATTATGTTTCCTTCCTTGAGGCCCACCATAAAACCCTTTGCATTTATTTTTCTTATGGCCTTTATCATATAACCATTTGTGAGCTCACCATCCCATTAGATTATAATCTGAAATTAATACTTCCTACTCAATATGCAATTTCTCTTTTATTAATATTTGTTAAAATTTTTTCCTTTCAGAGGCTGAGGCCCAGGTGCTTCAGTGAAAGTGTTGTGTCTAAATTCCAACACTTAATTCTAGGGTTTTTGAGAGAGAAAAAAATGAGTGAGTGCATGAGCAGGAGAGAGAGAGAATCTTAGGCAGGCTCTACACCTAGCATAGAGCCCCCTGTGGGGCTCTGATCTCCCGACAGACAGAATCCAAAGCAGGCTCCAGGCTCTGAGCTGTCAGCACAGAGCCCGAAGCGGGGCTCGACCCATGAACTGTGAGATCATGACCTGAGCTGACGTCAGACACTTAACTGACTGAGCCACCTGGGCGCCCCTCTAGAAGATTGTATCTTAACTTTGACTACCCAGAGTTTAGCATAATGGCTGACACCTGATTGCAGCCATTTCGTTGACTGGAAGGTGCTAAATAGTGTTTATTGAATTGAATTTTTGTGTAGATGTCTTACAACTCTGGCTAGACTTAACTTCCTTAAAGGTGGAGCATATCTTACTCTTGGTTATGAATTCCCAGTTCTTAAAACTTTGTCTTGATTACATAACATTAATTGAATGAGTGGAGATTCAGAGGTTAATCACCTGTGGACTTCGTTCCTATTGCCCATCACAAGCACACAAATGCTTACTATTAAAAAGATATACTTACTAAACTTGTACTCAGAACTTTGTTACTTAGGATATATGTTGAAGAAGTTATTTTGCTTAGCTTCCCTTCTATGAGGCATTATTTGTAGACTGCTCTGGGTTCTCACTGCCAGCTCCTTGAGGATGTTTGCCTGCTTTAGCACCTCCTTGATTCATGGGCTCAAGCACTCTTGTCATGCTGGCTGTTTCCTTCTGCATTCATAGGCTTTATACACGGAACAGCATTTTAACCAGAGACAATGTGAGGGGATACGTGATGTTCTACCTTCCTTCGTGTTAGTCTAGACTGGAATTAGAGTGCAATTGTGAATTGTGAGAGTAGAAATCATGACCTTTATGACTAATATTTAGCTAACAATGTGAAACGGGCCCCTCAGGCTTTTTGGGGCCTGGGACAGGTAAACTATATATAACCTAAAATTTACCATTTTAACCATATTTGAGTGTACTATTCAGTGGCATTATATTACATTCACAGCATTGTGCAACCATCACCACTATTTATTTCCGGAACATTTTCGTCATCCCAAAGAGAACCCTGTACCCATTAAACAATAACTCCCCATTCCTCCCTACCTCCAGCCTCTGGTAAATTCTACTTTCTGTCCATGAATTTGCTCATTTCAAGTACCTCATGTAAGGGAAAATCATACAATGTTTGTGATTTTGCATCTGGTTTATTTTAATGTGTTTCTAAAGTCTATCCATATTGTACCATGTATCAAAATTTCATTCCTTTTTATGGCTGAATAATGTTTCTGTGGGTGTGGTTGTATGTTAAATATTTTGTTTATACAGTCATCTGTTGATGGATTCTTGTTTCTACCTTTTGTCTGTTGTGAATAATGCTGTTATGAATATTTGTTTATAGGTATCTGTTTGAGTCTTTGCTCTCAGTTCTTTTGAGTGTACTAGGAGTGGAATTGCTCGATCATATGATAATCTGGTTTTAACTTTCTGAGGAACTGCCACTGTTTTCATAGCAACGGCCCCATTTTACATTTATACCAGTAATACACAAGGGTTCCAATTTGACAAGGGTTCGTATCCTTGTCAACACTTTTATTTTTCCTTTTTTGACAATAATTATCCTAACGGATGTGAAGTGGTGCTAAGCTTTTTTCTTACTGCTAATTAAATCTAATGAGCAAACAGGAAGCTTAGAAATTGGCTATATTTGCATCTCTTGGACTTTTTTCACCCTTATAAATGTATTGGTATGTAATGCTGTTTAGAGAGATATCACACAATTAATGACTCATCTTTTTTGAAAAGAATAAACTTGGGGCGCCTGGGTGGCTCAGTCGGTTAAGCATCTGACTTCAGCTCAGGTCACGATCAAGTGGTCCGTGAGTTCGAGCCCCGCCTTGGGCTCTGGGCTGATGGCTCAGAGCCTGGAGCCTGCTTCAGATTCTGTGTCTCCCTCTCTCTCTGCCCCGCCCCTGTTCATTCTCTGTCTCAAAAATAAATAAAGGTTAAAAAAAAAAAAACTTTTATCATCCTTTTATTTTTTTATTTTTTTATTTTCTTTTATTTTTTTTCATCCTTTTAATCTAAAGTGTATTCAGTCAGGGACGCCTGGGTGGCTCAGTCGGTTAAGTGTCTGACTTCGGCTCAGGTCATGATCTCACAGTCCGTGGGTTCGAGCCCCGCGTCGGGCTCTGTGCTGACAGCTCAGAGCCTGGAGCCTGTTTCAGATTCTGTGTCTCCCTCTTTCTCTGACCCTCCCCTGTTCATGCTCTCTGTCTCAAAAATAAATAAATGTTAAAAAAAAATTTACAAAAAAAAAAATAAAGTGTATTCAGTCAACCAGTGAAAGATGATTTCAGTTAATCCTGAGTGATAAGATCTATAAAGTGAAAAAAGGAGGGTACTAAAATTAGTATAAAAAGATCTCATCTTTATAAAGAAAAATATTTACAAGTATATATGCATAGAAAAGATTGGATGCATATGTCCATAAATGTTGGCAAGAGCCATCTATAGGTTAGTTTTTGTATTTTTCCATATTTTTAAGCCCGCTCCCCATGAACATGTATTTGGTAATTAGTCATTGTATCTTTTAAAAAAACTAATAGGTTGGAAAATATAAATTATCATGAAAAGCTTGTGTATGTATGTGCTTATGACGTCTGTATGAGATTATAAGCATGGAGAAAGTACCAAAGAATATTATTGGGTTGTTAACATAGGTTACTTGGTGGGGTTAGATGGGGGAAGAAGGGAAAGGTAAAGCAAAGAAAGGATATTTTAAAAAATATCAAAAAATATCATTTAGATGCTAAAGAAAAAATAAAGCAGGGTAAAAGTTTTAGAGGGTACCGAGGATGGGGAGGGATTGTTATTTATAATGGGTATGTTTGTAAAATCATTAAGTATGAAGATTTAAAATAAAAGGGAAACAAAGTTGTGTAAAAAGTTAAAAAGACTGTACTACACGCTCATTTCCAGACTCTTCCTCTACTCTTATTTCCTTGATACAGTTTGGCTTTTGTTTTGCCTCTGCATTTATCTATTGAAATGCTACTCCTTCTAGTTCCAATACTACGGTGAAGTTATCCTTAACTGTCTGCCTCTTCCTCCACTAAGCTAGAAGTGATCTTTCCACACTGCAAATTCATAGTTTTATATGTCACTGCCTCCCTCCCCGCCAAAGAAGGCTGCCACATTTTGTCGTAGGATTGCTTGTCATCCTGAAAGCTCTTAGCACAGTGCCTAGCACATAGTCAGTCTTGGGTAAATGATGGTTCTTTTCTTCTACTTTAAAAGCTTCTGGGGGCGCATGGGTGGCTCAGTTGGTTAAGCGTCCGACTTTGGCTCAGGTCATGATCTCGCGGTCCATGAGTTCGAGCCCTGCGTGGGGCTCTGGGCTGACTGCTCAGAGCCTGGAGCCTGTTTCAGATTCTGTGTCTCCCTCTCTCTCTGACCCTCCCCCGCTCATGCTCTGTCTCTCTCTGTCTCAAAAATAAACAAACGTTAAAAAAAAAAATTTTTTTAAAAGCTTCTGGAAGGCAAAGGGCAATGCCTTTCTGAACTTTATATTCTTCAAAGCAACTAGCAGTTGCAAGTAGGTTCTTAGAAATTGAATGAATAGTGCTCCTTATTCTTTTCTTCTCAGTTCTATGCCTGGGTGCAGTATATATGGAAATATCTGGATCCTTAGATTATATGCTAATATTTTTATGTGGTAGGTAGTGATTTAGTATTCATGAAAAAAATTAGGATAAATATTGTAATTATGTCTTTTCTCCATTAATATTTTATTGAGATATTTGAGCACCTAATTTTATGCAGGGTGTGCCATATCGAATGATGGAGTGTAACAAGATGTAGAAAATACATATAGTTCTTCTCCTAAGGCATTCATACTTTGATATATAATTATATAGGTAATATTTTCATGTTTTTTTTTAATCCTATAGTAGAGTAGCTGGGTATAATTTAAAGCTTTAATGAATTAATGGTCTAGTTACAGGGAAGACTTGTGCACATATCCTTGTCTTAAAATCATTTTTAAAAAAAATTTTTTTTAACATTTATTCATTTTTGAGAGTGAGAGAGCATGAGCGGGGGAGGGGCAGAGAGAGAGAGAGAGAGAGAGAGAGAGAGAGAGAGACAGACAGACAGACAGACAGACAGACATAGAATCAGAAGCAGGCTCCAAGCTGTCAGCACAGGGCTGGACGTGGGGCTTGAACTCAAAGACTGCGAGATCATGACCTGAGCTGAAGTCGGATGCTTAACCGACTGAGCCACCCAGGTGCCCCAAGAAAATTATTTTTGAAAAATTGATTTAAAATACTTTCAGAGGGGTGCCTGAGTGGCTCAGTCGGTTAAGTGTCCGACTTTGGCTCAAGTCATGATCTCACGGTTTGTGAGTTCAAGCCCCATGTCAGGCTCTTGAGGATAGCTCAGAGCCTGAAGCCTGCTTTGGATTGTTTCCCTCTCTCTCTGACCTTCGTCTGCTCACACTCTGTCTCTTCCTCTCTCTCAGAAATAAATGGACATTAAAAACATTAAAAAGAATATTTTCTGAAAAGTATTTCAGGCACCTGGGTGGCTCAGCTTTCGACTTGGGCTCAGGTTATGATCTTACAGTTTGTGAAATTGAGCCCTGCATTAGGCTTGTGCTGACAGTGCGGAGCTTGCTTGGGATTCTCTCTCTCGCTCCCTCTCTGCCCCCACCCCCCCCAAAGGAATAAACTAAAAATATATATTTCCTGAAGAAAAAAAGTTACTGTCGATTTTACAGGTGCCTTAGCTATAATTCTTACAAGTTCTTTTTTTTTTTTTTTCCCTTTTTTGGTTCCTCCAAGTTCTTAAAGCAAGCAAGGTGTGTACCTTTGAGGGTAGAGCGAAAGACTAAGGAAATCTTTTCTTTTTTTTAAATTTTTTTTTTTGTTTCAACGTTTATTTATTTTTGGGACAGAGAGAGACAGAGCATGAACGGGGGAGGGGCAGAGAGAGAGGGAGACACAGAATCGGAAACAGGCTCCAGGCTCTGAGCCATCATCAGCCCAGAGCCCGACGCGGGGCTCGAACTCCCGGACCGCGAGATCGTGACCTGGCTGAAGTCGGACGCTTAACCGACTGCGCCACCCAGGCGCCCCTAAGGAAATCTTTTCTATGTGAGAGCCATTGACTCTGGAAGGAATTATAGGAGAATCAGATGGTTACTTCCTGAAATTGTTCTGACAAGTTGTAAACATGAAGGAATACCTCCTATGTCAAGGGTAAATTCCAGTGTCTGCCTGTGCTAATGTGCAGAATAGTGGATTTACTTATTTTATATATCATGTCTTTATTCTTGAGGAAGGCAGATGCTATTTTTTAATTGCTGATTATGCAAGATTTGTCACTAAAATTCATGCCTTTTATGTGGAATAGAAATTAGTGATCCCTAGCTGGCTTGGTAGAGCACATGACTCTTGATATTGGGGTGGTGAATTCAAGCCCCACATTGGGCACAGAGTTTACAGTTTAAAAAAAAAAAAAAAAGGAGAAGAAATTTGGTGGTACAAGGTAAAGTCATTTCCAGGCATTAACTCAGCAGAGTGAGGTATCTGGGTGGTTTTTGTTTCCCTTCCTTCCTCTTTGACTACGTGTCCATCTTTATTACCTGGCCATCCGAATGATCATAGGCCGTATTTCATTTGTGTGAGGTATATTTTGGTACTTGTGTTAATGGTATACTTTGTAAATGGGTCTGTTCGTTTTAAAAATTAAAAATTTTTTTTAATGTTTATTTTTGGAAGAGAGAGACAGAACATGCATGAGCAGAGGAGGAGCAGAGAGAGAGAGAGGAGACACAGAAACTGCAGCAGGCTCCAGGTTCTGAGCTGTCAGCACAGAGCCTGATGCGGAGCTCAAACTCCTGAACTGCAAGATCATGACCCGAGCTGAAGTGAGACACTTAACCCACTGAGCCACCCAGGCGCCCCAAGGGTCTGTTCATTTTAAAATTAGCAGTTGCTGCCTCAATAAAGAAACTGACAGGTTTGGAGATGAAAAGTAAAACTTTGGCTAAAAAAGAGTTCAAAGTGACTTTAAATGAAAAACTAATTTGTGTCAAGACTTAAAAATGAAGTTGTTCTCAGAGGTCCTTTACTGTGGAGCTGATTGCTTTAACATATTGTTTTGAACTAGCTAATTTTTAACTTCTGTTTTTAAACTGATTACCTTTTAAAAATTACAATCTTTTATAAACTTGGGCAGCTCCTGCTTGCTAACTTCTAGAAGGGTAGAGTGTCACATTTCCTCATGTGCCTTTATGCTGCCCAGTCATCTGATGAAGTTGCCAATTTGTGGTCAGAAATTGAGAAAGAGGAGTGAGGAAACTCAAAATATTGACACACACACCACCTTGCAGTGCATCAGAGTGCCCTTTTGGACTGGTTGGAAAACTGTAACCTAAGACTTTTCCAAACTAGACATATTATTTCCTAGCTTGGATGAGATGACATTTGATTTCTTAAGTATTTGAGCATGTCTGTCAGAAACATTTTATGTGTGAGAATGATTTTTTCCAGGATTATGTGACCAATTGAATTAAAAAAAAAAAAAAGAAAAAAAAACAAAACACTTACTAAAGGAAGTTTGGAAAAATTTTGAAAAATTGATCACCAAATGTCTCAGGTGGATCGAAGCTGGACAGAAGGAAGGAATGAGCTTAAAGGAGAAGTGAATAGTGAAGTTGCATTATAAGCACATTAAAATATGAGTATTCAATTATGTTTTCGCTCTGCCGCCAAAAAAGATTTTTAATAGTGCAGGCAGTTTCAGCCACCGGTACTCATAGTATATGTTCTTGTGAGATTTTGATTGTATTTGAAAAAAGTGAATCTATTCTTTTGTTATTCTCAATTCTCACAAGCCTTATAGTTTGACTATGGCACAGTTAAGTGGGATTCTTTTGTTTAAAGATCTTTTGTTTTTTAAATGGTCCCTATAGATAATAGCTTACCTTTGCTGACTGACTACTACCTGCCATGTTCTTTTAAAAGTTGGCCTTAATTCATTTAATCTTCCTAACAACCTGATGATGTAGTAAATTATGATCTTTATTTTAAAGAGGAAGGTGCAGAGAGATGGAGTAAATACCCTAAATACAGGCCATCTACTTAGGCAAAGATTAGAGGGATTTTCTAGGGTATTTTTGACTCCATCCTACACCCTATCTTCACCCTAGAATTTAACCTCTAGGTATGCTGCACACTTAGTGTTTGTGTTAGAATTCTGGGAATGCCATCCACTTTATACTTTTCTTTATGATCCATAGTAGTTTTATTTCCTTCTATTATTAACCCCTCCTAATCTATTACTTTTTTACTTTTAAGTTTATTTCTTTATTTTGAGAGACAGAGTAGGGGAGGGGCAGAGTGAAAGAGAGAGGGAGAATCCCAAGCAGGCTCTGCACTGTCTGCGCAGAGCCCAATACGGGGCTTGAACTCACAAACTGAGATCATGACCTGAGCCAAGATCAAGAGTTGGATGCTTAACTGACTGAGCCACCCAGGTGCCTCCCCCCCCCCCCGTATTACTTTTTAAACTAAATTATGAAATTATTTAAGGGCAGGGATCCAAGACTTAAACTAATTTGCCTGTCCAAGTACTCATTTTTCATAGAACCCTCAGGTATATCCTCTTTGAAGAGTTTTCTTTCCTAAACTTTTGTTGACCTAATAGAAATACTTATTGCCTGTATTCTTTTTTCCTGTAAGGTGGTAATGAATCATTTTGTTATTACTTTATATGTGAAAACTTTTCTTCAATATTTGATTTAGGGATTTAGTTTAAGATTCTTCTTTCTAAAATATGTTTTATTTCACCACTAATCAGTGTTTCTTTTTTTTTTTAATTTTTTTTTTTTAACATTTATTTATTTTTGAGACAGAGAGAGACAAAGCATGAATGGGGGAAGGTCAGAGAGAGGGAGACACAGAATCTGAAACAGGCTCCAGACTCTGAGCAGTCAGCACAGAGCCCGACGCAGGGCTCGAACTCACGGACCGCGAGATCATGACCTGAGCCGAAGTCGGCTGCCCAACCGACTGAGCCACCCAGGCGCCCCACTAATCAGTGTTTCATAAACTTCCAGGAAATATCCTTATCACTTATGTGTAAAGTGGACCCAGTTTATGCAAGTGCTTTGGGTGAGGATTGTGAGCCTACACTGAAGCCTTTAAAGCTTGGGGTGATTAGGGGTACTCACCTAATGTTTTATCTTAAACATTTATCATTTAATGGAGGGACTTCTGTCTTTGGAAAGTTTTCTGTGGTAATTTTGCCAATTTTTTTTAAGTTTATTTATTTTGAGAGTGAGACAGCGTGAGTGGAGAAGGGGCAGGGAGAGAGGGAGAATCCCAACCAGGCTCCATACTGCCAGCACAGAGCATGTTGTGGGGCTTGAACTCATGAAATAGTGAGATCATGACCAGAGCCCAAACTGGGAGTTGGATGCTTAACCGACTGAGCCACCCAGGCTCCTCAGATTTTGCCAATTCTTATGCTTGGAATTTTATATGATAGATGATATTGAAAAATGAGCATAGTAGAAGGATATCTAAAATGATTGTGTTGGCTTTTGTTACTTTAAAGCTTCATTATACAATTAAGTAATTAAAATTCAGTAGAGAAACATCTTTGGGATTGTATTGTGATCAGAATGGCTGTTAGTCATTAATAATTATGAACTACTTAATTTCATTGTTACCATTTGTCCTACTTTATATTCACAGTTTATTTTCTAATTTTCTGATTTATCAGAAAGATACTTAAATATTAAAATACTTAATTAGTTTACTGATTAAAATGAAAACTGACATACACTTAAAACTGTGTACCGGGGCACCTGGGTGGCTCAGTTAAACGTCTGACTTAAGCTCAGGTCATGATCTCAGGGTCCATGAGTTTGAGCCCTACGTCGGGCTCTGTGGTGACAGCCTAGAGCCTGGAGCCTGCTTCAGATTCTGTGTCGCCCTCTCTCTGCCCCTCCCTCCCTCCCTCCCTCTCTCTCTCTCTTTCTCTCTCTCAAAAATGAATAAATGTTAAAAAAAAAAAAAAAACCTCTGTACCATATAATGCTACTACAGCTTTTATCTGTATTTTACTTAAAGAGCAGTGAGTTAGGATATTACCTATTTTCCTTAAGTATCAAGTCACTATAAGTTGTACATGGTATTTGGCATATTTTCTCTTATCTTCGATATTAATTTTTTTAAGTTTATGTATTTTTGACAGTGTGAGCATGTGCATGAGCATGGGAGGGGCAGAGAGAGAGAGAGAGAGAGAGAGAGAGAGAGAGAGAGAGAGAATCCTAAGTAGGCTCCGCGCTCCGCAACACGGGGCTCAATCCCATGAACCGTGAGATCATGACCTGAGCCAAAATCAAGAGTTGGGCGCTTAAGCAACTGAGCCACCCAGATACCCCTCTTATCTTTGATATTAAATCTAATTTCTCCTATCTTGGCAAAATAAAAATAAACTTTTTGAGGAAATGATAAGTCCAAGCAGAGAGGCATTTTCCAAAAAGTTACATTGGTTAATTGTAGGTAATTTAGCGGTGTGTTGATATCATGCATAAGTCCAAGTTATAGACTAATGGGTAAAGCATTCAGAATTGCCCCATGCAGGTTCTGCAGAGGATCTCTGGGAATATGTAGACACTTTGCAAAGAGCAAATGAATAAGATCGTGTATAGCTAATGTTATTCTAAGTAATGTGAAAGATAAACAAGGTCTTTCACAGTTGATCTGTACTTTGGAACCTAGTGCTTAATTTTGAACA
This sequence comes from Prionailurus bengalensis, assembly GCF_016509475.1. NCBI lineage: Eukaryota > Metazoa > Chordata > Mammalia > Carnivora > Felidae > Prionailurus > Prionailurus bengalensis. The sequence continues at coordinate 53,851,978 of NC_057348.1, read as the reverse complement.
CAGTAACTTAGTGGTTAAGAGCTTTAGGCTTTGAACTCAGAAAAACCTAGGCTGGAGGTTTAGGGACTATTAGAATAGTTACTGATTATTGCAATCAATAGAACCACCATTGCTTGTATACCAAGTGGTAATAGGTAACATTTTTGTCTCAGGCTAACACTATGTGCTTCCCATATATTATTTAACCTTTACATGTTATAAAACATGCCAAGTAGAGGAGAAAGAAATATAAGTAAATCTTAACTTTAGATGTCAGTAAGTAAAAGGCTATTTAAAAATACAGGCACCTTAGAGGCACCTGAGTGGCTCAGTTGGCTAAGTGTCTGACTTTGGCTCAGGTCATGAACTCATGACTCTGAGTTTGAGCCCCTTTGTTGAGCTCTGAGCTGCTTCTGATTCTGTCTCCCTGTGTCTGCCCCTCCCCCACTCACGCTCTGAGTCTCTCTCAAAAATCATTGAAAAAAAATTTTTAAAAATATAGGCACCTTAAAAAAATATAGACACACTAGTGTAATCAGGTCACTAATGCCAGATGCAGACTTTTATTTTTTTATTTTTATTTTTTTTTAAACATTTATTTTTGAGAGAGAGAGAGAGAGACAGAACATGAGTGGGGGAGGTCAGAGAGAGGGAGACACAGAATCTGAAGCAGGCTCCAGACTCTGAGCTGTCAGTACAGAGCCCAATGCGGGGCTCAAACTCATGAACTGCGAGATCGTGACCTGAGCCAAAGTCGGACCCTTGACGGACCCTTGACCGACTGAGCCACCCAGGCACCCCCAGATGCAGACTTTCAAAGCTCTTGCACCAGTTCTTCTTACTCACTCTTTTCAAAACAGGGAGAAACTCAAGGCAGCTAGATAAAATTACAACAGAATTTTAGCTCTAGAGTTGTGCCCAGATTATTTTGATGTATAGGAATTCTTTCATATTGACTAATATTCAGAATTAGTGAGTCATGGTTTATAGTTCAGTCTTCTATTTACATGGAGATTTATAAAAAATATTTTTTTAATGTTTATTTTTACGAGAGACAGACTGCGAGTGGGGGAGGGGCAGAGAGCACGGGAGACAACAGAATCCAAGGCAGGCTCCGGGCTCCAGAGCTTGCGTCAGGGCTCGAACTCACGAACCGTGAGATCATGACCTGAGCCGAAGTAAGAAGCCTAACTGACTGAGCCACCGAGGCACCCCACGTTGAGATTTTATCCAACCTGCATTTATTACTAACTCTGGAGAGAACGTTTTTGGAATGAAGGTAAAAAAGAATGACTTAAAAGGAATTTATCGAGTCTTCACTGTATTTGTCTTAAATCCTTATCCATTTGTTGCAGATTGTAAGAGTTAGCTTTCTGGATAACAGATTATATATTTTTGATACATGTTATATTCTACAACATTTAAAGGATAGAAAGAAAGGCCAAGTTAGAAAAAGCAGTAGAAATAAAACTGGTCTAAGGTAATGAATTTAAATGAAACTGTTAATTATTTAGAAGTGAAGTAAAAATCTTTTAAATATGAAGAATAAATTGCTTGCGATATATAAGACATGGTATGTATTTTTCTGTCCTCCACATACAGGTATGAAGCATTACTTATAAACAATATTTATTTCAAAGTAGTATAATAGCAATAGCATTAAATATTTTTTTTAATTTTTTTTTAAATGTTTATTTATTTTTGAGAGAGAAAGAGAGCGTGAGCAGGGGTGGGACAGAGAGAGAGGGAGACACAGAATCTGAAGCAAGCTCCAGGCTCTGAGCTGTCAGCACAGAGCCCAACGCGGGGCTCGAACTCATGAACCATGAGATCATGACCTGAGCCAAAGTTGAACGCTCAACTGACTGAGCCACCCACGCGCCCCTTATATTTTTTATTTTTTGAATCAGTTATAATAGAGCTGTAATTTACAGTCTGAGAATTTTAATTTTTTGTTTGTTTTGCTTATTTTAAATTGAGACTAAGTCTTTTGAATTTCACATTTTCTTCATCTAAGGAAGAGATAGGAATATTACCTGCTTTAGCCTGATTCTAACAAGGCTGTGAGGTAATGAAGAGGAGAGCTGAATAAATTGTGAAGCTTGTAAAATTATAAGTTCTCTTGATTGAAATATACTTTCTGAAATCAGTTTCAGCTGTACAGAATGCATTGCTGCATTCTCAGAAACTTAAGTTTTAGGGGTGCCTGGGAGACTCAGTCTGTTAAGTGTCTGACTCTTGATCTCAGCTCAGATCATGATCTCAGGGTCGTGACTTCAAGCCCTGTATTAGGCTCTGTGCTGGGTGTGAGGCCTACTTAAAAAAGAAAAAAAGAAACTAGGTTTTAGATAGATTTTTAAGAAGTTCTTAAAGCCGTATTTAACGCCAGCGTGCTGGCTACCTTAGGTATTTTTGCCTTACCACTTTAATATTTTCAAGTGAAATATAAGATAGTATTTGAAGAAAAACTCAAATGAGGTTTTTTTGAGTGTCTAATTATAACTTCTGATTTGTTGAGACATTTTTGAAGAAAATTTAAAACGTGATTGAAGTATTTACATTTTTGGGGTGTGTGTGTGTGTGTTTTCCTCCTCAGAGAGGCAATAAATAGTTAAGATTTATTTGGCACATTGGCTTGGCTGATGTAGGGAGAGGGTGAAACAAAGTCAGCCTTGAGTCCAAGTTCGCCCACTGCTTCTTGACTCTTTTAGACATAAGGTATTAGGACTTTTTGATTCTTGTATGCTGAACTCCTGAAAAGCTACCTGGTTTGATCAGGATTGTTATAATTGGTCTTTCTTTCTTTCTTTCTTTCTTTCTTTATTCTTTCTTTCTTTTTTTCTTTTTAATTTTTTTAATGTTCATTTATTTTTGAAAGAGAGTGACCCAGCGTGAGCGGGGGAGAAGCAGAGAGAAAGAGAGGGACACAGAATCTGAACCAGGTTCCAGGCTCTGAGCTGTCAAGCACAAAGCCTGATGCAGGACTCAAACTCTTGAACCACGAGATCATAACCTGAGTTAAAGTTGGACGCTTAACCAACTGAGCCACCCAGGTACCCCTAATTTGTTTTTCTTACCAGGGTTCAAAGGAATCAAACCCTATCTTTCAGGAAATGAACTGTGATAAAATGAGAAGTGTTCAGTGAGTGTCCTAGTGTATCTCTAGAATTTGGTCGAGTAGCATTTCCAGACAAACATTTATGCCTCAAATTAGGCTTTAAGGTGGGAGATGGACCTTGAAGCAGAGGACTTAGATCCCTTAAAATTATACACTAAGTACTGGTAGTTACATTTTAATGATTGTAGACTTTCCAGATTTGACTTGTCCTCAAGCTACTTGTACTTTAAACATGGTCTTTGAATCATCTGCTAAACTCAAAAACCAAAAACAACAAAACCCTCCTAGGGCTTTAAAAAAAGTTGATTTTGTTTTCTAACTTGTATTTTATTGGGGTGTCTGGGTGGCTCAGTTGGTTAAGTGTCTGACTCTTGATTTCAGCTCAGGGCATGATCTCATGGTTGTGAGATCTAGTCCCGGCCTGAGTTGAGCTCTGTGGAACTCTGTACTGGGCGTGGAGCCTGTTTAAGATTCTCTCTCCCTCTTTTTCAGCCCCTCCCCTACATGTGCCTGCTCTCTCTCACAAACTTATGTTTTGTTAATTTGGCATGATTTATTCATTTTTAGAAATGCCTCTGAATGCAGCAATTCACTGAAATATTTCCAGAGCTAGGCCACAGAGTGAGAATGCTGAAATGAATGTGTTTAGTTTAAAATGCCTTTATCATAACCTGGTGTTCTTCTGGATTATGAGCATTAGAATAAATTTATACAAGTGTTTTTTCTAAGATCATTTCTCAACAGCTTATTAGGAATTGTACTAGGAAATAATTTGATTTCTTTAAAATTTTTCACAAACATAGTATGGCCCCTATATTTGCTACCCTCTTTGATCCTTAACACGTTTACATACTCAGTGTAACCGGTTTCTCAACTGTAAGTACTTTGTATAGATTGGGGCATGAGGATTGTGGAAACAGTTCTCAGAACTCTGCAGCCTCTGGAAATAATAGTACAGCTTTTTGCATTTGCCAACATAATGTGAGTTCTCTGCTGAAGAAGGCAGGTGTTGAATGGTAGGTACAATGCTCTTCATAGCCATTTGATATGTTGCCTTAGGACAGAAGTGCAATGTTATGGGGAGAATTTATACCTTGCCTTACCAACGTTTAGATGTTTAAAAAGTTAATCTTATTTCTTGAAAGTGTAAGCAGATGAAAATCACTGGCTTCTCACTTCTGGTTTTTGTTTTTGTTTTTGTTTGAGAGAGAGAGAAAGAGAGAGAGAGTGCACACACTCAAGCAGAGGAGGGGCAGATAGAGAGGGAGACAGAGGGGGCCCTAAAGCTAACTCTGTGCTGACAGCCTGATGCAGGGCTTGAACTCATGAACCATGAGATCATGACCTGAGCCAAAGTCAGACACTTAGCTGACTGAGCCACCCAGGTGCCCGTCGCTTCTGATCTTTTCAGAGGTTTCTGCTTGGCATAGAGCAGAGAATTCATTGGCTGTACTGGTGTGTGTTTCATGGAAACCCTAAGGATTATATTCCTGATTTAAAAAAATATGAATTTACTATGTAAGTTGAATTTTTCTTAACATTTCTGTGGTTTTTAATCAAGAAGGAGTTTGAGAAATTTATGTTGAGCCATAGAAATAATAAGCTCTGGCCTATAAAGTGTTGACATTCAACAGTCCCTTGTTTTATTCTCTGAGAAATTGGTTTTATCCTTTTACTAAAATGGAGAATTATTCATAGGGCTTCATTATAGCCTGTGGTATTTGAACCATAGCAAATACAGAGAAAGTAGTGACTACTATCCAATTTTAGAATCATTTGCAAGCATGATGTGAAAATGTAGCAGCTTCCCCAAATTTTAGTTTTTGGACATTCTGGAAATTGCTGGAAACAGTAACAAAATGTTGTTTGTTTTTTCTTCTTAATTTTACTGAATGTTTTGTTGGTTTTGTGGTTGACAACTTATGTATATGAAGAACATTTGAAATTAATATCCAAGACTGTAAACCATAATTGGCATTGTATGGTCATGCTTAAGAAAGTATTCTTGGGGCACCTGCGTGGCTGAGTCAGTTAAGCATCCAACTCTTGTTTGTTTGTTTGTTTTAATGTTTATTTATTTTTGACAGAGAGAGAGGGAGAATGAGAGAATGAGCGGGGGAGGGGCAGAGAGAGAGGGAGACACAGAATCCAAAGCAGGCTCCAGGCTCTGAGCTGTTAGCACAGAGCTTGATGCGGTGCTCGAACCCACGAACCGTGAGATCATGACCTAAGCCAAAGTTGGATGCTTAACCGACTGAGCCACCCAGGTGCCCCAAGCATCCAACTCTTGATATCAGCTCAGGTCATGATCTCAGGGTTTGTGGGTTCAAGCCCTGTTGGGGGTGACAGCATGGAGCCTGCTTGTGATTCTCTCCCTCTCTGTCTGCCCCTTCCCTGCTCATGCTCACTCTCTCAAAATAAATAAATATTTAAAAAAAGATTTTAAGAAAGCATTCTTGTTTTGGGACATGTACACAGTATATTTGGAGATTATTATATTTTCTTTAAGCTGAACTCTTCCCACTCTCACATCTGAAATCCTTCTCTTTCTAGACATTCTTTTGCATTCTACGTGATCTTATGCATGTTTAAAAACATATTTCTACATTTCTTTAGTAGGGGCACTGTGGTTTAAAACCACTTTTTATTTTCAGCAGTGTATATTTAGGACAAATTGGATATGTGTGTAGGTGGAAAATGTTTACAGTTCAGTGTGACAGCAGGTGAACAAGAATGGTGCTTGGTTTTATTCTTAAAATAAAACAACTGTGAAGGGAAATGCCAAACAACACTAGTAAATCAAATTTTGGAAATAACTCCAGCATAGTAGAATTCCATAATGACTTCAATTAGGTATTAACAGCTGGTTTTGGTCTGTTTGGAATCTTATGATGAATTATTATATGACTTGAGCTGACTGCCACTCAACAGTTGTACTCTGCATATTCTACAGTTGTAGAATTCCACAATTTGTCAGTGTTTTAGTCCCAGAGTGTAGCCCCTCAGCATGGTGTGATTCATAAATGACTGCACTGATGATTTCTGTTAGAACTCAGCCTTCATTGGACCCAGTTCCCAGCATTTGTTATTCAGGAAATGCCTTAAGGACCTACTGTATGCCAGACACTTTTAAAGGGGATGTAGTTGGGAGGCAGAGGATCATCATTGGGCAGATAACTAATATAATTTCAAAATATTCTGTTAGATGGTGTAAACTATTATGAAAACCATAAAGCTGAGCAAAGAGAAGAATGATAGGGGCAGAATACACTTGAAAAGGATGGGCAAGGGTAGTATATTTGGAAAGCTAGGGAAGCATGTTTTTTATTAGAAAATTTAATATATGTTACGTTATCATGACTAGAATCATAAGATGTTAAAGCTAGAAAGTTCAGTATAGGTCATCTCATCCAACTCCATATTTTGCAGAGGAGATAACTTGAGGTCTAAACAGGTAGTGACTTATTTATGATCTAGGTTGCAGAGCTTAGATTTAAACTCAGGCAAGGCAAATTATGTTACTTTTTAACTATTTTATCCTTAATTGAAACAAAAAACATCTTCCTCAGAGTTATGTGGATTAAATAAAATAGTAGAGAAACACCTGTATATATGCTGATGGCCTAATTCATGATAGTTGCCTAAAAGATGCTAGGTTTTGTTTTTCTTTATTTCTTTTCTATTAGGTCTCATATTTCACGTTTTGGAAATTTTATTTCCCTGGTCCTAGTGGCAGATGTGTTCCAGAGAAGCAACTGAGTAAGAAAGCTTTTGGTATCATGTCCCCTACCTGCTTATGGGGCTGTAGTCTTCCAGGGATTGTCCCCTGATACTTGCTAGAGAACAGAGCCACAAGGCTGTAAGAAGACGTATGTTGCTTGCTTGATTTGTCATGGGCCAGTGTTATATGAACAATGGCAATGTTTGAGAAGCTTGAAGTTAAACGTATTGTCTGAATTTTGATTGTACCATTTAAGAGTATGCTCAGTGGGCCAATTTAAGGTTATTTTTCCAAGTTTTCTCCTTTAATCCCTTGATTTTGATAATTGCCACCTGTAAACTATAGAAGTAGACACCTGTTACCCATGTTACCTGTACCCATGTTACGGTACCCATGGTTACCACCAGTAGTTACCCTTGGTAACTGTATCTTATATTTTTCTCTGAGGAACTGTCAATCCTTATTCCCTATTATACATTCAGTTTTAATGACATTGACACCATCCTTAGCTTTCAGGGAGTTTGATTAGCTTAAAGCAGTTAGCCATTTGTAATGATTTGTTCACAGTGACTCACTGAAGGTCAGTGAGATGTGAAGTCCTGTTTGGGGGTTCCTTATTCCAAAGAACTTCCTTGAGAAATGTTGTTTATCTTCTAGAAAGATCAGTATAGGTCTTCTCATCCAACTCCATATTCTGCAGAGGTGGTAACTTGAGGTCCCAAAAGGTAGTGACTTATTTATGGTCTAGGTTGCAGACCTAACTCAAGCAAGGCAAATTATGTAACTTTTTTTAGATTTTATCCTTAATTGAAACAAAGAACATCTTCCTCAGAGTCTGCTTGTAGTCACTGATATTTATAACCTGGGGTGGGGGATTGCCAGCCTTAGAACAAAACGCCAAGGAAGGCAGAGGAGAAAACAGAAGAAACCAGATCTTTATTGATACCATTGAATCTTTGGACTGAGCTCTCCTGAAGCCATTCTGTCTTTGGTCTTGTTAGTTAAATGACCCAGTAAATTATTTTTATTTATGCAGTTTGAGTTGGGTTTTCTGTTAACTTGCAGCCTCAAATTTTTATTTATTTTTATATGTTGATTTATTTATTTTGAGAGTGAGAGTGTGTTAACAGGGGTGGGGGGGGGGGCAGAGAGGAGGGAGAGACAACCCTAAGCCGGCTCTATGCTATCAGCGCAGGCTTGCTCTCACAAACCAGAAGACCATGACCTGAGCCAAAATCAAGTGTCAGGTGCCTAACTGAATTACCCAGGCACCCTGCAACCTCAAAAACTTTAATTTATTTATTAAAAAAATTTTTTTTAATGTTTATTTATTTTTGAGAGAGAGAGAGACAGAGTGAGCAGGGGAGGGGCTGTCAGCACAGAGCCCAGTGCAGAGCTGGAACCCACCAACCAGGAGATCATGACCTGAGTCTTATGCTTAACTGACTGAGCCACCCAGGTGCCCCTCAAAACTTTAAATTATAGCACCCAGCTTACCCCTAAACCACCTATATATACTTCATTTCAAATATGGTCTAGGAGCCTATACTTAAGAAAATGAGTTCAAAGAGCATGGTACCAGGTGAATTAAATTTGTCAGCAAGTACTCTTTGAGCTGCTCATCCATTCATTTATTCAGTTTATGTTTGGGCACCTACTCTGTGCCAGACCCCATGCAAGGTGAAGGAGCTGAAGGTTGGTTCCTGCCCTCAGGGATCTTACAGTTTAGAGGAGGCAAGTCCTATGGTTAAATGTCTTTTTTCTTGACATAAGTTCCCCCCACCATTGTTTCAATTTTCTTTGTTTTAGAATGTGCTGTTGCATCTTATTTGTATCTCTTTATTGTAATATTTCTACCTTATAGTAGGGTATATAGTTTTACTGCAGTTAAATAATATGTAGGTATGTATCCCTCACCTCATTTGTTAGTCTCCATAAAGGTATAGTGGGTAAATATACTTGAACTGTTAAAATATGTTACTGGTATATAAAACAGCAAGTCAGAAATGAGCAAAGGAAGAGTTGGTCAGAGGGTTTCTAATTGCTGCTGACTCTTATCTTGGTGATACTCAAAACCTTATGGATCATGCAATGCTTTTAAATGTCGATAGAAGCTGAGTATGCTTCCCAGAGAGATGTAAATGTGCACATGCACAAGATTCTGCATTCAATTTCTGGGAGTTCCTGCATTCACTAAAGCTCTCAGAAGTTGAAGGTCTCAAGTTAACCTCCATTCCTGCCACTAAATGAGTCTATAGTTTTTTTTTTTTAATTTTTAAAAATGTTTTTATTTTATTTTTGAGAGACAGAGAGAGAGAGAGAGAGAGAGAGAGAGAGAAAGAGAGAAAGAGAAGCAGAGCATGAACGGGGGAGGGTCAGAGAGAGAGGGAGACACAGAATCTGAAGCAGGCTCCAGGCTCTGAGCTGTCAGCATAGAGCCCAGTGTGGGGCTTGAATTCGTGAACCATGAGATCATAACCCGAGGCAATGTCTAATTAACTGACTGAGCCACCCAGGCACCCCTCTAGTTTTTTTTTTTTTTTTTAAGTTTATTTATTTTGAGAGAGAAAGAGAAAAAAACGTGAGTGGGGGAGGGGCAGAGAGAGGGGGAGAATCCCAAGCTCCCCTGCACTACCAGCACAGAGCTTGATGATGGGGCTTGAATTCACAAAACTGTAAGATCATGACCTGAGCCGAAACCAAGAGCTGGGCACTCAACCAACTGACTCACCCAGGCGTCTCTATGATGCTCTAGTTTTTAAGCTTGCTAGTGAACAGAATCTACTACTACCCACCCACAAAACTGGATAAGTTCAGCTTCCCACCTGAACAATTTTTGCTCACTTTCAGAATGCTTTTTATGTATTAGAAATTGGGGCGCCTGGGTGGCGCAGTCAGTTGGGCGTCCGACTTCAGCCAGGTCACGATCTCGCGGTCCGTGAGTTTGAGCCCCGCGTCAGGCTCTGGGCTGATGGCTCAGAGCCTGGAGCCTGTTTCCGATTCTGTGTCTCCCTCTCTCTCTGCCCCTCCCCCGTTCATGCTCTGTCTCTCTCTGTCCCCAAAATAACTAAAAAACGTTGAAAAAAAAATTAAAAAAAAAAAAAAGAAATTAAGTTAGGTACTTTACATACATTATCTTACTCATTCTTCACTGTACTTCGGTAATGTTTGTCCTATTATTATTTTAATTTCATAACTGATGAACCTCAGACCCAGATAGTTTAAACAGAAGTTGCTCAGGTTTAGACACACCTGTAAGTAATGAATTTAGATTTCAAACCCAGTGCCTTTCCTCTTCCCACTAACTGTTCTTCTCCTTAAGTAATTGATAGAAAATACTTAGTTTGGTTCCCAGGTTGTTGTAAGCAATCAAATTTTTGCTGCCTTTTTGTTCATTTATTTAGCAAATATTTTTTGAGTGCTACTCTTCTTTGTACCTTTACTTCTTAGGGATAGAAATGTTTTTTCTTAGAACCCTTAGATTCAAGGAACTTAAAATCCTTTTCAAACTAGATTAAATACAGTGAATTTTGTGGGTGGATACTGAGATTTGGAGCAAGAAAAATTGGCGGGATGTATGAGAGAGTGGTTAGGAAGTAGAAAGTTCAGAAATCCATATGGCCCCTACTGAATTATTGCAGACATGCCCTTTTGTTTGTTAAATAAAAGTTTTATTAAGATATAATCCACATACCATACAATTTACCCACTGAAAGTATATAATTCAGTGTTTTTTAGGGTGTATTAACAGAGTTGTGCAACCATCACCATTGTCAAATTCAGAACATTTTCATCACCCCCATAGAGAAACACCTTAACTACAACCCTCCAAACCTCTGCATCTCCCAGCCCTGGACATTACTAATCTACTTTATATGTCTGTGGGCTTACCTACTTTTATATGAATGGAATCCTGTAATATGGATTTTTGTGACTCGTTTATTTCATCATCCATGTTGACGCATGTATCAGTGCTTTATTCCTTTCTATGACTAAGTAATATTCCATTGTTTGGGTGTCCATTCATCAGTTGATGGGGCATTTTGGCTATTTGTAATAATATTGCTATGAACGTTCTAGAGTTCTAAGGTTCTAATAACCTACAAGTGCAGCCTGAAGGCCTGTAATTCCAGTCTGCAGGAAAGAGAGAAGCCTGATGTTTTTTGCTCTGGGCAGGCTTTTGGAAGGGAAAAGAATAATTTTATTAGGTTTTATTTGGAAATATTGAAAGTAATGGGAGGACACCTCTTTTTATTTAACAATTAGAGTCCATAGGAGTCCCAAGACTCTAAGCTAAGAGTAGGACTTATCTAGTCCTACCCACCTCAATTATAAGATGAAACCACAAAGTCCAGGCAGGTGCAGGGCTTCCTTATTGCCTCCAAATTTAGTATCGATGGCTAATAGTTTTCTGATCTGTAATAATCAACATTTTTTTTTTTAACGACAATAGATTTAGGCAACTGTCTAAACTTAGGCAACTGTAAAAATCTATTTAAAAAAGAAAACTATTGTGGTAAAGTATACATAACATAAATTTACTATCTTAACCATTTTGAAGTGTAAAGTTCAGTGGCATTAAGTACATACACACTGTTGCAACCATCCACCACCATTCATCTCCAGAACTTTTCATCATCCCAGACTGAAACTCTGCACTCATGGAATTTCCCAGTACCACCTCCCCCCTGCTGCACCTGACAGCTATAATTCTACTTTCTTTCTCTATGAATTTGACTGTTCTAGGTAGTAATATAAATGGAATCATACAGTATTTGTCTATTTATGTATGTAAGTAAGTAAGCAAGTAAGCTCTGTACCCAACATGGGACTTGAACTCATGACCCTGAGATCAAGAGTCACATGTTCTACTGACTGAGCCATCCAGAGGCCCCATTACTTGCTTTTTGTTTATTTGTTTGTTTTTTAATTTTTTTTAGTGTTTATTTTTGAGAGAGAGAGCGAGAGAGAGCCAGAGTGCAAGCAAGGGAGGGGCAGAGAAAGGGCAGAGGGAAACACAGAATCTGAAGCAGACCCCAGGCTCTGAGCTGTCAGCACAGAGCCCGTTGCGGGGCTCAAACTCACGAACAGTGAGATCATGACCTGAGCCAAAGTTGGATGCTTAACTAACTGAGCCACTCAGGTGCCCCTCTTTTTTAATGACTGACTGATTTCACTTAGCGTAATGTCCTCAAGGTTCATCCATGTTGTAGGATGTATCAGTACTTCATTCCTTTTTTTTTTTTTTAAGCTATGTTTTTAATTATTTATTTTGAGAGATAGAGAGTGAGCAGGGGAGGGGCAGAGAGAGAGGGAGAGAGAGAATCCTAAGCAGGCTCTGCACTGTGAGTGTAAGCCTGATATGGGGCTTGATCCCACAAACCGTGAGATCACAACCTGAGCCATGACCAAGAGCCAGACTCGTGACTGAGCCACCCAAGTGCCCCTACGTCATTCCTTTTTTTTTTTTTTTTTTTACGACTAAGTAATATTCCATTGTTTGGATGTACTACGTTTTATTTATTTATGGGTCTGTGAACACTTGAATTGTTTCCACCTTTTGGCTATTAACAATAATGCAGCTAGGGCGCCTGGGTGGCTCAGTCGGTTAAGCATCCAACTTCGGCTCAGGTCACATTCTCATGGCTCATGAGTTTGAGCCCTGTGTCGGGCTCTGTAGAGTCTGGAGCCTCCTTTAGATTCTGTGTCTCCATCTCTCTCTGCCCATCCCCAGCACATGCTCTGTCTGTCTCAAAAATAAATAAACATAAAAAAAAGAAGAATACTGCTGTGAACATGGGTGTGTATGTATTTTTTGAGCCCCTGCTTTGTATTCTTACAGTTCTGTCCATAAGTGGACTTGATGTATCATAGATTAATTCTGTTTTTAATTTGTTTTTGAGGAACTGCCATATTGTTTCCCATAATGACTGCACCATTTTACATTCCTACCAACAGTGCACAAGGGCTCCAGTTTTTCCACATCCTTGCCAATGCTTCTTTTCTTTTGTCTTTCTGGGTAATAGCCATTCTAATAGGTGTGAAGTGGTATTTTGTGGTTTTGATTCGCATTTCCGTAATGATTAGTGATGTTGAGCAGCTTTTTGTGTTCTTTCTGGCTATTTCTATATCTTCTTTGAAAAAATGTCTATTCAGATCCTTTGCCTATTTTTTACATTGTGTTGTCTTTTACTGAATTGTAGGAATTCTTCTGTATTCTCTAGAGTATTTGTATTGTATATGCAAGTCTCTTGTCATACATATTATTTGCAAATATTTTCTTCCGTTCTTTGGGTTGTCTTTCATTTTTCTTTATGATGTCTTTTGAAGCATGAAAGTTTTTAATTTTTTTAATGTTTATTTTTGAGAGAGAGAAACAGTGTGAGTGGGGGAGGGGCAGAGAGAGAGGGAGACACAGAATCCAAGCAGGCTCCAGGCTCTGAGCTGTCAGCACAGAGCCCGATGTGGAACTCAGGCTCACTAACAATGAGATCATGACCTGAGCCGAGTTGGACGCTTAACCAACTGAATCACCCAGGTGCCCCTGAAAGTTTTTAATTTTGATGAAGTCCAGTTTATGTTTTTTCTTTTGTTGCTTGTGCTTTTTGGTGTTGATCTGAAGCCACTACCAAATCCAAGATCATGAGAAGATTTATGAGAAGATTTACTGCTGTGTTTTCTCTTTTTAAAAAAAATTTATTTAAATATAAGTTAGTTAACATATATTATAATAATGGTTTCAGGAGTATAGTTTAGTGATTTATTACTTACATATAACACCCAGTGCACATCCCAGCAAGGGCCCTTCTTAATGCCCGCTACCTGTTTAGCCCATCCTCCCCACCCAGCACCCCTCCAACAACCCTCAGTTTTTTCTCTGTATTTAAGAGTCTCTTATGGTTTGCCTCCCTCTGTTTTTATCTTATTTTGCCTTCCCTTTCCCTATGTTCATGTGTTTTGTTTTCTTAAATTCCACATGTGAGTGAAACAATACGATATTTATCTTTCTGACTAATTCACTTAGCATATTACATTCTAGTTCCATGTTGTTGCAAATGGCAAGATTTCATTCTTTGTAACTGCTGAGTAGTATTCCATTGTATATATATACTCTACCTTCTTTATCCATTCATCAGTTGATGGACATTTGGGCTCTTTCTATAATTTGGCTGTTGATTATAGTGCTGTTATGAATGAACATTGGGGTGCATGTGCCCTCTCAAATCAGCATTTTTGTACCTTTTGGATAAATACCTAGTAGTGCAATTGCTGGGTCATAGGGTAGCTCTATTTTTAATTTTTTGAGGAACCTCCATACTGTTGTCCAGAGTGGCTGCACCAGTTTGCATTCTCACCAGCAGTGTGAGAGGGTTCCCCCTTTCTCTGGATCCTCACCAACATCTGTTGTTTCCTGAGTTGTTCATTTTAGCCATTCTGACAGGTGTGAGGTGGTATCTCATTGTGGTTTGATTTGTATTTCCCTGATGATGGGTTATGTTGAGCAGCTTTTCATGTATCTGTTAGCCATCTGTATGTCTTCTTTTGGAAATGGCTGTTTATGTCTTTTGCCCATTTCTCTTGGGATTATTTGTTTTTTTGGGGTGTTGAATTTGATAAGTTCTTTATGGAATTTGGATACTAACCCTTTATCTGATAATGTCATGTTCTTTAAAAAATTTTTTTAAAAATATTTCATTTATTTTTGAGAGAGAGAGAGAGAGAGAGAGAGAGAGAGATACAGAGTACAAGCGGGAGAAGGACAGAGAGAGACAAACACACACAGAAGCAGGCTCTGGGCTCTGAGCTGTCAGCACAGAGCCCAGTGCAGGGCTTGAACTCATAAACTGCAAAATCATGACCTGAGCCGAAGTCCAACACTTAACTGACTGGGCCACCTAGGTGCCCCAATGTGTCATTTTCAAATATCCTCTCCCATTCCATCAGGTGCCTTTTAGTTTTGTTTAGTATTTCCTCTCTTGTGTTTTCTCTTAAGTGTTTTATAGTTTTAGCTCTGATATTTAGGTCTTGAGCCATTGGGCTAATTTTTGTATATGCAGTGAAGTAGGGGTTCACCTTTATTTTTCTGCAGATGGATATCCAGTTGCCATAAGCATTGAATTATTTGGCACCCTTCTCAGTTCTGTTCCACTTATCTATGTGTTTATTCTATGCCAGTACCACACTGTCGTGATTAGGGTAGCTTTGTAATAAGTTTTGAAATTGAAGGCGAGTCCTTCAACTTCGTTCTTTTTTGAGATTGTTTTGGCTATTCTGGATCCCTTGAGTTTCCATATGAATTTTAAGGTCAGCTTGTCAATTTTAATCAAGAAGCCTATTCTGGTAGGAATTGTGTTGAATCTGTAGAAGTTGGGAGACTGTTACCATCTTACCAGCAAACTTCTTTTACTGTTTTGGATCTACATGGACCACCATTCTCATCTTTTAGCTCCTGAGTTTACAAGTTCTCAGTTCAAAGGACCATTCTGTCTAGTCTCTCAATTTCATTTCAGGTCCCCAACTTGGATCTTTGTTGCGTTCAGTCGCATTGGGGCCTAGAGGGGCAGGATCATGAATATGAACATATAAATATTGCTGCTCTGGACTTAATTCCTTTGGGGAAGGAAGTTCTCAAAAGAGGAGCATGGGTTTGAGAGACAACATAGAATTTTCTAGCATACTTTTCACTAATGGAGGCAGTAATTCAGAGTAGAAAGGCTGTGGAACTTTTGGAAAGTATAGTGAAATAGAGCTTTGTGGTACATCCATGGTTGAGGCAGGAGGAATAGAAGCTAGCAAAGGAGATAGAAGAGATACAGTTGGAGACAGAAGAAACTCCTGGGAAGTATAGTATAATGGAAGTCTTCCTATCTGTCTTTAAATATTCCTTCTTTCTTTGTTGAAGTATTGTTGACACACAATGTTACTTAGTTTCAGGTGTACAACATAATGACTATATGTTATGTTATGCTCACTGCAAGTGTAGCTGCAATCTGTCACCATATAGTGCTGTTATAATACCATTAACTATATTCCCTATACTGTGGCTTTTAAGCTTGTGTCTTACTTATTCCATAACTGGAATGAAAGTCTCTTTAGGAGGAAGACAGAAGGAGCATTAGGCAAGAAAAACTCTAGATTTGATTGCTAGAATTTTATAGACTTGCTTAAAAGCCTGATAGATAAGTAATGGCAAAATACAAGGTCATTTATTTAAAATTTTTTTAATGTTTATTTTTGATAGAGAGCAGGGGAGGGGCAGAGAGAGAGGAAGACACAGAATCTGAAGCAGGCTCCAGACTCTGAGCTGTCAGCACAGAGCCCAATGTGAGCTTGAACTCACGAACCGTGAGATCATGACCTGGGCCGAAGTTGGCTGCTTAACCAACTGAGCCACCCAGGCGCCCCAACAAGGTCATTTATTTAAAGAATATATTGCCGGGGCGCCTGCTGGCTCAGTTGGTAGAGCATTTGACTCTTGATCTCTTGAATTAGAGCCCCATGTTGGGTGTAGAGATTACTTAAAAATAAAATCTTTAAAAAAGAAGGAAGGGAGGGAGGACATAGTGCCTTTGCTAGACAAGATGCTCAGCATAACTAATCATGAGAGAAACGCAGATCAAAACCAAAATGAGATTATCATCTCACAGCCATGATAATGACTATTATGAAAAAGACATGAATTAACAATTGTGGGTCAAGATGTGGACAAAAGGGAGTCCTCATATATTGTTGGCAAGACTGTAAATTGGTGCAGCTACTATGGAAAATAGTATGGAGGTTCTTAGAGATAAGGGTGCCTGCGTGGCTCAGTCAGTTAAGTGTCCAATTCTTGATTTTGGCTCAGGTCATAATTTCATGGTTTGTGGGACAGAGCTTTGCATTGGGCTTTCATCTGACAGCGAGGAGCCTGCTTGGAACTCACTCTTTCCCTCTCTTTGCTCCTACGCCACTTGTGCGTGCTCATTCTCTCTCTGAAAATGAATAAATAAACTTAAAGAAAATACTTAAGAAAAAAATAGAGATAGAACTACCAAATGATCCAGCAATACTACTTCTGGGTATTTATCCAAAGAAAATGAAAACACTAATTTGAAAAGACATATGTACCTCTATGTTCATTGAAGCATTATTTACACAGTAGCCAGGGTATGGAAGCAACCTAAGTATCCGTCAGTGGATGAATAGATAAAGCAGATGTCGTATGGGTGTGTGCACGCACACACAAACATGGGAAATTATATTGTTCAGCCATAGAAAGTAATGAAATCTTGCCATTTGTAATGATATGGATGGACCTAGAGGGTGTTATGCTACTTACATGTGAAACCTAAAAATTAACAAAACAGAAATAGATTTATAGATACAGAAAACAAACTGATGGTTTCCTGAGGAGAGAGGAGTCGGGGAATGGGCCAAATAGGTGAAGAGGATTAAGAGGTACAAACTTCCAGACAGGGCCACGTAATTATGGATTCTTGTCCCTGATGCACGGTTGTTATCTAGGGATTTCCCTCCACTGGCCTCGTGGGGATTCTCTTTGCTGCTTTCCTGTGTGGTGGCTGTTTCCTAGATCTCAACTCTTTCTCTTTGTTGATCTGCTTTTATTCATCTAACAATTTCCTTGAGAAAAGGATCATGAAGAGTCAATATTTTGTAATTATGAATACCAGAAAATAACTCCTTTAACTTTGTTGATAGTTTTGCTAATTATTCTATGGTAGAGATCATTTTTGTTAAGAATTTAGAAGGCTTTGACTCCATTATGTCTTCCAGTATCGGGAAATTTGAAGCCAGTCTTATTCCCTATCGTTTTTTGTTGTTTTTTTTTTTTTTCTCCTCTAGAAGTTTATAGAATCTTCTGGTCTCCCATTGTAAAATTTAATGGGCTAGGCATATGATGGGCTCTCTTCTGATAACTCCACTTAATCTGAAAGCTCAAGTCATTCTGTCATGGGTTTTTTTTTCCTGTGTGTTTTGGTCTTTATTATCCATGTTAGAGGCTTTCTTGAAATGTCTGGTAATCTTGGTGGTCTGTTTTTATTTTTAAACAGGTAGGATTAAACAACTGATTGGAATCTTTGAGTGCAGTGGGTTAGGCTTGTTGACTTTGAGCTTCATTGTAAGTTAGGGGAACTCATGTCAGGTTCATTGAGCCTAGTTGCCTAGCTATGGAAGAAGCTGTTGGTCTTTGTATTTAGTTAGCTTCGTTTTCAGAATGGTGTCTATGCTTTCACCTGTACCTGGAATCTTCCACTCTAGAGACCTTCCATTTTACCTTTTCCGGGAATAAAGACCTGGGCCTTTTGCTAGACGGGTTTCAGAGAGCTCTTTGGGGTCTAGGCTGCTTTTGAGTTCTACCTCCCTTTGAGGGAGTATAAAAAACACGAAATAATCTCACTCAGCACTTAACCTGCTGATGGAAAGCTGACCTAGTATGAAATTCTTACAACATCCGCCGGTGTTGCCTTTTATCAATATGTTTCGTTACCCTTTCTGAACTTTTTTTTTTTTTTTAACGTTTATTTATTTTTGAGACAGAGAGAGACAGAGCATGAACGGGGGAGGGTCAGAGACAGAGGGAGACACAGAATCTGAAACAGGCTCCAGGCTCTGAGCTGTCAGCACAGAGCCCGACGCGGGGCTCGAACCCACGGACGGTGAGATCGTGACCTGAGCCGAAGTCGGACGCTTAACCGACTGAGCCACCCAGGTGCCCCCACCCTTTCTGAACTTTTAGAAGCCTTTGTCACTTCTAAGAAATTGAAGTAGCATCACAACCCTTCTTTTCTGGGTTAAACCCCTCCCCCCACCAAAAAAAAAAAAGATCAGAAAAAAATAGATAGTGGCTGATTACTTCAGAAAATAAACTTATCTTAAAAAACAAGAAGTCATTCAAGTCCAGTTTTAAAATGTTAAAAATATGACAGCAGCACCCACACATAATTCTTTTTTACTTAGTAATTCCATACTTAGGTTGTTAGGCAAAATACCTATATATCTGATGATGTTTATTTCACATTCTCTGTTAGGACAAGTAAGACACACCATTGTTTGTAAGATGGGTTCTGATTTCAAAGATTTTAAAGTCTGAAAAAACATGTGACTTAAAAAATTAAGAATTGCATCCAACACAATGGAGTATCATTAGAGAAATAATGATCAAATATTTAAAATGAAATTGGAAGGAGAGTAATGTAGCACAGGATTTGGATTGATACTGCAGTTGTTCATTTGTATGAACAAGGATTAAGGCCACAATTAGCTCCGAGGCACCATTGCTAAATGCAAAAGGTCCATAGCTCATACAGCAGGCTGCCTCCTTCATGTGAATTAGGAGAATTCCCTTTCTCTAGGCTGATGTTATATGAGTACCAGGCACATTGCTTAGCAAATGAAGCATGGGCTGAATTTCTACTCTCTCTCATTTCCTATGCTAGGTGTCCTTGTGTAAGGCAGAAGCTATTAACAGTATCATTTACTATGTGCAAGGCACAGTGCTAAGTGCTTTACAGACAATGGACAATTTTCATAACAACTCAATGAAGTATTTTTATCTTCCTTTACAGTCAATTCTTCAACTCAGGCATCTTCTGAACTCCCTGATTGTGTACCTACTGCCTGTGTATTTAATTTGCAATATACCAACCGGAGTATTCCTTTCATTAATATCTAAGGCGGACTGTGTGTCTTCTCTGTTCAGAACCTTTCAGTGGCTTCCCATTTCAGTCAGTAAAAGGTAAAGTCCTTACGGTGACCTACAAGGCAGTATGTTATCTGCATTCTCCGCCCTCCCACATCCAGTTGTACTCTGACTTCATGGAGTTTTATGATACCTTTGCTGTTCTTTGTACACAAGACACTCCTGCTTTAGGATATTCTCTGGCTGTTCCTTGTCCCTTGAAAGTTCTCCCAGTTACCTGCAAGTCAAACTCCTCCTTGACTTTCAAGTCTTGACTCAGCTGTTACCTCCTCACTGATGCCTACTCTGACCAATATAAATTGCAACTTGCCTCCATTCCCCCAGCACTGATTATAACCCACTATCATATTGTACAATTTACTGTGTGTCTCTCCACTGGAAGGTGTGCTTCTGATATCAGGAATCTTTGTCTCTTTATTCATTGAGCACATAGAACAGTACCTCGTACATACTAGGTGTTTATTAATGTTTATTGCATGAATGATTGAGAAAATGGTGTGGAGAGAGTTAAGCATTTTGGCAAAAAAATAAAAGGTGGAGGTAGATTTTGAACTGATATTTATGTGTTGTGTTTCTACTATTAGAAGATAATATCCATCGGGGTGCCTGGGTGGCGCAGTCGGTTGGGCGTCCGACTTCAGCCAGGTCACGATCTCGCGGTCCGTGAGTTTGAGCCCCGCGTCAGGCTCTGGGCTGATGGCTCGGAGCCTGGAGCCTGTTTCAGATTCTGTGTCTCCCTCTTTCTCTGCCCCTCCCCCGTTCATGCTCTGTCTCTCTCTGTCCCAAAAATAAATTAAAAAAAAGTTGAGAAGATAATATCCAAAAAATGTGTTAGGATGAATATTAAGATTGTGGATAACTTTTTTCCTTTGTGCTCCCTCCTCAAATTTAATTATATTTTACATAAAAGTGTAATTAAAAAGTAAGTTACCAGAGTGGAAGGAAAAAGCTAGCTATCAGGAAACTAGAGCAGGCAGCCACAAGGTTGAAATCTGACACTTCATCTGAGCAAGAGCTTGTCCCACAAATGCACTGATCTTATCTGCCTTAAGAATAGAGAATGATGGTGTGATAAAGCTGTGGTAAAAGTTGTGAGTGCTTTTGACCTTAGACATTTTGTGAGTAATCTTGGCACTCTGTGTAACCCTGAACAATTTTATTTAACCTTTTTGGTCCTTCAAAATCAGGATAATAGTCTCTCTTAGAGTTGTTGGGGATTAAATGAAATATGGTATGTGAAGAACGAATGCTTATTATGTATATATTGAAATGTAAAGAGCTCATTATGCATAATATATGTCCTCAATAGTGTTGTACATACTGAAATGTAAAGGCTCAATAGGTATTAGCTAATGTCATTATTATTTTTATTGCTGCTGCTTGTTTGGTACAGAATTTTTAGAAAAAAAAGTTTTTAAGGTTTTATTAATTTATTTATTTAGAGACTGAGACTGTGTGAGTGGGACAGGGAGAGAGAAAATCCCAAGCAGGCTCCATGCTGTCAGTTGTGGAGCCCAACATAGGGCTTAAACCCATTGAACCATGAGATCATGACCTGAGTGAAACCAAGAGTTGGACACTTATCCAACTGAGTCACCCAGGCACTCCAGAAATTGATTTTTTATGCATGTATCTTGTTTCCTAGTGAGTTTTGGCACATGTCAAAGTAGAAAGTAAACTAATATTGTTCAGATAGCCATACAGGCTTTGTTGAATATATGTGTTTTTCCTAGATGCTTGTTTGTGGTTCAAATTTTATGTTATATCTTACAAATAGCTATTGCTTCCTTAATAATTTATATAAATTTTAGGTTCTCTAACTATGATCTCATTGTTTTTGAAGTCTTGGTTGAGTAACTCCTATAGGTCAGGTGTCATACTAAGTTCTGAGAGAACTAATGAGAACAAAGAAGGCATGCACTGTGAATCCTTAAGCTTACAGGTAGGTAGGGAGGCAGACATGTAAATAGTTACAAGGTAGGAAGTGCTGTTAATATATATGTAAATAAAATGACTATGAAAAAGAGTTGGGAGTAGTAAATTACTTATGAATAGGGAGCAATGAAGGGAGGCTTTATGAAGGAGAATATTTGGTGCTTTATCTAAAGAACATTACAGAGGACCCAAGGCTTCAGTAGAGTCATACAGAATTCTACTGAGGGGCTGCCTTCAAAGAAGGATTTCCAGAAGCAAACTTTGTACATGTTAAGGTTTTCATACTGTACAAAGACTGCGATCTCTGAAACCGTATCCGGAAGATTTTTTTTTTTTTTTTAATTTAAGTTGCAAGACTGTAAATGAGTATAATCTTTGTTGTGTATGCTTTGGAGAAACATTTAAATTGGGGAAGGAATCTACATTAAGTTCAGTGAAATGGTTAACAGGACACTCTGATTTGGTATTTTCTTTGAAAGCAGAAAAGAACATCATCTCAGGCAGGAAACAGAAGGCCTCATGGCAATAAAGATCATTTTAAAAAATGATAAATGAGAAAGAGAAAAGGCTATTTTTAGAGAGAGATGAATATTAGAAATTCAATATAGGGCAAGAAAATTTAGTAAATGGACTACATAGTGTATACATTGCATGCCTTAAAAATGGCGTGTTATTTAAAAGTTAGTGAACCGTGTAACCCAATCAGCATTGGAGAATGGTCTCAGGTTACTGTCAGTGTATCCATTAGTTCATAGTAAATTTGGATGATAAATAAGGTCACAAAATAACTGTACCTGAGGAAAGAATGAAAATTAATATACTGAGTTTTTTGAGTTCACATAGCAATGAAATACATGAAAACTGGAAGAATTACATGAGGTAGGAGAGATGACTTTCTAAATGTAATGTGAGATAGAATTAGCACATATGGAGAGAGTTCATTGGTAGAGCTAGGAAAGACACTTTAACCCTACATGGATCCTTGAAAGCAATCATTCAAGCATAAGAAGATGTACTTTGAGTGGGTTAATGCATTTGGAGAAATTGATGTAGGTCTAGAGATTCTGGGCCTTGGAACTACACCAGTAGCTTTCTTTTTTTTTTTTTTTTTTTAATTTTTTTTTTCAACGTTTATTTATTTTTGGGACAGAGAGAGACAGAGCATGAATGGGGGAGGGGCAGAGAGAGAGGGAGACACAGAATCGGAAACAGGCTCCAGGCTCTGAGCCATCAGCCCAGAGCCCGGCGCGGGGCTCGAACTCACGGACCGCGAGATCGTGACCTGGCTGAAGTCAGACGTTTAACCGACTGCGCCACCTAGGCGCCCCTACACCAGTAGCTTTCAAATTTAGTAGTGATCCACATTAAACAGTACATTTAAAAAACAGATTTATTTAAGTAATCTCTACACCCAGAACAGGGCTTGAACTTACAACCTTGATATCAGGAGTTGCACGCTCCTCTGACTGAACCAGCCACGTGCCCCTAAACTACATTTTTATAATGTGTGTGTACCTAAATCAAAGATATCTGAAAATAGTACTTACCTGTACTATGTATGATGATACATTGTGTTCTACCTTATTTTTGAAGAAAGCTGGTCAAAATGATTTCCTGCCAGCTATTGGAACATACCCCATGGTTTGAAAAAATACTGAGTTACACTGTAAGAAAGAAAGAGACTTGAGTTTCTGAAGTCTCTTCTCTGAAGAATCTGGCTGTTAAGAAGGTAGTGATTCGTGGGGCGTGTGGCTGGCTCAATCAGTAGAGCATGCATCTCTTTATCTCCAGGTTGTGAGTTCACCACATTGGGTATAGAGATTACTTAAAAATAAAAAAAATCTTAAAAAAAAAAAAAAGGTACTGATTCTGTCCTTTTTTGAAACCATATGGGTGTTGTTTTAGTTATACCTTGAAAACGGCTGAGGCTGTTTCACTAAACAAGTTTTTAAGGTCAGGGAACTTTTGTGATAATAAAGCTACAAGTGAAGAGTGTTATCTAAACGCTTATTTTTTATCATTGGACAAAAATGAGCTTTTAAAATTAGATTCCATATAAACTCTTTGTTACCAAAGCTATCTTCAAATGATGTCTATAACATTCCCCTTTTAAACAATATACTTTTATGTGAGTGTTGAAAAGGTTGTTTACATATCAAAAAATACATGATGAATATTTTTAATTTGTCTTTTTTTGATGTTTGTTTACTTTTGACGCTGTATAGCATGTATAGTCCTTTAAAGTATTTAAAAAATTTATTGCTGACTGATACATGACATTGGCCCCATTCTTCTGTTATGGAAAATTACCATTTTATCAGTGAAATCCAAATTTTTTTTCTTAAGTGTAAAAGTATATAAAATACTCCCTATTTAAAACTTTAAATAGCTTTCTCAGACAAAGTAGAGTTTTTCATAACTTCAAATAGTATTTTTCCTAGACGAAAAAGTCTGGTTAAATATTCTTTATTTTAAAAATTTTAGGGGCGCCTGGGTGGCTCAGTCAGTTGAGCTTCCGACTTCGGCCCAGGTCACGATCTCACCGTCTGTGAGTTCAAGCCTCACGTCGGGCTTTGTGCTGACAGCTCAGAGCCTGGAGCCTGCTTCGGATTCTGTGTTTCCCTCTCTCTCTAACCCTCCCCCACTCATGCTCTGTCTCTCTCTGTCTCAAAAATAAAATAAAACATTAAAAAAAAATTAAAAAAAATTTTTTAAGTTTTATTTGAAGTGTAATTGACAAAATATATTAGTTTCAGGTGTAAAGCATAGTGAATTGACATTTATATATTGCAAAATGTTTACCATAAGTGTACTTACCATCTGTCACTGTACAAAGTTATTACAATATTATTGACAATATTCCCTATGCTGTACTTTTCATTCCTGTGACTTATAACTGGAAGTTTGTACCTCTTAATCCCCTTTACCTATTTGGCCCAGTCCCCCACTCCTTTCCCCTCTGGAAACCACCAGTTTTATTTCTGTATATATGAGTCTCTTTCTGTTTTTGTTGTGTTTGTTTTTTAGATTCCACATATAATTGAAATCATACAGTATTTGTCTTTTCTCTGACTTATTTCACTTAGTTTACTACCCTCTAGGTCAATCTCTTTTATGGCTGAGTAGTATTTGCATGGTGTGTGCGTGTGTGCGTGTGTGTGTGTGTGTGTACATGTGTACACACCACATCTTCTTTATCACTTCATTTGCCGGTGGACACTTGGGCTACGTCCATATCTTGGCTATCGTAAGTAATGCTGCAGTGAACATAGGGGCGCATATATCTTTTCGAATTAGCATTTTTGTTTTCTTTGGATAAATACCCAGAAGTGGAATTACTGGATCATGTGGATCATCATCGATTTTTAATTTTTTAAGGAACTGCCGTACTGTTTTCCATAGTGGCTGCACCAGTTTACATTCCCACCAGCAGTATACAAGGGTTCTCTTTTCTGCACAGTCTTACCAACACTTGTTTTTATATATGTATATATGTATGTGAAATCATATATATGGTTTCTTATATATACATTAGCCATTTTGACAGGTTTGAGGTGATAATCTCATTGTGGTTTTGATTTGCATTTCTCATATGATTAGTGATGTTGAGCATCTTTTCATGTGTCTGTTGGGGAGCTGTGGTTGTTTTGTTTTTTGAAAAATGTCTATTCAGGTCCTCTGCCCATTTTTTTTTTTTAATGTTTATTTTTGAGAGAGGGTGCGTGGGCGCATGCACGAGTGGGGAGGGGGCAGAGAGAGGGGGAGACACAGAATCTGAAGCAGGCTCCAGGCTCTGAGCTGTCAGCACAGAGCCTGACGCGGGGCTCAAACCCACAAGCCATGAGATCATGACCTGAGTTGAAGTCAGACAATTAACCAACTGAGCCACCCAGGCGCCCCATGCCCATTTTTTAATCAGATTTTTTTTAATGTTTATTTTGAAAGAGATCGAGAGCATGTGTGTGTGCACAAGCAGGGAAGGTGCAAAGTGAGAAGGTAAGAGAGAGAATCCCAAGCAGGCTCTGTGCTGTCTGCATGGAGCCCAGTGCAGGGTTCCAGGCGGGGCTTGATCTCATGAACTGTAAGATCATGGCCTAAGCTGAAATCAAGAATGACCAGAACTGAAATCAAGAGTTGAATGCTTAACCCACTAAGCCACCCAGGCACCCCTGTTTGAGTTCTGTTTGTTTGTTTATATTTTTAGAGAAAGCGAGTGGGTGAGTGGAGGAGGAGCAGAGGGAGAGGGAGAGAGAGAATCCTTATCAGGCTACACGCCCAGCTTTGGAGCCCTTTGTGTCACTCAATATCATGACCTGAGCCAAAATTGAGAGTCGGTCCCTTAACTGACTGATCCACCTAGGTGCCCCTTAGAGTTCTCTATATATTTTGGGTATCAACTCCTTATTGGATATCTTATTTGCAAATATCTTTTTCCATTTAGTGGGATGCCTTTTCATTTTGTTGATAGTTTCCTTTGCTGTGCAAAAACTTTTTAGTTTGATGTGATCCCAATTGTTTATTTTTGCTTTTGTTGTCCATGCCTGAGGAGACAGATCCAAAAAAATATTACTAAAGACCAGTGTCCAGGAATGTACTGTGTATGTTTTCTTTTAGGAGTTTTACAGTTTCAGGGCTTATATTTAGGTCTTTAATCCAATTTGAGTTTGTGTGTTGGGGGGGGGGGGTGTATAAGATAGTGATTTCACTCTTCTGTGTATAGCTGTCCAGTTTTCTCAACACTATTTATTGAAGAGACTGTCTTTTCACTATTGTATATTCTTGCTTCCTTTGCTTTAGATTAATTGACCACATAAGTGTAGGCTTATTCCTGGTCTTTGTATTCTGTTCCATTGATCTATTTGTCTATATTCAGTTTTTTGGAATAGTTTGAGATGGCTAGGTGTTAACTCTTCTTTAAATGTTAGAATTCACCTGTGAAGGCATTGGGTCCTGAACTTTTGTTAGTTTGTTATTACTATTACTGATTTCATTATTAGAAATCTGTCCATATTTTCTGTTCCTTCCTGATTCCGTCTTCAGATTATATATATCTAGGAATTTATTCATTTCTTGTAGGTTGTCACATTTGTTGGTGTATAGTTTTTCATGGTCTCTTATAATTCTTCGTATTTCTGTGTGTTGACTGTAACTTCTCTTGGTTAATCAGTTTTGTTTATCTTTTCAAAGAACCAGCTCTTGTTCATCTTTCTATTTTTTTGTTCTCAATTTATTTCTGCTCTTTATTATTTCTTTCCTTCTACTAACTTTGGACTTTGTTCTTCTTTCTTCTTTTTCTAGTTTCTTTAGGTGTAAGGTTGGATCATTTGTGCCTTTTCTTTTTTCTTGAAGTAAGCCTGTGTCGCTATGAACTTCTGTCTTACAACTACTTTTGCTGTGTCCAATAGATTTTGAAACATTGGATTTTCACTTTCATTTGTCTTAAGGGTTTTTTGTTTTTGTTTTTAGTTTCTCTTTGATTTCTTTGTTGACTCATTGGTTGTTTAGTACCACATGTGTAGCCTCCACTTTTTCCTCCATTCACTTTTTTCTGTAACTGATTTCTAATTTCATACCTTTGTGGTCAGAAAAGATGCTTGATATGATTTCAGTCTTCTTAAATTTATTGATACTTGTTTTGTGACCTAACATGTGGTCTGTCTTGGAGAATATTCCATGTGCACTTGAAAAGAATGTGTATTCTGTTTTTGGATGAAATTTTGTATATAATAAATATGTGTGTGTATGTATAATATATGTATATAATAATAATGTGGTATAATGTGTCATTTAAAGCCACTATTTACTTAATGATTTTCATTCTGTATGATCTATCATTGATATAAGTGGAGTGTTAAAGCCCCAACTATTATTATATTACTGTCAGTACCTTCTTACCGTGAACTCTGTGTCCATTGTGGGGCTTCAACTCAGGACCCTGAGATCAAGAGTCACATGCTCTACTGACTGAACCAGCAAGGCATCCTGTCGATTTCACCCCTGTAGATATCTACAGTTGGATATCCCTTGTTGGATTTATCTCTTTATCACTATGTAATGCCCTTCTTTGTCTTGTTATAGTCTTTGTTTTAAAGTCTCTTGTCTGATAGAAGTGTTGCTAACCCCATTTTTTTTCACTTCCATTTTCATGAAATATCTTTTTTTATTCACTTTCAGTCTGTATGTGTCTTTAGGCCTGAAGTGAGTCTCTTGTAGGCATCATATAGATGGGTTTTGTTTTTTTATCCATTCAGTCACCTTATGTCTTTTGATTGGAGTGTTTAGATCATTTACATTTAAAGTAATAATTGATAGATGTATATTTATCATCATTTTGTCAATTGTTTTCCTGTTTTGTAGTTCTCTGTTCCTTTTTCCTTCTCTTACTCTCTTCCCTTGTGATTTGATGACTTTTTTAATGTTATGTTTGGATTCCTTTCTCTTTATTTTTTGCATATCTATTAAAGGTTTTTGGCTTGTTACCATAAGGTTCATATATAATTTCCTGTGTATATAGCAGTCTATTTGAAGTTGATGATCTCTTAAGTTCATACATTGTAAAAACACTACATTTTTACTTCCTCCACGTTTTATGTATATGAATTCACATTTTACATCTTTTATTTTGTGTATCCCTTAACTAATTATTGTAGACATAATTGATTTTACTATTTTTGTCTTTTAACCTTCATACTCACTTTATATATAAGTGATTGATCTTTTAGCTTTATGGTATGTTTGCTTTTAGCAGTGAAATTTTTTTTCTTTCAGAATTTTCTTACAGCCTTTTCTTTTCCACTTAAAGAAGTCCCTTTAACATTTCTTGTAAGGCCGGTTTTAGTGGTTACGAATACCATTTGTTTGTCGAGGAAACTCTCTCCTTCAATTTTGAATGATAACCTTGCTGGGATGAGTATTCTTCTTTATAGGTTTTTTTTTTCCTTTTAGTACTTTGAACATTCCCTCTGAACTGCAAAATTTCTGCTGAACAATCAGCTCATAACCGTATGGTGTTTCTCTTGTATGTAACTAGTTGCTTTTCTCTTGCTGCTTTTAAGATTATCTGTTTATCAGATAATCAGATAACTTTTGACATTTTAATTTTTATGTATCTTTGTTTGGATTCTTTGGGTTTATCTTGTTTGGTGCTTTTTTTTGCTTCCTGTCCCTGGATGTCCATTTCCTTTCACAGGTTAGGGACATTTTTAGCTGTTATTTCTTCAAATAAGTTCTGCCCCTTTCTCTCTTCTCTCGGAACCCTATAATACTAATGTTATTACAGTTGACATTGTCTCAGAGTTCTTAACCTATCCTCATTAAAAAAATGTTTTTTTTGGGGGGCACCTGGGTGGCTCAGTCAGTTAAGCATCTGACTCTTGATTTCGGCTCAGGTCATGATCCCAAGGTCATGAGATTGAGCCTTGTGTTGGACTCTTTGCTGGGCCTAGAGCCTGCTTAAGATCCTGTCTCTTGGGGTGCCTGGATGGCTCAGTTGGTTAAGCATCTGACTTAATCTTAGGTCATGATCTTGCAGTTCATGGGTTCGAGCCTTGTGTTGGGCTCAGTGCTGACAGCTTGGAGCCTAGAACCTGCTTTGAATTCTCTCCCTCTTTCTCTGCCCCCCCCCCCCCGCCCTCCCCCGCTCCCGCTTGCATCTCTCTCTCTCAAATAAACATTAAAAAAAAAAAAAATTCTCTCCCTCTACTTCTGCCTCTCAAAAAAAATTTTTTTTTCCTTTTTGCCATTTAGCTTGGTGATTTCCACTGTGCTATCTTCAAGATGAGTGATCTGTACTTCTCCATCCTCTTATCTGCTGTTGATTTTCTGTAGTGCATTTTTCATTTCAGTTATTGTATTTTTCAGCTCTGATTTGTTCTTTTTATATTTTTTCTTTGTTGACGTTCTCACTGAGTTCATCTACTCTTCTCTCAAGTCCCATGAGTATCTTTATAACCATTACTTTGATTGCTTATCTCTGTTTCATTTAGTTCTTTTTTCTGAGGTGTTGCCTTATTCTTTCATTTGGCACATATTCTTCAGTCTCCTGATTTTGTTTGACTCTCTCTTTCTGTGTATTAGATAGGTCACTTCTATCTTCTGGTCTTGAAAGTAGTGACTTTAAGTAGAAGGTGACTTGTGGGGCCTAGTAGTTCAATCCCCCCTGGTCACCAGAACCAAGTGTTTCAGAGGTGTCTCCTGTGTGGCCCTCCTGTTGCAACTGGGCTGTGACTGCTTTAGGCAGGTTGATGTTGCTAGTCCTCAGCCTGTCTGGCTACCGTGACTGAGTGTGACTACGGTGGACACACTGGTTGACAGGATTGGCTCCTAGCACAGTTGGCTGTTGTGGGTGTGCTGGTGAGAGGGGCACCAGTCATGTCTGAGGCTGCCCACTGGGTGTGGTGGGGCAGAAGTTGTTGGGGCTGCTGGTCCCCACTGAGGGTTTCCACTGGTTGTGGTAGGATGGGAGCAGTTTTGGAGGGTCACCTGCTATAGCGGTGGGGCAGGTTCACTGGGGAACACTGGGGCAGGTGACTGGTGGTAGCAAGGTAGAAGGAGGGTGTCAGAACTGACTCCCACCAGCTAAGCTGAAGGGGGTGTGGTGGGGGGGAGACATCCACTAGGCTTTCCCTTCCTGGAGAAAGATCCTACAGATCCCTGCCCTTTCAGCACACACCCTAAAATTAGTCAGTAAATTTCCTTCATAAATAATCCAGGTTCTTTTCAGACTGCTGTCCTTGTGCTGAGTCTTGGAGTGCATGATATGTGCTGGCCATTTAAGAGTAGAGTCTCAGTTTTCCAAAACCCTCTGGCTCTCCTGGAGTTAAGCCCTGCTGATTTTTTTTTTTTTTTTTAATGTTCATTTCTATTAGAGAGAGATAGAGTGCAAGCAGGGGAGGAGCAGAGAGAGAAGGAGACAAGGAATGCGAAACAAGCTCCAGGCTCTGAGCTGTCAGCACAGAGCCTGACACAGGGCTTGAACTCAGGAACCGTGAGATCTTGACCTGAGTTGGAGTTGGATGCTTAACCAAATGAGGCACCTGGTGCCCCTAGCCCTGCTGATTTTTAAAGCCAGATGTTGTGGGGTTGTGTGGGGTAAGGATTGGGGTGGGGATTGCTTTATGTAGGGCTATATTCTCTTGCTCCCCAGGGAAGACCTGCTTGCCTGTGATATCCCTTCTGCTTGTGAGTCACCACCCTGGGGGTTTGGTTCCCAGCTGTCTCTGCCCCTCTTAACCTTTTCAATATGGCCCTTAAAAAATATCTTTAATTGAGACAGTACTATTCTGCTAGTCTTTGGGTCATTTTCAGAGTGAGTTGCACTTGATGTTGGTGCAGCCTTGATGTTGCTGTAGGAGGACGTGAGCTTAGGATCCTCCTACTCCACAATCTTCTCAAGCTTCCCTGGATAAATACTCTCTAAATTAGACCTTTAGCCAGTACGTTGCGGTGGCAATCCTTCCCTGGGAGGTCTTGCTTTTGTAAACTAGTTTTCAAGTTGTTTCTTGTTTAGCTTTATGGCTTTGGCTCTGATGGGAGTTTGTTGACAGTTTATTGACATTACAAATAATGCTGCAGTAAATATTCCGGTGTACTTTAGTAGTGCTGGGTATTTCTGTAGTGCTGGCTGGGTTTTTTTCCCTTATAAGATAGATTGTCAAATGGTATATGAATTCAAATATTTAAACGGCTAATAGAAACTATTAGATTGTTAGATTAAGTTTACAGTCTTGCCAGCAAGTATGAGAAGTAGATTTCCTCAGATGCCTGTGATGGATGTTTTCCTTTTCTGTCTTTTATATTTTATAAATCTGATGTTAAAAATAGTATTTTATTTTTCAAATTTCACATTTTTCTACTATATGTGTGTGTATATATATACATATATATGTATATATATACACAAATCATGTATGTTTATGGCCTCTGTGTTTCTTTTTTTTTAATTTTTTAAAAAATGTCTTTATTTTTGAGAGAGAGAGCACAAGCAGGAGAGGGACAGAGAGAGAGGGAGTCACAGAATCCGAAACAGGCTCCAGGCTCTGAGCTGTTAGCACAGAGCCCAATGTGGGGCTCAGACTCGTGAACCGCAAGATCATGACCTGAGCTGAAGTTGGATCCTTAACTGATTGAGTCAGCCAGGTGCCCCCGTGGCCTTGTGTTTCTATTCTGTGAATTTAATTCCCTGTTTTTTTCAGTGGCATTGTTCATGTTTTCGTTAATTTTTAGGAGATCTTTGTATATTAGAAATAGTAATCCTTTATAGGGAGATACATCTTTTTAAAAATGATTGATTTCGGGATGCCTGGGTGGCTTAGTCTGTTAAGCATCTGACTTCAGCTCAGGTCATGATCTCATGGTTCAGAGGAGTTCAAGCCCCACGATGGGCTCTGTGCTGACAGTTCAGAGCCTGGAGCCTGCTTCAGATTCTGTGTCTGTCTCTCTCTGCCCCTTCCCCTCCCTCCCTCCCTCCCTCCGTCTCTCTCTCTCTCTCTCTCTCTCTCTCTCTCTCTCTCTCAAAAATAAATGAACATTAAAAAATTTTTTAAATGAATGATTTTTTTTCTAACATAGTGAATTTCTCCATTCATAAGAGAATGCATTTGTTTTGAAACTTTTCCTTGGAATTGTGAAAGACTTCACATTTAGAAGCTGATTTCTGTTTTGGACTATCTAGTTTTAATATGTCTCTAGATATGTATTGTGAGTGTTTATGTGAATTTTAGCTGAGATTTGGTCAGCATATCAGGGAGAGATAAATACAGAGGCTAGATTTGCATTTATGTTATATTAATGTTTATTTGAGGGTAGTATTAGTGAGGTTTCTGAATGTCTTCAGTTAAGACAAGTAGGTTGATGCTGAATGGTTTTTAGAAGCTTTTTCTTATTTTCAGATGTGTGCCCTTTAGTAAACTGGTTAAGGAATACCTTGGCTTAGAACTTCTAATGAGGAACAGGTTAGTGGTGTCTCTATCACTCTTGGAGGGCAGGGAGGGCAGTTAGTAGGGCTCTTAGCCTTTCTAGCCTCTCTGTTGACCTGAGTATGCCTTACAAATAAGAATCATCATTTTGTATGAGTGACGTGAGAAAAGCTGGGAAACACTCTTAACATGCTTCGTAGCCTAGTAAGTGAATTTGATAAACACACAGAAAAATAAAAATAATGAATGAGAAGTAATCTAAAACTTGAGAATTGAAGTGGGTGTACTTTTGGTTAACAGTTATTGTAGTATATTCTATAGTAAGCACTGGCAGTGTTGTTTTCTAAGTGCTTACAAGACTTAGAATTCATTATAAAATAAGTGTGTTTTTGGAGTTAGGCCACATTTAGGCCCATATGTAATTGGGTTCTTTAGGTAGTAGTTTATAGTACAGTCTCTACCCCCGTCCTCAATGAAATTTAGGATGCTATTACTACAGTTTGTCGTTTGCTAGTGGTCGATATTTTTTTAAAGGTGTACTACTAAATGGATATTTAATTCACATTTACTAGTTCTAACAGGTCTGTTTTATAAAAAAATTATGTTTTGCAGCATCATTCTGGCCTGTAACTTAATTCATTTAATAAATATTTGAGTGTCTTCATGTCCTAAGTACTGTATTATGGACTAAGAATACAGTAGTGAATGGGATTTGGCAGGGTCCTGCCCTTGTGGAGCAGAAGGAGGGTGGAGGGTACTAACCTAAATCTGTGAACAATTTAACATAGTAGTAAGTGCCATGAAGAAAACAGGCACGGTTATTTGATGGGGGTTGGAAAGGGTGGGGTATTTTGGCTGGGATGACTAGGGAAATCATCTCTAAAGTAATCTTTTAGGTGAAGTCTTTAATGATGTGAAAAAGCCAACTTGCTTGTTTCTGAAAGTGTCAGCCTTCCAGGTGAAGGGAACAAGAAATTCAAAAGTCCTGAGACTTTAAGCTTGATGTGTTCACAAAGGAGTTTGGCTTATATTCTGAGTCTTCAGTAGAGGAGGAATATGTTGAGTTGCATCTTTAAGGTTGCTCTGGGTGCTCCATATCTAGATCATAGGAGCCACATAATTTCAGGCTAGTGAGATGCTCAGATGAGCCCTCATTCTTCATCTTTCTCCCTCTCATCTGGTTCTAAATTCATTCATCTCTTAGTTGGGGAGAAAGATATAGGGAAAGGAAGAGCTGTGGGTGCCCCTAAAAAATGACCTCATGGTAATGGAGGGATAGAATTAGGATTGTGAAGGGGGCTCAGGTTTATATGTCAGAGGAGGTGGGAGGCAATGTGTGACAGTCCTGACACTTGAAGGCTGTGGTATTTTGTCCTGCCTCCCACTTAGACAAATAAAATAGGCTTTATAGAAGTTCACAGTTGTAATAGTAAAACACACACACAAAAGATCCCCCCAAAAAGAAGATAGGTAATATATAAAAAGTAAAAATTTCTCACAATCCTTCTGAAACAATCACTGTTAATACTTTATTATTGTAGGTTTTCTCACCTCTTTATAAGTCAAGATTTTCCTCCCTCTTTCTAGATTAATATAAAAGGTTCAAAATATATTTTGCATCTTTTATTTTGTCTTGGATGGCTTTTTTCCATCTGCACATACAAATTACTTCATTTATCACATAGATATTAACATTTGTTGAATTCCCTATTAAGTATTTGGTCCCCCAATTTTTTTAAGTGTATTTATTTATTTATTTTTTTTTTGAGAGAGAGAGAGAGGGAGAGAATCCCAAGCAGGCTCCACGCTGTCAGTGCAGAGCCCTATGTGGGGCTCGAATTCACAAACCGTGAGATCATGACCTGAGCTGAAATCAAGAATTGAAGGCTTAACCCACTGAGCCACCCAGGTGTCCCTGGTTTCCCAGTTTTTCAAGGATATGAACAGTGCTGTAATGAAGATGCTTATACATGTATCTTTTTAAGTTCTTATTTAAATTTAGTTAACATACAGTGTAGTATTGATTTCAGGTGTACAATTTCGTGATTCAGCACTTAAATACAACACCTGCTGCTTATCACAAGTGTGCTCCTTAATCCCCATCACCTGTGTCCCCCCCACCTGTCTCTCCACTGGTAACCATCAGTTTGTTCTCCATAGTTTCTTGAGTCTGTTTCTTGGTTTGCCCCTCTCTCTTTTTCCTTAGGATTCTTTGTTACATATATCTTTAAACACTTGCCTTACACTTCTGTAGGATAAATTCCTAGAGTGCAGTTGAATACTAAGTCAATCTTGAAAGTTTCTCAGATGTAAAATGGGATGCGAGTCCTACCTAGAGTATTTCTCTAAGGATTAGGTTGGATAATGTGAGTGGGATGTATGTAGTAGGTATTGCCTCATATAGTAGGCAAGTAGTAAATGGTAGGTATTACTAATAATACGACAAAATAAGTTTCTAAGGGAGGAAGGTGTGAGAAGGATGGGATTCCCTGTCAATCTCACCCTTTTCTAAAGAAAAGGTAAACCTCACTTCTGCATGATTGCTGACTCCCAGTCAGTGTCAGGGTGTTGTGTGTCCTAACTGCACACTCTTTGTCTTACCACCATTGTGTGACTGTGGACTACTGTTGCAGTTTTCTTGTTGCCCAGTTAAAACATTTGTTTATTTTTGGTTCGGTGACTGTCTCTGCTTGCTCCTGTTTGTAAGCTTCATTTTTGTACCAAAACTGAAATGTGAATGTTATGGTGGAAAGTTTATGGACTTTAAATTTAAACATATGTATATCTGGTTATTTTACCTATCACCTGGGTGCTCTTTAGCAAGTAGTGGTGATTTTTCTGTGCCTTGTTTAAAGAGTGGATGGAGGAAGGAATTTAAAATATTTGGGATCTTCATAAAAAATTAAATGAGATAATTTATATATCAGTGTCTAATACACATCCTAGACATACTAATTTCTTTTTCTTCCTTTAAGGCAGAAAATTATGGCTTACACATTTTTTAAAAAAATTTCACCTGTTTAAATTTCACATGTTACTGATATGCAAAGGTAGTCACTCACACTTAAAATATAATAACTAAAGAAGAAGAGAAATGTAATTTAAAAAGTGTTAGACTAGAAATCAGGAAACCTGGCTGGGCCCATGTTCCAGGTTGGTATAACTGGTGGTATAACCCTTGATACATCTTTTGATCCCTATTCCCTATTCTCGTTTTTGAGTTGTCTATGAAATATTTTATGGAAATATACTAATATAAAAGTTTTTGATTGAGTTAAGCAGAGGGTGTTACTTATGAGAACGTCCACATACTACTATTTTCACAATTACTCTATGTTGTTGAGTTGCTTTTTTCTAGAATTAAATTTTTGTCTTTTTTTAACTAGGTTTAAGTGTTGTGTAAGCTGCATCAATGGAGCACATACAAGGGGCCTGGAAGACGATCAGCAATGGCTTTGGATTCAAAGATGCAGTGTTTGATGGCCCCAGCTGCATCTCCCCTACAATAGTTCAGCCATTTGGCTTTCAGCGTCGGGCATCAGATGATGGCAAACTTACGGACTCTTCTAAGACAAGCAACACTATCCGTGTTTTCTTGCCAAACAAGCAAAGAACAGTGGTATGTAAATGTTCCTCTCAGTAAGTTTAGCTGGCCATCTGCCTATAAAAAGCATTTTGGATAATTTCACTCACTTTATAGACAGGCAAAATTGTCACTTAGTGTCTATTAATTGGCTTTCCAGTTGCAGATTTTATTGCTTTATATTACTATGTTCCTTCCATACCTCCCACTTTTCCCCACCCCTTGGCCTTCCTTCAGTTGTTATTCTCGCCTGGAATGCCTTCTTTTGAAAAGCTCCCTTAGACTGTTACAGTCAATTTTAGGTATATATATATATATATATATATATATATTATGGATATTAAAGCAAAATGCTCACTTAAATTTTTTGGACGTTATTGTTGAGTATATAGAAGAAAATAAAATTACCTAGAAAAAATTACTTTGGTAAGTTTTGTAGGCCCCGGGCAAAGCTGGAGGTAGCTTAGAAAACACAGCATCTTCCTCTTTTCTTGGGCACTGACACTAGCCAGTTATGTGTGCACAGTTCCATTTTTGTAGTACCAGCAACAGGTTCATACTAGTAGCATCATGGTGGGACACTGCCACTTGGTTTTCTGACATAGAGTTCTAACTTTTCTGAGAAATAACTGCTCAAAATAGTTCCTTACTATCTTGGTGGAAAAAACCCCACCTGGTTAAAAAAGAAAGTGAAGTTGTGCTAATTTTGCTTGGAGGAACATTTGAGAAAACCTTAGTTCAAAAACTTCCATGCTTCCTCCTTTCCCACTCCCCATTCTTTGAGTAAAATCAGTGCATTGGGCTTTTCTTTGTACCTGGGTGAGACAAAGTTCTGAGGTTGGAAAGTCCAGTCCAGAGTTCTGTTTTTGACAGTTCCACTCCCCTCTCCCAGTTTACTAATAAATTCCTTTATACTTCTTTTGTGAACTTAAGAAGGAGACTCCCAGTTATAGTGTTGTACCTTTACATACATTTTAAACTGAAGGCAAAACTCAAAAGGTATTTGAGTATTATTTTTGTTCCCCTTCCTAAAAATAAAAGTTGAATGGCTGGCAAAATAAATAGTAATAACCTCCTTAATATTTCAAAAGTGGCCTTTCATTTGCAAGGTGATTTTTTTACTTACTGTTAATTCATTCATCTTCTTATTTTTTTATTTTTTATTATTAAAAAAAATTTTTTTTAAGTTTTATTTATTTTTGAGACAGAGGGAGACAGAGCATGAGCAGGGGAGGGGCAGAGAGAGAGGGAGACACAGAATCCGAAGCAGGCTCCAGGCTCTGAGCTGTCAGCAAGCACAGAGCCTGATGCGGGGCTCGAACTCACAAACTGTGAGATCATGAGCTGAGCCGAAACGCTTAACTGACTGAGCCACCCAGGCACCCCCATTCATCTTCTTTCTAACCTTAAATGGAGAGCCCAGGTGGGAAGTGTGAACGTAATGGGAAGCTAAGACTAGCTGAAGACCGTGTGGTACTGCTTCAGGCTAATACCATGCCTGTCTTCCCCATTCCCATCTCCTGCCGGGTTGCCTGGAAGACTGGGAAACTTAGTTTGGCATAATGATTAATTAAGTATATGGACCTTTAAGACAACCACGCTCAAATATAAATCCCTGTATTGCCTTTTATTATCATCTGGATAAGTTACATAATATTTTGAGCCCCTGTTTCCTCACCTTAATGAAATGAGGCTCATGCTGAATATACAGTAGCTGATTCATAAGTAAAATGGTAGCTATGATTATTTGAATTTTTTCTACATCTTTGTAGCCCTTGACAGCTTTCAGTTGAGCACAATCGGTAGTTGGGAACAAGTGATTTGGAAGCTTGGCTTCTCCTAAGGCTCTAGCAGATAAAATTAGTTTCTCCCATTTCTTTGACCAGAGATGGACCATCTTCTTTCAGCTGGCATGTATCTTCAGGGGAGCATTGGTGGAAGGAGTCATTTACTGGCCAGCACCATTAGTCAGCAGTTTCTAATCATTCCCAGGTTACTTCACTGCTTGGAACCAAAAATGACCCTCCTAATCACTTAGTAGGCTCCAGAAATTAGATTTAACTAATTTCAACATGTATCCATGGGGAGGTGTAGAGAGGAGAATGGCAGAAAGTGTATATATATGATTTAAATAATTGTAGGAGTATAATTGGTAGTTGCTTTTTCTTTTTTTCTTTTTTTTTTTAATTAAAGTTTATTTATTTATTTTGAGAGAGAAAGAGCACAAGCAGGTGAGGGGCAGAGAGGAGAGACAGAATCCCAAACAGGCTCCATCAGCACAGGGCCTGATGAGGAGGCTCAAACTTATGGACTGTAAGATCATGATCTGAGCTAAAAATCAAGACACTTGCCGACTGAGCCACCCATGAACACCATTTTAGAGTTGCTTTTACAAAAACTTTTTTCTTGGGGCGCCTGGATGGCTTAGTGAGTTAAGGGTCCGATTCAGCTGAGGTCATGATCTCACAGTTCATGGGTTCAAGCCCTGCGTTGGGCTCTGCTGACAGGTCAGAGCCTGGAGCCTGCTTCAGATTCTGTGTCTCCCTCTCTCTCTCTGCCCCTCCCCTGCTCGCACTCTGTCTCTGTCTCTCAACAATAAATAAAAGTTAAAAAAAATTTTTTTCTTGTCATTTATTTTGTAAATATGTGTCTCTTTGCCACTCCTTGTTATTAGATGGGTGCTTGGACCATAGCTGAGGACCATTAATTACCATTACAATCAATTGACGGCTAAAATACAGATTCCTGGGCTTCATTCAAGTTCAACTTAATCAGAATCCTTGGATTTGTTGGAGGGGAGAAGCTGGGAATCTTTATTTTCATAAGTTCCTTGGATGATTCTAATGCCAGCCACATTTGGGAACCCCACTTGGATTAGAGAATATTTAAAGAACTATCTAGCTCTTAGAGTATGTGGGTTGTTTTTTTTTTTATATTTATTCATTTTTTTGAGAAAGAGCGTGAGTGGGGGAGGGGCACAGAGAGAAGGGGAGACACAGAATCTGAAGCAGGTTCCAGGCTCTGAGCTGTCAGAACAGAGCCTGACTTGGCTCAAACTCATGAACTGTGAGATCATGACCTGAGCTGAAGTTGGACACTTAACCAGCTAAGCCACCCAGGTGCCCCTAGAGTCTGTGACTTTAATGAAGATTAATGATATAGCACCTTATATTTTTCAAAGCTCTACTGCATAGTATTTGATGCAAGTAATGATTCTGTTAGTTTGTGTTTGTTAGTCTTCATTGTCCTCATTCTTGATGTCTTATCTTCATAGTTCAGTATATCTCACTTTTACTTAGTTTTTTTTTTTTCTGAAAACTGTAAGTTAGTGGGTCTAAGGGTATAACTACTTCAAGAAACCTAAAATAAACTTGCTATGGAACATTTTAAATAAATACTTTAGACTTTTCAAATAGATCCAAACATATGCTCTTACCTGCCTTTGGGAAGGAGCTGGTTTGGCCACTGTCAGCTGTCACACTTTAACTGAGCACAGGAGCTCCACTGTGGGCAATTTACAAGTACCATAGATTTACATTTTGTTCTCCTTACTGGCCATACTCACTCTAGTTGCCTCAGTTTTAATTAACTTTATTGGCTTTAAAAACAAAATGTATGGGGCTTTTATCAAAACTCTTAAAGTCTTATTCAAAAACATTTTTTTAATGTTTATTTTGAGAGAGAGAGAGCACAAGCAGGGAAGGGGCAGGGAGAGGGGGAGAGAGGGAGATTCCCAAGCAGGTTCCACACTGTCACTGCAGAGTACGACTAGGGGCTCAACCTCACGACCCATGAGATCATGACCTGAACCAAAATTAAGAGTTGGATGCTTAACTGACTGAGCCATCTAGGTGCCCCATTAGTTGAAATTTTTATATAGCTGCCATTGTTAGTACTCCAGGTACTCATACTTCCTACTAGGCCTCTGAGTGCCTGCCTAGCTTTTGAGGATGGGGTACAGGACAATGTGGAGGGACATACACTAAGGCTACTTGAAATGGTGTGCATGTTTATTTAAATTAACAGTGGTCTGCTTGCCTTTACTAGTGTGAAATGTATATGAGATGGAATTTTTGTTAGGAAGATAACAAAACCTGTTGTTGAAAACAGGTTGAAATGCAGATAGATCAGATTGATTTATTTTCTTTTCTGGTGGATGTTCCTGCTTGCATGTACATTTCAGTCAGTCAAACAAATTAGACCAGTGTGAAGGGAAATGTGATAATTTTATCTTTCTCAACCACTCTCTTCTGATAATAGCTAGAGGTATGTCTTTTCATACTCATACAATATATGTAAACATATATGGGTTTCCCTGCCCTTTAAGTAATCTTATTCTTTGTATTATTCTGAAAAATATTTTCCCACAATTGATAAATCATGGACATCCTTCCCTTTAGGTCGTTATGAATAATATAGTAGTGTCTTAATGTGACATATACAGATATTTTAGGCTTTATTTAAGCATTCCATATTGCTGGACATTCCAGCTATTTCCTGTGTGTATGTGTGTATTTATCATTACAAGCAATGCTGTCATAAATCTTCTTCACATACCCTTACAGACTGGTGCATTTATTACTATGCTTATCAAAGGATGTGCAGCCTTTGTTGGTTCTAAAGATGGCTTTTTGTTTATAGGTCAATGTGAGAAATGGAATGAGCTTGCATGATTGCCTTATGAAAGCACTCAAGGTGAGGGGCCTGCAGCCGGAGTGCTGTGCAGTGTTCAGACTTCTCCATGAACATAAAGGGTAAGAACTCAAAAGTCAGTCAGATCCTCTTTCATACTAGTAAGGAGCTGCTGGCTTCAAATAATAAGTTTGTATTTTTAAAAAAGTGTGCTAGCTTGTCATAGAATATTATGTATTTATATACCCTTGTTCATAGACAACTGAGAAAAATAAAATATTAAAACTTGAAATTATTGCTGAAACATTGCACTGAAAAAAGAATACATATTAGGTGTTGATAGTATTCCATAGATGGAAATAGTAGTGTAAGGTAATATGTTTCTTGAAAGCAAAAATTTTTGTGTTTCCTGGAATGCAGTAGACAGAATAGATACTCAGAAAGTGTTTGCATTATTATGTATAGTTAAAGAATCCTATCCTCAAGAGATTAACTCTCTTGTAATTCACTCCATCATTCTTTTTTTTTTTTAAAGTTTGTGTTTAAGTAAGCTCTACACCCAGCATGAGGCTCCAACTCACTACCCCAAGATCAAGAGTTGCATGCTTTTCTGACTGAGTCAGCCAGGTGCCCCTCATTCATTCATTTTTATAACAGTTAATGTTTACTCAATCTGTATAATTTGTAATTTCTGCTTCAGGAAAGATCCATAGTTCATCTTCTTTCTAATGCTGGTGGCTTGATAGAAGCATCCCATCAAAGGCTAGGAGTAAACCCTATAGCTTCCATAATTATCCATTGTTATCCCCCAAATTGGGGGAAATAATCTTTACTTTCTTCTTGAAAAATGCTAGTTCTGTTATTGATCTTCAGCTCACCATCTTTTCTGTCTCAAGGAGTTTCCCAGTTTGAGAGAATAGCCTAGGAAATGAGTTAACTCAAAAGGGCAAGCAAAAATTCCACTCTGCTGTTCCCCTCAGTGTAGGAGGTAGTTTGTTGAAGTGCAGATATTTGAAGCATATGTCAGTTTTATCTGGGTATAGCCCCAGGTTGGTCCAGAGCCAATCTGTAGTGCTCCTTAAAGACTAGAAGGATTCTGAGACGTTGAGTGGCTTGTCCAGTCTTGTCCAAGGCTACGTTGGTTTAGAGCTACCCTAGCTTCTCTACTGGACGGATAGCACCTGAAGACTAAGGACACAGGGCTGCCCCTGTCTCTCTCCATTAGGATGAAGTAGGACTTTGGAGTCCTTGTATAGGGAGTTATATTAAGGAAAGGATTATTTACTATTGGATAACCAGAAAAATGGCTGGAATCAGCTTCTGGTAGGCAAAGGGAGAAGTTTGAATTATGCTGTATATGTGTTCTCTCCCTACATGAGAATATTCTTTTTTTAAGAAGTGGGCCTGATGGACTTGATGGACTACACAAGACATGAGAAAGGAGCTGCCTTTTTTTTTTTTTTTTTGAAACTTTTTACTTTAGTGTATCTATTTTTCTGTGTTGTTTGTTCTAGGCCCAGAAAGAATGGTGTCAGTGTAAATGTTGAGACAGTTAAGTCCCCTGTCACCTTATAGACCTTGCAAACAACTCTATAGATGTGAGCCTATTATTAATTTCATTTGTGATTCCTTTGTATTTATGTATCTGCTAGACGAAGTAGGCTATTGAAGATTAAATTTTGCTATTACAGCAATATTTATACCCCACTTTAGTATTTCAGGATTCTTACAGGATTTTAAGGTCACAGAGTCCAATTTATTGCATATTTACTTTATCATGAGATTGTTATAGTTCATTATTTTATTTTATTTTTAATTAATTTAAATTTTTTAATTTACATCCAAATTAGTTAGCATATAGTTAGCATATGATTTCAGGAGTAGATTCCCTAATGCCCCTTACCCATTTAGCCCATACCCCCTCCCACAACCCCTCTAGTAACCCTCTGTTCTCCTTATTTAAGAGTCTCTTATGTTTTTGTCCCCCTCCCTGTTTTTATATTATTTTTGTTTCCCTTCCCTTATGTTCATCTGTTTTGTCTCTTACAGTCCTCATATGAGTGAAATCATGATATCTGTCTTTCTCTGACTAATTTCACTTAGCATAATATCTTCCAGTTCCATCCACGTAGTTGCAAATGGCAAGATTTCATTCGTTTTGATTGCCAAGTAATACTCCATTGTATGTATATACCACATCTTCATTCATCCATCGATGGACATTTGGGCTCTTTCCATACTTTGGCTATTGTTGATAGTGCTGCTGTAAACATGGGGATGCATGCGTCCCTTCGAAACAGCATCCCTGTATCCCTTGATAAATACCTAGTAGTGCAATTGCTGGGTTGTAGGGTAGTTCTATTTTTAGTTTTTT
The DNA here is from genome assembly GCF_016509475.1 of Prionailurus bengalensis. Taxonomy (NCBI): domain Eukaryota; kingdom Metazoa; phylum Chordata; class Mammalia; order Carnivora; family Felidae; genus Prionailurus; species Prionailurus bengalensis. The sequence goes on along the minus strand of NC_057348.1, from coordinate 53,809,020 downwards.
GAGGAGGCTTCATACCGTTTTCCAGAGTGGCTGCACCAGCTTGCATTCCCATATAGTTCATTGTTTTAAAATAAACTTTATTCTGGGGCACCTGGATGGCTCAGTTGGTTAAGTGTCTGCCTCTTTATTTGGCTTGGGTCGTGATCTCACCATTCGTGGAATTGAGTGAGCCCCATCAAGTCCTGTGTCTGTGCTGACAGCATGGAGCCTGTTTGGGATTCTCTCTCTGTCCCTCCCCTGTGTGTGCTCTCTCACTCAAAATAAAAAATAGACGATAAAAAAAAAAAACAAAAAACCTTTATTCTAAGAGTATAAGTTTTGGAGTCCAGCTGAGCTGGATTCCAACATAGGCTCTTATATTTGGTGTGTGGCCTTCAACAAGTTACTTTCTTGGGGCCCTATTTCTCTCATGTTTAAGATAGGGATAAAATGCTTACTTCATAGCTTTGTTGTATGAGTTAAATAAGTTAGTATTGTCTGAGATTAAGTTTTATATTTATATAGTATGAGATAAGTGGTAGCTGTTATTATTTGGTGTTGAACTCTTACCTTGTTTAAATATTTGCCTTTTTATATATGTTTTTAAAAATTGCCTTTAGTAAAAAAGCGCGTTTAGATTGGAATACTGATGCCACCTCGTTGATTGGAGAAGAACTTCAAGTAGATTTCCTGGATCACGTTCCCTCACAACACACAACTTTGTAAGTTGTGGAGCTCTTCTCTTTTTGTGGTGTGTTGGGTGTTTTAGCTGGTGTAATTGGACTTTCTCAGAGGTAATAAGCAAAAGCATATGCATTGTTGGATTATCTGAAGCTGTCGTTTTGTGATGTTTACAGTAAGGCAATTTAAGTTTAATTAGTCACATATATACTTTAATTTCTAGGAGTGAATTTTACAAATGTTGGAAGTATGATTCTTTTTTATAAGGGTCTCTTTTGGATGTATGGGATCTGTTGGGGGCCAAAAAAGAAATTATTTTGTCTTTTGTCATTCTTCATTTATTTATACCTCTTCCAGGCTCGGAAGACCTTCCTGAAGCTTGCCTTCTGTGACATCTGTCAGAAGTTCCTGCTAAATGGATTTCGATGTCAGACTTGTGGCTACAAATTTCATGAGCACTGTAGCACCAAAGTACCTACTATGTGTGTGGACTGGAGTAATATCAGACAACTCTTGTAAGGCACCATTCTTTTCTCAAAGAATATAAGCAGGTGGGGAGGTAAAAACTCTCTTGAAGGTATTATTGTATATTTGACCAACAAGTCTGGGTTTTAGACTTACTAAGTAAATTGTCATGATCTGGATATCATCTACTTTAGCAGCATGACAGTTGTGAAACCAGGGAGTTTGAGTGTGGCATACCTCTAAAGCAAGCAGATGGGATTGCTGTTTGTCAAATGGAGATTGGCATACTGTGACTCAGGCAAAGAGCAAAAGGATAAGAAAACCAAAAGACTTGGCTTTTGTCTCTTAACAGTATAATCTTTTAGGTTATTGGCAGGCACAACTCTTTATTTTGTTAAATGATGTTAAACATTTGTTATTGAGAAGGAGCAGAAAGCATAGTTGGTGCTATTATCTTCACCTCAAACTGGAGACGTCAGTTTTAAAATGATATAAATGTAGGGGAGTCTGGGTGGCTCAGTCGGTTGAGTGTCCGACTCTTGATTTCAGCTCAGGTTATGATCTCATAGTTTATGAGTTCAAGCCCCACATCAGTCATATGCTGACAATGTGGAGCCTGCTTGGGATGTTCTCTCACCCCCTCTTTCTCTGACTCTCCTCTGCTTGTGCTCTCCCTCTCTCTCAAATAAATAAACCTAAAAATAAAATGAAATGAAATAAAATGATGTAAATGTAAAACCTCAAAAGGTACTTGAATCCCTCAGGAGACAAACCAGTTCCCAAAATATATTTTCATACAAAGTGTATTTTAGTAAGGTTTAAATTGAAAATATATGAAAAGTCAAAGTTTTATCTCTTTTTGAGAGTACTAGAAAAACAAAGGGAATGTTATTAAACCCTGACGGGAACACCTTTTTTAAAAGCTTTTGTAGTAGTCACATGTGTTTGCTTGCGTAGCCTAACTGGCACAAGCTTGGAGTTTAGTAGAAGTGGGTGAGAATCTCAGTGTTTCCATTAACTAACTAACCACCTCTGAGCCTCAGTTCACTCATATGAGGAAAGGGGATTGCCTTCCTTGCAGGGTTCTCGTGAGGATTAGCTGAGGTAGCTAGCACGTGAAGTTGCCGAGCACAAGTGCTCATCTTGTGGAAAGAAGATGCCCAATTAATGTTGTCATCTCTTTTCCTCTTATTTATGACATTTGGTGCTGAATGACATTTATTTTTCATATTCAGTCTTTTCATTTATGTGTTTTCAAGACAGAATGTTTCCAGAAAAGCTCTTTGTGATTTAGGTTATACTGTGCCCTACTTTAGAATTAAAAAAAAACAACAACATTATTTTGATATAGTGGGATATTGGACCAGTACTTTTTAGAAATGCACAGGAGTGCCTGGGTGGCTCCGTGGTTGAGGATCTGACTTTTGATTCCACTCAGGTCATGATCTCCCAGTCATAAGATCAAGCCCCATGTCAGACTCTATGCTGACAGCATGGAGCCTGCTTGGGATTCTCTTGTCCTCTCTCTGCTCTTCTACTACTTGTGCTCGCTCTTTCTCTCTCCCCCCTCATTAAAAAAAAAAAGTTCAGAAATGTACACTAGAAGCTATTATGTTCATTGGCAGGTCAATATTGTTCATATTCTGTACTCATTCAAGCCCAGTCATTTGGATTGGTGGTCCCTCTACTCTAAAATGGTTGATGAAGGGGCACCTGGGTGGCGCAGTCGGTTAAGCGTCCGACTTCAGCCAGGTCACGATCTCATGGTCCGTGAGTTCGAGCCCTGTGTTGGGCTCTGGGCTGATGGCTCAGAGCCTGGAGCCTGTTTCCGATTCTGTGTCTCCCTCTCTCTCTGCCCCTCCCCCGTTCATGCTCTGTCTCTCTCTGTCCCAAAAATAAATAAACGTTGAAAAAAATAAATAAATAAAATGGTTGATGAAAATGTGACTAGAAAATGTGGTTTAAAAAAATTTTTTTTACATTTATTTATTTTTGAGAGACCGAGACAGAGCACAAGTGGGGGAGGGGCAGAGAGAGAAGGAGATACAGAATCCCAAGCAGGCTCCAGACTCTGAGCCGCCAGCATGGAGCCCTACATGGGGCTCGAACTCACAAACTGTGAGGTCATGACCTGAGCTGAAGTCGGACACTTAACCAACTGAGCCACCCAGGTGCCCCTGAAAATGTTTGAGTAGTCTGTTTGCAAGAGTTGCAAGACAAGGTAATTTGACTGTAAAATTACTGCCATTATAAAAAACCATAAACTCAGTCTTCCTCTGATTTCACTTAGATTGTTCCCAAATTCTCCTATTGGTGATAGTGGGGTCCCAGCACTGCCTTCTTTGACAATGCGTCGGATGCGAGAGTCTGTTTCCCGGATGCCTGTTAGGTAATTTTTTTTACTTACAGCTTTTCTTTGGAAAATTACATTGGGGCGGGTGGGACTGAAAGCCTGAATATAAAAGACCAGAGTTCCTTTGCATTCCCTTCTCTCCCTGTGTAAATGCTTTACTATTTCTGTGGAACTTAATACTAGTATTAGAGCAAAATGTAGTCTTGTAGTTCTTATATTCTGAAAAGTCACACACACAGACTGCAATTTTCTTCTGCTATCATAGCATATCCCTTAATGTCTCATCACATTTTAAAGACCTTCAGATTTTGCTTTCCTCAGTATGTAGTAAGTTGTGCCTCAAGGAAAGAGTCCCATAACTATATACGGTGATCCGATAAAAATAAAACTCCTAACTTTGAAATGCTATTTATCGCCTTGCATTGCTGAAACCATGGTATTTAATAGACTGTGATCTTTAAAAAGAGTCCAGTTAGATTTTTAATATAAATATCCTTTCTAATGTGCTTGTGAGTTTGCGTGTAACTTGTCTTTTTTCTGTTCTCCTGCTTGGAAGTTAGAGCTTTGTTGAGTTCACATGTCTTGTTCAGTGTTACCCATGAATTTGGAACCTAAAATAAAATCTACATCTTTTTCAAAATATCTGACTTTAATGTATATACAATTGAATAACATTTAGTGATCTTTTTAAAACTACCATGGAAATTGTTAAAGGCAGCATATCTCAGAACAAGGAATTTGTATTGAAATAATATCTGGATATACATTTGTGTATGGCTTATTTTTCTTGAAATTTCATCAGAAATTGTACTTGCTTCTGAAGATTTCATTACTAGAAGACAAGCTTTTGAAGGCATAAATACTGAATTCCTGAGAAGGCAATTTTTCAAGGCAGTAGAACAGTTTCTCATAGAAAAACTAGCCTTCTGTTCCTTGAATTCATGCATGGTGTTACTTGCATCTGAACAAAACTCCAAATAATTTGTAGAGCAAATAATGAAAATGTTATACTTGCTGCGTGTTCCCATTGTGGTTGATAGGGGAGTGGGCTTGACTGGAAGAGGCCAGTGATTAATTTCACAGTTGTGTTTTGGCATCCTGAAAACTGAATTCACATTAACTGACTTTTAGAGCTGGTTAAGTGGGGAGAGGGTGCATAATAGCTAAAATGCTGGCCTTTTTGCGGACATGCTCAATAGTCTAACCGTCTTAAATTTAAGACTTCTCCTTTAAGCTCTCTCAGTCAGTCTCTAAACTGGGCAAATTCCAACTAGGTTGGTAGTTGGTGGCATGGTTGGCAAATGTTAGTCTGTTCTTTCCTAGAGATGGTCTAAAAATTTGGGAGTATTCTGTAGAGGGGATCTATTGAAAAGAAGACAACTTAAAATGTATTGTTTTCATATGAGTTCCAAGCATGTGTATTATTTCCTTTTCAAAACTTTGCATGCAGAAGCACCTAGACAGAAGAAAAATTGTAAGTGGAGCCTCTTAAAAGAGAGAAACATTTTGTCCAGGGTTTTAGTACAAGTAGGATTTGCCCCAGAGCATCTTACGAAGTAACTAGTTGAAAGATTTACAGTGGGGAAGCCTGCGTGTCATTCATGGAGTTTTCTTTCTCTTCCTCGCCTAGTTCCCAGCACAGATACTCCACACCCCACGCCTTCACGTTCAACTCTTCCAGCCCTTCCTCTGAAGGTTCCCTCTCCCAGAGGCAGAGGTCAACATCCACACCTAATGTCCACATGGTCAGCACCACCCTGCCTGTGGACAGCAGGATGATTGAGGTAATAGGGCCCCTTGCGGGTGGTGAGGAGTATCAATCTGTTATTGGGGTGGGGTTGACTGTTGTGTTTAGAGAGTTTGGGGTTTCAAACCTGATAAAGAATGTTGCTGTACTTTCTCAGGACCTTGGAATTTTTGAATTTATTGTTTAAAGCGCTGTATCTTTAGACTGGCTGAATAATCCAATTGGTATATCATTCAAGTGGAGAACTAAAATCTCCTAAAGAAATGGTAACATTTGAACTCCTTTCCATTTTAGCTTTGTTTTTTTTTTTGGTTTTTTTTTTTTTTCAACTTCAACGTTTATTTATTTTTGGGACAGAGAGAGACAGAGCATGAACGGGGGAGGGGCAGAGAGAGAGGGAGACACAGAATCGGAAGCAGGCTCCAGGCTCTGAGCCATCAGCCCAGAGCCTGACGCAGGGCTCGAACTCACGGACCGCAAGATCGTGACCTGGCTGAAGTCGGACGCTTAACCGACTGCGCCCCCCAGGCGCCCCTCCATTTTAGCTTTGAATAAGATGTCAGTGAACTAGTGAATGAGCTAATATAAAGAGTAGTTTCATTTTTGTGTGGAAAAGAGAATAATAGTGATGGAGAACTACAAACTCTCTGAGAGACTTTTAAGTGATTTTATTTAGAAATAAAAGGGTGGAGTCATTGGATTTACCAAGCAGGTTATTTAGGGAGATGTAAAAGTACCCAAAGCCTAGTGTTTTCAAACTGCTTTTTCTTTTCTTGGCTTTTTGGTATGTTCTATTTATTTGCTTTGCTTTCTAATTCGTCTTTAATAACAACTGAATACACTTAAAATACTTCCTTTGTTCTTTATTCTTCTTTATTTCTCATTGCTTTGGACTAGAATAACAGCCTGAATGCTTCTCCCAGGGCGTGGTCCAGACGATTTTGTTTGAGGGGAAGAGTAGGTATTCTTCTTCATGCCTTTGCTTTCTTGTAAATTAACAGGATTGCTAAGACTGTCAGACAGTAGCCTATCAGAAATGAAAGAATCACTAAGTTAAATTTTATATTTCTTGCCAGACTTGATTTCCTGCTTTATTTTTTGACAATAGAGTATAGAGGAGTTAAAAAAAAAAAAAAATACTGTGTGTGGGATTGCTGACAGGTGAAATAAGTTTCTCAAGCGAGATTTTGAGGCCAAAAGTAATAAAGTTAAAAAAAAAAATTTCGACCAAAGCTAATGCTAGATTTATTTAGTTGGTGCTCAGAGCATCACTGTTGTATTTATACCTCGTTTAGAAACCAGATGTGTCGGTTTGGTTGATATGCCCTGAAAATCTTTTGTTAAAAGTTCATCAGAGACAACTGTGTTCTTTCTGCGTTATGAATTGTTCTTGGAAAACCTCAGGGACACCTGCCACTTGAGGTACAACTTTATCTCACTCAAACCTTGAATCACTTTCCATATGCTTGTCCTCCCATCAGAGGTGGCAGGTACTCAACAAAAACGTTGGTTTCTGAATGTGGAGTCTGAACTGGCCATTTGGGGGGCATTTTGAATATCACAAGATTATTGTGAGGAGGTCATGTGCATGCTAGCTATGAATTTTGTTTTCTCTTTTATCATGGTTAGCCCTGATAATAAATAATATCCTAGTGACTTCTGTTACATGATTTGTTTCTCCGTAAATATTGTAATACTTGGGACATTAAAAGTGAAAATTCTTGAATTTTTATTATAAAATAACTGGCACTATGTTAATTCTCTTCATACTTTAGAGGCAGAGCAAGTTTTGATTCCTTTTTATTGCATGATTCAGCTTTTTTAAAGTACACATTCTTTGTTTAAACCATTTGTAGTTCTCTTTAATATTTAGATTCCAAGATATTTGAAAGGTTCCTTCTAGGATAAATCCAACTATACAAATTAGCACACAGTATAATATGAGGTATATAATGGATACAGGAAGAAAATTGCTGACATTAAGGAAAAAAATCCTAGTGCATGGGTATATAATTTTGGTCAGCAAAAATACATTGTGCCATGGTTTGACTAAAAACAAAGAGGTCAGTTGGATAATAAAGCTATAGCCGCTGAATATTCTGTTGAAATTCTCGTTATTTTTGGCCGGTGTTTTGCCAACTGGCAGTTATCCAGTCTACTTAAAAACAGAGATTCCTGGACTTCCAACCTTCCTTCCCAGAAATGCTTAATCAGTCCTAGTTGGGGGGAGGAGACATCTGTATTCTCAAACACCTCTCCAGGTGATTCTGAAGATTGGCCAGGTTTGGGGACCCCAGAACCAGGCTTTATTGCTTGGGTGGGGCGGCCAAAGGTAGGGGGAGGGGCAGCTTGGTTTAGGATACTTTTTATCTTTTTAACATTTTTTAAATGTTTATTTTAATATTTATTTATTTTGAGAGAGAGCATGTGTGAGAGGGGCAGGGGCAGAGAGAGAGAGACACAGAATCTGAAGCGGGCTCCAGGCTCTGAGCTGTCAGCACAGAGCCCGACGCAGGGCTCGAACCCGTGAGCTACAAGATCATGACCAGGGTCAACGTCAGTGCTCAACCGACTGAGCCACCCAGGCACCCCTAGGATACTTCTTGTCTTGTAAAAATGTTATGGAGTGGAAACATTCCATTAATAGTTGTGTGAAAAAGGTATCTTGTCCTTATTGTGGTTACATAAAATAGTAGGTTTCCCAGAAAAATCTCCTTTTTGAGGATATGGAGGCCTAGTGGTTTTATGTAATAATTACATATTCAGAGTGAGAGTTTATAAAATGAATATTTAGGTCTTATGGAAGCCCTTGTGGTTTAAACTGTTCTACCCAGTTTCTAATAAGTTCTAAAGGTAGCTTTTTGACTTCTCACCTGAGTAGAATGTAACTAATTTCAGAGCTTACCTATAAGGTTTCCGGAGCATTTTGTGGTGAATGAGCTCAGGGCTAAGATTCATAGGTGATGGTTTCTCGTTCTATTTCTGCCACCTACTGGCTGTGTGATCCTGGCCAAGTCTCTTTTTTTATTTATAGGTGTTTTCTTGTATGTAAAATGTAGGTTTTGGACTGGGGGATTTATGGTCCTTTCAGCGTTTCATGATTTTAGGCTTGGATTAAGTTCTGTAGTTGTGGTGCTTACCCTTACCAAACCCAACTCTGGTCAGTGTGCCCCGAACTCCTAGAGGAGTATGAGTGAGCTTGCTACCTAATCCCCAAGTTTTGTTTTTGTTTGTTGTTGTTGTTGTTGTTGTTGTTGTTGTTTTGAGCCTCAGTGGAGCAAGATGCTCAGTTACTGGAAAGATCTCAGTTGATAGTAACTTTGCTAGTATTCCTTAATGAGAATCACTTTGCTATATATGTGTGTTGCTTTCTTCTGAGAAAAAGTGATTTCCATTCCAAAAGAATGTGGTATATGAAAAGCTAATACCAGTTCTAATAATTGATGATAATCTTGGAGATAATTGGCCATTGACATTGGTAAATTTAATCACAGGCAAGTTAGAGTATGTAATTAGACCTTTTGTATTTTAGAGGTTTTATAATCTACTTTGTTTCTGCAAATTCTCCTCCCCCCTTTTACTTCCCCCTGAGAGCATCTTTTGTGGGGCAGAAATTGACCAGCTTTCCTTTTCTGTTTCAGGATGCAATTCGAAGCCACAGTGAATCAGGTACTTGTCCAAAGTTATGTAGCAAATAATAATGGACTTTTTCTCTTTATGCTGTGTATCTTCTGTTGGCTTATCCATGTGTGGATTCTGTTTGTCTTGTCTATTAAGCCTCACCTTCAGCCTTGTCCAGCAGCCCTAACAATCTGAGCCCAACGGGCTGGTCACAGCCCAAAACCCCTGTGCCAGCACAGAGAGAGAGGGCACCAGGATCCGGGACCCAGGAGAAAAACAAAATCGTGAGTATGGCTTACAGTACCTCCTGCATCGTATGTTAGGGTTTACTAACAAAAACCTAGTCAGAAGTGAGAATATTTTTAAAATGAGAATACTTTTAATTTGGTGGGGAGAGGGGAACTGTAATAAAACAATTAAGGATGTTATAAATGTCAGTGCCATTTTTGGTATGCTTGCGTTGGAAAATTTGTTGACTTGTAAGGGAGGGCACAACTAAAATGGTATTTTTCTCAAAATATCGAAATTGGAATTACAGTTAATGTCTATCTTTAAAAGATAGGGGAATGGGTCGGTTGGGTTGATCTTTTCTTTGACACCCTCATCAGACAGAGCTTTACCATTCTATGGAGTGTGTTAATGATCACTGCTGGTTTCAGAGGCCTCGTGGACAGAGAGATTCAAGCTATTACTGGGAAATAGAAGCCAGCGAAGTGATGCTTTCCACTCGGATTGGATCAGGCTCATTTGGAACAGTGTATAAGGGCAAGTGGCATGGTAAGTTTGGGACCCTCCCTTTGTTGCAAGGCCTAGGTTGAAGTCAAGTTTCAGTCCAGAGAGGGCCAAGAAGGAGATAAAATTCATTGTGCTGTGTGCATTACAGTGGCACTCCAGGGAACTTGATTACATCTGAAGATTGAACTTAATATCTCAGTGACATTTCATAGCATTCTTTTTCTATTCAGTGATGCTATAATTGGTATGATATGGTTTCCAGGATAATTAGAAATTGGTGAATAAGAGTTGAGCATGATAGTCAAATGTCAGGAACTGATTAAACACATACTACATACTACAGGGGACATGCTTTGAAATTCTTAAATGGGTTAAGAGCCTGCTGCTCTGAGGGGAGCATGGATTCTAGAAATGTAAAGCTGGAAAGAATGTTAGAGATTTGCCCACAGAAAACTGTGAGGTCCCAAGAGGGCAGATAACATGCCCATGGTCAAGCAGCCGAGCCCAGGAAAGCCAGGAGCCTCCTGAAACAGGTTCTTTGCGCTCTGCCTTGGGTTGGTTTTTGGGAATTCCCATCAAAGAGAGAATGCACAGACTTCATTCTTAAATCTGTGTGGAGTGTTAGTGTAGTGTTCTTATTATAATGGAGACTCTTTGTCACTTGGAAGAAATGTACTGTTTTAATATCTGTAGCCACAGCTTGTGTATTTTGGCAACATACTTAACATTTCTCCCTCAGAGTTTTAATGCCTCTGGCTTTGGGATGTCCGCAAGTATAGGGAATACTTTCTTGAGAATGCTACTTCTTTCCAAAAAGGCATCCTTCTAAATTCAAATTTTAATGAAGCAGACAGTAACAACAAAACAAACCCCTAAAATGACTAGGTACTTATGTTTCCAGTTTGGATGGTATCATATTTATTTTTATATATAAAGGGGCAGAGATTGAGAGAAATTAAGACCATCACATGAATGGAGCATTAAAATTCAAGGTGTTGAAAATTGAGATCCCTCCATCTTTTGAGTACCTTATGTTAATTAGTATATGGGTTTGCCATTTGTAACTATAATCATCTGATAAATTTCTCATTGTTTTTTTTTTTTAAGTATATTTATTTTTGAGAGCAAGACAGAGTGCATATTGGGGAGTGGGGAGAAAGGGAGACACAGAATCCAAAGCAGGCTTCAGGCTCCAAGCTGTCAGCAGAGTCCATCGCGGGACTCAAACCCACAGACTAAGATCACGACCTGAGCCAAAGTTGGACGCTTGACCGACTGAGCCACCCAGGCACCCCAATAAATTTCTCATTCTTTAAGGCAACTGGCACAGGACTGAATATTTGATTCCTTTTCCTTTGAAAATTGTATCTAATGTACTACTGGCATGCCTCCTGGGTCCCAGAGAAATTTATGCTGTTGTGGAATATTTCCCAAATAGGTGTCATAAATATCTTGGCGATTCCTTCAGAAAAGAAGAAAACAATTTGAAGTCTTTTATTATTGAAATATAGTTGACATACAATGGTATATTAGTTTCAAGTGTACAACTTACTAATTTGAAAATTCTGTATATGATGCTCACAACACTAAATATAGTTACCATCTGTCACCATACAGTATTATTAGGACATTATTGACTATATTCCCAATGCTGTACTTTTTATCTGAGACTTACTTACAACTGGAAGTTTGTACTTAATCCCATTCACCTATTTTTCCCATGCCCCCACCCTCCTCCCTCTGGCAACCACCAGTTCTCTGTATTTATGAGTCTACTTCTGCTTTTTTTGTTTTTTGTAAACTTTTACTTTTTAGATTCCACACATAAGAGAGATCATATGGTATTTGTCTTTCTCTGACTTGACTTCACTTAGCATCATGCCCTGTAGGTCCTACATCCATGTTGTTGTAAATGGCCAGATCTGAGGTTGTTTTTTTTTTTTTTTTAATGGCTATGTAATGTTCCACTGTGTAAATATACCACATCTTTATTTATCTATTAATGGACACTTAAGCGGCTTCCATTCCTTGGCTGTTGTAAATAATGGCTGCTGTAAACATGGGAGTGCAGGTATCTTTTCAAGTTAGCGTTTTTATCTTCTTTGGGTAAATACCTAGCAGTATAATTACTGGATCTTATGGTAGTTCTATTTTTAATTTTTAGTTTATGTACTTATTTTGAGAGAAAGAGAAAATGTGCATGCAGGTAGGGGAGGGGCAGAGAGAGGGAGAAAGAGAATCCCAAGCAGGGTTCTGCACTCAGTGCAGAGCCTGATGTGTGGCTTGAACTCATGAATGTGAGATCATGACCTCAGCTGAAATCAAGAGTTGGACATTTAACTGACTGAGCCACCCCAGGCGCCCCCTATTTTTAAATTTTTGAGGAACCTTTTTACTGTTTTTCATAGTGGCTGCACAATTTACATTCCTATAAACTGTGCACGAGGGCTCCTTTGATTCCACATCCTCGCCAACACTTGTTATTTGTCTTTTTGATACTAGCCATTCTGACAGGTGTGAGGTGATACCCCGTTTGTGGTTTTGATCTGCATCTCCCTGATAACTAGTGATACTGAGCATCTTTTCATGTACTTGTTAGCCTGTTATATAACTTCTTTGGAGAAAAGTCTATTCAGATCCTCTGTCCATTTAAAAAAAAAATTTAATGTTTATTTTTGAGAGAAAGTGAGAGTGTGAACAGGAGAGGGGCAGAGAGAGAGAGAGAGAGAGAAAATCTGAAGCAGGCACAGAGCCCGACTCGGGACTCGAACCCATGAACCATGAGATCGTGACCTGAGCCGAAGTTGGACGCTTAACCGACTGAGCCACCCAGGCGCCCCTGATCCTCTGTCCGTTTTTAAATCAGATTGCCCTTTTGGTGTTGAGTTGTGTGAGTTCTTCATATATTTTGGATATTAACCCCTTACTGCATTTGTGAATACCTTCTCCCATTCGGTAGGTTTTCTTTTTGTTTTGTTGATAGTTTCCTTTGCTGCACAAAAGCTTTTATTTTGGTGGTATAGTCCTATGGAAGAAGAACAGTTTTGTGGAATACAATGCTTAGTTCTTGTATCTGACACATAGCTGCTGGTAATTGTAGGAGATGGAGCAGTGAATATTGCTTTTAATGCTTCCATTAGCACTAAATCATTTTTATACCACATTTTAAAGCATCAGCTGAAAGCCAATAAATGTAGTTAAGGAGTGCTCAAATTTAAGTTTCCTTTTGTTGAGCACTTTGTGGGGGGTATTCATAATTTTTCAAAGCATTACTTACATTCGGCACAGTACTGCCTATGAGCTTGTGTTTTCTCTAGATTCTGTGAGCTTTTGGACTATGGTAAGGAGATGTTATTTGATACAGTGTTACTTCCATTAGAATGCAGATAACATATCTAATACTTTTAAGGCTCTAGTTTTTTCTAAGATAAATGTTTCAAAAGTCATAGGAGTAAGGAGCAGTGGACTTTTTGTGTCAGCCCCCCAGGAAACAAAGCCATCGTCTGTGAATGAAGAAATAAAATGAGAGGGTCAGGGAAATCATAATTTCTGGATTGTTTGTGCTATACTTTGTGTGTGTGTGTGTGTGTGTGTGTGTGTGTGTGTGTGGTTGTTGCTGGTGTGGCTGCGGCTGCTGCTGCTGCTTTCCTGGTATCTGTTATATAATGTTTAATCAGTTTCTTAGGAATTACAGTGGTGATGATTTTTAAAAGTTTTTATTCTGCCTAGCAGCTGTGAAAGTAGAGGATCTCAGAGCAGCCAAGATGGAGACCTCAGATCCATGAACTAAAGCTCACTTACTTTGTGTTAAGTAAGTGCATCCTTGGGTGCACACACAGAGCGTAAATTTGGGATCTGATTTGCCAGCCTTTGCACATCATAAACAACCCATTGAAGGGGATGCAGACGGCAGGACTGATGGCAGCCGGGATAGTCACTGATGGCATGACGAGAAGACAGCAAACCCTCTCAGGCTTGGGCTGCTTAGTGTGAGGCTACCAGCCTGGTGGAATCCATGTATGGGTGCCCATCCCATCCTAACGCTGAGGATAATGTTGAATCAGAAGAACAGAGTGGTGTTCATTCCATTGTGTTCTAGAAAGCAGGGATGTATATATTAGGTTTTAGACAACCCTAAATAGTTAAAACAAGAAACAGACATTTAAAAAGGTAAAAACATTCCAGATTTACCAACTGATAATAGTTTTCTTCTTCATTGGTAGCTGAACGAGATACCAACACCTTATTAAAAACATGATAACCAACAGGAATGTGTCTTAACTCATTTGTACTACCTTTACCTCTCTCTGACTTTACTATTAAGGGAAAGTAAGAAGTTTTAGTGTCATGAAAAATAAGCATCTGACTCAGGATTTTGGTTCCAGTCATGATCTCACGGTGAGTTTGAACCACACGTTGGGCTCTGTGCTGGCAATGTGGGGTCTACTTGGGATTCTTTCTCTCTCCCTCTCTCTACCCTTCCTGGCTCAAGCTCACACTCTATCTCAAATAAATAAGTAAACTTTGAAAAAGTAAAAAAAAAAAAATACCTACTTGGTGTAGTTGTTTTGGACTACCCTCCATAAAATGTTCCTTGGCTGTTTACCTTCGTCATTTATATTACGTGCTAAAGGAAATAAATACCATTCTTTATATGTGCTAAGATTGCCAGCTATAAGGGTATGTGGATAATTCCAGAAAGGTTAATACTATATATTAAAAAAATTTTTTTTGTGTGATATTTATTTATTTTGAGAGACAGAGAAAGAGCTTGAGCTGGTGGGGGGGGGGAGAGGGGGGCGCAGAGAGAGAGGGAGAGAAAGAATCCCAAGCAGGCTCCACGCTGCCAGCGCAGAGCCCAACACAGGGCTCAACCCCATGAACTGCGAGGTCATGACCTGAGCTGAAATCAGGAGTCAGATGCTTTTAACCCACAGAGTCACCCGGGTGCCCCAGTACATACAATTTTTTATACTCCTCTTGGAAACGTGTTCAAAAGAAGAGATTAGTAATAAGCAGTACTACTAAATGCCTGTTGCATGGAGTGCTGGAGAGGTGGACTTGAATGGTGTACCTGGTCCTGAGACTGCCAGGGCAAGTTGGAGAGCAGCCTTTGTTTTGGGCCCAGACCTAATTGTGCACACCTGGAGGCTTCAGGCTGGGTACTGAGTCTCCGCTTCCCTGCCAGCAGTGGATTCTTGACCTGTGCTGGGAGCAGCTGGGTCATTCAGCAGCTAGTATTCTGTGCCAGAGGCTGTCCCTACTTCCACTCCAGAGCTTGAGACAGCTTGTCAGTTCATAACATGCCTTGCTGACAGTTGCATCTTAGAATTCATTCATTTCTTTATCGGTGTTTCCTGAATATATTCTTCTAATACCAACCATTCTTTTAGCTGCTACAAGTGAAGCAGTGAACAAAACAGATGAAAATTCTTTCTCTTATGGAGTTTCTATTCTGGTGGGGACAATAACCAACCAAAGTATATAGTATGTTATAATTGCTAATGAGGAAAAAGGGAGGAAAGCAGGTAGGGAGTGGCAGTCCCTGTGCACAGGTTTTGGTGGGTTAGTAGGGAAGGACTCTGCTGAAGAAGTAGCATTTGCATGATGCTTGAGAGTGGGCAGATAACCTGGGGAAGCAGCAAGGGGGGCTGTGAATTGGGCCATTCACCTGGCCTGTTTGAGGAACTCAGGGAGGCTGATAGGAGTGCAGTCCAGGGATGGGGAGTGGTAGGGCCCTGTAAAGACTTTAGATATCATTTTTGGGTGAATATAGGGTCTCAGATTGTGCAAGACCTTCAGGAGACTTGGCCAGTCTTATCCTGAAATTCAGAATGCTGGTGAGGGAGCTGGTTACTGGAGAACTTGTTCCAGTTCGAGGCAGTCCTACTAGTAGAAAACAGTTCTTATTAAAGTTGAAATCCATTTTCCTATAATGTTTGCCCATTGCTCCTAGCAGACTGAATCCCTGTCATGGCAACGCTAGGAGTATTTGCGTGAAAGTGAGGGAATGCTGTAGTATATAGTCTCTGGGTTTCAGTAAGAAATTGCATATGTACTCTTGTTATCTTAACTGCTAACCACGAGCTGGAAGGCAGATGGGTCCTTTCAGGCATTGTAGGGTTTTGACTTTGGTTCAGCCCTGTTCAGTCTTCCAACCCATGACTTGCATGAAGGCGCGGGTATAGTGGATGACTTGCATGGAATTGTAGTGCCGATTTGGGTAATAGGATTTGGAAAGAGGAGAGGATTTGAACTGGCTGTGGTGACGGAACAAAGAGACTATGAACTCTGAACAGGGATAATAAGTCTGCTCACTGGGCCAAAAAGTAGAGGCTGGAGGTGGAGGACATTCAGCTGACTGCAAGGTCAGAATGAATCACTCTCAGCGGGCTTTGGCTGCTGGTGAATCTTCCGAGCTCTGAGGTTACGTTATGATCAGGTCCAAAATGGGTGATACGAAAGGTGAGTTCAGTGACAACTGGAACATGCCCCTTGGAGAGCTATAAAAAAGGGAAGGTCTTGTAAAACTAGACTTGTGAACTAGTAAGGTCCCAAGGAGCAAACCGTCCTGAGGGCCCATCCAGCATCTCCCCAAGCCTTCCTCCACCCACCCCGGCCTATCCCTCTCAAGCCTTGTCCAGTGCCTGGGCCAACAGCAATGTCATCTCCTGGCCCCACCACTCAGTTGACTGCCACATCAGATCAGCCCACCTTCCTGGAGTTTCTTGCCTTCACCCCTTCCTTTCTGTCCCCGCTGTCACTGCTGTCCCTGTATTTTGTCTGCAGATACAGGGCTCTTGGGCCAGGACTCCTTCCTCCCTGGCCTCTGTCGTAGACTGCAGGGGCCCAGGTCACACATCAGAGTTCACCAAGCACAGCTCCTGTTTCCTTCTTCCCCCTTACCTTACCTTACCTTTGTTCCTGACCTATGTAGTTTGGAACAGCATGTCCCACTTAGTAAAATCCTTCCCTTGGCATATATCCCATTTGTTTCAGGAAACCTTTCTCCATCCTCTCTGCAAACAGATTTTGTCTTTGTCCCTTACGCCCAGCATTCTTATCTTGGCTCAGACTGCTCCAGAATGAGCAGTTCTGCAGGAGACTCTTATCCTCCTCCTCAGTCATAAGGAGCTTAAATGGAGCTGCATGGTTTACCAGCTCCATCTTCCTGGAGAGAAGGCAGCTGTGACTGCAGAATGCGTCTCCCAAGAGGCAGCCCTGGGTCCTCGGGAAATACATGTGCCAGTGAAGTGGATGAGCCCCTACTGTTAGGTGGGGACTTTAGCTTTGGATGATAAAACCAGAGATGATGACAGGACAACAGTTCGGGACCTGCCATAAGAACCATCTCTTTGGGGCGCCTGGGTGGCTCAGTTGGTTGAGTGTCTGAGTCTTGATTTTGGCTCATGTCTTGATCCCAGGGTTGTGGGATTGAGTCCCCCTCACCCCCACCCCCTTCCCGCTTGCTCGCATGTGTGCCCTCTTTCAAATTAAAAAAAAAAGATAAAATTTTTTTAAAACCCATGTCCTTAACAACTAGTACTCCAGTGAAGTGAGGAATGCTCCCACAGAGGCTGCACAGGGGTGCTGCCAAGGGGGCATGCTTGATAAGTGGAGGAATTCTGTTACCTCTAAGGTGCCATCAACCAACTCCTTTATTTGATCACCAGAAGGCTATGGTTTTGTTTGTTTTTAAGGTGACTTTATTAAAGCACAGGCACAGGACGCGTGGGCAGAAAGAGCTACCCAGAAGGCTATGTTTTGATAAATTCATTTGCCAAGAAAATCTGAGGTCCTAATAGGGCTTCATGTAATTTATTAAAATGACCGTTATAGTGTAGAAACATTTCTGAAAGTGCCTTCTAAATCAGTAGCACATATAAAGTAGAGTTAATCTCTGGATGTTTCTAAAGTTAGGTAAAGAGGCTCATGGTGATTGACAGTCTGTTGTCAGTATGGAAGTTAGAAGGGCAGCCATTGGAGTCAGACTGGCATTCTAATCCTGGCTCCAGCACTTTTGTGTTTTGGTTAAATGACGTTGGAGAGTTGACTACGCTTCTCTGTTCCCTGTAAAATGAGGATAACAGTATTTACATCACAGGGCAACTATGAGGATTAAAGGTGACAATGCCTGTGAAGGCACATGTGGCGCAAGGGCGTAGTAAGCAATCGATATTAATCATTAGGATTGCTTCTTCATGGTATTAAAGGCAAAGAAGCTTAATTTCGATATGTATCTTTGTGTACAAGGGACCATCTCGGGTCTCATTAGAATGTGGCTGCTGAGTTTGGCATCAACTGCTTGCCAAATGGCCTGTTTGCTGGCACCAGCCTTCTGGCCCCAAAACTCCTGTATCTGCCGGCCATTCCAGTTCACCTGCCAGTGTGGCCCTCACAGGCCCAGGTTTTCACCTATTCCCCAGTCACACTGGGGATGCCAGGCTTGATAGGAAGAGTTTAAACCAGACCCATATTCAAGGCGTGTGTGGTGGTATTTAAAGGATAGTAGTATAATATACTTAACTTTTTTCAAGTACTTGAATAATTTGGAAATTTGCCTATTCCACTTGTGTAGGCACATGATATCTGAATAAGTGATTCACTCTTTCTCAGGACTAGGGTATGTGAAAAATAACAAAGTAAGCTCATTCAGCTGATCGTACTGACTATAATTTGCAGGAGATGTTGCAGTGAAAATTCTAAAAGTTGTCGACCCCACGCCAGAGCAGTTCCAGGCCTTCAGGAATGAGGTGGCTGTCCTACGGTGAGTAGAAAGCTAGCCTTTCCGGCCTCTCTGGAGCAGCAGGGGACGGGTGTGGGTGGTGGTGTGTCAACTGCAGATAAGCGGGCCGCATGGCACGGACCTGTCTCTGAGGGCCTATGGCCAGGACTGGTGGTTAGTGAGTGTTCACTGCGGAGTCTTGTGGTGGAAACTCCTTCCTTACAAGTGAAAGGGAATGCATGGGAGGTTTCCTTCCAGCTTACGGGGTTGTCAGACCTTTAGAAGAGCCCTCTTTGATGAGCATACACCCCTCTACTGCTTCAGGTCTCTGGGCACACCACACACAGTAGCCCAGGTTCTTCTCTGGGTTCTGGTTTGAGATAGTGAGAAATAGGTTCTGTTTTCACGTTTATTTCCAAGAACTCTTTATAGCCAATTTGCTTTCTTTTGGACTTCAAAACCTTTGAGTCATTGTTTAGACCTATAGGAATAAGGTGAATAATGATGGATTCCCCAGACGAGGGTTCCTTGTGACCCCCTGTGGGAGGAATCATGTACAATGAGAATGTCCTCTCTCTGAAGGCTAGCACTGAGGGGTCCTTTGTCACAACCCCAACTCAATTATCAGCAGGCTTGTGTGTGCTTTGCCAACCACCCAGATTGTAAGCACGGTAGCATTGAGGACACTCAGGATCCGGTGTCGGTGGGAAAGCAGAGTACATCTCTCTGTTCTGCAGCAACAGAAGATTCAGAGAATTCAGAGACTTTTTTCTCCTCCCTCCTCCAGCAAAACACGGCACGTGAACATCCTGCTCTTCATGGGCTACATGACAAAGGACAACCTGGCAATTGTGACCCAGTGGTGCGAGGGCAGCAGCCTCTACAAACACCTGCATGTCCAGGAGACTAAGTTCCAGATGTTCCAGTTGATTGACATCGCCCGCCAGACTGCTCAGGGAATGGAGTGAGTAGATGGCTTGTCGACTGGAAAGTCGGGGGTCCAGGTATCAACCTGCCCTGAATCGGAACCTGGGTTAGCAAAAAGCCAAGTCTCCTACATGATTTCTGTGATGTTGCACAGCTGAAAGTCAGCCTCTGGTGTGGGCTGAAGGAATGAGAGCTCCAGGTTCTTCGTCTGAGCTGAGGCTGCTCCCCTAGAGGCTCAGATTCAGGTTGAAACCACTTCCCTGAGAATTCACCCAGACCCCCAAGAGCTCAGTAGTGTGGGCTCAGTACCTTCTGCCCAGACAGCTGTGCACTGCCCTCTACAAGTGTGCGGTCTCAGGTGTGGCCCATGCGCAGCGCGCTTGTTGCACACGAGGGTCTGAGCGGATGTTTTTGGATAATTTATTTTCCTTTTAGGGAAGGCTGAAAAGTCCTCCCTTGTGCCTCCATGAAACACTACCTGTTTGAATCTCTGCTTGAACACGTCTCTCTGTCAAAGGGGGTTGTGGCGTGTGGTGTGTGTATGTGTGTGTGTGTGTGTGTGTGTGTCACTTCCTCTAATTTATCCCTTAGTGGGAGAGTGAGAACTCATAGCACTACATGTCTGGAGGCGTAAGCTAAAGCGGCGCTTGCAGGTGCCATGTAAAATCTCATGTTCTGCTTTTTAAAATCCATACGGAATTAAGAAATAGCATTACCTTTTAGAAAAAAATTATAGATATAATCCACAGATTATAAAATTCACCCTTTAAATGTGTACAGCTCAGTGGTTTTTTAGTACATTCAGAGTTGTGTAGACTGAATGTGTAATTTTAGAACAATCGTCAAGATAGAAAATGAGGTCTTTTGTGTCTGACTCGACTTAGCCTACAGTTTTGAGGGGTTCATCCACATTGTATCACTTTATTCTTTCTGTAGCCGAATAAGACTGCGTTTGTACGGGTGGGCCATGTTTCATTTATGCATTCATTAGTTGGTGGACATTCAGGTTGTCAGAATTACTTTTTGAGTAGAACTGATGCTTAAAGAGTCGTCCCATTTGTGCTATGACCTCACCTCCGGGTAACACGCAATGTGGCCTGGCCTGCATCCGCACACCACCAGTTCCTGCATGTAGCCCTCGTTGGGCATCAGGCGGCCAGGTGGCTTCCTTCCTAGCTGTCATGTGAAGATGCTTTCTACCCATTTCTCTTAGATAACTGGTTTTAATAGATTTTTTCCCTTCACAGCTATTTGCATGCAAAGAATATCATCCACAGAGACATGAAATCCAACAGTATCCTTTGATGGTTATTTCATTTCTAAATTTAGAAAAACTGAAACTTTTTAAAGCTTATCTCAGTAAAAGTGATTTTGGAAAGTTTTCCACAGGAGATAGGTGTTTGGGTTATGCTTGCAAGTTTTATTATGCTGTTTGTTACTAAATTTAGCTTGGAGGAACGGGGCTTTTGTCTGTCATGTTCATCTCTAGTGTGTGGACCATGTGTGTCTGGTCAGAAGGGAGCTGAAGGCCAGATGTTGCAAGATTGTCAAAGCGCTCACTAGGTCACTCACTGTTGGAACCAGCCCTTCCTCTTTCTGAGACTTAGTATGTTTTTATAGAAGGGGAATAAAGACTGGAGAGTTTTCATGCTGTGGGGCAGGAAACGTAACCTCTATACATCTGCCTCCCACCTGCAGCCTGTGTCTTGGAGAGGAGTGTGTAGCGTTACAGCCTTGCTCTGCTTCTTGGCCAGTGAGAGGCACTACAGTTGTGTTGAGTTGGATTATGGGACATGGCCTATTTGGGCCACATGTCTGAGGCATGAGATACTTTTTTTTTTAACATTCATTTTTGAGAGACTGAAAGAGAACACAAGCGGGGAAGGGGCAGAGAGAGAGGGAGACCCAGGATCCGAAGCAGGCTCCAGGCTCTGAGCTGTCAGCACAGAGCCTGACATGGGACTCGAGCTCACGAACCGTGAGATCATGACCTGAGCCAAAGTCAGACATTTAACTGACTGAGCCACCCAAGCGTCCCTATGAGATACCTTTTAACGGTGGGTTTTTGGGAGTGATACGTTATGCCATGAAAGCAGACACCACAGATTTGATGGTGGTATGTATTACTGGGCATTGGCAGATCACAAGTCACCTTGTGCCTGACCTCTTTACCCAGAAATGAGGGGAGTTTGGTCCTGATGTGAAGTCACCAAGTGGTACCTATTCTAGTGAGAGATTTCTTTGGATAGCATTCAGTGCTTAATGAATGCTGAATTGTTATTCACACGTTTGTCATTTGAGGGCACACAGCAGGCAGAAACCAATGTAAGCCATCACACTTGGCTTCTGGTAAGAAGCTGCAGATGGCAGCCTGTTCTCTGAGAAATCTTCGGGTTTAAGATTCCCTTGTTATATGGGAAGGTCAGAAGGCCAGGGACCTGGCACCTAGATGTGTAAATGGGGAGAAGCAGCAGGGGGAAATAGCCTGATTTTTGGCTGGAGCCAAATAATCTGCCGCCCTGAGCAACTGCTACATGCCTCATGGAAGAAAGGCAGTTTGGAAGCACTTTTTACAACTGTAGAAATCCAAGCAAATCAGTGCAAAGGAGGCTGGGGCAGTCAGAGGGGAGGGGAGGGGCGGGGCGCAGAGCAGAGAGATGGTCTGCTCTTCAGACCTTTGGGAAGTGGTTTAAAATTAACTTGACCGTTCTTTTGAAACCAGAGTCCTTAACAAGCATTGAGATATATTTCTCCATGAAGGCCTGACGGTGAAAATTGGAGATTTTGGTTTGGCAACAGTAAAGTCGCGCTGGAGTGGTTCTCAGCAGGTCGAACAACCCACTGGCTCTGTCCTGTGGATGGTGAGGAGGCAAGGCTCCCCCTAGCAGAGTGCAGGTGGAAGGGGTACCCCGGAGGTCTGTGTGTAAACTTACATTTCTCGACATTTTCCTGGAAGTCCAGATACCTCAGTGAGGCCTTCAGTGACGTCAGACAGCCTGAGGCAAATTTGGGTTTTCTGGAAGCTAGTGATCAGAACCATACTGAGGCATCGGTGCTGGGTACCAGAGACTAGGCTTCCCGAGCTTGTGTGAGCCCGAGCGGGGAAGAGGTGCAGAACTGAGGAAAGGACTGTCTTATATCCAGGGGAAGGGACAGCCTGGCACCTGGATGTCTGTGGGGCCCACATGGTGATGAATGAATGCATTTTGTCCCTGTAGGCCCCCGAGGTGATCCGAATGCAGGATAATAACCCATTCAGCTTCCAGTCTGATGTCTACTCCTACGGCATTGTGCTCTATGAGCTCATGACAGGGGAGCTTCCTTACTCCCACATCAATAACCGCGACCAGGTACGTGCACTGTTGCTGGCTGCTGCAGATCCAGATTCAGCTGTGGAAGGCCCTGGGCCTCCTGCCAGTGTGAGCAGGAGGTTCAGAAGTTGCTGTCTCTGTTGTGCCTCCACCCAGTCCCTCAACGGTTTCCTTCCTCTTAGATCATCTTCATGGTGGGCCGAGGATATGCCTCCCCAGACCTCAGTAAGCTATATAAGAACTGCCCCAAAGCAATGAAGAGGCTTGTAGCTGACTGTGTGAAGAAGGTTAAGGAAGAGAGGCCTCTTTTTCCCCAGGTAAGACTCAGCTCAAGGGGTGGGAACGGATCCCAGCAGAAATTCCTAATGACAGAAATGAGGAGGGAGGTGTGGGTTTTCTATAGGACAGGGCTCGTGTTCTGCACCAGATGCTGCAGGTGGGGTGGGGACAAGGGCCCGTGTTTGGGCTCCTCACTGAGAGCTGCTGCTGCTGCTTCTGCTGTGACACCAAACCCACCTAATGACACTGCTTCATTTTAGATCCTGTCTTCCATCGAGCTTCTCCAACACTCTCTGCCGAAAATCAACCGGAGTGCTTCTGAGCCATCCCTGCACCGGGCGGCCCACACTGAGGATATCAACGCCTGCACGTTGACCACATCCCCTAGACTGCCTGTCTTCTAGCTGACTTTGCACCTGCACTCAGGCCACCAGGGGAGGAAGGGAAGTCAGCAGGCACCACCTTTCTCCTCCCTTTTGATGGAGGCAGAGAGCTCATTTTCAGAGAAGCTGCTGCTAAGGACCTTCTAGACTACTCACAGGGCCTTAACTTCATGTTGCCTTCTTTTCTACCCTTTCTGGCCCTGGGAGAGGGAAGCCATTTGCAATGCTGGTTTGTCCTGCTCCCTCCCTGCATCTCTCCACCCCCCCCCCCCACCCCCCCGCTCATGAGCCAAGCCTTCTCCAGATGCACCAGTGGCTACAGTTGGCAATACATGATCTGGGGCCCCAGCTATTGGCTAAATGAGTATTTTTAGGGCAAGAAAAAGCACTCAGAGGGGAAATGAAGGTAGCAGACAAACCAGCCCTGATGTGGACATGTGGATTTGGGGCATCAGCTCCTATGTGGAATGCTTGTCACGGAAGGACGGTTCTTCAGAGCTAGTGGTATGGCGCCAAACAGGTAGTTTTGCACATAACGCACCAAACAGCCCAGGACTGTCGAGACGACGGCCGCCTGAAGGAACCTGCGTTGGTACTATGGAACTATGGACCTTGACTTCGGGGGCACTTCCTTTCCTTGGAGGTCTCCAGTGCATTGGGACGTTTTCCGAAGAGGCGTTTGGCCTGCCCCTCCCAGTCTCCGCCCTCTCAGGGAGCAGTCTTCCATCATGCTGAATCTGTCTTCCAGGAGCTGCCCCTATGGGGCGGGGCTGCCGGGCCAGCCTTTCTCTTCAGTCACATCACGTGTATGCAAGGAAGCCAGGAATACAGGTTTTCTTGATGATTTGGGTTTTAATTTTGTTTTTATTGCGCCTGACAAAATACAGTTATCTGATGGTTCAATTATGTTATTTTAATAAAATAAATTAAATGTAGGTTTAATGGCTGTTTCTTCCTTTTAAATACTGAGCTTACAGCTTGAACTCTCCCATTTGTTCATCCCTCCTGGAGCAAGAACTCAAGCAGGAGGAAACAGGCCCAGAGCCTCTGCTGCGAAGGAATCTAATTCAGTCTTTGTGCTATCACCCTTCACTAAAGAGTTAACTATAAAAAATGGAAAAAGCAAGCATTCTAAACTCAGGTAAGAGTAAACCTTTTTCTACCTACACTTTAATGCATTTTATAAAATATTTGGTATCTATACCTATTTATAAAAATAGATTAATTCAGGCCTGGGGTGAATTTGTTCTGATTCACAAAGTTACGTTCCTTCAATTAAAGTCACAACTGATGACAGAGGACTTGTTCTGTTCAGGACCACTGCTGAGTCAGAACCAGAAACTGCTGCATGCCATTTCACTTCTTACTAAAAGTTCAAATCAAAGCCAGGCTTACAGAACACGTGGCTTTGAGCAGGGGCCACACAGAAGAGCATGTGTCTGTGTGTGTGTTGACCCTCAGTAAAACTACCCTTGGGGCATGAGCCCAAAGAGAGCCCCAAGAAAGCCCACCGGTGACAGCCGGGGACGGGTTTCCCTGGAGCACGTGGCCCCAACACCAACCAGAAACGAGGGGCCATACCTCTGACCTACACTGCCTACTTCAAGAGCCCCCTCCTTACAGGGAATTTATTGAACAGGCAACGGGACTCCTGCTCTGATTTGGGACACTGAAGAGCACAAGTTTTAGGCTAAGGTGTGTGGTGCCCACTTGTTGATTTATACAGAGCTTTTCAAGAAACAGTTTTGACTACACACTAAGTACACTAGGGAAATCGACTAGAGAGGAATCGTTTTATAAGGGTGAGGAATACTTGGTTAAGAAAAACGAATCTGCACGGTGACTGTTTCTAGGGAGCTAAAGCTCAAGGATAGGAGCCAGGTTGCTTTTAAAAGCAGTCAATCAAAACTCCCATCTGGCTGGTCAGCTGGTCCCTCTGAGAAGCTTGAGATGCAACTAAAGAGATCAACTATAAAAGTAGCGATTCCATATACTTGTTGGGCTATTTTATATCCTTCACTCCTCCCACGGCTGTAATAATGGAGTGGATGAGACCAAGGTCAGGTGCAGCTCAGGCTGCAGTGAAGGAAGCTCCGCACGCCCTAGCTTGGGAAGGCTTGGCCGGCAGAGCCCAAGGTACAGGGATAACTGGCTACTCCTTAGGGTTCTGACGACTCCACTCCAGACAGGTGCATGAAGAGGTCCCCAAGCTCTGTCATGTCAACGTCTTCAGTATTGGGGACATGCCGGCTTTCTCGGTTCTCAATGAAATCCCAGAGTCGCACTGAATTAAAGAACTGCAAAAAGAGCCAGCAAACATGCCTGGTGGTTATTAGTGGTAACGTGAAGGCCAGATGCTGTTTTTCTTTTGCTCACCCCGTTCCCTGGTACCAAAGCTATTAGGGAAAGCACCAGTACCCGGAAATGCCACCATGTAAGTGTCCTTGACAGAGACATCAAAGTCCTTACCCTCACAGTGCCCTCAGAACTGAGCTGCTTCCGAGGTTTCTCAGGCTCTGCCAGCCGCCCGTCAGGGTAAGCATGGCGGTAAAGGCATTTGCTTCCAAATGGGCAGGTCCCTTTGCCTTGCTCAAAGTATTTACAAGCTTTTTTCCTGAAAAGCAGAAAGAAAAAGTCAACAGGATTGTGGGAGAGCCTGGGCCCCAGAAGAACCAAGGCTTTCCTCTGTCCCTGCCCACAATGCCAGAGCTAGATGAGCCTTACTTCATAGGTGGGGAAACTGAGGCTCCATGAGGTTAGGATGCTGATTTCCAAGTTGGATAGTGTTGCCATTGTGATATGTGGCCTCACACAGAATTGAACTTGCACGGGGGACTTCACTGTTTTGAGCTTGCAGTACTCAGGCATTCGGGGGAGGACAACCTGATGGCTGCTCTGAGCTGGTTGTCAGGGCTCCAAGGTTCTGAAGCTGGGCTACTTGCCTCAGCTCAAAGTCCCAATAGCAGCACCACCCAGGGAAATTTCCCTTCCTCCTAGCCAGCAATGATGTCAATGTGACCCCAGGAGCCTTGACTTAGGAGGCACAGGAAAAGCAGTGAATTTCAGCAGCTGCCCAAAGTTAGAGGTCTCACTCCAATTTTCCTTGGTCCCCACCCTCTAGATCTAAATCAGGGCTTCTTAACTCTGTGTTATGTTAACTCTACGGACCCCTTCTCAGGAAAGTTTTTTAAATGGATAAAATGAAATACACAGGTCTAAAAAACACAGCAAAAAGTTCATCCCCCTTCCCCCCCCATCTTCAAATTCTACCCACAGATCCCTACATTAAGAACACCTGTTCCTCAGGAAAAACACAACCACCAGAAAATTCTTATTTCTTCTTGCTTACAGGAAATTTGGCTTATAATCAAATGATCCCATGGTGAAGAAGGGGTGAAGATGCCCAAAAAGGCAAGAGGGCATCTGGGAGTCCTGAGGAAGGGAAGAGAAAGCAAGATCACCACAGAAAGGGCAGGCTACTGCTACCAGGGGCAGGTGGGGTATGTGACAGTGGCTGATAACAAAGAAGGGAGACTCTTGACACCAGTGTCTGTCTTCTCAGACAAGAGGATGCCAGAGACTGGTGGTGAGGGTCTCTGAGACCTCAGAGCGGCACAGAGAAAGCCCCCTAACAAATGTCCAGTGAAGGACGGCGTGCCGTGCTTGCCTGGGCACCCACTCCTACCAAGTGTGACCCCAGCACGGGCTGGGGAGGGGATCCAAGCAGAGGTACAGAGGTGCGGACACAGACCTGTCACAGCCTCCACCCCTGAGGCTCTGAGATCTTCAAATGACTGCTCAGGCAGTGAGTTCTCACCAATCTGCTGGACACTGGCTTTAATAAACTCAAGTTCAAAAAGTGATTCTCTAGTCCTGCCCCCCAATACTGTGCTTTTTTCTCCCCCAGCCTTACCTGGTCACCAAGGACAGTGCACTCTGACTGCCTCTTTGCTCTCAGCTCTCCCAATTGTTACGCCTCCAATCACTCCATCCTTCCCTGCCCCCACACTACTAAAGCCCCTGGGGGTGCTGTCCTCTGCTACCCGCCACAGTCATTTCTTAATTGGCCTCGCTCCCACCAGGTTCCAGCCTCTTCACATTACCACCAAGGAGCGTGCCCAACAGTGTGTCGCTTGTTCTGCACCCCCCCAACCCCCCGAGATTCCACTCCAGCCTATCTGTCCCTGTAGGTCCTACCACATCCTTCTACACACCTCTCTCAATCCCAGGGCCACTGCTACCCAGACACATTTGTATCATTCTGTACCCCTGTCATTCCACTCTGTCCTCCCCTCTCTACACACACAGATAGCTGTTCATGCTTCATGGCTCAGGGTCCCCATGCTGCTTTCCCTGATGCTCCCAGGTGGATCCAAGTGCTTTCTCTGTTGTGACATGTGGCTTGGTACTCTCATTAAGAATTTGTCACCAAAAAACATGCAATAATATTGCCCTTCTGCAATTTTCAGTGAAATTACTAATCTATGCTTGATGTCCTCCATTGGTGCTTAGCTTGAAGGTGCCTGGCCTGTAGTAGGTGCACATTAAATGTGTGTGGAACACATAAAAACATCACCATCAATAGAAACTAAGGCCAAGACCAACCCAAAGAGCAAGAACATGAGAATTTCCCAACTCCAGCACAGCTGCTTTCTATAGTCCAGCCCCTCCACCTTTGCCACTCCTGCCCTCTGGTGGAGATATAACACATGGTGGGGGGGGCGGGGTGCGCGGAAACTGGTAAACCAGGAAAATGACCAGCTTTTACTAAGTGACAGGCAATCTGAAGGAACCATTAAAAAAGGTGACATACGGCGCTCTTTAGTACAGCCAAGCACACTTCTACCAGACCTGACCCTCCTGCAAATAACTAGCAATACAAATTTTTTTTAAAGACCTGAAGGCAGCAGGAGGATCCTTCAAGAAATTAGGCACCAGGAAGAACAGAATGTCAAGACTCTTTTTTTTTTTTTTTTTTTTTTTTTTTTTTTTTTTTTTTTAGAAAAAACAGCTTTTAGCCTCAAGCATGCCAATGTTGGGTGTCTAAACCTTCAGGGTCAAATCCAGTTTCTTGGGCCTGAAGGACCAACAAAAAGAGAGGAAATCATCCAATGGAAGCAATCCCACACAGAAAAGTACACGAGAAGAAGCATGCCAATACTACACGTTAACTCAGCACAAATGGCTGGCCCACACATCAGTGCAACAGGCTCACAGCAACTTAACCAAGGATTAAAAAACAAACTTGGGGCGCCTGGGTGGCTCAGTCAGTTAAGCGTCCGACTTCGGCTCAGGTCATGATCTCACAGTTTGTGAGTTCGAGCCCCGCGTCGGGCTCTGTGTTGACAGTTCACAGCCTGGAGCCTGTCTCAGACTCTGTGTCTCCCTCTATCTGTCCCTTCTGCTCACGCTGTCTCTCTCTCTCAAAAATAAACAAATATTAAAAGAAAAAATTAAAAACAAAACGAACTGAGATTAGAAATGTTGCTTAAGGGGCACCTGGGTTGGCTCAGTTAAGTGTCTGACTTCGACCCAGGTCATGATGTCACGGTTTGTGAGTTCGAGCCCCATGCTGGACTTTATGCTGACAGCTTGGAGCCTGCTTCGGATTCTGTGTCTCCCTCCCTCCCTCTCCTTCCCCTGCTCGTACTCTGTTCTCTTTCTCAAAAATAAATAAATACTAAAAAAAAAAATTGTAAAGAAATGAACAGACCCCAATGCTTATTAGGGTAATATCAAAAAGTCTATCACATGTAATTAAGAGTCCCAGGAGAAGAAGAAACAGGGCAGGGAAAAAATGTGATGGCCAAAATTTCCCTAAATTTGGTGGATGACGAAACCCTACATATTCAGAGAAAAATACATAGTACAATATGAAGAAAACCATTCCCAGGCAAAAGAGCAAACTGTTGAAAACCAAGATAAAGAGACAATCTTGAAAGCAACCCTAGAGAAATGACATAATGTGAATGACCACTGACTTCTCAGAAACTAGAGGCCAGAATATAATAGAACAATATTTGCAAAGTACAAAAAGAAAATAAACTGTTAACCCAGAACTGTATTAACTGCAAAAGGAGACAAAGATGGAAATAGGACCGATCAGACCAATATTCAGTGAAAATATCCTTAATGAACAGAAATGCAATTTCAGCTGAAAAGAAAACTAAAAATTCATCACCACCACATCAACAAACGTTAAAAGCAGTCCTTGAGGCTGAAGGTAAATTATACCAACTGGAAAGAATCATAAACCAAATCAAAGAGCACTGGAAATAGTAAATTATCTGAGTAAATATAAACTTTTTCTCTTAAAAAAAATGTGAGTTTTCAAATGCAAAAATCATATTACCTTGCTGGGTTCTAACATATGTAAATGTTATATTCATACTTCATACAGTAAAGTTGCAGGATGCAAAATCTATAAAAAGTCATCTGCCTTTCTATATACTAAATGAACTATCAAAGTGAAATTAAGAAAACAACCCCATTTACAACTGCATCAAAAAGAATAAAATACCTAGGACTAAATTTAGCAGAGGAGGTGAAACAGACTTGTACACTTGAAAAACTATTAAGACAATGAAAGAAATCAAAGCCATAAATAAATGGGAAGTATCCCATGCTCATGGATTGGAAAAATGCCATTAAAATGTTTACACTGCCCAAAGCAATTTGCAGATTGAAAACCCCTATCAAAATTACAATGGCACTTTTCACAGAAATAGGACAAACAACCCCAAAATATGTATGGAACCACCAAAGACCCCCAATGGCCAAAGCAATCCTAAGAAAGAACAACATACCTGGAGACATAATATTTCCTGATTTCAAGCTGTACTACAAAGCTATAGTAATCCAAACAGTTTAGTACTAGCATAAAAACAGATACATAGTTCAGTGAAACAGAATAGAAGGCCCAGAAATAAGCCTATGTATATCTAGTCAATTAATTTACGACAAAGGAGCCAGAGATATTCAATGGGGAAAGGACAAGCTCTTCAATAAAACATGCCAGGGAAACTGGACCACTATCTTACACCATACACAACAGCTCAAAACTGACTGAAGACTTGAATGTAAGCCCTGAAACCATAAAAACTCCTAGAAGAAAACATAGGGGTAAGCTCCTTGACATTCACCTTATTTAACAGATGTTCTTTGTGGATTTGCCCACCCAAAACAAAAGCAACAAAAGCAAAAATAAACACGTGGGACTCCATGAAACTAAAAAGCTTCTGCACAGCAAAGGAAACCAAACAAAATGAAAAGGCAACCTACTGAATTGGAGAAAATATTACAAAGAACTCATATAAGAGCAAAAAAACAACCACCACATTCCATTTAAAAATGGGCAGAGGAACCGAATAGATGTTTTCCCCAAAGAAGACGTACAAATGTTCAAGACACATGGAAAGTTGCTCAACATTATTAATCATCAGGGAAATGCAAATCACAACCACAATAAGATATCACCTCATGCCTGTTAGAAGAGAATCTACACTTCCGTGTTTGCTATAACATTATTCACAACAGCCAAGATACAGAAACAACCCAAGTGTCTGTCAACAAATAGATAAAGAAGATGTGGAATATACATAAAATGGAATATTATTCAGCCACAACAAAGAAGGATATCCTGCCATTTGTGACAACACAGATGGAACTTGAGGGCATTATGCTAAGTGAAATCAACCAAAGAAAAACAAATGCTGATATCACTTACATGTGAAATCTAAAACAAACCCAAACAAATGAAAACAGTCAAACTCACAGAGTAAAAAAGTGATTCCCAGGGACTAAAGGTTAGGGTAAATAAGGAAAGGTTGGTAAAACAGTACAAACTTTCAGCTATATGATGAATAAGTATCTTATGTAAAATATGGTGACTATAGTTGATAACACTGTAAAACTGAAATTTGCTAAGAGCAGAACATGGATGTTTTCACCCAAAAATGAAGCAAAAAAAAAGGGGGTGATAGATGTATTATAATTAACTGGATGGGAGTATCCTTTCATGATATGTGTGAACTCACCGTGACACTTTAAATCTTTTAAAATTTTATTTGTTAATTATATCTCAAAACTGAAAATCTAAAAATTACATTATTACTTGTGGGGTTCAAAGGTATGTAAATATAGTGCATTTGCCCGGCAGGCACAGGCATCATGCCTGAACTCAAAGTACTTACCCCATTCCCTGTTTGAAAGCTTCGATCAACTCATTCTTTTTATTCTGATCTTCTACCCAGTACACACTTGGGATTACAAACTCTGATATCACACGGCATTCTGGACAAGACCTGAAATTAGAATCAGATCAGTATGGGCCAGATGAATTACAAACCCTGTGCGCACTGCACCACCAAACCCCTTGCTCAAATGCATGGCCACTCCAGGTGTTTTCCTAACCCAAAATTCCAAAAAGTGCAATCAGAATCATCTAAGAACCTTATTTACTACATTTTTTTCAAGTTTATTTAAATTACAGTTAGTTAACATATAGTATAGTAATAGTTTCAGGTGTAGAACCTTATTTACTGTTAAAAATATATTCTTCTCAACAATAAAAAGACAACCCACTTTGGAATGCCTGGCTGGCTCAGTCAGTAGAGCATGTGACTCTTGATTTTGCAGTTGTTAGTTCAAGCCCCACCTTGAGTGTAGAGATTACTTAAAATAAAATCTTTACAAAAAACACACAAAAAACCCAATTTTAAAATGGGCAAAAGATCTGAGTAGGCATTTCTCCAAAATGGCTGAAAAGCACAGAAAAAGATGCTCAATATCATTAGTTATCAGGGAAATGCAAATCAGAACCATAATACATCACACTTCATACCCACGAGGATGGCTAATATCAGAAACAGAGGGGCACCTGGGGCGCTCAGTCAGTTAAGCTCAGACTCTTGATTTTGGCTCAGGTCATGATCTCATGGTTCATGAGTTCAAGCTCAGCACAGAGCCTGCTTAGGATTCCCGGTCTCCTCTCTGCCCCTTACCTGCTCGTGCTCCCTTTCTCAAAAATAGATACACTTAAGAAAATAAATAAATAAAATCAAGATACAACCAGTAACAAGTGTTGATGAGGTGGGGAGCAAGTGGAGCCCTCATCTGTGGTGTGGCTGCTGTGGAGAGCAGCCCGGCAGTTCCTCAATAAGCTGAACAGTTACCCTATGACCCAGCAATCCCACTTCTGGGTATCTACCCAAAAGAAATTCAAACATACGGCCACACAACAACTTGTGTGTGAATACTCATAGAGGCATTAGTTATTATAACCCAGAGAAAAACCATCCAAACGCCTGTCAACTGATGAACAAACAAAACGTGGACATCCACACAATGCAATGCTATTCGGCCGTGAAGAGGAATGAAGCGCCGGCACATGTGCAAAATGGGCGATCTCTGAAAACCTGCTGAGTGAAAGTGCTGCACAGAGAGGCCGCGTACCGGAGGCTCCATTTACAATCAATGTCCACAATAGGCAAATCCACAGGACAGAAGGAGCAGGGGGAAAATGGGCAGGGAATGCAGGCACAGGTTTCTTTTGGGGATGATGAAAATGTTCGAAAACTATATTGAAGTGATGGTTGTACAACCATGAAAATACTAAAAACCACTGAACCGCACACTTTTATTTCAATAAACCTGTTATTATTGTACCACACCAATGTGTGACTTGAGGCAAGTTACTTGACATCACTATACCCCAGTTTTCTTATCTGTAAAAGAGAATGATCATCACTGGGTCTGAGAGAATTATGACAAACGGTTGTGAAGAGTTTCTAACAGTACACAACACACTTTTCAATATGACTAAGTTCTTCCCCCATCCCTCCGCAAAATTGAAAAATCCTATGTTGTTTTCTGTCAGTTAAATCTCAATAAAGCTGGGGGGAAGAAAAGGATCCTGTGTTGGCTCCATTGAGCACATCCTACGTGTCAGACACTACGTGAAATGTGTTAGATGCATTATTCCATTTAATCCTCCAACAACCTTATTTTACATATGAAAAAAAAGTTTGAGAAGATGAACAGGTAATCAGCCTAAGGGCAAAGAGGAGTCAAATAGGCCAGTGCCATTAACACCTTCTCACACAGCCAATCCTTGCTGAGTGTCCCCAGACACCCTAAAGGCCAGCAGCAGGCGGCAGGAAGTTTTGAGGTTGTGACCAGTGTTTTAAAGGAAAAGGCACTTGGGCTTAAGAAGGATACCTGACATGCCCAGGTCCCTGCAGTCAGGGCTAGGATTCACACTAGTTACCTTCGCAGTGCAAGACAAGGGAGGGATGAAAAGTGGACAGAAGGCCCCAAATCGAACCCCTAGCTGAACTTACTTAATGATTGGGTTCTCAAACTGCTTGGCACACCTCCACTGCCGAATGCAGGACAGGCAGTACGTGTGATTGCAGTTGGAGAGAATCCCGAACCTCCTCTCAGAAGCAGACGCCTTCTCAAGGACCACTTCCATGCAGATACTGCACACTTTGTCCTGACTTGCTTGGAAGGCAAAGGCCTTTTCCATCTCGTGTTCGAATGTCGACATGCAGATCTGAAGTATGGAGAGAGAGGAGGGAAACTTCTTATTAGGTTCTGGGCTACTGGGGAGCAGGCTGTGGCCACACTGCCATAGCCAAGATCAGCAAGGAATGCACACTCTGACAGACACAGGCAGAGCCCAGGCGGCCCCTGCCTTGAGGACACAAAGCTCTCTCAGACAACAAAAAGACTTCAAACCAATGCCTGCCCAGCCCCTTGCTTTCCTAGCATGTTATGGTCACCCCCAGTTTAGAGCTGAGACCATGGAGGTCCCAAAAGATGAGAGGACCAGTGTGGGATCACAGAGTTCACAAAGCCTGGGGCCATGATCTCCTGGCTCTTCTGGGTGCTGTCCTTGCCCACTCTGAACCACACCAATTACCAGAAGTGCTGAATAATCCTTAACTTCAAACATCAGGCCGGCAGTCCACAATCAGAGGTAAGCAGCACTGCTTCTCAAGAGAATAAGTTTATTTAATGAATGTACTCATTCAGTGAGCAGATGCTGAATACCTCCGGTGTGAAGCACTGTGTATCAAGTGTGAGAGCCAATGCAAAGAGTACGAAGACCTAGGCTCTGCCCTTGGGAGCTCGTGGTGGACACAGATGGGAGACTAACCAGTATGTATAGGACAAAGGCCAACTAAGCTGAGTGCAGAGGAAAGCTCTAATTCTGTGCTCACCTGAACATCCCTGCGGAGACAATGGACAGTGGCAGACTCCCCCTCACACACCATGGCCTGCTCGTCCTCACAAGCTCTAACACTACAGCTGTAGGCTCCTCTCTATCTCTCTCACCCCATCTTTATTCCGAGCACAGAGCCTAGCGGAGGCAGCACCTCCATGAACACTGGGGACCTAATGACCTGAAAGGTTCCTTCCAATACTTGGCTTCTTAAATTCTCTAGAACTCAGCCTGGCTGGATCTCAGCCACAAAGATATGTAAACCTAGGGAGGGTGAGGGTGTGTGTGTGTGTGTGCACGAGAGAGAGAGAGAGAGAGAGAGAGAGAGAGAGAGAGAGAGAGAGAGACAGAGACAGAGACACATACATGTCTTCTGATGCCTCTACCCTTTTTCTTTATTCTAAATAATCAAAAATTGTCAAAATGACAACAGGAAAAAGGACTTGAAAATAGAGTATAAATATGCCAGGTACACACTGCAGGTATTATTGGCAGAAAGATGGCTTACAGGAATACCAACAATTTTGTCACTTAGCCCATTTCAAATTTCTTGAAATGAGCTCATGCAAAAGCTTGTGATTTTACCTTCTCATGAGCTTTCCTTTGCTCTGGGTCGAAGGGGTGCAGCACTCGTAACCTACAGATTTCACACACTTCCCCATGCAGGTAGACACAAGCATCCCCAAATCGGCACTCCCCAGCAGCCGCGTAGGGGCACAGCTGCTGCTCACTGCTGTAGGAGCTGCTGGCTTCTAAGTCATCAAGGCCACTCCTGATGGCATCGAGGTAGGAATGCGGCTTCATCTCTGGGCCATTCTGGAGATCGCTGCAGCCTCCTGGATTACTCACCACACTTGGGCAAGTCTTTTCTTCAGCCATGCCAGAGAGATCTTAATACAAAACACACGGTACACACAAAAATGAAAACTGGCCCAAAATTTCTGGTAAGCACTTAGTCAAAACCTAACAAATTAAGTAACTCTGACCTTGGGAATTCTACTCTTTGGATCATACAGAAATAGGCCAAGAGGGAAAAAATAGAAGGAGAAGTATAAAATGTTCTTGATGACATTCCTGCAACCATGATTTTTTAAGAAAGGAAAAAACATTAATTGGCAACACAGGAAAACAGCAAAACAGATCATGATATCTGTATACAGAGGAACACTCAAGTTGCGGTTTAAAGATGACAACTATGGAAATGTCAACCATGGACCCATTAACACTAAAAAACAATCATGAGAATTTTTTTAACACCATAATAGAAGTCAAATGGAATTTAGAATGAAGTCGGTAGAACACAGTGCTTTCCTTTATATTAGGAAAGTTACCTATCATTTTAAAGTGAACGAGAATCAAAATCTAGAGCGAGCCTCTGGGTCCTGAAGCCAGTGTTGACTCCCCTATGGCCCCCTCCTCACACCAGGAGCTGTACCCTCTGCCGCATGAGCTTCTAGCCTTTTTAGAGAGGACACATTCGATTAGTGCGATTACTTGTTTGCTTAGGATGGAGACTACCTAGCTAACGCAACACAATTCCAAGAGCTAGAAATCCCTTCACCTGCTGAGGACCAACCAATAAAAATAACTTGTATGGTTTGTAGCCTACTTCCTCCACAAACCCCAATATGCTATTCTATTACCAAAGCTGTAACCTAACATACCAAACAATGGCTGAGCACAAGAACTAAGACTATGAACTGACCTGGAAGTAAAACAGTGAAACATGCGCTTTATCAAAATATGTAGCTCTGAAAGCCTGGTGCTTCTCAGAACCACCCCATACAGACAGCAGTTAAAAACTGACAAAAGGTCACTCCACATGTCTTGTCAGGCCGAACTTGGCAATCAGCCCAACCCGAGACCCACTGCATCAACTGAACGCTCTGCAGCCAAATGCAGCTGCTCTCAGGACAGTTCTGGGCTCCACCCTTGAACAGCTTGGAGGGGACCAGATTAGGAGCCCTCTGACAAGAGAGGGCCAGAAAGGAGCATGACGAACAACCGAGACTGCTTTTCACTCTGCTCACTCACTTCGGTCTCGAAGTACCAGTGTTCTCTTTTCACGTTTCCCAGGCTCATGTAAGTTAGTTTTCACAATAGATGCAGTGAGGTCAGAAGCAGGGTGAGGACTATGGAAACCCGGGGAGGACACGCCATGGGGCACAGTGCCCACAGCACCGCCAGCTGCAGCAGAAGGTCTCGTGTGATCGTATCTAAACAAAACACACAGCAAACATATGAGGGACACACGACCTGCACGTGGAACATCCTTTCTTCTTTTGTGGAGGTGGAGAGTGAGACAATCATTTCCCATATTTTAAATGATAAAAGGCTTGGGGACCCTGGGTGGCTCAGTCAGTTAAGCATCTGACTCTTGATTTCGGCTCAGGTCATGATCTCACGGTTTATGAGATAGAGCCCTGTGTCGGACTCCATGCTCACAGCACGGAGCCTACTTGGGATTCTCCCTCTCCATTTCTCTCTGCCCCCCCACTGTTCACACTCTCTTTCTCTAAAAAATAAATAAATAAATCTAAAAAAAAAATCCTTAAAGAAAAGTGAGAAAAAGCTTATCAATTAGCTTTGCGCAGTGGCAGTATTGCAGCCAATGAGGTTTATCTGACGTGCAATTATTGCTAATTGAAAAGTTTTCCCAAAAGCTTATCAATTAGTACAAAATGCCTGGCAATTCAGACTGAGCGGTACATTGCTATCTATCACCTACACTTAAGTGGCCTTGTGGGATGTGCGTGGGACAGACAAAATAACCCACACCACACACAGACATCCCCAAAAGTCCAGCCAGACGTTGAACTGAAATCTTCTGAGATCCAAGCCAGTGTTCTTCTGGCAGGCGTCCCCAAAATGTTAATGATGGCCAATGTAACAGCCGGGCGGGCCTTTCCTGGACTGTCTCTCTGGGGCACCTGCCGGTGGGGCAGGGGCAACTTCCACCACCCTCCAGGCGGCACAGGAAAGAACAGATCAGCTCTTCACCATAAAAGCACTTGAACTGAGTTTTGGCATGTTTTTCTGTTTAGAATTCACAAAACTTGCCTACAGATGTCAGTGGAAAAAAGGCAGACTCTATATGCATATATATGTTCACTGCAGGGGTACTCATAGCAAAAAAAACAGGAAACCACTTAAATATCTAAGAGAGGAATAGTGAATCAGATGATGGTATGTTAGCACTATGAAACATAAAATTACATTTAGGAAATAAAGTAGCAGCTTAGGGAAAAACTTGGACATGTTAAGTGGGGAAAAAAGCAAGAGATACACACTGTGAGTGTGATTTTATAACTAGAGACCCATAAGAATAAGGCCTGAAAAGTGATTTTGAAAAATTACAATTATTTTCATGGCAATAAAGTTGAGATTTCAAAATGATTTTGCCATACTTTTTGTTGTCATATTACTTTCAAATTAAATCTTTCCTCTCATCAATACCCACACTCCACGTGAGGAATCTGAATCCCTGACAGTAGTTAACTTGGGAGAAAAGCTGGGAGTAGCTGTGGAGCCCTTGCCTGCAACGAGTCCCATAGGCGCAGTAGCCCTTCTGATAGTACTTGCAGATGGTGGATGGCTTGCTGTTGGCCAAGTCATGTGAGAACAGGCACTGGTTTCCTTCCCGACACACACCATGCATAAAATACCTGAAGAGACAAGCAGAGGCATAAAACTTTTAGAAACTTTCTAAAACTTTACTTTATAAGATCCCCATATTCTTAAGCCTCGCATATAAATGCTTATTATGCATATATTATGTATCAAGGCTCTATTAGGCACTGGAGATGTCCATATTTCCTGGATTCTAGGACAGTGATTTTGGACGCACAACTAATTCAACGAGATTTCTGGAAGAAAAATGATCCCATAAATTTCTGTTTCCAGATAACCTTCTTGATTTGAGGTGTTGCATATGTAAATGTGAGCCTCAAAACTGAGAAAATGCTCTCTGAAAATCTGTTCTCTCTGTTCTCACAGGGTTTAAAGCGTATGGTTGTAATGGAATTGCAAGACCTGAGCCCAAGATCCAGCCCTGCCACCTATGAGCAAGCCACAAAACCAACTTCCCTATGCCTCACTACTTCCATCTAGAAAATGAAAATTACACTTCCTACTTTACTGGGTTGTGGCAAAGATCAAGTAACGGAGTGCAGCACCAAAAGAAATATATAAGATGTTCCACCGAGAGGTCTAATTCTGGTCCTGAAGAAGTAACTGGGAAGCATTCTAATTCTGTCCAGCCAGAGTAGAGACACCTGGCAAATGGTAGAGAGATCCCAAAGGGACATGCCTTGGTAATAAGGGTAAAGAGTCCTAAAGTAAAGAGTAATTTTAAAAAGTTTTTTTTTTTTTAATGTTTATTATTTATTTTTGAGAGAGAGAGAGGAAAGCACAAAATCTGAAGTAGGCTCCAGGCTCTGAGCTGTCAGCACAGAGCCCAACGCAGGGCTCGAACCCATGAACCGTGAGATCATGAGCTGAGTCACCCAGGCGCCCCAAGAGTATTTTAGACCCACCCTAATAAAGCTTAAAAACAAGCTTCAAAAGGATCAAGCTGACAGCAAATAACTGTCAGACAAAACCTACTTTAACAGTCTTTGAAGGAAGACCATAAAACCCAAATGCTCAAAAACACTCACAATGGCATCCAATAAAAAATTACTAGAGATGCCAAAAAGCAGACAAATGTGACCCATAACCAAGGAGAAAAATTAGTCAATAACAGGAATGACAGATGATGGAATCAGTAGACAAGGACTTTAAAAACAAAGATCATAAATATGTTCAATTATGCTGAGTATGAAAGAAATGGAAGATATAAAAAAGAACTAAGTGGAACTTCTGGAAGTGAAAACTACAATATCTGAAATGCAGATTACACTGCAAGAACTTACTGTAAATTAGAGAGTACAAAGGAACATTTCAGAAGACCTGAAGACACAGCAACAGCAACTATTCAAACTGAAACACAGAGAGGAAGAAAGAACAGATTTTTGCTTCTAGCTATGAAAGAGCCTTCCAATTAAAAACAAACAAACAGGGGCGCCTGGGTGGCTCAGTCGGTTGAGCGTCCGACTTCAGCTCGGGTCACTCGCAGTCCGTGGGTTTGTGTCCCGCGTTGGGCTCTGGGCTGATGGCTCAGAGCCTGGAGCCTGCTTCCGATTCTGTGTCTCCCTCTATCTCTGACCCTCCCCCGTTCATGCTCTGTCTCTCTCTGTTGAAAAAACAAACAAACAAACAAACAAACTAGAAAGCAGAACACAATATAGGAAACAACTGCTCTGAGACAGGAACAAAAGGCAACAAAAGGCAACACAAGACTGGTCCTTGAGAGAAGGGAAACGAGGTAAGCCCACATTCAGCCTGGCTTTCTGCTGAGAGGCACACTCTGGGCCTTGGTGCAAGGAGATGAACCCCAAGCAGAGCACAGCAGTCTTGCTGAGCTGAACAGACACAGACTGGAGTTCAAGGAGGCTGAGGGAATCTCTTTAAAGAACTTGTAAATAGTCACATACACATGGTCAATTGACTTTGGTAAACTTGTCTGTGTAACTCAATGGGGGAAAGAATGGTTTTTTCAACAAATAATGCTGGACCCAATATCTACATGGAACAAAATGAAGTTGAAATATTACGTGTCTGCTGATGTGACCCAATATGGATTAAGTACACAGCATAGCCTGTGATACATTCTAGCCAAAAAAATTTAACTTGAATCCAACAAAACTCCAGATCTAACCCCCAGTTTATAGGAAATGCAGGGGACTGAGAACAAGCTAAAAGCCATCACAAGAAAGCAATCAGATAAATATAAAAGAAGAGGCGGTACGTGGGCTAGGTTTCTTTAACAAGTAAGTGTCATGGAAGGAGTAGAGGGAACCTGAGTTTGGAAAAACAGTTTGGTGGTTTTTTTAAAACTTAAATTTACCATATGACTCAGTAATTCTACTCTTGGGTGTTTACACAAGAAAAATAAAAACGTATGTTCACACAAATACTTGTACATGAATGTTCATATAAGCATCATTCATAACAGCCAGAAAGTGTAAACTTTTACAATTCCATCAACTGGTGAATGGATAAGCAAAATGTAATATATCCATACAATGGGAATTATTTGGCAATAAAGGAGTGAAGCACTGATGCATGCTATAACGTGGGTGAACCTCAAACACATTAGGGTAAGTGAAATAACCCGAACACAAACGACCACATGTTGTATGATCCTACTTATATGTAATGTCAAGAAGAGGGGCAGAGGTGCCTGCTGGCTCAGTTGGTAGAGCGTATGACTCTTGATGTTGGGGTCATGAGTTCAAGCCCCATTCTGGGCACAGAGCTGACATTTTAAAAAAAGGTCGGGGGTGCAAATCCATAGGGACAAAAAGTAGGCAAGTGGTTCCTCAGGCTGGGAGAAGGGGTAATGCAGAGTGACTGCAAATGGGCAGGAGGGGTAACTCTGGGGTGATGAAAATTTTCTAAAGTTTAATTGTGGTCTTATAAAACTCTAAATTTACTAAAATCATTGACTTGTATGCTTAAAATGGGTAAATTTTATGGTATGTAAATTATACTTCCATAAAGCTGTTAAGAAAAATTTAAAAAGGAGGGAGCTGTGCTAGGTTAGTAGACATTACATAAGGTACATAAGAACCCAATGCAATGTTTAGTCCAGGATTATATTCCAGTGTGAACAAACCAGATGTAAAAGACATGTTCGGAACAAATGGAGAAATCTGAGTATGGACTAAGATAAAATGAAAACTTACTGACATGGAAAGTTCAAGATTATTAACAAAAAAGCAGATTATAAAACAGCATTTATAGGGGCGAGTGAGTGTCTCAGTAGGGTAAGCATCCGACTTTGGCTCAGGTCATGATCTCGCAGTGTGTGAGATTGAGCCTCGCGTCAGGCTCTGTGCTGAGCATGAAGCCTGCTTGGGATTCTCTTTCCCTCCCTCTCTGCTCCTCCCACCACTCTCAAAACAAATAAATAGATTTTAGAAAACAATCCAGAAAGATATATAATAGCATATTTTGAAATGTTTACTTATTTTTGAGAGGGAGAGAGAGTGTGATCGGGGAAGGGGCAGAGAGAGAGGGAGACACAAAATCCGAAGCAGGTTCCAGGCTCTGAGCTGTTAGCATGGAGCCTGATGTGGGGTTTGAACTCATAAACTGTGAGATCACGACCTGAGCTGAAGTCGGAAGCTCAACCCACTGAGCCACCCAGGTGCTCCAATATATGATAACATATTAAGAGAGGCAATCTTTGTGGGTAAAGTATATTTACTTTCTTCTTTTTCCTGATCTGTATGTTCTAACATTTCT
Source organism: Prionailurus bengalensis (assembly GCF_016509475.1). NCBI lineage: Eukaryota > Metazoa > Chordata > Mammalia > Carnivora > Felidae > Prionailurus > Prionailurus bengalensis. The sequence continues at coordinate 53,767,237 of NC_057348.1, read as the reverse complement.
ACCATGAACATATACTGCTTTTGTAATAATATATGGTTATTTTAGTTTTAAAAACATACACATTGGCAAGAGTATGGTTAAAAAAAATATAAAATGCTCAGTACAGAACCTATCTCACAGTAGGTACCCCCAAAGTCCAACTCTCATTAAAGTCCAGTAAAGAACAATGACAACTAAGCTGACGTTATAAAAGTGACCTGTGCCTTATCACAAAGCATGCAGAGTGCTGAGGAGACACATACCATGGGCTGAGAGAGGGCAACATCCCAGAGGAGGTCAGGTCCAAGCAGAGTCTGCAAAGTGGTAGGGATGCCAGTGGGAGAGAGGAAAGAGTGAACAGCAAGAAAAATGCACAGAAGAGAGGCACTGTAGGGGGTTCAAACAGGCCTGCCGAAAGATGACGCTGGAGCATCATTTAACTGTGCTCCAACTTACCCTATGTCAGCTGAGACACTGATGAGTGCATCTCAAAACAAGAGATAACAAATGGTCAAATCAACTTAGGAAATGGCACAATCTAGTCTTTCTTAGAGATTTACAACAGAGAGTAGCAGAGGAAAGGTTCTGAGAGTTCTGTCATAAAGAAAACTGTTTACAGGCATACTTTGCTTTATAGTGCTTTGCAGATACTGCATTTTACAAATTGAAGGTTTGTGGCAGTCCTGTTTCGAGCAAGTCTGTTGGTGCCATTTTCCAATAGCATTTACTCACATCTGTCTATGTCACATTTTGGTAATTCTTGTAAGACGTTAAACTTTTTCATTATTATTATATGTTATGGTGATCTGTGACCAGTGACCTTTGATGGTGCTATTGTAATTGTTTTGAGGTACCATGAACCATGTCTATATGAGATGGCAAATTTAATCAATTAATGTGTGTGTTCTGACTGCTCCACCAACAGGCCGTTCCCCATCTCTCTCTCCTTCCTTTGGGTGGCTCCCCGTTTCCTGACACACAGTATTGAAATCAAGCCGATTAATAACCCTACAGTGGCCTCTAAGTGTTCAAGTGAAATGAAGAGTCCTAAGTTTCCCACTTTACCCTAAAAGCTAGGAATGATTCAGCTTACTGAGGAAGGGATGTCAAAAACTGAGAAAAACCAAAAGCTAGGCCACTTGCACCAAACATTTAGCCAAGTTGTGAATGCAAAGGAAAAGTTCTTGAAGAAAATTAAAAGTGCTACTCCAGTGAACGCACAAATGATAAGAAAGCCAAACAGCCTGAGCACTGATATGGAGAAAGTTTTAGGATGGAGAGATAACACCAGCCAAAGCCTAATTGACAACAAGGCCCTAACTCTCTTCAATTCTGTGAAGGCTGAGAGAGGAGAGAAAGCTGCTGAAGAAAAGTCTGAAGCTGGGCACCTGGGTAGCTCAAGTTAAGTGTCTGACTCTTGGAATTGGCTCAGGTTGTGATCCTGCAGTCATGAGACTGAGCCTCACATGGGGTCTGCGCTAAGTGTGGAGCCTGCTTGGGATTCTCTCTCTCTCTCTGCCCCTCCCTAGCTTGTGTGCATGCTCTCTCTCAAAATAAATAAACATAGATAGATAGATAGATAGATAAAGAAAGAGGGAGGGAGAAAGAAAGAAAAGTCTGAACCTAGCAGAGGTTGGTTCATGAGGTTAAAGGAAAGAAGCTGTCTCCATTGCATAAGAGTGTAAGGTAAAGCAGCAAGTGTTGATGTAGAAGCTGCAGCACATTATCCAGAAGATCTAGATGAGATCATTAACAAAGGTGGCTACACTAAACAACAGATTTTCAATAAAAACAAAACAGCCTTCTAGTGGAAGAAGATGCCATCTAGGACTTTCTTAGCTAGAGAGAAGTCAATGCCTGGCTTCAAAGCTTCAAAGGACAGGCCGACTCTGTTAGGAGCTAATGCAGTTGGTGACTTGAGGTTGAAGCCAGTGCTCATGTACCATTATGAAAATCCCAGGGCCCTTTAGAATTACGCTACATCTATTCTGCCTGTGATCTATGAATGAACAACAAAGACTGGATGACAGCACAACTGTTTACAGTGTGGTTTACGGAATATTTTAAGTCTACTATTGAGACCTACTGCTCAGAAAAAAGGTTCCTTTCAAAACATTACTGCTCATTGACGACGCACTTGGTCACCCAAGAGCTCTGCTGGAGATGTACGAAATTAATTATTATTTTCATGTCTGCTACCACAACATCCATTCTGCAGCCCAAGGATCAGGAAGTGATTTCAACTTTCAAGTCTTACTATTTAAGAAATACATTGTGTAAGGCTATAGCTGCCACAGACAGTGATTCCTCTAATGGTCTGGGCAAAGTAAATTAAAAACCTGGTTCCAGAAAGGCTTCCCCTTCTAGATTCCATTAACATTTGTGATTCATGGGAAGAAGTCAAAATATCACCATTAATAGGAGTTTGGAAGAAACTGATTCTAACTCTCATGGATGACATTGAGGGTTCAAGACATCAGGGGAAGAAGTTAACTACAGATGTGGTGGAAATATAAAGAGAACTAGAATTAGAAGTGGAGCCTGAAGGGGTGCCAGGGTGGCTCAGTTAAGCATCTGACTTCCATTCAGGCCATGACCTCACAGTTCGTGAGTCTGAACCCCGCGTCAGTTCTCCACTCTCAGCACAGAGCCCACTTCAGATCCTGTCTGTCTGTCTATCTGTCTCTCTCAAAAATAAGCAGTTTTAAAATTAAAAAAAAAAAAGAGAGAGAGAGAGAGAGAGAGAGAGAGAGAGGAACCTGGATGGGTCAGTGGGTTAAGAACTGGATTTCAGCTCAGGTCATGATCTCTCAGTTCGAAGGTTAGAGCCCTGTACCGGACTCTGTGCTGACATCTCAGAGCCTGGAGCCTGCTTTAGATTCTGTGTCTCCCTCTCTCTCCGCCCGTCCCCTGCTCCTGCTCCTGCTCTGTCTCTTTCTCAAGAATAAATAAACATTAAAAAAAAAAAAACGGAGCCTGAAGATGGGACTGAATTGCTGCAATCTCATGATAAAACTTAAAACAGACGAGGAGTTGCTTCTTATGGATGAGCAAAGAAGGTGATTTTGGGAGACCTATTCCTGGTGAAGATGCTGCGAAGATTGGTGAAATGACAACAAAGGATTTAGAATATTACATAAACTTGGTTGATAAAACAGTGGCAGAGTTTGAAAGGATAGACTCCCAATTTATTTATTTATTTATACATTTTATTCATGTTTGAGAGAGAGAGAAAGAGAGAGAGAGAGAGAGAGAGAGAGAGAGAGCACAAGAGGGGGAGGGGCAGAGAGAGAGGGAGACACAGAATCCGAAGCGGCTCCAGGCTCAGAGCCCGATGCAGGGCTCGAACTCACAAACCATGAGATCAGGACCTGAGCTGAAGTCTGACGCTTAACTGACTGAGCCACCAAGGTGCCCCTGGACTCCCAATTTTTAAAGAAGTGCTGCTGTGGGTAAAATGCTATCACACAGCATCCCATGCTGCAGAGAAATGGTTTATAAAAAGAGAGTCAATGGGGCAAATTTCATTTTTGTCTTTTTTTCCCCTTTAAGTTCACTTATTTATTTTTGAGGGAAAGAGAGCGAGCAAGTGAGGGGGGGCAGAGAGGGGGAGAAAGAGAGAATCCCAAGCAGATTCCATGCTATCAGTGCAGAGCCTGATGTGGGGCTTGAACTCATGACCTGAGTGAGATCAAGAGGTCAGATGCTTAAACAACTGAGCCACTTAGGCACTCCTAAAAGTATTTTTAAATGAAGGTATGTGCATGGTGTTTTAGACATAATGCTATTGCACATTTTATAGACTACAGGATAAACATAACTTTTATATGCACCAGAAAACCCAAAAAATTCACTTGATTCACTTGATTCCAAAATTTGCTTTACTGCAGTGGCCTGGAACCGAACATGCACTATTTCTGGGGCATGCTTGTACAGTTATCATACACACCTTTTCCCAGGCCTCTTTCAGAAAAAGCCACTTGAGCTGCAAGATGGAAGACAGATTTGAAGAGGACTGAAAGTGCAGGGGAAGAGCCTGTTAGGAGGCTGCTTTGTAAAGGAGCTTTATCTGTGAACCCATGTTTTAACTTATTTAAAAAGACATTTTATGGAGAATTCCAAACACATATGAAACATATACAAAAGTAAACCAAATGGCAGAATGAACTCTCAAGATGTCCCAGCACCAGCTTCCACATTATCAACTCACAACCTTCTGGTTTTACCCATTTCCTCCTTCTTCTATATGATTTTCACAATTTATCTTTTTTAGAGAGGGCTAATAACTCAGATGCCTCTTGAATAAAGACTTTTGGGCAAGGAAGGCCCTCCCTCCCTCTGAAAGAGTATATTATGAGAAATACATGAAATGTGAAAAAATACCAAAGATCTACTGAACAGTACTATCAATACTAGCCCGTTCACTTCAATAGCTCAGTTAACCCCAGCAATACTGTAGTACCACTACACCCACGATGCAAATAGGGAAGCTGAGGCTCAGAGACCAGTGAAGACTTACAGAAGGTCAAATTGCTAGGAGGGGGTCCCCAGCTCCAATTTTCCCAGATACCCTGACCTTTTCCAACCAAAACTGACTTCCCTGTCACTCTGCCTTTACCCATGCTGTGACCCCTGTCAAAAACACTGTAGCCCACCTTTTGCACTGAATTGTTTCCAGCGGCCTTCCTTCGTGGACCAGCTTGAACTCATGACCCCAACACCAAGAGTCATATGCTCTACCAACTGAGCCAGCAGGCACCTCTGCCCCTCTTCTTGACATTACATATAAGTAGGATCATACAACATGTGGTCGTTTGTGTTCGGGTTATTTCACTTACCCTAATGTGTGTATAAAAGTTAAAAAAAAAATCAGCACCAAGAGCCAACTCTGAATGACAAAGAAAGACAGATTACTACCATGATTAGTAAACTCATAAATACTGGATGAGAACAGGCTCAAAGTGGCTATATAAACAGGTCCACAAAAAATAAGATCTAATAAATACTTCTGTAATAGTTTCCTTTGGAGACACTAAAGATGTCAAAAAAAAAAAAAAAAGGAAAGAAAGAAAAAGAAACAAACAGAAAAGGTGAGTAGGAGACTACCAGAGGTTCTCTACCAAATACTATTTGTTAACCAGGCATACAAGAGGACAGATTCTTCGTGGTCCTACAAGGGTGCCTTTTATAATTCTACCACCTCCCGTAAGTCTTCTTCAGACAATCTGCCTTCCAAACTCTGCTCATTCACTCTCTTCCCCATTAGGAAAACAAATACTTAACCATCAACTAGAGCTTCTAATTAGTCACTTATAAGCTGGTGACTTCATGCAAGACATTTCACTTCTGTAAGTGACTAAGCTGAGATTTAAACAGCTTCAAAAATAACTTCTAGACCACCATCAGTGCAGTGCCTTCAAGGGGAGCATGAAATAAGGGTTATGTAAGAAATGAAGCCAGCTCAGTCCTATTTTTGTAGCATATGTCATCATTTCCACTCCCCAGCGACAAACAGAAAACTAGTTTGAACACATCCTGCCTGTCCTTTGAAGCATCTTGTCAACTGCTTAGAGCTATCCCTCCCCATCTATGTTATACTAAGTTTAATCCAGGCCTCTCTCATACTGCACCTTGTAATGAATTTCCAACTATTCAATCTTAAGGGATGGGTCAAACCATCCCTTATATCTTCCTAGAGAGAAGGCTGAGACATGAACTGGGGTGGGGAATGGGAAGGGGGTGAGTAGTATGAAGGGGAACAGTGCATAACTGGAGACTCAGAGTAGGGAGATTTCTCGGGGGGACTCCAAAAGGGTCTGTTATCCTGGGTGACCCCAAAGGACCATAGCTACTATATGTTGCAAAGGACAGGGGGCGCCTAGGTGGCTCAGTCAGTTAAGCGCCTGACTTCAGCTCAGGTCATCATCTCGTGGTTCATGGGTTTGAGCCCTGCATCGGGCTCTGTGCTGACAGTTCAGAACCTGGAGCCTGCTTTGGATTCTGTGTCTCGCTTTCTCTCTGCCCCTCCCCTGCTTGGGCTCTGTCACTCTCTGTCTCCCAAAAATAAATAAAATGTTAAAACAAAACAAAACAAAAAAATATGTTGCAAAGGACATCAGGTTCACTTCTAGCCACAGAACCACTAGCAGCTCTAGCTGCAGTGCAGGACTGAGCCAAACAAATTCAATTTAGTTTCTTACATGCCTTTCAATGGTGCATATCTTTAGCAAAATGCTTCTGCAAATCATATCTGAGTATATGGGTAATCTACATTCTCAGTGTCACTTTTCTTTACATTTCCTTACATATTTTCAGACTTAAATTTTATGGCTGTACGGCATGTGATAACAGATCCAGTGACAGGTAAAGGGGTTAATGCTGGGCCTGGTGGTAGGCCTGAAATAAACGTTAAAAGACGTAGGGATGAAGTATAGTGTAATAGTTAACACTGTGAAATCAGAGAGCTTGCTATATGACCATGAGCAAGTTATTTAAATCTCCAAGCTTCAATTTCCCCAACCATAATATAATAATTGGTATTCCATAGACTTCTGTGATAGATGACTCTGAGGTCTGGCTGAGACCATGCATGTAAATGCTTAGCCTACCACCCCAAAAACACTCTATGATGGTTTGCTGTTACTGTCTAATCCCTTAACTAACTCCGCGGGTTAGGCGTTACCATCTCCATTTTATAGATGAGTAAGTTGTGGCACAGGTGGTAGCAGGATCAGAATCCCGAACTGCCCAACTCCAGATTTCAAGCTCTTCTACCACTCACTGGCTGACAAGGTCCCTCATTTTTTGTGATTCCAAGCTTGATGTTCCAAGGAAACAAATTCTAGGTCTTTGCCTAGTGATGATAAGACAAAGGAACCTCTATCATAGAAGAAAAGAAAGTGGTTACCAAGCTATCATAAAGGCCTGCACCAGGACTTAAAAAAATTTTTTTTATGATTATTCATTTTTGAAAGACAGAGAGACACAGAACACAAGCAGGGGTGGGGCGGAGAGAGAGGGGGACACAGAATCTGAAGCAGGCTCCATGCTCTGAGCTGTCAGCACAGAGCCCGACACGGGGCTCGAACTCACGAACCGCAAGATCATGACCTAAGCCGAAGTCGGATGCTCAACCAACTGAGCCACCCAGGTGCCCCCCCCCGACTTTTTTTTTATGTTTATTCATTTGTGAAAGACAGAGAGACACAGAGCACAAGCAGGGGTGGGGCGGAGAGAGCTGCACCAGGACTTTAAAAACAGACTGGAAGACATGGGAAAATAGTTAGCAAGAAGAATCAGCAAAAATAATTCCCAGCTTGTTTGTGGATAGAGTGGCATGGGAGAAATCAGAAGAGCTGATTGACAGCACAACTGTGTGAGTAGCCATTCTTGCCATTCCAGGCAATAAACATATGGAGTGTCTTTGTCATTAAATTTGGGAATCCTAGCATTTCAACATCCATCTCTTAGAGATGTCTGCATATCAGAATAAAGGCAAAACTTAAACTCTGTCCTGCTGCTATTCAGAATAAGCATGTACATCACATGCCACAGCCAGGAAAACAAAGCAAAAAACACTTTTCACCTTCAGATAAATCCAAAACAGCTGAGCACCCTGTTAAGGCCTGGTCTCCCAAAATAAATCCTATCTTGGACATTTCCTGTGAGTTACCAATGTCTGGAGATAAGACTTTTGTGAAGATAATACAATGTGAGAAGCTTTTCCACCATGAAACACTAATGTGAACTTGGTACTCTAGGTAATACTGCAGTTTCTTTTCATTTAAATGTGTTCTAGTTTTTTATTTGGTGACGCAGTCCTTGCGAGATTGGACTCCCTCACACCCTTTTGCAAGTAAACTTCTTTTACTTTCTATATATTTTTACGTGCATTTTCCTTACATAGACACATATGAATAGCTTTAAAAATTCCTGTAGTGAAGAAACTTTATCATTTCCCAAATTTATTTGGATGTCATCGGGTCAATGAGCGCATGGGCTCTGATGCCACACCTTGGCCACTTAGAAGCTGAATGACCTCAGGCAATCACTTCAGTGCACAGGTTTGGTTTCACAATCTGTGGAACAGTGAGGGTTGCTGGGTTACAGGCGATGTGGCCGTTAGAGCACCCAGCGCATTTTAAGGGCTCCACCAAACATCAGTACTTAAACAGAAGTGATCCCTTTCCAACATTCCAACCCACTCTTGAGTTTATATGCAACAACATCCTGCAGGATGCCCCTGTTAAATTAAATTAAATTAAATTAAATTAAAGCTTTCAGGTTAGGCCATCTCAGTGCAGAAGGAAAAAAAACCAAGATGATCTTGATTTAAGTTTTTGCTCCTGCATTTAGATGTGAAGTTAGGAGTAAGTTCCAAGTCCTTCTCTGTAAAACTAGATACTATAAAGAGTTAAAATTCAATTATAAAGCATTACACAAATGTGTACTCTTTTGTGGACACATCTTAAGAAGAGTAACCAAAATCTGCTTTACAATTACGCACAACGCTTGCTTCATACAAATAAAAATGAACACAAACAGGTCTCACAAAAGATATTTCTAACACAGATAACCTATTTTCTGTAGACACTGAGTGCAAATTTCTGACTACTGCTTCATATAAGCCATGGCCTTGGATAAACTGGTTGAACAGTTAATACATATTAATACTAACTGAAAACTTTTTACATAGTCCCTTCTCAATTATTCATGCTAATTAAGAAGTAACAACATAGATGAGAATTTAATAAACTGTTCATTACATAATCAAACTATACAACTGATTTTGGGGGGCAATGTTTCCCACACACTGAAACCAGTTATTAAAATTTGTACTGTCCAAGTATCAGGCCAACAAGACTAGGAACCCAGGATTGGTAAGCCACAAGTTCACCAAGGAACGAGGGTGTTACACAACCAAGCTCTTTCTGCTTCACAGGAGCAGTCGCAGTGTAGCATCCGGTTTCGAATTTTCTACACCATCCATCCATTACCGTTGTACTTCTCCACATAAATGGGTGTCTCAGTAAGAGTGTCACTTAATCTCCTTCAATCTGAATTTCCTGTATTGTAAAATGGGAATTATATCTTCCTGGCAGTGTTATTGTGAAGTCTAGTGACAATGAATATAGAGCACTTGGAAATACGCGAAGCACTTCACCAACTTTCAGTAAATACTACCCGACATTTTTATTTCCCTGCACAATTCTTATTTGCTGAGTCTGTAAATTTAGGCCGCAGAGATCTTCAAACTCTTGGGAAACGAAGACCCCTTTCGGGACCCCAGCTCGTTCTAGGCCCTGATTATAGATCAATAACCTATTCCTGTGTGGTATCCCCACTGGCAAACGATCACTTAGCGTCTCCTTACCCAATTCCAAATCTCCTTTTCCAGCTAAACTCCAAGTTCCAAGGGCTCCACCCCTACCCTCAGGCCTCAGCGACCTGCACGGCCCTGGCTAGCTCGTCCTTCCAGCTCACAGGCCCCGGCGCTGGCCTGACCTGGGGTCTCATCCCAAACACATAGCCACACACACGCCAGGTGACCGGTTCCCGCCGCAGCCCGAGCTCCGCCCAGGAAAGCCCGACCGCGAACAGCTGAGCAACTTTTCAAGAATCCGCTCAGCCTCAGTTTCCCTGGTAGTGGGGTTGGGGTGCACCAGCCGCCAAGGGGCCGGAGCGGGGGCTTGGGGGGGCAAAGGGAAAGCGAAGTGGCCCGTTACTCCTGGATCCCCCGCACTAACCTGCAAGTGACTTGCTTGGTGCTCATGGTGGCCGGGCTTGAGGGCCCTTGTCGCGCCACCGTCTCTCGCTCTCGCCGCCGTCGTCGTCGCCTTGGCCCTGCCCATCCCGCGCGGCCGCGTCACGCCGGCGTACACCGCCCCTTCCGTGTGGCATCTCTGTAGCGCCGGCCGGAAACCTCACCGCCGTCATAATTGGTTCCGCCTGAGGGCTGAGGCTGGGCGACCTCCCATCCAAGAGCTCCGGGTCAGGCATTTGCGAGCCTCCCGGTCCCCAAGCGGGCCTGGTTGGGGACCTACTCTTCCCAGTCTTATTCCTGTTGTCGGTTTCTACCGGCTTGCCCTGTGTCGGGTCCTTAGAAACGCCTTACACCTCAGGAGGCCAAGCTCCCACCCCTCCAATGCGCGCGTAAATTACAAATATGCCTTAGAACCCAAACTTGCACTCCCTAGACCCCCATCTCAGGCCCTGCCTCGACTGTTCCCGCCAGGCCAGACCTCGACTCCCACTTAAGGAATTCCTTAGCTCCCTCCCATTTGCTCTTTTCCAAGAGATCTACTCCCACCCCAGGTTTTCCATTCCGCTCCCCCCCCCCCCCGGCTTTTCGTCTTCCGTTTCCTATGGTGGAAACCCCAAAAGATATTTGTGACACTTTCCTCTGGTTCTCTGTATCTGCAGATCCTGCTCCCACACCTCTCTCCAGTGCATCTTCTTGATGTGGACATGTTGGGGTTTCCGGAGTGAATGGTCAAGAAAGAATTCTTGAGACATCTTTGGTGCAAAAAGGGTGGTTTTATTAAAGCTTGGGGACAGGACCCATGGGCAGAAAGAGCTGCTCGAGGATCATGAGGAGTGACTATGTACCTTCAAGTTAGGAGGGAGTTAGGGCTAGTGTAAGTGTCTAAGGAATTTGGAAGCAAGGTTTCCAGGACCTTGAGGGGCTAGCTGTGAGGAAAAGGTCATTTACTTCTGTCTAGTAAAACCTTAGTCATGACACCTTTTGGATGTGTTATCAGTGGGCCATATGTTTGGAGGATGATTGCTAACATATACCTTGGGGGGTAGAAATAAAGGAAGTTTCCAAAGGAATATTTAGATGTTAAAGGAGACTCACAGGATCCTGGAGGAGCGGGATAATGTTAAGCTAAGATGGCCTTTTGCTCTTTGCAAAGTATTAACATCAAGGCAGTTGAGTTCCTAGAGGAAGGTCTCTTGGCCTATCTCAAGAACTTGTAAATGGGCTGTAAGTTGTAAGGAAATTTAATTTTTTTCTTTTGCTTTTGTTCTACACATCACTCTCTCCATTTCCATCCTCATGGTTCTGAAAGGGCGGGCCTATGCCCCCCCCCCCCCCCCACTCCATCTTGTTCTGTGTCCTTCACCTTGACCACGCCTCCTCCCCTTGAGTAACCTCCCGCTCACCTGCCTAACAGGACTGGGACCCTTCCCCAGCCAATTGGCTGCGGCCACAGCCAATTACCTCACCAACTGCCCCAGGCCCCAATAAAACCTTTGTTCTTTTGAAACTCGCTCTTTCTCCCCGGTATCTCACCGCTGTGTTGGTGCAGGTAGGGGATTGAGCTCGAGCTAGGTGAATAAAGGCTCTTTGCTTTTGCATCGGACTCGGCTCCCTGGTGGTCTTTGGGGATCACGAATTGTGGGCATAACAGTTCCAGTCCAAGCAACCATTATTTCTTGTCTAGACCTGTGCCATAGCCTCTTACCTGCGTTTCCTCCTTCTGCTCCTACCCTCTCCCAGTAAGTTATCACCCAAAACATATTTTTTAAAACATAAATAGGATCATGTCACTCACCTTTAACCCTTTCAATGGTTTCCCATTGCTTTAAAAAAATTTTTCTTTTTAAAAATTTTAAACATTGAGATATAACAGACTAAAATGTACAAAACACACCTATGCCTCTATGAATTTTTTTACATGGGTATACACTCATGAATTCATCACTAGATCAAGATGAAGAACATTATACCCTAGACGGCTCACTTATGCCCCTTCCCAGTCAATACCTCCTAAAGGTAACTGTTCTCACCTATCACACAAATTAGTTTTAATTGTTCTTGACCTTGATATAAATGGTATAATTCAATATGTACTCTTCTGTCGTGTCTTCTTTTGACCAATATTATGTCTATTTGATCTATCTGTACTATTGTATATAGCCATATGTTATTCTTTTACTTTGCTGTAAAAATAGTAAATCTTCCAATTAATAAACATGGCATATACTTCCAATTACTTGGAACTTCTGAAATTCTTTCAGAAATATAGGGAGTATATTGGAAAATTTATAGTTTTCAGTGTATAAGTATTCAACAACCTTTATTAGATTTACTCCTAGGTATCTAGACGAATTTTTTTTATACTATTGTAAAAGGTATTTTTTAAAATGTCCTAATCATTTGTTGCTTTCTCCATGGTAAATTCATGTATTAATTTTACTGGGCTGTTTGTTCATTGTTTTGGATTTTCTACACACACAATGATGCCATCAGCAAATAATAACAATTTTCAATCTTTATATCTTGTTTTTTTGTTTTGTTCTGTTTTGTTTTTGCCTTTAGTGCACCACTGAGTGCACTTGGTACACCTTCAGTGTAATTTTAAATAGAAGAGGTAATAGTGGACATCCTTATCCTTTTCCTGAATTCTGGGAAAGTATTTAATATTTCACTATTAATTAAAATGTTAGCCTAAGGGTTTTGAAGCCATTATTAAATTAAGGAAGTTCTTTCTCTTTCGAGTTTTCTTAAAGTTTGTTTTTTTTAATCATGTCTGTTTTTTAAATCAAATCCTTTTTTCCCCCAATCTATTGAGAAAACCATATTGTTTTATCCTTTCTTCTCTTAATGTGTTAAATTATATTGATTGATTTTTTAAATGTTAAACCAACCTTGAATTCCTCAGACATACCCACCCTTGGCATATTATTCCTTCTTTAAATCATCAGATTTTGTTTATTTATTTATAATATTGTGTTTAGGTGTGTTGAGAGATAATAATATTGTGTTTAGGTGTGTCGGTCTGTAGTGTTCCTTTCCAGTAATGTCCATGTGAGGTTTTGATATTTGAACTAAGCATAAAATGAATTTGGATACCTCACTCTTTTCTCATCTCTAGAAAAGTCTGTGTAATATAATTTTTAACTTTTTCCTTTAATATTTGGAAAAATTTACTACTGAAGCCATCTCCTCAGTTTATAGGAAGGTTTTTAATTAAAGATTTAATTGCTGTATTACATATAGGACTCCAGATTTTCTCTTTGTGTGGCAGGTTTGGAAAGTTCTCTTCCCTCTGCCCCCAAATAAATTAGTCCATTTCATCTAAATTGTTGAATTTATTGTCATGGAGTTGTTCATATCTTCTTTTTTTTAATTTTTTTTCAACGTTTATTTATTTTTGAGACAGAGCATGAACGGGGGAGGGGCAGAGAGAGAGGGAGACACAGAATCGGAAACAGGCTCCAGGCTCTGAGCCATCAGCCCAGAGCCTGACGCGGGGCTCGAACTCACGGACCGCGAGATCGTGACCTGGCTGAAGTCGGACGCTTAACCGACTGCGCCACCCAGGCGCCCCATATCTTCTTTTTTAAAGTGTCCATTGGATCTGTAATAATGTCGTCTTTTCACTATTGATATTACTATTAATGTTTTATCTCTTAAAAATCAGACTATTTACCAATTTTGTTAATCTTTTCAATAAGCAAACTTTTGGCCTTGTTCATTTTGACTATTGTACATGTGTTTTCTATTTCACTGATTTCTGCTTATATCTTGACTATTTCCTTTTTCTGTGTTCTTTGCATTCAAATTACTCATTTTCTACCTTCTTCAGATGGAAGTTTAGATTACAAATTTTCAAAAGTTCTTCTTTTTTATGTATTTAAAGCTATAATATTCCCTCTAAGCAACTTTTAGTAGTGTTCCACAAGTTTTTATGTCATCTTTTCCTTACCATTTGGTTCAAATAACTTTCTAATTTCCATGGTTTATTCCTTGACCCATAAGTTATTTAGAAGTGTGTAATTTAATTTCTAAACTACTGAGGATTTTCTAGTTATCTTTTTCTTATTGATTCATATTCATTTCTAGTATTACCCCACTGTGGAATTGTCTTTTCTTCTTTAAGTTTGGTCATTATTTGAGTTATACATTTTGAAGCTGTTTTTTAGGTTCAAACAAATAAATGTAAGATTGCTCTATCTTCTGTTTTGCCAACACGTTACTAAGAAATGTCCTGTTTTGTGCTAGTTGCACATGTGAATCAGGACAGTGCTATATCAGTATTCACTACACTGTATGTGAGACATACAGTGCCTGTAAGACATGTCTAAAAAAGGTGTTCTAAGAATGCTAGTTGTTTATTGCATCAGGATAATGTTTTCAGTGAAAGAATGTGTTGACCACACAGTGGTGCATGTAATACACTATAAAGATAAATGTATAAAAGCTGTTTCTGAGAGCGCTAATTTAAAAAGGAAATGCCTAGGGGCGCCTGGGTGGCGCAGTCGGTTAAGCGTCCGACTTCAGCCAGGTCACGATCTCGCGGTCCGTGAGTTCGAGCCCCGCATCAGGCTCTGGGCTGATGGCTCGGAGCCTGGAGCCTGTTTCCGATTCTGTGTCTCCCTCTCTCTCTGCCCCTCCCCCGTTCATGCTCTGTCTCTCTCTGTCCCAAAAATAAATAAACGTTGAAAAAAAAAATTTAAAAAGGAAATGCCTAGAAATTCTTGTCTTAAAGTATACTTTGTCTGATATTAACATAATCATATCAACTTACTTTCAGACAGCATTTGTATGGTATATCTTTTTCCATCCTTTTATTTTCAACTTACCAGGTGTTTTTATATTTACACTATATTTCTTATAAATGGTATATAGTTGATTTTCAAGCTTGATAATCTGTTTTTGAATTAGATTACTTAGTTCATTTACATTAAATGTAATATACTTAGATTTAAATCTACCATCTTGCTATTAATTTTCCATTTATATCATCTGTTATTTGTTCTTTACTTTTCCTTTCTTGTATTCCTTTGGACAAGTATTTCCATTATTCCATATTTTTCTTCATTGGTTACACACTTGAAAACAAATTTTGGTCAGGGAGGTGGTGCCTGGGTAGCTCAGTGGTTAAGTGTTGGACTTTGACTCAGGCCATGATCTCATGGTTCATGAGTTCAAACTCCACCTGGGTCTCTGTGCTGACAGTTCAGAGCCTGGAGCCTGCTTCAGATTCTGTGTCTCCTTCTCTCTCTCAAAAATAAATAAATATTAAGTTTTTTTGTAATTTGTTTTTAAGTAGGCCCTATGTCCAGTGCAAAGCCCAACACAGGGCTTGAACTCATGATCCTGAGATCAAGACCTGAGCTGAGATCAAGACCTGAGCTGAGATCAAGAGTTTGACACTTGGGCACCTGGATGGCTCAGCAGGTTAAGCAAGTGACTTCGGCTCAGGTCATGATCTCACAGTTCATGAGTTCGAGTCCCACATGGGGTGAGCTTGAACCCCACTTCAGATAAGCTTGTGCCCCACATGGGCTCTGCATTGACAGTGCAGAGCCTGCATGGGATTCTCTCCCTCTTTCTCTGCCCCTTGCTCACTTGTGCCCTCTCTCAAAAAAAAAAAAAAAAAAAAAAAAGAGTTGGATGCTTAGCCAACTGAGCCACCCAGGCACTCAAAAAAATTTTTTTAAACATTTATTCATTTTTGAGAGACAGAGAGATAGAGTGCAAGTGGAGGTGGGGCAGAGAGAGAGGGAGACACAGAATCCCAAGCAGGCTCCAGGCTCTGAGATGTCAGCACAGAGCCCGGCATGGGGCTTAAATCCACGAACCATGAGATCATGACATGAGCTGAAGTCAGGTGCTTATCTGACTGAGCCATCCAAGGGCCTCCCACCCCCAGTTACACACTTTTAATTACACATTTAAAAAATTATTCTTTTAGGGGCACCTGGAACATATAGCTCTTGATCTTGGGTAGTGAGTTTGAGCCCCACATTGGGTGTAGAGATAATTTTTTTAAGTAGACTCTCATGACCTTGAAATCAAGACCTGAGCTGAGATTAAGAGTTGGTTGCTTAATGGGGCGCCTGGGTGGCGCAGTCGGTTGAGCGTCCTACTTCAGCCAGGTCATGATCTCGCGGTCTGTGAGTTCGATCCCCGCTTCAGGCTCTGGGCTGATGGCTCAGAGCCTGGAGCCTGTTTCCGATTCTGTGTCTCCCTCTCTCTCTGCCCCTCCCCCGTTCATGTTCTGTCTCTCTCTGTCCCAAAAATAAATAAACGTTGAAAAAAAAAAAAAAGAGTTGGTTGCTTAACTGACTGAGCCACACAGGTGCCCCAGGTGTAGAGATTACTTAAATAAATAAATGAACTTAAAAAAATTATTCTTGGGGCATCTGGGTGGCTCAGTCCATTAAGTGTCCAACTTCAGCTCAGGTCATGATCTCATGGTTCATGGGCTCAAGCCCCACATCAGGCTCTGTGCTGACAGCTAAGAGCCTGGGGCTTGCTTGGGGTTCTGTGTCTCCCTCTCTCTCTGCCCCTTGCCCACTTATGCTCTCTCTCTCTCTCTCTCTCTCTCTCAAGAATAAATATACATACATACATAAATAATAAAAAGTTATTCTTTTAGTGATTATCCTGGAGATTACACTATGCATCTGTGACTTATTAGAGTCTACTTTAAATTAGTACTATTACCAGTTCCTAAACAATGCAAAACACTACAACAGCTTAACTGCATTTACTCTCCTCTCCACTTTCATGCTACTGTTGTCATGTATTTCTTCTGCATATGTTTGAATCCAACAACATATTGTAAAATGTTTTAAAATTTGGTATTCTTCATTCCTCCAACCATTTCATGTTTCTATTTAGGATCACTTTTTTTTTTTTTCCAACCAGAAGAACTCTTTTAGTATTTTTTGTACTGGGGATCACCCAAGAATTAATTTTCTTAGCTTTTATTGAGAAAATATTCTCCCCCCCTTTAAAATATACTTTTAATTTTAAAAAGGTCTTAGATTTACAGAAAATTGTACATAGACATCCCATTTACTTAACAACCGGTTTCTCCTATTATTAGTATCTCAGTGTATACATCATCATTAATGAAACCATATTAATACATTATTATTAACTGAGGTCCACAGTTTATTCAAATTTCCCTGGTTTATACCTTTTTCTATTCCAGGATCCATCCAGGATACTATATTGCACCTAGTAATAATGTCTCCTTAGGTTACTCTTGGCTGTAGCAGTTTCTGAAGTTCTCCTACTGTTTGATGATCATGAAAATTTTTTAAATTTATTTTTTTTAATTTACATCAAAGTTGGTTAGCATATAGTGCAATAATGATTTCAGAAGTGGAACACAATGATTCATCCCCTACATAGAATACCTAGTGCTCATATCAACAAGTATCTTCTTTAATGCTCCTTACCCATTTACCCCATTCTCCCTCCCACAACCCTTCCAGCAACCCTCAGTTTGTTCTCTATATTTAAGAATCTCTTATGGTTTGTCCCCCTCCATGTTTTTATATTGTTTTTGCTTCCCTTCCCTTATGTTAATCTGTTTTGCATCTTAAATTCCACATATGAAAGAAGTCATATGACATTTGTCTTTCTCTGACTAATTTCACTTGGCCTAATACACTCTAGTTCCACCCACATTGTTGCAAGTGGCAAGACTTCATTCTTTTTAATTGCCAAGTAATACTCCATTGTGTGTGTGTGTGTGTGTGTGTGTGTGTGTGTGTGTATCTTCTTATGCATTCATCTGTCGATGGACATTTGGGCTCTTTCCATACTTGGCTATTGTTGATACTTCTGCTATAAACATTGATGTACATGTGCCCCTTTGAAACAGCATACCTGTATTCTTTGGAAAAATACCTAGTAGTGCAACTGTTGGGTCACAGAGTAGTTCCATTTTTAATGTTTTGAGGAACCTCTGTACTGTTTTCCAGAGTATCTCCACCAGTTTGCATTCCCACCAGCAGTGCAAAAGGTTCTTCTTTCTCCACATCCTCGCCAACATCTGTCGTTGCCTGAATTGTTAATTTTAGCCATTCTGACAAGTGTGAATGAGGTGGTATCTCATTGTGGTTTTGATTTGTATTTCCCTGATGATGAGTGGTGTTGAGCATCTTTTCATGTGTCTGTTAGCCATCTGGATGTCTTCTTTGGAAAAGTATATGTTCATGTCTTTTGCCCATTTCTTCACTGTATTATTTGGTTTTTGGGTGTTGAATTTGATAGTTCTTTATAGATTTTGGGTTCTAACCCTTTATGTCATTTGCAAATATCTTCTCCCATTCCGCCGGTTGCCTTTTAGTTTTGCCGATTGTTTCCTTCACCGCGCAGAAGCTTTTTATCTTGAGGCCCTGATTTTTGCTCTTGTTTTTTTGCTCTTGTTTCCCTTGCCTCCAGAGATGTGTTGAGTAAGAAGTTGCTGTGGCCAAGGTCACAGAGGTTTTTGCCTGCTTTCTCTCTAGGATTTTGATGGCTTCCTGTCTTACTTTTAGGTCTTCCATCCATTTTTAGTTTATTTTTGTGTATGGTGTAAGAAAGTGGTCCAGGTTCATTCTTCTGCATGTCGCTGTCCAGTTTTCCCAGCACCACTTGCTGAAGAGATTGTCTTTATTCCACTGGATATTCTTTCCTGCTTTGTCAAAGATCAGTTGGCCACACATTTGTGGTACCATTTCTGGGTTCTGTATTCTGTTCCATTGATCTAAGTGTCTGTTTTTGTGCCAGGACTATACTGTCTTGATGATTACAGCTTTGTACACCTCCAGCTTTGGTTTTCTTGTTCAGGGTTGCTTTGGCTATTCAGGATCTTTTCTGGTTTGATACACATTTTAGGATTGTTTGTTCTAGCTCTGTGAAGAATGCTGGTGTTATTTTGATAGGTATTGCATTGAATATGTGTATTGCTTTGAGTAGTATCAACATTTTAACAATATGTGTTCTTCCAATCCATGAGCATGGACTATTTTTCCATTTTTTTGTGTCTTCTTCCATTTCTTTCATAAGCTTTCTATAGTTTTCAGTGTATAGATTTTTCACCTTTTGGTTAAATTTATTCCTAGGTATTTTATGGGTTTTGGCGCAATTGTAAGTGAGACTGATTCCTTGATTTCTCTTTCTGCTGCTTCATTATTGGTGTATAGAAATGCAACTGATTTCTGTGCATTGATTTTATATCCTGCAACTTTGCTGAATTCATGGGTCATTTCTAGTAGTTTTTTGGTGGAATTTTTTGGGTTTTCTATATAGAGTATTATATATATATACTGCGAAGAGTAAAAGTTTGACTTCCTCCTTGCCAGTATGGATGCCTTTTATTTCTTTGTGTTGCCTGATTACTGAGGTTAGGACCTCCAACACAATGCTGAACAACAGTGGCAAGAGTGATCATCCCTGTCCTATTCCTGACCATAGGAGGAAAGCTCTCAATTTTTCCCCATTGCAGATGATATGAGCAGTGGGTCTTTCATATATGGTTTTTATGATCTTGAGGTATGATCCTTCTATCCCTACTTACTTGAGGGTTTTTATGAATAAAGGATGCTGTATTTTGTCAGATGATTTCTCTGCATCTATTGAGAGGATCACATGGTTCTTATCCTTTCTTTTATTAATGTGATAAATCACATCGATTGATTTGCAGATATTGAACCAGCCCTGCATCCCAGGTATAAATCCCAGTTGATCATGGTGAATAATTCTTTTAATGTATTGTTGGATCTTGTTGGCTAGTATCTTGTGGAGAATTTTCACATCCATGTTCATCAGGGAAATTGGTCTATCATTCTCCTTTTAGTGGGGTCTCTGTCTGGTTTTGGAATCAAGGTAATGCTGGCTTCATAGAATGAGTTTGGAAGTTTTCCTTCCATTTCTATTTTTTGGAACAGCTTCAAAAGAATAAGTGTGTTAACTCTTCTTTAAATGTTGGTAGAATTTCCCTTGAAATCCATCCAGCCCTGGAATCTTGTTTGTTGGGAGATTTTTGATTACTAACTCAATTTCTTTACTGGATATGGGTCTGTTCAGATTTTCTATTTCTTTCTGTTTCAGTTTTGGTAGTTTACATGTTTTTCGGAATTTGTCCATTTCTTCCAGATTGCCCAATTTGCTGGGATATAATTGCTCATAATATTCTATTATTATTGCTTGTATTTCTGCAGTGTTGGTTGTGATCTCTCCTCTTTCATTCTTGATTTTATTTATTTGGGTCCTTTCCTTTTTCTTTTTGATCAAACTGGCTAGATGTTTCTCAATTTTGTTAATTCTTTCAAAGAACCACCTCCTTGTTTCATTGATTTGTTCCACTGTTTGGTTTTGTTTTTTGATAGCATTGATTTCTGCTCTAATCTTTATTATTTCCTGTCTTCTGCTGGTTTGGGGTTTTATTTGCTGTTCTTTTTACAGCTCTTTGAGGTGTAAGGTTAGGTTGTGTATCTGAGACCTTTCTTCCTTCTTTAGGAAGGCCTGGACTGTTATATACTTCCCTCTTATGACTGCCTTTGCTGCATCCCAGAGGTTTTGGGTTGTCGTGTTATCATTTTCATTGGCTTCCACATACTTTTTAATTTCTTCTTTAGTCTGTTGGTTAACCCATTCATTCTTTAATAAAATGTTTTTTAATCTTCAAGTATTTGTTGTCTTTCCAAATTTTTTCTTATGGTTGATTTCAAGTTTCATCACGTTGTGGTCTGAAAATATGCATGGCATGATCTCAATGTTTTTGTACTTGTTGAGGGCTGATTTGTGTCCCAGTATGTGATCTATTCTGAAAAATGTTCCATGTGCACTCAAGAAGAATGTGTATTCCACTGTTTTAGGATGAAATGTTCTGAATGTATCTGTTAAGTCCATCGGTCTGGTGTGTCATTCAAAGCCATTGTTTCCTTGTTGATTTTCTGTCTAGATTATCTGTCTATTGCTGTGAGTGGGGTATTGAAGTCCCCTATTATTATGGTATTATTAACCATGAATTTCTATACTTTTTTTATTGATTTATATATTTGGGTTTCTCCACGTTGGGGTCATAAATGTTTACAATTGTTAGATCTTGGGGGGATAAAGCCCTTAGTTATGATATAATGCCCTTTTTCATTTCTTGTTACAGACTTTATTTTAAAATCTAGATTGTCTAAGCATGGCTACTCCAGATTTCTTTTGGCGACCATTAGCATGATAGACAGTTCTCCATCCCCTTACGTTCAATCTGCAGGTGAACAATATGCAGGTGAATTTTAGAGCTAAAATGGGTCTCTTGTAAATAACATATAGATGGATTTTGTTTTCTTATCCATCAAAAGACTCTATGTCTTTCGATTGGAGAGTTTAGTCCATTGACATTTAGAGTAATGAAAGATATGAATTTATTGCCATTCTGTTGTCTGTAGAATTCTCTGGTGCTTTCTAGTCTTTGTTGCTTTTGGTCTTTTTTTTTTTTTTTTTCCATTTTTTCTCCCCTCGGAGAGTCCCCACTTAAAATTTCTTGCAGGGCTGGTTTAGGGGTCACAAACCCCTTTTGTTTTTATTTTTCTGGGAATCTCTTTATCTCCCCTTCTTTTTTGAATGACAGCCTTGCTGGATAAAGAATTCTTGCCTGCATATTTTTCCGATTGAGCACGTTGAATATATCCTGCCACTCTTTTCTGGCCTACCAAGTTTCTATGACAGATCTGCTGTGAACCTTTCCCCCTTGCTGCTTTCATAATTCTTTCCTTGTCTGTGTATTTTGTGAATTTGACTATTATATGCCTCATTAATATTTGTTTTGTTAAATCTAACGGCAGTTCTTTGTGCTTCTTGGAGTTTGATGTCTGTGTCTTTCCCCAGGTTAGGAAAGTTTTTCCACTATGATTTGCTAACATAAACCTTCTACTCCTTTTTCTCTCTCTTTATCTTCTGGGACTTGTATGATTAGGATGTTATTCCTTTTAATGAGTCACTGAATTCTCTAATTCTCATATTGTGCTCTTTTGCCTTAATTTCCCTCTTATTTTTCTGCTTCAATATTTTCCATAATTTTATCTTTTATATTGCAGATTTGCTGCTCTGCTTCAACCATCCTTGCCACTGTGACATCTATTCAAGATTGCAGCTTAGTTAATAGTATTTTAAATTTCATCCTGACTAGATTTTACTTATTTTATCTCTTCAGAAAGGGATTCCACGTTTTTCAACCCCAGCTAGTATTCTTATTATCATGATTCTAAATTCTAGTTCAGACATCTTGCTTATATCTGTGTTGATTAAGTCCCTGGCTGTCATTTCTTCCTGTTCTTTCTTTTGGGGTGCATTCTTTCATTTTGTCTTTTGGAGGAAGAAAAAGACTTAAATAAAAATTAAAAATTAGAGACAACCCACAAAAAAATCAAATAAAGGAAGCTAGATCCTTGGTGTGTTTTGGTCTGTTGTTGAAAGAAGCTTGATAGAATAGAGAAAAAAGAGAAAGAAAAGTAATAAAATGTTTAAAAATTTAAAAATGTATACAATAGAATAAAATAAAATGAGTAAGGTAAAATAAAAAATAAATTTACAAAAATGTAGTAAAAATATTTTTAAAAATTATTTTATAAAAATGGAAAATAAAAATAAATTTTTTCTTTCTGCATCCAAGAATAAGAAAATAAAAAGGTAAAAAAACCTGAATAGATGGACCAGCAAACAGAATAAAATTTGAGTGAAATTACAACCAATTTCCCCTAGAAGTCAAACTATGAAGCACTTTATAGTCCACACATTAAGCAGGTGTAGAGACTTGTGGTGGTCCTCTAGGGCTTGATTGGCACAGTTGGACAGGGCTTGTGAAATGGCTCCGTTCTCCACTAGGTGGCACTGCTTAGCTTACTGGGATAGATCACTGTGGGGTGTGTGCGCGTGTATATGCTTGCATGGGAGAGGTGAAAACGGTGCCACCTAGCTTCCCAGTCTCTAGGACCAGTACACTGTGCTCTCACTGACCAGCAAACAAGTACCCTCCTTTTTCTGTGGTTTCCATCCACTCCCTGCTTCTACACTGCCTGTGTCCAAGCCATCAGCCTGCCAGATGGCACCTCCCTCCAGAATTTTTATCTCTTATGGGGCTGTGTTTCCAAACCCCTCACTTCTGATGGTCCTGTGCCTTGGACCCACTCCTGCCCTCTGGGGGAGGGTTTCGTGGAGCAGTTGTGGGTGCTGGCTTGAGCCTGGGGATGTTCCTGTGATCGCACTGCTGCAGAGGCTCAGAGATTGTGGCTAGGTGCTAGCTTGCCCCAGAATAAATTTGTGTGATCACGTAGCAGCAGTGTTTAGAGATTAAGGTGAATCACAACATACAACTGGTGCCAGGTTTCATCGCACCCTGGCATCTTTTTTCTAATACCAGCAATGATATTCTCTGGGGTCCACTGGGACCTTGGAGGCCATAGGGCCTCTACCAAATGCCCTCGTAGCAGGGGAACTGCTTCTCCCTGTGTGGCCCTTGAACCCTCAGACCTCACTTCCTGCCCTGGGGATTCACACTTCCCACCAGAGCACCACCAGCTATTGAGCTGTTAAATTTCTGATGCTGCTTTGCCCTGTTTATAGAGTCTTAATGGTATTGAAACCCTGTCCTTTCTCCTTGCTCCCTTTCTTTTTCAGTCACCTGTGGCTGTTTTCACTCTTTCTCTTTCTCTCCAGCTACTTTCCAGGGGAGTGCTTTTCCTGTACTCTCCTCCCTTTCTCTTTCCTCTCTCCACAAATACAGCTCCCTATCCTCTGCGGCTTCTCTCTTTCCCATTTCACCTCACTGTGTCACATACCTGCTGAGTTCTGTGGCTCAAGTTTTACAGACTGTTCTGTTAATCCTCAGATCAAGTTTCTAGGTGTTCAAAATGGTTTGGTGCTGATCTAGCTGCATTTTAAGGATGAGAGAAGCAGAGAATTTCCATGCTGCTCTGTCATCTTGGCCCCAGCCCCGACCATGACAGTTTTGAAGAATTCTGGTAAGATATTTTGTATAATATCCCTCCATTCTCAACACATCATATAAAGGGTACATACTATAACAATGACTTATCACTATTGATGTTAACCTTGGTCACCTGGATGAAGTAGTGTTTGTCAGGGTTTTGCACTGAAAAATTTCCCCATTTCCATACTAGTCTCTTTTGGAGGAAATTACTATGCACAGCCCACTTTTAAGGAGTGGGGAGTTATGCTCCATCTCCTTGATGGTGGAGTATCTACATATGTTATATGGGTTTTTCTACATGGGATATTTGTCTATTGCTCCCTATTTATTAATTTATATATATCAATATGGACTCATGGATATTTATTTGATACTTTGGCTTATAACCTAATGCTAATTTCTTTACTGTATTGTTCAAATTGTTCTGTCTCTGAATACTGAGAGCTTTTTCAGTTGGCTCCTGAAAATACTCCCATAATTGTGTGTTTTCTTCTTTTTTGAGGGCTTCATCACTATCTGGGACTTCAAGATGCTCCAGGCTCATCTTGTATATTACCTGCTTCAATCCTAGAATCAGCCATTTTTTTTCAAGGAGGCCAAGTTACTTCTTCTGGAGAATGTTATTAGAAACCAAGATCTAGGGGCGCCTGGGTGGCTCAGTCGGTTAAGCATCTGACTTCGGCTCAGGTCATGATCTCGCAGTTTGTGAGTTTGAGCTCTGTGTTGGGCTCTGTGCTGACAGCTCAGAGCCTGGAGCCTGCTTTGGATTCTGTGTTTCGCTCTCTCTCTGCCCCTCTCCTGCTCATGCTCTGTCTCTCTCTGTCTCAAAAATAAATAAAACATTAAAAAAAAAAAGAAACCAAGATCTATGTCTTAGGTATATTCATGGCTACCAAGGTGTCATTGCTTCTCAGCCATCTCAACTGACAAAGCAAACATATATATGTGTGTGTACGAATTCATGTATCCGTTTCATTTTTGAAGGGTATTTTTCTTGGGTATAGATCTAGGGTGATACTTTCTCTCCTAAACACTTTTAAATGTCAATTTCTTGTCTTCTGGCTTTTAAAAAAATGTTTCTTGTGTGTGTGTGTGTGTGTGTGTGAGAGAGAGAGAGAGAGAGAGCATACACAGAGGAGGGGCAGAGAGAGCAGGAGAGACAGAAGCAGGCTCCAGGCTCTGAGCTGTCAACAGAAGCCAACTCAGGGATTGGAACTCATGAGCTGTGAAATCATCACCTGAGCCAAAGTCGGACACTTAACCAAGTGAGGCACACAGGCGCACCCTTCTGTCTTCTGTCATAAGTCATTCATCAATCTTATTTTTATATCCCTGAAGGTAAGGTCTTCCTTTCCTCTGGATGCTTTTCAGAAATTTTAAGAAGTTTTAGAACAACAAATAGCAACAAAACAGTAATGGAGAGAATTTGACTTCCAGAGTAGTCACATTATTTAAAACATCCAGTTGTCAACAAAAATTACAAAACATTAAAAGAAACAAGAAATTATGGCAATCAACAGAAACTATCCCTGAAGAAGCCCAGATCTTGAATTTACCTGACAAAGATTAAAAAGTCAGCTGTTTTATAGTGATTTTTTAAAGTTTATTTATTTATTTTGAGAGAGAGAGAGAGAGAGAGCACATGAGTGTGGCAGGGGCAGAGAAAGAGAGGGAGAGAGATAGAATCCCAAGCAGGCCCTGTGTTGTTAGCATGGAGCCTGATGCAGGGCTCAGTCTCATGAACTGTGAGATCATGACCTGAGCTGAAATCAAGAGTTGAACACTTAACTGACTGAACCACCCAGGCACCCCTAAAAGTCAGCTATTTTATTTTATTTATTTTTAAGTTTATTTATTTTGAGAGAGAGAGAGAGAGAGAGCAAGCATAAGCAGGGGAGAGACAGACAGAGGAGAGAGAGGATCCCAAACATGCTCTGTCAGTACAGAGCCCAAAGTGGGACTTCAGCTCATGAACCTTGAGATGATGACCTGAACCGAAACCAAGAGTTGGACACTTAACCAAATGAACCACCAAGGTGCCCCAAAGTCAGCTATGTTAAATGTATTCAAGGAACTAAAAAGGAACCATGTCTAAAGAACTAGGGGAAAGTATGAGAATGATTTCTCATCAAATAGAAAATATAAAAAAAAAAGATAGAACATATAAAAAAGAACCAAATAGAAATTCTGCAGCTGAAAAGCATAATAACCGAAATGGAAATTTTACTTAGAGGAGCTTAATAACAAATTTGAGCAGACAGAAAAAGAACCAGTGAACCTGGAATATGAGTCAAATGAGATTGTCTAGTCTGAGGAACATAATGAAAAAAGAGTAAATAAAAATGAATAGATTCAATGGGTATAAAGTTTCAGTTACACAGGATGAATATGTTAGATATCTGCGTACGACATAGTGCCTATAGTTAACGATAATGTATTGTGCACTTAAATTTTTTTTTAATTTTTTTTAACGTTTTTATTTTATTTTTGAGACAGAGACAGAGCATGAACGGGGGAGGGTCAGAGAGAGAGGAAGACACAGAATCTGAAACAGGCTCCAGGCTCTGAGCAGTCAGCACAGAGCCTGACGCGGGACTCAAACTCACGGACCGCGAGATTGTGACCTGAGCCAAAGTCAGACGCTTAACTGACTGAGCCACCCAGGCACCCCTTAAATTTTTTTTTAAGACAGTAGATCTCATGGTAAGTGTTCTTACTACAAACAACACAACAACCAAAAAACCAAAAAGGCACAAGGAAACTTTTGGCAGTGATGGCTATATCTATTACCTTCATTGTGGTGATGGTTTCACGGGTATATACATATGCCAAACTCATCGAATTGTATACATTAAATGTGTGCATTGTTTTGTATTTCAACCATACCTCAATAAAGCTGTTAAGAAAAAAAAAACGAACAGAGCTTCAGAGAGCTTTGGGACATTCAAGCATACTAACATATGGGAACCCCAGAGAGAGAAGAGAGAGAAAGAGGCATGGAGAATATTTAAAGAAATAATGGCAAGGAAACTTTCCCCATTTGATGAAAAATATTAATCTACACATCCAAGAAGCTCAACAAGCTCCAACTAGGATAAACTCAGAGACCCATATGTAGACACATCATACTAAAACTGATGAAAGACAAAGAATTTTGAAAGTAGAAAAAGAGAAGTAACTTATCATGCACAAGGGATTCTCAATAAAATTAACAGCTGATTACTCATCAGAAAGCATAGAGACCATATGGCATGGAAAGACATATTCAAAGAGCTAAAAGAGAAAGATCATCAAAAAGAATTCTATATCCAGGAAAACTATCTTTCAAAAATGAAAGAACATAAGAACTTCCTAGATAAACAAAACTACAAGAAATCCTCACTTGAAAACATGCCCTACAGGCTGAAGTGAAAAGGGACTAGACAGTAACTTGAATTCACATGAAGAAATAAAGTGAACAAGTAAAGGTAACTACATAGGTAAATATAAAAGGAAGCATAAATGCATTTTTTGTTTGTAACTTTTTAAACTTTTTTTTTATTGTTGAGAGAGAGAGAGTGTGAGTGGGGGAGGAGCAGAGAAAGAGGCAGAGGATCTGAAGTAGGCTCTGCTGTAGCTTTGTAAAAACTTTTTTTTATCTACCTTGTTTGAAAGACAACAGCATACAAAATTATAAGTCTGTGTTGATGGGCACACATGTATAAAGGTATAATTTGTATGACAACAAAGGATGGGGAAGGGAAAGGCATAACATAGAAACAACATTTTTGTATGCTACTGAAATTAAACTGGTATTAACCTGACCTATATTGTTATAATTTTTTAACTGTAATTTCCAGGGAAACTACTAAGATGAAACCACTAAGATAATAAATTTCAAAATATACAGTGAAAGAAATAACAAGGGAAATAAAATGGTACACTAGAAAATATATATTCTATACAAAAGGTAGCAATAATGGAGGAACAGAGGAACAAAAAAAGAAAGAAGATATATTGAACACAAACAGCACATGTAAATCTTACCTCATCAGTAACTATATTAAATGTAAATGGATTAAAGCCTTCAATTAAAAGGCAGAAGTTGGCAGAATGAAACGGAGCAACTATAATCTGACTACATGCTGTTTACAAGAAAACTACTTTATATTCAAGAATACAAATACATTGAAAAGAAATATAATACAAACAGTAACCAAAAGAGAAATGTAGTGGTTAGACCAATATCAGATAAAATAGATGTATGACAACATTTTTACTAGAAACAAAAAAGCTTTTAGAAAAATAAAAGTGTGGGGTGTCTGGGTGGCTGAGTCAGTTAAGCATCCATCTTCAGCTCAGGTCATGATCTTGTGGTTTATGAGTTCGAGTCCCACACTGGGCTCTGTGTGGACGGCTCAGAGCCTGGAGCTTACTTTGGATTCTGTGTCTCACTCTCTCTCTGTTCCTCCCCCCTCTCGTACTCTGTCTCTCTCTCTCTCAAAATTAATAACTGTTAAAAAATTTCTAAAAAGTCAATCAATAAAACAATCATAAATATATATACACCCAAAACAGAAGCAGCAAAAACTCACAGAATGGGAGGAAAAATAGACCAACAATTGTTGGAGACTTCAATACGGATATAGAAACTAGACAAAAAATAAGTTGAAGATAGGAACAACACTATAAACCACCCAGACCTAATGAATATCTATAGAATATCCAACCCAACAAAAATAGAATGTACATTCTTTGAAGTGCCCAGGGAACACTCTCTAGGATAGGTCATATATTAGACTACAAAACAAGTCTCAATAAATGTTAAAGAATTGAAATCAACAAAGTATGTTCTCAGATGGACATGAAATAAAATTAAAACTCAATTATATATTGAAAGGAAAGAAAGCACTTAAGACAGAGGCCATTATGTTTAGTAATGGGTCATTGCTTACCTTCATCACCATACACAGAATGAAGAATAATGCATGTTAATTTTCTTGTGTTAAAGATGCTGTGATTTGTAAAAAGTAAAAAAAGAAATTAAAACTCAATTATCGAAGAAAAATTTGAAAATTCACAGATATGTAGAAATTGAACAACACACTCCTAAACAACCAATGGTTCAAGTAAGAAGTCACATGGGAAGTTAGAAAATACTTTGAGGGGTGCCTGGGTGACTCAGTTGGTTGAGCATCCAACTCTTGACTTTAGCTCAGGTCATGTTCTCATGGTTGTGGAATTGAGCCCTGTGCCCTGTGCTCCACACCTAGTGTGGAGCCTGCTTGAGATTCTCTCTCTCAATCTCTCTCTCCCCCTAACTCTCCCACCCCTGCTCATGTGCACACACATTATCTCTCTAAAAAAGAAAAGAAAAGAGAAAACAATATGTTGAGATAAATGAAAAAATAAAAACACAACATACCAAAATGTAGAGTGTGCACTGAGAGCAGTGCCTAGAGGGAAATTTATAGCTGCAAATGCCTATGTTAAAAAGAAAAAAGAAAACATGAAAAGATGCTCAAAATCACTTATCAGGAAAGTGCAAATCAAAACTGCAATGAGCTATCACCTCACACCTGTCAGAATGGCAAAATCAACAGCACAAGAAACAAGTGTTGGCAAGATATGGAGAAAGGGGAACCCAATGCAAGAGGGTTCCTCTTTGCACTGGTGCAAACTGGTACAGTCACTCTGGAAAACAGTATGGAAGTTCCTCAGAAAGTTAAAAATAGAACTATCCTATAATACAGCACTCACACTACTAGATATTTACCAAAAGAATACAAATACACACACACACACACACTATTCAGCCATCAAAAAGAACAAAATCTTGCCATTTGCAATGATGTGGATGGAGCTACAGAGTATTATGTTGAGAGAAATAAGTCAGTCAGAGAAAGATAAATACCATATTATTTCATTCATATGTGGAATAGAAAAACAAACTGATGGTTACCAGAAGGGAGGGGAGGGGGTGAGGGAATGAGTTAAATAAGTGATGGGGATTAAGGAGTGCACTTATTGTGATGAGCTCCAGGTGTTTTATGGAAGTGCTGAATCACTGTATTGTATACCTGAAACTAAAATTACATTGTATGTTAATTAATTGGAATTTAAATAAAAACTTAAAAATAAGACACTAGAAGAGGAAACTAATATAAAACAAGCAGAAGTAAGAAAATAGTAAATATCTGTGTATAAATAAGTGAAGTAGAGTATAAAGACACAATAGAGAAAAGTCAGTAAAACAAAAAGTTGGTTCTTTGGGGGAAAAAATCAACAAAATTGACAAACTAGCTAGAATGACAAAAAAGTAAAGACTCAAATTATTAAACCAGGGGGTGCTTTTATGGCTCAGTTGGTTACATCCAACTTTGGCTCAGGTCATGATCTCATGGTTCATGGATTCGAGCCTCACATCAGGCTCTGTGCTGAAAGCTCAGAGCCCGGACCCTGCTTCGGATTCTGCGTGTCTCCCTCTCTCTTTTTGCCCCTACCCTGATCACGTGCTCTTTCTCTCTTTCAAAAATAAATAAACATTAAATTTTTTACAATTATTAAGTCAGGCATGAAAAGGGGGATATTACTACCAATCCTACAAAAACTAAAAGAGGTTACAAGGTAATATTATGAGCAATTGTATGCCAACAAATTAGATAACTTAGATGAAATGGACAAACTTTTAGAAAGACACAAACTAGTGACATTAAATCAAGAAGAAACAGAAAATATGAATAGACCTCTAACAAGCAAAGAGATTGAATTAGTAATCAAAAGACTTCCCACAAAGAAAAGCCCAGAACCAATAGCTTCACTGGTGAATTTTACTAAACATCTAAAGATGAATTAACACTGATCTTTTACAAATTCTTGCAAAAACAAACAAACAAACAAAACAAAACAGAAGAAGAAATACTTCCCAACTCATTCTCTGAGGTCAGTACTACCTTAGTACCAAACCAGACAAAGAAAACTATAGATCAATATACTTTGATAATAAAAACATAAAAATCCTCAACAGAATACTAGCAAACCAAATCCAGCAGCATATAAAATGGATTATACACCATGACCATGTGGGACTTATTCCAGGAATGCAAGGTTGGTTCAACATACAAAAATCTATCAATGTAATTCATCATATAAATAGAATAAGAAAAAAATCATATGGTCATTTTAATAGATGCGGAAAAAGCACTTGAAAAAATCCAATACCCTTTCATGACAAAAATACTCCAAAGACTAGGAAAAGAAGGGACCTTCCTCAATGTGATAAGGTCATCTACCAGAAACTCACAGTTAACACTGTACTTAATGGTTAAAGACTGGAAGTTCTCCTTCTAATATCAGAAACAAGATAAGGATGTTCACTCTTGTCACTTCTAGTCAATATTGTACTGGAGTTTCTAGCCACAGCAAGTAGGCAAGAAAAAGAAATAAAAGTTTCTCAGATTGGAAAGGAAGAAGTCAAAGTATTCTTATATGCAGCTGACATGATCTTGTGTATAGGAAATCCTCAGGAATCCACACAAAAAAACCATTAAAGAAATAAATGAGTTCAGTCAGGTTGTAGGACACAAGATCAATACACAAAAATCAATTGTATTTCTATACACGAATAACGAATACTCTGAAGAAGAAATTAAGAAAACAGTTTCAGTTTACACTAGCATTGAAAATAATAATATTTAGGAATAAACTTAACCAAAGAAGTGTGAGATTTGGACATCATCAAAAGAAATTAAAGAAGACCTGAACAAATAAACTGATTTGAAGATTTATAATTGTTAAGATGGTAGTACTCACCAATTGATGGTTGCAATCCCACCAAATTTCCCACTAGCGTTTTTGCATGAATTGAGAAGTTGATCATAACATTTATATTGAAATGCAAGGGACCCAAACAAGCTCTTGAAAAAGAGCTCTCTTTCATAAACATTCTTGAAAAAGAAGAATAAATTTGGAGGACTCACATGTTCCAATTTCAAAACTTACTAGAAAGCTGTATCATTCAAGATGGTATGGTACTGGCATACAGATAGACATACAAATCAATGAAATAGATTTGAGAGTCCAGAAATAAACCATCACATTTATGGTCTATTAATTTTTGTGTTTTTTCCCATTTTATTGACGGAGAGTTGACAAAACTGTAAAGTATTTAAAATGTACATCATGGTGATTTGATATATGTATGCATTGTGAAAGGATTTCCATCATCTGTTTAATTAACACATCTATCACCTCACATGTTTACCTTTTGTGTGTATGTGAGAACATTTTAGTTTTATTCTGTTAGGAAACGTCAGTTATATAAAACATTGTTATCAACTATAATCACCGTATTTTACATTATGTTCTTAGACCTTGTTTGTCTTTTTTTTTTTTAAGTTTATTTATTTTGAGAAACAGAGAGAGAGACAGAGACAGAGACACACAGAGAGAGTGAGTGGCTAAGGGGAAGACAGAGGGAGAGAAAGAATCCCAAAGCAGGCTCCATACTGTCAACATGGAGCTCGACCTGGGGCTCGAACTCATGAACTGTGAGATCATGACATGAGCCAAAATCAAGAGTAGGATGCTTAACCATCTAAGCCACCCAGGCACCCCCAGACCTTGTTCATCTTATAGCTAAAAGTTTGTACCCTTTTACCAACCTCTGCCTACTTCCCCAATCCATCTTATTCTCTGCAACCACAACCAATTTTTTCTACTCTGTTTCTATGAGTTTGACATCTTTTTTTTCGGGATTCCACATACAAGTGATAACATGCAGTATTTGTCTTTTTATGTCTGGCTCATTTCACTTAACATAATGCCTTCTAGGTACATCTATATTGTTACAAATGGCAAGATGTCTTTCTTTCTCATGGTTGAATAATATTCCATTGTATATCCACACACCACAACTTCTGTATCCATTTATCTGTTGATTGACACTTGAGATGTTTCTATATATTTATTTTTGAGAGAGAGGGAGAGAGAGAGAAAGAGAGAGAGAGACAGAATCGAAAGCAGTCTCCAGTCTCTGAGCTGTCAGCACAGAGCCCAACGTGGGGCTCAAACTCACAAGCCGTGAGGTGAGCTGAGCTGAAGTTGGATGCTTAACCGACTAAGCCACCCAAGCACCCCCATGCACTTTATTTTTTTATTTTTTATTCATTATTATTTTTTTAATGTTTGTTCATTTTTGAGAGACAGAGAGAGACGGAGCATGAGCAGGGAAGGGCAGAGAGAGGGAGACACAGAATCTGAAACTGGCTCCAGGCTCTGAGCTGTCAGCACAGGGCCCAACACGGGGCTCAAACTCATGAACTGCGAGATTCTGACCTGAGCCGAAGTCAGACATTCAACCAACTGAGCCACCCAGGCACCCCACTTTATTATTTTTTTAATGTTTATTTATTTTGAGAGAGAGAGAACACATGCACATGTGCATGGGGGAAGGGACAGAGAGATAGGAGAGAGAGAATCCCAAGCAGGCTCCGTGCTGTCAGTGCAGAGCCCTACATGGGGCTCAGTCTCACAGTGAGATCATGACCTGAGTTGCAGTCAAGAGTTGGTCACTTAACTGACTGAGATACCCACGCGCCCTTGAACTGCACACTTTAAATAGGTTAATTTTATGATGTGTATATTTTATCTCAATTTTTTAGAAAAAGTGAAAAATACTGAAGCTAGGCAAAGGGATCCAACACATAGATAACAGAGTTTCTTAAAGAAAGTCAAAATAAATGAAACAGAAAAAAATAGTCAAAATTATAATTTATGAAAAATTTCCTGAAATTAAAAAATGTGAAACAACATATTCAAAAAACACATCACAAACCTGAGTAAATTGATGCCAAATAACCAACATCAAGACATATTGTAGGGGCACTTGGGTGGCTCAGTCGGTTGAACAGCTGACTTCGGCTCAGGTCATGATCTCATGGCTCTTGAGTTTGAACCCTGCATCGGGCTCTGTGCTGACAACTCAGGGCCTGAAGTCTGCTTGGGATTCTGTGTCTCCCTCTCTCTCTGCCCCTGCCCCCTTGTGCTCTGTCTCTCTTTGTCTCTCAAAAATGAATAAATGTTAAAAAAATTTTTTAAAAAGACATATTGTAATAAAAGTATTGATCTTAAAAAGAAAGAAAAATAGCGGTGCCTGGGGGGCTCAGTCGGTTGAGTGTCTGACTTTGGCTCAGGTCATGATCTCACAGTCTGTGGGTTCGAGCCCTGCGTCGGGATCTGTGCTGACAGCTCAGAGCCTGGAGCCTGCTTCAGATTCTGTGTCTCCTTCTCTCTCTCTGCTTCTCCCCCACTCATGCTCTGTCTCTCTCTGTGTCAAAAATAAATAAACATTAAAAAAAATTTAAAGAAATAAAAAGAAAGAAAAATCATCTGGCCATATTGACAAAAAAAGCAACAATACAATGACTTATGAGAGAAAGAAGATTAGTTTGTCATCAGGCTTTTGGATGGCAGTGCATTATGCCGGAAGAAAATGGAATGATGCAGTAAATAAAACGTTAGCCAAGGACTCTATATCCAGCAAAACTGATCTTCCAAGTAGAAAGAACAGAGATAAATTGTTATCAACATGCAAAAACTTGGGGAACATTCTTCCTATAAGCCGTAAGTTATCTTTTAGACCATGCACTTCAGACAACCATAATTAGTGAAGAGTGACGAAACCAGTAAATAAAAGTTTGTGTCTAGAATTAAGCCTTAGTGAGGATTAAAGGGGATTGCTGTTTACAATGGCAGATGCTCTGACCATGAAGATATAGAACCACCATATATAATATATATCAAGGCATGATGCCTCAGTTCCTTTGCATAAGATAAATAAATAAATAAAAGAGAGCATGTGTGTGAGTGGGGAAGGGGCAAAGGGAGAAAGAGAATCTTAGGCAGACTCCACCCTCAGCACGGAGCCCGACATGGGGCTTGAGCTCATGACTGTGAGCAGAAACCAAGAGTCAGATGCTTAACCCACCAAGCCACCCAGGTGCCTCTAGAAACACCATTTAAACAATGAAGATGAGCAGAGTATATACAAAAACAACACTTAACTCTACTTAGTAATCATAATCAGAAGTGGTATATTACTATTTTCACCCCATGACTATTGTATGTGTAAAATGGAATTAGCAAATGAGTGATCATGGAACATTCTAATTCGGTAATCCTCTGTATCCTGAACCAAAATTTTCAGTGGGGAAGAAAAGAGATGGGAATGTAATATAGAACAAGGTAAGTAAAAACCCTGTAGTCCTGAATTTGAGTTAGAAATAGCAGTATGGGGGGGCCTGGGTGGCTCAGTAGGTTAAGTGTCCCACTCTTGACTTCAGCTCAGGTCATGATCTCATGGTTCGTGGGTTTGAGCTCCACATCAGGCTCTGCACTCATAGTGCAGAGCCTGCCTGGGATTCTCTTTCTCTGCCCCTCCCTCACTTATGCACTCTCTCTCAAAATAAATAAAATTAAAAAAAAAGTATGTATGAACTCATGAAGTATTTTATCTTTGTGTGTGTGCATGTGAGGGTGCACTTTTTTTTTTACCCCACTTTGCCCACTGAAAAGGTAGAGAAACGATCAACCAGTACGTCCTTAGTGTGCAGACTATACTCTTGAATTACCATTTCCCACTGAAAGAAAGAAATCAGGGCTTCTTGGAGAAATGGCTGATTCCAGGTCTGGGTTCAGAGAAAGGTCTGAGATGAACCTGCAACATCTTGATGGACTAGATAGCAAGGAAATCATCAGAGACTATTAGGTTCAAGTGAAAAGGACTCAGGAGCCAATTCAAGAGGCCCAAATGGGACAATCTGAGCTTCAATAAGAATAAAAACTGCATTGGGTTGAAATCCAGCTAATACGTTTATATCTAGGAGTTC
This sequence comes from Prionailurus bengalensis, assembly GCF_016509475.1. Classification (NCBI taxonomy): domain Eukaryota; kingdom Metazoa; phylum Chordata; class Mammalia; order Carnivora; family Felidae; genus Prionailurus; species Prionailurus bengalensis. The sequence continues at coordinate 53,731,671 of NC_057348.1, read as the reverse complement.
ATTAAGTGACACTAGAATAAAACTATATGAAACCAACTGGGCACTTTCTGAGTATGTCAGAGATGTCCTCATTATCTTGAAATGTGAATAAGGAATCAGGCACATATCCAATCTTTCCAGTATACTTGTACCACTGCATAAATAAATAATAGGTGAGGGGAAGTGTCTCCTCATACAATTATTCCAGCTAGTGTATGAAAACAACATGATAGAATATCATCATTGTACCACTGCCAATGAATGAATGGAGCTCTAGGCACTGAGATTAATGGGAACTAACATCAAATAAGAGTGAAGACCAGATCTGATGTGCCTTTGGTGAGAGAAAATACCACCATGCACAGTCTTGCCAAGAGGATCGGATCTCACTCTGATCCAGTCTCTGGAACCAGCTGCGAATGTGAAGGATGTACAGAGGGCAGAGCAGTGTGTTGAACTGAACCCTGAGGAAGCAGTCAGCAACATCAGACTGTAGGAGATATTACAGGTCCCATGATTTGGATGCTTCACAGATATATGATAAGAAAAATCAACGGAAGGAAAGGGAACCAAAACTTAAAACACATACCAAAAATGTTTACATGGACAAGACTAAGCCACAATATCTATGGATGCACACCTAGGTGAGGAAACCAAAATGAAACGCAAGGAGTGATTACTATAAAAGTGCGGGTAGGGGTCAGTTTTGGGGGAAGAGAGGAGGATGGACATGGGAGGGGCTTCTGAGATGGCTAGAAAAGTTCCAGTTCTTGACTGGAGTGATACTTACAAGGGGTTCACAGTAAAGTACTTCATTAAACCATACATTTGTTTTGGGTAATCATCTGTATCTGTGTTTTATTTTTACCATAAGAACATTTTGTGGGAAACAGAGAAAATAAGGTAAAAAAGGATTTAAGATGCCAGTGTTTCTGTTTTTAAAAAGAGAATGCTGGTGTATTAAAAATGTTTATCAAGGCATGATGCCTCAATTCCTTTTCATAAGATTAAAAATACCTCTTGGTATTGCTGTCATGAAGATGAATATATTCTCAGTTGAAAGTAACTTGGGTCACTCAAACATTCGAACAAGAGCTGTGTGGTTTATATTAATAATGAACAATCTCAGACCTTGGTCACCCGAGCTAGGCATCTAGCCATAGCCTGTCTGCCTTCACTGTAACAAGAGAAGATGGTTGAAATGATTTCTAAGGTGTTTTACAGTTCTGTGAGTCTGATGATCATTTTCATATTATTAACACTTAATATGCATTTTTCTGCATTTCAGCCTACTGTAATTTACTTAAATGTATGCTATGAAATGCTTTTCCGAAGTGACCTTACCCGCCATGATACCTTCTCTGTGGGTCTTCTCTTTGTCATTGCTTTTCTCTGGAACTTTAGGCATTGATAAGGGTTTGGCTAAATAAAGTGTGGTGCAGGGGGTGCCTGGCTGCCTCAGTCAATAGAGCACATGACTCTTGACCTCAGGGTTGTGAATTCAAGCCCCACGTGGTGTCTATAGATTACTTAAAAGAAAAAAAAAAGTGTGGTGCAACCAAACTATGGATTCCTCTGCAGTCATCTGAAAGGACTAGGTGGACCTGTATTCCTGATATTGTAGATACATTTCCAAGATGAGAAAAATACACACATTCCAAACGTACACAATGTTGGAATTTTTAAAAATTATGTGGAAATTTTCATTTAACATGCCATTAGTTTTCTCAGGGAGCTGGATTTGGTGAGTGGAAAAATATTACGGAGGAACAGAAGACATTACCTTTTTTTTCTTATATTTTTGTGTAGTTTCTCAAAATTATTTTAAAATTGAAGAATCATAAAGTGCTTGTAGTAAAATGTCCAGCTTGAGGAATTTTCACAAAATGTTCACAAACTCTCATACAACCAACCCTTTGATCATGAATCAGAACAGCTCCAGACCCCCCAAAACTCCCTCATGCCTTCTCCCAGTCAGTACCTCCTACCGAGGGTAACCACTATCCTTATTTCTAACTGTACAGTTAATTTTTTATGAGCAAGATTACTTCTACAATATAAAACATCAAAAGACAACAGCCTCCAAGGATTTCTTTCATGTATTTATCCAACAACAAAACAACATAACTTCTAGAAACACAAAAATAAATGTGGGTCCTTAACTCCAAGCAGCTCACAGGCTAATGACTAATCAAATATCAGAGCCCATGAGAAGCATGAATCTAGTCCCACCAGCGCAAGGGACCACTGGAAGAAGTGGAGCAAAGTTTCACAGAAAAGTAGGGCTTTAAAGGATGAGTAGGAGCTGACTGACGGCGGCTGCAGAACGTACAAGGCTAGAAAGAACCTTTGTAAGTGAGCACAAATAAAAACTAGCTCTTTAAGATACCAGTTTATGGGGCGGTCTGGTAACGGGTTAATCCTATTTGGTTTGGCTTCCGAAGCTGTCAATCAGAATGACGTCATTGTTGATCAGGTTACTCGGGAGGCGTACATTTATTTGCCATCCAGGTAATGAGGAAAAGGAAGTCTCCGGAAACTAACCCTGGTTGCCCAGGAGGGGAAAACCATGCACCCTGCAGAGGCTGCAAAGCCCTTAATTAAATTCAACCACTGTAAGAAATACATCTACAGCTTCAGTGTGCCCCAGTGCTGCCCCCTCTGCCAGCAAGTCATGAGCTCGAGGAAGCTGGAGGAAGCACCTGTTAGCATCTCCGATCCCTTTACCAATGGGCATCAAGAAAAATGTTCGTTCCTCCTCAGACCAACTCAAGGGACGTTTCTTAGGTACGGTGTTTTTTAAGTGTTACATTTAATTCTGTAAACTTTTCCTTTTGTGTTGTGGTCACTAAAACTTTCTAACATGTACGATACAGGGTGAGGCTTGGTGGATAGTCTTGCCAGTTGTTTTGACATTAAATCCTAAAATGTAGATCTACTCGTTTCATAAAGATAGATGGTGTATGTACTTTCCTAGAGGGATAAGTGCAAGAATATATGAAGAACATGTGAAGGTCAAACCTGCTTATACAATCTTAGGAGAGGAAAACTGAAAGCTTGGAACTTTTTTTTACCCATAGATTTTGCACTAAGAGGCTAACTGGGAAAACGACCCAGCAGCTACTCCAGTCAAAATAATTCCTTTACCGTGAGTTAGCCTGAAATATCTGTGGCAAACAGGTACCATGTACAAAAGCCTGAAAAACGGCCACATACAGACTATTCTACATGGTGGTGAATTAAATTGAAGACCAGACCTGGTGTGCCTCAATTGTGGATGCCACCTGACTTTAAGAAAGATTTCAGAAATCAAAAGAAAGGACCTTACCTCCTTAGTGTCCCTGTGGAGTTTACAATGGAACTAGAAGTGGCCCAGCACAAGCCAGGTGTTGAGAGCATGGATGCTACAGAACGATGGCACGTGCTTTAGCAAGCGTGTTCGTGAGCATCATTGTGACCTAATGCCGAGACATCCTAGCCTTTTGAAATCCCTCCTCCCAACGCTCATGTGCCCTCAAGAGCTCTGGTTTGGGGTAAGACGATTGGAGTTGTCTATTTATTTCCCTGCTTACTAACTTCCTTAATTGATTTCCTTCCTGTCCTTATGTGGATAAAATGAACGAAAGTGTGCAGTTTTGCACCCCTGACTCTTCCCAGAGGTCACAGGATATAGAGAGAACAGTGCAGGCCGTAGTACCACAAAGCCCCCAATTCCTATCCTGTTTTCAGACAGCATCAGACCCTCTGGAGTCTCTGTTCCTCATCTGCAAAATGAGGGTCCTGCCGACCTTTCAGGGTGGTGAGGGGCAGTGATAAGGCAGAAACATGACCCGGGCACCAGACACAAAGTGGAGCCAACATGCTCTTTTCCATGCTATTCTTTTCATATTCAGTTCAGAATGTAACTGGCAGAAACTTCATTTCCCTTATCTAAATCATGAAGCCCAAAATGTTTCACAAGATCCGATCCCTCATTCATGCTAACTTGGAGAATTACTTGGCTAGATTCTGAAAGCTTTTGAATAAAGTGATTAAAATTCAGAATTCATCCACTATAACATTGATTCATTCAACAAATCCTTACCAAGCATCTCTGTGTGGGAAATGCCAGGGATGTCACAGTGAATGAGCCAGAGCCCTGCTCTCCAGAACATGATAGGCTTTTGGGTTGGCCCCTAATAAGCATTTATGTACTCTGTGATGTGGTAGCAATACTGATGGGCCTGGCCTTCCTTGGCATCAGCACAAGGGAGGTGGTGGTGTTGAAACAGGTTATATGCTTTAGCATCCTCCCATCCCCTCACGCCAGGATCTGCAGAACTTCAAGTAGTCCCCTGCCCACCAGACCTTCTAAGGCCAACTTCTAAACTGTTCCTTTCCCTCTCATCCAATTTCCAAACTCTCAAGAATGACTCCCACTATTCACCTTGAGAAAATTTCATCTACTTTGTAAAAGAGAACCTTCAATGACCCTCGGAAATCACTGAGGTTCTCATCAAACTAGGTTAAGATCTCTCAGGGCTGCCACATATGGTTGTACAGGTTGTACACTGCCCAAAGATGCTTTGTCAAGGTGGTTTTGGGTCCTGAAACTCAGGAGGCACTACACCTAGCAAGCCAAACATGCTGGGCAGAGCTGCATCTGCAGGAAAAAAGGGAACTTTTCTTAATTTGTACAAAGGAGTTGTATGAGAGAGAGGTGGCTCTGCCACTGCCCCTATGACATGCTTCTGTAATAGTCTACATTTTTTTCCCCTTGAGAGCACTTATCTGTTAAAAACTCGTTAAACTAAAAAGTCTTCTCGGGAAGCAAGCAAACTCCAAGAGGGCAGAGACCTTGTCAGGCTTATTTCCTGTTGTGCTACTAGCCTTTCACTTCAAATGACAGGCCCATAGTTCGTTCACACCTGATAAATATCTGTTGCATGACTGAGAAATAACTGAAGGACAGGGGGAGGGAAGGAACACCTAGGATTGAGGCAGGAAACAAAGTGCAGTGACATGCTTATGCAGCAATCTTGGGGTAAGTAAGTGCAGCGCTACAATCAGACTGGTACCTTGTTGCCCAGCTTCATTCTCAGCCTCTGAACCCACAGTCTCAAAACCCTCAAAGTGGTGGCTGCAACAAGATGACCTGGGGGATCACTGTGAAGGTGGGGCAGCCATTTGTGTTTTCAGTCATTTTAAAGCCTCGGACTGCTCACTTTAATGAGGAACCTGCGGTCTCATGAAGGAGCTTTATCATTTAACAACAACTTCTGATTTATTTACTAAAAGTTATTTTAATGTTTATTTTTGAGAGAGAGAGAGAGAGAGAGAGAGGAGGGGGGAGATAGCATGAGCAAGGAAGGGGCAGAGAGAGAGGGAGACACAGAATCTGAAGCAGGCTCCAGGCTCTGAGCTGTAAGCACAGAGCCCGATGCGGGGCTGGAACTCATAAACTGTGAGATCATGAGCCAAAGTTGGACGCTTACCAACTGAGCCAACAATAACCTCTGATTTATTTGACACTTGCAGGCACTCAACTGGTATTTTATTCTTACAACCAGCTTGCTAGGAGGTTTATGATATTCCCATTTTCCAGATGAGGAAACTGAGATCAGAGAGAGAAAGTGACTTGCTAATGTCCCCGTGCTAGTAAATGATGGCCTGGGATTGGAAATGAAGGTTAAATCATACGGAATCATAGATTTAATGAACAGTCTCAGGTAAAGAGTAATTTCAGAAAACAAGGCCATCCAGGAAAAGTGGGTGTGGCTGCAGGCTATAAAGACCAAAAGACACTACTTTAGTTTTGAAGGTAGAGGTCCACTGAGATGCACTCAGGATCCTCTCCCCGGTCAGCCTGTAACCTCGCCTACAAGGCGGGAAGTATGAGGATCTCTTTCAACAACTGACCTCCAGCTGTGCCCTTCAGCTGGGCAGCTAAGAGTTAAGCTGACTTTATGCTCTAGGAGGGATGGCCTTCCAAGGCCTTCCACTGCCTTTAGTGATGGGGGGCCAAAAAAATCCAGCTGGGGGGGCCGGGGGAGTATTTTCTACCTCAGATGTACTCTTGGCTCAACCAGTTTTGAAACAGTGCTTCCATTCACATGGCCACTGATGGCAAGAAACTTGGCACCGGCCAAGATCACTCTCCTGCTTTTAAATATGGACTCTTCATGCCAGTCATGTGCAAATGAGAAAAAACACAAAACTTGTTTCTTTCAGGGAGTACGATGGAAGGTCTGATCTTCACGTGGGAATAACCAACACAAATGGTGAGTGCACTGCCACTGGTTTTTTGTTTTGTTTTGTCTTTTTAAAAACTTAAAATGTCCTCACACTACTAGGTAGGAGAGAGTGGTATTTCTAGAGAAAAAGTGCTCATGACAACATTTAATTAGGGAATTCCTCTTTTCCCTGGGTTCTCATACCGTACCATTAGGTGGGCGATGCTTACTCCCCTTAAAAGAGAAATACTTGACTTTACAGTAACTTAGTACTAATGACAATCCTAAATATTTGAAAGCTTGTTAATGTTTTCTCAGCCAAGAGTATCACCAAGCCTGTTTTGTTGGTTTTTTGAGAGAGGAACATGATTTCTTCTTGTGTTGGAACCAGAATCTGGACCCAGCACACTGCCACTGGGTCCTCACACACCAGGGTCTCTGGTGGCCAGGCACGGGCCTCAGAAATAAACCAAGGGACAGAGGACTTGGGCATGTGGTGGGTTCACTTAAAAAAAAAAAAAAAAGTCATGTTTAAACAAAGCAGTTCCTTTGCCCAGACTTAGCTCTGAGGGCACAGCCTGGAGGCCCTGAAGACAGAGCATCCAGTGTACAGGAAGAGGGCCTGGTACCCCAGTCACAGGGGGTCGCGGGCCTAGGGATGGTGAGCAAAGCCAGGCAGGTGAGGCTGTGATCACAGGCCTCATAAGTCAAGTCTGAAGGCAACCTTTCTGCACCTGCTCAAGGCGGGAGAAAACTGACCAGCGAACAGAAACCCAGGACTGGATTTTTGAACTCAGATTTACCCACATGAGCAAATTTGCCACCCATTTCATCAGTGGAAATTTATTGCTGATTTAAGGAAAGAAGATAGACCCATTCGCAAATAGAAAACTTGAGCAAAAAATATTTGGAGATGAATATCTATTCTAGTCTCCATTTCCTGGGGGCAACTTCACAGTGCTGGAGAACAGGTAGAGCAAGAACTGGGTTTCCCTGAAAGAAATGCTTTGCTGAGGGCCCAGGAGGCAGAGGCTCGTAACCCCCAATCCTGACTCTAGGCAAGGCCCTCTCTAAATCTGTTAGGTGGGTGGCTGCCTCCCCAGCTTGATCCTGCAGGAGATTCTAGGGTCTCTCACGGTCTACTGCTCTTCTACAGTAATCACAAAGTACAACTGGGTTTCTGTTATGTGGCATTTCCCAGGGGCAGTTGTCATTTTCTGATGGCCTCTAAACAGAGGTGCATTTTCCCTTGGGCTTCCGCATGACTCCAGTTTTGGTTGCAGGAGTTGTGTATAATTACACCATGCACGGGGTCCAGCGAGATGAAGCAGGGTGGGAGCAGAGTGTAAGCATCCCTTTACTGCAGCCTGGCATGTATGGACTGATGGATCAGTGGGACAAGTACCTGGAAGACTTCTCCACCTCGGGAGCCTGGCTGCCTCAGAGGTACAGGGCTGCAGGGGCCACCCGCTCATTCACCATGCAGGTGGGACCCCAGCTCAGAGGACTCTTAAGCTGTTTAGTTCATGGTGAGCCTGTACCAAGAGAGTAGTACCTGTAACAAAGTTTAAACAGGGGTTGAATTTGGGTTTTCTGCAGAGGTGAGCCAATGTACCTTTACACAATAGAATCACGGCATTTTTTTTTTTTTAATGAATGTTTATTCATTTCTGAGAGAGAGAGAGAGAGAGATGGAGAACATAAGTGGAGGAGGGGCAGACAGAGAGGGGGACAGAGGATTCAAAGCAGGCTCTGCACTGACAACAGCCAGCCTGATGTGGGGCTTGAACTCACAAACCATGAGATCATGACCTGAGCCGAAGTCGGATGCTCAATCGACTAAGCCACCCAGGAGCCCCAGAATCACAGCATCTTAAGAACCAAAAGGACCACAGCTTAGTACTCCAGTTATTTGACTAGATATTTTTACATCCTTAACATTTAATATGTACATCAAGACCCCTATTATATTTCCTTAAACATTTTTTAAATGTTTAACATGTAAAAATAATGTTTTTGTGATTTGGCAAATTTGAAATTTCTCAATTTATTGCTCCCTCAACACTTTAGATATATAGCATACTTGTGAACCTAAATTGTCTTGAGGCTTCCCTTAAAATAAGTTAGACACTGGGATACCCTAAAACCTGGAAGGAGAACTCCATTTCTAGAATGTCAGCTCCGTAAGTTGGCAGTTTCCATACAATGAGTCAGCACATGTAGACACGCCCACTCCTGTCTTATGTAACTTGCAAGTGGACATGGCCCAAACTGCCAAGTGTCCCTCGAAATTGCACCTCTGGGAGCTCTGTCACCAAGGGGGTCAGCACACACAGCCCAGTCCGCTGACAGCCCAATTTCAACTCTGCAAGTCCTTCAACAGCTTCATGGCTTGTTCCTGAGCAGCCTTTTTTTTTTCTTTAAAATTTTTAATGTTTATTTTTGAGAGAGAGACAGAGTGTGAGTGGGCGGGGGAGGTGGGGAGCAGGGCAGAGAGAGAGGGAGACACAGAATTCGAAGCAGGCTGCAGGCTCCAAGCTGTGAGCTATCAGCACAGAGCCCGACGTGGGGCTTGAACTCACAAACTGTGAGATCATGACCTGAGCCGAAGGTAGATGCTTAACTGACTGAGCCACACAGGTGCCCCCTGAGCAGCTTTTAAACCTAAGCCTTCCCTTCTCACCATCCTTCTTTTGTAAGGTATGAAGAAGACCATCACAACTGCTACAGTTACACCCTCACGTTCATTAACTGCATTCTGACCACAGAAGGCAAGGGGCAACTGGACAAGAGTGAGTTCACGGAAAAGTACGTGGTTCCGAGGACAAGGAAGGTTTCCAAGTACATCACACTCTACCGAGGGATAGAGGAGCATGGCTTCTACGTGACTGACTGCCCTGAGGAAGAGACAAACCCTCCTGAGGGGAGCGGTGTGTGCTGAGTGTGCCGTATGCCAGCAGAGGGGTAGCTCAGAACTTCCTACCATTAGTAGATACTAGAGATTTTTAGGTGGGTTAAACTGTGCTTAATACCAATGTGTTATGACTTTATGTTTAGCATATTTCCACTTACTTCAGTATAAGAATTTATAAAATTAATAAAGATTGTCCTGTTTTTAAAAAATGTTTTATTTATTTATTGCAAGAGAGAGAGAGAGAGAGGGCACGAGCATGTGAGTGTAAGCAAGGGGAAGGGCAGAGAGAGGGAGAGAGAATACCAAGCAGGCTCTGTGCTGTCAGCATGGAGCCTGACACAGGGCTTGATCTCACAAACTGAGTCAAAATCACGACTTGAGTCAAAATCAAGAGTTGGTTGCTTAACCAACTGATCCACCCAGGCGCACCTATAAGGGTTTTGTTTGTTTGTTTGTTTGTTTTTTGTTTTTTTTTTTTTTAAAGAGAGCATGAGCTGGTGGGAGGGGACAGAGAGAGGGGGAGGGAGGGATGGAGAGAATCTTAAGCAGGCTCCATGGAGCCTGATATGGAGCCTGATCCCACGACCCTGGGATCATGACCTGAGCCAAAATCAAGAGTCAGATGCTCAATTGACTGAGACACCCAGGCACCACACCCTGGGTTTTAAAAATTGTATTGGATTACAACTAAATTATTCTCATAATGGTTTGATTTTTAAACTGAGATTCCATGATACAGCAGAGTGGCAGCATTTTTATTTACAGAACAATGAAAACTATTTCTATAATTAAAGCTGAACAAATTCACCTTTCCATGTGAACCCAGAAAGTAGGAATTTGTGGAAAGGTGAGCAAGACACAATTAATGAAGTAAATTCACTGGATTGTTTTTATTTAAAAAGCACATGGTAGCTTTTTGACAGCAATAGTGAAACAAAGAGAAGAAAGAAGGAAAGACGTAAGGAAAGCAAGTAAGCCAGGGTCTTGGAATCTAAGTCAGGAAACAGGTTCCACTTCTCAATTAGCCTTTATGAGCATATATGCAAAGTGGATGGCAATTCCTCAAGTCATTCTGTTTCATTCATTTTGCCTGACCTCACATGAGGAGATCAGGGTATTGAGTTTACCAAGGCAAAGCACATCCCCTGCCTACTTTATTATTTTTTAAACTTTATTTATTTATTTAAGTCATCTCTACACCCAGTGTAGGGCTAGAACTCACGACCCTGAGATCAAGAGTCGCAGGCTCCACTGACTGAGCCAGCCAGGAGCCCCTCCTCTGTCTACTTTAAATGCATAATTCAGGAAGGATACAAGGAAAGGTGGACTTCCTTCTCTAACACCTTCAGGGGAAGGAAGGGGGAACAGGTGGGAGGAGTAATTATGAAGAAATGAGGTGACTTAACAACCACATCAGAATTCATATGCGCAAATAATCACTGAACTTTAGCCAAGGAGCGAAATGTTTCAGCATTCCTCTCTGGAAACTGCTTCCAGAGTTCACTTTGTTTTTGACCAAATGTGATATACTGCCACATCTAATCTTATGCCCCAGCTATGGCACCAAATAAATGATGTCTAATTTCCAAAAAACCAAATCCATCTTTAAGGAACCGGTAATTTACCCATAATAAAGATATTCAGAAAACTTGCTACAGATCCGTAAAGCCTGTTACCAAGGAAGCATTTGGGTAATGTTTCAGAACTTGGCAAATTCAGTGGGGGGAAAATGCATGGCATACCAACATTTGCATTTATAAGTTTGGGTCCTTTTAAGAGAAACAAAACTTCCCACCCAGAACATGATACCGCTTTAAACAGAATCATGACTACTATTCTGTGGTGTTCAAGAAATTATAAAGACTTGACTGGATAAAGATGAAAAATCGAGTGTTGAGTTTGGGATATATTCCAGTTTGTCCCTATTCTCTTAACACACTATTTTTGGACTCTACTTCTCTGGTCCAGTTCTTTACCCAATTATTGATAATCAGAGCAGCTGTAATTAATGAGTATTCATTAAGGACTCCATACCTGAGTACATTTCTTAATCTTTCTTCCCTTTTAATCCTTAAGACCACCTTGAGAAGTAGGTACTAACAATATGCCCAATTTGCACATGAAAAGGGAAACTGAGGAAATGACTTGCCCAAAGTCACACAGTGGGAAAACCAGAGATCAAATCTAGGTTTGACTGTGAAGGCCGTGCACATAACCACTGGGCCACCATTTGCCACCATTAGAGAAGATAAAGGAGAAAATAAAGATTGTGCTTCCATCGACATTCAAACAGGGAATGGAAATACATGTCATAAAAATTCGGATAAAATAAGAAGGGTAAATGTTAAAAATGGCAATTTCACGCTTTCTCTTAGTGCAGCATTCCTTGATTTTCAAACAAAGCTTTCACGGCCTCCAGTCCCTGTTTTAGGGACTGCTCTCCAACCTGGGGGTGAGAACGGCAGCAGTCAGCCTATTTCTTCTTTCACTTCAGGAGGTTACAAATTCCCTCTCATAAAAATCACAGTACCACCTTACAAACTTTACCCCTAATGAAGGAAATTAAGCACTGACATAACACCAATAGATGGCAATGTTGCTCAGTTTTGCAGAATTATGAACTGAGAATCCTTCCATTAAGCTTCTTTCATCATACCAGCTAAATGCTAACTGAAGGATGAGGAGAGTCAGCATTGGCACCAACTCTGCTTCCCAGAAGAGTTCTCCAGAACTGGCACCCCCACAATGCATCTCTTCATCTCATGGTCTAGTGCTGCCCTGGGCACACATCTAGTCCTCGTCAACCCTCAAGTAATGACTGACTGCTGGGCTCCTTTTCACTGCAAGGTCATAAAGTTAGCCTCAGGGTTAACTGATTTGAAAGTCTAAAATGATCCGCCCAAAGCATTTCCCCAAAGCTTTCAGGGCATGCATGAATTACTCCTATAACCAGGAAAACCTAATAAACATTATTTTAGAAAAAACACACAATGGCCATTTCTGGCTCCCCTTGCACAGGAGGAGAAACTTCTCCCCATCCCCAGAGCTGTCTTCACTACTTTACCTCCAACTATTTTTCTGTCACCTCCTTCTCCTCCACTGTCACCTACCAGGGCATAGAATAGGCTTTACATTTCCTAGAGAAAACAACTATGGCAGTGCTTATACTTTTGGTTTATCTGAAAGAGGAAAAAGTACACACGCTTCATGCCAGACACTTTCATTTAGTCCACAAAACACACTCAGCATGCTGTGATCATTTCCATTTCACAGGTGAGGAAGCTAAGGTTCAGAGTGATATGGGAAGGCTCCCAAGGTCACCACTGTTTGCCTAGTGTAGACTTGGAATTTGGACCTAGGTTTTTCTAATGCCATTCTTCCTACTTTATCAGAACGTGCTACTTAAAAGTTAGGAAGAGGTGCACCCGGGTGGCTCAATTGGTTAAGCATCTGACTCTTGATTTCACCTCAGGTCATGATCTCATGGTTGGTGAGTTCGAGCCCCACAAGGGGCTCTGCAATATCAGTGTGGAGTCTGCTTGGGATTCTTTGTCTTCCTCTCTCTGCGCCCCTCCCCAGCTCTCTCTCAAAAATAAATAAATAAACTTAAAATAAAAGGAAGAATATCTACCTGTGTAACATTGTTTCTGAAAATAAAAAGATTCTAAACATCTTAAATGCTTGCAATCTTTCATTTTTTAAAAAAGAGTGAATTATTTTGAAATTTAAAAAAAACACTACCTCTTAGTTTAACAGTTTCACAAATGTGCTTTTTCATATCATGTACTCCTACAGGATGTCTCCCTGTATTACACGAAGTGGTAGAAAGACTAAACTTTTTCAGCTTATATATAAAAAAAGTAAAGATTGAAGATAAATCAAGCATTAGATAACTCTCAATTTTAGAAATGGACCTCAGTTAGTTTCATGGAAGTTAACATTCATGGTATAATTATTTGAGTCTGTAATCAGATTTTTAAGAAATCAATTTAGTTGGTAAAATCACAAATGGGAGGTAGGTGGTGGGGAGAAGATAACTCATTTCTTTTCAACCTAAGTACTCCTCCACAAGGGGAAAACTAAGTTAAAAACCAATTCAAGTAAACAGCAACTTAAAAAAAAAAAAAAGAAGAAAGAAAATGACAATGCTTTGACAATAAGGGCAAAAAAAAAAAAAAAAAAAGACGGAATCAAAATTTTATTCCACAAGTAACAATGACTTTTCAGACTTGTGTACAGACTATGCTCAAAAATGTAGGGAAACCTGAGCAGCTCAATCCCGGTTAAACTGCCTAAAACCACGTCCCATTCATGTTGGTTTAATCCCTGCCAATCCCTGTATGAATCACTTAATAGAACTGAGTCTCCTTACAGGAGAACTTAGGTCAGTAGAAGCACAGACATCGGGATTTCCCCACACAGTCTGGGAATGAGGTCAGAAAAATGTCAGTCTCTAAAACTGAAGCTAAGAGAATCAACATACGATAAGCGACTGCACAAATCACTGCCTTCAGATGATGGGTAATGGTGGTTCTTAAGACAGAACTTCCTCTTGTCTCACCAAATGAATCAGCATAGCTGGAAATTACTGGAAGTCCATCACGAGCCAGGCATGGTACTAATAAGCACCTTGTAAGGGCCAAGACACTTAATCTTCCAGCAAGCCTCTGGACATCATTATTATTTTTACTTTTTTTTTTTTTTTTCTCATGGAGGTGAGATTCTTATTCCATAAACCTATTTTCAAGGGAAAGATTCTGCACTTAGTAGATTCAGTGTTGTGCAACCATCACCTCCACTTCCAAAACATTCTATTACCTCTAAAGGAGACTCTGGACCCACCAAACAGTTGCTCCTTAGTCCTTCCCCACTGACCCTGGGAACCACTGATCTGTGTTCTCTATGGATTTACCTATTTTGGATATATACCTGGAATCAAACACTATGTGGCATTTCTTTCACTTGATACGTGTTTGAGATCCATCCATGTTGCACGTACCAGCTCTTCACTCCTTTTTGTGGCTGAACAGGATTCCCTTGTATGTGAAGGCTGAGAACATTAATTCTATTTTATAGATGAGGAAACAGGTTAAGATCACATGGTGAGTAAGGGGATGAGTTGGGATGCAAACCTGTGCCTGACTCCAAAGCATGTAACCACAGCCATCTTGTCATCCAGCCAAGGCCAATTAAAGAAACCAAGCAAGTGCTGACAACCAGAGTCTCAACATTTTAAAAATCCTGAAGACTGGGGCAACTGGGTTGGTCAGGAGGTTAAGCATCCAACTCTTGATTTCAGCTCAGGTCATCAAGGTTTGTGGGTTTGAGCCTAGCGTTGGGCTGTGTGCTGACATTGCAGAGCCTGCCTGGGATTCCCTGTCTCCCTCTCTCTCTCTGCCCCTCGCCTGCCTGTGCTCTTTCAAAATAAATAAATATAAAATAAACTTAAAAAAAAATCCTAATAACTGTAAGCTACTCAGTCTAACCTGAGGAGGTGGTGCCTTAAAGGCAGGGCAGGTTTGCAATACAGAACCATTTTTCGGTGTCCTGTTGCTGCCCCAGCTGGCCCCACCTCCCAAGGGTGACTGACCTGTTCTAGCCATGGGTTCTTCAGGAGGCAGCATGAAGGTAATGCAGTTCACTGAGCCGACAGAACAGCCCTTCTGGCCACAGAACAGCCCTCAGCTCTCGACTTGCTGTGCACAGGAGAGCTGAGCTACGACTGGTTCCTTTGTAGAAGGCTCACCCCATTACCCAGCCTTCAATAAAATTATCTCTGTGGAGACTAATTACAAGTTAAGAACCACACAACGTTTCCAGGTTTGTAAGTGGGGTCCACAGATGGTCCTCATGGAATCTGTGAACCTCCTGAAGATTATGCCAAAACCAGATGCACGAGCATGTTCCTGGTGGGGGCCCCAGGCTGCACCCCAACACTGAGGCAGGGGACCACCACCCAGATGTACCAGCACATACCAGGCCTGCCTGGAGTGTTGGGCAGCCTTCCTTTCTAACCTCCACTCAGGTCCTAATGGTGATGTATTTCTGACTTCACATGCTTTTCTAGGTTGGTTTCACTTTAGCTGTGGAGATCTTATAAAGGCACTAAATAGGACTGAGAGCTCTGGGGTCAAGTCCTCCGCTCGCACTCCGTGGCGGTGGTGTGGGGTGGTCACGTCTCTGAGCCTCAAACCTTCGTCTTGTGGAGGCTCCCACCACTTGAAGTCAAAAGTCTGTTGTGTGATTCTAAGATTTATACCTTAGTATTTCATGATTTATGTTATTTTAAATGATACTATTTTTATTTTTAAATTTCAATTCCCATTTTCCATGTATTTGTAGTTGTTGAAATCAAATTGATTTTCTGTATTGGAAAAAAAGCCTATTGTGTGATAAGCAAGAACACAGGGGTCTGCCCCATCTTAGACTCTACTATCTGAAAATCTGCTGTAACTATTTACAAAAAAAAATGGTATATTGGCTATCCAAATACAAAACATGAGTATAGGAGTCATCAGCAAAATCACTCAAGTTGTGAGTGTCCAGACCACACGGCATGTGCTGGTCTTAGCTGACTGCTCCATGCTTGTGCTGTTTAGACGTGTGCTGTATTGTCACATCATTTCCCCCGCTGTATTAAGTAAAAACGTCTCTTGTGGGACTGGAAAAGCCCAAGAAGAAAGTAGGTGATTTTTTTTTTAAACTTTACTTATTTGAGAAAGAGAGAGAGCACGTGAGCAGGACAGGTAGAGAGAGAGAGGGAAAGAGACAATCACAAGCAGGCTCCATGCTGTCAGCACAGAGCTCAGTGAGGAGCTCGATCCCACAAACCGTGAGATCACGACCTGAGCTAAGATCAAGAGTTGGACACTGAACTGACTGAGCCAACCAGGTGCTATTAAAGTATGGGAGTTTTAAAGGCCCAAGAAATCCCCTTTATTAGAAAAAAAAAATTAGAAGTGATAGTTGAGAAAGGTGGTCACATAAAAGATACAGTCTTGGCCAAGTATGTATTCCTTCTTTTTTGTGTATATATTTTTTGCACTGGGTAACAAAACAACTTGTAAAAAGTGCTCGTTCCACAAAGTTTTGCGGCGTTCTTGAGTGTGGTGTGCTGTTATAAAGCCAGTGAAATTCTTGTATGGAGGGTGCATGGCCAGTCAGCGTGATGCTACTGAGCACATGCTGGTACACTGGGCAGCTTAGACACCTTGGGAGAGCTGAGAGAGAGGATTTGGTGAAGAATTCCAGTTTTAAAGCAAATCTCGGAGGTTTGAGATTTAAGAACCACATAAAACATGCTTGGAAGAGAGTGGGTGAAGCAACTTCTCTCTAAGGCGGCAGCATCTCCCCACTGAACCACAGCCATTTGTGAAGGTGGTTTTATCACAGAGCAAATTTCCAATCTTGCTGAACCTGAGCTTTTTAAAAAAAAAAACACATGCCATCTGTTACATTTATTTCAGAAGGTAAGAAAAAAGTGCCAGGACATAATACATCTAAAGACAAGCTAATACTGCTTTTAGCTGGTAACTGTGAGGCTCATGTAACCCAAAACCTTTGCTGGTACATCATTCCAGAACCCCAGGGCCCTTGGGAAATGCTGAAGAGTGCATGGCCCACTGCAGCATGTTCAGACGGTGTACATGAAGGAGGAAAATCTTTCATACAAGGCTTGTTTAAAGATGGTGCTTTTGGACATCCTTCTAGAGCTTTCGTTTATAAGTAGTATCTGTGTAGTCTTGTGGCTTTTCTACATCTTTACTGTAGCCTTTACATGAAGCCTTTACAGTTTAAGAGTTTACATGAAGGCACATTAGCAGATGATAAGCAGGTGATGTGGGTGCTCACAGGATGACAGAACTGTGATGAAGGATTCACAGAAGAGTTTTTACCATCAAGGCATATGATGCACTGACTGGGTATGGAGAGAAGTGTCACCACAAATGACAGATGAAATGGGGAAAAAAATAGCGCCTGAAATTTTTGCTGACTTTCAGGGTTTTAAAAAAGTGATGATGTTTGAAAGCCAAGTCTCTGACTTTGCTAAGGAGCCTGGTGAGAGCAAAGCGGGTAGTAAAAATGTTGAGCTACTAGTATCGCTAAGGTACAGCAAAAAGGCGTATTACTGAGAGGCTCTTTCAAATTGGTAATCATATTGGTCTGCATCCAAGGGAAAAAGAGGAGCTCCCTTATTTGAATGCCAAATCTTTAAAATGTAGATCATGCAGATCTAATGCTTCTGTTGCGAGAGCAGGATCATGATGTGAACAGAAGCACCATGTTCAAAAATGACGTCAGGTGGAATCTCAGGTCGCCGGAAGCTCCGAGACCACACGTCACAGGAATGCAAACATTCCAGCTCTCACCGTCCACTTCCGGGGTATGCAGTGTCAAAGAGAAGACTGCCATTGTCTTGAATTTGGACACTGGACGAATCTCACACACCTGTTTCCCTCAGCCTGTCACTGGTTTCCCTCCTGCTCATCTTCCCCTCCACCCCTGCTGCCCTGCAAAACCTTCACTGGTATGTAACCAATTTGAAAAAGGCTTCGTTTACTGAGTTTTACTAAATGCTAACTGCATTCATTATGTATCCTCATACATTATTTCACTACCTATTTTTATTTTACAAACAAGTTCACTGAAGCAAGATGCAATTTTTATCTAATACTGTATAATATTGTGATGTACTGGACACAAATGTGCCCATCAGTGAGCTGAGAGTTAATGATTAGGTGATGATGTTTTTGAAAGGCTTTATGATACAGAAATCCTGGACAGATAATAAGTGGATTTTCCAGGGTTGAGTAATTGGTTGAAGTTCTTAGAAAAGATGAGACACATCATTTTTTCCATTTAACATACTGGCACACAGAGTCTTATAATCCCCAAGTCTCCTTTCCGGCACACTCTCAGGAACACACTGGATGTGAGTAATGAGATGCATGCGTAGAAAAGAGTTTGGGAAACTGTACCGTGTCACATAAATGTAAACTACTGTCATTGTCAGGTAAAATCAGAGAGTAACAGAATTTCCCTGTAGCTGGAAGAGTCCTCTTGGAACTCATCTAGTCCAATGTGCTTACCGAATGGGTGAGGATGCGGGCCCACAGATGAGAAATTCAGGATCAGTCAGGGTCAGTGACTTACTCAAGAACAGAATCTGAAGGCCAGCAGAGGGCTCTTTGTTCTCCCCTGTGTCATTTTATCTTTTAAAATACTAATTGCTTTTTGGTGATGGGGGGGCCATGCCCTTTAGAACTTTTCAATTACTGGGCGATTATAGTAAGAGGACTTTTTACCTCACACAGAACTTGGCTTACTGTAGGACACTCAACAGTATTTGTTGGTAAATCAGAATTCTGAGGTTGAATTGTTAAAGTTCGTCTTGGTCACTTCTCTCTCGTGAAGAAACCCAACGGCTTAGAATCACCTCCTGCAACCAATCAAAATAAAAAGGTGACTGAAAGTTTCAACATCAGAAATGAAAGAACATGCTAGGTGTGTGACATCACAGTAACATTTCACAAAGAGTTGTCTGTATAATGATGACACCTGTTGCTATTCCTTGTTACTGAAACATCTGGAGAAAATGTGAAGGCTGGCAGTACACACCTTATACGCAAATACTACCTACCATAATCACACAAAGATTTTAAAAGCTAAATGTGCCTTGGCCTTGGTATCCCACTGGGACATTTCAGGAAAAGGAATCTGAAAGCTAGCACGAGAACCAAATCTGAGATGTATCCGGGTATGAATCTGGTGTATCCGGGCTGGCACTGAGAAGGGAGAAGTGGATCTGGGCTGGCATTTCAGGAACAGCTAACCTAGTGGGCACAGGCAAGACAAATTGGATGGATGAGGCGCTGAGGCCGGTGAAGCCGAATGGCGACTGGTGGGGCTGTAGAGGGACAAAGTGGTGTGAACAAGGAGATGGGGTGCAATGTTAGAGATGAAAGAGGATGAGGACGGCTGCATGTGGGGGAGGAGTCACAGGCAGACAGGCAGTTACTTGCAGAAATAGCGAGTAACCCTGGAGGACAGCATGATGAATGTGGCAGTCTTGCCAGAGAAAAACTCTCCAGGAAGACTGGGACCTGGGAGAGGCTTGGCTGGGCGGTCCCAGGCCGCCTGTGAGAGCAGTTTCAGCTGAATGGTGGGGATGGAAGCCAGATGACATTGCAGGTAAAGCAGCAGCAGGAGTTAAGGGGGACTGAGAACAGGCTCAGTGGGGAGAGGGCCTGCGGGGGCTTCCTGTCACCAAGGCAAGAGGTTTTCCTTTCTTTTCTTGGGACCACGTGTTCCAGAGGACACAATACAGTGGCTACGGTCTTTAGGATGCCATGAACTTGTCTCTGAGTTTACCTACCTGAACTTTGATTCGTTTCATACACTCTGGTGACTCCATCTCTTTGTCAGTCATGGTAGAGGGTTTAATCAAATAGCACAGCATAAGTTCCTATTGAGAAACAAAGAACAATCTCCACATCCCACACAATAATAATATAAATTTGGGTGCGTGATCAGGAAGTGCAGGCAGTCTCCATTCCCTCCCACTGAGTGCTCCTGGAAACTCACAAAGCACACCGGTTTCCTCCAGGAACACGAATGGGCCTGGGATCTAACTAAGGACCAGGCCCATACAATGGGTGTAAAAATACTAGAAGCAGTACAGATTTCCTACTTCTAAAAGATAAAGCTATTTTTTACAGGCTAAACCTAAGCAGCTTCACCTGCAGACAAGGCAGTTGCCCCCTGGCCTCTGCTGGGCCTTCTGGTGTCACCCCCCACAGCGCCTCCAGCAGCAGTGGGACAGACTCAGAGGGGCTCACAGTCTGTGTTTGGTTAGCAAGTTATTGAGTAACAGAGAACACACAAAGCTTTCATCCTTAGTAGTCCTGGGGTAAGATGAAATTTCCCTCCTATCTTGACGGGAGCAGGATATGGCAGAAGACAAGTCCGGCAGTCAGATGACTCTGGGTCTGAATCCCCATTCTGCATATAAGCTGCATGATCTTGGGTTTGTCCCTTAACATTTCTGACTCTGATTCCTCACTCTTAGGGATAAGGATACCAACAGGGTGGTGACAAACATGTACAGTGTTTAGCTATAAATACTAATATCCTTCCTCTCGCTTCAAGAGATCTGCTAGCTTTGAAAAGAAATCAATGTTTTGACTCCTTTGTGAATGTGTGTGAGTAACTTTTGAGCGTGTGTTGACGGCAGGCCCGGGAAGGGAGGCAATGCCCACCAACATCAGTCACTAGGGATC
This sequence comes from Prionailurus bengalensis, assembly GCF_016509475.1. Classification (NCBI taxonomy): domain Eukaryota; kingdom Metazoa; phylum Chordata; class Mammalia; order Carnivora; family Felidae; genus Prionailurus; species Prionailurus bengalensis. Next base: position 53,711,287 of record NC_057348.1, on the reverse strand, counting down.
TTTGAAGCTCAATTCGTGGTGCTCAGTACCAGAGGGTAGGGGCAGCGAACACGAGAAGAGGTCAGCTTCTAGCCCCCCACCTTTTTAGAACTTCACTGGCAGGAACACTGTGAAGTTCCTACAGATGACTTTTATGATTCTACTACATTTAAGAAAAAAATCCAAGCATTTAAATGACTTGTGAATGCCAAAGCTGATGTCGTTACCTTGGAGACATTAACTGAAACTCTGCTCAAGGCAGCCAGTGACCTCCAGCTGAAAGGTCTGCGAAGAGAGCCCTCAAAATGGTCGTCGACTAATTCAATAATGACAGAATAACTGGAAGACACACAGAGGGCATTAAAAAGCATGAAATCAACCTCTTTAAAAAGAATAATGCTTGTTCTACCAAGAACAAAGATACAGAAAAAAAAACGTACATCGTCTCCTCCTAAATTCTCCTACAACGTTATTGGGAAAAATATTAATGAAAAACTCCTACTTTACATTACAAACTTTCAGGCTGATCTCAACAGTGACAAGGAGAGAACAGAAATACTTTACCCAACAAGAAAGCTGTGAATTCATTCAACTGTTTAGATACTCACTGATATAAAGATGAACAATTACTGCATAGATTAACTGAATGTGTAATACTAAAACATGTTATAACCTATTTATTACTATGTACATAGTACAACATTAGTGTATAAAGCACAGTTGCAGAGCATCTATTCCTAACAGGCCAAGAGAAACATGATTGTAATTGTTTCTGTGGCACAGGAGGTCACTGGAGGTCAGAAATTTCCCCCTGTCCTTTGAAGCCATTACCTTACTTAAAAAATCACCGCAGGGGCACCTGGGTGGCTCAGTTGGTTGAGCATCCGACTTCGGCTCAGGTCATGATCTCACGGTTCATGAGTTCGAGCCCCATGTTGGGCGTGCTGCTGTCAGCCTGTCAGCACAGAGCCCACTTTGGATCTTCTGTCCCCTTCTCTCTGCCCCTCCCCCACTTTACACTCTCACTCAAAAAATAAATAAAACATTAAAAAAAAAATCACTTCAAACCTTGCATGGTAAAATGGAGGGCCTTTTCGATACAACACTGCAAAGAAAAAGAAAGAAAATATATAACCCCTTAAAATCAAAATCTTACTGTATTATTGATGTTTTCTCTTCTTCAAAGAGCTATAAATACCCAATTATCTGTACATGGGTAATGTGCAAAATGTCCAGTGGTCTATTTTTAAAACCCAAACTGGTTTTTTTTTCCCCCTTGGAACAAAATGCAATTAATAAAGCAAATCTGTGGCCAGGACCCGAACATTCTCATCCCACCCTCACCCCACAAATGAAATCCAAACTGAAATACAAGTGATTTTTGTCTTGCCTCTTGTCTTACAATCTCCAGAGTGAGAATGTGAAATAATGTCACAACATGTGAAGTTCATATAACATTTTGTTATTAATTTCACATCAGTGCAATTCAAAGTGCCTGAGCTACTCTGGCTAGGTACAAGTTGACTTGAGTGTTGGTACTAGAGATGAGTAACCATACGTGCCACTTGAGGAGATTGGTCTGCCCTACTGATTTAACCTATGGAGCTCAAAAGCCAGTGCCCAAAAGAGCCTGGAGCAGGGACTCTGCCACGTGGACTCTGGAACTGTGCATGGAATCCTGCAGAGGCACACAGTCTGCGGTAGGGAGTAGCTATCTGTTCATCAAACCTATTTCTCCTCTCTTTCCAGGCACATGGCTAGACCCTATCTCTCAGTTTCCCAAGCAGAAAGCCTGGCCCATAAAACCCTTCCATGCACCAATTGTGTGCTTATTCCTTTTTGAAGGTGACCTTGAAAGCCATGTGGTGAAGGCCATGGAGCCACAAGGAAGCAACCTGGGCTCCTGAAGCCCCTTTGGGAGTCGATTGGCCCACCACTCAGAGTTACTGGTTTTGAATTTCACGTGCAATGAAATTGTTAGGCCTCTGAGATTTGGGGTTTATATGTAACTATAGCTATAAAAATTACCTTTACTAATACACAATTACATCTGTAAGCTTGTGGCCAGTGCAAATCAAAGCAGAAAAACTTTTTATCCATTGAAGAATTGATAGAATTTTCCTTTTTGGCTGTAACAGTACTGTAGCTAATCCCATTTCCCTAAGGCTCAGCAAGCTCAGAGCCAACTTTACAGCCTCAGTTAGTAACCCTGTAGGATCCTAGAGACAATACAGCAACCCTTCACCTAGAGTACATTTTCTAGGGTCACATTTCCTTTTTATTATTTTATTTCCTATTTAAAGTATATTTAAAGGATTTGGCAAGCAGCTCAAATTCACTGTGTAAGGGCACAAATTTAAGTAAATACCCCAACATACAATCCTCAATGTTTTGAGATGCAGTGGAAAGAAACCACGTACTGGAAAAAACTTGAATTCAGGAGTTTTGTTTCCTGTCCAGTCTCTGCCATTCTTGGAGGTGTGACTCGAAACAAGTTACTAATATCTCTGAGCCTCAGTGTCCAGAATTACAAAATGAAGAACAAGGGGAAATTGAGACCTTTTCTAGCCCTCAAATACCATTATTTATGATCAGGCACACATCTTGAATCTCATGTGCATCTGGAACACTGGAACATTCACAGCTCGAAAGCAGCTCTTACCTACAGGTTGGGTCACTTCAGATGACATGATGATCGTAGAGTTTAGAAGTTAAAAGCATGAACACTGACATCAGACAGACTCAAGTTCAAGTCTTAGCAGTATCAAGACGACATGATGACACCCTGTGTTTCAATTTCCTTATTATAAAAAACCTGGTGTAGTGACTGAATGTAGAGGCATTGACATGGTGGCTGGCATAAAGTAAGGGTTCAAAAGGTTACCTAGGATAGTAATTATAATGATGACAGCATATTCAGAGGGAAAAGTAAAATTGTTTTTACAAAAATGCCTCTCAAGCAGAAAGATGAAAACTTTGGAACTCTAAGAAATCCTGGGCATTCAAAAATAAAGTCTGAAAGAACGGGGAAATGAAGGGAAAGCTCCTTCTTTTAAGTGAACGTCAGAGATGGCATGTGGAAGGAACGACAGAATTAAAAAATGATGATTAGTGTAAGAAATTAATTCGGGCAACTGTTATAATTATCAGGGAACCAGATATGCACAGTCTCACCCTACATATTACTTGTTAATTACAAAAGGAAAAATGTAATTTTACAACAGACATCTGACAATGGTCACTTCGGCCACGTGATCATACAGTGGGACAGCCTGATGTTAAGTACCTCCTGATGGGGCACAATAAATACACAGAACACCCATGCATGCTGAAGAATGGTGAGATGGAGTCTAATGATGAGGAAACAATCGAACATATCTAGAATGTGGGATATCCTCTAGGAGTTTTCAAGAAAACTCAGTATCATGAAAAACCAACAAGGTAGAGAAACCGTTTTAGATTTAAAAAAGCTAAAGAGGCCGTAGTGGGGTGAATCGTGGCCCCCAAAAGGTACGTCTACATCTTAATCCCTGAATCTGTGAATGTGGCCTTGTTTGAAGAAGGTTCTTTGCAGAGACTGGAGTGATAAGCCAAGGGACGCCCGGTGCCACTAGAAACACTATGGACAAGGAACTGAGTTCCCCTACTGCCTCTGGAGAGAGAATGGTCCTGTGAATGTCTGGTCTCCAGAACTGTGAGAGAATAAGTTTATGCTGTTTTTCTAAAAAAAAAATTTTTTTAATGTTTATTTATTTTTGAGAGAGACAGACAGAGCGTGAGCAGGGGAGGGGCAGAGAGAGAGAGAGACACAGACACAGAATCCGAAGCAGGTTCCAGGCTCTGAGCCATCAGCACAGAGCCTGACGTGGGGCTCAAACCCATGAACTGCGAGATCATGACCTGAGCCAAAGTTGGACACTTAACCAACGAGCCACCCAGGTGCCCCAGTTTCTGTTGCTTTAAGCCCCCCACCCCAGTATGTGGTAATTTATTATGGCAGCCATAGCAAAATAAAAGAGAAACCTATAATACCAAATGTGATAAGTGAACTGTGACTAGAGCTGGTATTGAAAACAAAAACAGCCTCCCCCCGCACAGCCACAAGACACATTTTGGGGACAGCAGAAGAAAATTTAAATTTTCTGATACTTTGGTGATATTGAAAAATTCTAGGGGCGCCTGGGTGGCTCAGTTGGTTAAGCGTCCAACTTCGGCTCAGGTCATGATCTCATGGTTTGTGGGTTCAAGATCATGCTGACAGCTCAGAGCCTGGAGCCTGCTTCGAATTCGGTGTCTCCTTCTCTCTCAAAAATAAAATAAATGTTAAGAAAAATTAAAAAAGAAAGAAGAAAATTTCTAATTTCTGTTGGGTATAGTACGGTATTACCGTTATGTAGGAGAACGTCCCTATTCTTACGAGCTGCATGCAGAAATACTAAGGCTTATATGCGCAGATGTGGAAAATGTTAAAGTATTTAAAAAATTTGACTAGAAAAGAAGCCAAGAGAGTGGTTCAGGAAAGAACCAAAAAGGGAGACAGAAGAAGGTGCACCTCCTTGTTTCGTGAGGAGTACAGAGGAGCTGCTCTAAAGCCTCTCCTTGGCTCAGTCTCTAGGTGGGGCGCCATGCCCAGGACGGTTCCTCTGGGCTCTGGGAATCCTGTAAACTCTGTTGGCTTCTAACAGCTCCCGTCATTCCACTTGTCCTCTGACTTCTAATTTGCAGGCATCTGCGAAATCACATGACCGAACTTAGTCAATGCAAATCCAAAACTGGAGTGTATGGGAAGGAGGCTTGGGAGTAACTAGATCTTAAGTTACATCAACCAGTAGCTGCCTGCGTCAGAAAAAAACAAAAAATCTACACCTTGAGTTGGATTTTCGCTTTCTGGCTGGCAGAGAAGTACCACTCCGTGGTACACAGAGCTTGGACCCAGACAAAGCTAATCTCTGCACCTACTTGCTGTGGGACCCTTGGCAACTCCCTTGACCCTTTTAAACAGTAATTTCCTCGGTGCATTATAAAAGGAGGTGAATGCCACACGCCTCACAGGAGTATGAAGAGTAAATAAGACGAGGGAAGAAAAGCACCAAGGCAAGGTGCCCGGTTGCCATAAGTGCCAGCAGCTATGGGAGCTTCTGGGTGGGGAATATAAGGAAAGGCTCCCACTTGGTTTCTAGTCTAGTTTTCATCAGTGGGTGATCAAGGTCAAGTAGCTCAGCAGCTGCACTTGATTTGAGATCCATATCACTAGCTTGAGTACCACTCCTAGAATGAAATGTGATTGACAAGATTTATTCAAGGGAAGAGTTTCCCTGATAAGATGTGAATTTCATAAGGGCCCTTTGTCATGAGTCATTACCTCTGTAAACAGAAACAATGGTCAAGAGAGGATGTCCTGGGTTTAACCTGTCTTGGCAGTTCTAGGGTATGTGTGATTAGGTCATCAACCCTCAAAATAATATTGCTAAAAAACAGCAGCCACCGAGGAACTGTGCCCAGAGAAGAGGTAAAGTTTAGGAAACCGTGCCTCTTTTTAAATTGTGTGTGTGTTTTTTTTTTTTTTTTTTTGAGAGAGAGGGACACAGAGAGAGCAAGCGAGTGAGCATGTGTGCATGAGTGAGGGGGTGAGGGGCAGAGAGACAGAGAGAGAAGGCTAGATATCACAATTGTGAGATCATGACCTAGGCTGAAATCAAGAGTCAGATGCTTCAACAACAGAGCCACTCAGGCAACCCTACTTTTCCTTTTTCTTTTCTTCTTCTTCTTCTTCTTCTTTTTTTTTTTTTTTTTTTAAAGATTTTAAGTAATCTCTATACCCAATGCGGGGCTTGAACTCACATCCCCAAGATCAAGAGTCACATGCTCTCCCAACTGAGCCAGCCAGGCACCCCAGCAAGCTGTTCCTCTTATCCCAGGCTAGCACTGCTTGTGAACCTCTGCTAAAGCAGGAAATGTGAAGACACCCTTCATGTTGCTGCTGGGCCAGAGACCTGGTCTCAAATTATACAAGCAGCCTGAAGTTACACGATATGACCCAGCTGTGGCAAAGGCCTCTGGGGAGTTGGAAAATAGCAGTTGTTTCACTTCTTTTAAAAAAACATGTCCTTTCAACCATCCCCATAAGGCAGTTTTGGTTTTAAAATTACTCTTCATTCAAAAATATGGCTTAGTATTGAAAATACATGAGATAAGGTATGCTTAGAAGGCACTCAACATAGGCTCCTGTCCCCTGCAACTTTTTATTTTAGTTTTTATGAAGATGTTTTAAATGTGTGTGTGTGTGTGTGTGTGTGTGTGTACGTACGTTATGGTGTTATCCACGTTATATGATGAGCAAATGGAAACTCAGAGAGAAGTAATTTGCTTGAGGTCACACAGTAAAGAGGCAGAGCTGGCTCTGAACCCAAAGAGCTCTCTTTACTAGCCCCCTGCCACTTCTCAATGTGTCCCTGCAGACTTCTTGACTGGAAAGTTCTAATTCAAGTTTCACTCCTACAATGAAAAAGCTGAAGAAGACCTGCCAAGTGTTTACACTGAGTGGCTACTCTTACAGGAGTATGAAAAGGAGAACAGGGCAGGAAGCCAAGGAAGGAAAATGGGCACATAACTTATTTAAACATCGTGAACTGTGGCCAACACAATTACGTGGAAACCTAGCAAACTAATCTCAAGCTAATCCTGATCATTCGTGTGGTAACCCTGAGTTAGGATATCTGTACCTGAAATCCAGCCGTGGAACAAACAAAAGGAATCATTTATCTTAGAGGAATAGGAAATTCTTAACCTTTATTTTGGACTGCAGACACGTTCCCTCCCCGCTTGAGAATTTAGTGAAAGGTTCAGACTCTTGACCCATAAAAACACACCAATCTAAAACACAGTATTTTATATTGTGCTGGGGTTTCCTGAAGACTATCCTATGATTCCAGGTTAAGCACAGTTTAGAGCATTTAAAGATTTAAAAGAATGAATTGGCTTTCTTTGGGTATTTAAAAAGGCTCAAAGCATTTGGAAGGACCATATGACACAGGTCAAAAGACCTCAGGGGCCGTGACTTCTTAGAAGACCTTTCAAATATATTGACATTTTTTGTCTGAACCTCACAAGTAATTCTGAAAAGCATCCAGGAAGCACCCTCACTTGGGAGGTGAGGAAAATGAGTTTGAGGGACTTGGCAGTGACACTAGTGCTGGGCACGGACCCTAGGATTTATGCCCACTGACCCGGGCCTGTGGCTTTGGGAGCCACTTACACAACAACAACTCTAAATTTTTATCTGAAGGCTGTCCTATGCTCTAGAATCATCTATTTTACAGTATCTCCACTGGACTTACTTAATATATCTAAAATACGAATCCATGTATGTAAGCATTATCCCTGATTCCTCTTAAATGAAACTCCTACATCCATTCTGTCTGTAGGGTTGGTTGGGCTCAGCTTCCCTAACAAAGTCTATCTGCTTCCATTTTTGCCCCCTGCCCCCCATCCCACAGTCTACCAGTAACAGAGGAGACAGAGAGTTCTATTCATTTAAGTCACTCCTTTGCTCAAACTCTCCCAAGACTTCTAATCACCAGAATAACAACCGGGCCCCTACATAATCGGCCCAAGCTTAATTTGCAGACATCACCTCATGTAACTCTCCCCTGGGATCTCTAAGTACTAGACACACTACCTTTATGCTGTTCCTGAGACTTCCCTGTCTCAGGGCCTTTGTGCTTGCTGTTCACTCTGTGCCTACCATGTTCTTTGCTCTTCCCCTGGGATCTCTAAGTTCTAGACACCCTGTTTTTATGTTGTTCCTGAAACTGACTGAGCTCATTCCTGCCTCAAGGCCTTTGCACTTGCTGTTCACATTGGGCCTACCATGTATTTCCCCAGATTCTCAAGTAGCCTGTTCCCTACCGTGGTCACATTTTGTTTGTTTTGATCACATCTTTTCAGAGCCTTTTCCTAACTTTCCTGACTTTCTATCCCTCTACTATGTTTTATTTTTCTTAGTATTTAATAGTCCCTGAAATTAGATTATATATTTACTTGTTTGCTTATTGATCTCCCCAGCCAGAATGTACGCAGCTCCATCAAGGCAGCTCTGTGTTTGTCTCATTCACCTCTGTCTTCCTGGTACCTAACAAGACCTGACCCACAGAAGAGTCTCCATAATGATCTGTTGAATAAAGTGCTCATGTGGTCCAAAAGCCTTACTTTAAGATAAGAAGATGCAGTTTCTAAGGGCCTAGGCTCCAGAAAAAGCCCAGCTCCGTAAGTAACTGGTCCTGGAAACTATTAGGGGCAAATGACCCATTCTCTCACAACTGCAGTCTCTCTATCGGAAAAATTAGAATAATAAGAGTATCCTTTGCTGCTTTAGGGATTAAATGAGATAATGAATTTTAAAATGTTTGACACATAGTAGATGCTCAACAAATGGTAGCTGTGATTATTCTTCTAATTCTGTGATTATTCTCATTTGCTAGATGTGACAATGGAGGCCTAGAGGATGAGGGACTCCCCAAATCATAGGAGTGAGTGGCTAATGAGAGGAGGGGGCAGAGCTGTAAAACTCTCTTCTCAGATTACAGAGTGGTGAGAGAAAAAAACCTGAACACTTCGGCCTCCAGGCTTCTATCCTGGGCTTGCCCCTTAGACTTCCTTTCCACTCTTCCTGGACAAACCCTCCACTTCAATCCAAATATTCTTACCTAAGCCAGAAGGAAAGCATCATCTTAGAAAAAAATGAGCAACAGTACATATAACCAATTCAGTTTTCACCCCGGGATCTGCTGCGAACCTTGGTTCTCGCACCTACCGAGTCAAGAATTACTTACGTAAATCTGTCCCATACTTCAGTCCCACTTTGGGAACCCAGCCCTTGCTTCGGAAGTAATGGTATGCCATGTATGTAGTCCTGAATGTGGGCTGAACTATAGGGAAAGCTTTCCAGAGCTTCAGGATTGTTAAAGGCTCCTAATGTTAAAAAAAAAAAAAAAAAAAAAAAAAAAAGAGGGGCATGATTATGTATGTGTTCACTCATCATTCAGCCAGTGAACGGACATCTACACTAAGTGCGGAGCGGAAGCAGTGAACATGGTGCCCACAACAGAGGGACTTAACAGAAGATCTAGGCCCATGCTGTCCAGTATGGCAGCATCAGATATAGGCCCGAAGGGAGATGTGCCTCAAGGGGAAAATACACATTTAATTTCAAAGACTTGGTAGGAAAACAAGAAAGTAAACTATCTCAGTAAGTTTGGAAATGTTGAGTTAAACAAATCTTGCAAATAATATAAATTAGTTTCACCTTTTTTCTCTTACCTCCCCCACCCACCCTTATTTTTATGAGACAGAGAAAACAAGTGCACATGTGAGCTGGCAGAGGGGCAGAGGCAGGGAAAGGGGAAGGGGGAGGAGGAGGGGGAAGGAGAGAGAGAGAGAGAGAGAAAGGGAGGGGGGAGAAAGGGAGAGACAGAAAATCTCGAGCAGGCTCTATGCTCAGAGTGGTTCCATGCTTGATCCCATGACCCAGAGATCATGACCTGAGCAGAAACCAAGAGTTGGATGCTCAACCGACTTATCCACCCAGGCGCCCCTTTTTTTCTAGCGGCTACTAGAAAATTTTAAAAAGGACCCACATGGCTCCCATCTGAGGCTTGTGTTTACTTCTGTCAGAGAGCACTGGTTTGGAGGACCTGGGAAAGACTGCCCTGAGACAGCAACATCTGAGATGAGGAGGAAGTAGCCGAATGGAAGGGGATGGTGGGAAAATTGGGGGAGGTGGGGTGGCTGTGGAAGAACACTCTGGGCAGAAGGACGAGTGCGTGCCGAGAGCTCGAGTGTGACAAGTCCACCAAAGCCACAAGGCAGCAGGTTCCAAACATTTCACAGACCCAAGAGAGTAGCTACTGTATGTCAGGCCACATTCAGAAAAGCCAAAATGTAATTTTGTAAAAGCTTAAAAAAAAAAAAGACGCTTCATTTAGTCCTTGAAACTGGAGGGTGTGTTATCTCATGGCACAAATGAGCAATCCAACAGCTTCAAAGGGCATTTTGTTCCTAATGGAGGATGTGAAGAGACCGAGAATGGCTTGGTTCAGAGAATATTCAATTTTTTGGATGGTTTAGGGCTCAGTCAATGAGACTTGCTCAGTTTGTCTCAGCCTAAGATTTAAAATCCATAAATATGAGCTACAGGTTTTTTTCCTTTCCTTATTCTTTTTTTTTTTTTGCAGTTGTTCCTAAGATAGAAAATCCATACATATGTGGCCTTTATTTTTTATTTTATGTATTTACTTTTGAGAGAGAGAGAGAACGCAAATGAGCAAAGGGCAGAGAGAGAGAATCCTAGGAGGGGAAGAGGGAGGGGGAGGGGGAGGGAGAAAGAGAGGGAGAGAGAGAGAAAGAGAAGCAGGGCTCACCTGAAGCAGTGCTCATGTTTTACCCAAAGCAGGGCTGATGTTCACCAGAAGCGGGGCATGAGCTCACCCAATGTGGGACTCAAACTCATGAACCATGAGATCATGACCTGAGCCAAAGTCAGATGCTTGACAACTGAACCACCCAGGCACCCCTATGCGTGGCCTTTCAGTCCTAATGCAAGGAAACAGTCGGCCCTCCTCTAACAAGAAACAGTCTTTCAGGGAAGGTTGAACTTTCGATATGGATAGCCCATCAAGTTTCAGAGGCTGAGGATTCTATGTAGCAGTGGAATGTTCTGACAGATTTTGGCTAAGGCCCAGGAGAGGAGGCAAAGGTGGGCTAAGAATGGCCACCACCTGAGAAAATGAATCACCCATCAGCAGACATCTGTTTCCAAACCACTGGAATAGTCGTGAAAATAATTTATATAATCAGAATTTGAAGAATGATAAAATTATGCACTCCCAGGTATAGAACAAAATATACTGTCTCTGTCTATTATTCTGCTTACCTTTCTCTTTTTAATTTTAATTTCATTTGAATTATTTTGAATAAGTATTATATTCACATGCATAGAAGTGTCCAGTGAAGTCTCCCCTTCTATCTGTGCGCCCAGCCTCCAATGCCTCCACCAGAAGGTAAGCCGTGGTACCAGCTTCTTGTGGGACTTTCTAAGGGCAGCAGGCTACAGTATAGAATCACGGCTTTGGGAATACCTTGACATAGCTTCAATTATTAGTTCTAACCAGACTAGCTGTGTGACCTTGGGTGAGTTACTTACTTCCTTTGAGCTTCAGTTACCTTATCTGTAGAATTCTTACCAGGCAGAGGCAAGGATTAGGTACTGCAGGTAAGGTACTCAACACACAGCTTTTACCGAAGTAAGTGCTAAACACAGACAGTTTCAACTTTTGTTGCTAATTTTTAGTACTTTTCTGACACAGATTTCCTGATCATTATTTAAGATATTGATCTTCTCCTAGTCTCTGGGAATGAAATAGAATCTAAAAGAGTCAAAGCTGGCTTTTGCCTTAATAGTCCCAATTCAGGACCCAAAGCCCAAATGTAGAAAAAAAATCTGATCCAATTTTACTGGGTGAAAGTAGGCACGTTTGTATTACAGCAATGTGAAAATTACTACAAGCTGCTTTCAACACCAGGAAAAAATATTTTTTAAAATTTTTTAATGTTTATTTTTGAGAGAGAGAGAAAGAGCGAGCAAGCAGGAGAGGGGCAGAGAGAGAGGAAGACACAGAATCTGAAGCAGGCTCCAGGCTCTGACCTGTCAGCACAGAGCCCACACAGGGCTCAAACCCATGAACCGTGAGATCATGAACTGAGCCAAAGTTGGACGCCCAACCAGTTGAGCCACTGAGGCACCAGGAAAATTTTAAGTGGACTGTATCTAAATAAGACATCTTACCTTCTCATAGTAGATGCTTAGACATCCTAGAGCATAGACCAGGAAAAAGGCCTAAAAACAGAGCAAGCAGAAAATGCTCATTAGAAACTGTCCCACATTCTTGAGAAGTTATTTTACAGACTGATTTCTCTTTGCCTCAAGTACAAACTAACATCCTTAAATCATCTTCAAAATGGTGACATTTTTAAAATAAATGATTCATGCAAATTTAAAGGATTTAAAAAACATCTAAGAAAATATAAAAGTCACAAATTGGTTAAAAATCAATTAAAAAGGCATTTGTATGATATTTCCATGTATTTTTCCCCTTAAAAATCACATAGCTAAACTGGAAAATGATGTAAATAGCTGTAACAACAGCAACTTTTGCTCATTAGATTTTCCTCTGTAAAATTAAATAACCATATTAAACTGAGAAAAAAATTTACAGAAAGAAATATATGGAAATTTGTGAAAAGTAGGCAGTGCAGATTTGGCTTGCATAACAAAACATGAGTTTTTTAGTCACCCATGCAGTAAAGTGATTTCCTATTAAGTAATCCCTATCTTTCCATAAACTTCATTATATGGTAACTTTTTTTCCCCCCCAAATGTTTATTTTTGAGAAAGGGGGGGGGGAGGCATGAGTGGGGGAAGGGCAGAGAGAGAGAGGACAGAGGATCTGAAGCAGGCTCTTTTGCTGGCAGCAGAACCTGATGGGAAGCTCGAACTCATGAACCGAGAGATCAGGACCTGAGCTGGTCGGATGCTTAACTGACTAAGCCACCCAGGCACTCCCATTATACAGTAACATGTTTTACTTGTATGAGGAGGCAGGAGGAAAAGCAAGGAAAGTCAGCTCTAGTTGAGTAAAATCATACTTGGAAATAAAAGTTTTTTTAAAAAGTTTATCTTTTTGAGTAACCTTACACTGAACATGGGGTTTAAACTCCCAACCCTGACTACTGACTGAGCCAGCCAGGTGCTGCAAAAGTGATAAAAGTTAAGACAATGCCAAACATGGATACCACCAAATAGACCATGTTTTTCACTCTACTTGTAGAGGAGAACAGAATTCATGTTTACACCTGAACAGACTTACGCAAAATTGCTGTGTACTAGTGGCTAAATGGTGGCTATTAGTAAAACTGGGTTACTTTCTGTATAAATATGAGGATGGGAGATTCATTTACAACCAAATGACAAACATTATGCTGCTGCTGCCACCTGGCACAGATGAGGAGGGCCCTCTTATGGAGTGTGGCAACCGAGATGCAGTCCCCAGCCAGAAAGGAGTGGCAGGTTTTTATCAAGAAAGGATGCTGTATTTTGTCAAATGCTTTCTCTGCATCTATTGTGAGGATCACATGCTGAATCAGAAAAATATGCAGCCAAGAATTCTTTATAGCAAGGCTGTCATTTAAAATAGAAGGAAAGGGGCACCTGGATGGCTCAGTCAGTTAAGCGTCCGACTTTGGCTCAGGTCATGATCTTGCAGTCCGTGGGTTCGAGCCCCGCGTCGGGCTCTGTACTGACAGCTCAGAGCCTGGAGCCTGTTTCAGATTCTGTGTCTCCCTCTTTCTCTGACTCTCCCCTGTTCAAGCTTTCTCTCTCTCTGTCTCAAAAATAAATAAAATGTTTACAAAAATTTTTTTTTAATAGAAGGAAAGATAAAGAAATTCCCAAACAAAAACTAAAGGAGTTTGTGACCACTAAACCAGCCCTGCAAGAAATTTTAAGGGGGACTCTTTGAGCGGAGAAAAAACAAAACAAAAAGACCAAAAGCAACAAAGACTAGAAAGGACCAGAGAACATCACCAGAAACACCAATTCTACAGGCAACACAATTCAAAAATCACTTGAAATGTAAATGGACTAAATGCTCCAATCAAAACACAGGGTATCAGAATGGATCAAAAAACACAAGACTCATCTATATGCTGGCTACCACAGACTCATTTTAGACCTAAAGACACCTGCAGATTGAGAATAAGGGGATGGAGAACCATGTATCATGCTACTGGATGGCAAAAGAAAGCCAGAATAGCCATATTTATATCAGACCAACTAGATTTTAAAACAAAGGCTGTAACAAGAGATGAAGAAGGACACTGTATCATAATGAAGGGGTCTATCCACCAAGAAGACCTAACAATTCCAAATATTTATGCTCCCAACTTGAAAGCACCCAAATATATAAATCAATTAATCACAAACATAAAGAACTCATTGATAAATAATACCATAATAGTAGGGGACTTTAACACCCTATGTACAACAATGGACAGATCATCTAAGCAGAAAATCAAAAGGAGACAATGGCTTTGAATGGCACACTGGACCGAATGGATGTAACAGACACATTCAGAACATTTCACCCTGAAGCAACAGAATACACATTCTTCTTAAGTACACATGGTACATTCTCCAGAATGGATCACATACTGGGTCACAAATCAGCCCTCAACAAGTAAAAAAGATCAATATCCTATCATGCATATTTTTAGACCACAACGCTATAAAAGTTGAAATCAACCACAAGAAAAAATTTGGAAAGACCACGAATACTTGGGAGACTAAAGAACATCCTACTAAAGAATGAATGGGTTAACTAAGAAATTAAAGAAATTAAAAAGTACATGGAAGCCAATTAAAATGAAAACATGACAGTCCAAAACCTCTGGGATGCAGCAAAGGCAGTCATAAGAGGGAAATTTATGGTAATCCAGGCCTTCCTAAAGAAGGAAGAAATGTCTTAGATATACAACCTAACCTTACTCCTAAAGGAGCTGGAAAAAGACAGCAAATAAAGCCCAAAACAAGCAGAAAAAGGGAAATCATAAAGATTAGAGCAGAAGTCAGTGATATTGAAATAAAAAAAAACAGAACAGAGCAATGAAACCAAGATCTGGTTCTTCAAAAGAATTAACAAAATTGATAAGCATCTAGCCAGATTTATCAAAAAGAAAAGGACCCAAATAAATAAAATAATGAGTGAAAGAGAAGAGATCATAACCAACACTGCAGAAATACAAACAATAGGAGAATATTATGAGCAATTATATCCCAACAAATTGGGCAATCTGGAAGAAACAGACAAATTCCTAGAAAGATATAAACTACCAAAACTGACACAGGAAGAAATAGAAAATTTGAAGAGACCCATAACCAGTAAGGAAATTGAATCAGTAATCAAAAATCTTCCAACAAACAAGAGTCCAGGGCCAGATGGCTTTCCAGGGAAATTCTACCAAACAATTAAAGAAGAGTTAATACCTATTTTTTTGAAGCTGTTCCAAAAAACAAAAACAGAAGGAAAATTTCCAAACTTATTCTATGAGGCCAGCATTATCTTGATTCCAAAATCAGACAAAGACCCCACTGAAAAGAACTACAGACCAATTTCTCTGATGAATATGGATGCAAAAATTCTCAACAAGATACTAGCAAAGTGAAGCCAACAATGCATTAAAATAATTATTCACCATGACCATTGGGATTGATGGGCTGTATGGTTGATTCAATATTCACAATTCAATCAATGTGATACATCACATTAGTTAAAAAAAAAAAAAAAGATAAGAACCACATGATCCTCTCAATAGATGCAGAGAAAGCATTTGACAAAATACAGCATCCTTTCTTGATAAAAAAAAAAAAACTCAAGAAAGGAGGGATAGAAGGAACATACCTCAAAATCATAAAGGCCACCTACGAAAGACCCACAGCTAATATCATCTTCAAATGGGAAACTGAGAGCTTTCCCCCTAAGGTCAGGAACATGCCAGGGATGTTCACTTTCTCCATTGTTGTTCAACATAGAGTTTGAAGTCCTAGCCTCAGCAATCAGACAACAAAAACAAAAAGCAAGCAAATCAGCAAGGAAGACGTTAAACTTTCACACTTCAGAGATGACATGATGCTCTTTTGAAAAACCGAAAGACTCCACCAAAAAACTGCTAAAACTGATACATGTATTCAGCAAAGTTGCAGCATATAAAATCAATGTACAGAAATCAGTTGCATTTATAGACGCCAATAATGAAGCAGTAGAAACAGAAATCAAGGAACTGATCCCATTTACAATGGCACTGAAAACCAAAAAATACCTGGGAATAAACCTAACCAAAGAGATAAAAGATCTGCATGCTGAAAACTACAGGAATCTTATGAAAGAAACTGAAGACACAAAGACATGGAAAAACATTCCATGATCATGGACTGGAAGAACAAATATTGTTAAAATGTTGATACTACCCAAAGGAATCTACACATTCAATGCAATCCCTATCAAAATAATACCAGCATTCTTTACAGAGCTAGAACAAACAATTCTAAAATTTGTATGGAACCAGAAAAGACCTGGAATAGCCAAAGTAATGTTGAAAAAGAAAATCAAAGCTGGAAGCATCACAATTCCAGACTTCAAGCTGTATTACAAGGCTGTAATTATCAAGACAGTGTGGTACTGGCACAAAAACAGACACATAGATCAATGCAACAAAATAGAGAACTCAGAAATGGACTCACAAATGTATGGCCAACTACTCTTCGACAAAGCAGGAAAAGAGTATCCAATGGAATAAAGACAGTCTCTTCAGCAAATGGTGCTGGGAAAACTGGACAGCGACATGCAGAAATATGAACCTGGACCACTTTCTTACACCATACACAAAAATAAACTCAAAATGGGGGCGCCTGAGTGGCTTGGCTGGTTAAGTGTCCAACTTCAGCTCAGGTCATGAGCTGATGGTTTGGTGAGTCTGTGCCCCATGCTGGGCTCTCTGCTGACAGCTCAGAGTCTGGAGCCTGCTGCGGATTCTGTGTCTCTCTGTGTCTCTTCCCTCCCCTGCTCACACTCTGTCTCTCTCTCAAAAAATGAGTAAATATTGGAGTGCCTGGGTGGCTCAGTCAGTTAAGTGTCCGACTTTGGCTCAGGTCATGGTCTGGCGGTTCGTGGGTTCAAGTCCCGCGTTGGGCTCTGTGCTGACAGCTCAGAGCCTGGAGCCTGCTTCAGATTCTGCATCTCCTTCTCTCTGCCCCTCCTCCACTCGCACGCTGTTTCTCTCTCTCTCAAAAGTAAATAAACATTAAAAAAATTTTTTTAAATGAATAAACATTAAAAATAAAATAAAATAACTCAAAATGGATGAAAGACCTAAATATAACAAAGGAAACCATCTAAATCCCAGGGAACACAGGCAGCAACCTCTTTGACCTCGGCCACAGCAACTTCTTACTTGACATGTCTCCCAAGGCAAGGGAAACAAAAGCAAAAGTGAACTATCAGGACCTTATCAAGATAAAAAGCTTCTGCATAGCAAAGGAAACAATCAACAAAACTAAAAGGCAATTGATGGAATGGGAGAAGATACTTGCAAATGACATATCAGATAAAGGGTTAGTATCCAAAATCTATAAAGGACTTATCCAACTCAACACCCAAAAAACAAATGATCCAGTGAAGAAATGGGCAAAAGACACAAGCAGATACTTTTCAAAAGAAGACATCCAGATGGCCAATTGACACATGAAAAGATGCTCAACGTCACTCCTCATCAGGGAAATACAAATCAAAACCACACTCAGATACCACCTCATGCCAGTCAGAGTGACTAAAATGAACAAATCAGGAGACTATAGATGCTGGTGAGGATGTGGAGAAACGGGAACCCTCTTGCACTGTTGGTGGGAATGCAAACTGGTGCAGCTGCTCTGGAAAACAGTGTGGAGGTTCCTCAAAAAATTAAAAATAGATCTACCCTATGACCCAGCAATAGTACTGCTAGGAATTGACCCAAGGGATACAGGAGTGCTGATGCAAAGGGGCACTTGTACCCCGATGTTTACAGCAGCACTTTCAACAATAGCCAAATTATGGAAAGAGCCTAAATGTCCATCAACTGATGAATGGGTAAAGAAATTATGGTTTATATACACAATGGAATACTACTTGGCAATGAGAAAGAATGAAATATGGCCTTTTGTAGGAACGTGGATGGAACTGGAGTGTTATGCTAAATGAAGTAAGTCATACAGAGAAAGACAGATACTGTATGTTTTCACTCTTATGTGGATCCTGAGAAACTTAACAGAAGCCCATGGGGGAGGGGGAAAAAAAAAAAAAGAGGTTAGAGAGGGAGGGAGCCAAAACATAAGAGACTCTTAAAAACTGGGAACAAACTGAGGGCTGATGGGGGGTGGGAGGGAGGGGAGGGTGGATGATGGGTATTGAGGAGGGCACCTGTTGGGATGAGCACTGGGTGTTATCTGGAAATCAATTTGAGAATAAATTTCATATTTAAAAAAATAAATACAATGATTATTATTGGACTCAAAAAAAGATTTAATGAGATTAAATCTTACAAAAATTTTAAAGGCTACACAAAGCACCTACCTGCTCAATTCATTTTAGTTTCCCCTCCTTTTTAAGGAACGATTTAGATATTACAGCCTGGAAAATTTCAATCCTCTGTTTGCTAAGCAAGAGACTCCTTCCTGGTATGTGTTAGAATTTAAGTTCCTTAGAAACTTTCCATTATCAGTCAACAAGTGTTTCTCTAAGAACTGATGAAACCAATGCCTCATTAATATTTACTGGCCTAAAATAAACGGCTTTTATGAATGTACACAAACTGCTCTTAGGTACTTATTACAGATGGAGTGGATCTTAATTCAGTTGAGTTGGCTTTACTTGGAATTAAATCATCAGCAGACTGGGGAAGTCAGGGGAGGGAGCGAGTATGTCCCTTGAGATCTCATTAGTAAGTTTTTACTATCAGAGCAAAATGGAGGGAAGAGTTTAATGAGGATTTAATGTCACATCACTAAATCTAGTTAGAGCCCAAAGCATTATAACAGAAAAACAGTTCTCAGTAACAGATTTCTAAGAGACAGATCTTTAAGTCAGCTGTGGTATTACCATTCTCAATCCCTAAAAAGAACTCTGAATCACCACAGAAGGGCCGCCCGTGTTCCTGAGGACATTTATGGAAACACATTAAACTGCAGAGTGGTGCACCAAACATGGGTGATTCATTCATAGGAAATCTGCCAAAACAGAACTGAGAAGCAGAGCTAGGTCTCACTGCACGCTCCCTGAAAACTGTAACACCTCTCTGGAATGTCCTCTGGAACCAAGCAGCTTCCAAGAATACAGAGCAACCTCACCTACCTCCCAACACTCTTGCTTTTCTTCAGGGAGTGTTTGGGGGACAGCAGCGGACAGCAGCCCCTTTTCTTGTAAAAAGCACCGAACAGAATACACGTAGTCACCTACTGGGACAGTGAGCTGACACCTAACGCTCTCTGCCTACTGCTGCTGCCTCCCAGGGCAGAGACACTGCCTGGCTCCTCCTGGCCTCAACTATCTGGCCCACCCTCCTATTGATGCTTGTTATGGTCCTCACCCTTCCCTGACACAGCTGTCTGCAGTGCCCTGGTGCCACCCGGTAGAGAGACAGACTCCTGGTAGATACTCATAGTTGTGCCCTCCACAGTCTAGCCATCCTGTATTGCCATCCAGGACTGAGCTGCAAGAAAGAGCCCATGCTGTCCAGGGTCCAAATGGCAATCCCCCATTTATCCTTTAACCTCCACGGATACCACCGACCTTGTAAAGTCTTCCCAGCTATAATTAGTAATCATAATTATTAAGCATTCTGGGTAAAGGATACTAGAGGAGCAACACTGGCACCATCCACAGACTGCACTGAATGTAATTATTTCTGGGCTACCTTTAGAACCAGAGTCATAGTCTGTTTATTTCTGTATTGTTACTACTAAGCTCAGTGCCTGGCACACAGGAAGTGCCCAGTGAAAATTTTTGCAAAATTGACTGCAAAAGATTCCAACTAGCTTTTATAAGTAATTTAATTATAATTTACAAGTAATTTAATAACTTAATAATGATAATGACAAGAATAGCATGCGATAACACTTACTGAGCATTTTACTATGTATCAGGCACTGTGCTGAACCCATCACAAGCAGTAGTTAATTCCCAGAACATCTTATGAATGAGATGCTATATAGCCCTCATTTTACAGGGAAGAAATCAAGGACCAGAGAGCTCAAGCCCTTAGAGAATAGGTATCCACAGTGCTGTCCAGAACTTTCTGTGATGACGATGTTCTACACCTGTGCTATCCAATACAGTTGCTACATCCACAAGCAGCTGCTGAGTGTTTGAAATGTAGCTGGCACAACTGAGAAACAGAATTCTGCATTTTGCTCCATTTTAATTAGTTTAATAGAATAGTCACATGTGCCTAGTGGCTATTGTCTTTGACAACAGACTAAGCTATCTCATGTAAAATGAGATGAAGTAAATAATTCCAAACATCCTTTCCTGGTCCATAAGGCTGTACCTTTGGCTTCACTGTGTGGAAGGGAGTACAGACAAGGAAATCAAGAGAATATGGAGACACAATAATTTCTCTGTGGACATGTCTATGAAGTTACCAATGTGGATGCATTCAACACACATTTCCTGAGAATGGTGCTAGACACTGCTGAGGCTACCCAAGACAGGCAGGAGCGCTCTTGGGGAAGAGGCACATGGGTGCGAGGAACGGGTGCTATCTTCCAGGGCAGAAAGGACGCTTCTGTGAACAGTATAAACATAAGCAAACAAAGAGGGACTGAACAACAGGTGAACACAGCATAGAGGAACTTTAAATCAGAGGAAAAATTTATGATGCACTTGAAAAAATTTTTTTTAATGTTTATTTTTGAGAGAGAGCAAAACAGAGTGTGAGCAGGGGAGGGCAGAGAGAGAGAGTGAGGGAGACCCAGAATCCGAAGCAGGCTCCAGGCTCTGAGCTGTCATCACAGAGCCTGACACAGGGCTTGGAACTCACAGACTGCTAGATCATGACCTGAAGTTGGACGCTTGACTGACTGAGCCACCCAGGTGCCCCAGATGCAAGTTTTAGTGAGTCACTTTTAAGCCAACTTTTGGGAATGCAGTTATTGCATTAAGAGAACATGTATTAGTAATCCTACAGAAGGAGATATCTAGAATCCATTTATGTAATTAGCAGTCATTACATGACTTAGAACATGAATCATAGCTTATTAAAAGCTGGCGAAACTCCACAAATATACTGAAAACCACTGAACTGTATACTCTATCTATCTATCTATCTATCTATCTAAAACATGGAGAAAGGGAGAGAGAATCCCAAGCAGGCTTGTTAGTGATGTCAGCGCAGAGCCCGATGTGGGGGCTTGATCCCACAAACTGCAAGACCATGACCTGAATCAAGATCAAGAGTCAGGGGCTTAGCCAACTGAGCTACCCAGGCACCCCTGAACTGTACATTTTAAATGGGCAAATGGTATGGTATATAAACAGTATCTCATGATATAGGGAAGTCCCCCACCCCCAAAATCTTAGACTTGATGAAAGGAAGGCTAAGGAGTGAAACTTAGGCAGGCCTACTTTGGAAGCTGACTATGGTCATTTCAAGACCGATTTATAACATTCAGTTACTGAATACTCACTTGCTGAATTACAGACAGAATTGCATTTATAGGTGGGCTGCATTTACAGGTTGCCCAGGCCCTGAGACCAAGAGCTGAAAAAATAACATGCAGGAAACATACCTCTTCTAGGCTAAGTTGCAAATACTCCAAGATCCGATATGGATTTCTTCTGCATATTAATCTCTTTTTTGGTGCCAACTGAAGACAGAAGAAAGAAAATACATAGAGAACAAATGGAAGGACTACATGTTACACAGAGCAGATTGCATTTTAAAACAAACATGCTTCTTATAAATTTCTGAATTCACATTTATTGGCTTAATACTGTTAAAAATATAGATTTTTATTATTATTATGTAGAAAAATAAGTTTTAGGTTTTCTACGACTAACATTTTCATTTATTTCTTTTTTCCCCAAGAATTTTTCCCACAATTGTGATCCTTTTGTTGGTCTGTTTTATGTCCTTCTTTTCACCGACCTGTACCTCACAAGTGTGTGCCTACGTTCTTAATTAGACTTCACAATCTCATTCTGAAGCGTAGATAGCACTTCTTCAAATGGTGTTTCACGTACTATTTAGCCATTAGATTTTCTCATTTTTAGCTATTATAGACCATTTCAGGGCACCTGTCTCTGACTGTGCATCCATCATTGAAGTGGCTCTGGGTCTGCTTCCCAGTGCTTCTCCTATGCTGGCTGACTTCCATACCCGAGACCCTCTGCTACAGCCAGACTCAAGACTACATGTACTTACCACAACACTTCTTTTTATCCCACCCAAGGGAAAGAATATTATTGCAGCTGCTTTAATTTACACATTAAAAAAAAAATAAGTTATTCACAGACTTGAAGTTTTAGTAGAAACAGCCCTCGTAATTACTGAGCCACCAGGGCTGGGACGCAGTGCCTGCGGATTCTGAGTGTCTCACCACCTCTCACATGCCCTGAGTACTTAATATGGGCCTGCTACCAGTTCCAAGTAAGGGACACCCTGGTCATCCCACATCTGCTATGGGCCAGACATAGATGGTTCTGGAGGAAGTGAATGATTTTCTTCTTGAACAGTGCAGGGCTGAGGGTGCTGACGTCCTGTAATAGAAAAGCTGTGTATCACTTTTGACTCCCCCAAAACCTAACTACTAATAACCTACTGTTGAATGGAAACCTTACCAATAACATCCACAGCTCATTAAGGCATATTTAAGTATTATATGCTGTATCCGTACAACAAAGTAAGCTAGAGAAAATAAAATGTTATTAAGAAAATCATATACAAAATACATTTATTGTACTGTATATAAAAAAAAAAAATCCATGTATAAGTGGATCCATACAGTTTGAACCCATGTTGTCAAAGGCCAGTTATACTCACTTCCTCACGTGGGGCACATTCTTTCTCGCTCACATGATACACATCTTCCTCTACCAGCACATACTCATCACTGGGCCCTCTCTCTCTGGCACAGATGAGATCCACTTGGGGACTCCTGTCCCCAGGCTGAGTGTCACGCCGGGGGAGAATATCTTTGCTGCAATGAACGTGGGGTGGGGGGCAGTGCTGCAGTGTGGCAACCTCTACCAAGTGTTCATCCAAGCCATCTGGAGTCAGTGGGTCAGGCCCTGAGCTCTCTTGTAGGTGGTCTGATTGCTCATTAGGACCCTCCAGGTCTAGTGACTTTTCCGAGCCCCCATTCATCACAGAAAGTTCCTCTCTATCTGCAATACCTTCCATTTTGGGAATGGTTTCAGAATTCAGCTCATCATGCCATTGAAATTCTTCATTCCTTTTTATACCAGGATGCTCGAGTGGTTTTGTGTAATCCTTGAGGATTCTGTGCACTGTACTCTCATCCTGCCCCTGTCTTTGCATGAGCTTTGTGGCCCATTCTATACTACGCTGATACCTGCAAAAGGGAAATAACGTCAGTAACACTTGAATTTTTTTTTTTTTAATTTATTGTCAAGTTGGCTAATATACAGTATATACAATGTGCACTTGGTTTTGGGGGTAGATTCTCATGATTCATTGTTTAAATACAACACCCAGTGCTCATCCCAACAAATGCCCTCCTCAATGCCCATCTCCCATTTTCCCCTCTCCCCTGCACCCACCCCACTCATCAACCCTCAGTTTGTCCTCTGTATTTAAGAGTCTCTTATGGTTTGCCTCCTTCCCTCTCTCTTTCAAACAATTTTTTTCCCCTTCCTTTCCTTCATGGTACTCTCTTAAGTGTCTCAAGTGCCACATATGAAGTAATACTTGAATTTCAATATTCAAAAGACAACACAGTATGAAAAAAAGATAGGTAGGCAGTATGCTGAAATGTTTATAGCAGTTTTTCTCAGTGGCAGGCCATAGGTAAGTGTTTTCTTTATAATTTTTTTGTGCTTTCTAATTATTCTAATTATTTCTAATAAGCACGTGTTATTTTTGTTTTTATTATTAGAGCTTCATTTAATTTTTTTGGTTTTCGAATAATTTTTGTTATTTGAGAAAGAGAGTGAGTGAGTGTGTGAGTGGGGGAGAGGGGCACAGGGGGAGAAGGAGAAGGGAGAGAGGGAGAAGAAGAGAGAGGGAGGGGTAGGGGGAGGGGGAGGGGGAGAGGGAGGGAGGGAGGGAGAGAGAGAGAGAGAGAGAGAGGGAGGGAGGGAGGGAGGGAGGGAGGGAGAGATCTCAAGCAGGCTCCTTGCTCAGCATGGAGCCCAACATGGGGCTCGATCCCACGACCCTGGGATCATCATGTGAGCCAAAATCAAGAGTTGGATGTTCAAAAGACTGAACCACCCAGGTGCCCCTATTTTTCTCAATTTGAAAAAAAAAATTGACCCCAGTTTAATGAAGTATGAAAATTTATGTAATTTAAAACTGGTAGGCCAAATGATTTAGGTAAATATAAAGAGAATATGGAGTCATTTGTCAGGATTTCTTTTACATTATTCTCAATTTTGGATATCACAATATTTTCTGAAAAATATCCCACTCACAACGTAAAGAGCTTTTGTTCAGTATCGGAGTGAAAAATGAGGATTTTAAGTTTATTTATTTATTTTGAGAGAGAGAGTGCACAGAGACAGAAGTAGAGAAAGAATCCCAAGCAGGCTTCGTACTGTCAGTGCAGAGCCTGACATGGGGCTCAAACTCACGAACTATGTGATCATGGCCTGAGCCCAAATTAGGAGTCAGATGCTTAACCGACTGAGCCACCCGAGAGCTCCAAAATGAGAATTTAATAAATATTTTTCATAGTACCTACTAAGGTTTCCACTACATAGGAAAAGAAATGATTATGGTGCTATACATATAGCCAAGCATCCTAGCAGGAAGGGCCCTTTTTCTCAGAATAATTTCTGAAGCATATTTTGGTGAGGAAATACCTGCTTAGTTCCTTAAATGTAAAGGCAACCCCCAAACATTTCCCAAGTTACATAAAGTCATAGGTAAGACAACAGGGTTCTGTCCCAGTGAGATGTCACCACATGACAACGCCACTGGAACACGTCCGTGTGGGCTCAGACCGACATACTGGAAAATCTCATCATCAGAAGGGCTAAAGGCAACTTTCTGCCTCTACAGCTGTTAGCCTGATAGCACTTAAGAAGGCATGGTTTGTTGAAAGACAGGTAATTTTACTCTTCACCTTGAGTATTTTGCTTTGTGTAAGGATAGCTGAATATGTCATAAACTGCTACATCTCACACGCAATTGAACAAGGAAGCGGGCTGTTATATTTAAGAGATTTGTGGCTGCTTAACCCTGACCCATCAGAAGACTCTCCCAGCTGTCCACACCCTGTTTATCCTACACGGGGATGAACATGTCTTCCTACATATTGGGAATTGTATCTTAGATTTAAAGGTTAAAACCTAGCAAAGCTATTTTCACACCTGAGAAGCAGGGTGACATCGCGATTACATGCATGAGCTCTGTATTGCACATTTCACATTCAGCCTGACTTTGTCACTTGTAATTGTTTGACAAAGTCAATTACTTAACTTCTCTATGCTTGTTCCCCCACCCAGAAAATGGGGTAACCACATAAAGGGTGTTATGTATTACTTTTAATGATCAGAATAAAAAAAAATGTAGCTGCTCATACAACAGCAGGGTGTCTTCTCACCTGCACGGAGAGCATGGCCACGGTTACAAGCAGTTAAAAGAACTTTCATTCGAGAGACCTAAAAAGAATCTTTGCTTTTCATACCACCTACAGCAATGGCTTTATCAGCTTCGTGGTCTATGAATTTCCTTTATCTGAACACAAATTTTTGTGTCAATGTGTACTTTTCTGGGAAGGGATCCACAACTTTCATCAAATTCCTTGACTCAAAATATGTGGAAGAATCACTGAAAGAAAGGTTCAGCAATTGCCCCTCTGAACAAAAGATCTCTGAGAGAGAGAGAGCACACACAGGCCACTGCTCTGCTCTCTGCAGTACGGTGGTCAAGGCAAATATGGGTTCAAACTCTCATTCCATTATGTTCTTGTACCAGCTACACAACCGTGGTAAGGCCCAGTTCCTCATCTTTAAACCAGGACTAACTGCACTTACCTCATGGAGGCGCATTTATTTTAAAAAATAAAATCATTTTGGGGTGCCTGGGTAGCTCAGTTGGTTAAATGTCTGACTTCAGCTCAGGTCATGATCTCGTAGTTCGTGAGTTCAAGCCCTGTGTCGGGCTCTGTGCTGACAGGTCAGAGACTGGAGACTGCTTCGGGTTCTGTGTCTCCCTCTCTCCCTGCCCCTCCCCTGCTCATGCTCTCTCTCAAAAATAAATATGAAAAAAATAAAATCATTTTGACTCACATATATTACATTAAGAAATACAAATAACATTAAAAAAATTTCATTTAATGTTTATTTTTTGAGAGAGACAGAGCACGAGTGGTGGAGGGACAGAGAGAGAGGGAGACACAGAACCTGAAGCAGGCTCCAGGCTCTGACCTGTCAGCACAGAGCCTGATGTGGGGCTTGAACCCATGAACCATGAGATCATGACCTGAGCTGAAGTTGGGTGCTTAACCGACTGAGCCACCCACGCACCCCACAAATAACATTTTTAATGAATGGAAATGTACATCTTAATTAACTGCTCTTTGAGAGCAGGGACAGCCATGTGGGGACAAGCCCTGCACTAGATCTGGGTTCTGCAGTTGGTTCTTTTGTGTGATTCCGAGCTAAGCCACTTAGCCTCTCTGTCTCTTTGCTCTTCTGCAAGAGGCCAGAATCACACCTGCATTCCTGCCTCATAATGACCTCAGATGTTCATTTATGAAAGCTCAAGCGAGACAGTGGCTGCAAAAGCATGTGGAAGAAAGCCTCTGAGTAAGACTGGTGATGAAAACAGCCAGATACACAAATGACTAAGACATATGGCCTATGAGTCACAGAGCAGGTGTCGGCTCATTGGCTGGCAATACCTTAAAAAGCCAAATCCTGCTGAGATTACCCCCAAACACTGCTGGAGAGGCCGCAGGAAGAAAAAAGTGAAAAGTAAAAGTCAGGAAACATAAGGCGCAGACCGGCAGGAGGAAAAGGTGGTAGCTATGATTAGAAGCAACAATGAGGCTAGGGAAAAGCAGACTCAGTTTAGGGACACCAGACTACAGAAAATGGTGTACCATGTGAATACACCTCTGCTTTTTCTGTTTCTATTTCTTTGAACACACCTCTTTCTTTAGCATGGAACACCCTTCTCCACCGCCTATTGATTAATGCCTATTTATTACTGGAAGATCACAGCAAAATGGTTTTGAGTCAGTGTGCTTAGGTCTAAGTACTACCCTTGAGCAAGTTACGTAACCTCCTCGGGTTCTACTTCCTCACCTGTCAGATAACAACAGGACCTACCTCCAGGGGTGATGTTAGGACTTCAGAGATAGTAGAGTACCTCGTATGTGGAGTATACCCAAGAAACACCAGCATGTACAACTATGGTACTGTTCTATGTGTCAATTCCTCAGAGGCTCTGGAGCTCAACTGCCTGGTCTGAGCTGACATAATCTCAGACAAGCTGTTTCTAGGTTCCCCATGTATGAGACGGAAGTAAGTACATCTACCTCAAAGGTTTCTTGAGAAGATGAACTGAGATATCAGGTAAAGCATACAGACTGGGAACCAGCACTACTGGAGCAACCAGTACCCACTGACCAGGACAATGGTGATGGTAATATATCACCATATTTATCACAGAAGAGTGTAATTGCTTACCTGCCTTCCTCTCCCACTAGACTGAATCCCTTGAGAACAGGGACGGAATCTTTTCCTCCTCTTCTATCTGCAGCACCTAGCCAGTGCCTGACACACACAGGCACCTGCAGTAAATGCTAGCTGAATAAAGGACCACAAAAGAGGAGGGGAGACCAGCACCCCTCTCAGGGCTAGTCCTTCAAGGACACAACCAACATACTTCAGTCTCCTTGGGCATTATCTGAAGGCCCTGATCCCCATCTCCAGAAAGGATTTCATGGAAGGTAAAGGCCAATCAGAGTGAATGCACTTGAGAAATGGATCAGAGGGGCGCCTGGGTGGCTTGGTCGGTTAAGCGTCTGACTTTGGCTCAGGTCATGATCTCACGGTCCGTGAGTTCGAGCCCTGCATCGGGCTCTGTGCTGACAGCTCAGAGCCTGGAGCCTGTTTCAGATTCTGTGTCTCCCTCTCTCTCTGCTCCTCCCCTGTTCATGCTCTGTCTCTCTCTGTCTCAAAAATAAATAAACGTTAAAAAAAAAAATTAAAAAAAAAAGAGAAATGGATCAGAGTTTCAGAGGGAATAGTAAAGAAACAATTATAACAAGTATTAAACTGGAAAATTAACCTAAAATATAAAAATAAGCCCATTTTTTCTAATATTTAGTATTTTTTTAATATTTAGATTGTGACTGTAATTATTACGGCCAAATAATGAATCAAGTATTGATAAGGGGGCATAATTTTCTGACAGAGTTGTCAGATATGGTTAAATCCTAGCCCCTGGCACCTGTGAATGTGACCTTCTCTGGAAACAGGGCCTTCGCAGATGTAACCAAGTTATGATGAAGTGGTACTGAGTGGTATCCTTGAAGGAAGAAGGAAATTTGGACACAGACACAGAGACAGACACAAGGGGACCTCCACGTGAAAATAAAGAACCGGGAGGGATGCATCTTCAAGTTAAGGAAGGCCAAAGATTGCTGGCTACCACCAGAAGCTAAGGCCAGACACGGAAGATGGAAGGATCATCCTCTAGAGTCTTCCGAGAGAGCACACCCCAGGTGACACCTTGATTTTGGACTTCTGGTCTCCAGAAGTATGAGAATACATTTCTGCTCTTTTAAGCCACAAGCCACAAGCCAAGCTTGTGGTACTTTGTTATGGCAGCTCTAGGAAACTACTACAAGGATCAATAAAATCCTTGGAACGTTATTACTATAGCGCTTATGAAGGGATAACCCCAGGCAGGTGGCAATCTCCCCCCATCCAGAACCTCACATACTCAAAATGGCTTGATGCCATGCCATGTTCACTGCCAGCATGATCCGGATGCAGTTCTGAGGGTCAGGCTTCTGCTCTGTTTCTGAGTCTTAGTGTTGACTGCGGCTTTTCTGCAGCTACTACTGGGATGGGGGCTCTACTCCTGGGATGGGGGCTCTGCTGGGTCCTTAGCAGGCCCCTCCCATGGACTAGAACCTGACATCCAGCCCCTGCCTGCAGTTATAGCCAGAGCAGCCACTGAGATCTCCCCGGTATCACTGCCTCCTGGCCACTCCTCTGGCCATGGGGTTACCGAGCACGAAACCGAAAAGGAGCTGTCAGATTCTGCCAGTATGTGCTAGAAGCAAGATGAAACATCATCATGGGCATGGATATTTTTAGGAGGCTTACAGAAGAGGTGCACTTTGAGTTACCCTTCAAGGATGCTGAGGATTTATTTATTTATATGTTTTTTAAGTATTTATTTATTAGTATAATTCTTTTTTTTTTTTTTTTTTAGTTTTTTTTTTCAACGTTTATTTATTTTTGGGACAGAGAGAGACAGAGCATGAACGGGGAAGGGGCAGAGAGAGAGAGGGAGACACAGAATCGGAAACAGGCTCCAGGCTCCGAGCCATCAGCCCAGAGCCCGACGCGGGGCTCGAACTCACGGACCGCGAGATCGTGACCTGGCTGAAGTCGGATGCTTAACCGACTGTGCCACCTAGGCGCCCCTATCATTCTTATATATATATTTTAAAATTTATTTATTTTGAGACAGAGTGCAAGCTTGAGCCAGAGTCAGCATGGGGCCTGATGTGGGGCTTGAACTCACGAACCATGAGATCATGACCCAAGCTGAAATCAAGAGTCAGATGCTTAAACGACTGAGCCACACAGGCACCCCTAAATTTTTTTTAATGTTTATTTTTGAGAGACAGAGTGTAAACAGGAGAGAGGTAGAGAGGGAAAGGGGGACAGAAGATCTGAAGTGGGCTCTGTGATGACAACAGACAGCCTGATGTGGGGCTCGAACTCATGAACTGAGATCATCACCTGAGCTGAAGTTGGACACTCAGCCAACTGAGTTACCCAGGTGCCTTTATCCATCTATCTATCTATCTATCTGTCTATCTATCTATCAAGTTTGTTTGTTTTTGAGAGAGAGAAAGAAAATACTCACGTGTGTGAGCAGGGCAGGGGTGGGGGTTGGGGGGAGACAAATGATCCCAAGCAGACTCCAAGCTCTGAGCTGTCAGCACAGAGCCCAGCACAGGGCACACACTCATGAATCATGAGATTATGACCTGAGCTGAAATCAAGAGTTGGATGCCTAACTGACTGAGCTACCCAGATGCCCCTCAATGAAGATTTAAATGCATGAACATTGAGTCAACAAAATCCTACCAAGGGACCACTAAGTGTTGGGGCTGAAGGGAGGAATCCGGCATGGTCTCTGCTCTCCAGGAACTGATAGTCTCAATCCAGGTATGTGATGGATGGCACAGGGAGGGACGCCAAGGCAGACTGCATGGGAGCCAGAGGAATGACCTCAATCAAGGGTGGGGTGGTGGTGAGGAAAGAACCTCTAGGAGAGTGGTATGTAGGCTGGATCGTGAGATGTACAGTGATAGCTAGGCAGTGCATGTGTTTGGGGGGGTCAGGGAGAAAAGTTTGGGGGAAATGGGAAGAGTGTAAAGAAAAGCTAGAGGAAGGAATTGTGGCTGTGTGAGTGGATGAGGAAGAGTCTCTGTGAAAGTGTTTCTGTCACCCTGCAAGTGCAGAGCAAGGAAAGAGGACAGGGCAGGAGGCCAATTTTAGACTTAAGTGTATAAGTGTATGCATCTTAGCACTTAAAGACATATACATTACAGGGTAATTGTTCATAATTTGGAAGGAATTAGAAGGGCAAAATATTTGGTTTAGGATTATTTAAAAAAGTAAACAATACATTTCAAATTCAATTTGATCCACAATAAGTTCAGACATAATTTTCAAGGACACATACACTACCAAAAAGAAAAAAAAAAAGCCATGGACTACCACAGTGGAAAAGGTTATCTACAAACAGATCTGATTTAAGTTGTAGCTCTGGCCAAGGCCATCATGACTTACTTTTCTGACGTGATTATAGGCATGTCTGTCTTCATGTCTGTAACAACAAAGACGTTCTGTTAGTTCAGACAAATTTTTTTCCTTAAGGAAAAAAAAAACACTGAAAATGCAACAAAGACAAAGATAATTTTAAGAAGCCCCAAATCGCACATCTAACAGGTTCACTAATCCTGCCCAACCAGCAATGGCAAACACGTGCCTCATTAGCCATCCCTCTGTGAACCCAACCCCTGGAAGGGGATGCTGACAGATCACGGTGCTCTTGCTGTGCTCAGATGTGACCCTGAAATCCTGCTCAACTCGACCCTGCAGCTCAGCAGCAGTGGCATGTGCTTAGGATTAGAGGCTTGATAATCTGCCTCCTCTATGCCACCTCTCAATGTACATGCCCTCTACTTTTGGATGAGAACATCAAGGCCCTAAAGCTGCGCACTTTATTGCTATTGTCCAGTGCTCCACAAAGCATCTTTTATTTTTTTTAATTTTTATTTTTTTTATTTAATTTTTAAATTTTTTTGTAATACAGCTTAAAGTCGGTGCCGTCAGTGCAATCAACCTGCCCTATACTCTAAAGAAAGGAAGAGTGGCAAAATAACCTTCACATCGCTTTCAGCAGTTTTTTAAAAATTTTTTGAATGTTTATTTTTCAGAGAGAGAGAGAGACAGAGTGTGAGCAGGGGCAGAGGTGGGGCAGAGAGAAGGGAGACACAGAATCTGAAGCAGGCTCCAGGCTCTGAGCTATCAGCACAGAGCCCAAAGCGGGGCTTAAACTCATGAACTGTGAGATCGTGACCTGAGCCCAAGTTGGACACTTAATCAACTGAGCCACACAGGCACCCCTTAGCAGTTATTTCATAGGTGGTAGCATATTGTGTAAAAAAGTAAATGATTAATTATGTTGATATGATTGAGAGCCAGGATTTTTTACATGAAACAACTTACACCAGGAAGCAAGGAAGCTTATCAAAAACTGCTAGGCTTATTTCAAAAGAGACTCTGCTGGCCAAACATGGAAACATTCGAGCATCAATAAGAATAATACTACAATTTGTTTTAAAATCCAGTCATTGGTAATAGTATCCCCCCAAAATGCTTGAATCTTTTAATTTATACTGGTACATACTAACACATGCCAGAAGAAATTCACTGTTTACCTGTGGAGGATTCATCATTTTGGAAATTGGTAAACATGATCTGGCTCTCAGGGTAACCAAGTAGTGAGGGGTTTCTCTTTATAGAACATTCTCACCACTAAACAAAGAAGGAATAATAGGATTTGAATATCACCATTTTGCATCCTCTATTAAAGCATGATCGCCAACAGTGCTGATGACATACAAGGAGACAAGACATTTTTTTGTCTTGTAAGGAAACACACAGGACCACCCATGAGATAGGCTGCCCCCAAACTTGAGCCTGAATCCAATCAAGCCTCTAACTCCAATTCATAGGAAACAGTGTCAAAGAGTATATTTATTAAGCCAGTGTTGCTCAGAGTACTCAAGTGTCACAAGGTAAGTCCTTTGCACCAGAATGGATATAGATGACATGGTATTTAGTTATTTACCTACGGCTTCCTGCTCTATGAAAATCTGACTGTGGAAACAAGGTGAGCTGAACTAAGCAATGTGCTGAGTGAGTCGGTTGCTTAAAGGTTGGTGCAAGCCCTTCTTGGACTGTCCACAAGCAGATGAAGGACCGCACTGGGCCTGTGACCTCCTTTGTTGAGCACCATGTTAACAGCACAATAAGGATGTAATCATCTGAGAACTGACCAGGGGGAAGTTGTGTAGGACAGAAGATCCATTGCTTCAACAAATGAACCACCGGGAAAAAAATCATGGCAGGGAAACATATGTTAAAATCAACTTCGGGTATCTTAGTCAGTTGCAGTGTATGGGCCCTAGATGGATTTTGAGTCAGTCTCCAAAAAAGAAAAAAATTGAGACGATGGATAGATTTTGGATGAGGCTAAGGAATTAATATTAATTTTTAAAAGTGATAATGGTACTACAATTATGTTTTGGGTTTTTTTAATATTATAATTTTTTTTTAAGTAAGCTTTATGCCCAACATGGGGCTTGAACTCATGACCCCAAGATGAAGACTTGCATGCTCCACCTACTGAGCCAGCCAGGCATCCCTTTTTTAAAAATCCTTTTTTTAAAAAAAATTTTTAATGTTTTTATTTATTTTTGAGACAGAGACAGAGCATGAGCAGGGGAAGAGCAGAGACAGAGGGAGACACAGACTCTGAAGCAGGCTCCAGGCTCTGAGCTGTCAGCACAGAGCCCAACTTGGGGCTTGAACTCATGGACTGTGAGATCATGACCTGAGCCAAAGTCGGATGCTTAACCGACTGAGCCACCCAGGTGCCCCACTTTGTTTTTTTTTTAAGCCGTTAGATTTTTCAAAAAGAATCACTATAGAAATACATAATGAACCACTTAGAGATGCTGTGATAGGATGTGAGGGATCTTTTTCAAAATAACCTGGGGACTGGGAGAGTGAGAACAGATGAAGCGAGACTGGCCATGAGTTAATTATTAAAGCTGATGGGTGAGAACATGGGAATTTATTCTACTATTCTCTTTACTTTTGTATGTCTGAGAATTTTTTTTTTTCATAATTAGTGTTTCGAAAAGAGAGGAAGGAAAAGTGGAAAAAACAGCATGATGACCCTGCCTATACCCGCCATCCAGCTTCAGCAGTTACTAACATTTGGCCAGAAACCTAGAAAGTTTTCAAATAGTGTAATGATCTTAATAATTGAGAACCTGTTCCTGATCTATGTAGGAACTAAGTTTCAGACAGTAATAGAAATTTGAAGGAAATGAATTTATGCCAGGGAAGCAAAAATTAAGTTTGTGGGCCACCCTGAAGGAGTAAATCTCAAATATTCATTTTAGGAGATTCTTCAGATTCTGGCTTCAGCCTCATCTTCTACCCTCTCTGTCCACTCTCTTCTACTTGTTGGCCCTGTCGCCACCTCAGGCTGCCTGCCATTCCATGGACCTGCCGTGCATTTGCTCCTTCTCAGCCTCTGCATGGCTTCCCCTGCCTGTTTCCCCCAGTCTGTTTGGTGAACTCTTACTCATTCTTCAGAGCCCAGCTCCTCCTCCTTGGTGTTTCTTCCTAATCTTCTCAGGCAAAGTTAATCAGTCCTTTTATAATCCTTCACTTGGTCATATGTCAGCTAGGGTTAGAATCCATCATTTCTGGTCTGCGCCCTCAATTAGACTGTATCTCAAGGAGAGGGGATTTGCTTTTTTACCTGTTTATCTCTAGCGCTTGGCACATGGAAGGCTGTCAGTAAAACTTGCTAAATAGTTACATGTTAAATTACCAGAAGAGGGAGGTCATGACACAGCAAACTGAAATTCCTAAGGAGGTAGGAGTCTGTGAACTCACTTTCCTAGGCTTTTAACAGCCGATTGATTATCCTCTATTCCAAGCCTCTAACACGCTGGGGTGAAGGCTTGAGTTTGGGTAAGGAGAAATGACTTGCCCAAAGTCAGGGTGAAGGAAGATGAGGACTAAAACCCACACCATCAGGTGACCAGTATGTAACATTGTAGGCGGAAAGGTTCAGCCAGCCAGATTCCCAGAGCTAGAACTAGAGCCCAGAACTCACAGGTCCACACCCAGAACCAACACTGCCACGAAAGTTACTTCACCAACCCTTTCTGTAGGTATGCATGGGGCACTTTCAGTGAAGATGCTTTGTGGAGCACCAAAAACCATAAAACACCTAGGAATAAATCTAACCAAAGAGGTGAAAAATCTATATGCTGAAAACTATAGAAAGCTTACAAAAGAAATTGAAGAAGGCACAAAAAAATATAAGAACAGTCAATACTTCTCGGTAGGAAAAACAAATATTGTTAAAATGTCGATACTACCCAAAGCAATCTACATATTCAATGCAATCCCTATCAAAGTAACACCAGTATTCTTCACAGCGCTAGAACAAATAATCCTAAAATTTGTATGGAACCAGAAAAGACCCCGAATAGCCAAAGCAATCTTGAAAAAGAAAACCAAAGCCAGAGGCATCACATTCCCAGACTTCAAGCTATACTACAAAGCTGTAATCATCAAGACAGTAAGGTACTGGCACAAGAACACTCAGATCAATGGACCAGAATAGAGAACCCAGAAATGGACCCATAAAATATGGCCAACTAATCTTTGACAAAGCAGGAAAGACTATCCAATGGAATAAAAACAGTCTCTTCAGCAAGTGGTGCTGGGAAAACTGGACAGTGACATGCAGAAGAATGAACCTGGACCACTTTCTTACACCATACACAAAAATAGACTCAAAATGGATGAAAGACCTCAATGTAAGACAGGAAGCCATCAAAATCCTCGAGAAGAAAGGAGGCAAAAACCTCTTTCATCTTGGCCGCAGCAACTTCTTACTCAACACGTCTCTGGAGGCAAGGGAAACAAAAGCAAAAATGAACTATAGGGACCTCATCAAAATAAAAAGCTTCTGCACAGCAAAGGAAACAATCAGCAAAACTAAAAGGCAACCGATAGAATGGGAGAAGATATTTGCAAATGACATGTCAGATAAAGGGTTAGTCCAAAATCTATAAAGGACTTATCAAACTCAACACCCAAAAAAAAAATGATCCAGTGAAAAATGGGCAAGAGACATGAATAGACACTTCTCCAAAGAAGACATCCAAATGGCCAACTGACACATGAAAAATGCTCAACATCACTCATCATCAGGGAAATATAGACCAAAGCCACAATGAGATACCACCTCACACCTGTCAGAATGGCTAACATTAACAACTCAGGCAACAACAGATGTTGGCAAGCATACAGAGAAAGAGATCTCTTTTGCACTGCTGGTGGGAATGCAAACTGGTGCAGCCACTCCGGAAAACAGTATGGGGGTTCCTCAAAAAATTAAAAATAGAACTACCCTATGACCCAGCAAATGCACTACTACGTATTTATCCAAGGGATACAGGTGTGCTGTTTCGAAGGGGCACATGCACCCCAATGTTTATAGCAGCACTATCAACAATAGCCAAAGTATGGAAAGAGCCCAAATGTCCATCGATGGCTGAATGGATAAAGAAGATGTGGTATATATATACACAATGGAGTATTACTCAGCAATCAGAAAGAATGAAATCTTGCTATTTGCAATCACGTGGTGGAACTAGAGGGTACTATGCTAAGCGAAATTAGTCAGTCAGAGAAAGACAAATATCATATGACTTCACTCATATGAGGACTTTAAGACACAGAACAGATGAACACAAGGGAAGGGAAGCAAAAGTAATATAAAAACAGGGAGGGGGACAAAACAAGAGACTCTTAAATATGGAGAACAAACAGAGGGTTACAGGAGGGGTTGTGGGAGGGGGGATGGGCTAAATGGGTAAGCGGCATTAAGGAATATACTCCTGAAATCATTGTTGCACTATATGCTAACTAATTTGCATGTAAAATAAAAAAACTAAAAAAGAAAAGGAATCTGTGGTATATCCTTCCTTAAATTAAAAAAAATATATTTATATCCACCCACCTCCAGATAAACCATAACATACTATGCAGACTCCCCTTTACTCTGCTGTCTTCACTTAGGAATACATCTCTGTGATCCCTCATTCTCAGCTCAGCTCCACAGCACTTTATTATACGAATGTAGTACAGTTTAATGACTGGTCCCCTCCTAATGGGTATCTGGATTGTTTCCAGTCTTTTAATGTAAGAAAAAGCACTGCAGTGAATAGCCTTGTGTTATTTCTTTTCATATATTTGCCAGTGTATCTTTTAAATAAATTCCTAGAAATGGAATTGCTGGGTTAAAAGTAAATGCATATACTGGGACAACTGGATATCCATGGGCACAACATTGAAGCTGGAACTCTACCTTATATCAGACACAAAAATTAACTCAAAATGGATCACAGACCTAAATTTAAGAGCTGAAATTGTAAAACTATTAGAAGAAAATACGGGGGGAAATCTGCATAAGCTTGGATTTGGCAATGGTTTCCTAAATAAGCTACCAAAACCAGAGGCAATGAAAGAAAAAAAAAAGATAAACTGGACTTCATGAATATTAAAAACTTTTACCACTTCACACTGAGATGGCTATCATAAACAAAATAAAACACCGAAAAATCAAAAGCCAAAAAACAGGAAGTGGAGACATTAGAAATTTTGTGCATTGCTGGTGGGAATGTGACATGGGGTAGGTGTTAAGGAAAACAGTTTGACATTACCTAAAAAAACTAAAATACAATTATCATATGACCCAGCAAGTTCACTCCTAGGTATGTACCTAGGAGAAATGAAAATATATGTCCACACAAACACTTGTATATGAATGTTCACAGTGGCACTACTCACAACAGCCCTAAAGTGGGAACAACCCAAATGTCCATCTCTGGATGTATGGATAAACAAAACATGATATATCCATAAAATGGAATATTATTCAGGATGAAGTTCTGATGCATACTACACAGGGATGAATCTTGAAAATATCTTAAGTAAAAGACACAAAAGGCTTCAAAATGTATGATTCCACTTACATAAATATCTAGAACGGGCAACCTCACAGACACAGAAAACATATTAAGGTTACCAGTGGTTAAGGGGAGAGGAGGACTGGGGGAAAAAGCAAATGTATATAGAGGCGCCTGGGTGACTGAGTTAGTCGAGCATCTGACTTTTGATCTCGGCTCAGGTCATGACCTCACGGTTGGTGAGTTCCAGCCGTTCTTGGGCTTTGCGGTGACAGTGCAGAGCCTGCTTGGAATTCTTTCTCCTTCTCTCTCCGGCCCTCCACCACTTGTTCTCTCTCTCTCAAAATAAATAAACTTAAAAAAAAAAAAAAAAGCAAACGTATATATAATTTTGTTAGGCATTGCCAAATTCCCCTTGTAATAGCTGGACCACCTGCGTTCCCATCAGCAATGCGTGAGAATATTTCTTAGGGCCTTACCAAGGAGAATATTGTCAAACTTTCGGATTTTTGCCAATCTGACTGCTGAAATGGTACCTTACCACAGTTTTAATTTGTGTTTTTTTCTTACAATGAAATGTTTTTAAAAATGCTAATTATGTTCTAATATGCCAGCATTGGTTATGTAATCACCATGAGACTTCCTTAAACAAATACACTAGGGTAAAAGATTTATATGTTAAAGAAGTCAAGGTAAGCAAGTAAGAACTATACACATTGGTTAATGTTTTAACAAATTCATTAACGTTATGGTTATTGTTGTAAATTCTAATTCTAAAAATAAAAAATATAAAACTCATTTTGCATGCAGGTGATGAGGTACTTAATTACTAGTACTTTCCACATGCACAGTACCCTGTTAGTCAACGTTCAACAACAGAAAAGCGTAAATAACATTTCTGACAATTCCAGAAATTCGATAAAACACATTTTCACCAACCATAAGGACCCTCCACCTTGATTAGAATTAGTCTAGTTGCTAGTTTTAGCAGTAAAATTGCCACTGTGCATGTTACCTCTTCTCTAGAGAATCTTCCTATATAATTTTCAAGAATTTCCTGCATAATCTGAAGCATAAGATCAAAAATAAAAGAAAATAACTTGTCGAAAGAATTGAAAGATTTAAGTTTACCTTTCCACTTAGCAACAAGCTTAGGATCTGAAATTGTGAAGTTTGGACGGCTTCTAGACAGGATACCTTTTCCAAAATAACCCTTCCGGGAAAAGAGAAAACAAGTTAGTACACGTTTAATTACTAATTTTTTAGCAGAAGGAAAACAACTATTTGTTTTTTTTTAAAATATAAGAAATTTACTGTCAAATTGGTTTCCATACAACACCCAGTGCTCATCCCAAAAGATGCCCTCTTCAATACCCATCACCCACCCTTCCCTCCCTCCCACCCCCCATCAGCCCTCAGTTTGTTCTCAGTTTTTAAGAGTCTCTTATGCTTTGGCTCTCTCCCACTCTAACCTCTCTCTCTTTTTTTTTTTTTTTCCTTCCCCTCCCCCATGGGTTCCTGTTAAGTTTCTCAGGATCCACATAAGAGTGAAAACATATGGTATCTGTCTTTCTCTGTATGGCTTATTTCACTTAGCATAACACTCTCCAGTTCCATCCACGTTGCTACAAAGGGCCATATTTCATTCTTTCTCATTGCCACGTAGTACTCCATTGTGTATATAAACCACAATTTCTTTATCCATTCAACAATAGCCAAATTATGGAAAACAACTATTTGAGTTAACAAGAGATTCATTCTACTTTTCATAGCTTTATATCTTCCCTCTAGTTACTTAAAAAAAAAAATGCCCCCATTAATGAATTGGCTATGGAGGGGGAAAAAAAGCAAGCAAGCTACCAATCTCAACCCACACCTATCATTTATGGAAAACAGCAAAAACTAGAACTTGCCTTCATCTAAGAAGAGGTCCTCAACCAGAAGAGAGAACAGATAAGGAGCCAAGGACATGCTGAAGCCTCATCTGTCCATGACACAGAACAATATGCCACTTAGGTTGCCTCCGGGGATGGAATGGGAGCGAGTGGGGATTCTTACTTTTTACTCATTACATTTCTGTAAACTGCTGGACATTTTTATGAACACACAAGCCTTTTATAATGGAAAGACAAGAAAGGTCAATGCGTTGAAATATGGGTTCATGGGTCGGGGAGTTATCCTCATTAACATATGGCTTTGGGGCACCTGATTCAAATTGTGCTGTTCCCATACTACAATGCACCAAACGGCAAGGAAAGAATATGGCTCAATTATAGTTTGCTTTGGGAATGGATGGGGAGAAGCAACAGGGACAGCTGGCTCAGGGCTGTGAGGAAGGAGCCACACCAAAGCAGCTGGCACTTACTTTCCCATACAGCTGCTCGATATCTTCTGCGTTTCTCACAATTACATTGTTGTTTATCATTTCAGCAGTGAATATTTTGAAGTCTTTCTTAGGCCCACCATCCTGACCAAAAGGGATCGGCAAAGGAGATTCATAACTCTCATACACTCTTCTTTTCCTCTTTGGGGCGTGGAAAACTGCTTCCGCCATTTCTCAAGGGTAGCTGTTTTTTAAAGAGTATAACAGGGAGAAAGAAATAGCCAATCAATAACTATATTGATCAAAAATGGGAGTGCATCTCTAGGCTCAGAAAATGTTGTAGTCTGTTGGAAAAATAAATATATACAACGCAGGGAACTAAAAGAAAGAGTAATGAGAACAAATCCCAATCACGTAGAGTATCTCAATTCCCACAACCATGCCCAAGAAGCCAGTGGCAATATTTCTAATTATAGTGGACAAGACTGAGGCCTAGTGACATGCCCAAAGTTACAATGCCATGCAAAAGTCTGATAGCAAGCATGATAGGATTCCCGCCTTTTAGGATTACTCCCATTCTTTCACTCAGGCAACAGACAATTTACTGAGTACCTACCAGCGGCTCCCAATAATCAGAGGTGCTAGGGGTATAAAGATAAAACCAAAAGAGACACTGTCCTCAAAGGATTAAATCTAAGCCAGCATTTTGTTTTTCAAAAAAGGACCTTAAAATCCATTCTAAACATTAGGTCAATCATCTCCCAATTTTTAAGGTAAATTAATAAATAATAACAATGACAGAAACAATTATCATTTAAGGGTCTATCATGCATCAAGAGCAGGAACCCTAAAGCCAGAGTAGCAGCTGTGTGATTTGGGGCAAAAGTTACTTAATCTCTCCATGCTTTGGCTTCCTTGCTTGCAAAATAAGGCTAAAAACAGACTCTATCTTGGAGTTAAGACCCATAAAGGTCCTAGAAGAGTACCTGATACACAATGAGCACTGTGGGTATATTTGCTTTAATTATTATTATGGGGTGAGTACTACCAACTCCATTCTACAGATGAGGAAAACAGGTTCAGGTTACAAAGATTTTGTAAAAGGCCCCTTCAGATGATCCCAGGTCTGTGGAATTCTAAAGCCTATGCTCTTCTCTCTGGGTTCTGCTGTGAGCACAGGCTGCATCTGTCTCCCTTTGTCTGAAGGCTCACTATTTCTCAAGGTTAGGAGCTAAAGGGTTCCGGAGAATGATGGAATTGCTTGCTGTGCACTGAATACTCTGAGGAAGTAAAGGAAGCCAAAGTGAGTACCTCTCCCTTCCAGGCCTTATACTCAATTTGAAGAGACAAAACACACACAAAAGCAAATCGAAGGTAACACAACAAGCTGCAATTCAATAATGGCTAAAGGAAGGAAATGGAGTTGAGTGCTTTGGGTGATAAAGCAACAGAGCCACAGCAGATACATTTGACTTAGGAAAACCCAACCCCATGTAAGGAGGGAAAATGTAAACAGTGCAAGAGTTTGGGCACTCCACTCTCCCAACAGACACCCCGGAACATGAGGGGAGACTTGAATCTGCTGCTCCCTCCATCCCGGGCCTGGGCTCGACTTAAGCTGAGAGCATATCTGGTGCTTAAAGATACACTGGAGCCAGATCACACGTTTCATCTACATGGATCCAAAGAACGAAGTAAAACTTCGTTAAGTGCCTCCTGCAGTTAACACCAGCATCCCACTGGGCAATACATGCGATCAAGCCTGAAATAGCCAATGATGGTGGCCAAATCTGAGGAAGGTAAGTGGTTTCATGGGTTCATGACCATTAAAAAGAAATTGCATGCCTTGTCCAATGTGTGATACCTTTATACATCCATCCTCTCAAAGAAACTGAGGAATTAGATGGGGACAAAGGAAAACACAGACCAAGGAAGAGTTATAGAGATTGATAAATTACAAAGATAACTATGAAAAATAAGAATCAGCAAGTTGGAAGCTTCATAGAATTGACCAAATATTCTAAGCAGCAAAATGCTAGAATAATTTAATTTTTAAATAGATCCCTCAATGGAATTACATACTGAACATGATACATATATACATTTTATCTATACACACACACATTATTGTAAAAGGCAAAAGATTTATACTATCTGAAGAGAAACCAGAGCATATGCACACATTATTGTAAAACATTCATAACAAAACAATGTGTATCGCATGTTGATGCACAATTAAGAGATTTTCTTCCAAGAGCATTTTATCTAAATTTTCACTTGCTGACTTATCCCTCAATCCAAGCCAACTATAGTATTGAGTATTCAACAGAAGCAGCAGCAATTTATTCTAAAACTTAATGCTTTTTTGAGGCAGGATGTTGGAATCTAGTGAGAAACTTTCAAGAGATATCCAGGAACAATTTGGACTTTTATGAGATTTTTCACTTTTATAACTTCTAGGTAGTATTTAACTTGTATAGGCTACATTTAGAATTTTTGAAAAAGAGGAAATGTTAAGTGGCTAACTGCAAGAACTTCCAATTAAATTCCCTTGAACAAGTGAAAATGAAGTTATATTTGAATTTGCCTGGGTTGGAATCTTCCCTCCGATTGCTGCTATACTTTTTTAAAAAAATTTTTTTAATGTTTATTTATTTTTGAGACAGAGAGAGACAGAGCATGAATGGGGGAGGGGCAGAGAGAGAGGGAGACACAGAATCAGAAGCAGGCTCCAGGCTCTGAGCCATCAGCCCAGAGCCTGACGCGGGGCTCGAACTCACGAACCGTGAGATGGTGACCTGAGCTGAAGTCGGACGCTCAACCAACTGAGCCACCCAGGCACCCTGCTGCTATACTCTTAACAAGCAAGAAGGAGCTAGGACACTTGGTGGCAAAAACCCTGTACTCCAACCCAAGTGTATGTAACAGAAAGTTTCCTGCCACAAAACATGCCGTTTTTCACAAAACCTCAGTCTGTGATCTGGTGTCACTTCTGCCCATGTGGCAGCATGCACATCAAGAAGCTGGCTCATAGTAGGCCTCCTATATACGCAAACCTGCCATTATTATCATGTGAACTTGCATAACCCACTTAAGCTCTCTGAGACCTGTTTCTTCATCTTCAAATTGAACAGGACTGGAAAACAGTCTGGAAATCACTCAAATGTTAAACACAGAATAACCATATGATCGGGGCACCTGGATGGTTCAGTTGGTTAAGCATCCGACTCTTGACTTTGGCTCAGGTCATGATCTCTTGGTTTGTAAGATCAAGCCCTGAATCGGGCTTTGCACTGACAGAGTGGAGCCTGCTTAGGATTCTCGGTCTTCCTCTCTGTCTGCACTTGCTCTCTCTCAAAATAAACAAAGAAACAAAAAAACCCCCGCAAAGAATAACCATGTGATCCAGCAATTCCACTCCTTGTACAGATATAAGAAAACTGAAAACATTTTCATGCAAAAATCTGTACCCAAATGTTTACAGCAGTGTGATTCATAATAGCCAAAAAGTGGAAACAACCCAAATGTCCATCTACAGATGAATGGATCAACAAAATGGGGTGTGTCCATATGTAATGGATTACCAGCAATAAAGGAATAAGGTGCTAATACATGCTACAGTGCATATGAAGCTTGAAAGCATTATGCTAAGTGAAAGCAGTCACAAAAGACCACATATTGTATAAGACCACTAATATGAAATGTCCATAATAGCAAATCCAGAGACCCCAAATGGACTAGTGGTTGCCTGGTGCTGAGGGAAGGGAGAAATGGGGTTATAGGTACAGGTTTATTTTGAGGGTGTTGAAAAGGTTTTAAAACTAAATTGCAGTGATGGTGATGGCTTCCCAACTCTGTGAATGTACTAAAATCACTGAACTGTACATTTTACAAGGGTGAGTTTTATGATGTGAATGATCTCTCAATAAAATTAAATAGGAGAAATGATCTCCAGTTTCATAGTTTTGTGAAAGAGTTGTCTTGTGCTGAATTTGAAAGACAAAGCAGGGGAGAAAGGAATTCACTATTCTCCATATCTGCAACAGGCATTTAAGAAATGTTTCTGTAGTGCCATTATAGAAGCACAACATAACGTAAGATGTGGCATGTGCATAAAACTAGAAGAGGTGATCATCATCAGTAGGTACAACACACCAGGCAGTCTATGCCATTGCTATACACATGGGTACTACTATTCTTATTTCACAGACAGGGAAATTGAGGCTTAAAGAGGGCCAGTTACCCAAGCCCTATCGTATGCAGACATAGCATTGCAAGAAGACTAGCCTAAAGGAGGACCCATGTCTAAAGCACACACAGATACAGAGGAATGACTGGGCCAGTTGTCAAGGGGTTTGGAATGCGAAGGCTGGTTCAGACTAGGGAGTCAATGCAGACTCTTAAGCAGGGAATGATAGCTGAAGAGAGATTAATTAACCTTGTATACAACAGTGGCTCTCAAGTTTGGCTGCCCTTAGAATCACCTGGGGAAATCTTAAAACTCCTAATGCCCAGAACTTACCTGCAACTCTATCAGAAATTCTGGGGTGGGACCCAGGTAAGTTCAACATGTAGCCAAAGCTGCCAACCACTGGTGATAGGATAGCCTATTCAAACTCAATCCCAACATCTCCTTAACATAAGTACTATTACTATTCCCGTTGTTCAGAAGAGGAAAGGGACTCAGGGGCTGAGTGCTACCCACCTGTAAGGGATTTGTTGCTTTTCCTTTACCAAACCTGGGCATACTTGACTCCAGACACAAGTAGTGTTAAGTATATTTACTATTAAAAGCAGGGCTTGTTCCTTATTCTTCCCTTGAGCAGACACACACTGTTTAGATGTTCAGTAAATGTTTATTCCAAAAAAAACAAAACACAGCAAAACAAAAACGGGGGAGGTAGCTCCATTTAACTTTCCAACCCCCTTGGAACACTCTGCCAAACAAGCCTGGTTAAAACCTCCCACCCAGTAAAGCTCACCTCCCAATTAAAAAATGTTTGAAGCTCCAACGGTGTACCTCCTGGGCTTAGGGGAGGCAAGGATGAAAGGGACAAGGCAAACAATCCAGTCCCTGGGGAGCTTTCAAGTTAGGACCTGAGACTAAGCCACATAAACAAAAGATAACCCTTTGAAGGCAGTTGTGAGGATAAGGTGGGTAATTGCGTGAAAAAGGCCAAGGCGCCTCATACTGGGCCTGTCGTGTGCAAAATGCTAGTCAGATGGAGGTTGCAACTTCAGTAAATGATGGCACACAAGCCAGAAAGTGTTCAGGGCCCACCAAATTCATAACTCCCTGTCTTAACTTAT
The DNA here is from genome assembly GCF_016509475.1 of Prionailurus bengalensis. Lineage (NCBI taxonomy): Eukaryota > Metazoa > Chordata > Mammalia > Carnivora > Felidae > Prionailurus > Prionailurus bengalensis. The sequence goes on along the minus strand of NC_057348.1, from coordinate 53,666,297 downwards.
CCATTTGCGTATTTCCTTGAGTGCCCCCGGCGCCCCAAGAACCGCATTAGCTGCTGAGGCTTCCCTCGGGCAGAGACGGTGTCCCATGCACCTCGACGTCCCCAGCCCCCAGCACCGAACGTGGCGTCGTGTTCTTCGGAAAGAACGAAGAAGAGAAGCATGAATGGCTACAGGTGCTCGGACAAGGGGAGAGGGGCTAATTCCGGCGGAACCGGGAAGCCTGGCTCCCCATTTCGGTCCATTCTAGTCTGGCTGTGGGACCCCGGGGAAAGTCTCTACACTCCCCGCTCCAGCTCCTGAGGACTTTCGAAGAAGCCAAAGTCTCCTCTCACAGCAGACCCCCCCCACAGGGAGCAGCCGCCGCGACGCTTAGCGTCACGAGCCGTAGCTCGCCACAGGCCCCGGAGCCTTACCTTCCAGAGCCCCACGCGCCCCTTGTTACCTCGGCAACACCAGCCGGAGGGCTGACACCGCCGCCGTCAAGCAGTACGGTCGCAAAACCGTGCGAATGCGCAGCCGCAGAGTCCGCGGGAGCGCCCGCGGGGGTCTTTGCCTCGAGCGCCTGCGCACAGCGTGAAGGAGGGTTTTCTGTGCTTGCTGCTCGCTCTTTGGTGCGTGTGAGCGAGTTGTCTGTATTACCCTTCCCAGGATTGTACCTTCCCAGGATGTGTACGCCATCCTACACAGATGGTGTTTTCGTTTAATGCTCACGACAGTCTCGCAAGATTCATTTTACAAATGAGATCCGAAGTGATTTGTCCGATGTCACATAGCCAGGAGGTAGTGGAGCCCAAGCTTTAACCCAGGCATGAAGACTTAGAATCTGTCGGCGGGCGGGGTGGGGAGGGTGGTGAGGGGCTAGGGATAGGCACTTGAGGCGACAAGACTTTACTGTTTGACCTGGCCCTGACGCTCACCTCCGCTTTCTCAGTGTGTATGTATAAGCTGCAGCATGCCCGGAACTTGTAAGGAAGCGGCCTCTCACAGACACCTGACTCAAAGTCTCTGTGTGCACTGGTTGCCCTGTGCAGTGTGAAGGACGACAGCCAGGAGTCAGACCTGCCTTTGAATGCCCACCTCCTCCCTGGTCTTGAGTGACTTTACTTTTCTAAGACTCCGGTACCTCTATTGAAAAGTGGGCCATCAGAATTATGCTGGATGAGCAAAGCAAAATGTGTTGGGAGGTGTAAAAATTTCTCCTGACCTGGTTATTTTAAAGGACTTCTAGTAAGGAGTCCAATATATGCCTTCCCAAATATGAATCCCAGGGTCTCCAGCACACATACCACACATGCTGGGCAGGTGGGGAAGGTGGGTGACAGGGAAGGGTGGCAAATAATGACAGAGATTCATGGGGCTAGGGTGTAATGGGCTTTGAAATCTGGGACTTTCCCCCAACTTTCTCTTGTCTCCAGGCCTTCTCTCTCTCTCTCTCTCTCTCTCTCTCTCTCTCTCTCTCACACACACACACACACACACACACACACACACACACACACACCTTGCCTTGGCCTAGAACATCCTTCTCCCCTCTGTTTGCAGCAGTGATTCCTTAGTAATTAGGCCTCACCTCAAATATCTCTTCCTCCAGGAGACTTCCTTTTGACTCCCCGAGCTGAATTGGATGACTTTCTTCTATGTTCCTGCAATATTCTGATGGACACGGTGTTGTCCCTGTTTCCTGGTCCTCCTTAAGCAGAGGCTTTCAGGGGATGGTCTACCTGCACAGGCCTTAATTGCTCTAAGAGTTCAGACTTAAGATAAATCAAAATCAGAATAGCTTCCTGGTTAGAGTGTTGCAAAAAGGGAGAACTTCAGCAAGGTTCATCAAACAGTGGTATCACAGGATGAATTGGCGGGGAAGAGACAGCTGGCAGAAAGCTCTAATATTGTACTACCAGAACTTGCCAGTTTAGGAAATACTGGTTTTAGAATGAGATAGGCTTTGTTTTAAGTTTATTTATTTTTTGAGAGAGAGTGGAAGTGTGGGAGGGGCAGAGGGAGAGGGAGAGAGAGAATCCCAAGGAGGCTGCACGCTGTCAGCACAGAGCCCGATGAAGGTCTCACACTCATGAACCATGAGATCATGACCTGAGCCAAAATCAAGAGTCGGACACTTAACGGCCTGAGCCACCCAGGTGCCCCTAGAATGAGAGAGGAAAGGGAACCTGGAGGTTGTCCAGTTCAATTTCCTTATTTAACTGATAAGAAAAAAGGTTCAGAGTTGCCAAAGGTGGCAGAGCATGTCTTAGGTGGCACCGACACTGCAGCCACATCTCCTGAACCTCTCAGCACAGAACTCTGCATTCAAGGGTTTGGGATTTGCCCATAATGAGATCTCAGGTGGCGTCCTGGAGAGCCCTGTCCCCACAGAGGTCCAGAGTGAAAGCTACTGAATAAGATATTCTTCCCCTGAGATTTTCACTTCAGTGTGTTTTTTAAAAATCTTTTGAAAAAAAAAATAAAACCTTTTGTTATGGTCATTTTCAAACACAAAAGTAGAGAGAATATTCTAATAAATCATGGCTTCCACAATCTTCAACCTTTGCTATCTTGTTTCTTTTATACTCTCCCTATATATGCCTTTATCCCACTGCTGGAATATTTGAAAGCAATCGTAGACATTGATTTCACTCATAATATTTCTGCATGTATCCCTAATAGATAAATATTTAATTTTTATCACATATATATTTCATATGCATAGTTGATATGTTTACATATACATAGATATGATATATAGTTGATTCTCATTATTCACAGTTCTATAGAGTCACCATGAACACCAAACCATTGCTCATGGGGAAATACAGGGTTAGGTTCCTGACAGACTCTGGCCACAATATTTTTATCAACTGATCAGTACATAACCTTGCTTTCTGTTTAAAGATACTTTATTTAATATCTACTGTTGATTCATTACCATTGAACTCATGGCCAACAGCACTGTAACTCATGCCTGTATGAACCTTATCTAACACAGGTATTTCCTCTGTAAGGCACATCACAGCCTTTCTTGGCTTAGCAACACATGACAGCACTTCAGCACTCTGCTTGGTGTCCATTTTAAACAGTGAAATCACTAACAGAAAGCACAAAAATGAGAAAAAAGGTGGTACTAAAGAAACTGCAAAAAGCAAACTTATTTACAGTATGAGAGCTGGAACAAGAAGAGTATCAAGTGTTGACTTCGGCTGGGAACATGCATATGGGGAGACTCAAATTTTTCTGTGTTCTGCATGTGCATGTCTGCGAATGACTAAGTGCTATGAATATTGATTTTGGCATCACAAATAAATGTTAGCCAGTAGGTGAATTTGCAAACACAGAATCTGCCAGTTTGTGTGCATGCGTGCGTATGTATGTATGTATGTATGTGTGTATATCTCCCCAACATCATTAGCAAATGTAACAAAATGAACAATAATCCTTAGCATCATTTATCTGTGAAATGTTACATGGAACCTCCATGTAATATTTGGGATATACTTATACTAAAAAAAATCGTTGGGGGTGCTTGGGTGGCTCAGTTGGTTGAGTGTCGTACTCTTTGTTTCGACACAGGTCGTGATCCCAGGGTTATGGGATCGAGTTGTGAGTTGGGCTCCATGCTGAGTGTGGAGCCTGCTTAAGACTCACTCACTCTCTCTCTCTCTCTCTCTCTCTCTCTCTCTCTCTCTCCCTCTTTCTCTCTCTCCCTCTGCCCTTTTCCCCTGCTCATGCTCTCTTTCACTCTCTAGAATAAAATTTTCAAAAGATCGTTTGTCTGAAATTCAAGTTCAACTGGGTATCCTGTATATATCTTGTATATATATCCTATATATATGTATCTGACCACTCTAATGATGATTTGTTGGGTGTTTATATGCGCTGGCCACTTGGCATCCTGTTTTGATTCTCACCACAGCCCTGTGAGGCAGGTGTTCTCACTACTTATTTCATAGGTGAGGTTCCCTCTCTCTTCCTAGTTCCCAGAGCTGGGAAGTGGTAAAGGCCAGATAAGGATCCAGATCCACGGGGACTCCAGGGCCTGAGATCATTTAAATCCACTGTGTTGGACACGAGAGGGCAGTGCATTGACAAAACACAGCTTTAACTCTGAAATACAAAAATAGCCAACAACAAGTGTTGGTGGGAGGTCAGGGAAGACCAGGATGGGTTGATGGGCGGGGGGTCTTCCGAGAAGAAGTGGCCTTTGAGCTGAGCCTGGAAGGAGGGTTAGCTTCAGGAGAGTGGCAAGGAGGAGTGAGACAGTGGGCTGGGGCACATGGGCAGGCCCGGCAGGCCCGTGTGCCAGGCAGGTGTGGGTTTTGAGGTACTGGAGGGGAGGAGCTGGGCCTGGCTGGCGGGGCAGGAGGTCGCTGCTGACGATAAAGTTCGATAGGCAGGGCGGGGGCTGATTGTGCAGGCACTTGAATTCCAGGCTTGGCATTTGGACTTTACCCCGTAGACAATGGGGAGCCACCGGCGTTTCTGAGCTGGGCAGGGCGGCCCCAGCTGTCGCCCCATTGTTTTTCCCAGACAGCGCCTAACTATGCAGTATTTCAGCGAGCCCACTAGATGGAGATATTTTAGCAAATTTAAAGCACCCAGCTTTTCCTGGACACAATTTCCAGGGAGAAAAACAAACACGGGGACCCCACAAAACCTCCACGTGTTGACTTGCAGCATCTGCAAAGTAAAGTGCAAGGCTTGGGAAACAAAAATCAAACTAGGGACAGTCCAGCTTCACCCTGCCAGCAAGATGAAACTTCAGGTAATTTCACTGCTTTGAAGGAGAAAGGGTCAAGGTGAGCGAGAAAGGATACAGTTTTAACAAGTGCCCTGCATTTATTATCTAGCATTTAAGCCTCACAACAGCCCTTTGAGGTAGGTGTTATCGCATTGTACAGGCAAGGAAACCAAGACGCTGAGAGGTACATTTGCTCAGTTATTTGGGGAGCTAACACCAGGCCAGGCTCAGGGATAGAGTTGACAGCATATAGTAAGGTGGGTTGGGCAAGCCTCTGAGGCTTTGCTTTGCTGGGCCCAGGTCCCTTGTGCAAAGCACAAAGGATGTGCCTTTCCATCCTTCTTTTGTTGCTAGAAAAATCTGTAACATGAATGATGAGACCAGGCTCTTACCATTTGCGCTATTCCAGCTGCTTTTTACAGACAGTCTCACTTAATTTTAACTCTCACATCAGCCCACTGAGTTAGGAATTATCATATACCCATTTTGTAGGTAAGAAAACAGATTGACAGAGGTGAAGTGACTTGTCCAAGGTCACACAGGGAATAAGCACAAGAGGGGGGATGAATCCCAGGTATGCGTACTCCTGTCCTGTTCTTCACAATCAAGCACATTTTACTTAGGGATAAATTCCTTAGAGTATCTTGGGCACAGATGTTCAAAGAGATACATACACAGAATTTTAAAAATCAAGGCATAATGGTTTGCAATTTAAAAAAGTGGGGGTGGGAGGGTCGGGGGCACCTGGGGGGCTCAGTCAGTTAAGCGTCTGACTCTTGATCTCAGCTCAGGTCTTGATCTCAGGGTTGTGAGTTCAAGCTCTGCTTTGGGCAAAAACAAACAAACAAACAAACAAACAAACAAACAAACAAACCTAGAAGCAAATGTGGCTGTGGGAATATAGGTGATTGTTAAATTATTTGTTGTATTTCTTCATTGATTTTAATTTTTGCACAAAAAGATGCTTCAGGTAAACAAATAAATACAAAGATAGAAAAACCACAAAACCAAAATAATTTTCCTATTTAGCATCAACGGTTTGATGAGGGCGGTTGCCAGTACTCTGGGTCTGAGAGGAGCCTGGAGGAAAGGGATCAGGGGAAGTGGCAGACAGGTTCTAGCCCTATAGGGTGCACAGGCCGAGCCTCTGCTATGGGAATGTGGCTGGTGGGGTCCAATGCACCAGCATTTCAGCGTAAGATCCCATCCTGGCATTCTACAAGCAGCCCCAACACGTTGTGACTGCTGTCCCTGCCAGGGAGAAGCCAGTGCCAGGTGAGGTCACAGGAACCCCACAAGGAGGACAGAGAGGAATAGGAGGGGGTCTAGGGGCCCTGGGGCAGATGTGGCTTCTCTGTGGCTGGAAATGGCCACATCCTCTGGCTTCTCTCCCTCCTTTCCTTTGGTCATTTTTTCTGACCTCATGGTCACAGACCATTTCTTCATGCGGGTCCTTGAGGGGTCACACCCACTTTCCAGCAACAGGTGCTCCAACCACAAATGAAGGGTAAGGCTCACTTTGCCCATCTCCTGGGGCTGAGCTGGCAGGCATGTAAAGTCATGAGTGCTAATGTTCTTTGCAAACTGCCAATCACTACAAAGAAATAAAGAGAAATCTTTTTCCTCTTCCTTTACATTTTCATATTACACAAAATAATATGAGATACATATAGAGCCTAGCACTTTCCTTGCATTGGCTCATTTCCCTACTCATTTATTCCTCATAGCAGGCCTATTAGTAAATACTTCTATTCTCCCCTTTAAAAAATGTTTATTTATTTAGAGTGCAAGCAGGGGAGGGGCAGAGAGAGAGAGCGGAGAGAGAATCCCAAGCAGGCTCCAGCTGTCAGTGCAGAGCCCCACTCGGGGCTCGATCCCATGAACTGTGAGATCATGACCTGAGCAGAAATCAGGTGTCAGATGCTTAACTGACTGAGCCACCCAGGTGCCCCTTTATTCTCCCCATTTTGGAAGGTGAGGAAAGTATATCAGAGAGGTTAAGTAATTCATCCAAGGTAGCCCAGCTAAGAAGTGACAAAGGTAGGATTTAAATCCAGGTCCGCCTGACTGCAGGACTCCTGTGCTGCATTGATACAATATGTTTTATAGTCTCATAAAAGGTCTCTTACCACAGAGAACATTTTGTGGTTTTTACTTTCCCATAAAATTCTTCTTTGTTCCAAGTTGCTTTTGTCTTGTGTGTGACCCCTTAGAGGTGCCCACCTCTGAGCTCAGGATCATAACTTCCTTGGTGGTTGGAAAACTCTCTATTCTGTTCACAGGAGACAGGGGAGAAGAGGTCCAACATGGCCCAAACCTGGCTTTCCTGCTCTCCTGGGTATGGCTGCCTCAGATATCAAAAGGCCTGAATTCCAGGCAAACCAGCAATAATGCCCCAGTCATCACATTTGAAACCAAAATTCAGCAAAGACTTGTATTTGCTGCCAGAAAGCAAATGGCTTTTTCTTTTCTTTCTCATTTTTTTTTTTTGCCCAAACAAAACATCCTCTTATGAAATATGTCCAATTTGCAATATTTACTTTCCCTTTATTTAATAACAGGAAAGGGTTTGCAGGACTTTTGTTGATTTTTGCATTTCTTATTAAAATTCTTAAGGGGGTTTCGGGGGAACTTAATCAGCAAAAAAGGAGGAGGAAAAAAAAATCTCATCTGCATTCCACAGGCCTTATTAATGGAGGAAACTTGCTGTTTGTTTAAGAGCGTTTTCTGATGGGAGAAGGCAAATCGTCACGTGTTCCACAGCCCTTCCTCTGACTCTTTTTCTTGACTGTGCTTCCTTCTCAGCTGTCTCCAGAGCTCTGAATCCCTTGTTTCAAGCTTTCTGCCCAAGAAGATGGAGCTGGAGTTTACACTCCACTGCCAGGCTGGGAGGGAAGCTAACACTCATTTTAACGTCGATAGCATAGCTGTCTGCACCCAAGATCTCACTTCATCTCAAAATAGCCCTCTTGACAGATGAGGAAACTGAGGCTAAGGATTGAGTCTCTTGTCCAAGCTCCCTTTCCTTGTAGCTTACAACCCTTGGGAGTAAAGGGAAAGGAATTCTAGCATTCATGGAGTCCTATGTCCAATTGAGTCCTAATAGCAACTCTCTGGGGTAGCCGGACAATGTTCAGCTTTCAGAGCTAGAGAGGTAAAGTGACTTGTTATGGGTCATGCGGAGGGTAGCAGAGCTGAGATTTGAGCAGTGTTCTGTCAGACTCTCATATCCATGTTTATTTCACTTCACCACATTAGTTCTTTGGGCCCAAGGCAGCATGGTGTTTCTTGTAATGACACACACTGTTGCCCCAAAGTTAAAAACTCTCTCCCCTTGAGAGGTCTTAGTCCTGCTTTCCTTGGTTCTAGGTAGACTGCATGTGACTTCTAGGACTTTGCTTTTGTCTTTTCATTCTACCAGAAATATTTATATACATTATTGTATAATAAATACATACAATGAGTATTATACAATGCATATATTATATGCATTATATATAATTATTACAATATGTTTATTTCTAGAACAGTTTCTTGTACAGAGATAGTCTTAATAAATAACCTTGTAGATAGTGAAGTCCCAGTGCATTCCTGCAGAAAAGGAACTGAGGACTGGAGAGAATAAGGAATTTGTCCAAGCCCCCAAGGGGGTAGGAACCTGAGCCTGACCTCCTGATTCTCTCCTCATGGTGCTTCCCCACGAGCATCAGAGAACTTCTCATTCATTCAGCCTTACTACGTGTGGCACCATGCTGGAGGTTAGGACACCCAGATAAACCAGACACGATATTTGATGTCAGGATCCTCGTGGTCTAGGAGAGGAGGATGCTTGGAAAAGTTACACTCTCATATATGTGGTAAATGCCATAATTAAGGGTTTCGAGGAAGGAAGGGGCTCAGGAAAGACTCCAGGGAGGAGTGGACATTTGAGCTGGGTCTTAAAAAAACAAGAAGGAGTGGGCCAAGTCGGGGAAGGTGTCCCAAGCCAAAGGCCTTGCCCAAGCCAAGGCCTGGAGGTGTGAGCATGCATGGCATATTCAGGAACCATCCAGCAATCTGCTGGGGAAAAGCGGCAAGCCTGGAAGGGAAAGTTGAGGCCAGGCTGTGAAGGACTTTGCATGCTGTCCTCAGGGATTTGGGAGTTTATCCCATGGGTAGCAGGCACACAGGAAGGGTTGAAGGAGGGGAGTGAGTCTGTCAGATTTGGTTTAGGAGGATCATTTTGGAGGTCTGGGGTAGAGGTAAAGGGCACTGAAGGCCAGCAGGAAGGAGACTGCAGCACATTCGAGGTCAGAGAAACCCAGCCCTTGCCCACTGAAAATCCTCTTTCTCCTCCTGCCCTTAAACAAAATCTGTCCTGTGCTTCCTGCTCCAGGCACCCTTCAGACCACACACCCAGCTGGATCTCCTCTTTCTAGTTCCTCTAGTTCTTTTTTTGGGGGGGGGGGAGGGTTGCCATTCATTCCTTCCTCTCCACTCTCAGAGTCTTCTATAGCAATGGATCTTAACTTTGTGGAAGTCAGAGGCCCCCCAGGATAGTCTACGGAAGGGCTTGGAAAAGGCACAAGTACGTAAACGTTCTGAATGTGGAAGGTCCAGGCCCCCTGAAACTGCTCACACTTTATAGAAGGGAGGCAATTCCAGCACAACAAGGGGAGGGGCAGACTCCCCCAAAGCTATAGGCTAGACTTTGTAAATCCCCAGGAAATGGGAAGGTGGTCCAAGGAGGCACAGGAATTAGGGATGAAGATTGCTTTGAGAGTTCAAGCATACAATCAAGGAGGGATCGTGGGCCAGAGGAAGCAGTAAAATGAACGTAGTCATGTTTCTAAAGAAAGAAATGTCCATCTGAAGAAGGGCTGGGCAGCTAGGGAGGCAGAGGAAAGAGAAAGAGGGAGGATCCGTAGTCAGGGATTCTGTGGACCCCGGTGGTAAGTCTAGCTTGCCCTGATGCCGTAAATCCTGGAATCCTATAACCAACCCCTCCTTTTGCTCACGCTGTGTTCACCAAGCATCTCCTGATTAGAGTTTGGCATCCTGAGGAGTGTGCCTACAGGGAGCTGGTGTGTTGGCTGGAGGACACGTGTATCCGGTCCCCTTGGCAGTTACATTTCTCGTTGTAAATTAGTAAATTGGGAACAGACAATTCACAGAAGAAGCAATACAAATGACTAATAAGCACATGAAAAAAATGTTCGTCCTCACCAGTATTCAAAGAAATGTAAATTCAAACCAAAACCGAGATTGTTTTCTACCCATTAAATTAGAAAGGATCTCTTTTTTTAAGTTAATACCTATTACTGGGAAAGAGGTGGTGCAAAGGGTACCTTCATGCGTGGCTGATGGGAGCATCTTGCTACCTGCCGGGGTGGGCAAGTCTCCTTCCAGTTGTGCATGTTCTTTGAACTCCAGCAGAATAGATCCATGCAATTTCACCTGCCTGGAAGGAATGGCTGGAGGGTTCTCTTCACGATCTGTTCACCACCTATTATGTTTACTGAGCACCTATTATGTGCCAGGCTTATGAGGCACAGTGTAGGGGAGGGGTCACATAGAAATCTTATCCCAAAGGCCAAATGATCTCAGATCAAAAGAAAGGCTGAGGCCAGTCCCTCGGTTGGCTGGAAAAGGAGGAGATGGAAGGGGAAGGGAGGAGAAGAAGAATCAGGTAACCTTCCTCTCTCCCCCTCCCACTATCCAATTCTCTCTGAAGTTCCAGGTCTGGCTGAGGCTCTTGGTAGAATGCCAGGCATGTCCTAGAGGCAAGGTTTTCAACCTGAGTCCATTCCCAGAGACTGATTTAATTGGTCTGGGATGGGCCTCACCATAGTATTCTAAATAGTATCCCAGGTATTGTGAATGAGCAGCCTCGGTTGACAATCCCTGAGAACGGAAAATGAGCAACGCATTCAAGTCATCATTAAGAGGGCAGGTTTTAGGGTCACCAGGCCTGTTTCAGGGACCAGCCACTTACTGCCTGGGTCACCTCCAGAAAGAGGCTTCTTCTTTTCAAGACCGGGTTCTCTTCTCTGTAAAACGGAGATGGAATATCACTGCGTACTGTCATCAAGATGAAATGAGGCGGTGCATGTGAAGTGCTCTCCATGATACTCATGGGTATGACTATCATTGATCAGCCAGACACCATCGCAGGCCGAGGTCTAGCACGAACAAGGGACACAGGGCTCCCAAGTTTTCTGAAAACTGCACGGGAGAAAAACTTTCCAATGAAACAGCCCTGACCGTCCACTTGAGGTTTTTCCATGATTTCAGAGTTGGTCCCCATAGTTTGACTTGAACTCCAGGGACTTTTGTTCCAGCTGACTGTGCAGATGGGGAAACAATGTGTGATTCTACAATCATACCACGGGAAGGATTGATCTGAGCAGTATCAGGACTGAGCTGGTTTACAAAGCCAAGATTTACTGACCCCACTTCTGTGAAGATAGCAATTAAGAGCTAGGGGCTGTCAGACCTAATTCTGCCACCACTTACTTAACTGTGTGACCTTGGGCAAATGACTTCACCTCCCTGAGCCTCAGTTTCCTCTCTAACATGGGGATAATTCTGTCTTTGTCTCAACTGGCTTTGGGGGAGGATTAAATGGGTTAATGCGGGTAAAGCTCTGAGCTGGGATCTGGTGTATGTTAAGGCCTCCATGAATGGCTGCCATATGGGCCTCTCACCAGCCAGAAACAGCCCTTCCCACAACAGTTTGATTCCCTTGTGGCCCTTACGCCCTGCACATGGGTCTTGGGGGTATAATTGCTTATGTGTGTGTCTTATCGAGGGCCTGGCTCGATTCACCCCCTTCCTTTGGTTCCATGGTTCACCGTTATATTTAGCCGCTGCTCAGGGAACACATGTGGAACTGAACTAACCTCTCTGCTTTCCCGGATAAGAAAACTGAGGCTCATGGGGGTGGGCCAGGGGTAGCTGAGCTGAGGTCACACACCTCGTGCAGGGTCCTGAGCCTCGGCTTGCTGGGGAAGGATTCTCAAAGGGGACACGCCTGGACAGATTGGGTGGGACCTTCCATGACCTTCTTGGGCAGTGAGCTTTAACGGGGGAGCAGTGCAGGAAAAGGTGACCATAGATACCCCCTGGGACTCTCGCTAGAGGTGGGTGAGGCTTTGCAGGTGGCCAGAGAACCAAAGTGAGCAAAGGGAGGGGGAGGGGGAGGGCAAGTAAAATTCACACTGTTACCGGTAGGGTGACTCATTTGTGCCAACAGGCTGGTGAGACATAGAGAAACTCTGGGTACAGGAAGATCAGATGGGATAACGAATTTGAAAGTTCTCTGAAAATGGTAAATCACTCTAAGAGCAGGGGCTCTGGCTTCTGATAGACCTGGATTCAAAGCCTGCTTCTGGAACTTACCTGTGTGACCTTGGGCAAGGAGCTTCAGATTGCTCATCCGAAAGGAGGGGGCGGTAGCAGTAACAGCCTCAGTGGGTTGGTCTGAGGAGTAAGTGATGTAATGTGGATAAGGTGCCTGGCACAGAGCTTGGCACATGGCCACCCGTGGTAGCAGCAATGATGGTGAGAAAGAAGTTGGGCCCTCGGCCCTCCTCACGGTGTTCCCCCATCTGTTTCCTACCCATCTTTCAGCCTTGCTGATTCCCTGAGACAGAAAGGCCTTTTTCCTTCTCTGCACTCTCACGCCTTTTATCTAAGCCTTCCTCACAGCACTTCTCAGAGTAGGCCCTGCATTCATTGCTACTTAATGAGCATGCCTGATTGCCCCCAGCAGCCTGGGTCTTACTCGTTTCTGCCCACTGGGCCAGCACACAGCCTCAACCCTGTCCAGAGAGGCATCAGTGAGCAGTGGGATGGCCAGGATGCAGAGACAGCAGCTGGGCGGCAAGAGTCCCAGCCCTGATACCAGAACGGGGTATGTCATTTGCACTAATGAAGCACAGGGGAAAAAGGAATTTGTAAATACATTTTTAACAATTCTACAGACTTTTTTTGATCGATACAGTTGAATTCATATATATTTTTTTATGAATACAGTTTCCTGTTTGTTTTGTTTTTAGGCTTTGATACAGATGGAATGAATGAGAACTTCCCATGTTATCACAGGGTGATAAGTCTACCTGGAATGTTTGGTAAAGAGCCCGACAGGGGAAGTTGGCCCAGTTGTAGAAAGTCCTATCACCAGGCATCAGCAAAGGCCAAAAGAGATAAAAAGAAAAAGCTTCCACTCTCAAAGACTGGAGAATTCAAGAGCTGGCACTTATGTGCCCTTGTGTGACATGACTCCCCCTGAAGCCGCCGGTTGCTTACCTGTTAAATGGGGGAAGGACAGCTAACCTTGTAAGCACGTGGAGAGGTCGGAGGACGACGTGCACGGGGCCTCGCTCAGCACCTGGAAGGTAGTGCGCGCTCAATGACACCAGCTACTCTTTCTCTCACTACTTGGAAATGGCGTGAGCTTATTTTTTGGACTTATTACATACCATTTAAAATGAGTTGTGCATAAGATGACCTGTATCCATCACTAAGAGTGAGCCTAGCCTAATACCTCTTACCTGAATAAACCTTTCACAATCACGATTTTGATCTCGAGTCTCTGTTAAATGGGTGTAGAGTGGAAGATGCGGTGGAAAGGTCAAGGAAGAATTGGGCAGGGGGAGATCTCCAGGAGCTAAAGGCCTGGCTGCCAGGGTTTTTTTTTTGTTTGTTTGTTTGTTTTTTTGTTTTTTTTTTTCAGTAAGAAAGTTCAGGGACTGCTTTGACCAGGCAAGTGAACCTATGCTTTGTCCATTACCCATGACCCTGAAAACCAACCTACCAACCAAACAACCAAGAAATAAAACCATTCATCTTAATATTCACTGAGCTGAGAAGACTTTGCCTTCTTCCTTCCTCCCTCCCCTCACCCTCACTTCCTCCCTCCTCTCCCCCTCCCTTCTTCCCTCTCCTCACCCTCACTTCTTCCCTCCCTTCCTTCCTCCCTCCATCCTCTCCATCAGTGTGAAGCCTGGTACCAGAAATGCCTGGTAATATCTCTGATTTAGCTCTTCAGGACAGAAACACCTCTGGTGTTTTTCTCTGCCCTTCCTGCCCATCACAGGGTAAATATCCTGCTCCTTTGTTCCCCTGATCTATAGCCAGTGTGGCTAGCCCCAGCTTCATGGGGCTGAATAACCTGTTCTGGCTGCCCGAGCCCTGTGTCCTCCCCACCCTCTGCCTTCTCCTGATGACAGGTGCAGCAGGAGCAGATAGCCTTCAGGCCCTTTGGCTCTCCATTGTGACCTTAGGGAGGCCATCTGTGGGTCTAGAGCCTGACTGACTACGTTCCATTCCCCACTCCACCACTTACAGCTGGGTGGTCTTGAACAAGGTGTACAATCACCAGTGAGCACACAGGGGGCTAATACTTGACACCCCCTCTAGGGTCGGAATTAAAGGAGATGTTACATACTAAGATTTACACTTGTGCCAGCACATAGAAAGCACTTCATAAATGCTCTCTACTGTTGTGATTATACAAAAGAGGGAACGACAGCACATCAGACTCATCTCACACGGACAGTGGGGCCCTGTCCCAGGATTCACTCTCTGCCAGTTCATAGACGCAGCGGCCCTACTTGCCAGCATTGTGGCATATCATGATGTAACACTAGTGAAAGGGTGAGGTACAGTGGCTTCTAAGAGGAGCTCGGTCTAGGTCAGGGCCATGTCCCTCCCGCCCCGGGTATCCAAGGGTCCCCTGACCTGGTGCAGGCATGGACACATCAAGCCAAGCAGATTGTGTAATTAGTAAATCCTGTGCGCCTAACAGAGGCCTGGAGAGCACATGCCCAGCCTACAAGCAAAGAGATTCAATGAGGATTTCCATGCTGCCAGCCACACAAGATCCCACGGCCAGATCCAATCTGCAGGTCTAATTATGGCACTCCTCACACTGCCTGAATGCTTGCTTTGGGCTTGAGTCATGGTCTTTGTCGCCATGTGGATATATGTATGCATGGGACAGCTTTAGGGAGGTGTCATTCAAATACCATGCAATTCGCCCTTTTAAAGTGTGCGGTTGTTGTTGTTTTTCTACTATATTCACAGTGTTGTACAACCATCACCACCGTCAATTTTAGAACATCTTCAGCACCACAAAAACAAATGCCCTACCCATTAGTAGTCATTCTTTCTCTCTTTCACCCAGCCCTTGGCAACCACTGATCTACTTTCTGTCTCTGTAGATTTGCCTATTCGGGGGACATTTCATGTACGTGAAATCTTACAATATGTGGTCTTTTGTCACTCCCTTCTTTTGCCTGGCATAAGATTTTCAAGGTTGACCCATGTTATAACATCTATCAGGACTTTGCTCCTTTTTTCACAGCCAAGTAATATTCCACTGTAGGGACGGACCACATTTCGTTGCATCCATTCATCTGTTGATAGACTTTTCGGTGGTTTCCACGTTTTGGCTTATGTGAATAATGGCGTTCTGCACATTCGTGTATGGTTGTTTGTGTAGCTACATGTTTTCATTTCACTTTTGAAATTACCTAGGCATGGATGGTGGGCTCCTCTGCTCAGGCGTGTATTTAACCTCATAAGTGCCATACTGCATCATTTTGCATTCCCATCAGAAGCATGTGAGCGTTCTAGTTGCTCCACATCCTCCCCAATGTTTGCTAAGGTCAGTCTTTTTATTTTTATTTATTTATTAAAAATATATATTTTTTTACATATAAAGAGAGCACGAGCAGGGGAGGGGCAGAGGGATGGAAAGAGAGAGAATCCCAAGCAGGCTCTGCATTCACCCGACGCGGGGCTTGATCCCATGACCCCCGGGGATCACGGCCTGAGCTGAAATCAAGAGTCGGATGATCAACTGACTGAGCCACCCAGGCACCTCAGGTCAGTCTTTTTCATTTTAGTCATTCTGATGGAGGAATAGAGGTGTCTAGCAGTTTAAATTTGCATCTCCCTGTCCTCACTCTGAACCACTGCGGTCAGCTGCCTGGCCCTGCATGTTCTCCCATGGGGTGAAGAGAGACAAGTAGGTGTTGCCGGTGGCAAATCCGGTGAAGAAAAGAAAAGAAAGAGCGTTTGGCTGGATGGGAGGGGGAGCCAGACAGGGGCAAAGCAGAGAGCTGACTTAGCAGTCTGTAGGTTGGCTGCCTTTGTTTTTCCAGCACATTGGAATCTCCTGGCTACTAGTCTTTTATTTCCTTTAATTAGCCTTCCCCATTGACAGGGACAGGTCAAGATTTCTAGGAAGTGCTCCAGACGACTCTGCCTGACAGACATACATCCCTAGGCATTCATTCCTTAGGGCTGAATTTTTCATCCTCTGAGCTGACTTAGGGGCTGGCAAAACACTTGTGCTTCCCGTGCATTGACTTTTCATTCCTTGATTCACCTCCAACACAAAAGAAGTGTGTTATTTACAAAATATCTCTATCGCCTTAGAAAATATCTCCCTGGGAAGAATTAAACAGTTACACATTAAAACCTTTTAAAAATGCAGGCATGCACCAGCCACTGCAGACCCGTTTGGCATCTATTTGGTAGAAAAACAAGCTACCAAAGGTTCAAGGCAAAGTTGGATGACCTGAAAGATGTTTGGTTGTAAATCTGAGCACCCTCCGAGATTCCTCAAAAAGCGACAGGCTGCGCAGTCACCATGCTGGGGAGGGAAATTCCCTAAATGTGGTGAGGAAATTTAAGAGTTTGGGACAAAGTACTCAGAAATCAATTCCTAACCTACTAAGCTTGTGGTCCCAAGCAGGAGACATATCTATAAAGAAGTAAATGATAAAATGGTGTGATAGCTGACACCAGAAAGATGGAGAGGGCACAGAAAGGAACTGTTTGGAACATGGTTTAGGGCTATCTGACAGAAAAGGGGATATTGAGGTTGGGCTTTGAAGAATGAATAGAAGTTTGTTAGAAGATAACAGAAGGAACAACCTACCAGCGACAAGAGCATGCAGAAGGCAGTGAGATATGAAACTGTGGCAAGATTAGGAAACTGTGGGTCCTTAAGTGAGTCCAGAGCATAGGGTGGGTAAGAGAAATGAGGGGGGAGGGAAGCTGGTGAGTTCAGCAGAGGCCATACCCTGAAGAACCTTGAGGGCCAAAATAATGAGCTTGGGCTTCAAGCACTGCAGGGTTTCAAGCAGAGGTGTGACCTTGTCAGAGTATGTTCTTGAGAGAGCACCGTGGTCACCATGACGGGGAATGGATGGAGAGAGCAGGCTAGGAGTGATTTTATCAGGGCCTTAGTGCCAGGTGTGGCCCAAGTATGGATGATGTACCTGGGATTGGAGGTTGGCTGGCAGTACTCCCAGGGGAGGCTAGGGTCTGCCAGGGCCTTAAGGAGGGTACAAACCCTTCCCAGTAGTGACCCATTTTATTCCCAGAGGGGGAACCAGAGGGGGATGTTGACCCTCTTCTTCCTCAGGGGAGATCCCAGGCACCATGGATCATTCCTATTCTAGGATGGGAAAATGGCCAGGGCTCAGCCAGGACAGCAACAACCCAAATATTCTAGGGCCCTTCGATGGCCTTGGTACTTGAACCCTTCATGAGCCAGTGTCCTAAGCCTGGTTGACAACCCAGCTCCCCTCACAGCTGTGTTGCACCCTGGGAGTCGGGCAGATCAGGGCGGATTAGATACCCTGCTTTTCCAGAGTTGGAGATGGAGGTGAGGACAGGGCCCAGGTTTAATCATCCCAGGATTAAGAAAGGGGAGGGTCAAGACTTGGGGGGGGGGTCTTGAGATTCCCAAGTCCCTTTTCCAGGCTGCTTCGCACAGAGGGTCAGGAAAACCAACACTGTGCCACGTGGTAAATGTACATCTTCTTACTTTCATTCTCATGACTATTCCCATTTTGCAGGTGAGGAAACTGAGGCTCCAAACAGGTAAGACACCTGTCCATGTGATGTTTCAAAGATGTGTCAAGCTGCCTTCTCAAGTCTGAAAACAGACTTGGAGCAAATTCTCCCTCTACACTGGCAGCAGTCAAGCCTGCTTTGCTAAGCAAGGGTTGATGGAGACACAGGCCCCTGGAGACGGTAATGTTTTCTGCATTGGCATGGCAAATGACTTGCAAAATACCATGGTGCTAAGAGAGGTTTCTGCAACAGAGCTCTTGTGACAGGGTGAAGAGGCCATAATGCTCTGGGACTTGTGCTTTTCTTTTTAAAAATAATCATTTTTTTTCCTCTTTTTGACAAATAATTCAGATCCCAGGCCAACGTCGGAGCAGGGAGGGGAAGTTGCCCTTCCCCCCGGCGGCACCCACTTCCTCCAGGGCCCAGGAGAGAGTGGGCCTGCTATCTCCCAGGCCACTCTCTCTGAGCCGGCCCCAGGTACCAGGAGTTTGTTTTATGGATGGGTCTGTTGTGAGTCAGTATGATAATGTTTCCTGTGAGAACTTTATTTCCCTGCATTGTTTGCAAAGTCTGTGTGTGTGTCTGAGCACGTACTCCTAATCTCGGTGGAGACTGTGCCCTGGTTATAAGACACCCCTGAGGGTGGGGGTAGGGACCCAAGGAGACCAGACATGGGCTGTCCCCGTCCCCTCTAGTGGCAGGGAGAGCCGGGGGTGACTCACATGCTTAGGTCTCGCCTCCAGCCTGTGATACGCTGGCTTCCTTGCTGAAAGCCACTTCAATCAGTCATCTCTTGCTAGCACTTATTGTGGGACCAGGCCACACTGGCTGCACCCACCCATGGCAGTCTGGGACACTTCTGAATCAGGTCAGGAGACGACCCTCTCACTTAGCTTTTAGCTCCTTGGTTTGCAGATGGGGAAACCCAAAGAAGGTACATGACGTGTCTAAGCTGAAACCGACCGGTGGAGAGGCACACAGTTCAGCAGTAAAGCAGGGTGTTCGGAGCGCCCTGGTCCTAGGTTCAAATCCTATTCTGCCACTTGTCTCTGGGTAGGTCGCTTCATCAAACTTTGGTCGTGTTGACTGACAAACGGTGTTAATCATACTCACCTTGCAGACCAGCTTCAAGCATTAAGTCAGAAAACAGATACGGAGCAGGTGCTACAGGGGTTGGGAGACTATTCTATTCTTTCCCTGTTTCCTCTGAAACTCAATTTGGAGTTGGTTTGCTGTAGCAAGCGCTATACTGCAGATGCCTCCGGGGAAGGTGTCGAGGGGACACCGGGGCACCTCGCTCACAGTTCTCCCCAGACCACTTAGTCAAAGCCACTGGACTCCTGAGCTTTCCCGAACAGAGAGGAAATGGCCCTGGTGTTAAGAGATAGCTATCAGTAGTAGTCAGGAGCTTAGCCAAGAGTTTTAGAAGAAGAAGAAAGAAGAAACTGTAAGTTGTCCCAATTCTCCTGAACATCTTAGCCCACTGCCCACTGGCTTCTCTGACCCCTGCCCAATTTTTGAGAGAGAGAGAGAGAGAGAGAGAGAAGGAGAGAAAGAGAGTATGAGCGGGGGAGGGGCAGAGAGAGAGGGAGAGAGAATCCCAAGCAGGCTCTGCACTGTCAGTGCAGAGCCCAACATGGGGCTTGAACTCACGAACCATGAGACCATGACCTGAGCAAGAAAGTTTAATTTATAAATGATGCACAGGAAGACATTAACAACAACAACAATAAAATAGGGCAATTAGAACAATATACTGTAATTAAAATTATGTGATTGTCTCTCTCTCTCTCAAAATATCTTACTGTAGTGGGGTGCCTGGGTGGCTCAGTCGGTTAAGCATCTGACTCTTGATTTTGACTCCACTCATGATCTTGTGGTTCATGAGTTTGAGCCCCACATCGGGCTCTGGACTGGTGGTGCGGAGCCTGCTTGAGATTCTCTCTCTCTCTCTCTCTCTCTCTCTCTCTCTCTGTCCCTCCCTGCTCAAAATAAATAAATAAATAAATAAACTTAAAAACAAATCTTACTGTACCATACTCACCCTTGTTCCTGTGATGATGTGAGATGATAAAAGGCCCACGTGATGAGATGTGATGAGGCGAATGACGTAGGCACTGTGACGTCGCGTTAGGCCACTTCTGATCTTCTGCCGATACCTTGGAAGGAGGATCATCTGCTTTGGGAGCTTGACCGTGGGTAACTGAAATCATGGAAAATGAAACTGCAGATAAGGGGAGGGGGACAACTGTATCTATACACTGATATCCTGTCTTCCCTCACGAGGAGGGACTGAGTCATTGTATCCATTCAGTCATTTATTTATTCAACACACCATAACCAAATTCCTACTTTGTACCAGGTCTGTGCTGGGAGTTAGGTTTTCACGGTGCCTGTCTCCAAGCAGCCTGAAGTCTGGACCACCCTTGTGAAAATGTGCATTACTCCTCCGTCAGCCATTCATCGAATGACGCTCATTGGATGTGTATGGTGCGTCAGGTGCTGTGCTGGGGCTGGGCTGACGGTACAGAAGATGGAATCCCCGCACACACATAACCATAGCGATCTGCACAAAGTAGGTGCTAAAGATGAACTCAGGATTCCAGAAGGTCAGAGTCTGAGGCCATCCAGAATCCACACAGCCCACTGGTTTTCAAACAATCCTGTGTGGGTACTGGGGATTGAGTATCACTGTTTCATAAAATATTCTAGTGGTTTACAGCTTTATTGAGGCATTATTTACACACCGTAAAATTCACCCATTGGAAGTGTACAATTCAAGGCTTTTTAGCAAATGTATGTTGTGCAAACATCACCACAATCCAGGTTTAGAATGTTTCCATCACTCTCTAAAGTTCTCTTGTTTGCAGCCAGTCTCTGCTTGAAGCATTCTATTTTCTGAATAAGCAGAAGGAAATTTTGAGAACCAGCAATCTATTCTAACCCACTTACTATACCAATGAGGAAACTGAGGCCCAGAGAAGAGGAAGGGCCCTACTGGGGATATGTAGTGAGCCAGCATCATTGCTGGGTTTCATCCCCAGAACAGCCTGACTTCCAAGTCAGGTTCTTTTCACTCATGGGAGGCAGTGCCCAAATAGTGGTTAAGGGTCCTGGACTCACTTAGTTTGAGCTCAAATCCTGGCTCCACCATTTATATGCTGTGTGACCATGGGCAAGTTGCTTAACCACTCTGGGCCTTAGTTTCTTCACGGGCTCGTGTGCAGAAGAACAGTACCTACCTGAGAGGGCTGGTGTGTGCATTCCACGATATCACGTACATGAAGGGACTTAGCACAGTACAGGATGTGGAGTAAGTACTCAGGGAAAGTTGGCTAATGATCATTTCACCACATCATGGTCTCCCAATTTGCCCTCAGAAATTTGGAAGTGAAAAAGACAATGATTAAACAAAACCAGTCCAGGCCCCAAATGGAAATGCATGTACAGAGGCAGCTTTCTAAGAACATGGTGCAACACCCCACCCTAGGGCATCATCACCCTGCTTGGCAGAGATGAGGCAACTGCTGGGGGCGTTGCTCAAGCCTCCTCGGACCCAGCAGGAGACTCAGCGGTTGCTGTTCCTTCCTCCCCAGTTTCAGCGTTGCCCAACAGGCCCACAACAGACACGTTTCATCAGCGTCCAGGGAGCCTGGCTTCCTTCCCACTCCCACCCTGAGGGGCCAGATGTGTGATTCTGGAGGACAGTCAGGAGGGACCAGGCTCCGCCCCCTGCCCTGCCCCAGCCAGCGCTTCTCAGCCCCTGGTGTGGAGGAGGCATCTGAGCGGCAAGGCGACAGGGCAGGGCACCCAGGAAGGACGGTGACTTATCACAGCGCTGCGTGCCTTGTGTGTGTTATCTCTGTCAGCCTAAGAAGGAAGCTATTAGTATCAACCCCATGACAGTGTAGGAAACCGAAATTCAGAGAAGGTGGGGGTGTTTGCCCAGGTAGAGGGCTCCCAAAAAACCATTCGGTTCCACGAGAGGTGGGATTAGGTCCAGGTAATGCTGCTTCTATGAAGCAGAGTGGGATTTGTTTTGTTTTGTGTTTGTTTTGAGCATGCAAACATCAGACATACTTTAGACACTGTGGAAAGAGTTCTGCCTTGGAAACTAAGCATATCTGACTTGGGGCAAGTTGCTTAACCTGAGACTTCATTTGGGAAAAAACACTGTCTAGTTTGCAAGGTTGCCATGGTGATTAGAGAGCCTGCTTGTGAAAAGCACCTACATGGTTTACTGAGCTGCTCCTGAGTGCAGGGTATGGAGGACACATAGCTAAAACAACACCCCCAAACCTAAGAAGTTCCAGTGTATGTGACAGCAGACAAAATCCTATGGTAACCTAAGTTCCATTTTTTTTTAATTAAAAAAAATTTTTGTTTAATGTTTATTTATTTTTGAGAGAGAGAGCACGAAGGAGGGGAGGACAGAGAGCGAGGGAGACACAGTTGGAAGCAGGCTCCAGGCTCTGAGCTGTCAGCACAGAGCCCCACGTGGGGCTCGAACTCACAGACTGTGAGAAAATGACCTGAGCCAAAGTTGGACTCTTAACTGACTGAGCCACCCAGGTGCCCCTCTAAGTTCCATTCTGATGAAGGTTAGAATAAAAGAGATGTGGCAGAAACCAAGGAGGGAGCCAGGGACAGCTCTTAAATGGTGAATGGACTGCCTTGAATGGTGAATGGACTGTTGACAGATAGAGAAGGCTTTGTGGCCTCTTGTAGCTGGAAGTCAGGGTGTGAAAGGGGAGGGGGCAGGTGAGGCTGGAAAAGCCCACTGAGGTCAGACCATGAGGGTTTTGAATGATGGAGATTTTAAACTTTATTGTGTAGGTCACAGGGAGCCATTGAATGTGTCTGAGCAAGGGCATGACCCAACCAAGGGGCCCTGATCTGCTGGCAGCTACACTATGGTTGTCAGAAAATGGCTCCCCTTTTAGGGCCCTTCTCTGGGCTCTCTGGCCAAATGATAGTGTGAACGCTGCTTGCCTGCCATGTGTGAGGCACCTGTTGGATTTAGAAATGACTTCAATATATGCACCACTTTAACAAGGTAGTAACTCTGCCACCAGAGAGCAGGTGATAATTTGGTGAGTGGGGAGCACTGCTGAAAGCTGATGTTAATGAGAGGTGCCAGCCCCCAGCGAGGACAGATGTACCACAGGTCAGTCAGGGAAACAGCGGAGGTCACCAGTCAGGGCAAATAGCTCTGTGGCAGCTCATAATGATGACAAGAAGTCACCGATGGTCTGGACACCGTTTTTGCCAAGGCAGGGAATTGCTCATTTTATCACTATCATGAATACATAAGCAATGAGCACGTACCAAAAAAAAAAAAAAAAAAAAAAAAAGGTGATAGAAACAGTTCCCCCGCTCTGGGTCGTCGTTGGCTATCTAGGACAGCCTGAATTGTGCTGCAGTGAAGCCAGACCCATTTGGGTGAGGCCACAGGTGGGGGTGGGGCAATGAAGGCCACTCTTTTGCCACTGGGGTCACTGGGTTAGCCCATCATCCATCCACCATCCGCTTTTATTTCCAGACACTCCAGGAACCCCCTCCTCCTTATTGCCTGGTCTTGGGCCACTTTGCACAGATGTTGTTGCCACGACCCAGGAAACTGGCCACCAGCCTTGGGCTTCCCCCCACCCCAGATGATGCCGAGGCTTCTGCTGGGTTTCCACTATTGTTCCATGGCAGCCATAAAATACCAGGTTTGTCCTTAAGCTCGGGCCGACACTTGCTGACCCATTCTAGGAGGAGCCTCTCTGTTGTACTGGTGGAGATAAGGTTTGGGGACAGATGTCCTCTGTCCACTGTCATGACTCTCAGTCAAGAGCCGCTCCTGCTTAGCTCCTGGTCACCTCCCTCCAGGTACCACCAAGGGCAGATGCAGACCCTGACCTTGCAGTGCTTGAAGACCAGCCATGCTCAGCTCCATCTCAGTGGCCTATCCCATCTGGGGACCCTCTGATCCATAATCCTGAAGCCTTAGGAGTTCAAAAAAGGGCGAGGCCACTGAGGGCTGGGATGACTAGGAAAGGGAACCGAGAAGGAGAAAGAGAAGAGCTCGAGTAGGGGGGTAAATGCGATGAAGACGGAATGGAAAAGATCACAAAAGCCCGTACTTGCATTTTTGTTTACTGCAGGTGCATGCTTTGTGCAGGATAACTTGTTGCCATGTCAATTTCTGACTTGTTCTTGCTTAATGTAAGAGGCTCATGGAAGACAGAGAGGTAGCATCTCAATCTCTCCACATCAGCTTTCTCACTGAGAAGAATTTACCAGCTTTTTCCCTGCCAAAGCCAGTGTTCCCAGAGTCGATGGTATTGGACGGTTCTGGATGAAGGGGGGTTCAAGGGTCAGAGGGAACAGAAGTGGGGAGGAAAGGGTTGTGTCGACTGAGACTTGGGTGTGGGGGGGTGCTGGGAGGTGGCCTGGAGGTTGTTGAGCCAATGATAGGTGTATTGGCACGCAGGCCATGGGGGCAGACGCTGGGGCTGTGACCTGGGGACTGTGGCTTGGCCTGCAGGGATGGAACCACCTTCCTCTGAGAGGCAGGGGAGGATTTCCAGAAGCAGCCACGAGGCCCTTCCTTGACTTTCCAGGTGGCCCCACCCTGAAAACATATTTGATTTAGAAAGAAAATATATTTACTTTTATATTTAAACGCTGTGGAACAATTTGATACCTTTTATATTGGCACTGAAAAATCGATGCAGAGGGAAATCACCACCAAATATTGGCAGTGATGGTGATGTTCGTGTTTGATCTTGTGCCTCTCACAGTTTGTACTTTGTCCATGATGAACAGGAATTACTGTTGTCATAACGCTGTTTTTATGACAATGAAGCATATTTGCAAACAGCATTTTGGTTAAAAAAAAATTTTTTTTTGTAAATGTGGGTATGTATCCACTTAGACCAGAAGTTTGGGAGATGGTAAGTACCCTTGTCTGTCAGTGACCAGGGTGTAGTTGATGCTTAACTTCTCGTTTTTCATTCTGAAATGAATAGAGCACTTCATTCTCTATTGAGTCTATTTTTTCTACAATAAAATGAATTGTATAGTAAAGAAAAATAAAGGAAATCTTTTCAGAAGGGGAAGTAGGGAGTCCCCCCTCACACACACACACATCCACAGCCCCTCTGGGACAAATGAGAAGGACATTGGGGTGGGGGACATCATGTGGAGGCAGCCAAGGCTGGGGTGAGGACAGTCCCCATGGGAGTCTGTGTTGAGCAATGGGGTTGTGCCGGGCAGGGAGGGAGGGACTGGATTCCAAAGGCTGCCCATCAAACCCTTGTCCATCTCCCTGTTAGCATTTGCATCAAACTTTGGTAAAAGTGCCCTTATCTACCCCTGCAAAGTATGTAGCTTAAGTATATCCCCCTCCCAGAGGGTAGGCATTTATTAGGTCCCAGTTGTTGCTAGGTCCTGGGATGCATAGGTGAATGTGATAAGTTTGGTGGGAGGAGCCTGAGCTCAGAGTACTCATTCCACCTCTTTGCGCATTGCAGCCTCCAGCAAGTTACTGGCTCTGGGCTTCAGCTCATTGCTCTGTCAGAATGAGGAGAGGGGCACCTGGGTGGCTCAGTCGGTTAAGCGTCCGACTTCGGCTCAGGTCATGATCTCGTGGTTCATGAGTTGGAGCCCTGGATTGGGCTCTGTGCTGACAGCTCAGAGCCTGGAGCCTACTTTGGATTCTGTGTCTCCCTCTCTCTCTGCTCCTCCCCTGCTTGTGCTTTGTCTCTCGAAAAGAAATAAAAGTTTAAAAAAGAATGAGGAGAATGCCACATCTCCTGAAGGGGGCTGTCACCAGGGTTAAAAGGGATAACAGACTATGCAAAACCCCCATCATGGAGATGGGCACATCATAGATGTTCAACAGAAGTCCTGCTCCTCTGTTTCTCTTGGGTGTCCTGCAACTTCCCTACTGAGAGCTAGAGGGGAGAGGCAGACGGACACAAGAGCATTTACACAGCAAGAGTAAAATGAAGGCAACAGTAATGGTGATGATGCTGCTATTTATTAAGCATATATTTTGTCTCAATCCCTGTGCTAAGAGCATGAACGGTATTCTCATAAGAACCCTGAGAAGACATTCCTATTTTACAGAGAAGGATATTGAGGGTCAAGGGGCTAAGTAATTTGTCCAAGGCCACAGAGTTAGAAAGTGACAGGGGTAGACTTGACTCCAGATCTATCTTGCTCTTGACCACAAAACTGTATCCTTTTCTAATGTGATAAATGCCAACCCAGAGGTCTGTCCAGGGCATTAAAGAAATACAGAAGTGAGAACATGGTGATGGGAACCAGCAAAATCCAGGGTGGCTTCTCAGAGATGGTGTCATTTGTACAGTTCTGTTGGGAGCTCATCAGGTTCCATGTCTGGCAGACGCAACGGTTAATAAGAAGGTGCCTGTCTCTGAATGGAGTTCTCAGGCTCACGTGGAACTCAAGATCCTGGCTATGGGGTCCCTGATCCCACATCTGCCTTTTAGGACAGTGACCCAAATTGATTAAAAAACACCCAGTGGGTTGGCGAGTATTTATTGAGTGCTTTCAAGGCACTCTAGAGTCATCAGCTCCTTGAACTCTCAGAGCAACTTGCAACACAGAAATTCCCACCCTGTGTTAGGTTCCAGGAATGGAGACCACACAGGCCAAGGCACTTGGCTGAAGCCACAGAACTTGAAGTGGATCAGGACTCGGACGCAGGTCTAGTCAGGAACCAAACGCCCAGGTTTAGCCTTGGACGACACTGCAAACCCAGATGCTTGCTGCATGCGAGCATGCTTCCCAGGGGGGACACAAAGAAATGGTCTCCCACCCAGCCATGCAGTCTCGGTGCAGAGAGCCTGGCCTTAGAACAGAGGTGGCAGACTGGGGTGGGGGTCAGAGAGTCATATAGCCCTGGGTTCAAATTCTGACTCAGGCACTTAATATCTATGACTTTGAGGGGCGGCTGGGTGGCTCAGTCCGTTAAATGTCCGACTCTTGGTTTCGGCTCGGGTCATGATCTCACTGGTTTGTGAGTTCGAGCCCTGCATCGAGCTATGAGTGGACAGTGAGGAGCCAGCTGGGGATTCAATCCCTCTCCTTTTCTCTCTGCCCCTCACCCACTTGCACTAGCACATGGATGCATGTGTGTATGTGTGTGTGCCCTCTCTCTCAAAAAAATAAATAAAAACTTAAAAAAAACCCTGTGACTTTGGGTGCCATTTTCCCCCTCTGAGCCTCAGTTTCCTCATCTATAAGAACACAGGAGTACTGTGAAAATAGGAACTAATGCATATCCAGTGCCCTGGCCTGTGGCTGCCACTCAATAGATACCCAAGAAAAACTTGTTGTGTTTATATCTAAGGAGCCCAGCATTGTTTATCGGGGCCTCTGACTGGCAAACCCTTGACCCAAACCATTGCACAACATTGGTCCTGATCATATGAGCCTTTGCACCAGAACTCAGATCCCCTGAGTCCCCATGGCCTTATCCTAAGATGCTGAGTCCCGTGCATGTGGCAATAATCGTCTCACATGGCAGCTGCCCTTCCTGCAATGAGAACCGTGGAGGCAGCCAAAAGCCCGGTGGTGTCACCACTGTGTGCTCCATCCCAGGGCGGGCCTGCTCTGCTTGGGGATTGCTAAACATGGCCCCGTGTCTCTGGCACCATTCAGGGAGCTCATGCCAGGGCTAGAGGGGGATGGAGATAAACAGGGCGTCCGGAGTCCACCATTGGGAGGGACACAGATGTCCGACTCCACCATCTCTTCAATCTGCCCAACTCTACCCTGCAAGACCACGGCCTTAAAGGCCAGAGAGATTGGGGTTCAAAACTAGGCTCAACCCCTTGTTAGCTACGTGACTCTACAGTGCACTTGCCTTCCCTGATCCCATCTGTAAAATAGGATTTATCATTCCTATCGTTTAGTGTTGCCGTAAAGATTAAAGGACATGTTGGATATCATGGTCCCAGCAAAAGGCCCAGCCCCCAGTGGGTGTTGAGTATGTTTCCCCCTTTTCTCTTAGATAATCTGCTTTTTCTCTCTGGACTTCAGTTTCTTCACATCAGACATGAGACCTGATGGCCTCTTGGGGCCTTTCTAGCTCTAATCGTCTTCAGGGCTGGCCCAAACTAGAACAAGAGTCGTGGGTGGTGTCAGCCATCAGGCAAGAAACAGAAGGCAGAATCAGCCCAATGTCACTCAGCCACTAAGCTAGAGACTCGGGTCAAGATGCAGATAGTGGGAGCTTCCTGCCCCAAACTTCCAAGCAGTAAGGAACTTCTGCTTCTATGTCATCAGAATAGGGGCTTGGCTGGCTGTCTGCCTGCCATTAAGGTGCCTGGACACTTTCCTGGGCCACTTTTAACCATCTGAGCCTATTCAATTTATGGTTCTCTTGAGTACTAGCTTGTGCTGGACTCTTCTTAGTAAATCTCTATTTTACTTTCCAAAAATAACATTAGCTCTTTGGGGAAGGGGCAGGCCTTGCACAGTGTGAGGGCCCAGTCAACACTCACTAATCACTAACTGAGTTACCTGTATATGGCAGGCTCTGTGCTAACACTGGGCTGGTAACCAGTCTCCAAAGATGGCCTCCAATGATTCCAGCCTCCTAGTAGCCACACCTTTGTGTAGTCTCCTCTCAGAGTGCCTACAGCTGAGCTGTATGGCCAATAGGGTCTTATAGAAATGATAAAATTGACTTCCAAGGCTAGGTCATAAAAGGGCAGTATGGATTCCACACTGCTCTTCTAGATTACTCACTCTGGAGAAACCAGCTGTCATGTTGTGGGGACACCTAAGCAGGGGAGACTATGTGGCAAGTAACTGAGGCTTCCTGCTAATATCATGTGAGTGGATCATCTTGGAAGCAGATCCCACAGCCCCAGTCAAGCCTTCAGATGATGCAGCCCCAGTTGATATCTGATGCAACCTCATGAGATACTCTGTGCCAAAACTTTCCAGCTAAGCTGCCTTCAAATTTCTGACCTGCAGACACAGTATGAGATAATCAATGATTATCATTGTTTTGGGCCACTAGATTTTGGGATAAATTGTTATGGAACCATAGATACCTGATACACTCAGAATACAAAATGATATATCAGTATAATTGACCCCTCATTCTCTCTTTTGAGGGACTCTGACTTGCTCACAGCCCCCAGGGCCTGAAACATGGTGTCTTGTCCTGCATGGAAGTTTCCCCAACTGTGGTTTACTGACCATCTCTTTCAGGAATACCTGGGATGTTTGCCTATAGTGCAGGTTTCTGGGCTCCACACAAGACTTATTTAGCAGATGTGTGTGCCTCTGGTGCCCATGTCACATGACAGGCCCTCTTCTGATGTCATCCACTGATGTGGTGACAGTTTTATGCATGCCCAGCCTCACCTTGAGCTGTCAAGTGTCCCATGCGTGGTGTGGGCAGCACATCTTTTCACACTCTGTCCTGGGACTTTCTCCAAGGTTGGGGGAGCCCACACATAAACATAGTCAGGATGCCCCTGAGTGTGATCCTTGACTAATGTGGATGGGAACTGTCCTTCTAGCACATACTCTTGGGAGTATTTATTTACTGAGAGAGCAGTGACCTCAGCAGTGCACCCCTATATGGACTTTTCCTCCTTCTCTGTCTGGTTCTCTTCATTCTCTTACTACTGCTTCCTGTAGTCATCTCCCTCAGACACCACCTGCACCCATGGCTCTGTCTTAGGTGCAGGAGAACCCATCATAAGACATACTGAACCAGAGTCTGTGAAGTGGGTCCCAGGACACTGCATTTATGAGAGTTCCCTGGGTGATTCTCAAGCACGCCTGATGTTGAGAACACTGCTAGAAAGAGAGTTTCCCAGTGTGGGGACCAAGCGCTCTGCTTCTAAGACCTGCTGGGTTGTCATACGTGCTGGACACCTTCCATCTGCCTGTCAAGGTCCATGCCCACCCTTGTCCTGGATACTTTGCAACCTGAATGGTTGGCATCAACAGACATCCTCACCCTCTGGTTCCTGGCCGGCTTCAGTCAATGGGATACACGCAGGAGCCCAGAGGGGTAAACAGAGAGGGATTTGGGGCTTATTCTCCTGGTTCTCTCCCTGTGGGGTCCCCACAAGCTGGCTACCACTTTGGATCAAGGTCAATGCTTCTGTCAGGTTGTCTTCTTCCCACAGCTTGTTTTCTTTCCAGGTTATGGTGACTGCTGTCTCTTTGTCATTGTGTCTAGCCCCAGGTTCTGCACTATCCCTGTGGTTTTTTTTAACCCTCTGCCCACTCCTTTGTAAATAATCCCTTTATTAAATTCTTTGCAAATTACCCAGTCTGAGTGTGCCTGCTGTTTCTTGGTGGGATCCTGACACAATTCTGTTGGGCACCATGCCTTGTTGTGGATGGCATATATCACGTTTCCCTCACAAAACTGTGGTGGTTGCAAGGTGTGTGCTCCTTCCCTGACTTTTGTTTGGAAATGTCCTCACCTCCCAACGTATCAGAGGTGGGGCTTCACCCTATGTTTCTGGGATAGGTGGAACACAGGCATAAGCTCATTGGCTTTTTGCATTCCCCTGGACACAGTGATTGGTTAGGTGGTATATTGTGTGACTTGGGCTGGTCCAATCAAGCTGAAGTGCTGGCCTGTGCTACCAGAAAAGAGCAGCAGTTCCTCATCTGGGGGCTGCCTGGCTATGCTGGACTTCTGGCGATGTCAGAGCTTCACCTTGGGCAGGGGTGCAGTGTGGGAAATTGGCTCCCTCCCTTCTCTGCCAGCTTAAAAACTGTGCTTTGGGGGAAATTACTTCGCAATTCTGCACTTCAGTTACCTCTTGAAAGGGGGCATAGGAATTTAACAAGTGCCTTGCTGGATTCTTTTAAGACTAAGCCGGAGAATTAATTCATGAAAAGAATTTGGAACAGAGATTTTATTAATGCAGCTTTTAGGTTTTACCCAGAGGCCTCTTCTTTCCTAGGATATGTCAGCAGAGCTGGAGAGATTTAAGTGACAGCCTGCTGCTGTGCTCAGAATTGCCCCCACTGAAGACTCTGCTATCCAATCAGGCTTCTCCACCCTCATTCACAGGCTTCCGTGTTGCTCACAGGGACTGTCTTCCTTCCTTCCTTCCTTCCTTCCTTCCTTCCTTCCTTCCTTCCTTCCCTCCCTCCCTCCCTCCCTCCTTTACTTCCTATAT
The DNA here is from genome assembly GCF_016509475.1 of Prionailurus bengalensis. NCBI lineage: Eukaryota > Metazoa > Chordata > Mammalia > Carnivora > Felidae > Prionailurus > Prionailurus bengalensis. The sequence continues at coordinate 53,635,526 of NC_057348.1, read as the reverse complement.
TTGTTATTTGAGAGACAGTGTGTGTGCACATGTGTGAGCAGGGGAGGGGCAGAGAGAGAGGGAGAGAGGATCCCAAGCAGGCTCCACACTGTTAGCACAGAGACTGATGTGGGTGGGGCTCGATCTCATGAACCTGAGCTGAAACCAAGAGTTGGTCACTTAACCAACTGAGCTACTCAGGCACCCCTCACAGGGACTGGCTTTCTGTGGCTCCCTTCCACTGGCTCACCTGACGTGGCCAGGAATGTCTGAATCACCCCTCCCCTGTACCACATAAATTATAACCCAGACCCAATTCTTCCATATTTTCAATATACTGGGATCTCTGAGAAGAGTGGGAGCTGGGTCCTGGGAGGCTTCCCACCAGGAAGCAGCTTTAATGGCTGGCTTTCCCTAGCTGGAGAGGGGGAGCTCTGTGCCACCCCGCTGTTGTCCTTCTGGTCTAATCTGTCCTCCAAAGCCTTGTGAGTCCTTGCTGCAGACATGCCCGAAGCACCCTTTGCAAACAACCATCTGGTCATAGCCAGGCCTGGAACATCAGGGAAGCAGGACAAGGAGAGGTGAAGGACCTTGTTTAGCACAACTAATCCTCTGGTGTCTGAAACACACCCTCATCCGAGCTTCCTTCCCTGGGGTTATACACTGCTCTGTTCAGATTTCCCTGAAATTTTCCCATAAAAAATGCAAATGTTGGAAAAATAAAAGGCCTTTTAGGATCTGGATTTTGCCTCATTTCCACTCTTCTTTCCGATGAGTCAGGTCCCACATCCCCAGTGGATGACTTAGTTTTTCCAGAACCAGGCCAGGTTCTATCACATCTCCGTACCTTTACCTATACTTTCCTTTACCTGGAACACTTCCACACTTTCTCTACCTGACTGACTCCTTTTGGACTTTTAAGATTCAGCCTAGCTGTTGCCTTCTCCATCCCCCACACTGAGTTTGGGTCTCTCCGCTGTGTTCCCTTAGCATCCTGAACAAGATTCTGTAGTTGCCCATATCACTCTGACTGGTAACTGTTGGGTTAATTGTCTGACTCCCTCGTTAGACACTGTCTAGGAGGCAGGGTCCATGACTGGGTCACTCCCAGCATCCCCAGGATGCAGGGTCTAGTATACAGTAGGTGCTCAGGGTGTTTTCCCTGACTGTATGAATGGGTAAATGCCACTGTCTTAACAGGCTACTGGCATTGCTAACTGGGTATCTCAGTTTGGACTTGCCCCCAAGCAGACTCTTAGCAAAGATCTGAGTGTAAGTTTATTGCAGAGGTGATGAGAATACCATCAAGGCCCTGGAATCGAAGTCAACTAAATGAAGTGTGTCTATAAGCGGGATCCTAATCCCACTGGGCATCTCCAGGAGTCAGTACAGATTGTATCTGACCTGGGGAGTAGAGGAGCTGGGGTGTTTCTCCCCCACTCCTATCAGTCTTTGACTGGGGCTCTTCTCAGAGAGGAGTAAGACGGTGGCAAATCAGGTCAGGGAAAGCAGTGCAGAGGCTGGCGGTGGGAGCTGACCTTGTGCACTCAAGCACCTACTGGCAAGGGGAATGGGTGGACTCCTACCCTTGAATTCTGCAACCTCCACTCTCTCCCTTCCAATCCTGACAACACACTCCTTGAGGGCAGTGACTAACCCATTCATCTTTATGTGGCCAGCATTCAGCAACAGTGCCTGGCTCGGAGAAGATGCTTGGTGACTATGGAATGAATGAATGAATGAATGAGTGAGCGAGTGAATAGTGATTGAAGACAGTGCCTATCAGGTTAGCAACTTTCTTCCTCCCTGGCAGGAGACACTAGAGGTGTGGAGGCCCCTGGGAGCCCAGAGAGAACGCAGGTGGATGCAGGAATGAATGAATGAATGAATGAATGAATGAATGAATGAACGAACGGAGGAGGACTGTCAGTGGGAAGGGGAAGACCGCCCTGCAGCTTTGAGGCTGGCTGGCCCGGTTGCCGTGAAGAAAAGCTCATTGTCTGTATTTTTTATGGGGTGGGAGGCTCCCCAGGCTCAGGCCTTGCTGTTGTGGGAATCAGTTTCCGCCCTGGGCCTGTGGGGTTGCGTGACTCCCGGAATGCTGGGCCCAGGGCGTGGAGGCAAGCAAACGCCATTAGCCATATCAGCGATCTCCTGGCGCAGATATGGAAGTTTGAGGAGGCCCAGCCGGCTCTGCCCGACTGTAAAGAGACCTGATTGAGCCGGGTCATGGGGAGGTGGCGGTGATTAAAGGGGGGTTGAGTCCCATGGACTTCCTGCCCAGCAGGTAGTGGCGACCTGGGGGGGCGGGGTGAGAGGGTGGAATATTAGTCATAGAGTAAACCCTCTCTGAGCTCATAAAACCTGGGCAGAGAGCTGGCTCAGGAACCTCCAATAGCTCTTGGCGGGGAAAGCTGATTCCCTGGGGTGGAATTGTAGTGCCCTGGCCTTATCTTCCTAGTCTGGGACTGAAGTCTGGCTTCAGCCTTGGCAGTGCCTGTCCTGAGGCCTGACTCAGGCAGGCAGGTGCAAAAGACAGCTCTAACGAGGGAACAATAACTCCACGGTCCCAAGATTTCTAGTTTATAGTGTTTGAGAAGCACTTTCTCCTCCCACTGCCTCATCTGTCCTCCAAACAGCCTTGCTAGGTCTGTAAAAACGGTTATAACCTCCATTTTATTGATGAGAAAACTGAGGTCCCAAGGTTTCAGGCCTGAAATACGGGGAGTCAGACTAGGAGGCTGAATTTCAAAGATGGCAAGTCTAGCATTTGGCTGTGGCTGAGGCCCAGGGGACATGGGTTGGGGGTGGGGGGAAGGGAAGGGAGGAGGTGTTTCCTAGTCTGGGAGGCAGGGGAGGGGAGAGGAGGGAGTGTTTCCTAGTCTAGAAGGCAGGCACCTGCAGGGAGAAGGAATCTAAGAGTGATATAGGACGCTGGCCCTGGGCCCTGCCATCTGTCTGGGCCACTGCTTCCTGATAATAAAACTCTTTCTGAAAGCAGAGACAGGATCTCAGGGGAGCTTTCTGTTGAGTTACGGGAGAGAATAAAGTCCAATGAAGGAGTCAGAGCAAGGCACACGTCTTCAATGGTATGTGTGTGTCTGCGTGTGTAAAGATGGGACTGAAACACCCATAGGGGCCCCATTTAAGCAGATCTCTAAGCCCCAATTCCTGGGTGGGGGTGATGAGAGTGAAATAGAGAGAATACTATTCATCTCCGAGGGTCACTGTGTAGGAGCAATGAGATGACATATGTCCTTGTCTGTGGGAAGATCTTAAGAACTGGTAGTTGATCGGAATTCTGTTTCTCCAGCAGCTCCTAGCAAGTAGAAGGCACTCAATACTTAGGGAACCAATGGATAAAAAGAAAGCAGAGAAAGTGAAACCTCTTTTTTGACTTCGGTGGGAAAACTGGGCTTAGAGAGTCAACGTGAATTTTCGGAATACTTTTTGGTCTTCTCCTTGACTGTCACTGTCCTATGACTGTCCTCACTCTCTTGTACTGCCCCAACTGTGCCTCTCCAGCCCATGTCACCTCTCAGCTGCAAACACCCGTCTATCTAACAGCTAACTCGACCCCCTCCTGGATGTCCACCAGGTTCCCACCCTTAGTATTTCCAAAACAGAACCTGTTATCCTTCCCTGAGATAAACCTCCATCTTCTTCTTCTTCTTGTTTCAGAGTTTATTTATTTATTTTAAGAGAGGAGAGGGCATGAGCGAGGGAGCGTCAAACACAGAGGGAGAGAGAGAATCCTGAGCAAGCTCCATGCTGTCAGCGCAGAGCCTGATGCAGGGCTCGAACTCACAAACCATGAGATAATGACCTAAGTCGAAATCAAGAGTCAGATACTTAACCAACTGAGCCACCCAGGCACCCCTAAACGCCTATCAATAAGGAGCATGTCCCTGTTCCTGCCATGTCACCAAGGTCAAACCCTGAGAACCACCCTGGAGTGCCCCCCACCCTCACATTAAGCAGGCCCTGGACTGTTCTGCAAAACTGTCCACCCATTCCTTCATCATTGCTGATGCCCTCCCCTCACTCATGCCACCTTCATCTCTCATCTGTGTGACAGCCAGAGCCTCCTAAAGGTCTTTCCACCTTCCCATCAAGTCCTATCTCCTTGCTGGCTGACAGGATGAATATATCTGATTTGACACTTCCTGGCTTAAAATCTTCCATGGCTCTCTGCTCCCCTAAGATAAGGTTCAAACTCATTTGTCCATTAGTATAGACCCTGCTTAATTTGATTCCATTCTGCTCCAGTCATTTCTCCCCCTGCCAGCCACCACCCTTCTGTTCCAGCCACACCAAAATACTCATCCTGACTAATGTGCCATGCACTGGAGCCTTTGCACATGAGCCCCTTGCCTGGACAGCTCTTCCCTGTCTGCCTGGTCAACCCTTACAAATCTTCCCAGTCCATCTCAAATGTCACCTCCTCCATGAAGCCTTCCCTTACCCCCACCCAGAGTTAAACCTCTCCTGCACTTCCATGGCAACAGAAGCCACAGAGCTCAGATATCCTGGGAAATTTAGGATAATCTATTTTGACATTGGATCGCAAGTGCAATTTTGTTTAATGTTTATTTATTTTTGAGAGAGACAGAGAGACAGAGCACGAGCAGAGGTGGGCAGAGAGAGAGGGAGACACGGAATCCGAAGCAGGCTTCAGGCTCTGAGCTGTCTGCACGAAGCCCAACACGGGGCTCGAACTCACGAACCGTGAGATCATGACCTGAGTTGGATACTTAACTGACTGAGCCACCTAGGCGCCCTTCCAGTGCAATTTTTGGTTGAAAGAGCATGGCTGTCCCACTTAGCCCTGGTGTGCAGTCCTCCATCCCGGTGTTTATCACAGTACAAAGACGACAACTAATTCACATTTGCTAAGTCAAAGTGCTGCATGCTTTCAAACCTCATCTCTTTTTTCCTCACGGTAACTTTATGATGTAAGTATGACCTTGCCCAATTATAAACGAGGAATTAGAAAACCTTTCTAGCCCAAGGTCATACTCCCAAGAACTGGTAGAGGAGGGACTTTGAACCCACCTGCCTGCCTCTGAAACTTCTTCTTCCTTCCATTTGTCAGGTACTGCTGGCCTTGGCAGTTTACATGCCTCTCTCCTCTAGGGGAGTGAGCTCCTTGATGACCCAAGTCATGCCAGGCACATCTGAGTGTCCCCAGAACTGGGCACAGATAATGTCACTGAATATTGGCTGACATTGAGCTCATACCCCTTCCTCCACACCCCTTCCTCCACACCCCTGACCACCTTTTTCCCTTTTGAGACTCCATTTTGGCCAGGCTTCCTTTCTCTCAACCAAGCAGGGAGCAGGGTCATGGGACTCCAAGTATGATCATTAGCTATGAGGCATTGGGCAAGCAAATTCTTTCCCTAAAGGAAACTAGGGCCTGTGCTTCTCAGGGTGGGGTACATGGCCCTTTCTTAGGGGTGCTTAGAGCCATTGAAAACACATAGCACCCCTTCATGGAGAGCCTTTTTCTCCTTTAATTTTTCAGTAGAAATAAATTAAGTCATTTAACTTCTAAGCATTATTTTAAACACTAATTTACTTTTTTTAAAGTTTATTTAAAAAATTTTTTTAATTTATTTTTTAATGTTTATTTATTTTTGAGAGACAGAGAGATAGAGCATGAGCAGGGGAGGGGGCAGAGAGAGACACACACAGAATCCAAAAGAGGCTCCAGGCTCTGAGCTGTCAGCACAGAGCCCGACTCAGGGCTCGAACCCAAGAAATGTGAGATCATGATCTGAGCCAAAGTTGGACATCTAACCAACTGAGCCACTCAGGCATCCCAAGTTTATTTATTTATATTTTATATATTATTTATTTTGAGACAGTTGTGTGGGGGAGGGACAGAGAAAGAGGGAGGTTGAATCCCAAGCAGGCTCCACACTGTCAGTTCAGAGCCTGTCTCAGGGCTCAAACTCACATACTTCGAGATTATGACCTGAGCTGAAATGTCAAATGCCCAACCAACTGAGCCACCCAGGTGCCCCCGTTAATTCATTTTTTTAAGTTTATTTACTTGAGAGAGAGAGAGAGAAAGAGAGAGAGAGAGAGAGAGAGAGAGAGAGAGAGAGAGAGAGAGAGAGAATCCCAAGCAGGCTCAGGAGGGGCTGTTAGTACAGAACCCGATGGGGGGCTTGATCTCATGAACCGTGAGATCATGACCTGAGCTGAAATCAAGAGTGGGACGCTTAACTGACTGGGCCATCCACATGCCCCTAAACATTAGTTAAAAAAATTTTTTTTTCGACATAAACTACAAAGCTTACATTAACTTTTAGGGTAAAACTTACATGGGCTGCTTTGGGCTACATGACTTAGGTCTCCAGGGAATGCTATGGAAAGATGTGGGAAGTATCCAATAAAATTGTGCCAGTTTCCCAGCTGCCAGGGTCCACCCTGGCTAGGGGCATAAGGAGATGCTGAGTGTATCCGCTTTTTTTTTTAATGTTTACTTATTTTTGAGAGAGAGAGCAAGCATGAGTGTGGGAAAAGCAGAGAGAGAGAAAGGGGAACAGAGGATCTGAAGCAGGCTCTGCACTGTCAGCAAAGAGCCCAACACAGGGCTCAACCCCACGAAACAGATCATGACCTGAGCTGAAGTCGGATACTTAACAGACTGAGCCACCCAGGCGCCCCATACACTCTTCTTGTTCTAGTCCCTTAGGTCTTCTCCCACAGCTGGTTTAATACAATGGAAAGAACTATGTCTTTGGAGCTACACAGACCTGTTTGAATCCTAGAATGGACAGTTACCACTCTGTGACCTCAGACTTAAAATTCTCCGTTTCCTTTCAGTATCATGGGCTTAATGATACCACCTACCCATGCTGGATATTCTGCCTGTCCTATGGATTTGCCCTCCTCCCTTCTCTACCCTGCTCTGTGCCTGGGAGCCTAATGGTATCAATTGCTTCTTTTGTTCCCTGGCTTCCAGTAGGATTTGGCCAATGAAAGGCTCAGGAGGGAGGATGTGAAGAGAGAGAAGAAGGGCATATATCTACCACTTTGCTCTCTGCCATCCAGGGGACAGCAGTGAGAATGTTCCTCACGTCCTTGGGCCAGAAGTCTCTCGGGTGGCCCCAGCCAGGCAGCCCTCTCACATGGCTCTAGCTCTCTTGGGTTCCAATAACCTTCTCCCCACTGGCCTTAGTGCCCTGGCTAGCCTTGGTGGGGTGGGTTGGCGGGGGGGGGGGGGTGTCTTGTCACGCTGTAGTGGTTTCCCTTAACCTTCCCACAGTTTGCAAGTAGTTCCTCCTCCACCCCACCCCCACTAAACTCTCCCCAGGGGTCCCCCTTCTGAGTGTGCCATTGTTTCCTGTGGGACACTGACCCATAAACCACCTCACTGGGTTTTGCGAGGATTAAATGGCTGCAAAACAGTTTATAAGTAAAGCTTGTACTTGATGTTTGAGAGGAATAATGGCTGTCATTGGCGACAGAGCAGGGAGACTGGGCAGAGTAGAAGCGGACCCGGGTAGAAACTTGCCAGAAGGAGGCAGCTCCTAAAAACATCTTCCTTCACCAACAGCCGCTCCCTACCCCGGAGCCCTGGGAGGCCTGGCTGGGGACAGGCTTTCTCAGGGCACAGTTCCTGCTGCTGTGGCAGCAGCAGCAGCATCATCGGTAACACGCTGGGCTCCTGGGAGGCCCTCCTGGCTGCATCTCATCTGGCAGGCTCGGGTGGCCAGGGAGCCTCAGTGTGGAGCCGCCAGCTTGCTGACTCAGCACACCGCCCCTCTCTCAGCAGCTTGGCTTGGGTGGGAACCAACCAGCCATCCGGTGGCCCCTCCCCTCCCCTTGGAGGCAGCACCCCCTCTGGCTGGAGCAGCTCCAGGCCTCTAATGAGTGCTGGCTGTTGTCTTGTCCAGGCCCCGGCCGCACTGAGGGAGAACACGCTCGGGCAACAAAGAACACAGGCATCTGTTGGTCAGCCAGAGAACTCTGTCTCCCTTCCAGCCTCCCCTAGAGGCTCCCAAGGACCTGGGGTGTGAACAGAGCCTCTGACTGTGTAGATGGGGAAACTGAGGGCCACAGCAAATCACTGTCAGGCCAATGCTGGACAATTCCTCCCAGGCTGGAATCTCATGGTTTCTTCTATGGTTGGGGACATTGACACACTGACGTCCCCAGGTCAAAACAAGTGCCTCAGCAGATTGCGTGAGATTGTCTCTAGAAGATGTTAGTTATTTAGGGGCTCTAGGCATGTCAACTACATGTGACCTCTAGTGCTCACAGCAGCCCTATAAAGGCAGGAATTGGGATTATCACAAACCAGTTGCTGAGGCCCAGAGACAGGAAGCAGCTTGTCTGAGGTTGCACAGCTAGTATGTGGCAGAGCCAAAGTTCAAACTGGAGTCTTTTACGCCATAAGCTTGTCCTTTGCCAACCAGGCAACACTGTCTTTGCACATCGCAGCATGTGGTAGGAAAGAGCCCTAGGCTGGGCCTCAGGAAGCCAGAGGTCTAGCCTTAGCTTTGCCTCTACCTTTCCTAGTGTAAACTTGGGCTAGCTCCTGTACCTCACTGGGGCTCACTTTCTTATCTGTGAATAATGGTGATCACACCTGCCCTGCTTCCTTCATGTGATATTCTAGAATACATGCAGGGTAGGTGCTCTTATTCCCATTTTACAGATAGGGAAATTAAGACCCATTCCTTTGTTCATAATGAATGGATTAGATGTGATGTGCTGAAGGACTTCTTTCTGTAGGTCAGGTTCTTTGTCCCCAGAGAGGAAAGTGACTTGCTCAAGGCCACACACCTAGAAAGTGGCAGAGCTAAGCCTCAGACTTACTCTAATATACACTTCATGGCCTCCAGTATTATGCAAAAGTGGCCACAGGATCACAGTTTTCCAATTCTTGCAGAAAGCCACTTGGATCCTCCTTGAGTTCAGCTCATGGCACTAAACAGACCCTAGGAATGCTATTCTCCTGGGAACTTTTGGCCTGGAACATATTTACAAAACTCTAGAGGGGATGGAAATATCCCAACCCACTCCCTACAGACCCAAATTAGCAATTTTCTTATTCTTTATAACCCCTCTGGAAACACAAACTATGTAATATTAGTCTAAAATTAGGAGCATAAGTCACAAGAGAAAAGTCCCACTACTTTGGAGAAAATGTTTTCCTAGCCTCATCCCAGCAATTTTTCTAAATCAGAACACGACAGTTGTCTTTCAAATAACTATTTTCTCCTAGTGTCTATGGACTGGAAGCAAAATACTTTTGAGAGAATGTATTTTTCACTGTACTGCCAAGTGCTGAAATCCAATCCCTTTACCAGGCTTTCAGTCTATAGGATATTCAGGTAAGGCCTAGAATACTTGAACAGGAAGAGAATGTTCTATGAGTCCAGGATGCCTTCTTGAATGAAGGGAGCTTTATTTTTATTTTTATTTTTTTAAGAGAGAGAGAGAGAGAGAGAGAGAGAGAGAGAGCAAGCAGGGAAGAGGGGCTGAGGAAGAGAGAGAGAGAGAATCTTAAGCAGGCTCCATGCTCTGTGCTGAGCCCGACACAGGGCTGAGTCTGGGATGACGACCTGAGCCGAAATCAAGAATTGGATGGTCCACCGACTGAGCCACTCAAGACGCCCTAAATGAAGGGCCCTTTAATAATAATAATGACCATAATGTTATCTGTAGCCAACACAGACTGACTGGTTAAGATGTGCCAAGGAACTGTGTGAAGTGTTTTACAGCCACTATTACATTTAATTCTCATGATTACCTGTAAGATGGGTATTATTGTCCTATTTTCCATATGAGGGTAATTACAGCATAAAGAGGTAAGAGATTGACCAAAGTCATATGGTTATAGGACAAGTAGTGGTAAAGTTAGAATTTTAACCCAATCTTGTCTATCTCTAAAGTTCAAATTAAGAACTGTCTTCTGTAACAGGTCCACATACTTTGTGGCAGACGCAGTCCTAAGTGACTCACATAATAATCTTTTGATCATCGCAATAATCCAAAAACTTTATAGCATTCTTTCTCCTTGCTCTCTAGTGCAGATACTTGCACCAGCTTCAAGTTTGTCATGCAATTTGAGATTCTCTTGTTAAACTGTTGATTCCACCAGTGGGCATGTCAGGGTTGGTAAGAGAAAGTGTGAAATATAACACCTTTGAATAAATTAATCGTAGTAGACGCCTAGGGCCTTGGGCATATTACTTAACGTCTCATCTGTCATTTGAGTGGGTTAGCTCCTTTGAGTTCTAATTTTCTAGAATTTTATGACAAATGCAGGGCTTGCCTGGAAATGTGTGTAGGGTGTGTAAGTTTTGTTACATGGAGGTAGAAGTGACCTTGCCATCAAGGCAGAGGGACATTGTGGGTTAGGGGGGGACGTGAGGCTCCGGCTCCTAGGATTTGGTTCAAACAATTGGGCCAAAAGATTGTAACCTGATTGAAGAAGATGCAGTGAGTCAGAACCCCTAGGGTGCAGGAATAAGCATGTGGTATGTGTGACCCCAGGGGCAGAGCTGGGCCTACCGGATGGAAATCACCAAGGGACTTAGAAGGGAGAGAGGTCCCCATCCCTTCAGGGTTGGACAGCTGTTGGAAGCATGCTAGAGGAGACTTGATCTTTAGAGAGCTGACTTTTCAACATGCAAAGCTGATCATGTCCCTCTTCTGGTTAGCACCATCCACTGGATCCCAGTTGGTTACAAAAACAGCCCAAGGTAGCTCTTTACCACGGAGGGTGAGGCTTGTTACAGTCTGATGCTGACTCGGCCACATTCACTTCTCACTACCTCAGCTCTGGTAGCCACACCTAATTTCTTGTTTTCTGAACACATGATATGCTTTTACACTTCTGAGTCTACCCACATCCCCTGTGAACCCTTTTTCACACCTCTAGGCAATCCATCCCTTTGGCTGAGTTGTAATTGTGTGTCTGACTTTGTCAACAGACTATGACCCCCTTGAGGGCAGGGCCTGGTCACACTCATCTTCACAGGGTGGCATGGTGAGTGGGATATGAACTGAGTACATATTATTGAATGAAGTGGGATCAGATGACATCTGGCAGTCTTAATACTAAGATCCTGCTGGTTTTTTTGTTTTTGTTTTTTTTTTTTTTTCATTTCAATCATTAGAATGGTGGGCCAACCATGCACAATCACATGGTGAGGGTTGGGGATACACAGATAATAACAGTGCTAATAATGTGAACGGAGACAACAGGAGCCAGGGCCAAGAACCAGGATGTGGTGAGGAGAGAGGAAAATAGGGAGGTGGCTACCTAGTGAAGAACAGGCGTCTTGGTCTGTCTCTGTCTCATAGCCCCAAACTGTTCCAATGAGTGGGTGGGAAAGAGGAACAAGAAAGCAACGGGGATGATCCTACTGGCAATGAATTTTGGTTCTTTTGGGATTTAGAAATGAGATTGGCTTTGTTTAGAGGCCTCCACCCCTGCTTCCCAGTGGGTATTTCTAAGGGAATAGGTATCTGGGGGCCAATTTCCAACCCCTCTCACCCTTGGCCCACTATATCAGCACTACAGAGTTAGTAATAGATATCTAGCAAGTTGGGCTTGCCCATAAAAAGAGCTTGCCTTCGTTAGCCTCTAGGGACATGAGGAAAAGTCACTGGAATCCAGTAGCAAGTAAGTAGGCGTACCACAGAAGCCTAATTCCCTGCCATCCCTTTTTTCTTCAGTGGCACTGGTGTGGCTGTCTCCCTGGTTTCTGTCCCCTAGGTTATCAATCAGAATTTGCACTGTGGCATCAGCTAGTGACTCCCGACTCTTTGAGTTCCTACTGAAGACCCCCATTCTCTTGCTCCTCTCCCCAATTTTAAAAAAAAGAAGTCAGAAACTCAGATCAGCCCAGTTTTCGATGGTGGTTAGATGGGTTGGGTAGATATGGTCTCTCCCATGGGTACCCTGCTGTTCCAGTGCTCCACAGGCAGCAGGGAGCTAGAGGGGAGCCAGGCCAAATTCAAGGGCGGTGCTGGGTGTAGGCTCTCAAGGGAGCCTTGAAAATCTCCCCCCTCCTTTTTTGGACTCTTGGCCAAAGTTACTTTTCTTCCTATTTTTATTAACACAAATCCCTAAGTGTGTTTATGTCCGGAGAAAGTACTACGAATAACTGATGATACATTTGTTGATTAAATTGTGAATCATCCTGGGGGGAACAGAAGACCGAAGAAAGGAGCAGGAGTTTTGGAGGCTGTATAAGATGTGTCGTAAAATATTTAGCAAATGATAGTCCAAACCACAGGGAAGAAGTAAGAGAGATGGGAACTTACAAGCTGCCAGGGTTTAAAAGCTATTTAATGCTAACCATCAGTGCCAAAGAGCTGAGAGCGTCCCCCTTACTCCCCACATTGGCAGCCACAACTCTGAGATTGTGGAAAGGGTTTGGACCGGCTGCACGAGGCTGGTGGGAACAGAGAGCAGGCAGCGTGCTGAAAGACTTTTTGTTTAAGAAAACTTGTAAAGAAGGGATCTCCTCTGAGGTGGAATCCTCACCTTGTCTACTGCTCACAACTTTTTTTTTTTTTTTTTTTAAGATCTGCCGGATGATAAACTCTCCACATGGAACAGTAGTGAAGCCTCTGGTTAGTCATGGAGATGTTTGAGAATATCCTGATGTTTGGCATCAAGGGAACAATAGCCATGTGACGCACTGAGTTTGTTACTTTCCTTCCCAGTGTTTTGGTAACACTTTGACAATGACTTGTCTCTTCATTCCTCCCAAAATGTGGTGGTTGTATCTAAAGGTTTGAGCTCAGAAATCATTGCTCCGAAAGAATTAGGGATCTTACATTTCTAGGGCTGCAGATAGGACTCACTTCTGTAACCTGACTCTTTGGAGGTGTTTACTTTTGGGTAAAGGATGAAAATGTCTTTCCTGATATTCTGGCCTTAAAAGCCTCAAATGTAAAGTTACGTCCTCCTAAGTATTAGCGCCATAAGGAAAGATAAACTAAGGGAGAAGCAGCAGGGAAGTATTTAGGTCAGTAGATATAACCATCCTGGAGGAGAAAGACCTCGAGAGGTCTCTCTTTGAAGGCAGTCTTCAAAGTCACTGTATTGATTCAAAGTCACTGAATTTGGTGGCTTCAATCATCGAATCTATTAATGTGCCAAGAAGGTCCCTCCTTTTAGGGAACATATAATCTGCATGCTGGGGAGGCCTGCATCACCTAAATGATACAGATAATTAGACTTTCAGGTTAGAAAAGTAAGAGATCTCTGGGCATGGTGGTCCCAAGGAGGACAGTAGGAATAATTATAGCAAAACTGGTCTGTGTACATCAGAACTGGAACGTGGCTCTTCTCCCTCATTCACGGTTGGTTTTGGTTCCTCTTCTTGTTGTTCCTGCTGTTTTGCTTTCCTGGAATATCTTTTCTCCTACTCTCTAACTATCCCAAATCCAACACATCCTCTGAAGCCCACTTCAATAAATTTAGAGTCACATTTAACTATTCCAATCTTCATCCATCCTTACTTCCTTTGAACTCTCACAGTACATAGAGTCTGAGCCATTTATTGGTCCATGATTATACCGAGCATTATAATCTGTTTTTAAGAAAGATTAATCTTTTCTCCTTAGTTCAACTCTAAGTTCTTTTTTGGCAGGTGCCAAATTTTAAAACACCTGTTACCCACATCTCCCAGCAGTTAGCATTTGCCCCCGGGTATACCATGTATGCCGTGGAACCCTGCCCGTAGGCTGCTCTTGGTGACTGAAAGTCTTTGTTGGGGTTGTGGAAGAAGACTTGATCCTCGGTAGGCCTGAGGGATATGCCCCAGACTCGCACATGCAGGGTAAGAAACACATGCTCTGAGAAGTTTTTGTCCTGAGGCTTCCCTGCCTTTCTTAGTTGTGGGTGTTAAGGCAGATGGAGGGTTCAGAAGAGCGAAGTGAAGAAAAAATTAATTTACTGAGAATGAAAGTCAGTCCGCAGTTCCACCCCCATTTTGACAAATGTGTAGGAAAGAAGAGGGATGGAAAGAGGGCAGGGAGGGAGGAGGGAAGGAAGGAAGGGGAAGGAAATAAAAGGAAATGAGCCTGGTGGGGGGGGGAGGGGAGGGAACGCATAAGACCCAGTCTTCAAATACAACCAGCAATTTCATAATGTGGTAATTTTTAATATTAAAAGTAAATTGTAAATGTATCTTTATAAACAATATGCATAAAATAGATCTATTATTCTAAAACCTTTTCTTTTTTAAAATGCTTTTTCACAGTAAATTTTTTAGGTGTCAGATTTTCCCTCAAAATAATAGTGCAACTGGAAGAAGGAAAACGTGGTCAGTGAATTTGGACTTCTCTGCTAATACAAGTCCTTGTAAATTTCTTGTAGGAGCGGGTGGAGACTCATGTCTGTCTCTGTTTTCTTTATTACTTGCAATAGCTGCACATGTTCTGTTACAATCTGTCTGAGGTCTGTCATTTTCTGCAGCAGCTTGGCAAAGAGCTGGGAGGACTCCGGGTGGTTTAGCTTGAGCTGGAGCTCCAAGGCTTGCAGCAGGTTGTCTTGTATGTCCTCAATGGGCTTCACATTCAGCAAACCTGGGCGGTCTGGGGGAGCAGAAGAACAAGAGGTTCCGTTACAGCATTCTCTGGCCCCACATCTGAGGCATATTCAGGGAAACTACGCCCCTGTCTTTTTGTTGGCTTGTTTTGCTCTGGTTCTAAAATAAGGTGGTGAGGGAGGTTAAGTAGACAGTGGAGCAGGAGGATGGACTGAAACCAAGACTATTAGAGCTCTTTCCAGGGGCATCGCTTCCCGGCTGGGGCTAAATCTGTCTGATCAGTTGACATAACATGATGGTGGCGTAATCCTCCCCCCCGACTGAGGACTCTTCTGCCAGTATGTTTCTACTCACTCAGAAATCTCATTTTCAACTTCTGCTCGTTCCTGATGAGTCTGTTTTCTAACCTCCACTTGCTTTCTCACCACAGCTTTAGATATGCTTTTGAAACCAGCTTTGCCTTGGGGCTCCCAGGTGGCAGTTGGGTGACTGACTTCAGCTCAGGTCAAGACCTCATGGTCTGTGGGTTCGAGCCCTGTGTCAGGCTCTGTGCTGACACCTCAGAGCCTGGAGCCTGCTTCAGATTCTGTGTCTCCCTCTCTCTCTTCTCCTCCCCACCTTGTGTTCTATCAAAAATAAATAAACATTAAAAAAAAATTTTTTAAACAGCTTTGCCTTTTCCCCTTAATATAGCATGTATGTATGTATGTATATATACATATACACATATCCTTAAATAGCATATATATTTTTAATGTCTATTTTTGAAAGAGAAAGAGAAAGTGTGAGTGGGAGAGGTGTGTGGAGAGACAGAGAGAGAGAGAGAGATAGAGAATCCCAAGCAGGCTCTGTGCTGTCAGCAAAGAGCCTGATGCAGGGCTTGAAATCACACACTGTGAGATCATGACCTGAGCTGAAATCACAAGCGGGATGCTCAACCAAATGAGCCAGCCAGGCGCCCCAGCATATACATTTTCAGTGAGACAAGACATAGTTTTTAAATACTGGTATAGTTTGGAAGGATAGAGCTCCAGATTTTAATAGAGCTTTCTTCTGAGTAGTGAGGTAATTCTCACTTTCTTCTTTATACTTCCCGTATTTGAATTTTTAAACAATGAACTTAAATTACTTGTAAACTTTTCATGTTTTTCTTCATGTGGATCTTGTTAGATGAATCTTTAAACACAGTATCCTTTACTTCTTTAACTTACTTCTTTGCTTAATAGTATTCTATGCTTCTTTTTCATTATCTTTTCTAATATATCCCTGCTGGTGCTTAGAAAAAAATTATTGATTTCAGTACACTGAATATATTCCAATTTCCTAAACTCTTATCAATTCAAATAGTTTTTATCACGGATTTGTTTTTCTATTTTGGATAGACAATTACATCCACAAATAATGGTAGTTTCATTTATTTCTTCTTTTCCAGTGTTTATAATTCTCATTTCTTTTTCTTGCCATAGTGTATTGGCTAATATCTCTAATATGGTATTAAATAACAGTAGTGGTAGGAGGTATTCTTGTTTTATTCCTAACCATGAAGAAAATGATTCTTAATGGCTTACCACAACTATGAAGTTTACTGTAGATTATGGTGGATACATTTTACTCCTGGCTTTCTAAGAGTTACACAGTTTTTAATTTTTTTAAGTCAGGAATGTTGTTGCATTTCATCAAATGCTTTGAACTTTTTCTCTCTAAAGAGATGACCATATGGTTTTATCTTACTCTAGTATAGTACATTATATTCATAGATTTCCCTATACTTTTGTATTTGCTCCTATTTTGAGTTTTAAAATTTGTGACAGAAATGTCTTTTTTGTGCCATCCTTTGTCTGTTTGGTAATAAATGTTAAATAACCTTATAGACTGAGTTGATAAATTTTCCTTCTGTTTCTATGTAGTAATGATCTGTTCCTTGATGGCTTCTTGGAATTCATTGGCAGAACTCTCTGAGCCTGATGGTAAATCTCTGGCTACCTTTAATTTTTCTTCTATAGCATTTAATCTTCCTAGTGAAGAGCTTAGTCGAGATTTAGTAAAGACCTTTTACTCTTTATAAAAGTAAAATTTTTGCAATTCATATTGAAATAGAGTTGTAATGACATTCTCTCAGAATCTGAAATCTCCTATCATTTTTATTTATAATTGAATGCTTTTTATTTTGTATATTCTGTCATTTAAAAATCTGATTTGCTAAAGGCTTATCTTTTTTTTTTCTTTTTAGAGAAATACAGCTTTTGGTTTTATTAACTTTTTAAAAATTCTATTTTGTTTTCAACTTAACTAATTCATTCTTTTAACTTTCTTTAGGTTTATTTTTTTCTCTTTTCCTGGCTTCTTGAGTTGAATGCTTAATTCATTTAGTTTTAGTATTTCTTGTTTTCTGATAGATGCATTTAAAACTCTAAAGTTTCCTGAGTGTCACTTTGGTTTTACCCCATAGGCTTTGGTAAACAGTACTCATGTAGCTCTCTCCCAAATAATATGTCTTACTATTTTGATTTCATTTTTAATCTAAGAGTTATACAGAAGTGTGTTTTAAAATTTCCAAGTGGAAAGTTTTGGTGTTTGTCTTGTTTTCTAACTTCTAAGTTTATTTTCTAATTTCTAGGTTTGTTGCATTGTGGTTATCATGTAAGGTTTTCTCCGTCAAGCTCACCAGAGAGGTGCAGGATTCTTGTACATCATTCAGGACACTCACCTGACACCTTGTATTGATTCCAAATTTTAGTTCTTGAAGGCTTTTCACCTTAGCTTGTCTTCCCTTCCCTGTAAACTACGGCACTGTATAAGAGCTTTTACTTACCTTTTACTACCCTTCATCCTCTAACATCACTTTCTGGAACCATCCTTCTGTTCTGGCCATATTAAGGTATTACCATACTAAGTCCCTCAAACATCCTATTTTCTGTCATGACTGTGCTGAGGCAGATTCTGTTCCTCCTTCTTGAAATGGTCTTCCTTTCCCTTCACCCATCTTACTGACTTCAACCTATTCCTCAAAATATAAGCCCATGTCTCCTATGTCCTGGGAGCCCTCCTTGACATTATCCCTTCCTCTCCCCTGTTCTCCCAACCCCCTTTCTCTAGACCTGTTGCACCTTATAAACACTTCGATCTCTATCCTATGAGGAGATTACATTTATTGAATGGTTATCATTTTCCAAAGAATGTGCTAAGGGCTTTCTACACAATATATCATTTGATCTTCACAATAACTCCATGAGGTCAGTGTTTTATGAAGGGAAAAATGAAGATTGAGAGAGAGGTGTTAAATTTTGCCCCAAATCTGACACTTCCTAGTAAATGGCAGAGCTGATATTTGAATCTAAGTCTGTTTAATTTCAAATGCTGTATTATAAGCATATTGTACTTATAAATTGTATTGTAAGTACTGATTTCCTTCTTTATCTCTCCTTTGAGGTCATGAGGTTTCAGAGGGCAGACACTATGCCTTGATCATCTCTGAGCCTCCGGTGGAAACACAGGAAGCACTCAGTTGGCTGAGCTAATGAGCGAGAGAAGGTTGTTTTGGCTGAGTCCTGGATTGAAAAGTACAATTCTCCTGGTTGGTGAACAAGCCTAAAGACAGGATCGCTACACAATGAAGAAGTCTCCTGTAAACTGTGTTTTTCTGTGTCTAATAAACTCTAGTAACCTCTATCCACTGAGGTGAGGCATGGGAGAGAAATGTTAGACGGCCTCATGGTGAGGTTTTCAGAACTCTGAACATTCTCTTACATTAAGTTTCTTTTCATTCTTTTTTTTTTTTCCATTTTTAATTACAGATGGAAACTTTGGATCGATTCTTTCTTCTAACATCTCTAACATAACCCATTGACTGGAATAAGTATACTTTTTCTCTCTTGGCATTTAAATTTGGAACCATCAGCAAAAATCACAGGTTCTGAGGCTGAAATAAGTGATGTTGTCCTGGCTTGGATAATCGCGCCCCTCGAGGGCCTGTGCCTTTTCTCATAGTTGCCATGCAGTAATGAAAACCCTGATGCCTCAGCCTCTGACATGTCCTGGACCAATGCCTTTGGTTTCATGACTGCTGATTCTCTCCCTGACAAATGTTCCAGATTTCAACTGCCAGGGGCTATGCAAATGAATTTGCATCTCAAGTGGCAGCGTTCTGTGTGAAGGCAGGTGTTGAATGTGGCTCCTCCACCAGCTGGGACCCCACACCCTTGTGTAGAACCTCGGCTCACTGGGAAGCTGGCTCCTTACAGCCCTTTCTCCTTCTTCCTTCCTCTTGGGCAGCATCAGTCAAAACTTCTGCAGAACAGATTACATTAACCTAGTAGGCTTCATTTATCATGACAGCTCAAACAACCAAACCCTAAAACGCAGCTGATCAGGCTTGCTGGAAACACTTGGCTTCAGTGCAGTATAATGGAACTGGCTCCTCGAGGAGTGGAGAAGGGTCTGGTTTGGATTTTCAAACCCTTCTTTGGCAAGTTATTTTTTTATTATGTGACAGATGAAGTTTGGCTGAAGGGCTGAAATTCTGTGGCCACTGATTTATATTTTCTCCAGTGACAAGTTAGATCACTTACAGATCTGTCCCACTGTCCCCTTTACTGAGCCTCAGTCAAGGCAAAACAGACTGCAGTCAAGTGTAAAAAGTACTACACTCTGACCAGCTCTGTGATCCAGAGCAAGCTGTTCAAGTTCAGGGGGCCCCAATTTTCTCCTCTGTAAATACGTAATTCACATAATTAACCTGGGGAAAATACACTCAAAATTTAATTAGAAAAGTATATTTACAGGCTTACGTTTTAAATTTAAAACACTTGGCTTCTTTAAAAAAAAACAACAACCTAAAAAGCATCCTTTGGTCTTAAAGCAATCCCTAGAATCAAAGGCAAAAGGGATCTGTCAGGTTTGCTCCCCACCTTCTACCCTGTAATCAGCTACAAGGCCTTCCCTCTTCCCTCTCCCTCTTTCTCCTTCCTTTCACTTTCCTTCCACACACACTCAAACCCTTGCTGAGCTAAGCTAGGCAATCTGTCCAAGCATCCAGAGCCATCCTGGGTCCCCACCCTTTCCTCTCCACTCCTCAGTGGCTCAGTGCCTGCTAAGACCCTGTTTTTAGAAGCCCCGTCTGAGATCTCTCTACACCTTGCTGAGGGTCAGAACTGAGGTCTGGGATTGGATCAGGGTCAAGGGACCTCATTCACTGGCCTAGGCTGTCTAGAAGGCCCTTATGGGAAAGGGAGTGTTGATTCTCATACTCCAGGACACAACCCTCTAGGAAGCTGGAGTCAATTACTGGTAGTTCCTTACTCCCAGGCTGCAAAGAATTGGGAAAGCAACCTTTCTGGTCCCCACTCACACAATGCTGGAACTGATTAGCGAGGGCTGCTGATTATGAGCAAACCTATTAAACTCCCATCATACCCAGATCTGGCTCTGTTATGTGGAGAGCTATCTGAAAAAGATTTCAATTCTCTTGACTCTCCTGGGATCTGCCCACCTGGGCCAGGCATTTCCTGAACACAGATTTTCTCAGAAGGTGTCTTAGGGAAGCAGAGGGCTCCAATGGAGTCTTCAGGAGGAGAGGGAGAAAAACCAAGTAGGTGGTTTTGTCTCTATTCTAAGAGCTGCTGTTAAAGCTTTGGTCTTTTGGCTTTCTGAAATAGAGTAATCTGAAAAGGACTATATCCAGGGGATTCAGAAAAAAAAAGAAGTCTGATAGCTGGGTAGTTGTAAACTGATCCACGGACAATGAAACACCTTAGTTCAGGTGCCCGGTGAAAACCAAAGGGGAGGTAGGACTTCCTTTTACACTTCCTCTCCAATGTCCTTTATTCCATTCTTCCAAAGTTCACAGATGTGCTATAAAGAGCAGTGGATTTGGAAACTGAAGACTTGATTTGAGTCCTGTATCACTTCCACTTAGTTTCTGTATGATTCTGGACAGGTCCTCTAATATTTCTGGGTTTTGGCTTAATTTTTTTTAGAACAGTGCTGTTTCTTTCATAAGGTTCTGGTGAGAATGAGCTACGTACTGGGGCTTTGTAAGATATTATTATTCTCTCGGTTTGTGCAAATAAAGGCAGTTTCCACAGGGATGGGGTCAGGAGTATAAGCAGGGTTGGGCTGGCATTTACACAGTTGGGAAATGGAAGATTTCTGAACTGCTCCTGGTAGGAGCACAAATTCAGGGGCACTAGAAGATAATTCCTGATGCAGACCCATGTTTGAGGGGTTTGGGCAGATTCTCATTCTTGTAGTTGAATGCATATAAGCAAGACAGTCTAAGAGCAATAATAAAACAAGGAAGCCATTGGTGCCTCAATTTACTTGTTCCTTGAAGTGATGGTGTTAGGGATTCTGCAATACTTTTCTGATCTATCGGAATCATGGTGAGCATTAGGCAAAACTGTGAATTCAGCCAACTTCACCTTTGCTAAACTATGGTATGGCCTGTAGCAATTCCCTCCCACATTCCTACCCTTGGGGGGAAAAATATTGTAAGAAAGTTTCACATGTATGCTTCTTTTCATATTTAATTTTCAATTGGAGCTTGATGGAGTGCAGTGATTCTCAACTTTGGTTACACACTGAAATCATGTGGAAAGATTAAAAACCCACCAACTAACACCTGGGCCCCATCTCTAGAGATTCTTATTTTCTTGGCCTGGGGTATGACCTTGAGCTTTTAAAAGCTCCCTGGTGATTCTGATGCACAGGCAAGAGTAAGCACTCCTGCCTTAATGAGAAGCAGTTGAAATCCTAGCCTTAAAACTTACTTACTGGGTAACGTTGAGCAAATTTCTTAACCTTTTTGTACCCCAGTTTCCTCACTTAAAAAATGGAGACATAAAGGGGCACCTGGGTGGCTCAGTTGGCTAAGCGTCTGACTTGGGCGCAGGTCATGATCTCACGGTCTATGAGTTTGAGGCCTGCGTCGGGCTCTGTGCTGACAGCTCAGAGCCTGGAGCCTGCTTCAGATTCTGTGTTTCCCTCTGTCTCTGCCCCTCCCCCACTCATGCTCTGTCTCTCTCTCAAAAATAAATAAACATTAAAAAAAATGGAGACATAAGAGTAGTCCAACTCATAGATGGAAAGCTCTTAGCGCAGTGCCTGACACATAGTAAGGTAGCTATTTCTTTTTTTTTTTTTTTTCAACGTTTATTTATTTTTGGGACAGAGAGAGACAGAGCATGAACGGGGGAGGGGCAGAGAGAGAGGGAGACACAGAATCGGAAACAGGTTCCAGGCTCTGAGCCATCAGCCCAGAGCCTGACGCAGGGCTCGAACTCACAGACCGCAAGATCGTGACCTGGCTGAGGTCGGACGCTTAACTGACTGCGCCACCCAGGCACCCCGTAAGGTAGCTATTTCTAATAGTATAATGTCACTTTCCTCTTTTTCCTTCCTACCTTTCTTCTCTCATTTCTCTGATTTTCCTGGGTACTCTATATTTCCTGTTCTTTCCCCCTCAATTGCTCCCTTCTTCTCAGCCATCTCTCCATTCCCTCTTCCAGATGTTATTCCCCTTTCCACTCCTGGAGCTGCACCTTGCTGGAGATTTGGTATTAGGAATCCTAGCAGGGCAAGCCTAAATTAATCAGAAGGCTGCACTATGGATGACTTTAGCAGCAAGGCAGTTGATGGTGGCTGTCTGGGCAAGGGGACAACAGAACTAGCAGATATTGTAAACGTGTTATCAAACAGATAAAGATCTTCTGTAACGAGCATATTCTGCCATGAAGGCACATGTAGCCAGCAGAGTCCTTTATTCTGGAGTGGGTTAACACTCTAACATTTTTCTGATTAATGCTTTCTCTATGTCCAAATGACAACCACTCCTCACAACAATAACACATATGATGTGGCCAAGATGGTGAAAGGGGATAACCACCATGATGAAACCAAGCCAGGCGTATTTTCTTTTATCTGGCCATTGAGTAGCCATTCCACACCAACTTCCCTCATCTTAAACACTCACCTACTCAAAAGCCACCTCTCCAACTATGGCAGTAAACACAAAGGTACCTAATAACAGGTGGGTAGCACTTTCTTCTTTGCTGTCCTCAAAGCTCTTTGCATTGCTCAATGGTACCTCCATGGAGTGAAATGAGCTTGGGCTCAGTTTTATTTCCAGGTCTTTCAGAATGGAAATTTTACTTGAGATTTCCATCCTGCCCTTGGGAAGTCCTTGCTTTCCTGTCTTCCTTCACCCTGGAGTTAGGGTTCCCTGTTCTAGTCATTCAAGGTTGCTCAAATGAAGCTCAGCCACACGGTTTGCTCCCCTTCTCTGTGTCAGAGCCAGGAGAGCAGTGTGTTCTTCCTTTGAGCCGAGGGATATAGATAAATTTCTGCTCCTTCTATGTCCAACACTGGATCAGGACTGGAAATGGGGGGTGGGTGGGAGGTAGAGGAAGAAGGCTGGACAGGAAAAGATGAAGGAGAGTGATTTCTTCTTTCTCATCAAGTCGGACACACTCCTGTTCCAAATCCAACCACTCTTCCTTACTTCCTTAACCTCTAGAAATGCCAATAACCAAACATAAAAGTTCTCTGCAACACTCCATGTCTTCCTTTCCGATGTTTTTGAGAAGAGCCTGTGATCTCAAAACATAGCTGTGATCTCTAACTAACCTCAAAAATGACCTCTCAACATCTAATGGCCCAAAACTTTATCAGAATTTTGGGAGTGTGGAAACTCATCACTCTCCTGCTGCTATTCTCTGTCTCTTTGAGGGGCAAGGGGGCTTAGAGTTGTCCCCTTAGCTTGTCAGGCCACTCCCCCTTCCTCCAGTGTCTCTTTCCCTTGGGGTTTTGTTCTCAATCCACAACTAATCCCCTTAAAGTGATAGCTGATACAAGGGATTAGCTGATAGCTCCCTGGGGGCATTTATATTGCGATAAGGGATTTAAGAATGTCTGTTGGTGGAACTGCAAGCAATACGACTGGCAGGATTGCTGTGGAGCTACTTCAAATTCTATCATGGTGGGGGGGGAGGAGGGAAAATGAGCATTTACTGTGTGCTTACCATGTCCCAGGCATTGTGCCAGAGCCTTCACGTAATGTTATTTCATTTACTTAAGGTACTGATAAGGAAATTAGGGCCCAGGGAGGTAAATAATCGAGTGAAATCATACATCTAGTAAGTGGTGGAGGAGGGGGTGGGGTTTGAACTCAGGGCTGTCTACGTGAGTCCAATGTTTTCCAATGCCCCATCCTGCGTCTTCTGGCTTTCTTATTTGTGAAGCTGGAAAGACCCTTGAAAGGTGCTTTCCCTGGGAGTGCATGATTCCTTCACAACCTGTGCTGGCCTCTCTGTGATAAGTGACTTGAACCAGCCCTCAAGTTTCATTCTTCTTCACTTGCAGATGATCAGTCTGAATGTCTTGGTGAATTGTGCCAGTCTGGAAGGCTGCCTGGGGTCACCCAGAGTTTAAACACACATTGTGAGAACCCAAAATGATAAAGTGCTCCAAAAAGCAGCCCACTGACTGACTGACTGAACCTTTTCCAAGACTGCTGGTGCGGTGACAGGAATGACTCAGCAGTTTGGCTTTCAATCCCATGTCTGTCACTGAGGTCAAACACAATCGTGTGCTCACTTACTAAGATGATTCCAGCCTACCAGGCCCAGGGTGAGGAAGAGATGGTATTTCTGAGCAATCACAGAGAAAGATGCTTCTATGGCCTACAATCAACAGAAGCCTGTGTGTGTGTGTGTGTGTGTGTGTGTGTGTGTGTGTGTGTGCGCGCGCGCGCGCGCGCGTGCGCTCATGTGTACTCATGTATTTTTTTTTAAGTTTTTCAGATGATTCTAGTAGGGTTCATCTTCTCCCTGTCTCCCCATCCCCCTGCCAGCTCTTTGTTTTTTAGAATTTGCATGCCAGTTGAGAACTCATAGATATACCTCATCTCTGTCCAAACCAAGTCTACAAAGGTTATGAAAAGAGTGGTCTAAAGGGACATTTCCTAATTGAGTCACTATTCAGAGCCATCCTGGTCATCTCACAAGGGTCTCCCACTGGTCATGGCAGCACTGTGGGAAGAGCAGAAGAGACGAACGCCATACACTATGTAGACACAGTGTAGGTGCCCATTAAACATTTTTCAGTTAAAATGAATGCTATTGGGGCACCTGGGTGGCTCAGTCGGTTGAGCATCCGACTTCGGCTCAGGTCATGATCTCGTGGTCCGTGAGTTCGAGCCCCGCATCAGGCTCTGTGCTGACAGCTCAGAGCCTGGAGCCTGTTTCAGATTCTGTGTCTCCCTCTCTCTCTGACCCTCCCCCGTTCATGCTCTGTCTCTGTCTCAAAAATAAATAAACGTTAAAAAAAAACAAAAAAAAATGAATGCTATTACTTTCTGACACCATCATGGCCCAGATGAGAGATCTGAACCACATAATAACATTCTTCAACTGTCCTACTGAGGGCTTAGAAACATGAGAAATCATATGTCCTTGTTTATTCTCAATATCATGAGAAAGAAGTTAGAAAAACAACTTTTACCACTTAGGCAGCAGCCTGAGTCTTGTACAAAAAACTGTATGGATAAAATAGCTGGATATTTAATTGGCATAGGAGGGTAAGTCTTAAACTATTTTGGGTTGTCTCCTCCCAGTTAACTAAGGATGATGCTAACAGACAAAGAAGATGTGGGGGCCACTGGGCCCTGCAGAATCAGAGGTCTCGGGGTTTCCTCAAGAAAAGTGGAGGCCCAATCAGGCACCTGTACTCTGTCTTCTGTTTAGAGAAGTGCTATACTGTTCATTCTGACTTACAGAAATAGCTCTGCAGAAAATGGAAAGATTACAAATGAGCTGGAAATAGCCTCAAGGTTTTGAGGGGCAGTTAGGGATGGGGAAGAGAAATGAAACATTCAAACTCAGAGTCCTCAAACCCTGTGTCTATGAACTGGCATGAAGTGTTTGCAGCTACAGCTGAATGAATGTTCATTTGATTGTTTCTGACTGACAAGATGAAATTAAGTTACTGGGTGATATTTTAACAATTCAAAATTTCTCTCATAAATTTTTTCTGCAACACTTAGCTGTTAAAACCTGGCTGGTAGGATGGTACCTGATTAAGAACAAATGTATTCACTCTGTTACTTAAAGCTTATTGCCAATTTTTGTGGTGAGTGCTATATCCAGTGCCATTGTTTCCAAAGGCCATGCTACCTGAACAAGTTTAAGAACATAGTACCAGTCTTCAGTGTTATACCGGGCCCAGTTCCTTCCCACAGCAATTTTCAAACTTAGGGTGTAATTTTGTTAGGTTAAAAGGGTATCTCAAGGGCTTTGGATATTATTAAGTAATATCTGGACTAAAACATGAAAACTCTTGATTGAAATATTCAGAGGCAAAATGAAATGGGCAGTTTTTGATAACTGCACCAAACTCCCAGATCAAGGTAATTAACTGGGATGCTTCCACATCCCAATACACAGAAGGGTATCAGTTTTAAGGTCAGAGAGACCTAGGTCTGAACCTTGGCCTCACCACTTAGTGGCTCTGTGACCTTGGGCAAGTTGCTTAATCTCTCTAAACTTGTTTTCACCATTTGTAAAATGGAGATAATAACAGACTTTGCAGAGCTGCAGGAAAGGTTAAACAAGGATTACTGCATGTGCGTAAAGTGCTCAATATATACTGGCACATGGTGAAGTATTCAATAAATGGTAGCTGCTATTACTATTACTATTATTATTATTATTATTATTTGACTATTATGCATTCAACATGCACCTAGTAAGTATATATTCTGAACTAGATGCTGTCCTTTGATTCTAATTCCAACAAATTAAAAAAAATATATATATATATACACACACACATATATAGTCATAACTAAGGGTAAGAAACAGAAGCCTCAGGTTACTGACCTGATAGAACTAAGACTCACTCAATTGTCTCAGAATATCTACTCTTCCTTGATCTGCAGATGTACAGCCATGAGAACAATTCCCCTTTCTTGTACCCTGTTCTCCCTGCCCCCTACCCTCTCAACAGCAGAAACACATAGCAACACTCCAAGAACAGTTGGAGTCCAAAGTTGCCTCACCGAGAAAGAACATGGCTGGGATTGCTGGAAGAGGAAGGAGCTGCTATAGAGGTGGTTTGCGTAACTAAGCCAGACTCAAGAGGGTAAATGAGGAGGCTGATGATTTACCATCTGTGGCCACTGTATCAATATTTACAGCCTCTCTGTCATTAGGATGACGGTGGCAATATGCCTCAAAAAATATATTGTAAAACCCACTGAATTTCCTCCCCCCTGTCCTGGAAGTTGGGGAAGAACTGTAATGGATTCCAAACTGTTCTGAATTAACAAAAAGAGCTTTTTCCTGTTGCAGAGTTCCAGCTGGAACCTTCCTATGCTTTTCTTCACTGAACAGCAAATGCTCAAGGGGGCAAAGTGTCCAATGGAGTGTCCTGGAGCTTGTCAGCTTTACTGAGCTTTACACTTGGCTGTGGTTGCTGGGTAGTTTTGGGAGTTTGCTAGCGTGGCTGGCATGAAGCTGTGGCGCCAGTTGCAAACATGCCCCTTGCTGGAGGCAGTTTTATTACTCTTGACACCACCCATCCTAGAGGGAGCAAGGGAAGCTGTTACTTATCACGACTACTGAGGAAGCATGACTTCTAAATTATGGGCCCATATCTTACGGAGTATTGTGTAGACAGCACAGGTTGCGGCCACCAACACAAGTGTAAGAAGGGTGACCAGGATCCACTAGCCAGGTGGAAGGGGACAGGGTGTGTGGCAGAGAGAGCACTCTGAGGTGACAGGACACCTGGGTTTCAGCCCTAGTTCCACGGCTCACTAGTTGTTCAATCTCAGACAAATTACTTAAGTCTACGAGCCTCGCTTTTCCTTCTATGAAATGAGAATAAAAACACACAAAAATTCTCAGGATCTAATAAGAGAACGTATACGAAATGCTGTTGAAAACGTATGAAGTGCTGTCCTTTGTCTGATTCTACAGTGTTGTTCTTTTTAGTCCCATTTTTTTCTTGCCTTGAGCTCAGAGGAGAAAGAGAGAGAGGAGAAAAACTTGAGAAGAACTAGGTCATCTTTCTCAGCTAGCTTGGTTTGACAGCTGAGTAGACAGCCAAAGATGCTAAGCACCAGGCCAATCTAACTACCAAATCTAACAGTATCAGCAGTTTCTATGGTTGAAGTTGAATGACAGTGATCTTACTATAGCAACTCCAGTTTCCTCAGCAAATACTTAGTTGGGTCAAATCAGATACTTTCACCCCCCCAAAAAAAATCCTCTTTGTTCTTCTGGGGACCCTTTGCCCTTAATCTCCCTAATTCCCAACCACTTCACTCTTACATGATGCCCATCTCCCCATACTCCCTTCAGTCTAGGGTCATGATGCCTTCACCAGAATGAAACTCTTCGGTGATTTTAAGGCTAGCTCAGAATGAGGTCAATGGGACCCCTGCCAAAGAAGCTCTTCATTCTGAAGCAATCCATAGACTTCAATGTAAACTAAAGAGGAGAAAATGATCACTCTTGTTAAGATTATGTAGGATCAGAAATTTGTTTACTGGATCAAAGCCTCTTGTCTATATGAATGTTCTTCTTTTCTGGAAAACCCAGGATGGGAAAAAAAAAATAACTGAGAAATTACATGTTGTACTCTAATAAACCACAATCTGAGATACTGATCTCACTATACTACAGATAACTGGGATTCTGATCTTACTGGAGTCCAGTCTCTGGACTGGAAAGGCTTTGAGCAGTTCTTTCTCTGACCTATACCCAATCGGCTTCTCTGAGTAAAGAAGAGAATCAAATTCCTGTGTGTTGAGCAAACATGGGGTCCAGTTTATTCATTCTTATCTACTGCCTGTAGGTAGACTTCATCTACAAAAGCAAACTTTGGTCAGGGAAGGATTTGCCTTTTGTGATATGGAAACCAGTCAATGGTTAATTCTATTTTTAAAAGGAAGTCTAAAATTATTCACAGGGTTTTCTTCTCATTATAACCACAGGTATTAGATTTTAATCTATGGCTGGCAGCTACCTTCAGATTTCTTTCATTGTTGTCAGGATCCAATAAGATCTGGATATTGGCTACTGTTAAAGTAGTCTGTAGAAGACCAAAAGTAATTCATTTTTACAGCATCTATATTTAAATTGTACCATTTAAAATTTTCATAATTAAAAGCCAAAGCCTGCAGTATCTATTAAACTGAATCAAGGTATTCAGTTATTTTTTTTAACCAATTAATGAAAAATCTAAAGCCTAACGAATCACTTTTTTTTTTTAATAATCTAGCTTTTAAATAATCTGTGAGTTATGGGCAGTAATAGCATCTTTTTCTAGATGAAAACACCCTATTCTTTCACATGCCTGTAAAACAATACTGCTCAGGTTCAAAAGTTCAGAATTATCATGACTGTTTCTTGTCTATCCTTCCCCAGCTAGAAATTAATCATGTTGAATGGCTTATTTCAAATGCCTCTGTTAGTGTATGTCTATGGTGGGAATACAAACTGGTATAAATGTTGTGGAGAACAATCTGGCAGTGATGTGACAAAAAGACTTAAAAATATTTATGGCCAGGGTGCCTGGGTGGCTCAGTTGGTTAAGCGTTCAACTTTGGCTCAGGTCATGATCTCATGGTTTGTGGGTTTGAGCCCCACATCGGGCTCTGGGCTGACAGCTCAGAGCCTGGAGTCTGCTTCAGATTCTGTGTCTCCCTCTCTCTCTGCCCCATCTCCATTCATGCTCTGCTTCTCTCTGTCTTTAATGTAAATAAAACATTAAAAGATATATATTCATGGCCATCTACCCTGCAATTCCACTTCTGGTAATTTAGAATGAGAAAATAATTTGGGGGGATGCCTAGGTGGCTCAGTCAGTTAAACATCTGACTCTTGATTTTGGCTCACGTCATGATCTCATGGTTTGTGAGATGGAACCCTGCACTGGGCTCTGAGCTGGGCATGGAGCCTGCTTGGCATTCTCTCTCTCTCTCTCTCTCTCTCTCTCTCTCTGTCCCTCCCCTGCTCATAAAGGAGCATGCATGTTCTCTCTCTCTCTGAGGAAATAAACTTAAAAAAAAAAAGAAAGGAATTTGGAATTTGGACAGAAATTTACATATAAGAATGGTCACTAAAACACAAATTTAGAACACATATTCAATAATTTTCTATATTCTTCTTTATAGGTTTTGTAATAAATTATAAGTAACCATAAATAAAGAGATAATTTAGCATGTAATGGTCCTTTATAAAATGGAATATTTCCCAGTCACTAGA
Organism: Prionailurus bengalensis; assembly: GCF_016509475.1. Lineage (NCBI taxonomy): Eukaryota > Metazoa > Chordata > Mammalia > Carnivora > Felidae > Prionailurus > Prionailurus bengalensis. The sequence continues at coordinate 53,605,747 of NC_057348.1, read as the reverse complement.
ATGGTAGTATATGTGTGTGTGTGTATACATACATATACATATACACATACACATATACATATATATGGTACCACATGCATAGATACTTTCCAGGAGGAGAAATGGGGCTTTGTTAATCTTATTTTATTCTGAGGACAAAGACTTTTACTTTTCACTCAGACCTTTCTGTACTCTTTCAATTATGAAATGACCATGTATTACTTTTATTTTCAAAAATTAATAAAATATATTAACAAAGAGTATGTAACAACATGATTGGGGAAATGATTAAGTGAATAAAAGGAATAAAACATGGTATATATGGTATGCTTAGGAAAAATCTCAGAAATATATCAAATATTAATAAATCTGTTTTTCACTAAAAGTAAAATGTGCCTCAAAATATTAGCTAAGCAATATCAACTTGTTTTTCTCAACTGGGTTTTCAAAATTTAAGCTTTTTCTCCTAATGAACCTCAAATAAATTAGAATCTCATTCTTCTTTGCTGAATTAGTCATGGATCCTGGGAGGATCAAGGGTTGATCTGTTTAAATAGATTCAGTGAAGATATTAAAACATGCTGGATGGTAGTTTTTGTTACATTAAATATAATCCCCAAAATGTCACTTTTAAATGTGTTACAACTTGACACTGTACTGCAGGCTCCAGAGTTAACCTGCGCTGTATGTGTTATCTATTTGCACCCAAGTCATGTAAAGGGCAGTATTACTGTAGACTCTGGAGCCAGACTGCCAGAGTTCATAATTCTGGCTCCATCTTGTGTTAGCTGGGTAACTCTGGGCAAGTGATTGAACCTTTCAGTGCTCCGGTTTCCTCATTTGCAAAATGGTACTTACCTCACTGGGTTGAGAGAATTAAGTGAATGTGTATTAAGCACATAGAATACTGCCTTGGACACAGTAGGTACTTAATAAGTGTTTGCTATTATTATTATTATTATTATTATTATTATTATTATTAACACATGATGCACCTAATTTTAGAAGCACTCTGCTCCCAAGTAATTGGACAACAAAGGATGACAGAAGGCACCGTGTTCTTAACAATACCTTGGACAGTTATACGCAGCTTTCATCTATAGGACAATCAAACCCCTCTCCCTCCCACCACGTCAGCTTTTGCCAGATGATATTTTGTAGAGTACATACAAAAAGCTCACCTGAAGTCCATTTCAGTAACGAAAACTCATTGCTTTTAAGCAATTGTTTGTAAACAAATTTTATAAAGAGAAACGACAGTAAAACTTTCTTCTACTTAAGCTGGAAACGTTTGGAGAAGCCAATGAAAGTAGCATTTAGTAGAAAATCTGGCTTTTGGAGTTGGTTAGTTAGATCATGTACTTACAAGGACAAAATTACAATGAACTGCTAAATAACTCAATTTATTTCTCTGTGTGCTCTTTGGTTCAGGTTGTATTCTTAATCACAACTAACCATCTCACAAAGGAACTTTCAGGGAAGCCATCAGAGAAGATTTCTGGAAATCAGGTAGATTTCCTGAGAGAGTGGGCAGAAGTCAGTAGATAAATATTCCTTGATTCCTGATATTAGGAATGCAATTTAAAGTAATATCTTCCTGATGGTAGGGCAGAAACAAAATCTGCCCCAAACCAGTTAGTTGTGCTTTCTCTATGCTAAGTGAGCACTGACTGAAGCAAAGTTGTACATGTCATTACTTAAATGAAATGAAGAATATATTGGACTTCTGGAGAGAAGGGAAGGGAAGGGCATTTGTTTTCCATGTTTGGATTGGACTTGAAAAAATATTATGAAGGAAAAAAAAAAAAAGCCTGGGTTGCTGACAGCCTTTAAACTGCAAAGTTGTGATATTCTTTCCTGCTATTTTACCTGTGTAGTGATGCTCTCATGGCATTAGATCATTGGCATTTTCTGTAGCAAAATGCAGTAAGTACAGAGGAAAGGACGAATGCTAAGGGGAGTCAAAATTCTTTCAGCCATCCCACCACAATCCCACCCCCTTTCACAGAAGATAAGAAGATGAATCTTACCTCCACTGAGAATAATGACGGCTATAAATATTGCCAAGTCGCTGTCATCTAATTCCAGTGCATTGAACTTCACAGCAAACTCAAACTTGGGCTCCATAAAGTCACCAAAGGGTTTTCTCAGGCTCTTTAGAAACTCCCTTGTCATGAATCCTTGGCCCTCTGATATGAGAACCCCATCTTTATTCATCAAGGAGGCCAGCATCGTGTAAATGATCTCATGGACACCATATTTTAGGAGAGTTACTTGGTCATTCAAGTCAAGGTTTACAAAACCAGGGATACTTTTGGCATACTCTGTGATCTCCTGCACAGCTTCCACTGAGCGGAACTGACACCCCTGAAAGATGCGAATGGCCACTTCTTTGCTCTGCTCTTGCAAGGGGGTGATGTGTTTGAACTTGATTTTATCTTCTCCCATCATTAAGGAATTCATGTCATAGATAACAAATGGCTGCAAAAAAAGGGAGAAAAGGTAGTTGAGTTGGAGATTTCTAATTTAGGGTGAACAACCTTACCAGTTTCTTTATACACATTTGCTTTGTTAATTAGAATCTTTAAGGTCAAAAATACTTTATGAGAAAATACTCTTAACTCTTGATTATTCCTCCTAATTGTCTTCTGGATCCAAACATATTTTACCAAGCTTGGTCTTCTTTTCTTTCAGCTTATACTGCAACAGTTTACCTATGACTGGCTAAGAGTTCAAATTTTGTTGTTTGGAGAGTCTTTGTTGCTGACTTTTAAAATCATACAAAATGCGTTGTTTATTTTGGCTTTCAATAGAATGTGTTTTTAACCTTCTTTCAATAAAAAACAAATCATTTCGGCAACTCAGGGTTGAATACATCCACTTGAACATAAAGTAATCTTGCAGTTTTAGATTAAATCTACTCAGATCTCAAATGAAACGCAGTGTGCATGTAAAATATACTTATAACTAAAAAGAAATCAGTCTGAAAGCAGATGAGAAATACCAAGCCAAGAAAATGTCTATTTCTTTTCTTAATGCTCTGGAAGCAATCTGTTTTAGAAACAGCCAGATGTTTAAAGCCTGTGGGTAAGTGCTGCATAAAGTGGCAAAATTAAAAAAGGGTTTTGAACTTATTTTTCAAAATATCTGTCCTTAAAGGTCAAATAATCAATAAAACACATGGATCAGTCTATTCAAGTTTGCAATAGGCTGCCTTCAAGCGCAAGTTGTTAGTCATTAAGTGATCTTTCTCTTTCATTTCCTTGTATAGAACTGACCAAAGGGTTATGGTCATTGTGAAATCCTCTGGCTAATCTGATTGAGAAGGGGCAGCATTTTACATACATTGGAAATACTGAACTATAGAAGTTAAGCCTCAATCCCATTCAAATAAGCGTATACTCGAAAACACTGGAAGAAGAGTTGAGGGTATTTGGCTTATAGCTTGGATTCTGTAGTTAACTATGTGACTTTAGGAAAGTACTTTATCTTTCTTAGGCTCAAATTTCCCAACTGAGGGGGTTGGATTAAGCTGGATATTTCCATTTCTTCTCTTGAAGATATTCTAGTTGCATTTCTCAGAAGCTGTGTGTGTGGTGTGTATGTGGATTTGTGTGAGTGTGCATGTATATGCATGCACACTGAACATGACATTTCTCTTAAGCAGAGATGCTCAGAATTCCCTCCTGATGGGCAAGAGGAAGCAACAGAATGAGTGGCAGAAGGAGCCACCTTTAAGACCCACTGGTTTGGAGATTGTTAATCTCTACACAAGTCTTTGATTTTCACCATTAAGTCTATTCTACATTGAAGGAAATAACACTAAGGATTCTTAGATGTTGAGTAGATTTCCAAACTTGCATATTATTTCAACACCATTCACTGGAGTTATTCCAGAAATTCTTACTTTTCTAACCAAAAACTTCACTTCAATTGTATTGTTTAGCCAACCCCAAAGGAGGGCAGATGTGTGGACTCAAGAATAGGTTTGCTCGTTGGCTCTAATTCTTCAACTAAATTAGGAGCAAATAATGCTTACTATGTTTTTGGACACTCTGCTGGTATTTTTTTTTTTTCTTTTTTTCTATTTCAGGATTGATATTAATGAGAGAGGGGGAAAAAAAAGAGAAGATAATCAGTCACATCAGTTAAAATGTGCTGAGTTCCCCCAGAATGTCAGATTCTAATCATGAGAAAGACTTGTTTTTATAGAACCTAGTGGTTTCTGTCCTCTAGGAGTTTTGTAGCATATTACAAACTTATGTTAATGAAATACTGGTTTTTGTTACTGCCATGGGAATCTGATGGTATGGATACTTGAAAAGTCTACCTGTATATATAGAAGTACAAAATAACATGAATGTAAATCATCCTCTCTTCACATTGGAAAGACTGTACCCAGAACTGCCCACTGCAACTTCTGGATGAGCTTCTGCTCAACCATTTGGCTTCTTGGCACAGAATGTATGCATGAAATTCTTCCACCTCCATGTAAGCAATTTATCTGGAACTATGCCCTGATAAATCACCCTGTGACTCTTCCCCTTGACTTCCCCTGTCCCCTCATATAAAGCCCCAGGTTCCTGTTTTTGAAACTCTGTGATAGTTGAACATAGGGCACAAAATCCTGCTAATTTTCTCTCCCAATTTAACAACAATGTGACTTTAACCCCTTGGCAATCGATGTTGGTCAGGATTTCCTGGCAGTAAACACTCAAGGACAGAGAAAGGAATCAGCAGCCCCCACCATCATGCCAAACCATTCTGTTGTTTTTTTTTAAATCCCTTCAGCATTTGAAAAGTGATGAACTGGTAGAGAATTCTGGATATTGACATGCAAATGAATACCAGTGGATTTTTTTGTTTTTCCAAGATTATGCTGTTTTCATCGCATTTTTTAAGTCTGCACAGGCACTTTCGGCCTCCATGTAAATCTGTCAAACTGCAAGAGGGATCACCAGACATGGTCTGCCTGGAGACCTGCCTTTCTTTGCTACCAATTCACCAGTTCTTAGCCTGCAAACAGTTGCACATTTCACCCTGGACCTCCTTACCCTGAAACAGTGAAAAGATAGTGACTCACCTGATTTACAGAGAGCTGACCTTAAAACCAGGTGGAATTTGGCTTGTGTAACTTATCTTGGGTTATTAATTTAATATTGCACTTCTGGTAAAATGTTCTACATAAAAAGGACTTCACTTCCATATTTCTGTATTTTCTACACATCGAAGGGAAGCCATCTAAGTTCTATTAGCTTGTATGGTATCATCTGATGATCTGCTGTTATAAGAGGAACCATATCATCCTCAAATTTGGTCTTAATGATTTTACGCCTCTAGTTTGGAGCTAAGGATGTATTTATCTTCAGACATTGTATCAAATGGCCAGATAAGCACCTCTCCTTAACAGGAAAGAATGTTTAATTACATCTAGGACATTATCAGGGACAGATCCAGGTTTTGTGGGGCCTGAAATGCACTCAATCATTGGGTACATTTAATAACAACCGTTAGGTTCAATAATACAAATTATAAGAGCAAAATTGTTCGCGCCCTTCTCAGAACATTGGAAGGGGCTCTGTACAAAAGAGAAGCCCTGAAGGTTAAGCTTCATTAATTTATATAAAGTGAATCTGCCTCTGGCCGTAGTGATGCTTGTAATTCTCAAATATTGGGCAGACCAGAAAAAGGTGAGACTGACATGAAGAAAACTGCACTTCAACAGTGTTTTTCTGGGGGAAGCAAAAACAGTTTCTGTAAGAGGAAATTAGTTTTCTTTAGAGAGATACATCAAATGTAATTGATTTTTATATATTCTGATTTTCAAAAATGGCTCTCCATATCAAAGTCAGGATGGGATTAAAGGTACTGTGTTATATAGATAAATATAATTATATTTAGTTACAGACCTCTTGCATGCCTCTAATGTGTAACACAAAGATCATGGAGGAAGCTGGCTTAATAATGAAAACAAAGTAGAGTAATAAAAGTTTACTTTTTTGACTGGAGAAGTAGAACAATAGTGTTCCTTAGCAGTCCATAACATCAGCATTTTAATATACAAGTTATGAAAGGGATTATGCATGAATGAATGCTCTAAGTTTACAGCTCTTTTTGAGTACTAAAATAGCAAGCTAAAGGAGATAAATGAGAGTCAACCAAAGCAAAGATTGTTCTGGTGATTGCTCCAATTTTGGGGACTATAATTAGTGTAAGAGACAACTCTACCCTCTCACAAACTATCACTTGGTGAACACGTCAGAGTTAAAACTGGCCTGAAAAAATGTGTGCCTCATCTCATGAATCTCTCCTGATATCCTTAGTTTTCATGATAGCTTAGAGCAAAGGCTCAAGGAAGAAAAATTGAATTGTTGGGGCCTATGTTCTTCATTTTGTTTCCTTCTTCCTTTTTTATACTTCTGACTAGCTTTCACCCATTTAGAGATACCTGGTTCTTCTGGATTAGCTATAGTGGGTCAATGTGAATCAAAACTCACTGGTTGGGTTTCTTCAATGTCTTTGGTTTTGCCTGTTTCTAGTTTCCTCTTGTTGAGAACCATGGGATTTATAGAACCAAAGGGGTCTTCAAAAATCACTTACATCATCATTCTTTGATGAGGTATGAGTAAGTTGAATGAAGCCAAGAGACTTTCCAAAGTCAAATAACTATTTACAACAAACTTTGAAATGGAACTGGATCTCCTGACTCATGATTAGTTCTTTTCCCTTTCTGTTGCTTTCTACATGACTTCCCCACTTTTTCTTTTTTAAATAAAATGACTATTCTGGAGGAATTTGGGGTTTTTAGAAGCTCTTCTATGGTGGGGTCTTGGAGGCAGGGACTTTTGAACTATATTTCCTAGAAGTGCTAGTTTAGTGCTAGATGTGACTGAAGTTAAGTTTGAAAAATCTCGCAAATGTAATTCTGTTTTCCTGCGTGGTTTAGAGATTGAAGACAAATAAAAACTTAATGGTTAGAATTATTCACACTCTAATGAACTAGCACATAACCATAGCTCTTAAAAAGCCATCTATTGCCAGCCAAAGCGTTACTCAGCTGGCAAACAAGGGTGTTGGTCAAATGAATCTAGTCATTAAAAAAAAAATCCACATGCTCTTAACTATATGCTATTTATTTATTGTCTGAAAGAACACTATTGGTTCAGATCTATCTTTAGCTATTCATGACAGTCCTGGCAGTAAAGGAATTTATTTTATTAACATTAATATATGGACTAATGATCCCAGGAGCCCAGTTTCTTCATCAGCCATCAAAACAAATCAGCACTACTATCCTGTTCTTTATTTATACCGGGGCTCCTAAGTCTCTTTTCTCTGACGGTTTGTCTGGTATCTTTCTTCTCAAGGGAGCAAATTCCAACTCCCTCAGGCTTTTCCATAGATGAAGGAGAAAGAGACCACACTTTGTTTAACTGTAAGTGTAGGATTTAAAAGAAGAGATATCTTCCCAACAGCTTGAGTTACTAAATTTGACGGCCATTGTAAATTTTAGAATAGGAAAATTTGAATGGGTACAGAATTGTTTTCACAAAAGGTGACGTTTCCATATTGTTTTTATTTGGTAGTTTCATATTTCACACACTATTTAGAAAAACCATTTTTATGATGGCACAGTTTGCTCTCATAATTATAAAAACAGCGACTCTACATGTACCCATCATAAGCAATGTGATGCTTTGCGACCCAAAGTCCAATATAGAACAAATAAGTTTTATTCCTTGTTTGCAGATAGAGTGCAGCCAGGGCCTCATCATCTCTCAGATATGGGATGAAAAGTTGGCAGGCGCACCAAGGGTTTTTCTATTTATTGTTTTATGACAAACCATGGCACTGAAAATGGTTTTTGAAAACCATTCTCTGTTTATTTTCATCAACAAACATGGGATCATGTGACAATGATACACCCAGTGTGTTCGGCACATCAGGGTAATATTCAAACACTGGGAACTTCCAAAGTCCATTCAGTTCTCAAATTGTCGTCATGGAACAGGCACCCTGGTTCTATATTCATGTTTTTCAGAGTTCAGTGGGATCTCTTAAAAGACGCTGCTGGGCTGGCACAAGCCAGAGAAAGGGAAAGAGACTGCGAGAAGAGTCAATGCCATTCCCATTTGAGGGTGGCTAAAAGGCTTACTGCTATTGAAATTTCTTCTCCAGTTATCCATATCCAGTGATTCCATATCCCATCTGGCCCTGAGCCTAAATTCCCAAGCATTATTCTTTTAGGCAAGACAATGAAAAGTAGGAGTATCATATCCCAAAGATAGGATGTTAAAGTTAAGAAACATGGGAGGGAAGCAGAGCATTTAATTTATCTGCTCATTTATCTGTTTTGAAAGGTGCAAGTAGCACCAGGAAATAAGATACAGGAGACAGAAGTTTAATTGAGAAGGGAAAAGCCCTGGTTGGCCTAGAGGCATATGCTGGTGCAGGTCCTGAGAGGAGAGATTAGCCAGTATTCCAAAATGAGATGGAATAGGCAATGGTTAAATTGAGCAGTAAGACAAATTTAAAGAATGGCCTCTTCAATAAAGTCATTTCCTTTTCCAAAGGTTTTGGGTAACAGGCCGTCCTTTATGCTGAACAGTCTCCCCCAGGCTTGGCCTAACCAATGCTAATGACATCAGTCTCAAGCAGGGTGTATAATGAGACCCAAGCTGTTCTACTGCACCAGCCATGGCCACTTTTCCACATCCCCTACCCTCTCAGGAGTCCATACTTCTGCATGACTTTTTCTATCAATGCAAATCTTAACTTCCATAAGTCCTGGCCAAGAGATAACATAACACCCTTGAGAGAGATGCTATCAAATAAATAACATGACCACGTAAGATAAAGAACAAATATCTAGTCTCACTGGAAATCATATTTTGGATTTTCTTTTCTCTCCCATATTCCTCTCTGAACTATTTCTTTCCACTAATGCTTAATTTGATTTTGCAAGATAAGGAGAAAAGAGAGAGCCAAACAATTCTATTTCAGTTTTGTGTAATCAGGGACTGGATTATTTTAATTTGGCCCAGTTTCTCTTTCCTTTTCCAGACCCTAACAAGAGGCAATTCTGCCTCTATCTAGACCATTAATGATGTCCAAGTTGGTTAGCAAATATTGGGCGAGAGGCTCTCTGTTCAAAGTCCAGAATTTCAAAGGGGCATAGGCAAGAGTTTTTAATTCAATTAAGTAAATACATTCTGAGTAACTGTTATGGGCAAAGCACAGTGTTAGTTACTATAGGGGAAAAAATGACAAACATTTGGCCTCTGAACTTGAGAAGCCCATAATCAAGCATTTTGCGGCCCTTTCTCTTAAAATCCTTAATACTTGGTTATCCCATAAAGAGTCTACAATTATCGTATTTTTAACTCAAAGATTTAGAGCCAAATCGCCAATTGGCGTGAGGTTTTAAAGTGATTTACAGTGGACTGGGCTCTCTGCCTTTCAGTGACAGGGAAGAGTATACCAGTCACTGGTAGTGTACATTTAAATTCTTGCCTACTTGGGGGAATTTTTTTTTTTTTTAAATGCCTTCCTCCTATCTTCCAGGTACTATTATTAAATTGATGGGATTTCCAGCATGGATAGCAGGTCTGGAGTGGGAGATAAAGAGAAGGTGAGAAAGCAGTTCCTGGAAAAAAAATGGCCCAAGGCAAAAGTGTGGAGTAAACAGTTTGCTTTAGGGTTCTTTCCCTGTCCAGCTCGCTTCCCAGCTCCGGGCCTCCCAGCCTCCAGGTCCCTATCCCACACTGGCTCTCAGCAAGCTGCTAAAAATGTGCCTTACACGGTTAACTATTTCTAGCCATGTCACCAGTTCTCCTTTTATTTCTCTCCCTTCAAACGAACACAACTGATTTTCCATAGTCACATCAGCTACAAAGAGGTCTTCACTTGCTTTTGTTTTGCTGTGCCCCGATTTTTTTCATTAATGGATACACAGACTCAGCTTTACTACGACCTATAGTCTGTAGTCCAGCCTGTATGTGAGACAGTTGTCCTAGCTGCTATTATTTGGGAGGAACAAAAGAGTAAAAGACAAAAATTTCCTGGCCATGAATATATTGGGATAGCAGGACAACGTAAAAGATTATTGTCATTCTAAAAAGTGATAAAAACAAATCATAAGCCAGCATATTTTCCCAAGGTGAAGCTTTCCAAGTGCATTTGTCAATTTGGCTCATTTCTAGCCAATGGGGAAGTAGCTTCCAAGAGGGGTATCATGCTCAGAATGCACTGAGGTAGAAGCAAGGAGGCCTGCATCATAGGCCTGGTTCTGTTGTGTGCTAACTGCGTGATCTCAGGATAAAATGTCCAACCTCTCTGCACTCCAGTCTCCTAATCTTTAAAGAGGGAATAATAATAGGAGCTCTAGGATGGTTATGTGTCTTGAGCATAATGAATGTGTAAGAATTGTTTTTAATTGTGGAGAACTGGACCACACTGTTAAGGTATCAGTGACTTTCCTGCAGTCAGGAAACTCATTGTCCTTCAGTGTCCAAAGACCATTTGGCTCTTTACACAGCAATATCCCGCTGGAGTTTTCTTTTTCTATTAGCTGATAACTACTCTAATGGTTTACAGCTAAAAGGAAAAAAAAAAAACCACATCGTGAGATAGTCATCAAAATACATTAAAGGCTAATGAATATTTTCCCCGAAATATAACTGAGTGGGGGACTAAGTTACACATATCTATAAAGTAACTGCATGCCTCTCCTGGAGGTGTTCATTTGAAAATAAATGATGGCACAAAAGGGCTTTCAAGGGCTGGGACGGTGTCTTCTGGATATGTTCTGCGCTTCTTACAACCCTAGGAACCTGCTGCAGATATTACAATCAAAGGCAGACCCCTGCCTGTGAAAACAGGTACGGAGATGTGACCCAGGTCCACATTGCAAGCTGATGGCAGAACTGAAATTCCGGTGTAGCTGTGTTTTGTTTTAATACAGTTCCATGTTGCTTTCTCAGCTTCCTATCAAGGAAGAGTTCTGCTTTGGAACATCTGACTTAGTAACAATTATAGCCTATTCTGGGTTTTCCAAACAGTGGTAATCAAAGAGCCTGCAGATGTTTGGAATCTACGGGAGGAGTAGCCCAGGCAGCTCAGAGCCTCACAGAAGATAAAACTCACATACGTAATAAGAGGATACAGCCTCTAGCTGCCCAGGAACAATCAACAGAGCTACAGGGAAAAATACTTAGATGTATTTTTATGCCCCCACATGGAACTTTGTAAGAAGTGACTCTAGCAGTTCTCCTGAATTGTAAAATAATGGGACTGAATACCTTTTCCAAGCCTAGGGCAGGCCATTCCCAGAGAAAGCAGGGCTGCTGGGACGGATATAGTTGTGGCCAGTTATTCAGTTATTCAGGCTTTTTACTATTCTCAAAGAATTTGTTAGGAGAATTTGAAGGACTTTTTCCCTTTTCAAAATAAGTTTTACTTATCCTATCTGAAAACATTTCTTTTCCTGTGTTTCAGACACAGCCAGCAACATGTAACAGCCAACAGCTGAACATTGACTGTATATGTGTGTGTAACAGGGTGAATTATTTTCTCAAGGACAAAACAACAACAACAACAACAACGAACCCAGCCACCCCAATGTAGACAGCAGAAGAGAACTAACTGATTTGTCTGTTGTCTTTCCTGTCAAGATCGCCCTCGCCTTTGCTTTGGTCAGCGGGAAGGACTTTATGTATGAGTCATACAAATGTTTTGCCAGGGCCCGGAGATCTGCCGACTCTGGATTCAGCTGGTCGATATCACTGGAGATCTCCGCCAACAGCTTCTCTTTCTCCGCCTGTGGCATCCGCCCAAACCTGATGGCTATAGAGGGAGAGAAATGACAAGGATACATCACTGAATTACTGCTGCTCTCCCCTGGTCCTAGTGCCCAGACCGTAGAAAGCCCCTCCTTCTCTCTGCCAATCTCAAGGTCTTGTTTTTCTATCTCCAACTTTGTTCACGTTTTTTATTTCATGGCAATAGCATAGGCTGTCGGTAAGAATTAAATTGTTCAGTTCTTTAATTAAAATAAAATTAATCCATGATCTTGCTAGGAAGGTGAAAGAATCTGAAAGTGTAGCAAAGAAATTAAAGTATATTTACTTACACATGAAATAACTGAGGACCAGCTCCTACTGATCCCTCAAGATCCAATTCAAATGTCACCTTCTTTGTGAGGCTTTTCTTGACTTCTTCAAGCAGAATTTATTATTTATTTGCCTGTACTCCAATAGCCTTTGGTACATACTTCAATGACAACGATTTCGAAACTGTGCTTTTTAATTTTATAGGTCTATTTATCTCACTCTAGAACACTATCCTGAAGGCCACGGACAGTGTCTTAATCATTTTTGTATCCCCAGCCCTTAATATACAGTCAGGCCCTAAAAGGATCACAAATTCTTTCACAAATTGAAGGAAGGAACTGTGCAGAATTCAAAGTTGTACAGACAGAGGCTCTGTTCTCACAGAGTCTGTATGATTTATTTTGCCCATGTTATAAAGAAATACGGATGGTGCTTTCTTTCATGTTATTAGACCTTTTACATTTAGTAGAGAGAAGCCATAATCATTCCCCTGACTCTCTAGGATTACCACTTAATGATGTTTGTCAAAAAGACCATTTCCTTACTTAACATTTGGCTTCCTGTGGGGTGAGGAAGTGTAAAGAAGAAGAAAACTAAAGAAAGAAAGGCAAAGAGGAACATTTAACAGAGATTAGTAAGGCCTAGGTTGGGGGAAAAATCATGTTTGTACTTCTTTCAACTCAGATGGTTCTCCCCTCCCCCACCAATACGATCTGCAAAATATTTTGAATAATGCTACCTTTGGGCCCCACTCTGGACTCTCTACATTTTCCCATAATAAGGACATCTGGATATCACAGCCAATATTACCCTGTGTGTAGCTCTACTCTTACACTTCCCATGTGGTGGCACAGTTGTGTGTTTTTGTGACCATTTCCCCTTGAGGGCCCAGACTGTCATATTCATTTATATCTCTAGCACTTAGTTGTGCTCTGTGGGTGGTTGCTGAATGCAAGAATGAATAAATGGATGATTCCCTGCTATATGTTATTATGCTAAAGGTAGCATTCTACCATAAACACATTTCCATCTGAATACTTGGTGAATTTCATTTACAACTGGCTAGAGGAGAGACTGCTGTGTACCCCTGAGTCTCAAATTCATATTCACTTCAGTTGACCCTATATAAGCTCTACCACTAACTAATACAGGTATTGTGTTTGGGGGGGTGGAGTGGCTCCTTTGTGGTCTCTGACTTAGAGGGGAAGAGAATCTTACCTCTCAGTTAGGATGCTTTTAAATTAAATTAGCCTATATCCATTTGGTAAATCTATCCTCTGCCCATGACCTCTTCAAACAGAAATCTTAAAACAATCACCACTTTTTGGTCAAAAATCTTGTCTATCTACTCACTCTTCCCCATTCTTTTTATAGTTCCACAGGGATGGGCCATGGATGGTTGCTCACATTCTTATCACAGTCCCCCACCCTTCTGCCCCAGATTGTTTAGGTCCCCCAGGATATGATCTCATTACTTATTGTATTCTCTTTCTCAGCACTGATCACAGTAATTATCTACAATGTTTTCTTGTCTCCCTTATGTAATCTCCATGAAGGCAGGAATCTTGCTCAGTATCATATCCTCCGCACTCAGTATAATGTCCAGCACATGCTAAGTCTTTGTGTAATATATACTGAAATAAAACAGGAAAAAAACCCCACAAACCCCTGAGAACCAGATAGCAGATTCCTTTCAAAATCCTTTTCTGTGAAGCCAGTCCCATCATTTGCTTCCCTGTACTATATTTATTACTTTTTTTATCAGCAGTTCTCAGTTGAGAAGTATCGAACCAAGGGGAGGCAGGGCATATTAGAATCACTCGATAACTTCTAAAATTATGTATCTTCCATGGAAAATGGTGTTGATACGCCATCCCTCCTCCCAATGAGGAGTGTATAAAAAACCTAGGGTTTCAGACAGTTTAGGAAAAGCTTCTCAAATAATGGGCTGCTGTTGCATTCATATATTAGCTCAGGTAGCAAACTAATACTGTACTTCTATATTGGTTTATGTTGGTTATTCTACTAGAATCTATGGGTACTGAGTTTTCTCATCTTTGCTCCTGGGTGCAATACACATGGTAGGTATACAAAAAAATGCTTGATGAATTAAACTTTAAAGTATCAAGTTTAAAAACAGGAAGTTTGTTGGGAATGCAAGCTGGTGCAGCCACTCTGGAAAACAGTATGGAGGTTCCTCAAAAAACTAAAAATAGAACTACTCTACGACCCAGCAATTGCACTACTAGGCATTTATCCAAGGGATACAGGTGTGCTGTTTCGAAGCGGCACATGCACCCCCATGTTTATAGCAGCACTGTCGACAATAGCCAAAGTATGGAAAGAGCCCAAATGTCCATCGATGGATGAATGGATAAAGAAGATGTGGTACATATATATACACAATGGAGTATTACTCAACAATCAGAAGAATAAAACATTGCCATTTGCAACTACGTGGATGGAACTGGAGGGTATTATGCTAAGTGAAATTAGTCAGAGGAAGACAAAAATCATATGACTTCTCTCATATGAGGACTTTAAGAGACAAAACAGATGAACATAAGGGAAGAGAAACAAAAATAATATAAAAACAGGGAGGGGGACAAAACAGAAGAGACTCATAAATATGGAGAACAAACAGGGTTACAGGAGGGGTTGTGGGAGGGGGGATGGGCTAAGAATTATGGCATATTGAAGGGAGAAGAGGTTTGGTGTAAAGCGTGGAGACAACCCAAATTCTCTAACAAAACAGAGTGGCTGGAATCCCCAACAATTTGTGGCCCTTTATGTAACAAAGTGCACAGTGCCATCTCTTTACACAATGAATAATTACTGACTATCTACTGTGTGTGCAACATTGTTCTAGGCTCTGGTTAATTTTTTACAGGTAATCAAGTATAAATATACACTGAAGTTTACACATCTAGGAAAGTACTTTTTTTCCTAAAAGGTAATCCAAAAAGTTAATTTAAAATAAACAGCCAAAAGGGAGTGGGAGGTAAAGACTTCCAGTTATGGGATGAATAAGTCACAGAGATGAAAGGTACAGCATGGGGAATATAGTCAACGGTACTGTAATAGCATTGTATGGTGACAGATGGTAGCTACACTGTGGGGAGCACAGCATAACACATAGAGACGTTGAATCACTATGTTGTATACCTGAAACTAATGTAACATGGTGTGCCTGCTATATTTCAATTAAAAAAAAATTATAAAATAGGGGCTCCTGGGTGGCTCAGTCGGTTGAGCATCCGAGTGCGGCTCAGGTCATGATCTCGTGCTTCATGAGTTCGAGCCCTGCGTCGGGCTCTGTGCTGACAGCTCGGAGCCTGGAGCCTGCTTTGGATTCTGTGTCTCCCTTTCTCTCTCTGCCCCTCCCCTGCTCGTGCTCTCTCTCTCAAAAATAAACATTAAAAAATTAAAAAATAATAAGAATAATAAAATAAAATTTCTGTTAGGAAGAGCCCAGCCAAACATAGCCACCTATTATATTTGCTAATCTTGGTTTTCTGTAACATAATAAAAACAGCCAAAAAAAGCTTCTGAAAATTAATTTAGAATTAGGACATATTAAGGCAAAAAGCCTTCTGCTACGATCTAAATAATATGTGAATTTTTAGAAGTCAAAGTTCTCCCAAAAGGCTAGCTCTTATGAACAAGTTTTCTGTATCATTAAATGCTCATTAAATGTGCTCATGCTGCACATTAGATTCAATTAACTATTAATGCAACTAATCAGATAGGTGATTTTAGCATTTTTATACACCAGAGGTTCAACAAAACAGATAAAAAACACATTCTATTTGGTGAAACTAAATTTGCATAAAACATGGAAATCTGAAGTTGTAGAGGAAATACCATTTTTTATTTGTATGCATTTTATTTATTTATTTTTTTTTTAAATTTATTTATTTTTGAGACAGAGAGAGACAGAGCATGAATGGGGGAGGGTCAGAGAGAGAGGGAGACACAGAATCTGAAACAGGCTCCAGGCTCTGAGCGGTCAGCACGGAGCCCGACGCGGGGCTCGAACTCACGGACCACGAGATCATGACCTGAGCTGAAGTTGGAGGCTTAACTGACTGAGCCACCCAGGCGCCCCTATTTGTATGCATTTTTTAAGGGAGAAACTCAATATTATTTTGTTGCTTTTGAGTCCTATGTAATAATATCTATCTACCGCACGTGAGGTGGGGAGATAAGGCACAGAAAGTGTTCAGCATAGCACGTGGCACGTAGTAATGCTTAATAAACCCAGCTCTTGTTACTTGTGGATGAAGTGGTCTAAGTTAACCATGTTTACTGTGGACTATAAACCAGACTACAGATATCATTTTGTAGTCAGGGACACAGACCTAGATTCTTTCCCATAGATACAGAACAAATCCTGAAAACCTATTATATCTATGTATATCTCTATCTCTCTGTCTTTAACTTGTTTAAGGAATGGTGTACTAATTCTTAAACCTCAGTTTCTACCCATTGGGTAGAGCATCTGAAAACCAAGAAGAAGGGGGAATTCTCCCTTTGGATTGCTGTTTCCGATAAGACTGAAATTAGAGCTTAAGAAATAGAAAACGAAAGTTCTGGGTTGGGGACCAGAAATATAAAGGCTGAGTGTGCCCATATAAAAGTATATTTTTCCACATCTTCCACTATTGCTTCAAAGACAGAGGAAAATGCTCCATGTGTTCCTATGAGTCACTGAGGGAGTACTCTTGGCCTCTCTGAAAGACAATGAAATTAACACTACACTTCAAGTAGTCAGGAAGTCAACTTTCTAGTTTCAGCTCAGTGAAAAACTATCCAAGTGGCTTAACTTCTTTAGTTTTCAACTGGTTTATCTATAAAATGAGGGACTTGGAAAAGAAGACCTCTAAAATTTCCTTCTTTTAGCTCTAAGTTTAGCTATAAAATTCTATAAATCCTGACGACATATAATGTTGCAGAACATACTACACTCTTTCTTTCTTTTAAGCAATTTTTATCTAGTCCCTGAAGCCCTGAAGAAAAAAAAAAAAGACATATTATGTCTGTTCTAAAGATCTAGCACCTGACAAACAGCAACTTCCAAAATACTGGCATTCAGTGTCATATAATTAATCATCTACAGAGAATTCATATTGCTTGGTTTTAAAAAAATCTGTCAGTATCAGCATCAGTATGCAGCCTTCAGGAAGAAGAGGTTTGTAGAGACTCAGTTTCTGGTGAAAGTGTATTAGCTTGCCTTTATATAATACACTTTTACTGAACTGAATGCAGTTCACTGCTACCATATAACAGATTCTGTACTGTGTATTTAGTGCTGATTTACTGAACACATGCAGTATTTAGATGCCCTGCTCTTTGGATCTCGGTATAGTGCTAAGAAACAATATTTCTTAATGACAGTTAATAACACGCTTTTAAAACACCTATCTAATTGTAGGAGCATGCAAGACAAATGTTACTTAATTTTAAACATTAAAGCGATTTTCAAAATAATAAATCAGAAAACAGAAGAATGAATTGAGTTGTACTAAAAGTATTTTTGTCTGTTAACATCTAAGGGGTGGATTGGCAATCATACTAGGCTTTTGAGAATTGGTGAGCTTATGTCTCATGGTCAATTTTAACATTTATTTTGTAAAAGCCTTATGTAAATAAGACATATAATACTATTGCTTTTAATAGGTCTGTTGCCAATAAGTTATGTTTTTCTACCCTTCTCTTTTTTTTTAATGTTTGTTTATTTCTGAAACAGAGACAGAGTATGAGTGGGGGAGGGTCAGGGAGAGAGGGAGACACAGAATCTGAAGCAGGCTCCAGGCTCCAAGATGTCAGCACAGACCCCCACGCAGGGCTTGAACTCACAAACCATGAGATCATGACCTGAGCCAAAGTTGGATGCTCAACCGACTGAGCCACCCAGGCGCCTCTCTACCGCTCTTTCTTGAGAAAAAACTTGTGCATTCTGAGGTTGCGCAGAAAGCACTGCCAGAGCAATCTAATAACTTATCATTTTCTTGCTCCTCTAAGTAAAACACGGAGCAGCTTTAGCACTAATATGAAGTGATTTTTATTCAGGGGTAACATTTTCAAACTATCTGCAGAGGACATGTAAACATTTGTCTAGGTTTCTTCGCAAAGCAGAGATGGGCAAAACACCCCTGGCTTTACCTGACTCACTGATTCCCTGAAGTCTTACCTGAGATCATTGAATTCACTCGATGAACACCTGTTTGATGCAAGACACTGTGCTAGACAGACTAGACTGGGGGAACAGGAGGACAGGACATGTCTAGTAGGGGAGAGCCTATATATACACAGATTATTCTCTCTCATGTACCTCTCTTCACTTGCTCCTTCCTTTCCACCTAAGCGGATGTTGAAGATTCTAACCCTGGTTATAATCTCTTCAGTCCATCTTTCCTCCACCACTGAAACTACCGAAAGAGTAGTCTTTCTTCTTGCCTGCATTTGTCACTACTTACCTCCCAACCTACTGCAATCTTGCTTACACCTCATTTAAATTTCCAAAACTTTGCTCTTAAAAGTCCCCATTGCTTTTTCTCACAGCCAGATCTAGGGGCCTCTTCGGAGTTCTTGTTTCTGCTTGAGCACTCCAGCATTCACTCTCCCAGCTTTTGCTACTGTTGACCTTCTTCACCCTGTGACTTTAAAATGTTCTCATCGTGGTTTCTGCTTTTCTGGTTCTCCTATCTTTCTGCCTATGTTCCAGACCTTTATGATGGCCCCTCTTCCTTCCCTTATATTCTGTTGTTCCTAATTCATTCTTCTAACTCACAAAATGTGCTCATAACTCCTGCCCTCTCTTTTCCTGAGATCTGGACTCTTAGTTTTCTCTTGTTTCTATATTCCTTTATATATGGACGCTGGATATCCTGTAAGACCCTCCTATGCAACTTTAAAAATGAATTTTTGTTCTTCCCCTCCAGTTTCCTTTCCCTGTTTCCCTTTCTTAGTTAATTCATTCTATCACCTGACTAGATACCCCGAACAATTTTTGATGACCCCTCTTTCCCTCAGACACTTGCATTCACTGGTCACTGCTCTGATATTTTTCACAATTTAATTTCTTCTCACTAACCCTTCCCACTGTCTTGGTTCAGAATATTGCATTTGTCTTCTTATGAATTTCCCTGTTTCTCTAACTTATCCTTTTTATAGCTGTCAGTAGTTTAGATTTGGGCAGTATAGATCTGATCACTCCCTTGCTTTACAAAGCAGAGTGTGGGTGTCACAAGAAAGGTATAAAACACAGAGGGAAGAGGGGGAATTAGAAAGTCTTACAGAAGAGAAGGCATTTGAATGGGGCCTTGAATGCCTGGTAGGATTGTGACAGGGAGCCAAAGGACATAATAAACAGAGGGAAAAGGAGGTGGAGGCTAGCTTGTAGGTAGCCACGAATGCCATGTGGGTCTCAGCACAAGCTACCATGTGCATCAGGACCTCTTCCATTGTTATATTTTCTGAAAATTAACATTTGGATAATTTTTCCTTTTTTTTTTTTTATTTTTTTTTATTTTTTTTTTTTAATTTTTTTTTCAACGTTTATTTATTTTTGGGACGGAGAGAGACAGAGCATGAACGGGGGAGGGGCAGAGAGAGAGGGAGACACAGAATCGGAAACAGGCTCCAGGTTCTGAGCCATCGGCCCAGAGCCCGACGCGGGGCTCGAACTCACGGACCGCGAGATCGTGACCTGGCTGAAGTCGGACGCTTAACCGACTGCGCCACCCAGGCGCCCCTGGATAATTTTTCCTTTATATTACAAAGAAGACTTTAAAAAAAAACCCCAAATATTAAAATTTAAACTTATTTGCCATTCAGGCTTTTCTTTTTTTACAAGGAAGGAGAGAACTGACTTATAAAATGCTGAGTGCCACAAGTATCTGTGAAACCCTTTTTCTGGATTTTTATGAAGCTGCTGAGAAATTATTTTTAAAGTTGTCAGCATTTTTTTTAAATAACAGAAAAAAAACCCCATACATTATATAATAGGATGTCCTAATCAGTAAAGCTAAAGCTTCACTAATTTTTACATTTATGAAAAGCATAATTTTCATTCAAATCTCACTGGCATAGGGGAAAAAAACCTAACTGAATGACTCATAAGTCAATTCTTCTCTACTTCACATTATTTTTTAAAAAGTAACAGGCTATACTTATAATTTTATTATTTAGTTCATACATGAAAAGCAGCTCCAAATACGAAATATTCACTATTCAAAATTTATTTTTATCTTATCTTATCTTAATTTTATTTTAGAGAGGATAAGCAGGGGAGAGGGGAAGAAGGGGTGGGGAGAGAGAGAGGAAAAGACAGAGAGGAAGGCAGATATCCTAAGCAGGCTCCATGCTCAACGAGGAGCCCGACACGGGGCGTGATCTCACAAATGTGAGATCATGACTTGAGTCGAAATCCAGAGTCAGACACTTAACCGACTAAGCCACCCAGGAACTCCAGTAGTCAAAATTCTTAATGAATAAATTATCTTATCAAAAATAAAGAAGTCAAGGAGCGCCTGGATGGCTCAGTCGGTTGGGTGTCTGACTTCAGCTCACGTCATGATCTCACGGTTTGTGGGTTTGAGCCCCGCGTCGGAATCTGTGCTAACAGCTCGGAGCCCAGAGCCTGCTTCGGATTCTGTGTCTCTCTCTGTCCCTCCTCCGCTCACATGCTTTCTCTCAAAATAAATAAATTAAAAAAAAAAAAAAAGGAGTCACATTTTAAAAATATGATTCATGTCAGGGATCTTGCCAACAGAATTTTAAAACAAAAATTATACTAAGAAAAACTATAAAAGTTTAAGTGTCCATTTGACTGAAGAAATATTAATCTATGTGAGCATTTTTATCAAGAATCTGTAGACACCAGCTTCACTAATTCAAAATGTAAAACAAGAAGCAGGTTATGCTATGATCACTTGGTAAGTCACATGCACCTCTGGGTAGCCTAGGAAGCTGGGTCTTTATTTCTGCTTTACTTTCATTTGGAGCTTTCCTCTAAAGGTGTCTGGACAGGGTATTGAACTGATTGTGCCAAGCATGACTCACAAAGACTGGGGAGCCATCAGTGGAACTGGCCCATGGTCTAGAAATGATGGTATGTTAAATGACCAAAACAATTGCAACACGTGTTTATCCTGATCACTGCAGAAAAATAAAAACTTTGCTCCCAAAGCACTTCAGTCCAACGCTTGGATATTTTTCCTACCCAGTGCTGAAAACAGATTATCTGAGAAACAACTAGGTTCCCAAGTGTAAGAATTCTGAAATCCTCCTGTCCTTCTACGATGTTTAGGCTACATGTCACAATCAAAATGGAAGTTCCATCTGAAGATGGAACCATACACCCTTAACCAAATATACCATCTATGTTCTTTAGCCTGGACTGCTCTAGATTTGTACTCTGGGGCTACATTGTTATGTGATCATCAGATGTAATGCCTTAAAATTGCTGAGCAATTGATCAGAACATCTAGATGACCTGATTCAAGCATATGAATTATATTTTTATGGCAACAAAACATATAGGTGGAAACTTTTAAATTCATGTCAGATACCTACATATTTGAGAAGGTGGTGACACTGTCTATAATATATGGACTAGCTTAATGAAAAGTGAAAACTTCGGTGAGGCAGGTTGTCTGACTTATGCAGAATCATAGAACTTTCAAAGTTGAAAGGATTAGCAAACCTTGTTTCAGTGATTTTCCAACAATGTTGCCCAGGGCCCTGAGGGTTCCTTGAAGGTTACTTATAGAAGCCTCCTTTAAAGCTGGGAGTGGTGGCTAGTGGGCAACCTAATTGCACCGAATGGATTAAACAGACACCAAAGAGCAGAAACACAAGTAATAGAGAATGGAGTACATTTACTTCGGGGGATGTTCATCTCTTCTTGTGTGTACTGAAAGCAGCAAGGTGCCGATTTGGTACAACACTATAAGCCTCTTGATAAATTGGGTGGGTTATTATAGTGAGGTCCACTCACAGAAAACATTAATATAATAACAAAATAATTTTAGATAGTTACTACAACCTCCTAGAAAACTTTGTATTTGGAAATGTTTCCTTTCTCAGGATAACAGGCAAAACTATTCAAAACCTCGTTGTTGGCTTTCCCTTCTTGTGCTTTGATCAAATGTTTTCCATACAGCAAACACATTCCTATGAACACTTCTTAGAAGGCATTTTCTCAGTCACTGCTGCAATCTTGTAAACATTGAACTGCGTAAGTCTAATGCTAGAACATTAATTCTTTTTTTTCTTTTTTGTCTTTGCAAGAAGAATTAACTGAATACTCCCTATCAAGATTGCTCTTCTCTTGGGGTGACTCAGTTGGTTGAGCATCTGACTTCAGCTCAGGTCATGAACTCACAATTCATGATTTCGAGCCCCATGTCAGGTTCTGTGCTGACAGTTCAGAGCCTGGACCCTGCTTTGGATTCTGCCCCCGCCCCTCTCTCTCTCTCTCGCTGCCCCTCCTACACTCATGCTCTGTCTCTCTCAAAAATAAACATTAAAAAGAAAAGATTGCTCTTCTCTCTAAACAGAATATTCTAATCACCATATAAAGTCAAATGATGACTTTATTATTAGGTTTATGATGGTTTTCTTTGAATTTTCTGGGAAGAGAAAATTATACATCAATACTATATAGGTTGGGCTTTAAATGTTGTTTGCCTATTAACAATAAGCAAAAGGAGGCATATTTTATGTGAATGTGTGCAAGCAACAGGACATACATGTTACATCAATATGTGAAGTGACAAATTTAAAAGACAAAAAATAAACAGCATGAAAAGCAGAACTGGCATGCTTTTCTAGGCAGTCTTAGTAATAATGATTTCAAAGTCAAAGATTTCACCATAAAGATAAAATAAATGTATTGCAACTTGACTGCATCATCTAAAATATAACGCTTGACTTGAAATGAAAGAAAATTGATGGAATTAAACCAGTAAATTATTTTTGCAATCAATGACTGCAGTTGTATACTACTACACAGCAGATGTAATCAACTGTGAAGAAATTTGGACCAAATTTCCACTCTGTCCAGTATAGCTGACAGATTTCTTCATAATACATTCTTCCTTCAGAGGAAATGGCCCATATTAATTATAAAAATATAATTTCGTAAACTATTTTTAAGAGTAGGATATCAACCAATTAGCGATTCTCAAATACTTTTAAGATTTCTGCTGTGAAAACCAAACATCTGCGTGATGGAATAAAACTAATTTTCACAGATGCTTTGGAGCCTTAACATATGAAGATTGACTTCAAATGTTATCTTCTTACCAGATCAGTTTTGAGACCGGTGAAGGCAAAAGAAAGAAAAAAAATAGAATATCCAGTGAAACAAGACTTCAGATTTTATTTGAACACTTTGGCATTTTAGATTTCTTGAGCCCATAATGAATTTTGAAAGAACAAATACTTGACAAATATAATACTATAAAGTTACTATCAAATTTGTTTTGTGATTTTGTTAACACCAATTAGAGCTAAATGGAAATCAAGAACTACTTCTTCAAATAGGCCTATCTTCCGTGATTTTACTGAGTTAGTTCTACAACTCATGAAAACAAAGGTCTTCTACATTCTTTCTCTTAAGTCAACACTCAAAATCATAAGCTTGATTTTAGATACAGGTTTATAAAACAGAAATTTTTATTTTCTTATGATTCTATGGACACTGAAGTTTTGTGGGAGCTTAAAATCTTTGCTTTATCTACAAGCCTGTATGCTCTTTGAAGTCAAGGGTACTGCTATATCTATACTCATCTTTGCACAGCAAAGAGGAAAAAAAGGATATACTCTAGATTCTGATATTCCACTTAAAGTTCCACAGCCAGAAACCTGCAGTTTTCTCAAAGCAGAAAGAAACTACTGATATACACAAGAATAATGCCATTTTTAATGCTATTAAAGCAACATAAAAAATGAATCACAATCATTACATTCATTTGGAAATACTACAGTTATTTCTTATCACTTCTCATATTTTCAAGTCTTCTCTCCCATCATGGCAGATGCCAAACCACTGAAAGAAAGATTGCACACTAAGAGCCTAAACCTCACCTGAAATGAGAAATGCTTTATCAGCATATAATATTCTGAAATCTGGAATTTTGTGGAAAACTGTCCACATTTTCAGCAATGGCCCTACAGGCTACTTATCTGGCAGCCATAATGAGAACAGTTAAATATGTGTGCTAAGTGTTCACTTACCATTATGAGACATCCCCACAGCAAGGCATTTCTGAAACCGACAGTACTGACATTTATTTCTACTTTTTTTGTGGATACGACAGTTAAGGTCACACCTATCGTAAATGAGCTTCAATCTGATTGTCCTCCGGAAGAACCCCTGCAAAGGGATATGGAAAAAAGAAAGCAAATTTTAAGTCTTTATGATACATGGAAGCAGCAACATTTGGCTAAAGGCACTGGCCTAGGTATCAGCAAAGGAAGGTTCTGTCACTGGTGACTTCAGACAAGTCATGTAACTGCCACAAGATCTCCAGTGTCCTTCTTTAGCTCTGAGACAGTGACCATATCCAACTGATGTCATTCAATGTATCTTGGCTCTACATTTGAGTTTCAGCACACTCTAAGAAGTGCTCTGGATTTAATGTAATGCAAATAAAACACCATGTAATCAGTTCAGTTTCTCTGCAAATCCTTCCAACAGCATGCCCCAGCCTTTATTATTGTGCTAAGCCATTTGGCAAAGTTATAATCATTTCATTCTAAAACATGATCAGGGCCAATAAAAATCCACATGTGGACAATTTTTTAGAATTCTCTATGTTGCATAATTTCCTACAGAATTGGTTTCATTTACTTATGCGATTGAAAGAGTGTTCCATAACTGTTGTAGCCTACACACAAAAAAAGATTATAGGAAAGAACAAGAGAAGTAATAAATCCTTAGACAAAGGACTGCCATCTCAAAACAGCAAATAGGTCAATTCGAGGCTAACTGAATTCTGCTGTATTTATATTTTTTTGAAAGACCTAAAAGAAATTCTAATTGGAAATGTTTGCTAATAACTCCATTTTTTGTTGTTGTTGTCAGAATGTTCTTATTAGTTTCTATTGTTCTCATCTCCATGAAACTCAATTCTTAACTCTTTCAAATTTATCTGGCCCCATTTCATGCAAAAACCCCTGAACTAGTATGGATTCTGCTGCTGACACACATTTTCACTTTCTCTGAATTTGCATCTTGAACTCCAGACAAGTTTCTACTGCTTACCAGGCATGTCACTTGGAAATCTAACAGCTACCTGAAACCCAGCATGTCCAACCCTGAAACTCGGGTCTTACCCTGCAAACTCACTTCTGGAGGCTTTCACCATTTCGGTTGGTACAAACACCCTCCCAGTCTCTGATGCCAAACTCCTTGAAATCACTCCTGACTTTTTTCTCTCACATGGCAAGACCTTCCTCTAAATATACACTTGCTTACTCGTCTCACTGCCTTCAAGCTTGCTAACATGTCAACTTCTCAATGAGGCTTATATGCCCTATTTAATACCGTGGCCAGTCTCTGCCCCCACCTCTCTTTTGGAACCTCTGGTTTTCTTCACAGGGCTCTAGTTTCTGTTTTGTTTTGTTATTTTCTAGTAACAGTTAGGACTTTCTAACATACCATATAATTTACTTATTATATTTTAAGTGTTTATTTTCCGCCCATCCCCCATTGCCTAATTAAAATTGTGAGCTTCATGGGGAGTCACTGGATATGACCTAAATACAACAACAGTCTTCTAATAAAATCTGTTGATCGAATATGTGCGTCACTTAACTTCCTTTCTGGGCCATCTCTGATATTTTTTGATCCTAAACCATGACTGAGATATCACAAGGCCATTGGTATACTCTTTTCCTTTTCTGTTATCTTATTAAATGTAATATTAATTACTAACATGTAGCAAATATATGTAACTATAAAACATAATAAGATAATTATTAGACATGAGCCCATAGCCCAAGATTTAAAATCACGATTGGAATAGTTATGTATTTTTCCCCATCCAACTCCTGCACTCTGTTTCCCCTGGGCAAAGTAATCATTATTCTCAATTTTGTATTTATTATTTTCTTGACTTTTAAGAAAACACAGTTTTACCACACTGTATGTAAAACTGAAAAATACACTGCTTAGTTATGCTTGTTTGGGGGCTTTATTAAATGGTATACTTCATACAGTATTTTGGGAGTTTCATTTTTAAAAATTTAGTATTAGATTTCTAAAATGTATCTACTTTCTTGTGAAAAGCTATGATTTATTCATTTTCACAATTTCATAATATTCCATTCTATGACTATTTCACAATTTATTAACATCTTTTCATGTGTTTTTAAAAATATTTTATCACTTTTCCTTTAAGAAGGCTCCTATCTTCTCACATTGATGGATGTTTAAATTGTTGCCAATATTTTGCTATTATAAACAGTGCTTCTATAAATATTCTTGTAAATGTTTTATGATGCACATGTACAAGAGTTACCTAGGGGTGAAGTTTTTGGATTGTACAGAGGTGAATGATAAATTTTACAAGATCATACCAAATTGTTTTTCAGAGTGAAAATATCAACTTCCATTCCCTCTACCAATTGGTATTGTCAGACTTTTAAAAAATTTTTTTAATGTTTATTTATTTTTGAAGGACAGAGCATGAGGTGTTGAGGGACAAAGAGAGAGAGAAACCAAAGCAGGCTACAGGCTCTGAGCCATCAGCACAGAGCCCAAGGTGGGGTTGGAACCCACAAGGCATGAGATCATGACCTGAGCTGAAGTCGGACACCCAACTGACATGACAGAGCCACCCAGGCGCTCCTGTCAGACCTCTTAATATTTCACAGTGTATAACAGAATCTAAGTGTGATCTTAATTTGTATTTTCCTGATTCTTTATTTCCTAGTTTTTAATTGGATTGTCTCTTCCTTAATACTGAATTTTAGAAATTTTTTATATATTCTAAGACACTAATCTGTTGTCTGTTAGAGATGTTGCAAATATATTCTGCTTTCTATGCTGTACCATCTTTGAAATTTACTATTTCAGTCTCTTGTTGTTGTTTTTACTATTTATTTATTTTGAGAGAGAGAGCACGCACATGAGTGCACATGAGCAGGGAAGGGGCAGAAAAAGAGGGACAGAGGGAATCCCAAGCAGGCTCCATGCTGTCAGCATGGAGCCCGACATGGGGTTTGAACTCACAGACCATGAGATCAAGATCTGAGCCGAAATCAAGAGTCAGAGGCTTAAACCCCCTCAGTATCATGTTTGTTTGTTTGTTTGTTTTTAACCTGTAAACGTTTTCATTTCACTCTCATTGTTAAAAGATTATAGAGTACTCAGTTATCTTCACTTGGAGTTCCATGATTGCTGCTGTGGAGGGGTCTACTGTTAACTGACTCTAAAGTGTTTTTTTTCTTTTCTCATTGGTTGCTTTTATATATTCTCTTAGTTTTTAGTATTCTGCAGTTTTACTGCAGTGTGTCTCAGCATGCATTTCTTTTCATTTATTTTCTTGGACATGTTTTCTGCATCATGATTTCACTTGTTTATCAGTTCTGACATTAATTAGCTAAGTGTTAGACCTTCTTATTCTAGCCTTCCATATTTCTCAACTTCTCCTTTCTAGTTTCCATCTTTTTGTCATACTAATATTGATTATAAAAGTAAACATCAGAGCAATCAAATAAAACAACAAAAAGTATATAATTACAATAAAAAAAGGGAAACATTTCTTACCAAAGTTCATCAGTGATAAGAGTTCTGTACATTACTCTTCTATTGATTAGTAAAGAAGGCATATTTTTAATATTCAAAGATTCTATGTATCTTTCAAAAACTAAGAGGCTTCAATTTTTAGCAGGTTCTGGATAGCACATATTCTTTAAAGCACTGTGGTTCTCATTCTCAGTAATTTCTTTACATTTATCTTCCAGTTCACTAATCCTTTCTTCTATTATGTACAATATGCTAATTAACCCCTCCGCTGAATTTTTATTTCGATAATTATATTTTTCACTTTAGAAGTTTCACTTCACTAAACATACTGATTTATTTTCAAATCTGCCTAGTTGTTCCTGACAAGTCTACTCTTGCTTGTTCATTGGGGTGATTCTGCCCTTTTTCTTGAAACAATTCATACACAGCTTTTTTCTCTATCAGGCATCCCAATTATCATTCTCTGCTTTCCTTGTATAGGGGTGGAGGCGTCTAAATCTGTTTTTGTTTCTTTTTGATAAATGTTATTCAAGGTGATCGACTTCTTAATATGCTTACTGATATTTTGAACTTGTATATTGACCTCAAATTGTGGGAATCCTACAGGGTCTAAATTGAGAAGTCTTTCCTCCAAAAAGAATTTGCAGACGCTTCTGTTAGAAGCCAGGAGCTCCAGTGACTTGTGACTATTTCAGATTCCCTTGAGAAAGCTGGCTCAATTCAAAAGCCCCAGACCCAGCTCCCTCTCACTGATGGCTCTGGATACTGCTATAGGCATCTGTCTTTGGTGCAATGCTGCACCTCCTATGGGCATCTATCACAAGAGAAACCCTGTCCCAGTAAGTGTGCCTGCAGGTCACAGCTCAAGACCTAGGGTTTTTTTTTTGTTTGTTTTGCCCTTGTTGGTTAGGAGAAGTTTTCCCTACCTCTTGTGAGATCAGCAATATCTCAAAGAACAGGTACATATATAGACCTATATATAGATCTGTTAGAACTTGAAGCCTCCTTAATTCTTAAATTAAAGTTCTAAGGACCTCTGAATATTAAAAAAGGTATTTTTTTCACATTAAATTTTTTTAAATGTTTATTTATTTTTGAGAGAGAGAGAGAGACAGAGTGCAAGTGGGAGAGGGGCAGAAAGAGGAGACACAGAATCTGAAGCAAGATCCAGGCTCTGGGCTGTCAACACAGAGCCCAAGATGCAGCTTAAACCCACAAACTATGAAATCATGACCTGAGCTGAAGTCAGATGCTTATCCAACTGAGCCATCCAGGCACCCCATTTTTTTCACATTTTAACAGAAGGCTAATGTACAGAACTATTCTCATGAATAAATGTTGGTGGGAAATTTTGTTTGGATTTTTGCCATTGTGATCATATATGTTTTATGCTATTCCTTGAGGGCTTTTTAAAATATTCACTTTTAAAAACTGATCCTCGTGGTTGAACATACTGCTCAGCTAGCTTAAATGGGCAGGTTCCAGAGTATTCAGTTATCTGGCATGGCTGGAAAGGAAGGTGTTTTTGATGAGAGAATTATGTTACTTACAATGCAAAGTTTTGTTTTGACTCATAAGATATCTTTCAATGTGTATCATATTATTTTTGTGATGATTTGGGGTCTTTCAATGTTAAAGGAAAATAATCCTGAATATTATTTATGTACTGTACATGTACATAAAACCATAAACTAAAAATATACACAAATTCAGCACACAGCTTAGGAGTTGCTTTGGTGTATATATTATTCAATAGCCAAAGGTTCTTTTTTATCTAAGTCTGCAATATTAATAACCAAGAATCTGTCACTATTCCACTTTAATCCAAGCCCAATTCTGTTTATTCCTGTTTGAATTTTGGCAGGGATCACTAATATAAACCTGTTCCATTGACAATGTAAAACTGTTTCAGATGACCCACTAACATCTATCATAAGCAATACTAGAACTATTCTTTTTTTTTTTTTTTAATGTTTATTTATTTTTGAGACAGAGACAGACAGAGCACGAGCAGGGGAGGAGCAGACAGAGAGGGAGACACACAATTCGAAGCAGGCTCCAAGCTCCGAGCTGTCAGCACAGAGCCTGATGCGGGGCCCAAACCCACAAACTGCAAGATTATGACCTAAGCTGAAGTCGGAGGCCTAACTGACTGAGCCACCCAGGCACCCCAGACTATTCTTTTCAATTCATAAACTAGTCTGCAGGTTTATGGTTAACTGTATTCTAATCATGGGCACATGCTACATTCTGCTGAAATGGCAAATGTTAAACTGCCAAAGTACCCTTTACAAAATACAGGTGAGTCAAACACATTTGTTTGTTCACTTTCCTGGCTTTTTGTTGAGTATTGTTGATAAGCTAAGAAAATATCTTTGATTACTGATAGCCACTGATCTAAATTAGCTGCATTCAGACTGCGGCAGCAATTTTGTTTAATTCCACAGCAGCAAAGAATGAGTATTTCTTCAGCCTCAATGCCTTATAACAGTGGTTCTCAAACTTTCTGGTCTTAGGACCCCTTTACTCTCTTAAAAATTATTGAGGACCCCATGAGCTTTTGTTTATGTGGTTATATCTACTGATACTTGTCAGACTAGCAATTAAAACTGAAAAATTGTTATGTACAAAAACATAACAGGCAAACATTCCATTAGCCACCAAAGCTATATTACTATTCCATGTCATGTAGTTTCTGGAACACTCCACTTATACTCCTGAGAAAGTGAGAGTGAAAACGGTAAATGACAACTGAGAATTGTTATAAAAGTAGTTTCAACCTCACAGGTGCCTTGAAAAGGTCTTAGGGAATCCACAGGCTTCCATAACACACTTTGAGAACTACTGACTTATATGTGGAGGAGCCAAATTATATTATTCCACTAACATTTCTTTTTACTCTTATCTTTAAAATGAGTAGATATTGGGGCACCTGGGTGGCTCAGTCGGTTAAGCGTCCGACTTTGGCTCAGGTCATGATCTCGTGGTCCTTGAGTTCGAGCCCCACATCGGGCTCTGTGCTGACAGCTCAGAGCCTGGAGCCTGTTTCAGATTCTGTGTCTCCCTCTTTCTCTGACCCTCCCCTGTTCATGCTCTCTCTCTGTCTCAAAAATAAATAAACGTTAAAAAAACTAAAAAAATTAAAATAGAATAAAATGAGTAGATATCTATTTTGCCTTCCAAGGTTAGCATAACCTTCTTTGCATTTTAGACTCAGAAGTCTGTAATCCAGGGTCTTCTTTGGATTTTATTAAGTGTTCATTCTCCATCTCTGCCTTAGGACCCTTTCTGTTCCTAATTTGATGGCATTTGAACTTTTTCCTTCTTCTTCTTGCTATTTTTCTTCTTTGCTTGCTTTTACTTTGTAAGTTTTGTGCCCTCAGAACTTCGTTTTTATTACTGTAACCAACTACTGTCTTTCAATTTTTAGCTGTTATCAGTAATGGCCACTGCCCACAAATACTGACATGATGGAACTATTTGCTTAAACGTTCTCATTTTCTAAGCCTATAAAAAGCAGTAATATATGGAGGAAACTTAACCAATCACACTGTTTTTATTTACCAATGTTAATTACCAAGATGACCAAACAGAATGGTTTCTTCAGGTGTTTCTCAGAATTTGGCAACAATTTACTCCAAAATTGTATAAATCTAACACAATAAAATGACATGTTTTCACTAGTCACTGCAATCTTAAGTAACTGACCATACCTAATGATTTCATTCATCACAGATATTTTAGTTTGGTTTCAATCACATAATGAATACTTATTAGCGTTTTAAATGAAAGTATCTCCCTGCCAATAGTATTTCAAAAAGTCATTTTGGAATTTTAGACCTTAGAGATGAGTAAGGCCTTGGATAAGTAATTCAACCAAGTCATTTTACACATGAGGTGACTGAGGGTTTATATGATTGGCTAGTAACTCTGGACAGGTGGCTGGGTGACTACAACCTTGTCTCTTTTCATTTTATTAGGTTGCCTTTAGAAAAATAAACTGAATTAAAGAGATTTTAGAGATCATCTAATTCAACCCCATCATTTTATAGATGCAAAAACTTAGGCAGAATGTGGTTAAAAAAAAGCATCTTATACAATATCTGGTGCATAGTAGATATTCAATAAATATTAAGTTCTGTTTTGGCTTAGGAACCCAGATGTTCTAACACCAGTTAGGAACCCAGATGTTCTAACACCTACCTAACTGCTGTTGTACACTTTTATTCTGAATAAAAACCCCAACTGAGGTTTGAATAGGATCTTACATAAGCAGTGTTTATTTTATAAGGTAAATATTTATGAACAATTTATTCTGAACCTTAGGGTATATAACAAATAGTATTTTTTACTATTTTATTCACTGAGTATATTAAAATTATTTTAAAAGATTACTTACTAAAATATGAGTTGGTTAAGAATTTCTTAATAATTGGGCAGAATATTAATAAATATTTGAGCTTTCCAAAATACACTTTTCACAAAGAAGGGACTTGAGGAAAAACAGTATGTCTCTTCCAAAACAGTTCTTTTTGCCTGTCCATCATACATGTCTCAGACCAATGTGAAATAAGAAAACACAGAGCACTGGTTAAGGAATCGTAAGATATATATTCTAGTTAGCCCTAGTTCTGCCACTTCCTAATGGATGACCATGGGTGGGTTTCTACATCTGTAAGGTGGCCATAAATAAGCTCAACCTCATGGGACTATTCTAGGTATCAAATAAACGTATCTATCTATCTATCTATCTATCTATCTATCTATCTAATCTATCAAGCCTTAAATATACAAAATATCACTTGGAATAGTGGGGAAAAAAACAAAACTAGAGGATTCAGAAAATCTGGGTTCTGGGTCACCTCATTGCTATCTTGCCATGACATACTGAACAACTCATTTATTATTTTTTTTAATCTGCAAGATGCAAGGGTTGAACTAGATCAGTGGCTCAAGGACCAGTTTGGAGAGAAGGAAGTGAGGCAAAGCAGCTCGGCTTTCACTGATTTTCTTAGGTTTTCAAATATATCATTTGAAGAATGGGTTTTACCAAAACAAAAGTTTGACAATTTTATCTCATTTCCTTGCTGTGTGTTCACAACAAGAAATGAAATAAGAAGTAAACTGTCAGAAAATTTTTTGAAAAAAAAAAAATTGTTTTTTTTTTTTTTTTTTTTTACCTTGCATCCTTCACACGCATGAACTCCATAGTGAAACCCAGAAGCTTTATCTCCACAGACACGACATTCAATTGCCATGAGGGAGTTGGAAGGCTCTTCATGAGGCTTACTGTACAGCTGAGTCTTTTCAGAATAATAAGGTGGGGATGCAGGCTCCACTTTGATTGCACCTGTGTACAGAAAAATGTGAGCAGATAATTATCACATGACAAACTGCTAAAAAGGCACTATGGCAAGTCTCCCTTATTGCCATGTTTATTATTTAAGCGTAGAAACATTATGGAACATGAAAACAAAACACAGGAAAAAGTAGGCTTTGTAACCACAGGCAAGTCACAACACCTCTGAGCTTCACCTGTAAAAATAAAATGGGGAAGGGTATTAGGTCTGTGGTTCTATGACCCTTACCTGGTAGTACTAAAGCTCTGACAGACACCACATAGTATCTGAGACCATTAAGGTTATTTTGTTACATAATGTGCTGTATTTGGCATTCATCACAATATTAAATTATATATTTTATTTATTTAAAAAAATTTAACGTTTATTCATGAGAGAGAAGGAGACAGAGTGTGAGCAGGGGAGGGTCAGAGCGCGGGGGAGACACAGACTCTGAAGCAGGCTCCAGGCTCTGTGCTGTCAGCACAGAGCTCCATGTGGGGCTTGAACCCATGAACTGTGAGATCATGACCTGAGCCCAAGTCAGACGCTTAACCCCCTGAGCTGCCCAGGTGCTCCTATATTTTCATTTAAATATTGCATTTAGGAAATATTTTTAAACCACTCTTGTCAAAGAAACACAGAAGCAACCAATGCTGTGGAAAAGGTACTGGAATGCCCAGCTTGAAGGTACATGAAAAATAAGAGACCAGGTTTTCCAACAATATTGTGTTAGAAAAGGTGGTTTGTAAAATAATTTTTGATAGAAAGTGAGAGAACCCATGGCAAGTTAAGCATTACCTTTCTGCTGGGTAGGATCAGGCCTATTAAATTTCCATATTAGGCTCTAACTGAAAACCATGCAAATATAACAAAGTATATTATTTATCTTTTTGAAAAAAACTAGGAATACAGGAAGTTATTATTGTCAAGTAATGGTTGCCAATTACACAGAGGTGGCTTTGGAAAACGAGCATATCAGCACATGAAGATAAAATCAAGGAAATAGCATCATAGAAATTCATTTTATCTTGAAAAGTGCAGTTTTGGTTTGTCTTGAGTCTGATGTTTTGAAATGAATTTAGTTAATGGCAGGAAGATTTATCAATAGACTACAATGGAGAAATTTAAATTTGTGCAGAGAAACAGGTTTCAGTATAAATTACTCAAACTGCAGAATTAGGAAAAATGGACAACTTTGCAATTTAGTGATCATAAGTTATATAAAGTATCATAAGTTATATAAAATTATATAAAGTTATATAAAGTTAAACAAAGTTGGCTGCTTATTAACTTAAGCAGCCAAAAGAATTCAAAGTTTGGGTGATGGACTCTTAGCCTGAGATAAACCTGGCAATGTAATCATGCTGGAAAATGCTCCTACGAAGGAAGGAAACAAGAAATAAGGAAAGGAAAAGGGAAGGAAGGAGGGGAAAAAAGAATAATCTGGGGATTTACACACTACCTTTCTTTTTGGTATACTGTAAATACCTAACATTTCAGAGATAAATGGATGAATAAATGAATGGTATATATTTTCTATAGAGTTTTAGTCTCTGGAGCATTTATTCCAGTGTTGAGAGGTTAGAACGATTTTGGTCTTAGCCATCTGAAAAGTGAAAATAAACATCATACTTTGGTACTCTTGGAGCTTCAGGTCATACTTATAATCAGCAACCATTGGGTCTGCTCTTGCGAATGGAAGGTCTTCATAGTGTGGAGTGGAAATGCTGGAGAAATCCACAGTGGTGAAGGGCTTGATGTCAAAAGAATGAGAGTGGTCATCCATTACGGAGAGATCCACGGAGCTGATTCCAAAGTTGGTGGGCCAAAATGGCATCTCTGTGTCAACCATGGTAATTTCTGAAATGGAAAGAAGAACAGCTATGGAGTTAGTCCTGAAGAGCAGAGCAATCTTCTAAAAAGATATACAGGAAGGGAACTTAAAGGTTCTTTGGTTCAGTGATCTCATCTAGGTTACCGTAATGAGAGAAGAACACATAACCACCTTCTGAGTGCTGTCCAGGCTGTTTTACTAAAGGAAAGAAGCCATCCCTTACCAGGATATCACTCACAGTAGAGAACCCTAGAATGGTATCAATGTGGTCAGCGTGCCCATGTGAATGTCCCACAAACAGTCCTGCTCTCGTTATCTCCTAAAGAAGATCATCAAATCAAGTATGCTAATGATTTTTATTATTTATTAATTTTTTTGTTAATGATTTTTTAAAAGGCATAAAGTTCTGGGACAGTTTTACTTTCTCGAAGTTAGAGATCCTAAATATTTTTCTCTTCAGGATAAAAATTTTGCTCCCCTATTTGTGTTTACAACGGTCTTGTGTGACAGAAAATTTGGCACATTAAATTTAGGTAAAAATTTATTCCTTAACTGCACTGTAAGAATAATTTCATTCTTAAACTTTTCTTTTTTAATTTTAGAGAAGAAAGGAGAGTGCACAGGCAGAGGAGAGGGGCTGAGGGAGAGACAGAGAATCTCAAGCAGACTCTGTTCAGTGTGAAGCCCGAGACATGGCTCAATCCCATGACCCTGGGATCATGACTTGAGCTAAAATCAAGAACTGGACACTCAACCAACTGGGCCACTTAGGTGCCTCAAGAATAATTTTATTCTTTTAATTTTTTTTAATGATTATTTATTTTTGAGAGAGAGAGAGACAGAGTATAAGCAGGAAGGGGCAGAGAGAGAGGGAGACACAGACTCTGAAGCAGGCTCCAGGCTCTGAGCTGTCAGCACAGAGCCCGACGTGGGGCTCGAACTCACAAACTGTGAGATCATGACCTGAGCCAAAGTCGGATGCTCAACCAACTGAGCCATGCAGGCGCCCCAAGAATAATTTTATTCTTAAAGTTAATTCAAAAATGAATCTTTTTAAGAAGGGAAGATCCCTCTATGAAAACTTCCTCAAATATTTATCTTTTCTGTGCATACAGTTTTCCTTAAAGAGGAGAAAGTGTTCTTCATATTGAGAATGGAAAGGTTAGAGCTATGTGGAAACATATCTGATTATAAATGAGTGAATGTCAAAATGAGAATCTAGCCCAGCATTAATTTTAAACCACCCTCAAACCAAAACCACAACAAAACAAAAACAGAAACAAGAAAACATATAAAAGACAAAGGTAAAAACACTTATATGGATTCTAAGACCGCAAAACAACTTGTTTCATCAATTGCCTGCTGAGGATGCTACATGCCACCTACATTTTTCAAAATATGATTTGCGGCCACAGTGAGTGAAATCCCTGAGGGATTTTAGTTCTTAGTATTTAATGTGGACTTGTGAGGCACCAGAGTGTGCGGACTTTAAACCTTCATGCAGGAGGAACCTCTCTGGGTATTTATTTATATAGATATTCAGACATGTGAATCCAAATGGTACCTAATG
Source organism: Prionailurus bengalensis (assembly GCF_016509475.1). NCBI lineage: Eukaryota > Metazoa > Chordata > Mammalia > Carnivora > Felidae > Prionailurus > Prionailurus bengalensis. The sequence continues at coordinate 53,569,149 of NC_057348.1, read as the reverse complement.
GGTCCTTGGTTGTCCTGAAACCAGTTTGCTCTTCAAAGTGGTACCAAAAAAAGGCAGTCACTGAGTATTTTAACTGGTAACTTTTTGGTCAAAAACACTAGTGAAAAGCTGTGTGAACTTGGGACCGCTGACATTGGAGACAAAGAAATGAACTGTTCACAAACCCGAGAGCTCCTGAAATCACAGGCTTATGTGTCTTATTTGTAGTCATACCTCTATCACCTAGCAATGGGCCTGGCTCATACTAGGTGCTCATATTAAATACCAAATGAATTGATGAGGTGGCTGTGTGATGAGGCAGCTGTGAAATTTTAGCAGAACAAGGCAGGGAAGGGGGAGAAGTGAACTAATATTTATTGAAGTACTTCACATATACCAGACACATTCTATCTCTGATTCCATGTAACCCAAGATCTTATCCCCACTTTATAGATTAACCAGGACCAGAGAAGTAAAGTGAATTTCCCAGTGTCCAATAGATGGTAAACAGAGGATTCAAACTCAAGATGGACCCAGGATCCTATTCTGTATGTAATCTCTTCATTCTCTCATTGATGAAAACAGTTTATGGAGGAAGGGCTACTCTCCTAGGGGTATCTGTCAGGGGGCCTCTTGGTTTTTTTCCCAGCAAGCAGAGAGCTAAGGAATTTACTCTCAAAGGCTGACTCTTGCATGAGGTTAAAGATTCCAGCTGCGGTCTTCATGAGGAAAACAAAGTGCCTTGAAAACACAAATAAGGAGACTGTCCTATGAATGTGCTTCAGTGGTTCCAAGAGGACTCATTAGGCACCGTGTGGGTTCACATGTCTGAATATCTACATAAATAAGTACCCAAACAACCCTGTTATCTGAGTCACAGTATAAACACTACACAAGAAGAGGAATGTGTATTGGTGATAGCTTAAAGGTCATGCTGGGTCTCAATGACATCCAGAAAAACATTTATGCTCTAAATGACAAGGGCACCCATCAAACTGTGCCCTCTGTTTCACAATTCATTTAAACCTAACTAACCCAGGTCACTCCACTTACTTTGCCCTTCTCCTCAGCAAGCTTATTTTACATTTCTCTATCTCCTTTTCTGGATATAACTTACTTTCCTATCAAAATATACCTCTTTTGTCTCAATTTTAATATCCATGAAAGTGGGTTTATCAACTATTTCTCATGTCTGCTGCAAAGTTCATCTGCAAACAAAATAAAGGTTGACTGAGTTAAAGGCAGTGTATAAGCATCTATATGAATACTGGGAAATAAAAATAAGGATGCAAAAAAAAATCTATGTTGCAAGAATAATTGGTTGCTATGACTTCAATAACGCCCTGTCAACCAAAGCCATGCTTCTTAATACAGGAATCATACTCCAAGGGGTCACTTAATTTATTGAAAATTTTTGGGGAAAATTTTAATGTTAAAATAGACATTTATGTATAAACAAATAGAATGAAAAATTCATGTGATTTTAAAGATGTAATATCTAACTTAAAAATTGGTACCTGTAGTACATTTCATGGCCAAAACAATGCCATTTTTAAAAAAATAGCTTTGGGGCACCTGGATAGCACAGTTGGTTAAGTGATTAAGCCTCCCACTCTTGATTTTGGCTCAGGTCATGACCTCACATGAGATCAAGCCCTGAATCTGTCAGCGTAGAGCCTGCTTAGGATTCTCTTTCTCCCTCTCTCTGCCCCTCCCCTGCTTGCTTGCTCTCTCTCAAAATAAATAAATAAACATTAAAAAATAAAAATAGCCTTTATTTTTATTTACTTTTTATTTTTTAGAGAAGAGAGTGTGGGCATGCGAATGGGGGTGTGGGTGTGGGTGGGGGAGGAGCAGAGGGAGAGTGAGAGAATTTTAAGCAGGCTCCTTGCTCAGCATGGAGCTAGATACGAGGCTTGATCCCATGACCCTGGGATCATGACCTGAGCTAAAATCAAGAGTTGGATGCTCAGCTGACTGAGCCACCCAAGTGCCCCCAAAATAGCCTTTATTTTTAAAATCAGCTTTAGGTTTACTTAAAAGTTGAGCAGAAAATACAGAGTTCCCATATACTTTTATTCCCCTCCTCACTTTCCCTGACCCCTGAAACACACACAATTTCCCCTATTATTAACTTGCATTTCCCTTGTTATTAACACATGGCAGTAGTGTGGTACGCTTGTCACAAAATTGATGAGCCAAAATTGACACATTATTATCAACTAAAGTCCATAGTTTGCATTCCAGTTCATTCTTTGTGTTGTACATTCTGCTATTTTGACAAATGCATAATGCCATGTATCCATCATCACAGAAGCACACTGAATAGCTTCACTGTCCTAAACATTCCCTGTGCTCCACCTCGTCATCCCTCCCTTTTCCCACTCCCCATGCCCCACCCCAGAATGCTACACTTTTTCTGTCCTCTCCTAGTAAGGGCATATTAGTTGAAATGCAGGAGAAGTTCTGACCTTCAAACATTGTATTTAATAAGTTAAATGTCTAACATGGCATTCAAGGCTCCTCCCCCCACCCCGACAGAGTCCTAACTTACTTATTTTCCACTAGTGATCCCAAACCCCATTTCCATTCTTGGCATACTCTCTACTTAGGCATATCATATTATTTGTGCAGGTTAAACATGCTGCACATTTCCTAGTCTGCTCATCTTTGTTCATGCCAAGGCTCCTGTATTTTCTTCCTATCCCCCATCACTACAAGTCACAATCCCTCTGTCTTTCCCACAGTGGGAATTCCCATAGTATCCAAATGCTACATTTTTCAGGAAACCTCCCATGAAGTCTCCTACTTAAAAATTCTTTGCATCCCTATAGCTCTTGTACCTCCTTTTTAATTCTGATATAATTATTTGGATAAATATCTCTGCTATCAGATTTCAAGTTTTTTTTTTTAAGTTTATTTATTTATTTTGAGAGAGAGAAAGAGCGTGCTTGCACATGGGAGTCGGGGAGGGGCAGAGAGAGGCAGAGAGAGAGAATCCCAAGTGGGCTCCACACTATCAGTGAGGAGCTGGATGTAGGGATCGAACTCACGAACCTTGAGATCATGACCTGAGCTGAAACCAAGAGTCGGATGCTTAACTGTCTGAGCCATCCAGGAGCCCCTCAGATTTCAACTTCTAAATGGACGGTGTCTTATTTTTCTGTTTTCTCTTTACACCTTATGCACAGTTGTTGCTCACTAAATGTCTGCCAACTGAATGATATAGAGAAGAGTAGAATGAGGATTCACTTTTCTGTGAAAATAGAAAAAAAAGTAGGGGTGCCTGGGTGGCTCAGACAGTAGAGCATGTGACCCTTGATTTTGGGGTTGTGAGTTTGAGCCCCATGTTGGGTGTAGGGATTACTTAAAAAAATAAATAAAAATTACAATTAAAAATGCATAAAAATGTTTAAAAAATAAAAGAAGAGGGAAAGAATGAAGATACTCTCTCAATGATGTAATTTTGCTAACACTTGGGTTCCCCTAGAAAAGATGTTAATCTTCAATATTATAAGTAAAATATAATTTAAGCTGTAACCTCTCCCCTCAACAAAGTATATTGCATTCAGTTTTTCTCTTGATAATTGCAGAAACAAGATTAGGGTCCTACAAATTCTCCCCCCGCCCCATATGAAAGACAACATAAGAAAGAAAAACACCTTGCCTCTTCATCTCTACAAAAACATATTAACTCAAATACATATTTTCCTTTTCTCCTTTCACTTCTCTCTGTCCTTTTATTTTGGGACATACTGACCTAAACAGTATTACTCTATGGACTATAGTAACTGGGAGGCATAGTGGTTTCCTAGACATTTTATTTTATTTTGACTTAGGGATGGGTCCAGGGAGCCTGCTTCTAATTTTGTCTCTAGAAAACATAAGCTACTGTTTCTGCCAAGCTGTAAGTCGAGTAGGTGTTTTTTGTTACTCTGTGCAATTACCCATGAAAGAACAAATGAACAAAATATTTTCATGAGCAACAGCCCTTCTCAGGGATAAGTGTCTTAACTTTCCAGCTGGGTGACAGGAGTGGGTTGCATCAGCGTTTATCCATCAATTTCACAATCTTAAGTGTGTTTCAAGCAAAAGTCTTTAGGCACACATTGTAAGCAAGGACATGAATTTGTGCCATTTATTTAAACCTTCAAACTTGGCTTTATGCTCTATTATAGTCAATGAGCAGACTGTGCACAATACTCCAAAGTATAATGTATTTCAAACAAAAATACAACCAGTATCATGCCAAAATAAAGTAACCTCTCTACATGGAAATGTATCATTATTTGGGAATATGGAAGTGGCCAGAAAAGGTGATAATGTATTAAATCAAACACCAGAACTATGTGGTTTACCTTTGGGGTTTTACGCTGTCCCCTAAGAAAAGGAAAACTTCTATTGGAATTTCTGGAGAAACACTGCATCTCCTCAATACATTAGCTAATTACATTAGCTAATACTAACAGAATGCTAAATCTTTCCTAAGTATTGTGCCAAATACAACACTTGGACCATGTTTATTTAATCCTCACAACAACCCCACGAGGCAGGTACACTCAATTCTCTTTAGAAAAGGGGAAAGTGAGACATGGAAGTATCTAACTTGCTGGAGAACACACAGTTACTAAGTAGTAAAGGTGGATAATGAACCCAGATGGTTGAAAATGCCACAGCCTGCACACTTCACCTTCTAAACTTTTTTTTCTTAACTTTCTAAACTGGTTAGAAAAACAAATTCTCTTTCTGATCCTACTGTTCTATCCTAAACAACAATTAATTTCCACAAGCCTTCAGTGAACACCTAGGATGTCCCAGTACAGAGGGTTGGGGATATACTATCCCCTATTTATTATCAAATAAAACTTAACTTTAGAGAAAGGTGTTGTGCTCGCTTGGGCAGCACATATACTAAAAAAGAGAAAGACTTCCATAGATTCTCTAAAATTCAGTAGCCTTGTTGGAGGTGACCTTAAAGAGACATTTAAGTCACTAATTTTTTTCAATCTCTTCTAATATAGTACTCAGCAGGATGGCTCCGGCTTATTTATCCAGCCCCTCCCATTGGTTCATGCAAATCATTCTGCGGTGTAAACTGACCTGGGAAGTTTCTAATTTAAGTCTTCTCCCATTATGATAGCTGATACCCAGAGACAAAAATCATCTTGAAATATTAGAGTGGAAAAGGTCTCTGAGATACTCAAAGTCCCTCATTTGACAGATTAGGACAATGAGAGAAAGTGATTTGCCCACAGCACATAGCACATAGCTGACCATGTGAGAATCCAGGTTTTCTGCCTCCTACCCTAGTGTTCTCTACACCACATTACAAAGGTGTTACTATATGTGAATATGTTGAAAATGGGGCTTTTTAAGGATTGTCCCAATTTTCACAGATCCAGATTTTTGGGGGTCTTTATATATAGGAACAACATCAAATTTATGAAGGCAAGAAGTCTCATGCAACTGGATGGCAAATTAGAGTAAAATCATCTGTAACGGAATTTGTTCCTAACAAAAATTAATAAACTCTGAATTCATCAAAAGGTTTAGGGAATAATCTAATAGAGTGAGCACAGATCAGTCCAAGTTTCTACATAACAAATACAAGCACACATAAGTTACTTATTTATTTTTTGCGGGCTGCCGTTCTGAACATTAACGATGGAGGTAAATGAGCCAGTTATCATGTGAGATGCTCTGGGCTTTAATCTTGACCTATTGCTGGGCCAGTTTTGCGTCTCTTTATCCCTAATTAACCCATCTATTAAAGAATATTGCCTACCTCATGGAGTTGTTACAAAGATTAAATTAGCGAATATGTGTAAAGCACCTAACATAGGGCCAGACACTTAGTAAGTTCTCAATAAATATAATTATTAGTAGTAGCAGTCATTCTTATACATATCAGGAACCACAGTACTAGAATCATGTAAAAGGTGGGCTCATGGCCTCCAAAGCTACCACTAGGGGACAGGAAGAGGAAGAAACACTAGCAAAGTCCTATTGTTCAAACAGGACTACGCCTTCAACAGATGTCCTGTTTTAAAGACCTCTGGAAAAGGAGTCCACAGCTTCACTCAGTTACTCATTCCAATGCTTAATTGCTCTTTTGTAGCCAGGAAAGTCTAGGTCTTACCTGGCATTTCTCCAACTGTGTTATACATATGTTAATGATGTTCCTTTTAAAATAATTAAAAAGAAAAATTCGGTAAGCAAATAAATTTCAGAAATGCTAGGTCATGCAAGGTTAAACAGGTTTATGCAGAACTTCTTAAGGCTCATATGCTAATAATTCATAAGAACGTACAAAGGAGAAGAAAGGCACAGTATGCAACATCTGAGGAGCCTCACATTTCATGGAATAGTTTGGGAAGTGATGGTGTAACCTATGTTGGAGTTTGTAACTCCCCCCCCCCCTTTCTAAACACACATAGTTACCATTCTCTGCATATTTGTACTTGTACTTGAAAACTGTTATCAAGCTGTCCCTCAAGTTTTCTTTAACTTTAGAGTAACCAAGGGCAAGGATTTACATTGGCTAAAACAATAAAATCCAGGGGTACCTGGGTGGCTCAGTTGGTTAAGCATCCAACAACTTTGGCTTAAGTCATGATCTTGTGGTTCGTGAGTTCAAGCCCTTCCTTGGGCTCTGTGTTGACAGCTCAGAGCCTGGACCCTGCTTTGGATTCTGTGTCTCGCTCTCTCTCTGCCTCTCCCCTCCTCACAGTCTGTCTGTCTCTTTCAAAAAAAAAAAAAAAAAAAATTAAAAAAATTTTAAAAACAAACAAAAACAAAAAACAAGGAACAACAATACCCAAGAGAGAAAGGACTTCTTAGTTAAGCCACGCAGAAAGGAATCACTAAAAAGACTAATGCTCCGCGTGCCTGGGTGGCTCAGTTGGTTAAGTGACTGACTCTTGATTTTAGCTCAGGTCATGATCTCACAGTTTGTGGGTTTAAGCCCTGTGTCAGTCTCTGTGCTGATAACGTGGAGCCTGCTTGGGATTCTCCCTCTCTCTCTCTCTCTCTCTCTCTCTCTCTCTCAGCCCTTCTCTCTCTCATTCAAAATAAACTTAAAAAGAAAATAAAAAGACTAATGCTCTTTTTTATAGAAACCATCCTAAAAGCTACCAGACAGAAAAAAAAGTCCCATATAAAGGATCAGGAACCAGAATGATAGTGAACTGCTGAACACAATACTGGAAGCCAGAAAATCAACAGAGCAGAGTCTTCAAAATTCAAAGAAAAAATTATTTCCAACTTGGAATGTTATACATTTTCAGAAATATAAGTCCTCAAAAAAAGTCACACACCCCCCCCCCCATGTACTCTTTCTAGTTCCACACCACAACAAAAAGAAAATATGGGATCCAGGAAACAAAGGCAATAGTTCTGGAGCAGCCTGGAGGGAAGAGAACAGGAAAGTGAAGAAAGCCATGTGACATCACCCAGGAAATCAGAATCCCTGATATATATGACCATTTAGAGTTCTTATTACTGTCAGAGAGTTTGAGAGTACCTAACATGTGGAAAAGGAACAGCAAAAATGAGCAAAAAGTTTCTAGTTAAAAAAAAAAGTTAACTTCAGAAAAATAAACAGTTCTTCAGGATCTGAAACAATTGTAGTATACCGTGCCTGGTTCAACTGGAAGCAGTATTTCCAAAGCTAAGATGATGCAGACACGGACAACTGATTTCACTTACAATTACAAATAGCTGCATCATGAAGATGGGGGGGGGGGGGTCATGATTGGGGGGAAGAAGTTTGTGTTTTGGGAAAAGGGGTGTGGTGATAAAGGGCTAACCTCTTATCTTCCATTGTAGGAAGTCAGTGGGTAATGAATACAATTTTTAAAATTAGCAGCATAAGCATGTTATTTTAAAGACATAGAGGTAAGTTCCAGGAGAAATGTTTAAAAGAAGTAAAATTTACTTCTGAGGAATGGGAACTGGGTGTGAGACTGAGGGTCACTGTTCTTCATGAGAAGCTTTATCCTGACTTTGAAAACTGGGTACAAGTATTACTTTCATATAAGTAAAAATTAAGGTAAATATCTTTTAATTGTAGTATCACTGAACAGAGGGAATAAATATACTCCTTGCCTATTTCTCAGTCTTCCTAAAAGGAATTATCATACAATAAAACCTGGAAAAGTAGAGAAAATTTTAATGTAGTATCAAGTAAAATAAAGGAAAATCATAAAATATTTTTTGTACTTGATCAATAGTTGACTGTCCTTCTGGCTCAAGCATTTAAAAAACAAATTCTATCAATTCATTTCTTTTCCTTCACTGGTATCACTGATTTTGATCAGTAAAGCAGGAAAAAGTAAAATTTAATAATAGCTAATACTTCTGAAGTACTTACATGACAGGCACTGTACCTTAAAAACATTATATATGTAATTTATAATTTATTAAATGTTTATGTGTAAAATTTATAAATGTATACATATATATATAATTTAAATCTATAAATAGTCCTATGGGTTATATAATACTATTATCACCACCCAACAGATTGAAAACATTAGACAGAAAGGGGTTAATTGCTTTGCCTGATGTCAACAGGTAATAGGTACTAGGGTCTGAATCCTGTTTTGATTTCTCTGAACAGAGAACCTCTTATTTTGTACACCATGAATTAAAAGGATTAGAAATGGATTACCTGCTGTGTCATTTGTTCCTTCAAAGTAAGAAAATTTATTTTCAAAAAAAAATGTATTTTAGAGAGAGAGAGAGTGTGTGTGTGCGTGCATGTGTGAGCGGAGGAAAGACAGAGGGAGGGAGGGAGGGAGGGAGGGGGAGAGAGAGAGAGAGAGAGAGAGAGAGAGAGAGAGAGAGAGAGAGAGAATCTTAAGCAGGCTCCATGCATAGAGCAGCGCTTGATGTGGGGCTCAATTCCACAACTTTAGAATCAGGACCTGAGCCAAAATCAAGAGTTGGACACTCAACTCAATGAACCACCCAGGTGCCCCAAGAAAATATATTTTCATTCTGTTCTCTACTTAGACTAAAACCCAAATGCAATGCTTCTGTGGTCTGGTTCCCTGTTGATACTCCCACTGGGAACCTTGGCAGAGGTTGAAGCATTCCAGTATGTAACCATATATGCACTTTTCTTTATAATGAGCCAGAAGGTCTCATAGCAAATTTTTACATTCAGATCAACAAAGCATTTTTCACCAGCTTTTAGACAAGGACACATTCACTTAAGTTTTTCAAGAGTTCATTTTCTCTTGCCTGGGCCACATCTTATTTACATAGCTTGCTTAATCCAATCCTGAGGTATCAAGAGACAGGAAAGATAACAGGATCATGCCTTCATCCGTGACCATCTTTTCTTCTGCTTCCTGAGCTGGAGATTCATGTCCTTGTTTTCATCATGGTCAAACTAACTCAAGCTTGGGTCTTTTACTAAAACTACCTTCACGTGTTTCTAAAGGGAGACTTACTAGTAATCTAATCAACAGTAAAGCTAAGTCTGTTGAACAGTTAGTTATTACTATGGTTTAGCTGAAATTCCTACTTTACTAAGCACGTATGAGCAGCAAGTGAAGGAACAATATGGAGGTCAGAAAAAAAAAATCGGAATGTTCTCTCCTGCTTGCTCCTTTGACACATTTTGGTTTTGGCTTTATAGTGAGAAGGGAATGAAAATAGGAGAGAGGACACTGAGTGGAAAAGAAAAAATTAAGGGAATGGTCCAGGAGTTTGTTAATTACTCAGAAAGGAGGGACCACCAAAGATCTGCCAGAGTACTATTTCTCTTTGCTTTGTTCACCTCTCCAATCTTGTAAAGGGTCCTCCTGCAACCAGGAAAAGATAAGAGTTGTAGCGGTTTTAAATAATGCTTTATTACTGAAGCATCTCTAATAGCCTGAAATTATCAGAGTGGGAAGGCATTGTCTTACTTAGAGTTGTTTAGTCTGGCAAAATAATGTGATACACTATGCTTCTGTGTACTCTTGTTTTTAATTTACTGTGCCAAGCACCCTTAATGAGAAGACAATAGTCATAAGCTAAACAAACATGAGAACAAAAGTGTCAAAACAGATGTAGCCAGATTTCCAGTGGTTATGGGCTGGTTTGCAGATTTTCACTAGCTATACTATATATTATCTCAAAAAATATTACAATGTGATATTAAAATAGCCACAGTAGTATATAGTAGTATATAATAGTATATAGTAAAATGTAACAGTAAAAACAGTAAATATTTTCATGTTTAAATACTCCTCCTGAGCTATTATAGCATTATTAAACATATTCTACATGAAAGCATTTTACACAATTCAAAACTCATTCATGATTTTAAAAATCTCTTAACTAGGAAGAAAAGGTAACTTCATTAATCTGATAAAGAACATCTGTAAACAACAAACAAACAAAAACCTAAAGTAGCCATCATACTTGATGGTGAAATATGTAAAGTTTTCCTTTGAGATCAGGAATGAGATAAGCACACTAGCTATCACGGCTTCTATTCAACAGTGTACTGGAAATCCTATCCAATGAAACAGGGGAAAAAAACAACAGCAAGGATTAGACAAGAAAAAAAAAACTAACATTACTCACAGATGACATGATTGTGTGTATAAAAAAGTTAAACCATTACAGTTAATAAGAGAATTTAGAAAAGTTGCTGGATATAAGGTCAATCAATATTCAAAAATGAACTGTATTTTTATAAGCCAGCAACAAATGGAAAATGACATTTTAAAATGATTTTTACAATAACATCAAAAACATCAAATACCTAGAGGGAAAAATCTAGCAAAATATGTGTAAGACTGCTATAATCAAAACTCAAGACTATTATTTAAAAAAAGGTATCTAAATAAATGAAAGGATATACTGTGTTCAGGGACTGGAATATTCAATATTATAAAGCTGTCAATTCTCTCCATATTTATCTAGAGTCAGAAAAAATTTTTATAATGTTTATTTATTCATTTTTGAGATTGAGAGAGACAGAAAGACAGAGAGACAGAGAGACAGAGAGCGAGGGCACAAACAGGGGAGGGACAGAGTGAGACAGGGAGACACAGAATCTGAAGCAGGTTCCAGGCTCTGAGTTATCAGCTTAGAGCCTGATGCAGGGCTCTAACCCATGAACTGTGAGATCATGACCTGAGCCGAAGTTGGACGCTTAACCAACAGAGCCACCAAGGCACCCCTAGATTCAGAAGAATTCTAATCAAAATATTAGCATTTTGGTGTAGAAACTGACATGTTTAGTCTAAAATTTATATGGAAATTCAAAGAGCCAAGAATAGCCAAGGTAATCTTGAAGAAAAGAACAGCGCTGGAGGATTTTACTACCAAATATTAAACCCAATTATAAAACTACAGTAAATTAAGATAATACATTAATTGGCACAAAAAGAAAAATAGACCAATGCAACAGGAGAGCAAGTCCACAATCAATCCCACATGTATATGGTCACTTAGGTTATGACCAAAATGTTACTGCAGTGTAGTGGGGAAAAGGAACATGTTGTCAATAAATGAAGTCAACTGTATATCCATATGGAAAAAAGTGAATCACCCCCTACCTTACAACATATGCAAAAATCAATTCTATGTGGATTGCAGATCTAAATGTGAAATATAAAACAAAAGAGTTTTTAAAACAAAAACTCCAGTAACACTTCATCAACCTTGGAGTAGGCAAAAATTTCTTTGACAGGATATAAAAAGCACTGATTATAAAAGAAAAATTAGATAATCTTGATTATATTTAAGATTAAAACTTCTTATTAAGCAAATGAAAAAGCAACACATGGGAGAAGATCTCTGCAATAGGTATATTTGACAAAAGTATGCTTTAGAACTCCGGGACACCTGGGTGGCTCAGTCGGTTAAGCGTCCGACTTCACCTCAGGTCATGATCTCACGGCTCGTGGGTTCAAGCCCCGCGTCAGGCTCTGTGCTGACAGCTCAGAGCCTGGAGCCTGTTTCGGATTCTGTGTCTCCCTCTCTCTCTGCCCCTCCCCTGTTCATGTGCTGTCTCTGTCTCAAGAATAAACATTAAAAAAAAAAAAAAAAAAAAAAAAAAAAGAACTCATACGTAAAGTACCCAATGTAAAAATGGGCAAAAGACCTGAACAAGCAGTTCACAAAAAAGTAGAGCTAAACAGGTAATAAATATATATTTTTAAGTGCTTAACTTGTTAGTTATCAGAAAAAGGGAAATAAACATTACAATGTGATGCTACCATAAAGGTGCCAGAATGGCTAAAATGAAAAAGATAGAAAATGTCAAGTACCAGTAAAGATGTGGATCAAGTGGAACACTCAGACACTGCTGGGGGAAGTATAAATGGTACAGCCATGTTCAAAACTGTCTGGTAGTGTCTCTTAAAGCTGAACACATCGTATGGCCTACATATACATCTAACAGAAATGTGTACCCTTGTTCACTGAAAGACCTACATGAGAATATTCGTAGTTGTACTATTTGAAATAAGGAAAACTACCTGAATGCCCCTCAACAGGACATATAAATATACTTTGATATATTCACACAATGAAATACAGTAATAAGAATGAAGTGGAGTTATATTCAGTAATGTGACTATCAAACAAATACTGAGCAAAGGAATCCAGACACAGAAGAGTAAACAATGTATGACTTATTCATATAAAATCCCAAAACAGCAAACTGATCCATGGGTTAGAAATTAGAATAGTCAGAAGGTTTCCAGAGGGCTGGTATTGTTCTATTTCTTTATCTGAGTGTGAATTACACATTTGTTCATTTGTGAAAATGATTTACATACTTTTCTCTATGTATGCTATACTTTGGTAAAAAGCTTAAATAGGAGAGATGGTCTTGGGAGTAGGAGTTGATAGAAAAAAACATGCAGACCACATACATAAGCCAACAAAAACTCTTTCATTTGTGTTAAAAGTATTGTTATAGGATTTCTAGTGTATTTAAGAATTTTTCTAAATTCAGAAGTTATAAAATGGTATTAAAATCGGTCTTAATAAACTACCTATTTTTCTAACTGGCTTCATTGTATAATACAGGCTAAATACATATTCAGCTAAGGTTCTCAAATCAGCAGAGACAGGTAAGGTAAAAATTCAAAGGGTGCACATTTTATTCTAAAGAGTATTAAAAGTTATGTTTTTGCTTTATTTTTTTAAGAAGTTTATTTATTTATTTTGAGAAAGAGAGAAAGAATGAGTGATGGAGAGGCAGAAGAAAGGGAGAAAGAGAGAATCCCAAGCAATCTCCATGCTGTCAGTGCAGAGCTTCATGTGGGGCTCTTTTCTCATGAACCATGACCCGAAACCAAGAGTTGGACACTTAACTGACTAGGCCACCCCAGTGCCCCTGTTTTTGCTTTAGGTATGCCTGGCTTATATGCAAGGCCTATTCTACTTTACAAGAACCCTGTATTTTTTTTTAAATGCAGGGAATCTTTTCACAAATATTAATGCCTACATCAGGTGTCCTATATTTGGGAAGTTAACACTTTTGGATTAGTTGTCTTTTGAGACATTCTATTTAAATTAAATAAAGTCAGTGGCTTAAATCCAAGCTACCAGTTTTATGGTAATTATCTAACTCTTCTTTGTATCAACAATTTATTCCATAAACTTTTTTGCTTAGAAGAGTTATCATTACATTTTAGTACAGTATTTCTCTTCCCAAAGCCTCTCCTTGTTTTACTTTTCTTTGGTATTTTCCTTTCTCAATATCTTAATCTCAGTACATGCTCAGTCAGTAATATAAAACGCAAACTATCTCAAATCAAGATAACCAATTACCTAATACTATATGCAAGGTATTTTTCAGGACTTAGAAGAAATACATTATAATGTAGTTCTTGACCTTGAGAAGCTTACCAAGGTGAAAGATGTTTAAAAGAGAAGGCAGTATAGAGACCAAACCAGTGATAGAGACAATAAGTGCCTTAGAAATGTAGAGTAGAAAGAGACTAACATGTTCTGAACTAATCTGGGATAACTTCACGGTAGAGATGTGTTTTGAATTATGATGACCCAGGGAGAGGATTAAGATTTGCATTATTATTGATAAATATATTCCAAGGAAAAGACACTTGCTTCTATCATACAGTATGTCCCTTAGATTACCTGGGTTTCCTTAAGCAAAGTAACTAAATGTATATGATATCAAACATGATTAAATTTTTATTAGGACATATGCTTGCAAACTGGATCAATTTCTCCTAGGCCAATTGTTTGTATCTTATAAATGGCTAGAAATGTGGTTATATCAATGGCAAAGAGACTTCTTTGTAAATGGCAGAGATTTCTATGTAAATCTGGCCATACATCAAACTGACAAGTTTGGTTCTTATTAGGATCATATTTTAGTCAATTAAGCTAACTTTCCCAGACAGTCTATGTAACAGGTTTAAAATTTTAAAAACTAAAATCAGGGTTTTAGGTAAAGCATGAGACAACAGTAAAGTAATATCCAACAATCTCATGTTAAAAATCTTCAATTGCCAAAAAAATATTCAACTGCTAATGTAAGTCAAAAATAAGAATAATGAATGTTTCACTTTTTCCAAAAGAAGTGACTTAATTGAGAAGAAGTAAGGTGAGCCATGGTGTTTACATGTCTGGAACCTGAGAAAGACAGAAGCGTATTTCAACTGTTGCTCTTTGTTGAAACAATTCTGCCATTGGCTCTTTGCCAAACAAGAAATTGAACCAGGGTTTCTTTCTTCTGGAACTGTGATTAATAATATGTATCTATCAGATAATACCTAAATATTCTGGGGGGGAAAACTGCCAAGGAAAAGATTGTAAGCGAGTAAACAGTAAGTCTGACTTAATTAATCATGGTAACAAAATTTTTGATAACATAGATAATGAAAATCTGTATTATCCCCAAGTTGTAACTTCCATTTTAGGGGTGAGAAGACAAAACTAAATTTTTTGGACACCTATTACATATCAGGCACTGTGCTAACTGCTTTACATACTGGATATTGGTTAATCAAATATGTTGCTTTTTTTAGCACTGCTAGCAAATAGGTCTCCTGAAAGTCAAATGAATACTGGATGTATCAAAAGGTAGGCAGGACTGCAAAAGAAGTCAGGCATTTGGATAATTCACAAACCTATGATATTCAAATATTCACATGATATTCAACTAATGATAATTCAAACCAACAGAGCCACATGATGCAAATCACTGCATAATAGGGAATTCAAAACGTATTTGTACCTGGTTGTTAACATATATAATGTTGTTGGTTTGTTTATATTAGCATGGATTTTAGAATAATATGTTGGCATGTACACTAAACTTTTGTTTTTACTTCCTGAACATATTCCAGTGTCTGAGTGCAGGAGCTGGTAAGCTACAGCAGCAGATCAACTTGGTACTAATAAGTCAACAATGAGTTTATTAGATACCTATTATATGTTAGATACTTGCAGAATAAAGAAGATAATAAAACATGAGTCTTATCTTCAATGACTATATAATTTGGACTAGGGGAATGTATAAAGCAGAAAATAGTATCAGGCAGTCTTCAATTAAAGGCTAAATAGTGTGATACCGATCAACATAGAGGGTTTTGTTTTTTTATTTTAACAAGTATTAATGAGCCTGGCCATCTACCGACCATGTCTTAGCCATTTGGGATATATCAGCGAGTGAGCCAACAAGACAAAGACTCCTGCCTTCATATGTTAGTTAATATGTTAGTTAATATGTTAATATGTTAGTGTGAGAACCTGGGCAATAAACAATAAATATAATAAATGAGTAAATTATATGGTATGTTAGAAGATGATGAGTGCTTTAGAAATAAGAATACCGAGCAAGGGGAAGGGGAAGGATGGTGGGGAGGACAGAGAATTCAACAGTGGGGGTAGAGGCAGTCCTTACCAGAAGTGATATCTGAGCCAAGATTAGAAGGAGCTGACAAGAGAAGATGTCAGAGAATGAGGGTTCAAGGAAGGAGCAAGAACTAGAGCAAAAGCACTAAAGCAGGGGCATGCTTGGAATGTGGGAGGAACAGTGAGGAGGCCAGTGTGGCTGGAGCTGAGTGAGGAAAGGACAGATATGTTGACCAGGGTGGGGTTGGGGTGGAGGCAGACTCGGATTTCATCCTAAATGATGTGAGGAACTGCTGCTGGGTTGTGAGCTGACTGACAGATCTGACTTATATTTTAAGGTGATCCCTCTGCATGATGGGTTGAGGCTAAGCAGTTGGGAGGTGAGGGCAGAGGCAGGACAACCTGTCAAAGAGTGGGATAGCAATCCAGGCAAGAGACAATGGCTTGGGTTAGGGTGTTAGCAGTGGAGGAGGGAGAGAAGATATATTCTGAACATATTTTCAGTTTAGAGGAGAGAGAGAACAATTAACAGTAATGTATTAAAAGGTGTCTGGGTGGCTCAGTCGGGAAAGCATCCGACTTCGGCTCAGGTCATGATCTCATGGTTTGTGGGTTCAAGCCCCGCATAGGACTCTGTGCTGACAGCTCGGAGCCTGGAGCCTGGAGCCTGCTTTGGATTCTGTGTCTCCCTCTCTCTCTGCCCCTCCTCTGCTTGCACTCTGTCTCTCTCTCTCTCAAAAATAAATAAACTTAAAAAAAAATTAAACGACAACAACAACAAAACAATAACGAATTAAGAAAAGGCTTCATGGCATAAAGATTACTTGAACCTGACCTTGAAAGATAGGGAGGATTTGAAAAGATGGAAGTATTAGGAAAGGCATTCCAGGATGTGGTAGGCTTGGAGGCAAGAGTGAGTCCGGCTTATTCTTAGGACAATGTGATTAGCCCAAGTACAGCAAGGCAAACCAATCTCTGGGGTGTGGAGGGAAATAAAACATACAAAGTGGAAACAGAGTATAAAAGGCTTTGAGAGCCAGGCAGAGGTGTTTAGAAATCACATTGTTCACGATGGTGCACTACTTGTATGTAGTAGGCGCTCAATACGTATTAGAAGTCTGATAGGCTCTGAGGACCACTTATCTGGCAGATTAGATTGGATAGCTGAAGTTTCTCATTTAGAAAGTCAGCTAAAAGGCTGTACAGGAATTCTGGCATGAGGGAATAAGGGATAATGATACATGTAGGTAATTGGCAGTTGACTGTTTTAAATTTACTTTATAATGTAAACCATTCTCCGCTGTGGGAATCTCAATCTTGTGTTGGCAAATCTCTTACCCTGATAAAAATTACATGGGTCTAAAAAACTGTGTACTCAAATAGCCACATGATCTTAATTCTGAGGTTACTGGAGTTGGACAGCAGTTGCTATCAGATGCATATGTAATTCCTGTGTCTCTAAACTAGTTACAGGTGCAAACTGCATCTATGAGAAGGGGTAATCCAGTAGATGTTTATGGAAACTTAGTTCCATTCAGAATGAGTCTGATTCATTCACTATCACATATACTTTTGCAAATATTCAACACTAGTAGAAGGACATGGGCCATTTACTGGACAACTTTCTTAGGCCTAATTTAAGGGTGTACAAAAGAAGTTAAAATAACAGAACCCGTGTCAGTTCCACTGATCTGATACAATGAAGAAATTTACTTCGCTTGGATTTCCTCTGATACAAAGAGTATGCACTTCACAACAGGCTATGATGATTTTAGTATTTCCTCAGGGTTACTTTATTCAAGTTATAAGTGAGAATGTTGACAAAGATGATAATCTATGACAACCTCTATCGGAGCTGTTTATGAATTGTTTTCCATTCGATGACCTATGTTTTACACTGCGACAAAACAGTTTAGATGGATAACTGCTGTCAGACAGCTTTAAAGACAAGTTGTATTCCTTAGGGATGCCAGGGGAAAAGAAATAAAAAATTTTAAAAATACATCTAATACAAATTACCCTTGTTTTGGGTGTGTCCTACAATTCATAATTTAGGGGGAAGTACATGAGAAATGACAGTTTTTGAAACACAGTGAGGAGATTCTCTGAGTTTAGAAATCTACTAAATCTTCTAAGTCCTGGTAATCAGAAAAGAGATTTGAACAGTTAATTCAAAGAAATACATGATAAAATAGAGCCATACTAAAGAAAAAAATTAATAGGGACAAGAGCGAAATTTTAGAAAAAGACCCTGAAATATTATTACATGTGAGATTATGAAATTCAGAACTGTGTCAATTACCTAAATCTTCATTATAAAGAACATTATAATCGAAGACAGTTTTTCAATGTCTCTGAAAGAAAATGTGTAATCACTGCTTTCATTTAGGGCCAAAGAGTGATTTCAACTTTTGGAAATTCAATCTTTTCCTAAACAAATGTTAATGAAAGTGGGAGGTAGTTCCCCCATTAAAAAAAAAAAAAGTCAGACAGAAAGATGCTTTCTCTAAGTTTGATCATTTCTTTATCGAGACACTCATGGGAAATCATGCCTAAGTCTTATCTCACTCAAAAACTGCCACTTATTTTGGTGCACAAAGAATTCTGCAGTTTCCCCCCATATTCCTTAAAATGTTTCAAATGTAGGATACTAGAAACCTTCTATTCTATCCACAAGTGATTAATACTCCAACACCAAAACAATAAACTCTATGTAGGACATCAGATGTGCTTTCGCAAATATTGTGTCATTTAATCCTTGCAATAACCCTGTATTTACTGTTGTTATGTGTAGAAACAGGGAAGAGAGGATAAGTGACTTACTCAAATCCACATGGAACGTATGTGGCCAAGACAAGCCTGGTAGTTACATTCCCTGACACTACAGGGGTCCCTTTAAACCTCTAGGAAGGTGAAAAACTTTGGTCAACTATCTAAATGCTTCTAAATACACAGTTGCCTGGAGTCACACAGACACAGTTTAAGTATCCCTCAATAAAAATGGCGGGCAATCAATCACTCACTCCTATCTCAGGAGAGGCGCTCGTTTCAAAGGATCATCTATTGCAGCATTTATCATGTCTCCAAGGCATATTTCCATTGCTCAATCAGCTCCAAAGGACAAGTGTGTCATCATCTTTCAATGCTCTGGTGCAACACTTTAAAATTATAGAATTCACACAGGACTAAGTCTGGCACTAAAAGCAGGAGGCACATTCAGCTTGAGTTTGTGGAAGCTTCCCTTGAATCTTGCCAATTTTTACTAGTGGAAATGGTTTTAGGGCCAGCATGGGGTTACTTGGGGTTACTTAAGCTCATGATGAAAACAGGGGAATAAGATAAAGGGGAATCACAGAGATAATGGAGCCCAGGAAAAAAATGCATGAGTCCTTTTTGGGCATAGTGGCTGCATACATTTTTGAATTTCATGAATAGAACCAATATAGCTTGTACATCTGGATCATTCACACTCAACAAGCCATTTTTTCTTCAAAGTAGCAGCACACAGCTACTTGCAACAACCCCCAGTCCCACTTTGCCTATGGTGAGGAAGAAGGAGCACCTAAATTAGTTACTGTATTCAAGCCAAATACCTAAACTCTACAGTGTTTCATCTCTGATGGCCTCCGCAGCTAATGATGATATGTCCAATTTCAAGTTTGTTTGTTTGTTTGTTTGTTTTGGCATGGGTGGTATAAATAGTGGTCATCTACAAAATGTAATAGAAGTTAACAACCACAGGTCTTTGGTCTTTAGGAATTCATATTTTAACAAACAACCCATTAATAAGAAGTAATCCAAGACCGTATAAACAAAAATTAAATTATTGGCACAATATATAGTTTCTTAATTGCTAATAATTCTATTCTGTACCATGTTAAGTGTTAAGAATAACTGAGTTATTCTTTTGGAGGGGATCTGAGACTCAAAAAAATTAAACCCAGGGCAAAGTCAAGGTGTAAACATAAAGAGATTAGTACAGAATGAAAACTTAAATCACATAACTATCCCTTACCATGAATAGTACATGTCCTCAGTTAACCAAAACTACTTGTTGCACTGCATTCTTGGTGTACATACTCTTTTCAAAGAGACAAAATTATCAAATTTTTACTCAAGAACTATTTCACAGTATAGCTAGGACATTCTGCCCTGATACAGGTTAAACCAATAACTGCAGAAAGCAACAATTTTTGTGGCTTTCAGAAAAACAGAATAAACAGATTTTTATATAATATAATGAAACCAATCTCCTATTTAAGAGGCTCAGAGGATAGATATATATGTGTTGAATCAAATCACCATAAAATAATGAAACAGTATTTCCAGAAATATTTTTTCTTAATTTTTAAACAACTTGATTAAAAAAAAACTGATTAATATATTCAAACTTCAGGCTTCCATAAAAATTAAAATGTTAAGATGTGAAGCCATTCATTTCAACAATTAAGCGACTTAACTGTAATGCGACTTAAATGTAATTGTAATTTATATTATAAAACATGAATCACACTAACACAATCTATTTTTATGTGCCATCTATGAGAAAAAAAACAAATAGAAATACAGAAATAAATATGAAACAGTACAAAACATAAGAAGCTGTGCTAAGGAACTCCAGTAGAAGGAGCTGTAAAAATGAAGACGTGACATTTTGCAATGGCCAAGAAAGGAATTTTGAAAAACGAGGTATCGGCTTAAATCTTCTATATCTGAGTGAAAGTAGTAATTAATCAATTATTTAGCATGCAATAGGCATTTAGGGACTTTGTTTTCTTTATGGGTAAAATGAAACACTTGGAATTGGAATAGACATAGGTCCCACAATCTATTCTACAAAGCATTGGGTACCATGTTAGGTATCCTAAGAAATATAAAGAAGAATACAGGTTGGTCCTACACTCCAGAAGCTTACAATTCTTTGGGAGAGATAAAATATACAGATTTCTAAAATTTCAAAGTAGAAAAAAAACATGCTGAGAGCACTTTAAGAGGAATAAAAATGCTGTAGGAGGGATAAAAACAGCTAGGAGAGATATGTAACATACAAGACTATATAAGGGGAAAAAGGGACCCCTCAGGTATTCTAATAAGACGGTAAGTATATTTGGGAGACACACATAAACTGAGGAGATAAAAATGAATAGGATTTTTAAAAATATAAATATACCTTTAATGCTTACAATTCAGGAAATGGGAGCCATTCACAGAGATACAATATGGATTAGTTTATGTTTCTTTTTTAAAGTTCTGATGCTTAAAAGTGAACACTAACACGGCAAACTAAGCATTAAAACACTGAACTATCCATATCTCGTATTAGAATACAGCTTGGAAAAAAAACTACAAGAGAAATTTTACCATTCCATATATGCCCAAAGTATCCCAACAGCCATATCTGGAACTGACTTTACCTTGTGAAGTGCTTGCAGACAGTGTATCAGCAAAGGAATCGCTTTCTGGGTCAATAAGAGAATCTCCCAGAGTTTCACCCATAACAGCATGGAACAGGGATTTGCTGTAATTCACACTGATATTTTGTCTATTTCTTGCAAAAGACCAATCCGTTAAAAAAGAAAAAGACTTGCAGTAGTAGAACTTGTGAACACAACCAATGAGTTAAGACATCGGTTTCCAAATATTTGGGAGAGGTGGGAATAAACTCACAAAGGACCAGGCCTGAATTGGCTGGCACTCTCCTGCTAGAGAGCCAGCTGTGACAAATGTTGTGTCATAATGTTGTTCACTGCTTTGGCAAGACTTGGTACATTACAAGGAAAACATTGCCACACTGTCTCGCCAGTGACCCACATGTTCGGTGTCTTGTGAGGGGCGTGAGCTGTACAGTATTTAGAGCTATCAGAGCAAAGAGACTGTTCAGTTTTCAATTGCTTCTTAAATGGAAAACTTTGCATCTCTGGCTTATGAAAGACCAGATTAAGTTACCTGGACAAACTTTTTTCTAGTTGCCCATTCCTGGTTGAATCTCTAACCATGTTATCTGAAGAAAACTACTTAATTCATTATTATTATTACTACTTTTATTTTAGAGAGAGAGGGAGAGAAAGAGAGAGAGAGTACATGAGCAGGGGAGAGGGGCAGAGGGAGAGAGAGAGAATCCCAAGCAGGCTCCACACTCAGTGTGGAGCCCGACAAGGGGCTTGATCTCACAACCCTGGGATAATGACCTGAGCAGAAATCAAGAGTTGGTTGGATGCTCAAACGACTCAGCCTCCCAGGTGCCCTGAAAAACTATTTAATTCAAACATGTACTTACATTTTATTCTTTTATTAAACATTTTTTTGAGGTTTATTTATTTTTGAGAGAGAGAGACAGAGTGTGAGAGGAGGAGGGACAGAGAGAGAGGGAGACACAGAATCTGAAGCAGGCTCCAGGCTCCCACCTGTCAGCACAGAGCCCAATGTGAGGCCCAAACTCACAAACCGCGAGATCATGACCTGAGCCGAAGTCGGATGCTTAACTGACTGAGCCACCCAGGTGCCCCAAACATGTACTTACATTTTAAAATTTGGCATCAGCATGCTATTAAAATGTTATTTTAAAGGTATTCCGCCACTTTATAAAACCCAAAATGATACTACTATCCAAATTCTATAAAATTAAATAGTTGAGACATATAGGTGAGATTTTATATATCAGGGTTTGCTTTTTAAAAATTTGATTATTAAATTTATCCATCACTAGCAAAGGCAGTCATGCTGCACCAGTTGATGTCTGAGCACAAGCTGATGTTTAAGTGATAAATGCCATGTCATAATGAAAAAAAAAAAAAGTGGAGTCCTCTCTGGGAAGAAGAATGCGTTACCAGAAAAAAAGAGAATCACACTGACAGGTTGGCGAGGAACTGTGGTCAGTTTTGTAATCAGGAAAACGCTGGCTTCTTGCTCAAGTCCTTTGCCCTTTTTGGCTCAGAGAAACACTAGCTGTGCCAGACTTCAGTATGGAAGCAGGTCTCCACTTGTCACTTAAGTGGCCTGATAGAATTGCAGTGGCTTGTGGATTTAATACAGATGCCCCCACATACGGCAATATATCAGATAGCAATAATTCTCTTAGACTTATCCCAATATTCTCCAGGTGGAATAAATATATATCTGGTTAATTTACATTGCAAGGGGACTAGCAAGTCTCCCTGTTAATCACAGAACAATAACTTGGGGGAGGGGGAATTCGGGCTGGGTCTCGACAGCACAGAATAAAGTGGAGAGTTGGGCAGTTATAGTGGTTAAAAACCTTTAAAAACCAAAAACCTTTTACTAAGGTAGTTCAAGTTAAAGCAAGCTTCTTGGCAGTCCAAATGACTAAGGTAATTATAGGTATGTAGAACTAGTTTTGTCTATATTCAATTTGAATTATCAATAAAGGAGTTTCTTCTTCTTTCTCAAGGTTGGGGAATTACCCCGTATTATATATACAATGACATAATCTTTAAAGGTACAATTAGTCCAAAGTTTTTGGTTGAATTTATGATATGTTAAAATAAATTACACAAGTCAAGGATAATTTCCTTCTTGATAATTAAACAGAACAAAAATTTAAGTCCCATTCTGCTTACGGACACCCTTCCTCAATGTCCCAAGATGTGTTTGAGTCTGAAGGCAAGTTTTAGGCTTTCTTCCTATTAAGTGGCAATTTCTCACTCCATTCCCTATCCTCACCCCATTCTTGCTCTCAGGTTCCAAAGTGCCTCTGACTTTTAAAAAATGATCAAGTTTATTAAAATGTTCTTAAGATTATGCCAGATTAGGGGTGCCTGCGTGGCTCAGTCAGTTCAGATCATGATCTCACGGTTCATGAGTTCAAGCCCTGCAGAGAGCTCCATCCTGACAGCTCAGAGCCTGGAGCCTGCTTTGGATTCTGTGCCTCCTCCTCTCTCTCTCTGCTCCTGTCCTGCTTATTCATTCTCTCTCTCTCTCTCAAAAATACATAAATAAATATTTAAAAAAGATGCCAGATTATAAGAATGATAAAACTGGCAGAAGAATACCATTTTAGAATGAAACTCTCTATAAAAGTCTAACACTCTGTTAGTAAGACGAGAAAGACAAGGCCCCCAAGTAAGTAAATTCTCCAGGTTAAACAGCTAGGTAGTGACGGAGCTGGAACTGGAATCTAGGTTTTTAGGTATCTAATTCCCAAGGCCAGCCTTCTACTGGCCTTCACCAACTTCTACTCTTACAAGCATCTAAATCATCTCTTTTAACAAATCAGTCACTGCAGGGAGGGAGTATAGGGTGACTTAAAGGGAAAATATGCTAACTCTTTCAAGGAGTATCAGTGAATAACTGTGTTATTCATTTTTCAGTACCCATATCCATGGATATGGGGTGGGTGTGGGCAGTTTCTCACTGCCTTTTTCTATCTTATTCCCGTATTTCTTCAACAATGATGTAGCTTATTCATGCCACACAATTCTATCTGGGAATCTCAGTTTTGTTTCTGAGGCCAATAGCATTAACCTGGTACTCCAGTTCTATAGTAGTCTCTTTTATTATTTGGACAATACACGGATCCATTCTTTCCAACTATCATCAAAGAGTCTAATTTCTGGATTCTTCACCTACTATTACTTCTATTCTTTTTTTCCCCCTCAGACAACATTCATCTTGTCTAGCTACTGCTGTAGCTACACTTTCCAACCCTCTAACAAGTTCTTATACTGTGCTTTAGCTATTCAAACATAAAATTATTTTTAACAGCTAATTATTCGATAACACCTGACTCTAATGGCATCTACTCTTATAGCACACACCACATCCTGTCCTCCCTTCTCCCCTTGGACTGTATTATTTGGGAGCAACAACCTGTCCTATTCACTGTATTTCACTCATTTATTTGTTCAACAAATATTTATTGGCAAAAAATCAGAATATATTGGCAGGCCTTGAGTTAGGTGTTGGCTTGATGAATAAGATGGATGTGTTCTTATCTTGCAGATTTCAAAAAAAAAAGCCGGTAAGCAAAAATCACAATTTCTATCAAATGTTGTTTAAACTCTTGACAGCATATCAAGCAATAAAGAAAACATCCCAAGTTACTAACACAATACTTGTATGATGTGGATTTTTAAATCATATTTTTAATGTTAGTAACATTTTAATATTTTGTATCACACTGTAGCACTGGGTCACTTGAGAAATAACTTGCTCACATGGATATTAAAATGGACAAAAATAAACTGAGCCAATCTCAATTGTATCTAACTAGGCAGCTGCTTTGCTCTGAGATAAAAAGACTCATTATATATTATTTTACAGTGATTTATCCATGCATTCCTCAAATATTCAAACACCTCCTGAGTGCCAGATATTCTAGGTATAGGAGATAAATTCATTAATAATCCAAAGTTCTTATCCTCATATCCTTCATACTTAACTGTATTTATCAAAATTATCCCAAAATGCCTAAAAGAGTGATCTTTTAGCTCACTTAACTTTGAAGGTCAATTAGCATTGATACCAGAAATAATATATTTGTTTACAGTCTTACCTATGACTGGACAGTATATGATCACCAGAAAACTTATGGGAGCTTTGAAATGCATGGAATATTTATTTATTTTTTTAAGTTTCTTTCTTTGTTTTGAGAGGGAGAGTAGGGGAGGGGTAGAGAGAGAATCCCAAGCAGCCTCCTTGCTGTCAGTGTGGAGCATGATGCAGGGCTCAAACCCACAAACTGTGAGATCATGACCTGAGCCAAAATCAAGACTTGGACACTTAACCAGCTGAGCCACTCACATGCCCCTGCATGTAAATATTTCTGTCTTCAAGACTTTATGATTCCCAAGTATCCTACTCTTTACAATATCAAAATATAAAGAATATTATAATAAGGTACCTAAAAAGCATGCCAATAAATGGGACTGTCATGTAAGATCTTGGAGCTATAGGCCATGTCTAGGTATTCTGCATACCAATTCGGTATCAGTGCTTTGCATCTGAAGTGTACTTCTACACTTCAGAAGTCTATGGCTTTCCATTCCATGGAGAATCTCCTTGGAAGGCTAGGCCTTGGTAATTCTGCAGAGTGAGGACTCACACAAAAGCTAACTCAGCTTCTTCTATTGAGGGATGTAGGACTTTGTGTGATGGCGAGGCTGAGAAGGTCATCTCCTCTTGGACTTTGGAAACACAGGGGTATGGATGTGATTGTGGGCACAGCAGACATGCACAATAAGAGAGAGAGTGAAGATAATTAGGAATGGCCATATAACAAGGAAACTGCAAAGCTTATTTAATTCTATCCTAGTTTATGACACTTGAAAAAAACATAGTTTGGCATTTGAGAATGCTATTCTTCAATATTTGGTCTTCATGATTATTTATGATTCCTACCTTTAGCCAAAAGAATCTGAATATTACTCAGTCAAAAAAACTCTCAGATTTTAGTACATTTAGGAGAGGGCAACTGGACTCATAACAGCTGTGCATGATTCAGTAACAAAGAGAATGTCTAAAAATCCACAGTTAATAAAATCATAGTATTAAGTACTATATCTGTATACAGCTTTTAAAATATTATTCAGTGTTTAGAATAATTTATATCAAATATCCCCATAAAATAGAATATTAAATTTTTTTGTGTTGTGTTCCTCTTGAAAGCTAATTAAAACCTTGCTTGTTTTTTGTTTTTTTTTTGGTTTTTTTTGTTTTTTTTGGCCATAGGCTAAATTTGGATTTTATTCTCTACATTAAAATTAAAATTTTAAAACTGCTTTAATTACTTTCTTCTTTTATGTAAAATAAGCTATGTTAGTATTGGTATAAGATAGTGTACATAGTATTCTTTTTCTTTTGCTAGGAACTCCATTTGTTGCTTCATTTAATGCTTTAAGTGCTGTGAATACTTATGCTGGAGCTCCTTGGGAGAACAGTATTTAACACTGCCTTGTATCTCTAGAGCTTACCACAGCATTCCCAGTTGGCAAAAAGCATATGTGCATTGTTTTTGAGGACAATGAGAATCATGACAGAACAGCTGCTGGCACATCTGTCTCACATGGATCATTCAAGAAGAGTTTAGAGACCTAACGAACTGACAACAACAGTTTTCTTCTTGTTCCAATAGGGCATTTCATGCTGGTACTCCAAAGGACACCAGATAATTGCTAACAAGCAGAATGACGACCTAAGCTCACTGCTCCCTCTACCCAGAACTGCTGCCTTTTTTCTACAGCAATTAAAGTTGGCTCTGAACTTTATCTTCTAGCCGTGGTTGCATCAATTCAGGGTTTCTTCACAGTCATCACAGGGGACACAACATGGAAGAACTGATGTTCCAATGGGACACATGCCTAACAGAAGACCAAATAATCCTGTATCCTAAGATGTAAATTCCACTGCAACCATCACAGTAAACCCGCTATTCCCATGGAAAGAGACAAAAGAAACATCTGTGCTATTTTATTAAAGGCAAAGTCCATTCTTCCTTAATAAAAAATTATAACCGCTCAGATTTTCAAAAAGTAACAGGATTGTATATTTATCTACAGGATTAGTATTTTAAATTAATACACCATTTTGATTACTCAATGGTGTTAATGTGTAGCCAATTGCTCCAGTAGATGAATATCTGCGTTTAAAAAGGTCTTCTTGACCCTGAAGTAGTGTAGTATATGGAAAAGCACACTGACACGAGGCAGAAAGCCTCAGTTTTAGGTTCTTATATGGGTTCAGATACAGACTTGTTAACTCTTTGGGTTCAGATTTTTCATCTCTAGAATGAGAAGAAGGCCTTTCTGCAAAGTAAAATAATCCTTGAGGTCCTCTTGGGTTCTAATTTTGAATACTTAATAGCATGCCTGTAATTAGTTTAAATGCAATGGAAATTCTTTTTACTGTATTCTTATTCATGTTCAGATCCTAAGTTAAACTATTTTCTTTTTGTACTTGACTGCTAATTAGGTGACAGTACAAAAGGCACTTTTATCTGGAAAAATATGCCCAATAGGAAGTTAAAAGTCTGTAAAAGAAAAACCAACTGAAAGTCTCCTTTTCTTTTTCCCCTTCAAAAGTTAACTTGCCAGTAATACCTGAAAAAGAGCCTAACCTGTCTTACTACTTTCTAGGGATCAACTAAACACTTTCCAAATTACTGTACCTTTGAACCAAAGGCATCCCACCTGAACTATGTTAACTTGTTTTTGCCTGTAATATCTGAACTTCTCCAGTCATGTACTTTCCAGCATAACAAAATACCATGGGCTACATTATCATCTGACCCATATTAATGTCGTACGAAATCCTAAACTTCTTTTTTATTTTTAATGTTTACTTATTTTTGACACAGAGAGAGAAAGAGCATGAGCAGGGGAGGGGTAGAGAGAGAGGGAAACACAGAATCCGAAGCAGGCTTCAGGCTCTGAGCTGTCAGCACAGAGCCCAACGCGGGGCTCAAGCTCACAAACTGTGAGATCATGACCTGAGCTGAAGTCAGACGCTCAACTGACTAAGCCACCCAGGCACCCCAACGAAATGTTAAACTTCTTAAACACATCTTCTTCATTATTCAGATTTTAACAATTAATTTTTCAAGATCAGTTATACCGAGATTCCTTGGGTAACAGATCTATCTTATCACTGAACCACACTAGAATTCCACAAACACTCTAAAGCAAGCTCAGAGCCACAGTGCTATATGCAAGTTTAGTTTTTGTAAAATAAACAATTTACAAGTTTTGCAACTGTACCAAAGGAAATATATGGATTATTGAGATCACAGACTCACAAAACTTAATGCCAGGGAGATTAATACATTCAAACTCTTTTAATTTTTCATATAAGGAAAATGAGTTCCAGAAAAATGAAATGATTTGCTCAAGGTATTACCCAGATAATTAGGAGCAGAGTTTGAACTAAAAATCAGGTTTCTTCATTCCCAGTCCAAAGCTCCAAACTGTGCTCTGTCATGAAAATGACGCAATGTTCAAATAAATTGTTTCGATCCATTATATCCTTAATGCCAACTATTATGTTAGAAGTCTATCAGCATGAAAGCATTTGCACTATGATATGATTCACTTAATGCGAATGAATCACTAATGAGAATGCCATAGTTCATCACAGAGTTTAGAGACTTTGCTTTCTACAAAGTAAGTACTCAATAACAACTTGGTAAATAAAATTCGGTAATATTTGAGCAATCAATTCCAGAATGCATTTTTCTGACAGATGTCCTCTTGCCTCATTTGTAGATTCTTCAAGGCTCATCCTAGTATTCTGGAGTTCTCATGGTAGAAACAGTGAGTGGCCTTTCTACTGAAGTTCCTTGTTCTTACGAAAATAAAATTACTATACAAAAAACTTCTACTTTGAGGTAATAGTATTCTATAATTACTTTAAAGTACATTAAAGCTCCGTGGTATTTTTACTTCATTTGGGGCTACTGGGAGGTTATTCAAAGCAAAACGAGAAAATAATGGCAATTACTGAATAGGGTTTCAATACGGAACCTGGTAATGGGTCTGAGTCATAAAGTTATACTTTATTTTTTATCAACCCTGTATAAAATGGTCTACTTCTACGTGAACTTGTAAAATTCACACTTGATTTTGAAGATTCCATATTCCACATACCATTTCTTCATGAAACATACTGATGCTGATGGAACATATTTAAAAGCAATAGTGATGTTAGTGTTTGCTACTTTATTAATCAGATAGCTGTCATGTGCAAGATTTAAATTTTTTATAAGAATTCATAATATTTTAACTTTGAGAGCCTATTCTGTTCCAGGCATGGATTTATTTAAATTCTCTTTAATTCTCACAATTATTCTTTTAGATGAGAAAAGAGAGGTTTAGAGAGAGACGGTGACTTTGCTGGAAGTAAACATGTTTGTAGTTGACAGTTTGAATACAAGCTCACATCTTTTTAATTCTTTATCCCACACTGACCAAAGACAAATAGGCAAAGCTTTAATCCACAAACTATTACCAGATGTTTTTGAAAGATAAGAAAGTGTTTTCTAGTCTTTGAACCTTTTTTCCTCAAAAGAAACATATTTACCTTCTTTAAAAAATAAAGTACATGTTCGCTTGTCTTTATGTTGTTGTTGTTCAATAACCTTTTCTTATTACAGAACCAGTATGTTCACTGTTGAAAATTTAAAAACTAAATCATTTTAATTCTACTACTCAGTGATCATCATTGTTGAATTCTGTGTTTATCTCATTGGTTCTTTCTCAGAGCATACGTTTGATCCTAAGTATATACGTGTACCTAAGCACATATATACAGTATTTGTATTTTTTAATAAAAATGAGATATGGTACTTAGTGGTAACCTGTTTCAAGTCAACAATCTTCATCTTTCCCGTTTGTAAATTTTCATTTCAAATAATATTCACTCTGTATTCAAACTTCCCCAGCTGACCCAAAATGTTTATAGCTGGTTTGTTCCAAACCTGAACCTAATCCAGGATGATGAAATGCATCTGGTTACATGTCCCTTAAGTCTTTTTAAAAAACTTCCCTTAATTTTAAGGTCACTGACTAACTGAAGAGATCAGGCCAGTTATCATGTAGAATGTTTCACCTCCTGGATTTGTCTGGTTGCTTTCTTGTGGTATCACTTAGCTTACTTATCTAACACTGTGTTACTTATACACTGGGTGTTAAAGATTTATGAATTCAAAGTTAAACATTTTTTATTTGAATGTAACGTATGTGATGTTCTAGACTTCCTATTTGATCACATCAGAGACACAGTGTACAACTGACCATTGATGATGCTAATTTAGAATGGTAGATCTCTCCATTGTAGGGTTACTTTTTCTCCTAGCAACTAGAAAGTGACCTGTGTTCTGTGACTTTGGCATATAAGGTTTTTCAGTTTCAGCCATCATTCACTTAGGACATTTAATAATCTTCTCCTGAATCAATACTTTGAATTTATGAAATTAAGTTTTTCTAATTCTATCACTCCTACATTTGTTAGCTGGCATTTTGCAACGAGGTAGAGCTTTCCTTTGGGAAGTACAGCTACGTGGATACCCTGAAACATAGTTCCTACTACAAAGGAAGGATAAATATCTAATCTGTCCTCTATTATTGAAAAGGTAGATATCTTCAACACCAAACTTTCTTGGTTAGGAATATCTGTTTCTTCTGTTCATTGAATGTTCATATCCTAAAATACCTATATACCTAAGTTTCTCTTTTTTCAATTATTTTTAAAGAATTTTATTTCAACTTCAATTTTCTCTGTTATCCTTGGTCCTAACAGTTACAATGAGGACACCCATGCTCTGGTGTTTTTTCTTTTTATGACATATACAAAACCATTTATCAACCCCCAATAAAATAACTAATACTTCAGTTTTACTTAACCATTTCCACTAACAGGATTTTCAGTTTTTATCAAATGTTTATTCCTCAATTATAGGGGATACGCAGAATATAAACTTAACTGGTTCTTCCAAACTTATGTTGTGGGTCAGCATAGCTTTAGGAAGAAGAGTCTAAGATTCCTGACAAGTTTATGGACTAATTAAACCACATTCCAACTACCTGGTTTGTTCTTTATACTCCAAGGCTGCTTTTCTGCAGACATACTAAGCTCTAGGAAGTAAGATGCTATGTTTCTGTATTTACAAACACAAACCCCATTTTCACAAACTTTTCTTTTTCTTTTTTTTTTTTTTGAGGGAAAGGGAGAGCATGCATATGTGTGGGGGGGGGGTTGGGAGGGGCAGAGGAAGAGGGAGGCAGAGAGAGAGAGACAGAATCTTAAGCAGGCTCCATGCTAAGCATGGAGCCTGATGAGGGGCTCAATCCCACGACCCTAGGATCATGAACTTAGCTGAAATCAAGAGCTGGGGATGCTCAACCCACTGAGCCACCCAGGTGTCCCTAAACTTTTCACTGTAAACATTCAGAACATCTTACTGAACACAAAGGAAAGCAGAAGACTAAAACATGAAGACAGACAAGAAATAACTTTTCTAATTTGAAAATAAGCACATTTCCCTCCCCAATAGAAATAAAAATAAAACTGAGTCTTAAGTCAGTCCTCCTTCTAATTATGTTTTTATTTATCTATTGCACACAGTCAGATGAACAGCTCAAAATGCCTAAAGTCATTCTGGGCAAGTTGACAAGGATCCTACACATTGAAATGAGAAGTGGGAAGAAAGCCAGATTGCTTAATTGTTACTTGGGAATCCAAGGAGGTGGACAAGCCAAAATCTTAATGGGGATCCAAAGAGGACAACTTCTTCCTTAGGCAGCAGGAGAAAACAATGGGCCAGATTCTCATTCTGTGTAATTTTATAGGATGATTCCATTGTATCGTTCATTGTTTCTTTCATGTACTGCCTGAAGGGGAAGTGTATTGTTATCTATGGAAGAGCATCCATAAGAGTTACAGAAAATGAGAACATAGCCTCTGGGAGATTAATGAATGATGCGGCATTCAGTCTAGTATGGAACTTTCAGATACACATTCTGGGAACTGTGTACTTGAAAGACCTATGCATTAAGGTCAGGAAGTTTCAGTGACCAAGATTTAATGAGATGAGCAATATGCCAAGCTGATTTAGGGGGCTTTGAAAAAGAGCATTTTTGGGGGGGCGGGGATGGTAAGTAGGAGATTGAGAGAGGATAACAAATGTGGAGATGGGGTTGTCCTATCTACAGGAAGTCCTTAGAGAGCATATAATCTAACCCCCTCTTCATTTATAAATGGGGAAACAAAGGCAAAAATGACCTGCCTGATGCCTTGCCTCAGATAAAATAGAGTTAATGCCAAATCAAAGCTAGACTAGACTCCATGATCTCCTAATTACTGGATGCTCTCTCTGATTCCACTAAAACAGTGTTGTTTCAACTGGGTCTCCTTACCAGGGAGGAGGGATATCTATGGATATGTATTTCCTGGAAGTACCAAAAAAAAAAAAAAACTTTATTGGGGATATTTTATATGCCACAAAATTCATTTCAAGTGTACAATTCAATGAAATTTAGTCAATTTACCAAGTTTTTTAACCATCATCATAAATCAGTTTTACAACATTTTTATTACCCAGTAAGATCGCTCATGCTGATTTATAATCAATCCCAGTTCCCAACTCCAATCCCAGGCAACCACGACTCTACTTTTCTGCCTTCATAGATTTTCTTTTACTGGACATTTCATATAAATGCAATCATGCAATATATGGTCTTGTGTCTGCCTTTTTTTTTTTTTTTTAATTAAGTAGGCTCTACTCCCAACATGGGACTTGAACTCACTATCCTGAGATCAAGAGTCACATGCTCTACCAACTGAGCCAGACAGGTGCCCCTCTGGCTTTCTTCACTTAGCATCACTGTTTTAAGGTTCATCCATGTTGTAGCTTGTATCACTAGTAAATTCCTTTTTATCGATGAATAATCTAGGCGAGGCTGTATATGAGCATACCATATTTTGACTATCCATTTAGTTGGTGGACACTTAAATTGTTTCTAATTTTTTTTTTTAATTTTTTTTCAACGTTTATTTATTTTTGGAGACAGAGAGAGACAGAGCATGAACGGGGGAGGGGCAGACAGAGAGGGAGACACAGAATCGGAAAGAGGCTCCAGGCTCTGAGCCATCAGCCCAGAGCCTGACGCGGGGCTCGAACTCACGGACCGCGAGATCGTGACCTGGCTGAAGTCGGACGCTTAACCGACTGCGCCACCCAGGCGCCCCAAATTGTTTCTAATTTTTGATAAAAAGTTCTTAATTCTATATTTTCAATTTTCCTTTCATTTTAATGCTAAAAACTGAAGTGATTTATATTTTAGATTATCTGGATATCTGGATTATCTGGATGGTTTTGTAACTGAATACTTACTGGCAGGTTCAGTGCCACAGTTTGTATTTATGATTTCATAAACTCAAATATGGCACCCAGTACTACTACTTTAGGATTCATGACAGAAGGACACAGGTAGACTTTTAATATGTAAATGATTCATTTGAGTTAAGTGAAAACCTAATGAGATCCAGTAATATTGTCAAGAGGACTGTTCCACAGAACAGTTGAGGGAGAATTTAATCATATCTATGGCATTGAATAGCACAGGGTGTAGAACCTCATTTCCATTTTGAATTATTAACTTGAATGTTAAGAATTTTGTAACTTGTTATTTGATTTGTTTTGGTTGTATGTAAGAGCTATATGCATTAAAAGTTTATAGCTAAGAGCACCTGGGTAGCTCAGTTGGTTAAGTGTCCGACTTCAGCTCAGGTCATGATCTTGTGGTTCATGAGTTGGAGCCCTGCACTGGGCTCTGTGCTGACAGCTCAGAGCGTGGAGCCTGCTTCAGATCCTGTCTCCCTCTCTCTCTGCCCCTCCCTGACTCATGTTCCTTCTCTCTCTCTCTCTTTCTCAAAAATAAACATTAAAAAATTTTTTTAAGTTCATAGCTAGTTTTGTACATATTTAAGTTACATTATAATAAAAATTATGTGAATGCTGACAATCATAAGAATTTTTTTCCTTAAATAAGTCTATGCTTTAACTCAAATAAGACATAGCTCTATAAATAACTGAACCAGACTTTAAAAGTGTTTCTAACCCTCTCATTTTATAGATAAAGAAAAAAGAAGTGGTATGACTTGTACAAAATTATACAGCTACTCAGTGTATAGAGCTAGGTCTAAAATACAGACTCTTCACTGTGATGGCTATAAAACATTTATTTCCAAGTTGTATATTGTTAATCTCATTGGGCCTTTAGTCATTTTATAAATAAGATATCCACGGAGATGAGACATGAAAGAGATTCATTTTCTAAGTCATATTTTTCTACCAATGATTGAATAATGATGACAATCCAAATCTTTAATTGAGGACCTAAGTCCTGGTATTCACATAGCTGGCACAGGGAAGAAGAAAAAGATGTTTCAGCTAAATTCAAGAGTCAAGAGGCAGAATGGTATGCATAATTGGAAAGTGGAAGACCAGGCAGGATTCAACCTTTGGTTCTGTCACTAACTCTGTTTACAAAACCACAATGGCTCTGGTCTTAATTCCCCATTTTTAACGTGGAAATAAGGAAAGGAGGGTAGATTAGATGACTTCTAACATTTTCCTTTAGCTCTTCCATTCAATGAATTATAAGTGTTTAGGTCTCATCTATTATAAACTTCTGTCCCTAATTAGAATACACATAACCTCTGCATAGGTTAATAATATTGCTATAATCTGCCCACACACCCACCTACTCACCCACCTTATTATTCACTATTTCCTAACATGTAACTTAAGTTCTATTCAAAAGGATATATCTAGTCACTCTTATGTACTTACGGTATGGTAGATGTTCAATAAATGTGGGGTGGAGACATTAATGTGTGAAATAATGTGTATATTCTTATTTCTGCTCTTTGCCATAACTTGTTTTTGGCTTCTCGATCTTATTTATGCTGTAACATTTAATATTTCCTTGATTAGCACAAAGTAAATGCTCTTTGAGTGTCAATTTATTATTTCTAACTCCTGATAATTCATTGACATAGGGTCAATACCACATAATTTACACCTAAGTTGTTTCATATGTTTGTTTTATTCCTCCAGGTATGCTGTGAAAACACAAGAGGATATGCCTTTTACTTCATTTATTCTTTTTAGTACAGCATTAGGTGTTCAAGACTTGACTGACTGTTAATTCCAAACAGGTAATACCTTTGAAAGGTCTTTTCAAAGGCCTGCAGGAAAGTATCCTACCCCAAACTTAAATGTCCACAGGAAACTCAGCCCCCTTGTTTTACTTTCAGAAGAGATGTTAAGAAAGATGGTTACTCTTCTTTGAATACTGCCCCTATACAAACATAAAGACCATTATTCAAACACAACACTCCTCTTCCTTACATTCTTTTCTCAGCTAAAGAACCAGTTTCTCACAATTAGTTCTTTGGACCAGATTCAGTTTTTGGTACTTGAAAATTCTAGTATAATAATTCCTTGAGTTGTACACAGAAAGAGTCTTGGGCTGTGAAGGAGCACAGGGTTCTAATCAAGGTTCTACTACTTATCAATGTCTTTGGGCAAGTCAATGAGCACTCCTGGGCTTCAATTTCCCCATACGTAAAATGGAAATTAACATCTACTCTGCCTTACAGGGGTATTAAGAGGATTAAATATTTTACTATCTGAAAAATACTTTACATGTTTTAAAGCTCTATGCAAATGTAAGACATTATTATTTTCCTATTGTTGCCAGAACACTAAAAGCATTTTCCTTATGGTTATGGAGTTTAAGAACTCCACTGCATACACATTAAAATACACACACACACACACACACACATATACATGTACATATACATATATACACACACATATATGTGTATATATGTATATGTATATGTATATGTATAAGAAGGTTGAAAGGAACTATACTATTTTAGTTATTTCTGGGTGATGGGATTATGAACGATTAATCTTTGCTTTATATTTTTCTGCGTATTTTTCAATGGTGGCTACCACTCTTGGAATTTAAAGAGTTACAGGGGCACCTGAGTAGCTCAGTCAGTTGAGCATCCAACTTTTGATTTCTGCTCAGGTCATGATCTCAAAGTCGTGGGACTGAGCCCCACTCTCCACGCTGAGCGTGGATCCTACTTAAATTCTTTCTTACTCCCTCGACCCCATCACCTGCTTGCATTCTCTTTCTCTAAAATTATTTTAAAATAAAAAATTATTTTAAATAAAATAAAGACACTGTACAACAACTATGAAAAAATAACAGCCATTGGGGCACCTGGGTGGCTCAGTCAGTTAAGCGTCCAACTCTGGCTCAGGTCCTGATCTCATGGTTCGTGAGTTCAAGCCCCGCATTGGACTCTGCTGTCAGCACAGAGCCCACTTGGGATCTTCTGCCTCCTTCTCTTTCTGTCCCTTTCACTGTCTCTCTCTCTCTCTCTCTCAAAAAATAAATAAATAAACAAACATAACAGCCTTCAAGTCTGGAGGACTCTTTAAAAGAGAATATTTTATGGTTAATGAAATTAAGTTTCTTAGTAGATTATTAAGGTAAATGGAAGAGATATTCAGCTAAGCTTTTCAAAGAGCAAGGTTATCAAGAATAATGTGTTTCCATTTTTCTAAAGAACTATTATCTTCCATCTTTGTTTTTTTTTTTAATTCTGTGAAGTGCTTCTACTAGATATCAGCATCACCAGTCCTCAAAGAGTATCAAGAGGTGAGAGACTCACAATATGGAAAACCTCAGACAGGAAGCTTAACGTTAGTATTGCATAAAAGATACCACAAACTCCTGACCTGGTTCTTGTCCTCCGCCTCTCCCATGAGCAGCCAGTATTAATCTGATGGATCTTGTGATGCTCAGAATGCATTCACAAATCACTTAGTTACTGAGAATTCTGATCACTAGCCTTTTGATCCCAGTACCCTCCTAACCCTAATATTATTTCCCCTTTAGTAAGTTCTCCTCATTCCCAGCCCTCACCTCCTAATCAGTGTCTCTGAGGGATGAAACAAGAAGACCCTATACTTTATTCCCCAACCTGGGACAGTTTCAAGAGTGAAAGAGAGCAATATTAAAAAC
Source organism: Prionailurus bengalensis (assembly GCF_016509475.1). Taxonomy (NCBI): domain Eukaryota; kingdom Metazoa; phylum Chordata; class Mammalia; order Carnivora; family Felidae; genus Prionailurus; species Prionailurus bengalensis. The sequence goes on along the minus strand of NC_057348.1, from coordinate 53,531,770 downwards.
AACATTCAAACAACAGATAAAACTGAGGCTGTCACAGGCAACCGGAAATATAATCAATCACTTTAAAATTCAGCAGAGTGGGGGTACCTGGCCAGCTTAGCATGTGACTCTTGGTGGGGGGGAGGGGGGGGTCATGGATTCAAGCCTCACACTGGGCATGGAGCTTACGTTAGAAAAAAAAATCAGCTAAGTGAGGATATGTAAGAGAGGAGAAGTTTCATGATGTCTTTGGGCCTGGCCCTGAAACTAGGTCAAGGCTGCCATTGTTTTTTTGCACATTGTCTTCCACTTCTAATGGTTGTTAGCTCGTGAATGTAGGGATCATATGAACACTTTTATTGGAAATTTATAATTAAATGCAGTGAAGCAAATTTTCTTTGTTTGCTTTTCTTCTTTTTTTCTTAATGTGAAAGGTTCACACAGGGCAGTTGTTTTGCAAAGGAGGGTGTGAATTGCAAAGGTTTTGCCCTAGGCTGTCTTGCATTAAGAATTGTTGCATCTGGCCACTTTTCAAGCAACCAGATGTGAAGTAAGTAATGCCCATTTGGATTACAAATCTCATTTTAATATCTTTCAACATAAATAACAATAATAGTCAATATATTTATTTCTAGGCTTCCAAGAGGTGAGAGACACAAGAATCACACTCTAGAAAAGCTAGAAAAGACAATGACTCTATTATTAATATTTTTAAATGATCAAAAAAGCATACTTCAATGAAGGCAGTAAAATAAACTTTGATGGTTAACCAAAGCATCAAATTAACCAAAGCATCAAAAGTAGCAAAGACCAGAATAATGCAATTCAGTAAATTTGTAACACTTGGGAATCTTAATCATAAGCCTTAGCTATTGAAACTATTGTATTTTGGGGTTATTACTAAGTCTGCCATGGTTCCATCCAGACGACCTAAGGCAATATAGGCTTTGATGGTACCAGTCCTAATATATTCTTTGAAGAGTATACAGAACTCTCATATAGACTAAAAAGCATCTTCATATCAAATTCCTAAAAACAAACCCTTTATATCAATCTGAAATTACAAGTGAATGAATTTAGCTACCCTTAGTGAAAATTAACAATAAATTCTATTATTCTCAGCTTTGTAGTATGATGGGCCCATTAATTTGATGGACCCTGTGATCCATCATATTAGGCTAGCCTCATAACAGTTCATACTATTCATGTCCACATCCGTAAATGCGATTAAGACTTGGGAATACACAAAATAAAGGAGAAAAAGTTAGAATAAACTGAAGAGCAAGTAAGTTAAAACAGCAAAGAGAGCCACACAGTTGGATAATAGAGATAAAAATAGATCAAGTGAACACGTGAAGTAAATGTTGGGACACATAGTATCTACTGCAAGAATTCAGGACAGGGCTGCTTTCACCACAAAGTATAAAATAATCAGTAACACTTGATAGTCTTCTAAAGTGTACAAAGTCTTTTTACACATATTATTTATTTAATCTCAAGAGGTAGGAATTATTTCTATTTTACTGAAAACTGAGACTCAGGGAAGCTAAGTGACAGCCTAGAACGTCTGACCAAAAGAGTAAACTCTGAACTTAAAAATTTAATGCAAATTAACAAACATTTGCTGAATGAATCCAGTCAAAAATTTTTTGCTATTTACAAGACACTGTGGGAAATACAGAGAAGGGTAAGCCTGCCCTTAAGGAATTTATACCTTGGTGAAACGAGCTGCAAAGAGGTGAAAAGTTAAGCAATGATTCATGATTTGAATAAGATTCTAGCCAATGATAGAAGAGATGTCACAAGGTAGCAGCTGATTAATTGCTAAATAAATGAAAAGTTTCACAGGGACTTCCGAAGAGCATGTCAAAATGGGATGGCTCATAGAAAAGACTCCATGGGAGAAATGGGATTTCAGCGAGGCATTATATAGTAAGCAAGATAAAGATAATACAAGAGTGTGACCTCCTCAGAGACAAAGGCCATGCATCTATGTCACTTTCATATTGATGTCACAGAACCTCAATAACTTACTGCATGATCAAAGACCATCATCTGGCCAACTGATGGACTGATTACCAACTGGATGAATAAACACAGGGATGGAAAGTGTGGAGCATTCTAGACAAGGGGAAGGGGCAAAACTATGCCTGGGGGATAGTGAATGCAAACGAACTATTGTGCTTATCCAAGGTCATAGAGTTAGAGGATGCAGCAAGACCTAGAATATAGGTCTCCTGGCTTCCAGTGAGGAACAGAGGTGTAAATGGAAAGAATACTGGTTTTAAAATTAGATAAACTTAACCTAGAATCCCAGCACCACCCTATGTCAGGGCTGCAACTTTGGGAAGCTATTGAACCACTTCAAGTTTCAATTTCCTTATTTGTAGAGAAATTATGTATGTAAAGCACTTAGAAGTGTTTAGCACAAAGTATAAATGTTAGTTTCCCTCCCAAAAGTCCCCATTTTAAAGGGTATTTTATTTCATTAAAAGATTCACTTTGGTATTGCTACCACTGGAAATATGCCCTGTGCAGGTGACTCATGACTTAATCTGCTCAAACCTAATTTAGGCATAACCTTTCAGATGGCTCTTCACCGCACACATAGCTGTATCTGTAATGTAGCTGTATCTGTATCTGTAATGCCAGTAGAATAATTTTGAAATAGCTCAATTATATTTGGAGTCAGTGATCAAAGAGTACACATTAACAGTACTGAGTGAGGCGCCTGGGTGGCTCAGTTGCTTATGTGTCCGACTTTGGCTGAGGTCATGATCTTGGGTTTTGTGGGTTTGAGCCCCATGTCGGGCTCTGTGTGGACAACTCAGAGCCTGGAGCCTGCTTCGGATTCTGTGTCTCCTTCTCTCTGCCCCTTCCCTGCTCACGCTCTGTCTCTGTCTCTGTCTGTCTCTCTCTCAAAAATAAACATTAAAAAAAATTTTTTAAAAAATAACAGTGCTGAGGAATATACTGATATACCTGGTTCTAGTGAGTTAGAATTATATAAAAACCCAGCTATTGGGGCGCCTGGGTGGCGCAGTCGGTTAAGCGTCCGACTTCAGCCAGGTCATGATCTCGCGGTCCGTGAGTTCGAGCCCCATGTCCGGCTCTGGGCTGATGGCTCAGAGCCTGGAGCCTGTTTCCCATTCTGTGTCTCCCTCTCTCTCTGCCCCTCCCCCATTCATGCTCTGTCTCTCTCTGTCCCAAAAATAAATAAATGTTGAAAAAAAATAAAAAAAAAAATAAAAATAAAAATAAAAATAAAAATAAAAACCCAGCTATTAAACAAAAACAAACGCAATATAACTTTCATTAACAATCAAATACTCTTAGTGTACTGAAAGTTGTTACTGTATTTTTAGAAAAAAAACGGACAAATGCTAAGGGGGGGGGGGAAGCAGTTAAAAGTGTTTTTAAAAGCAGCTTCCAGAGCATTTCCTGAGATAATCTTTAATATTTTCTATATCTTCAGAAAAAAATGTCATCTGCTATTCAAAGTGAAACTAAGACATTAAAAGTTCTCGAATCACCAATTCAGTTATCTAAATTCAATTTAAATTTTATTTCACCCCACAATATTTACCAAGACAAAAAAATGGCTTATTGTGTTTAAGAAAGATTTTATACAACCAGAAGTGAAAAGGGTTTTATCGCTGGCTGAGTTAACCAGAAATTCAATTTTACATTGTACATCACAGTTTATAACATTTCACACGATTAGATTCTGGGAAAAGGACTGGAAAAATTAATTTGACAATCAGTAGTATAAAACTATCTATCTCTGTGTGCAAGGTACGTACACATTGTATGGAACCAACCATTTAACTTTTCCATCAAAGAGCAGACCCATGACTCCTTGCTTTTCTTCCACTGCCTTGTCTTCTTCCTGGCCCCTGATATACCAATTACCCTATCACTCAGGCTTTTCCTTCCTCAAGGCTCTGTCTTAGGCTCTTTCACAATTCTAATTCCATATGCTCTCCCTAGACAATCCAATTATAGAAAGTTTCAAATATCATGAATATATTGAAACCAAATCTGTATCCCTGCCCTGGTTACCTCTTCCGTGCTTTAGCTCTGCATACAAACATCTATTTGAGATGTCCATTGAAATATCTCATTGCCAACTCAATAGCAACCGGTCAAAAACTGCAATCATCACCTATTCCTCAAAACTTGTCTCTCTCAGTGTGCCCTATCTTTAGTAAACAGCTCCAACAATCCCACAGCTGATCATGCCCCTCCCAAAAGGGAATCATAACTGACTGCTATAATACCTACAGGCAATCAATCACTACGTCCTTTTGATTCTACCTGTTAAATACATTTAGCCACTTCTCTTGATCTTCTCTATCAACCCTAAACCAAGCTACTTTCATCTCTTACACATATCTTTTACTGTAGCTTCTTCCTACAGGGTCTCCCTACATCTGTCTGGCCTTATCTCCTCTCCAATCAATTCTGCACCTGCAGCCAGAGTACCGTTTTAAAGAGGCAACTCAGATTACATCACTTCCTTACTGAAACTCCATATTGACTTCTAATTGTCTTAAATCCACTGGAATAATCTGGTCCCTGTTTACCTCTGAACCCTCTTTTCACTCCTTTTCTTCATTTAAACCAGTAAGTAAACTATGCTTTTCTCACCCCAGAGTCTCCACACATGTTATTTCCTCTGGAACGTTATTCTTTTCAGGGCTCCCTTAAGCTAACTCTGTTCTGTCTTCGACTGTCAGCATAAAAATCTCTTGCCCAAACCCTCAGATGAGGTTAAACCACCCTATCATTCTATACTACTCCTATTACCCTTCTCCTCCCTCACACACATCATTTTAGTTATTCCTTGTTCATTTTCTGCTTTCCCACTATATTTTAAACTCAGTGATGATGGGATCCCTGCAGTATCCCCATTCTGGCACAAAGAACACTGAATAAAGCCTTAGAAGACTTGGGTACTAGTGCTGGTTGGTTTTATTAATTTGTCGTGTTATTCTGGTGAGTCACTTAACTTTTCTAGGCCTTATTTGTAAAAGGAGAGGCGTTGGATTTGATCAGAGTTTCTTAAGCTTCACTAATGTATGGGTTCCTTTTAAAGGAAGAAAAAAGTCTTAGAGACCTGCCAAGGTTGTGTCCTCAGATTCCCCAGAGGTCCTAGAATCCCCAGTTGAGAGAAGTGATATAAGAAACCATTAAAATGTCCTTGAATTGTGAAATTTGGGCTTTTTAATAATGACCTTTTAGATTATCATTAGTGTAAAAATGCAGTATTTTTAAATTCTAAAACTCTCAGATCCCAACAATATACTTGCGGATCCTCAAAGAATCTTTGGATTTCAGTGTGAGAAAGAGATTTGCTACCCCTCTCCATCCCTCCACATGGGCTCATTAAACTGAAATTTGGGAAAGAATACAAGGAATTCCACAGTATCAATGCATTCAGAAAAAAAAAATTCCATTTGAAGAGAGAGTCTTAGGTACTGATTTTGGTAACTGGATGAAAGTCAAGGTGTGTGGCAATGAAAGGCTGATAGGAAGTATTTCTGAGCTCAAATGATCTTTTTTATTATATAGAGAGGTATGTGAGAACATGAATTAAAAAGTGACAGAACAATAAAAAGGCAAAAGGAAAACAGCCCAATTAAAAAAAAAAAGGCAAAGGACATGAACAGACATTTGACCAAGGACATACAGATGTCCAATAAGTACATGAACAGATACTCAAGATCATTAGTCATTAGGGAAATGCAAATCAAAACTGCAATGAGATAACAGTTCACCTACTAGGATGGCTATAATCAAAACTAGGGAAAACAATAAGAGTTGAGGAGGATGTGAAAATCCTTGTACACTGCTGGTAAGAATGTAAAATAGTGCAGAAGCTATGGTAAACAGTTTGGAGGTTCCTCAAAAAGTTAAACACAGAATTATCATATGAGCCAGCAATTCTACTCCTAGGTATAGACCTAAAAGAAATGAAGACAGGGATGCAAACAGATACTTGAACACTTACAGGTTCACTGCAGCCTTATTCATACAAGTCAAAAGGTGGAATCAACCCAACTGTCCAGCAACAGATGAATGGATAAACAAAATGTGGTAGGTAAATACAATGGAATGTTATTCAGCCAAACAAAGGAATGGGAGTTCTGATATGTGCTACAACATGGATGAACTTTGAAAACACTGTGCTAAAAATGTGATATAAACCATACACCAAAGGACAAATATTATATGAACTCATTTATATGAAATAGCTGGAATAGGCAAATTCATAGAGACAGAAAGTAGAACAGAAATAACTATGGGCTAGGAGTGGGTAATGGGGAGTTACTGTTTAAATGGGTAGAGTTTCTGTTTGGGATAATGAAAAGTTTTAGATATAGACAGGGCTGGTGTTTGTACAATGTTGTGAATGCAATTAATGCCACTAGATTGTATACTTAAAATGGGGCCAAAAGACACCTGAAAAGATGCTCAACATCACTCATCACCAGGGAAATACAAATCAAAACCACAATGAGATCACCTTACACCTGTCAAAATGGCTAATACACAACACATAAGAAATAACAACTGCTGTAGAGGATGGGGAGAAAAAAGGACCCTCATGCACTGTAGGTAGGAATGTAAACTGGTATAACCACTGTGGAAAACAGCATGGAGGTTACTCAAAAAATTAAGAAAAAAAAATACCATATGACCCAATAATCCCACTACTGAGTATTTACCCAAAGAAAATTAAACCACAAATGTGAAAACACTCCTATGTTTATTGCAGCACTACTGACAATAGGCAAGATGTGGAAGCAACCTAAGTGCCCATCGATAAATGAACAGATAAAAATGATAAACACACACACACCATGAAATATTGTGCAGCCATAAAAAAAAGGATGAGATCTTGCCATTTGCCACAACATGGATGGACCTAGTATTATGTACTATGTTAAGTGAAATAAGTCAGACTAAGAATTTTTATGATTTCACTCATATGTGGAATCTAAAAAACAAAACAAGCAAAAACAGAATGAGACCAATAAATTCAGAGAACTGATGGTTGCCAACAAGGGAAGGAGGGTAGGGGTTGGGGCAAAATGGGTGAAGAGGAGTGGGAGACACAAGCTTCCAGTTATGGAATGACTAAGTCATGGAAATAAAAGGTACAGCACAGGGTATACAGTCAATGATATCATAATAGTGTTGTATGGTGACAGATGGTAGCTACACTTGTGAACACAGTATAACAAACAGAAATGCTGAATCATTATGTTGTACACCTGAAACTAACATAACACTGTGTGTCAACTGTTCTCAAATAAAAAAATGTTTTTAAAAAGAAATAAAAATGAGTAAAACGTCAAATTTTATGTTAAATAATATAACTTACCACAATAAAAAACAGTGACAGAAGAACTTGCTTATTTACTGGTTGGACAACTAAAAGCTTAATGACCTAACAGAGGTAAAAAATATACAATACATTGTTTTAATAGAAAAACTTGTTCTAAATCAAGGATCTCAAGAATTTGCAGTAATAAGTGTATGACTAATCACCTAATCATATTTTGGAATTATGGAAGTCCCCATAACTGGTTTATCCACATCTAGCAGTACAAAATCTAATTCTATGGCTCAAGTTAATTACTAATCATCCTTAATGATGAATATTAGAGGATTCAAGGATAAATGAAGAACAGATGAGCTACAAATCTAAGTATTCTGATTTCTTATTATCCTTTGTATCTTTTACTAGTAGAGGTGATAATACGTGATTTAAATGACTATCAAAATCAAGGAGAGAAAAGTTAGAGCACAGTCATTCTGCACAGTAGGTTCTAAGAGCAGAACTTAACATCAGTTCTTTCAATATCTAACTTACAGTACATATGCTTTACAAGGGAAAACACAGATCTCCAGTGCCATTCAGATGCTAAAGAATTACTTTTATTTGTTCAGTTTGTTTGCTGTGTCTTTCAACTTGATGAGTGATTCTAATAGAAGTGCCATTCTTGGCTGAAAAACGCTGGGATTTTACCACCTCTTTTGTGACATGGATATATGTTTCAAAGGACCTTCCCAAATGTATTAACTGTACTGTGGAACAATGATCTCTCTTACTACCTTTCAGATTTTGAGTCTGAGGCCTTTCTCAACAGTGCCAAAAAGGCATTTGTGCCAGCTGTCATCTTATGTTCTCTGCTACGGTCTTCATTCTCTTCTGATTTGGACTCTTCACTCTCTTTTAAAATTACTGCCAAGTAAGTGAAAAGAGACAATGTCCCTCGTTTTACTCAAGCTGCTTGGAATTAAACCCCTGAGAGAAAGGTAACATCTATTCATAATAAATATTCTGTTCTTCAGGCTTCTCTTTTCTGGACTTCTTACAGAATGCCCAGAGGCCAGGCTCTCAAATTATCTAAATATAAACAAAATGCTTGTTTCCTGACTGAGACCTCATCTGCCAAGATTCCACTCAGACTGCTGATTTATAGGTGGCTCTAACTCTCAAAGTACAGAAGACTGTAACAGAAGTGGTGACACTGCCCGTGGTCAGGAAAGTAACAGCTAAAATAAAATCCACAGCACTCTAAAGAGGAAGAAGCAAATTAAGATAAAACATCCAGTTTCCTTCTCTTTTACCACTCAATACTTTTTATTCTACCTCTCATATTCTAAATATGGAATATATTCTATAATATCTTTTCGACATAGCTTATATGTATGTCATAGTAAACTGGTGACTCATTTTAAAATAATACTGTGGATTTTGAAAAAAAAATAAATACTTAAAATTGAATACACTTTTAAGGAAGAAATAAAAAATTCATTTATCCATTCCTTCAAGTACATATTTTCACAGGATGGCTGATTCTACACACTACGCTATGTCCACTCAAAACCCAGGATTACTAACTATAGAGCTTCCACTGAGCATTCGGTGTTTTGATACTTAGTTGTCCTGCCCAGTATTTCAGTTTCTATCTAAGAATCAAAAAGCTATTTACTGAAGTCTGCATTTTTATGTAACCCATGTAAACAAATACTGTAAATCTCTAACTCAGGGTAAAGGACGACCAATGCCAATCTGCAAGCTTGAAGGTTGGTAAAGAAACGGATAAAAAGACATCTTCAGATCATTGGATCACTGAAGGTGAAGTTGGCTAACAATGAAATGTCAACTCTGGCTTAATTCTTCATCAGAAAGATGAGAAGAATCAGTGACTCTCAAAATAGCACTAAGTAAAATTCACAATATTCTAGAAAGTAGTATAAAGTATATAAAAACGTGTATTTGCAAAAATATTTTCTCATTTAAGAACACTAACCAGAGATGTCTCTGTTGATTCTGGCATGGCTGTAATGTCTCCACCATACCAAGCATTAAAGCTACAAACTGGCTTGCTGTTTGAGTGGTTTGAAAAAAGTATATTCTGTATCACTGAACTGCTGTAAATTTAAATCCATTTCCTGTAGTTCTCAGCTTCTTTTGGCAGAATACTTCTAACTAGCATGTAATAAACTATATTGTCATACTTCAGGGTTTTTATAACTCCATCTACTGGGGGTTGAGGAGGTAATAAGAACCCATAAGGAAGTAAATGTATCATAGTGACATTTTATAACATTTAGCTGGCCTGGGGACAACTGAAATCATGTGTTTAAAATGGGAAGCATTACTAAATTTGGGATGACTTCTTGTGGCATTATTTTTCCTTACATAAACATCACTACATTTGTTCAGAAATAGATTTGTTTTTTTAAAAAATCACTCTTCCTTCACAGTATAAATTATAAATTTTAAATTAATAAAAGACGGGAAACTAGGATACTAATTAATTTTTAAGTTACTACAAAAGATAATTTTGAAAAATCCTGAGATTTCCATTAACTAGTCAATTCCCCTAGTTTTTGGGTTTTTTGTTTTTTCTTTGTTGTTGTTTTTTTTTTGTTTTTGTTGTTGTTGTTGTTTTTGTTTTATAAGAAATCAGCCTAGTAGCCAAATGAAAAACAATTAAAATGATACAAAAACAAGGCAGGTACATGACTGTCTTAACATAATTAACATGTTTCTGAATTGTCATGGGGGAGACTGACAAGAACCATCAAAGTAGAGAAAAAACATGGAGAGAGTACTATATGAAGCCTCTACTGATGACATTTTATTTTGTAATTGACTTTTCATTCATTTAATAAGTATTTATTGAGTTGTTACTGTGTAGCTGGCATTACGCTCTATGCTAAGGACACGCCAGAGAACAGGATATAGTCCTTGACTTCGAGAGTTTACAGTTAGCAATACAGTCAGATATTTTAATAATTTTTAATAAAGGGGAAAGGAATATACCTAAAAATTTTGATTTGTGAACTTAAAATTCAAGTCTCCTTTGAGCTCTAATTTTAGTTATCCCTGCTTGCAAATTCTTTTGATATATAAAGCTATATGACTGCCATATCTGTGAACAGACCAAAGTTGACCCATTCTACTCACTTAGAAAATCAAGTATTAGAAGGGTCTTTAAAGATCAATTTGTCTAACCTAATTTGTCTAACATATGGGGAAACTGAGTCTAGAAGAGGGAAAGAGATTTGATTAAGGTCACTTGGCTGCCATGTCTTTATTTTAATGAGTTTTTCTTCCAAGTAAGATATAACTTCAGGAATATCTTTATAACTAGTCCTTTTAATTTATGCTTACCTGACACCTTTCTTCTTCACCCTACCTCTTATCTCCACTGGGAGAGTGGGTCACATTAACCTCATTATCCTTTCTTACGAACTTAGTGGAAGCAGTCTTTTCTCCCCACAGGGTCTGTTTCTTTTCAATGGCCTTCCTGAGACCTCACCCTTATACTATTTCCTCTTCTCCACTGATATGCTCTCTCCTGAGTTTACTTGACTTAGCTGCTCCAGTAGAATTGTCCTATTTGTTGCCAAAATTCTCAGTGGTCTAAAATCATTCCCTATACCACCTATTACTTGCTGAAACACTCTTATCGTTGGACATACATTCTAATCTTAAATGACAGTCTCCTTATAACTGTTAACGGCATTATTTCTTTCTTCATTCATCATTGATCTTATGCTGTCATTTTTATATTTTATTTCAGTAAAAAAAATACATGAGCTTGGGAGGCAGAAAGATCTCTGTTTCAATTCAGATTCCACCTCCCACTGGCAGTGTACTCTCAGGCAAGTTACTGAACCACGCTAAACTTTACTTTATTCACCTGTAAAATAGGGATAATCATAATTCCTGTTTTACAGGGTTTTGTGAGAACTAAATAAGATTATATATGTAGTTATTACCACAATGCCAGGTAACTAGAGATACTATTTTCTTTCCCTTTTCCTAAAACCCTCTTCATTTGGCATCGATGATACCTCTCCTTCCTCTCTCTCATCTTCCTCTTCCAAACTTCACCTGTGTGTGTGTGTTTTTTTTTTTTTTTTTGAAGACCTCAGCTTCACTCTGTGCCAATGACACGCCAATCAGCAGGCTAATTCCGCCCTTTGAAATGAGGCTCATCCTGTATTCACATCTCTCTAGGAGGGATATTTCTTCTTAGATATTCCACCTTTCACTTCAAATTCAACAAGTCTAAAAGCAAGCTCATCTTCCTCCCCCCAAAAGTGTCCCTCCTCTCTATTTCTTTGAATATCTCACCTCTCTATATCAGCCAAAAGTTCATCTTTGACCCTTTTTTCTTTCATCCTCTTCATTTCTTAGTCACCAAATCTTCTAAGTTATCAAGATATCTCTCTCTGTCCCTTCCACAGAGAGCTTTTGTCTTTCCTCTTCCCCATCCCCACATCTTCAAGTTCCCAATGCTTCCTAGACAAAGTCCAGGTTCCTCAGTCCAGTGTTTGTTCCCTGCCAAACCCAGCTCTTTTCCTCTGTATGTGAACTTCCCACTGACTCTCAAGTGCAACATGCCCACCAATTATCTTGAACTTCCTACCCCATGATACCTATGTTTACAATTTCCAGCTTCTTCCTTCTTATGTATCCATATCCTTTCTTCCAAGTGGCAAGCGTCTAATGAAACTACTCACCACTCCAGCTCTGCATGTGTGTTTTCTGCCACAAATTTTTACTACATGTTTTTCCTCAGTCACACACTGCCCAGCTCTGTTATTTAATTCTCTCATGTGATATGTGTAGGTCCTATCTTTGACATAAGACTGTGAGCAAGGACTATCTCATCTCTGTTTTGTCTAGAAGAGTGCTGGATATACTAAACTGGTTCAATAAATACTTGTTTAGTGAATAATACACATAAACTGGTTACCAAAAAAAAAAAAAAAAAAGATGTCAGCACAAGTAACCATCTTAGGCCTTTACCTGGCTTAGAAGTCCTGCTTCAAATGCAATAGAAAATTGAAAGACCATAACTAGTCTGTGAAATAAACGTTCTTCATTCCTGAATTATACAGGTAAAAAGTAGTTGATTAGGTACTTATGTGGTTTTATGGATTCACTTTCATTATTTGCAAAAAGAAAAAGCTTATGTAAAGGTTAAATCTATAAAATTATAAATACATATAGTATCATGGAAATTCTTTTTTTTTTTTAATTTTTTTAATGTTTATTTATTTTTGAGACAGAGAAACAGAGCATGAATGGGGGAGGGTCAGAGAGAGAGGGAGACACAGAATCTGAAGCAGGCTCCAGGCTCTGAGCTGTTAGCACAGAGCCTGATGCGGGGCTCGAATTCACAGACCGTGATATCATGACCTGAGCCGAAGTCGGACGCTTAACCGACTGAGCCACCCAGGCACCCCTGGAAATTCTTTTCTTAAAATAAGTAAATTCTGTACATGCTTTGCATCTCTAGCTGGTAAATTTTAAAATGATATTTAGGCAAGGCTGCGTAAAATACTATGTTTAGTTAGTAGAAATAACAGTATATCTAAATCATTAACTTCAGTTACATTATTTTAATACTGGCACAATATTTGCTAGGAATTGTGTTAAGCGTTAAGGATACCCAGAGAATAGTCTCTGCTCTTGAGAAGCTCCCTAATATTGACTACAAAATCAGTAATAGTCTGATGTAATGATTGGTATATTCTAGTTATGAACCAAATGCTGTGAGAGGAACACTGAGCAGTCTGGTGAGGCTGCACCATAATACCTGTGGTAGCAAATTGGAGGGGACAGCCTGAAGGGGGTAGGCTGAGGCTGACCACAAAGTTTCTAATGCTCCCTGAAAGGAGGGTAAAATGTAAACACACAGCGTTTTAGAAAGATAACTGTCAACTTGGAGGATGAAATGGAAACAGTAAACTGTTGAGTCAGATAACTTGCAATTTTCAGGTAAGGAAAATTTGAACTAAATCAACATCAGAGAAATTAAAAAGGTTGGAAAAACAAATGTAGAGTAGCAGCAATCAGTAGATTCATATATAGAAAGTTTGGCACTGGGGAGTAAAGTGTACAAAAAATGTATTCTTAGACTCTTGTTGTTGCTATTACTTTTATTTCAAAGTCTGATGGATAAAAATAGTCTATATACTGAGAACACAACTTGGCAGCATTTTTTATAACCATGTTTCACAGAAGGTGAAAGTCAAGTCACTCCAACACATTCCAGCTACCACCCCATCCCAGGTCAGTTACTCTTTAAAAGGATGTGAACGTAAAGGAAGTTAGTCTACTTTGTCAGACACAGAGGCACTGCATTTTTAGAAGTGTGACTGCTTCTAGTAAGCACTTTTTCTGGTAAAATGTGATAGAGTACATATCTGTTACATGTCACTCTTTTCATATGGGTGCTTAAAACAAAATAAAAAAAAAAACTAAGTAATACAATAAAGGGGCTTAACGCCTTTCTTGAACAAAGATATTTTAAAGACATACTGAATAGTTACAGAGATTCTTTGAAATCCTATCATACAGATAAGCATTTAAGCAAATTATTTTGTAATTTCTTATTATGTGCCAATATATTATTATGGGGTCTAAAATTAAAATAACTAAATGCAGAAATATGTCAATAATTTCAACAAATGGCTCTTGCTACTGAATGGACCCCAGCAGGTAGGGCAACCAGGTATGTTCCTATAAGTCCTTAAATTGCTGAAAACACATAATCAGAATTAAGGAAAGAAACAGCAGGTCAAAAGGCAAAAACTGCATTCTGTTCCACTTTAATTGGTAATAAGAAAGTACAGAATAGGGGTGCCTGGGTGGCTCAATGGGCCAAGCATCTTACTCTTGATTTAAGCTAAAGTCATGTTCTCACAGTCACGAGATGGAGCCCTGCATCCAGTGTGGAGCCTGTTAAGATTCTCTCTCTCCCTATGCCCCTTCCCTGTTTATACTCTCATGCTCTCTCTCAAAAAAAAAAAAAAAAAAAAAAAAGTACAGATTAAGCAATAAGGATATGCATTTCTGTAAAGCAACAAATAACATTTTCAAGACACATTTCCAACAATGAATCCTCAAAAAAAAATTACTATGTACTAGGAAACAATCATCCTGATGGCAAAATGTAACACTTGTACAGTATTACAGTATAATGGAATGGCTTCCACTTAAACCCCACCCTTTTAAAAAATGACTTGGATTTGGCCAGTGAATGGAGCACTGATCAGGGTGTTCTGGTGACTTTTACCTTGAGTAGGATGGAATAAACCACTTGTCCTCTGTCCACTTTGATTTCATTTGGAGAAGATAAAAATTTAACAAAAATTCTAATAATACCTTAAAGCTATATATTACTGTAAGAATTTCCTAAGCCCTTTATATATTTGATCTTATTCGATCTTCACAATAAACATCTCCCACTTAACAGATAAAGGAATTGCGATCTCAAGTTTTAAGAAAGTGCTAATTAACAGAAGAGGAAATATTACAACCCAGGTGTCCTCAACTCCCAAAACAGCAATGTTCTCTCGAATGACATAGTTAGCGTTCTTCTAAAGCATAGCTGGAGGTCAGTGTTGGTAAAAAGTTGATGATTAAATATGTCTATAGTAAAGAGACTGGCTAGCTCAGTAGGAAGAGCATATGGCTGTTGATCTCTGGGTCATAAGTTCAAGCCCCACATTGGGTCAAATACTTAAAAATAAAAATCTTCAAAAAATAATACAAATAAAAATAAACATCTACGTGTAGTAGGAAAAATCGTCTTCATTGTTTGTATGTAATTATTATAATACTTTCTGAATGGTACACCTTATAATTCCAATGAAACCAGCAAAAAAATGTTTCATGGTTTAATAGTCATGCTAGATTTCTCTTCATATTCAAAATAGGTTGCTAAAAGAATTTGTTCTTGTCAATTATATTTATACGTCAGTGGTTACTTCTGGACACAAAAAAGTGCTCTCATCTGGAAGAAGTTCAACAGCACATTGTTAATACTCTACTCCTACAAAATAATTTTAAAGCTCCATGGGAATTTAGATTTGCACAAGTTATTAGGATGTGACCTTTCCCTTAGATTTCTTATTTTAGGATTGACTTAACATGGTATTTCCCCAGTGGGAGCTGTTGTACTTCCTTCGCAGATAAGAAAAATAGCAATCACAAATTATAGTGAGTAAACTTAGGAAAACATATATTTCTGTGATGCAGATGAAACCAAAATCATAAAAGTAGAGCCTGCACTACATATTCCTTGAGTTTGAGAGGAAAGCCATGTGGCTTGCTAACAAAAGAAAACAAAAGTCATGCCATTTTGGTATTTCCCTGAAATTTATACTTAATTGTTTTTTGTCCCAGCTACCAAGTCTTATGACTTTTAAAGATTACTAAAGATGTTTACGTCACTAAATTTCCTACGTCCTGTCTACTGAGAGTATAAAAGGTTAAAAATATCAAACTTTTAGTAATTTAAATGATTTCAGATCACAGGATCTGGACTGAAGGACAAGGAGTTCATCAGTACAAAGAAAAAACTGAATAAAATGAGAGAGATCACAGTTACTTCATGTTCCACAGAATAATAGTGGCTTCCAATGATTGACCTCTTACTGTATGACACTGTGGTAGAATTGAGACACATGATTTGTAACATGGGAGTTATTCAAAGTAGCCAAAGAATCAAGCATGCTATAGCTAGGACTCTCCAGCTCCTTATTGGCATTTTTTTAAAAGGCAAACAAAACTGTGGAAGGGGAGATGATGAAGACATGTACAGTTTTCCTAATTAGGTGCCCAAATCCATTTTATATAGTGCTAGTTGATGAAAAAATTAAAATTAAGAAATTACAAAAAGACTAAAATATTTTTCTCTTCTAAGAATGAAAGCATAGGATATAAGTGAAAATTAAGGAACTGTCAAAAGTAATTTCTTATATCCTCTCTTATCAGATATATTTGTACAGCAAGTTTTTTAAAAATTACTTAAGAACACTGCTTCATTTATTATTCAAGAATCTCAAATAATCAAATCTACCATGTGTTCTGCAGTCTAACAGACTCTTAATTCAGAGTCTCTATATCACGAACTTTTTCTTTCAGGCTTAATTTTTAGGAATTAACCCTCAACATTTTACAGCTGCGACTAACATTTTTAAGTAAAGATAGTAGCCACGGTGGTTGACACACATTTTTTTCAGAAAATACTATGTAGCTTAAAGTTAGGTTTCAAAACATTGTTTTCGAATGGAAAGAGAATACAGAAAACATTTACCACAAGTCCTTAATTGTGTAGACTTTGGGGTCAGGGATAGCAATGTATTTATCAAATACTACATACACATATCAAAATATGTGTGTATATTAAGAACTAGAAGGCAACTTGTAGAATAGTTTGAATAACAATTTGAGATTACAGATAATTTCTTCTTTAAATGATCCGTACTGTTATTACATTGCTTATTTGATATTAAAAAAACAATATACTGCATTGTAATTAAAAACTACAATCTCTGTTTCAGGTCATTAACTCTATCACTTAAACCCTCAAATTAAAAGTTTAGAATGAAAAGCAAAGACAATCACCCCTAATCTTTTTCCTGTTCGTTGGAATACATTTTAACCATGTAATTTTGTACCTTAAAATTTTCTCTGTGTCTTTATTCTGAAGTAACTATTCCCCTCGAATATTCAAGGCACAAATTTAGAATATTTGATTTAGATAAATCTTTTTTAAACAATTGATCTGTATCCATCTCTCCAGAAGTCCTACTTTGTAAAACCCACATTTTCAAAAGCAGTCATTCTTTTCTAACCAGCAACATGTGGACTTGAAGGACATTAAGGGACCTGCAACACAGTCTTTACATTTTATTAAAATTTGGCATAACCTCAGGAAATCATCTGCAACTCCCTGGAATTAAGTCGGTTTTTCCCTAACCAAAAACAAAACAAAACAAAAAGCACCAAAACCCCCATATTATTCTGATACCTAAACTTGGTGAAGCCCCTCACTCTCCACCCTCATTCTACTATCACACATACAAAGCCACTGCTAAATGATAATATATTTCTATGAATAGAAATCATTTAAATGTATACTTTGGAGGAAATACATTTCTGTTCATATTGCTGGTAATATGTCTTCAGAGCAATTTGAAATGCCTTAAATACTAATGATGAGAGACGAATACAGTTGCTCAAACCCCTTAACATAGAAACTCCTCTTCCAGCAATGTACCCAAACAGCTATTTTTTAAAAAGTGAAATACGTGCATGAAGACATTCACTATATGTAACGATACAGAATAGTAATTGTATAATAATAAAAAAAACTTGAAACTACCTCAAAAGTTGCTTAGTAAGTCATGTGGCACATGTATTACTGTGTTGCCACTATGACAAATCTGGAAGCCAGGTAGAAACAAAGAAAGATTTATATGATCTAACAGTAAAAGAAGCAAAAATGCCACATATACTATAATTACTAGTAAGTAAAAAATGTGAACACATTAATAAGATCTGGAAGAAACTATGCACAAATAAGAATGTCATCTTTTATTTAAAAATATTTTTTCAGTCATAAAAATGTCTTAGAAGAATTTAGTGTAAAATGAAACAAACCCAATAATCAAAATTCAAAAGCAGAAGCAATTTGTTCTAGTTCCTAATCTTATTTCTAAATGTACCACCTACCTGCCTCTTAGGTTTTAAAAGTAAACATTATCTCTGTTCCAATCCTGAAGTTCTGAATTCATACACAGCAGTATAGCTAGGCAGAGAGTTTATTTACAGAGGGCAGGACTGAACTTTGCATGTGAGCACATACAGAAGACGATAAAGATCGTTGTGTCCTATTAGTAATTTACAGAATTGTGATTTACTCCACCCAGTACACCTATAATTGAATTCCTCAGCCATAAAATCATTGGGACCAAACAAGCTCAGATATCTTTTATCTAAACCCTTTTTTCTCCCTTACCATCAGTTAACATATTTCTTATGAGGCTTTTCTTCTTTTTATAGATTCATTTGTCTTAGTTATAAATTAACCTCACAAGCAACTCTCCCTACCACCCAGCTCTGTTTCCTGTGTACCAGGATTCCTTTTACACACACAATTTATGATACGGGGGCCATTTAAACTGCCAGTTGGTAAATGATGCCCAAGGAATCATTTCTAGATTAATAATAAAATTAAAAACTCCTAAGAATAAATGCCCTCAAGCAGATATTCTCCTTACAGCCTGGGCACCCTGGCAAAAAAGTAAAATGTCAACTGCTGAAAACCTGTTATTTCCTTTTGGTTTTTCAGAAAAATTGTGGTAAAATATACACAACATAAAAATTTACCATTTCAACCATTTTTAAATGTACAATTCGGTAGCACTGAGTACATTCACACTGTACTCCATCACCACCATCCATCTCTGGAACTTTTTCATCTCCCCAAACTGAAACTCTGTCCCCATTAAACACTAACTCCCATCCCTCCCTCCTCCCAGTCTCTGGCACCCACCACTCTACCTGCTGTCTCTATGAATTTGACTGCTCTAGGGACAAATGTCTGTTTTTTTTCTTGTTCCACCTGAAGTGTGTAAAATAGTGTAGTTTTCTAAATTGGTTGAACACACAAAGAGATTTTCTGGCAAAAGTAAAAGACTTCAGGGAAGAATTCCTAATATTTAGCATTTAATTTTTTATGCCCAAATGCTTGGATGTGGACCAAACACTCATATTCAGATGCCAAAGTACGTACCTGCCCCTTACCTTTTGTCTTTCAAGAGGTTGGTCTTTCAATTTTAAATGGCTTTAGGTTTTTCTAAAGTTACACTGGTTTTCTAACCAAAGTTAATCCTACTATTGATTTCCTTTAAGAATCAAAGTTCCCTTAGTACTAGTTGTATTCACCGAATTCCCAGACATTTAACTTAAAAACGTGATCTTCCCTCATCTTCACCATTCCAATATAAGACTCCTAATTTTAAGTTCTTGTTCAGATGTTGCCTTGGGTAATGAAGATTGGTGGACCAAGAGGTTATTAATGAGATCTAAATGCTTTCACAGTTTGGGTTTGAAAATTCAAATCAGACACTGATTGTCACCAACTAAAAACTTTGCTAAGAGATGGTTCCCGAGAAGGCAGAGCCTTGTGGAATTTTCCCACTCACAGGTCTTCCAGGGGACTGAAAGTAACTGGCTGAAGTATTAAGTGGAAATCAAACTTGTGGAGATGGGGACTGCAGTGTGTATGGACAGGATTAAGAAACACAGCTCAAGGAGGTATCCTTGATGAAAAGATGGCCCCTGCTTCTCTCTGTTCTAAGATCTGCAAACAAACAGAAACTCACCCTATAAATCAATGAAAATCTACTAAGAATGATTATTTAGGGACTCCAGTGTGACTTTTTTTCAAAGTTTATTTATATATTTTGTGAGAGACGGAGACAGCACGAGTAGGGGAGGGGCAGAGAGAGAGAGGGAGAGAGAGAATCCTGAGCAGGCTCCATGCTGCCAGTGCAGAGCCTGATGCAGGGTTCAAACTCATGAAACTCTGAGAGCATGACCTGAGCCGAAACCAAGAGCTGTATACTTAACCAACTGAGCCATCCAGGTGCCCCTCCAGTGTGACTTTTAATGAACTTTTTATTTTGAAATAATCTGAGGCTTACAGAAAAGTGGCAAAGATAGAGAGCTCCCATGTACATTTCACCTACCTTCCCCTACTGCTAACATATTACAACCACAGTACAGTGGTCTAAACTAATAAAATGGGCACCTGGGTGGCTGAGTTGTTAAGCGCCTGACTTTGGCTTAGGTCACGATCTCATGGCTAGTGGGTTCGAGCCCCATGTGGGGTTCTGCGCTGACAGCTCAGGGCCTGGAACCCGATTCTGATTCTGTGTCTCCCTCTCTCTCTCTCTCTCTCCACCCTCCCTCTCTCTCTCTCCAAAATAAATAAATATTTTTAAAAAACTAATAAATTAATGTTGTCACAATACTATAAACTACTTTATTTGGACTTCATCAGTTTTCCCACTAATGTCCCTTCTCAGTTCCAGGATCCATTCCAGGACCCCACATAGCATTTAGTTGCCATGTCTTCTTCTCCAGATCTGGGTAGTTCTTCAGTCTTTCTTCTTTTAAACAACTTTGTTGAGGTATAAGTGATATAGAAAAAACTGTACATATTTAACTGCACATTTATTTGTTCAATAATTTACCTGTATCAGTATGGAATCACATATGTGTATTTTATTTGGGGAGCTATAATTCAATACTATAGCTATTTAGTTGCTCAAATTATTTCAGCTTTGGCCATCTGGAGCTGGAAAATTTTGAGCAATAAAATAAATATCTGTAGTATCATATTTTAATCCCCCAAACAAAATACATGAGTATTGGATATTGAAATTACTTTCTCCTTTGTGAGTAGGGATCATGGTTGCATGGCCTACAGGGAACCAGGCAAGATATTACTTTTTTTTAATCTCAATTTAATTATAAATATCATATGAACCTAAAATAATATACTTGTACTGAGACTTATTTCTAAGGATCTAAGTTATTTTTCAACTTCTAGGTCACTCTTCTATCTTTGTTTTGTCTGTGACAAATATATTACTGGGTTCTCCTTCAACTGACTGGTAAATTATATAGTAGAAGGTATTCTGATAGCCAAAATAAAATCCCTCTAAGAAATTTTACAATAAAATACTATGAAGAATTTGCATGTTCTTTTAAAAAATACTTTAAAAATACCAATTTAATAAGTAAAATAAATTTTAATATGAATTTAATGAATAAAATAATAAATTCTGCATTTACCTACCGTGGAAGGGTGACTCTTGTTTGAGAAAATGACCTTCTTGTACGCTGTGGCTTGAAGTTGATGTCTTTCAAATCTGAATAATTAAAATTAAAAAAACACAAAACTTTTGATATACATATACTCAAAGTTTTCAGACAACCTATGCTGCCAAAATGTACAAGCACAAATAAATTTATTTTCTCTGTTGTATTTCATTCTGAATGTTTGTTTTCCCTTATTTTTATATTCTCTAGAAGTAACCAACAGACTACCAACAGACTCACTGTAAATCACACAGGGCTGGAGAATATTCTTAAAGAGACATGTATTAGATTCATTTCACCTACTTTCCTACTCTGTCACTGATCAGGAGTTAAGGTCCTTTATCTCATTCATCTTTTTAAAAATTTTTTTTAAACTTTATTTTTGAGAGAGAGAGAGAAAGAGAGAGCACACATGAGCAGGGGAGGGGCAGAGAGAGAGAGGAAGACACAGAATCTGAAGCAGGCTCCAGGCTCTGAGCTGTCAGCACAGAGCCCGACGCGGAGCTTGAACTCACAAACTGCGAGATCGTGACCAGAGCCAAAGTCGGATGCCTAACCAACTGAGCCACTCAGGCGCCCCTACTCATTCATCTTTTATGTCAAATTAATAATGATACTTACATTATTGGACAGACTTTAGAAAAACTAGATCTTAAAAGGATTAATAACCTCAAAAGACAGGTGTTTGATAAAGGTTAGAGACAGCAAAGATGCTATTTATTGAACTATAGAACTTCATTTTAGATGGCACATGGCTGTTACATGGTTACAGCAAAATTATAGGCGTGTGTCACAATCATTTAGGGACAGAAGATGCAGCACATTCCACATGGAGATTTTTAAAAGGAAAACCCAGAGAGTAGAGTATTCAAGTAAATGTGCCAAAGGTCTCAGGATTCATATCCCTGGTTCTTATGAAGGGCGCAGGGATTCTAGAATAGCTGTATAATCTATAAAGACAAAGTAGCATCTAGTTCCAAAGCCTTATCATCATGGCCTTAAATGCCCCAACATCCAGACCTAATGACCTGCACAGTCTAATCGATACAGAATTCTAAATTTTTTTAAATTCTACACCTTTGTAAGCTTGGAACTTGCAAAAACTATTCTATTACTTGATACATAACATAAAAGTAGTGGATCATGAGTATAAAGTGTTATCCCATTTTGTTATTTCTAACTTGAAATATAAACTATAGCCAATGTATTTTGTTTGTTTCTCTAGCATTATTTAATACTTCTTGTTGGGAACTGAAAATTTCTTAATGTAGACTCAACATTAATAACAACTGTTTGTTTTCAGAATGGGAAATATTCTTCTATGGAAAAATCTGATTTGTTAGTGTTTCATTTCTGTATGTTTTGTTTTCTGACTGATTCCTAACCTATATGAGAGCAATTTACATAAATGCCCTCTGATTTGTTAGTCAAAACCGAAGGAGTACCCACACCAAAACTATTCATTACATATAACATGTATAACACATGAGAAATAACTTTACCTATAATGGGTTACCACTTTGACATTTTTTTACACTTAATTCAACTAAAAATTCAACTGAGGCGCCTGGGTGGCTCAGACGGTTAAGGGTTTGACTTCGGCTCAGGTCACGATCTCACAGTTGGTGGGTTTGAGTCCCGTGTAGGGCTCTGTGCTGACAACTCAGAGGCTGGAACCTGCTTCAGATTCTGTGTCTCCCTCTCTCTCTCTCTCTCTCTCTCTCTCTCTGCCCCCCCCCCGACTCATATTCTGTTTCTCTCTGTCTCAAAAATAAACATTAAATTTTTTTTTACAATTCAACTAACTATATGGGGGAAAAAAGGAAAGAATATTAATAAAGAAAAATTTGAAAAAATCTCCATCTGAAAAATTAAAGAATGTTAATTCCAGATTAAGGTAAATCATACTAGCAATGCTTGACACTGGTCTCAATTTCCCTTTGACATATATATGAATTCATAAAGAAGTAGACAAGAACAAAGTAAACTGCCATGTGTTCCTAGCTTGTGGCCCTAAGAGTTGGATCAAAGAGAAAATTGGGCCAGCTCCTGCAGCTTTCAGAGGCAGACAGGTTTCCATAACCTCCCCCCCGAAACCCCTCCTATAACTGAGATCAGTAATCTCCTTTCTGAACACATTCAGAATTGCATTGTACCATACACTGAAGGTGTAGTTTCCAAACAGAAACTACAGTAGGGAAGAAACAAGATCCGTTTGGGGGGTAATGCATACCAAGGATCTTCCACATTCTCCACCTGGTCAGTTAATTACAGATTGGTTTATACTCATTAGATTGTAAATCCTTCTACTCATCCCTATAAACCAGAGAACTAAGACTGTGAAAACAGCAGACAAACCCCTTACATTTCAAGAGAACCCACATTCAATCGGGGCTGTTCATATCTACTCATCCAACGTTTTAGGTTCTACTAAAAATCCTCATGCAGATGTAAATAGATAATAACTCAGGCCAAAGGGCAATTTAATCAGACTAATTTGTCTGAAATGGTATAAACGGCAAAAGCTGACTTTTGAAACAACTTTCAGAAAACAGAAAAATAATTAACAATGAAAACCATCAAAAACTTATCAAAGAATTACTTCCCAAAAAGCTCTGGGACTAGATAATTTTCTGGATTATTTTTTTCTAACTTTCAAGGAAAAGATCATTTTCTTGTGACAAAGTTGAATGAATAAAAACATATACAAACTTGTGGTCAAATTACTTTTTCAAAAAGAGCGTAATATTGATATTAAAAGGGTGCCTGGGTGGCTCAGTCAGTTGAGCATCCAACTTCAGCTCAAGTCACGATCTCATGGTCTGTCTGTGGGTTCGAGCCCTGTGTCAGGCTCTGTGCTGATAGCTCAGAGCCTGGAGCGTGCTTCAGATTCTGTGTCTCCCTCTCCCTCTTCTCCTCCCCCACTTGTGTTCTATCAAAAATAAATAAACATTAAATAATTTTTTAAAGAAAAAAAGTAGTGAAAAACAGAAAAATACCAGTCCCACTTATTAATACTGATTTAAAATTATAAATAAAATGCTAATGAGCAAATCCAATCATATACAAAAGGAACAAACCACCATAATCAGGTTGGATTTACCTCAGGTAAAGATTTACCATCAGAATATCAATTAAATAACATGTCACAGCACTAGGTCATATTTTAAAAGAAATGAGATGATTATCTCAAACAATGCAAAAAATAATAAAATTCAACATCCATTCTTGACATTGTTCCTTTAGAAAACTAAGAACCTTTAATAATGGGGATATTTATCTCACTCAGACTTATAACCAGTATCATCTTATTTGTGAAATATAATGACATTTCCCAAAATGTGTTCTGTAGGTAGCCAGTTCTTTAAGACTTTCCAACAGAAAAGTTCTACCATAAAAAAATTTGCACGTGTTACTCCTTTTCTTTGGAGATTAATTTATTAATCTCCAAAAGTGCATAAGAATTGAAAAAAAAACAGTAATAATCTGCCTTAACTCCTCAAACTTATTTGAACAGGTTTCTTCACTTTCTATTATTTCACTTCTCAACCCACTTTGCTACTGACACTTAAGCAAAATTTACAAGTTGTTTCCTTCTTGCTAAATTCATTAGTCTCAATTTTCAATTCTATTTATCCAAAGTTGCTCTGGTGTTTGAAACAAGTGGTTCTCCTTCAGGGAAAAATGTTCTGATTTGCAGTATTTGCCAATTTCAGTGGTATAAATACTTCCACCGTGACTGAGTTCATGCTACCAACATGACGTCACTGAGCATGGAGACGGAAAGAACAGGCAAAGTGACACATGCTATACAGCATTTCTACCATACGGATATAATGAATGTGTAATGTATAATGTATACATGATTAGGAAGGATCAACAATGTATAATGATTAGGAAGTGATGCCTGTGGTGTTTATTATGTTTGTTTTTTGTTTTTGTTTTTATTAAAAAATTTTTTTAATTATATATAGAGAGCACAAGCTGGGAAGAGGGGCAGAGGGAGAGAAAGAGAGTCCCAAGCAGGCTCTACACTCAGTACAGAGCCTGATGGGGGGCTCAATTCCATGACCCTGGGATCATGACCTGAGCCAAAATCAGAGTCAGGTGCTCAACCAACTGAGCCACCCAGGTGCCCCATACCTTTGTTGTGTTTTTTTTTTAACATAACTTGTTTAAGAGCAAGTATACACCACTGTATTTTAAATAATGGTTGTGGATAATAATTGGCTCACAAAAATCTTAAAATTTTAACAGCTGACTTTCACAAGCCAGTCTGAGCTGGCTCTAGCACGCTGGTGTTCTATAGTATTTGATATTTGGTCCATCCTTTATCACTGAAACTGTCTCCTTCTTTAGCTGCCTGAAGACCAGTTTCTCCTAGTTCTCATCTGGTCATATGACTACTACTAGGGTGGCTTTTCTTGGTACCTCTTCTTTCTGAGTGTTTCTATTTTATGTGTCCTGAAAGTTCCTTCTTGGCTCACCCTTTTCCATAAACACATCTGCTTGCTTATAGCTCCTCCATCTTTATCTGTAACCACAACTGTTCTCTCAAGAGTTCTAAATTTGTATTTCCAACTTTTTTTTTGACACTGCTACCTGAGATCCTTCAGGAACCTCAAACTCAACACCACCCAAACTAACAATCCATCTTCTCCCTCTAAAGAATGAAAGAAACACAACTCAACTCATAATTGGGCCACTCCTCGTTCCCTGTAAGATTAAAAGGAATTCCATTCTTTACTCAGGTATTTCAAAATTTGTTACAGAAGATTCAGTTCATAATCACAATTCACGCTTCTCATATCCCTTTTCCCTACTTCCTTTCAATTTTTTTCACACACTGCACTCTCCAAAATGTCTCCTTCACCTAAACCCCTCCTCCTCAACATTTTCTCCATTCCCAGCCCAGTAAATCCATAATCTCTCCCTCTTCCTCCCCTTTCCCAGCACTTTAAGATGCCCTCCAGCTTTTCATACCCGGTTCATTTCTACTCATTCTCCAGCAATTCCTCACAAAAACTAGGAAATGACCTTCCTTGCAAGATCAACTTTTCTAAGGGTAAAGGAACAGGGTGTTGCACTATCAAAAGAAAATTCCCTTTGGTGGACTGGGAGGAAACTGAAAGTATATGAACTTACCCAAATGACTAATTTTTATCCCATCAAACCAAATCTTTCACTACATTCCCCCTAAATGCTGGCTGATTCCATTACAGTCCAGACTCAAGAAGGGCCAATTATATCCTTCCTTAGACTTTCACAACAGTCATATAAAACTTCCTATTAAATTTGACTTTTGATCCTGAGATAACAAAAAAAGACTTTTGCGTAAGAGACTCAAAAGGTAGAGGAAAATGGAAATGAACAATTTCTTAACAGTGGTTGGTTTTAAGTGATAGTGGAATTACTGAACGTAAGTTAAAGATCTGGTGATTTACCTTGTCACAACTTACAAGAATAAGTACTTAAAGTTTCTTAGCACTTACAAGACACGCAAACTGATGCAGTGAACCAGAACAACTAAAAGTTTAGGTCTAATCCACAGTTATACCTGAATACAGTTTATATTTGTGTATATCTAATTGTTAAGTGTGGAATGGTGGTAGTGGTAATGGTGGTGAGAGTGGGAGTGTAGACATCTCATTCTCTAGCAAATTAAATACTGCAAAATTAGGCTGTTTGTTAAAGAATACAAGACAGGGTGGCTGGGTTCAAACTATTTGGGTTCAAATCCTAGTTTTATCACCTGGCAGGCTATTTTTACCTTTCTGTGCTTATTTCTTCATCTGAAAAACAGAGATAACAGTGTGTGCTTTCTATGGTTGCTGGAAGAATAAAATGAGATAATGTATGCAATGCTTAAAACAGCCTGATACAGAATAAGTACTCAATAAACATTAATTATTACTATCAACAGCTAGATTACTCTTTTGGTGCTGGAGAACAGTCCTTTAGAAGGATAGTTTAGTGACATTTTGGCTAAGGATTTAAGCTGTGGAGTAGACTAAAGGGTAGACTGAATGGAAAGAAAGCATTCTCTAAACATGAACTCATATGGTTACATTTATAAATCAATTATAAACTAAGTTATCCTAGTGACAATATAACTCCAAAAAGTCATGATAGCTACTTAGGATTAGGAAGTAGAATGAGACTGTAGATTGGAAATAAAAAATGACAATTATTTGTTGAGCATCTGATATTTGTTAGCAGTGTTCTGGGCTCTGAGGATAAAGAATGAACAAAACAGACAAATGTTCCAGCTCTTGTGTAATTGCATATATGAAGATGTAATAAAAAAAAAAAAACCTAGATCATGAAGGATCATATGATATATCTGATGCAACTGGCATTTGGAAAAAGAGATAAAACTAAGGTTGTTAGAGACAATTAGGAGTTACTTCAACAAGCTACTATGCTTTACCAGGATTTACAAATCAAGGTCTATTGACCCCCTTCTCTCAATATGAAGATCAGTGATTCAAAAAATTTTTATAAAACCAATCAAAATCCACGTGTAAATCTCAGAAATAGCAACATAAACATTTTGTTCATGCTAAATTCAGGATAAAAAAAAATCCATACTTCATCATTTGACAAGTAGATAAAAACACATTTTATTTCCATATTCTAGTTAGAGACCTAACCAAAGACAGACAAGTTAGGAATTGGGAAACAGAGAAAAAAGGAAGAAAGCCATTAGAGGTGAGAAACAGAGAAAGGGGAAAGAAAAAAAAAGGAAAAAAGAGAATATAGGAAATGGCAAAAATGAGGGGGAAATAAGGAGGGTGGGAAAGAGAGGGAATTAGAAGGAGAGCTAGAGCAAGAACTGAGGAGACAGCCAGAGGACCTCAAAAATCCAGATTAGTCACAGGTAATAACTTTTTATGTTTAAGCTCAGCTATTCACTGGATATAAACATCAGAAACTGTCATCATTGGTATTTTATATATTATACAGAACTTAGAACCCACTAAATTATATAACCACACTGGTATTTTTACAATGATAACTACAGACAAATGCTACCTTCAGAAGACTACCCTGGCTTTTCTCTAAATTCACATTTTCCCTACTTTGGTGCCTATGCTCATACTATTTTTCCATTTGAGATGCTTTGTCCACCATCACCCCACATCCAATGAACAATACTCATTAAATATTTATTGAGTACCTACTATATACCAGGCACTATTCTAGGCACAATTCAAAATTTTACACATATTTTAATGAAAATGGGCTATTTTTTTTAAATTTTTTTTTTCAACGTTTATTTATTTTTGGGACAGAGAGAGACAGAGCATGAACGGGGGAGGGGCAGAGAGAGAGGGAGACACAGAATCGGAAACAAGCTCCAGGCTCCGAGCCATCAGCCCAGAGCCTGACGCGGGGCTCGAACTCACGGACCGTGAGATCGTGACCTGGCTGAAGTAGGACGCTTAACCGACTGCGCCACCCAGGCGCCCCGAAAATGGGCTATTTTAAGAAAATATTCTACTAGAACAAAAATGATTTCTTTCTTCTGCAGTTAACCTTTCTCTTCATTTGATACCATAAGCACTAAAAAAATAACATTCCTAACTTAAAAGCATTCTAGAATTTTCCCCAAACTATAGTGAGGATAACACTCCCATAGGAGTGTAAGTCCTACAGATCCTCCAAAGTGCAATTAATCTTTATTAATTCCAGCTGCTAAATGTTGACAGTACAGTTTTGAAGCTTATAATAACTATGTCAAAATGTTAAATAGCAGGGGTACCTGGGTGGCTCAGTCAGTTAAGTGTCTGACTCTTGATTTCCGCTCAGGTCACGATCTCGCAGTTCATAGGATCAAGCTCCGCCTTGGGCTCTTTGTGGACAGCATGGAGCCTGCTTGGGATTCTCTCTCTCCTTCTCTCTCTGCCCCTCCCCCACTTGCTCTCTCTCTCAAAATAAATAAATAAACATTTTTAAAAAGTTAAGTAAGAGGTGCCTGGGTGGCTCAGTCGGTTACTCAACTTCGGTCAGGTCAAGATCTCACAACTCAGGTTCGAGCCCCGCATTGGGCTCTGTGTTGACAGCATGGCCTGCTTCAGATTCTGTGTCTCCCTCTCTCTGTCCCTCCCCTACTCACACTCTCTCAAAAAAAAATTTAAAAAAAATAAAAACAAAAATAATTAAAAAGTAAAAAGTTGAATAATAAAAGTAATTTGAAATTTCACCCCCATCAAAATGGAATCCCAAAGACATTCCCAAAATGGATAGTCATGGCTGATCTTGTTCAACCCAAGCAATATATCACAGGAGGGAGAACGAATGATTTTAAGATCAGCAGCATGACTGTGATTTAGATAACTTGCTTCTGCAGATATAAGCATCACTTGGATGAGGAACTTACCACAAATATTAAAGGTGGAATTAAATGATGGGTGAGAAGCCATTAGAACAGTACTTTCTTTAAAAAGAACTGTGGAACTAACTGTACAGATATGCTTAAAATTGAATGTGCATTCAAATTTAGGTAAACATAATTACAAATTCTGATGAAAATGTCTAGACACTTAGTATACACTGGTGTTCCAATACAGTCAACAGCGAAAGAAATATGTTCTATGAAATTAATATTATAGGCTAGGGAATTGCTAGGGAATCACCCTATAAGTCATCCGGTTTATTTGTACTATCAAACAATACGTCTTGACATTTTGCATGAATGTCTCTACTGACATAGTATTCACTTCCTCACAACGCTTCCCCCATCATTGGACAATTGCAGTAATTAGAATCCTTACATTGAGCTGAAGCATGCCTCCCTTTCATTTCTAAAAATCCTTTGACAAAGGGCTATCTAGGATACAGGAAGCTCCATAAGTCTTGCCTACTGCTATACTCTCAGTGGCTAGCACAATGTGTGACACATAGTAAACATGCCATAAAAATGAGTACATGGCTGATGACCGCCCACAGGACTCAGTCACGAAGTCCAGTCCAGTTGTCCTTTAGGACTCCAGCTCTGAGGTGAAGGAACTTTTCTTTCCAATCCTTGTGGATACTTTTACAAAATGCGAAATTATGCGGTTGAATGCCATGACAATTTAAATGCTTATGCTTCCACTTGCACTTACCTTGTACCAAGTCAGAAACTAAGGGTTTATAAGCAGATCAGTCTCATTTTCCCTACCTCTTTGTTCCTACAGGCCCTGCTCATTTTATGTCCAGATGTTGCGATAGCCTCCTGTTTTCCCTGCACCCTACTGCCAAATTAATCTCCTGATTAAATCATCCCACTCCTTTTCTCAAGACCTGGAATCTCACCACTCCTTATAAGATAAAACCCACACTCCTTTGCCTGCATTCCAGACCCTTTCTCATCTGACCTAAAATCTGTATCTCCAACCATATTTCTCCTACTCACATACACGTACTACATCCACTTCAAATGCGTTGATCTCTGCAGAGTTCCCCCCAATCCATGCTTACGCATTATTCTAGGCTTTGTTTTCTTAGGCTGGATATTCCTTTCCCCTCCTTTTAGGCTGCCTCAAACCCTGAACTTTTTTTTTCTTTGTTTTATGGGGAAAAATTCACAGAACACAAAATTAACTATTTTAAAGCGCACAACTCAGTGATATTATGCACATTCTTCAAGCTGTGCAACCAGCACCTCTACCTAGTTCCAAAACATTTTAATCACCTCAAAAGGAAATCCTGTACCCATTAAGCAGTCACTCCCCCTTCCCCCAGGCCCTGGCAACCACTAATCTGCTTTCTTTCTCTATGGATTTGCCTCTTATGGATATTTCATATTAAAGGAATCATACTTAATTCCCGTGTTTCTTTTTCTGTATATATTTTTTTCTTTTCTCCCCAAAAGGTCACCCTGTCAATCTTTGAAGTTTTCAAGTTTGTTTAACCCATCTACATGGTTTTTTCTGGGTACACCCTCCACTCCCCACCGATGTGCCATTTCCTGAACTTTTGTAGCATTTGCTTTCTGTCTTACTTATTTTAGCTCTTAATCATATACTGCTCTGAAGTGTTCGTTACATGTTTCAATTTCACCCCATTTTGATTCATGTGGACTATAAACTCCTCCTTCTAGCAGCTTTGGTGTCTCCCTTTGTGCCTACAACCTACCTGAACATGTGTGCCATCCACAGTTTCCAGCCATACACAAATGAATAACAAAACTAAGGAAACAAATCTGGATCATCAGCAAGAGAAAGCTTCAAACTCATTTCAGTTCATCTTTCTTTTTATCAGGCTCTACCGTCCCAGCCATTTTGCTTCTCTCTCTTGGTATTTCTATCAGGGCCCTTCTTTGCCCTAGTAGGAGGTGAACAGGTGTGGCTACAGAAGGATAATGGCAGGCTGCCCAAGGGTGGAGAGTGCAAATTCCCTGCATTGATCTTTTGCTAAGGGACTCCTACCTTCATTCTATATCCACAGAGGGAAAGCCTGCTGAGAAGAGGGGGTGTACAGAGATGTCACAAGGCCATATAAAAAAAAAGGTTCCTCTATTTGCTTTGCTTTTATATGTATATCAATTTCTTTGGTATTTTGATTTCAAGTCGCTCATAAACCCATATCTGCCTTGTGAAAGGAGATTAACTGTTAAATAATGATGGTAATACTTGTGATTCATATATGAAACAGCACAGTGATTAAATTATTTTATATACTATAAACAAATCAATAGGCTCAAACTTGATACTCTTTTATCTAATACTTAACAAAATGTTTGAAAAGGAACCTGTTTTATTTTATGCATGAGTAAGAAGTCTTAATGACATTTTACTGTACATTATTATGAGTTTTTCTCCAGCTGTAGTATTAAATAGAATTTGTTACAGTTGCTATTAGAAGCCTCCAAACAAGAATGTAAAACAGTGCTCTGGCCCTTAGGCCATTTAAAACCTGTTTTTCTGACCAGAACAACTAAAAGATCCAACACAGAATGCTGAAGTCTATAATTAACATTTTTCCCCCTTTTCATATCCCATTTTGCCCTATTTACAACAAGTAAAATGTATCTCTCTTCTGGCATTAATTTCAAATCATTATTTATCATCAAAAAATGTTAAATACAATAAAGAGTAATTTAGGGAATTCCTTAAATATGTAGAGAAGACTAGCACTGAGAATCCGATACAAGTGATATGAAAAAAAACCTGTCCTCAAAATCAGATCGAGTTTAAAAATATTTTTAAAGTACTTAGAATGTACCCAGCCTCCCTGTGCTACAGGCTGTGAATTAGGGAAATCAAATCAAGTTTAGAAGAATTCATAAAGTACTTGTAATGCACTCAGTCCCCAAGCTACAGGCTGTGAATTAGGGAAATCAAATCAAGTTTAGAAGTATTTATAAAGCACTTATCATTGCCAGTCCCCTGTGCTATAGGCTGTGAATTAGGGAAATCAAATCAAGTTTAGAATTTTTATAAAGTACTGATAATATACCCAGTTCCCTATGCTATAGGCTGTGAATTAGGGAAGGTATGCAGTACATATATATGTAAGAGGAATAAGAACTACAACATTCATTTCTATCCTCTATGAATTAACAATTTTTCTTGGCACACAGAATTCGTACATAAAAATTGTAAGAGGGGTACCTGGGTGGCTCAGTCGGTTAAGCGTCCGACTCCGGCTCAGGTCATGATCTCATGGTTCATGAGCTTGAGCCCTGTGTCAGGCTTTGTGCTGACAGCTCAGAGCCTAGAGCCTGCTTCAGATTCTGTGTCTTCCTGTCTCTCTCTGCCTCTCCCTCACTTGTGCTCTATCTCTCTCTCTCTCTCTTAAAAATAAACATTTAAAAAAATACATGTAAAAAAAATTGTAAGACATGACAGCAAAGAATCAGCAAATATAAATGTGTAATACAAAATATGGGATGCATTAAATTACATTTCAGAGTAGATCTGGCTTCTAATTGTTTTCCTTCAGCTAAGATGAAAATTAGCTTGCATTTCCTGAATTCAAAAGCTGGTGGCCAGTGTAAATATTTTACATACCTTGCATGACAAAGGACATCAACCTGATGTTTTAAAACGTAATGTGCTTAATACAGACAAATTAATCATGTGTATGTATCGTACTTTGCTAGGATTAAAGATTGTTCCAGCAGACATAGAGAAATACACAGCATGAATCATGTGCACAACCTAAAAATGTCTTAGATTTTCTCGGCTTTTACTGTACTGTGGTTATATGCCTCCCTGGTGCTAGATGCTGGTTCACCTACCCAGCATGATATGCTCTCCAGACTAAGAAGTACTAGTTCACTGTCTCTAAGGCCATGTTTTCAGATGGGCAGATTTTATTTCCTATGTAAGGATATCTAGTGTTGAAAAACAAGTGGTCGGTCACTCATTAAATGTTTGTGGAGTTTGTGGAATTGAATAAACTGCACTGAAATCTGTAAAATTTGAGAGTTTTGATTATATCTGAACTATATTGCACTCTATTTTGCCATGGCAGCCTATATATGAATGGATTAATTCTATTTAACTTCACATAAGCTCCTTCAAAATATATTTTCCTTATCATTTTCCCCCAAAAGTGTCATGTTGTTCACAACTTATGTTTAAGTGGTTAATAAGATATTTTCTGTCAATGTAACATCAGAACCAAAATGACAGACAATTTATATGTGAGTATAGCAATTGGAAATAGCTATAATAAATCATCTGACCAAAGGATAGTCATTTCAAATAGTATCTGAGTTACCGTTTGCTCAAATATTATAGTCTAGATATATAAAAGTTCTTTATTGGTTTTTTTTTAACGTTTATTTCTATTTTTGAGACAGAGAGAGACAGAGCATGAATGGGGGAGGGTCAGAGAGAGAGGGAGACACAGAATCTGAAACAGGCTCCAGGCTCTGAGCTGTCAGCACAGAGCCCGACACGGGGCTTGAATTCACAGACCACGAGATCATGACCTGAGCTGAAGTCAGACGTTTAACCGACTGAGCCACCCAGGTGCCCGCTTTATTGGCTTTTAAAGAAAAGTAGCTAGGGGTGCCTGGGTGGCTCAGTCAGTTAAACGTCCAACTTGGTGTCAGGTCACCATCTTGCTGTTCACGAGTTTGGGCTCTGTGCTGACAGCTCAGAACCTGGAGCCTGCTTCAGATGCTGTGTCTCCCTCTCTCTCTGCCCATCCCTGCTCATGCTCTCTGTCTCTCAAAACTGAATAAACATTTAAAAAAAAATTAAAGAAAAGTAGCTAACTTTATTTCCTGACGGGGAGGGGATTTTAAAAAATATTTTAATGGGATAGTCCCAGTGAACTTTGTTTTACATTTCTATTAAGTATAAATAATTTTTCATAAGTAATTAGGTTACAAATTCACTTGTATAATTCACCCCTTAAATATTTTCAGTGTGAGAGGTGCCTGGGTGGCTCAGTTAGTTAAGTGTCTGACTCTTGATTTCGGCTCAACTTATCAGGTCATCATCTCAGGTTTGGTTTCTGAGTTCGAGCCCCGTGTTGGGCTCTGCGCTGACAGTTTGAGGTCGGCTTGGGATTCTGTGTCTCTCTCTGCCCCTCCCCCACTTGCACACAAGCACTTTTTCCTCGCCCTCAAAATAAATAAACAAAAATTTAAAAGTATATATATATATATTCACTGTGAGAACATTTAAAATAAATCTTTTGCAAAGTGAATAATCACCTTGTCATTTGGATTTTCAATAACAGTAGTACCCTATTAACAAAGGGTGCATTCTACCTCCTTTGTTAATAAATTTATTACTGAGAAGACAGAAAGTAATGCAATAATACATCATTCATAGTATATAATACATACATATGAACTAAAATAATATAGTAATAAGGGACCCAGGAAAAATATTCAAGGACACAGGTTTTCCCCTACTTCATACGCAACTCAAAGATAGCTGTCTGACTCCATGTTGGTCTAGCAATGCTGCCTACTCACAGGACATGGGCCAACCTGTGGCTTCTTTAGATACCACCTCTCCCACTACTGTTCTTGTTAAATCTAGTTGACAATAATCATAAACCCTAGGAGAGATGGAAATTGTTAGTCTTGTTCATTGCTTTATCCTTCTTCTCTAAAACAGCTCCTGGCACAAAGGAGAAGCTCAATAAGTATTTGTTGAATAAATAAATCTTCGTTAAAAAGGAGCTTCTTCTCAGTCAATCTGTCCTTCGAGGTATCATCACATGAAGTTTGTGTTAACCACAAATTCTAAGTGCTATAAACTGAATTTTGTTAGCTGAGGTTTGCCTTGTATTAAGGACTAAATTATCAGAAACGGGGGAGACAGAAAGAAGAGAGAAATATTCAATATTCCAGATACAAAATTTATAAAAGCTTTTACAACTGTTTTCATTTAGATAAAGGTTATTCTAAAGACATCAAGCTGGGGCGCCTGGGTGGGTCAGTTGGTTAAGTGTCCGACTTCTGCTCAGGTCATGATCTCGTGGTCTGTGAGCTCTAGCCCTGCGTCGGGCTCTGTACTGACAGCTTAGAGCCTGGAGCCTGTTTCAGATTCTGTGTCTCCCTCTCTCTTTGACCCTCCCCCATTCATGCTGTGTCTCTCTCTGTCTCAAAAATAAATAAACGTTAGGGGCGCCTGGGTGGCGCAGTCGGTTAAGCGTCCGACTTCAGCCAGGTCACGATCTCGCGGTCCGTGAGTTCGAGCCCCGCGTCAGGCTCTGGGCTGATGGCTCGGAGCCTGGAGCCTGTATCCGATTCTGTGTCTCCCTCTCTCTCTGCCCCTCCCCCGTTCATGCTCTGTCTCTCTCTGTCCCAAAAATAAATAAAAACGTTGAAAAAAAAAATTTAATAAAAAAAATAAATAAATAAACGTTAAAAAATTAAAAAAAAAAAAAGACATCAAGCTGATATAAACTCAAAAGAGGTTCCAAAGAAAGTGACAAGAAAAATGTCACCTGTAATCTGGTTCAAAGGTAAAACCACTTAATTTTCCCTTTGGGATTTCTAGAACAATGCAACAGAAAAAAGGAAAAATGAATTAATTCAAAGGCTATTGCTCTGGCCTGTTGTATGCACATATACTTGCATGTATATTATGTATTGCTCTATGTTTATTTATATATTATATTAAATACACATTACATATATAATATACTAAAAATATACCTTTTAGGGATACCTGGGTTGCTCAGTTGGTTGAGCATCCAATTTCAGCTCAGGTCATGATCTCATGGGTCATGGGTTTAGGCCCCATGTCAGGCTCTGTGCGGACAGCTCAGAGCCTGGAGCCTGCTTCAGATTCTGTGTCTCCCTCTCTCTCTGCCGCTCTCCACCCCTTCTCTCTCAAAAATAAATAAACATTAGAAATTTGAAAAATAAATAAAAAATAAAAGCTCTGTTTGTCAGTGTATGCTAAAGATCAAATAGGGAACATAAATATAAACCAAATCAAATCTTACATATGGCTGAGAAAATTAAGAAGCTCTAACAGAGATGGGATATTTTTCTCCTTCCAAATAGAGGCTAGTCAAGCAAAGACTACAGAGGAGACCAAAATGTGGAATAAAAGTAAGTATGAAATAAAACTGGATATAACCAAAAAGAATTCATGTAGTGTCTTACCATTATCTTCACTAGCTTTCAAGGAATAAAATAGGTAGAGGATTCTCAATGTTTGATTTGCTCTTTCCCTTGGTTTTTACTGATAAGAGTTACAGGCATACTAAAAAACAGAAAAGCTATAAATGTATGCTTTTAGTTACAGATGTAATTTTATATTACTGGCTAAACTTTGGAAAAGAGGGAAAAATATAAACAATTTTAAAACCCTCACTATTTAACATAACTGTCATAATTTTTGTATATTCCTTCCCTTCCAGACTTTTTCATACACATACATTTATATAAGGTTGTAATCAATAGTGCAAATACATTTTATGCTACTTTCAATATTTTTCAGATTTGTTATCATTTTCTAAATTATCATTGATGAGTGTGTAACATTCTACCTAGTGATTACACCATAATTTACTTAACTGTTTCCCTGCTACTGAATAAGTTACTTCTAAGTGTTGGTCCCTATAACAATGATTTTATGAAAGTCTCTGTGTATATTTTTTTTCCTATATCCTGCATATCTTCGGGAAATGTTCCACAAGTATGAGTACAGCATCCCAGTGTTTGATACACTGCCTGGTCTCTTTCTAAGCAGCCGGAACTCAATCATAGTGACATCAGAAATATATAAAAGTACAAGTTTCTTCAATTCCAGAACAAACATTTTAGAATTAAAAAAAATTATCGTCAATAATCACTAGGAAGGGTACACAGATGTTCTACTATTATTAAACTAGAATTGAGGCATATAAATCCATTATCTTGTAAGTCTGTTTAATGTGAAACCTCTGGGGGTGAATCATCCCCAGTGAGCTTATAAAACCAAGTCCTAAAGTTGTAGTATTTGAACTTGGAGTATTTGGAGACTCAGGATTCCTGACGACCATTCTAAGGTAAGAGGAACCAGTAACACTCAGACTATGAAGTGAGCCGGCTAGTCTCTCTTGACACAAGCTTACTGACAACACTGAGCTTCTTTAAGTAATACAATGGAGTTAATTTTACAGGATGATCCCAAGAGAGTCTATCAATGGGGAGAATGCAGCAATGAACTTAACTATAGCAAGGGTAAGGCCCACTAAAAATAATCAAAACTAAGTGCACTCATCAGTGTAGGCCCAGGCCATCTCTTGGGATGCAGGAGAAGGGGGGTTCCAAAACAGTATCTATCAGAATTCTTTTGGAGAGCCTGTTAAAACATATCCCCAGAGTTTCTCTGACTCAGTAGGTTTGGGTGTGGCCCTAGAAT
The DNA here is from genome assembly GCF_016509475.1 of Prionailurus bengalensis. NCBI lineage: Eukaryota > Metazoa > Chordata > Mammalia > Carnivora > Felidae > Prionailurus > Prionailurus bengalensis. The sequence goes on along the minus strand of NC_057348.1, from coordinate 53,493,748 downwards.
TTGCATTTCTACCAAGTTCCCAGATGATGCCGATGCTGCTGGTCCAAGGACCACACTTGAGAACCACCGCCTTGGACGATTTCTTCATTCTTTTTAAAACATTTATTGAGTGCCTACTAAGTATGGTGCTATACGCTGGAGCTAGGAAGATGAATAAAACCCAGTCAGTACCTACTTCAAGTAACTGATAATCTATATTTTTGTAGACATTGCACTGCTCTAGTCCTATATGCCAACAAATTTGGACCTCACTGAAAACAAAGCTTAAAAATATATTATACTGCTTTTAAATAAAGCCAGGATGTTTTTAATTAGTTCCAAATGCTTTAGGAAAACATGTAGTAATCCTACATTGGCAAATGTCTGAGTATTTTCTTCACTCTTCTGGATTTTACCGACATGTGCAAATAATTTGTTAAAGTATCTTCTTCATTTATATATATACCATTCATACATTTGTTCTCTTTCACAAACTGTATCCACTACATAAAACAAGTGACAGAATTTATCTAAACACTTTTCCACATGCAATCAAAAACTTATTTACACAGGTAATTATCAACTGACAGAAAAGAATGACATTTAGCAGGGTAGGACTTTGGGATTCTCTGCTTTAGATTCAGACTTCCACAACACTGGAAAAAGTGAATGGCAAGTAAACAATTTGCATGAGGGTGGCCCAAACCTAACTGCTAAATACTACTGTCAGCTGATTCACAGAATTAATGAACTTGCTTTTGACATGGCTACTAAGCTTCTATCTCTAACAGAGATGTGTTGGCTTGCCATAACTACTGTTGGCAAAAAATAAAAATAAAAAATAAAGCATGTATTAAGTTGTATGATCTGTGGATCTGCAAAAGCATTAAGTATTATTTATACTTCAGTACATTATTTTCTAGTGTGATTGAAAGGTTCCCCTCATTTCAATCTATTAAGAAGCTACTTTAAAAGTCTGGAAGAACTAACTCATGGAGACACTAGATAATTTGTCTAACATCGTAGTGAAAATAAAAAGACATAATGAGATATAATATTCAGATATTTGATTACCATAACTCATAACCTTAATTTTGATTACATTTCCTAGGAAAGTTGATGTTGGAGAATAACAACTTGCTTTCTTTGAGGAGAAAAAATGGTTTAAGGAAGACTTGTATTGATTTTTCAGAGAAAAATAAAGGCATGTATGAGAAAATATATCCTTTCCGATCACTGCTATTTCCAATGGTTACTTTCCTATTCGTTTCAAAGAGGCTGGTTTATGGAGAAACTGGAACATGAATCACCTTAATTTTATTTTTCCTCCTCCAGATCACCTCTTTCAAACTCCCACGCATGTTATCTATTCCCTAAAGGCCTTGTTTTCAGGTAGCAAGGAAACTAGGAACTAAGCTCTCAAATTTTTGCTGACAGTGATTTAAAGAACCAACCCTGCTAGGAATATTGGCATTTTGAAAGTGGACTTCAAACTTTCAAATGACAAATACAGTTTGAGAGGTGAAATGCCAGCTAGTGGGGTGGGGTCAAAGTTAAGGGGTTCTTCCTAGCACTTCATCATTGTACTCAGAGAGTTTGACAGGTCTGTTTCCCCACTGCCTTCCTTATAAAGGAAAATTTATTTCTTAAACATCCAGGATAAGAATATTCTCTTTCCAGTCCCTTTCCCAGATTCCCTCCTGAAGCAACTTACAGAGCCAGAGAGAACAGCACTGCTAGGTGGCAGTTTCAGAATTTAAAGATATATATATATATATACACATATATAGATTTAATTTTTAAGGCTTATTTATTTTTGAGAGAAAGAGACAGAGTGATAACAGGGAAGGGGCAGAGAGAGAGGGAGACACAGAATCCAAAGCAGGCTCCAGGCTCTGAGCTGTCAGCACAGAGCCCAATGAGAGCTCTAACTAGAGAGCAGTGAGATCATGACCTGAGCTGAAGTCTGATGCTTAACTGACTGAGCCACCCGGGGCCCCCAGAGACATTTTAAAATTCTGTGATGTCACTGAGGAGCACGGTAAATTCTTAGAAACCAACCTTGTATTTGAGGTCTATGCACGGTAACTGCAATCTGCTAATTGTGGGAGTTGACCATACACAGATCTCTTACACTCCTACTCAGGGTATTTCCCTATTTTTCTACCTCCCTCCTATCTCCCTTCTCCTTATCTGTGGTAAACTGTGAAGGAATTCACACCCCAGGTTTATGCTAATATGAACTCTTGCCAGAAGGTCAGAAAATCTGTTTCAGTAAGTCTTATCCACATTGTTAACTCTCCTAGATGAGTTCACAAATGAAAGCGTTTTTTAAGAAATAGTGAATCAGTCAAACTAGCAATGAATTTATTATCTAAAATCAATGAAGTAGAATGTCTCCTAAACAGATAATCAAATTGAACTAAACCATTATGTGATCTAGTTTAAAACCTGAAAATGAAGTTTTAAATTTCAATTTTAATTGATTTGTGTTGCATGAATTGATCATTTCATATTTTCCCTTTATATCTGAGAAATCACAGTAGGGAAAGGAGACTCATCGCACCGTGTCGCAAAAAAGATCTTCAAGTTGAGAATGGCCTAGTCACTGAAATAGCTGAAGGTACAGCAATGACTCTGAGAAAGCCCAAACGGAAGAGAGTGGAAGTGAATATTGCTCCTCCTCCCCAACCCGAAGGGGAAGCCACAGGAAAAGGAACACTCACCTACAGGCACAGGCCTAAGCTTTCTTTGCCCTCTGTCTCCCTAACCCTTTAATTATATTCCTACATGGGCTCTGTAGCTCCATATTCCCGGAACAGAATGGGCTTCAGACCTGGAATCAAGTCTCTTACTTTCTTGCAGAGGAGACACTTCACAACAAGATGTATTTAACAATTCATAAGCAGAATTTAAAATTTATTATTTGGGGGTGCCTGGGTGGCTCAGTTGGTTGGGCATCCAATTTTGGCTTAGGTCATGATTTCAGGGTTCGTGAGTTCAAGCCCTGCATCGGGCTCTGTGCTGACAGCTCAGAGGCTTGAGGCTTCCTCTCTCTCTGCCCCTCCACCGCTTGTGTGCTCACTCTCTCTCAAAAATAAACACTAAAAAATATTTTAATTTATTATTTGGATGATGCATGGTTTTCCAATTACTCCCTACTAGTAAAGTGGTGGGCTATTAGGAGGCATACTCATTTTTAAGCTTCTAAAAGCCAATTTTTGGTTATAGCTTGTCAGAAAAAGACCCAATTCTTACAACAAGTACAAGTCACTTTTAGTCTTTTAGTCGGAGATAAAAACCTGTCTTTTGATTTGAAGGTTCACAGGCCTCATTATACAATAAACCTGCTCCTGGATAACATACATTAAACACTCACAGAGTATACCATAAAAATATGTAAAGAATAGAACTTATCAAATAAAAGCACAATGTGCACCTAGATGGCATTAGACACACAATGTTGACACAAGAGGATCCACGTTGTGTCTACCCAGGACTCACAAATATAATGTAATAAAACAAAAAAATTATTTGTCTGATTTTTTATTGAAAATCATCAAGAATAGGAAATAAAATTTAATATTGAAGAGTGATGAAATATTTCCAGAAACATTTTACAAATTGATCACCACATGGTAAGTATTATCTTTAGCTCATTCTTAACAATGATCTCAAAATTAATACTAGGGTGAATTATTAGCATTTGTAGAAGAGTTAGCTATATGATGTGGATAACCATGAAGTTTCTCTTTAAAATATATGCTCAGTTAAATTCAGGACAAGGTCATATCATTTAAGATACACAGGTTTTACGATAAAGTCTTAAAATCATATCAAAAAAAAAAAAACCTCCAAAAAACAAAAAACAAAAGCGTAGAACAATAACTGCAATACTTTTCCCATTTCACAGACGAGGAAATGCAGAGTTAGAAAGGATAAGTGATCAATGGCCATTACCACCCTGCTTGTGCTGGAGCTCATCTGATCTCAGAAGCAAAGCAGGGTCAGGCCTGCTTAGTAATCAGATAGGAGAAAGAACAAGTGACTTGCCCCGTTGTAATAACTAAAACTGTGAAAAATGTAAACATTCATGTTCTGGGTTAAATATTCAGTATTAAAATGTTAATAGGTATTGATTGTTGAAGAAAAATATTTCTTGGTATATAAACATTCAAAAAAATAAATAAGCACATACTCGTATTGGTGATAGCTTTTGTCTTAACATCTAGAAAACTATCTCCAAAATATGGTCTATTGTATTTGAATCTATTTCCTTCCAAGAGCCAACTTAAGTAATTAAGGTAAATAAAAATAAAACGTGACATTTTTATTAACTTAGTTCTAAAACATATGCCATATAACTTCTCAAAATCTACCTCCGTATTGTGGTAAAATACAAATAGTAAATGAGAAACTCCATGAAGATTTCAAATAATCTTCAACTTAAAAAATTTTATCTAGAATGTTATGACATGTATAATATGTGGGGGCTGTCTATGCTTGCAAGATGGTTATTCACAAATCTTACTGTACTTTGGTGGAGTCAAATTAGATCAGTTTCAAAGGATTCTGTAAGCACTTTTTGTTGCTTTTAGGCCTCAACTACCTACCCTAATATCAAGATTTGCTAGGAAAAATAAGAAAAGCAACTTAAAAATTCAGTTTAACTGTTTTCAAGAGCGGGGAGCGTATGTTTACATTTACAGATTGGTGACTTAAATCAAGTTTTTTTGATTAGTGATTTTTAAAAAAATCCTCTACAACTGGTATTTATTTAGTGGAAACAGAGGAGACCAAAAACTTCTTCTAGTACATTTACTATACCTTTGGACATATATTTCCAAGTTCAAGCGACAATGAATTTAGTGGGACACCCACAAATCAGAATGATGACATTTTCTGTGTTATCCATTAGCAGATCGATCGATCGATCGATCAATCGATCCTATCAAAGAAGTAAAAGTATGGGCCAGAATTTATAAGAGAATTTGTGAAGTATTACTTTAACATTTTTTCCCCTACTTTATGAAAGTCTTGTCATTAGCAACCGTTTTACAATTTGAAAACTAAATGAAGTGTATTAATACTTGTGTATGTTTTCACAGCATTGCCTTTCACATAGCTTTCACATGCATAATTATCTTAATAATTAAGGTTCATGGCAAACATCTTATTTTCAGAGAATTACAGAAGAGAGAAAAATAAGTATTTGTTTACAATTCTGTAACTTACTAACTAAAAGCAATTAGCCGTGATCAGTAATGCATTTCTAATTCATACGCCTAAAGTCAGGCTTTGTCTCCTATATAAAATTTAAATGTCATAGGGATTTTGAAATTAATAGCGAATTTTAAAAATTGATATAGTTTTTAAAATGTAATTCTGAAATATACGAAGAAATGAATATTAAGGAAATTTGTCCCTTGAAAGAAAAGTGTATTCAATTATTAAAAACACCAATCACAAAAATATTTCAAAGTATTTTAAGTTCAATAAAGAATATGATGCTGGCAGACATATATGTTTTACTTTTTAAAATTATATTCTTATAATTTAAAGGAATGAAAAACAATGTCCAAAAATCTTAGCCAAGAATTCTCTAAACCTTCAGCCTTCATCAATGCCATGCTTTTATAGTAGTTATTGTAAAGACTAGAAACAAACGTTTAAATATGAAAAGAATTTTGATTTAAAAATGAAAACAACACATTTCTCCCCTTCAATGAGTTGTAGAAGATTAAGCTGGTCACGAGGTGATTCTAAGATGCTTTCAGTTATCATTATCAGCAAGTTAACATATATAACTTAAATAACGGAGAAAAACCACGTGGAGTACAGAGTAAGGCAAAATAGATGGTTTTGTAACAAGCTTCATTTTTTGGCTAACATAACGTTAGTTTTAAATTTTCATATATCACTATGGCACCGTATTAGCCACAGAATGCATCTGTGCACCTGACAACAGACAACACAAAAATTATGTTAAAACTTGAACAGGTTCTCTTGAAACATCACTCCTAACGCTAACTGGTAACATGGGTAAGTGTCTTCCACAAAACAATCATAAGAGTGTGAAGTATTTCTTTAAAAGAGAAGCCCCAGGGATTGTCTATGTCAGTCTCTATACCAGAAGGGTTTCCTAAATCATCTAACACCATCCGTTTGATTCTGCTCTCAGTTAGTGATTGATCATTTAGCTATAGACAGAAGACTGCCACAGAACATCTGAGATTTGTGGAAGAAGATGATACCTGGGTCCTTTTAAAGACTAAGTTATTCACTCTTCTCTCAACAACTCTGCTTACGATTTGTTTCATGAATGATAAAAACAGTTGACATTAAATAATGTACTTCAAAATAAGGAGACTTCTCCAGGAATTGGGTTCCTAACAACTCAGTTCAGCATCTTGCTTGGTTTTGTTTTCAGATGATGATTTAAACAAAATTAATTTTACACTTCATCCCCCAATCTTAAAAGGAAAAGAAGAAAAACTTCAGCTTCTTCATGGCAGATTACTATTATTTGACTTTATTCCTCTAAAATAGAAAGTCTTCCCAAGAAAATAGTGAATTATCCTTAGACTCAAGTGAATTAGATTCTTATGTTAAAACAACAGCACAGCCAAATAATCACTATATAGTATAATCGTCACCAACATCACCTTGCAAATTCTGGGTACATCAACACATTTCGCAAAATGCAGTTAGAGTGAGGCGACTCACCTAAGCAACGGAAGCTAACAAGAAGAATTTAGAAATGCAGCCTTCTGATCCCCAGCAGAGGTAAAGGCCCCTTCTTTACCTAACAACTGATCTTATATAAAAGCAGCAAATAGGTTACTCCCAGTTTCTGCCTCCTTACCTTAGGCTCCTCCCCAAATACCAAGGCATACAGTACCACAGTTACACACCCACTTTGCAATCCCTGCACTGAGGGACCAGCGCTTTTTAAGTTACCTGCCTCTCCCAACCTCAGAGTGCACAGAGCGGGCGCTGAAGCTCGGCAAGCGTAGGAGCCCCCAACCGGGTAATTCCACCTTTCCCAACACGGGGGTGGGGCGGGGGACGCACGCATTCTCCATCCCCCAGCGACCCTAGGGAGTCTGGCCAACCTCCCAGCCCCTCCAGTCGGCTCACGGCCTGCACAGCGCTCAAGGGCGCCGGGAGGGGGTGACCCCAAGGGTGCCCCTCGCTCAACTGTCACCGCGCCCCCACACAGTGACCGCCGCCTGGGCTATGGGGACTGAGCAGGAGACTCCACGGCCGAGGGACGGACACGCATCGGAGCCCGCGTTTCGGTCCCAAAGTTCGCCTCGAGCGCCTCCTGGACGCCCGCGCACCTCCGCCAGGGGCTCGGAGGTCCCCGGTTCTCTCGGACCGCGACCCAGGCGCTTCCTCGAGGGGGCCTGTCCGGGGAGCGCGGGACGCACGGCTGGCGTCTCCCGGTGCGCGGCCGCCGCTCCGTGTGGGGCGTCTCGCGTGCAGCCCGTGCCCTCCCCCGCCTGGAGGGCTCTTTCTGCGCCCGGACTTCTCAGCGCGCGCGCAAGACCCTCGCCCGGGACCTACCCGCTCCCGTCCCCTCAGACTCGACGCCGCAGCCCGGTCCCCTCAGCCCCACGGCCTCGCAGCCCGGCCCTCCTCGGGCCCCGACCCTTCGGCGCTTCCCCGCCCTCCGGACTCCCCCTCGACCCGCGGCCCCGCCGCCCCCAGCGCCGCCCCGCACCCGGACACTGACCTGCGGCGGCACCCCGCTCCGGCGTCCCGGCGGCCGACCCGAGCGCCCCAGGCGGCGGCTTAGGCGCGGGCGCGGGCTCGGGCTCCGGCTCGGGCTCAGAGTGCGGTCGGCCCCGCCTGCCCGAGGCCGAGCCGGGCCGGGCCGGGGCGGGCGCGGCGCGGCGCGGGGGCGGGCGCGGGGGCGGAGAGCACGCGGCGCGGGGCGCCAGCCGCCAGGCGCACAGTAGGGCCCCTGGCCGCGCAGGCTGTCTTGGCGCGCGCCCACTCGGCTCGGCCTCGTTCGTTCCTCACAACCACCGCTGGGAGGCGGCTCAGAAATGGTCCCATTTTACAGAGCGGGCGTTCGAACACAGCTCGGATAGGGACCCGTAGGGCCACGTCTGGGAAGAGCACGAAGTGCGGGTTCCGGAGCCCGCCTTCCATCTCCAGGCCGGTGTGTCTCACCCTTCGCACTGTGGTCTGCGAGGCTTCTTTCTTACAAGTTGTTATTTTTAATGACATTCTTAAAAAAGAAGTTAAGTCATATTGAGGATCACCGTTGGGCCGTTTAGCTGACGACCCAGTGGTCCTGCACGCTTTCAGTGCCCCCTTTTTGCATTTGTACTTCACACAGGTGTCCATTAGTCCTTTAAAGTGACAGAGTTTTGGTTTTAATCATTAAAAGCATTTCTTAAACTCATTAACATAATTTCTTGAATTCTTCAGTGGTGTTTCCTCCACTGAGGGCCTGGGACACATGGTGGGGGTGGGGCAGGACGTGGGGCGTGGGACTTAAGTTTGAGAAGCAGTTTACGGCACTCTGCCTTGTAAATGTACTAGGTAGACTGTGGGCGGCTTCTTCTGCAGCTGTCTCCACGACCACCCCTCCAGAGGGGTTAACAGATGCCCAGTAAGAAAGCTTCTGGTCTTGTGGACTTGAGGCCTTTCCTTCTGTCCCTTCTTCCCATGTCATTTACTGAGCGTCCTGTTCTAGGCCTGTTCCCCCTTGAGGCAAAGATGAAGAAAGTCCTTGTCCAGAATGCTCTCTGGTCCTTTAACGTCTTAACTTGGTGGAGATGCCTAGGTCTTCTCCCTTCAGTGCGGAAAGTTCCTTTTTGTAGTTTGCAGTAAAATTTCGTGAGGGTATCACTTCCGAGAAGGTTCAGAGCTTAAGTCAATGGATCCATGCCCTTCTATTTGTGCCCTCCAACAAGAAGTACCACAGCTCTATAGGATGTCAAAGAACATTTATTGACCCTTGAAAACCCCATTTCTTTGCCTGAAATCTAGGTAAGTCGCGGCTCAGCATTCTGAACTCAGGCATAGAAGTGCTGCATGCATCCTATTTCTTGATCTTTCCAGAGTTCCAATCATTTTTTAAACAGCTTTATTGAGATAGAATTTACATGAATATCATGCATTTCAAATATACAAATTCAGTATTTTTCACTTTATTGACAGTTATACCACCATCACCATAACCTAATTTTAAAACATTTTCATCATCCCCAAAAGAAACCTCCTCCCCATTAGCACTCAGTCCCGGTAACCAGAGACAACCACCAATCCAATTCTGTCTCTACAGATTTACCTATTTTGGATATATTGTATAAATGAAATCAAACAATAAGATCTGTTGTGACAGGCTTCTTTCAACTTAGCATAATGTTTTGAGGCTCACTAGTGTTGTAACGTATTGATATTTCATTATTTTTATGGTCAAATAATATTCCATTGTCTGGATGTATCACATTTTGTTTATTCATCCTTGGTTAATGAATATTTGGGTTGTTTCCACTTTTTGACCATTAGGAATAATGCTGCTATGAACATTCACATCAAGGTTTTGTATGGACATATTTTTTTCATTTCTCTTGGGTATGTATCTAGGAGCAGAATTGCTGGATCATATGGTATCTCTATGTTTAACTTTTTAAGGTACTGCCAGCCTGTTTCCATTTTACATTCCTGTCAACCATGTATGGAGGTTCCAATTTCTCCACATCCTTGTCAACATTTGTTATTTTCTTTTCTATTTTAGCCAACCTGATGTGTGTGAAGTGGTATCTCACTGTGGTTTTGACTTGCATTTCCTTAATGACTCGTCACACAAGCATCTTATCATGTGCTTATTGGTCATATGTGTATCCTCCTTGAAGAAAAGTCTATTAAAATCCTTTGCTCATTTTTAAATTGGGTTACTTATTGTTAATTTATAAGATTTATTGACTGTTCTTTATCAGATAATTAACAAATATTTCCTTCTATCCAGTAAATTGTCTTTTTACTTTCTTCCTGGCATCATTTGAAGCAGAAGAGTTTTTTAATTTTGATGAAATCCAATTTATCTATCTTTTCTTTTGGTGTCACATCAATGCTTAATCCAGAGCTATAAAAATTTACTCTTAAATTTTCTTCTAAGTGCTTTATAGGTTTAGCTCTTACATTTAGGTCTGTGATTCATTTTGAGTTAAATTTTGCATATGGTGTGGGGTGCCTGGGTGGCTCAGCCGGTTGAGCATCTGATTCTTGATTTCAGCTCAGGTCACGATCCCAGGGATGTGGAATCGAGCCTCGTGTCTGGCTCTGTGCTGAGCATTGAGCCTGTTTAAGATTCTCTCTCTCTCTCTCTCTCTCTCTCTCTCTCTCTCTCTCTCTCTCTGTCTCTCTCTCCCCCCCCCCCTGCCCCTCTCCCCTGCTTTCACTCTCTCTTTCTAAAGTAAAAATTTTTTAAAAATTGGGTATGGTGTAAGGTAGGGCCAATCTGCTTTTGGTTGGTGAAATTCCCATAATTAACAACACTGACCAAAGAGAATCCCAATACAGTAAACTCAGAATTGGTGCAACATTTTAGAGCTGATCTGAATACTTTCTAAACATTTGTGTAGATAAAAAAAAGTTGTGTGATTTTTGAAAGTGACCTATAGTTAGTGAAGCCTAAAAATGTAAGAAGCTAAGCAATGTAAATATAAATAGTATAAATCTGTTTTTTAAACTACTGGTCTTGATCCACTGGTGGGTTATTAAATCAATTCAGTGGGTCATAACCAATATATATTTGTTAAAGTCCAATAAAAACAGAACAGAAACTATCAGAATGTACTCCCTAAATTAAAAAGAGTGTCACTTCATAACTTTTGTGTTATGTATATGTATGTTTGTGTGTAAAAGGAATTGGTGTAAAATGTGTTTCTTACTGTTGACCATATTTTTTAAAGTTAGGAAAACACTGTGTAAGCTACAATTGCAGAATTCTTTCATTCCACAAACATTTATTGAGTGCTTATTTTGTGCCAGGCCCTCTGGTAAGTTCTGGGGATAAAATGATAAATAGCACATGGTCTCCACCCTACAACAGCATGCATACGCAGTCCTATCCATACGTCGTTTCCAGACATAAAAGATTATTCCTTGGTTCAGTTTTCCCCAACCACAAAGACACCTTCCAACCATTGATGTTTGGTCCTGTGGCCCTTATTTTTTTATTTTCATTTTTTTTTGCAATTAGTGCTTAGCTGTTTACCTCATTCAAGATTTGCAATCATATTTGCTTTTCTTCTGACTAAGGGAACTTTGTTCCCAGGTTCATAATTGCATACTATGTTTATTATATTGGGAAGAAAGTATAGATTTAGTAGTGGGAGTTGGCCACAACTGAATTGATTCCCATTTTATGCTAATTAAAACTAGTTCTAGTAAGAGAATTCAGGTATTTTTAAATACGGTTATATTACTTCTTGAGGGAGAAATATCAAATAATGACAAAATTTTTATTTTTCAAGGGTTTGGCAAAACAGAGTGTTGGCATTAATAGTAATAATAATTAAAAAAAAATAATAATAGTAAATAGTAATAGTAAATAGTAATATTAATAGTAAATAAAAATAGTAATAATAATAAAAAAACCCACTTTTCAGTTTGGGTTTAGGAAAATTAGTGTGCTGTGTTTCCAGTCATCCAATTGAGTCACTTCTTTATGGCAGCTGTGTACAATCACAGCTCTGACATTTGCTCCTTCTCTTTATCTGAGACACCGTTTGTCAGCATCTAAACACCATACATTCCCAGGAGATATAGAAGATCTTAATTTAAAATTTAAAAAATTATAACCAGTTCAACATGCCAGACAGGTTGAACACTCACACACACACACACACACACACACACACACACCATTTCCACAAATACATCCAATTTTGAATGACTCTATTACGTTCCCACGCATGATTTTTAGAGCTTATAAAATTTTACGTGCAACCTCCCAATTTTACTTTGAATTTGATTAAGTTCCTTTTCTCTTCCTCTCCCTAATTCTGTCAACTGTTATCTTGCCCTTCACTAAATGACTTGCCCATTTGTTACAAGATCTTAACTACCAAAGCCAGGCTCGTAACCCATTTCTTCTGACCTCCAACTGATTGATCTTTTTCATTATACTTCTCTGTGTTAAGTCAGCTTTCTTTTTCTGAGTGGTTGCCTATAAATAAGAAAAAAATCTGGAACATTTTAATACAAGTGTTAATCTTGTATTAGGTTACAATATGTACAGCTATGTTTTGATTTAAATCAAAAAACATAAGAAAATAAAACTAAATCAGTATTTTATTTTTTCTTAGTACCCCAACTTAGAGATTTTTTTAAAAAAGATAATTTGGAAGGGGGTGCCTGGGTGGCTCAGTCGGTTAAGCGTCTGACTTCAGCTCAGGGCATGTTCACGGTCCATGAGTTTGAGCCCCACATCAGGCTCTGTGCTGACAACTCAGAGCCTGGAGCCTGCTCTGGATTCTGTGTCTCCCTCTCTCTCGCCCCTCCCACACTTACACTCTGTCTCTCTGTCTCTCTGTCTCTCTCTCAAAAATAAACAAACATTAAAAACATTTTTTAAAAAAGATAATTTGGAAGAATTGAAAGAAATAATTTTAAAGCCATTTCAAGAGTAATGTTTTCTTTCCTACTGAATGAAATAACTCTGTTTTTCTTTGACTCGTTTGTTTTTGAAAATATTTTCTTTTATAATTTGTAAACATCTATGAAGTTAATGATGACATTTAATTCCAAGGAAATTCCATTTGGTAATTTCAATAGTTTTAAGTTAGACTACTTAAATTTTAAAGTTTTTAATGGTTTGAAAACATTTTAAAGGTTCAAAGACACTTTGATTTTCAGGGAATAAAAAAGAGAGCTTTTGGGGTTGTCTGGGTGGCTCAGTCGGTTAGGCATCCAACTTCGACTCAGGTCATGATCTCGCAGTTTGTGAGTTGGAGAACCACATCGAGTCTGTGCTGACAGCTCGGAGCCTGAAGCCTGCTTCAGATTCTGTGTCTCCCTCTCTCTCTGCCCCTCCCCTGCTCATGCTCTGTCCCTCTCTGTCTCAAAAATAAATAAACATTAAAAATTTAAAAAAAAAAGAGTTTTTGCCCTGCTTCACTGGATTTTCTCTACTTTTCCCCTAAAAATTGACCTACTTTGCATATCAGACGGGCCTCTAAATATCGAGAGGTAGGAAGCAGAATGAGTAGATGTTAGGAAGAAGAGAACTCCTGGTCACCCTGGAATGGCAGAGCTTTCAGAATGGGAGAGTCATCCTACTTTCTCATTAGTCTTTTCCTTTCAAGAGTATTAAGTAAGTGTGGTAGAATGGAAAGAGTCCCGACCTTTATCTCTGCTCGTTGTGACCTTGAGCGGGGACTCACTCTCCCTGAAGTTAGTTTCCTCATCTATAAAATGAAAATATATATTCCCATAATCTCACCAATGAGATGACTTGAGAAAATGCTGATTCAGACTCCTAGTAGGGACTCAGTAAGTGTCGTTTAGCAACTGGGTGAAAGCACCGAGAATGTTTCCTTTTTTATAATTGATTGATTAATTTTGTTATTACTTTTTTTTTTTAATGTTTACTTTTGAGAGAGAGGGAGAGTGTGAGTGGGAGAGGGTCAGAGAGAATCAGAAGCAGGCTCTGTGCTGACAGCAGAGAGCCCAATGTTGGGCTCAAACTCTCAAACCGTGAGATTATGCCCTAATCTGAAGCTGGATACATAACTGAGCCACCCAGGTGCCCCCGAGAATGTTCTTTCTGAAAGTCACTCATTAATATACTAAAGCACCGTTTGGATGCTAAATTGTATTTTTAATACATTTTTGTGAAATACTTTTTGAAGTATTTTTTCATATATATACATATATATATCGTAGTCCTCAATCTGCATCAACACTGTATCTTCCTTTCTTACATGTAACAAGTCACTAGTATAATGAATAGACTTTTTAAAAAAATGTTTATTTATTCTTGAGAGACAGAGTGTGAGTGGGGGAGGAGCAGAGAGAGAGAGAGGGAGACACAGAATCTGAAGCAGGCTCTAGGCTCTAAGCTGTCAGTACAGAGCCCAATGCGGGGCTTGAACTCATGAACCATTGAGATCGTGACCTGAGCGGAAGTCGGACACTTAACTGACTGAGCCACCCAGGTGCCCCTGAATAGATTTTGAAATAGTGATGAACCTCATATTTCTGTATGAGATTGGTTTCTCATGATACCTGTGTGATTTTAGAGGTCGTAGGCTTTGTCATGTAAAGTTAAAAAAGCAAACACTTGTTATGATGGAAAGCATGAGACATATACAGAAGTGGACAGAATAGGAAATGAACCCCCTTGTACTCATAATCTGGTGTCAGTTTGTGGCAAGTCTTGTTTCATCTGTACTCTCACTCACTTCCCTCTCGTTTATAAAATCCTGAAGCAAATCCCCCAAACACATTTCATCATAAAACTTTCAAACTGTTTTAAAATGTTCTTAAGTCTTCTACTTAAAAGTTGGTTCAGGGGCACCTGGGTACGTCAGTTGGTTACTTGATTTCAGCTCAGGTCATGATCTTGAGAAGGATCCGGAGTCAGGCTCTGAGTTAGGTGTGGAGCCTGCTTGGGGTTCTCTCTCTCCCTCTCTCTTTCTGCCCCACCCCTGCTTGTTCCTGTGTGCATTCTCTCTCTCTCTCTCTCTCTCTCTCTCTCTCTCTCTCTCAAAATAAATAAATAAATATGGGTGCCTGGGTGGCTCAGTTGGTTAAGTGTCGACTCTTGGTTTTGGCTCAGGTCATGATCTCATGGTTTTGTGAGTTTGAGCCCCACATCAGGCTCTGCACTGGCAGCATGGAGCCTGCTTGGGATTCTCTCTCTCTCTCTCTCTCTCTCTCTCTCTCTCTCTCTCTCTGGCAGCATGGAGCCTGCTTGGGATTCTCTCTCTCTCTCTCTCTCTCTCTCTGTGCCCCTACCCCACTCACACACACACACACACACACTCTCTCTCTCTCTCTCTCAAATAAATAAACTTAAAAAAATTTTTTAAATAAATAAACTTAAAAAAAAACCTGGCTCAAATTATTATACTCTGGCAGATTTAGGACTTATCAGAAAAGTTTCTTTATGGAAATTATTTCAGCTCTATTACTGGTGAGTTATAAAATGAGTTTATTGCTGAGAGGACCATTGTCTGTATGCTACAAGTTCCAGAGTTCCCAAGGACATAAATATGTTCAGGCTGAGAAATGGGCAAGTAACTTGGACCTGGGGAAAGGCAGTTATGGTAGTTTCAGTTGCTAACAACAACAACAACAACAACAACAACAGCAACAACAATCAAAAGAAAAAACAAAAGCAAAGCAACCCTCCTGTACCTATGCCAAGAACAGATTTCAGCAGATGTTGGTTCCCTAAGCTTTGGGGTAGCTGGGTGGGGCCTGGGTTGGCAGAGTCCTGGGGTGGTCATGTTGAGCCACTGGTAGCCCTCTTTGCATTCCTCTACCCCTTGTGTGAGTGTACAAATGAGAATTGTACTGCAAAGACCTTAATTTTCCCTTGTGGAAGACCTTACTGGGAGTAATTATGCTCCTCTGTGCGTCTGCTTGTTCCTATGCACATAGTTCAGTCTTCTGGTCCAATACTTATTATATTTTGGTTGGTGAAGTGTCTATCTTCTCCTACTAAGATTTAATTGCCTTGACACAGAAGCCATGGTTTATTGATTTTTTATTTTTTTATGCCAAGGACCTACTGGACTGAATGCCTGAAATTAAGTGAGTGGGCTAGAGATGTCTGTTGAATGATTGGCTGCTGGCTGTTTAATTTGCAAAACCATGCCCAGTAGTAAGCAAATAATGCAAATGTCACCTCCTCAAGGATCTTTTCATCATTGCGATTCTTTATTCTCTTAACGGTTTTATTTTTCTTCATATCAACCGAAATTATGTTTTTAAACTTGTGTTTATTGTTTGTCTCCCTGTACTAGAATGTAAACTCCATAAAGACAGGGATTTTTTTTAAGACTTTATTATTTTAGAGCAGCTTTAGATTCACAGCAAAACTAAGAGTAAGATACAGATTTTTCCCCTGAGGCAGGAATTATTTATTCACTGTTGTAGCCCTAGCTCATATTATGCCTAACTTGACAAGTGGTAGGTGCCCAACAAAAATCTTTGTTATTGTACCAGTAGTAGTGTCATAGATTCAATCACCTTTAGAAGTTGTATTTTCGTAATTTATGCCCACAAAATTGGTTAATATGTAAATCCCCAGGCTCTGGCTACTGATGTGAGTTTGTCTCAGGCAGCCACCTGCCTTTCTGGTTTTGTGAACATAATTTTGTTTTGAACTTTTGAACTCATGTGGCAACTTTGCTTTTGATACACTGAACAGCTACTATTGATACACAACTTTTGTTTTGAACAGAGCTTTAGGACTGACCTGGAAGTTTGAGCCTGGAACTCCACTCTGTGCTTCCTTATTATTTAAGATATTCTCTTCCCACTGTGATTTTTCAGTAATATTATTTCCCTTATCCCCTTTTACATAAGAGGTTTTCCAGCACCTACATGCCTATTTCTTAAGCTCCTGACACCTAAAGGAACATTTTTAATACATCTAAGACACGACATTTGGGGGTGACACCTTTCTGGGGGTGACAGTCTGGCACAGGGTAGACTTTCCTTCTGTTTTGCATTTCAAACAAATGCATTTTAAATGTTTGAGTAACTGGTAGGTTGGTCATGAATTGCATTTACAGTTGACCTTTTAACAATATGAGTGTTAGGGGCTCCCTGTGCAGTTGAAAATCTGCTTATAACAGTGACCCCCCACTAATAGATTACTGTCGACCTGAAGCCTTACTGGTAACATAAACAGTCAATGAACACATATTTTGTATGTTTGATGTATTGTACACTGTATTCTTACAATAAAATAATCTAGAGAAAAGAAAATCATAAGGAAGGGGCACCTGGGTGTCTCAGTCGGTTAAGCATCCGACTTTGACTCAGGTCATCATTTCCTGGTTCGTGGGATCAAGCCCCGAGTTGGGCTCTCGCTGACAAAGCAGAGCCTGGAGCCTGCTTTGGATTCTGTTTCCCTCTCTCTCTCTCTCTCTCTCTCTCTCTCTGCCCCTCCCCCACTCACTTGTGTGTGTGCTCTCTCTCTCTCTCTCAAAATAAATAAATAAACTTAAAAAAAGAAAATCATAAGGAAGAGAACATATATTTACAGTGACTATACTGTATTTATCAAAGAAAAATCTGTGTGCACAGTTCAAGGGTCAACTGTATATGTTTAGAAAGGTTAGCTGTTCATGCTTAGAAACTTTTGTACACTCTTGGGAGGAGACTGGGGAGGGAGTTAAGGGGATGATTATGCTCCACTAAAAAGTAATACTTTATTGACATTTATATTGGCAGCGTCTTTTCCTAGCCCTGTAACATGGATATGTGGATATTTTTTCCTCCTCAAAGTATTTTTCTGTTTTAAATGTCCTGTAACTATCCGATTATTCTTTCAGTAAAACTTCAGTAATTCAATCTAATCCTCCACTACTTTCAAAAACATATTTTTAATCTATCATATCGCATGCTTAAAGCATGTAATGTCATATGAAACAGATAAAACAAACATTTACAAACCATAAGATCAGTAACAATTATAATATATGGGCAAAGTCAACCCAACCACAGGATGAAAAGATATTTATGTCTAAATGGAAAAACAAAAAATCGAAAAGAAAAATAAATCGCAGCCTTGACTTTTTATGTAAATAATGACTTTTTTCCTTTTCTTTCTACTTATTTTTTAAATGTTTATTTATTTTTGAGAGAGAGAGAGGGAGATAGCAAGTGGAGGAGAGGCCAAGAGAAAGGGGGACAGAAGACCCCAAAAGTGCTCTGCGCTGACAGCAGAGAGCCAGACACAGGTCTCAATTTCACAAACCATGAGATCATGACCTAAGCTGAAGTTAAATGCTTAACTGACTGAGCCACCCAGGTGCCCCTCTTTCTAATTATTTTAAGCATCGCAGAAGCCATATAAGCTTCTTGTAAAAAAAAGTCAAGTCACTTGAATACCAATGTTCATAATAGTGTTATTCAAAGGAGAACAAAAAAATAGAAACCATCTAAATGTCCACCAACTGATGAATGGATAAACAGAATGTGTGGTATATACAGTGGAATAGTATTTAGCAATAAAAATGAATGAAGCACTGATAACGTGTTACAACATGTATGAGTCTCAAAAAAATTATATCGTATAATTCCATTTATATGAAATGTTCAGAATAGGCAAGTCCATAGTGACACAAAGTAGAGTAGATAGGAGAGGAAAGAATGAAGAATAATTGTTAGTGGGAATAGTTTCCTTTTTGGGGGTGACAAAATGTTCCGGAATTAGACAATGGTGATGGTTGTACAACTTTATCAAATATACTAATATCCACTAACTTATTTGTTTAAAAGCCTGAATTTTATGATGTGTGAATTTTATCTCAATTTTCAAAATATCAAGAAAAAAATATTTATATCCTCCTTTGCTGAATAAGAACTACCATGTGTTTTTACTTTTCCTTGCTTCGCCGGTCTACCTTGTTATGTCATTCTGTTGTTCCAGGGTTGCAGCTCAAAGAGGCCAGGCAAGTGGACAAAGAGGGTCTAAAACCCTAGCTATGTACTCATTCCACCTGAAATAAGGGGTGACTTTTTTTAATCCACCCAGAAGTGCTTTAGGAACTAGCAGTGGCTTTAATCATTTTAATGGGCTTTTAGGGTGGTAAAGGTTGGCAAATATGTGTACTTAGGGTACTATCTTGGATTAAAAGTCAAATACTTCATTTTCCTATAATACTATAATGGGTTATTTTCCAGAATGGAACACTCTTTCGCCATCTCTTTACAAGTTGGGTTGAAAATTATCTGATTAATCTCAAGAAGCACATTTCTAGTTTGAATGTGTGTAATACAGTTCCTTTAAATTTGCTTAAAAAAAAAAAGATTCAGTGTATTGTTCAACTTTACATTATGATCCTCCAATAGTTTTTATATATCACTAAAGTACCACCACTACCAAGGGGGATTTCCTGAAACTTATTTGTTCTAACAATGCAACTTTTCTGACAGCATTCTTGTACATTTCAAAAGTGCTCAAATAATAGTATTCTTGACGCTAAATTTAATCAGTGAGTCAACACACATTTATTGAATTACTATTATGTTGAAAATAACACTCTATTCCAAACAGGAAGAATCCCTAAATCATGGTACTGTGCATACAAAGTGCCTGTATGCCTGGTGCGTGGTAGGTACTCAACAAATATTTGCAAGTGAATCAAGAACAAACACAATCGATCAAGAGCAGTCAATAGCCATAGATTTAATAGGTCCTTACTTCCATCTTCAGAGAGAGAAGGGAAACTATCTGATGTAAAAAATGTGATATAATTAATGACTAGTTCTAAGAGAAATCACAGAATTCTGGCAAATTAACCATTGTTTTAGTGTTAAGTATTTGCAGTGTTTTAAGCTGCAAATTTTCTTCAGTGATTTTGTGTGTGTGTGTGTGTGTGTGTGTGTGTGTGACTATGTTTTCTGTTTATTTGTTTATGAAGGCAGTATTTACTGCTAACTTTCAGCATCACTCAAAAGTGTTTCCATATACAAATCAATAATCAGTGGTTCTCAAATCTGGCTGCAAATCAAACACTTAGTGTTTTGTTTTTGGTTTTATTTGTTTCTAATCCTAGAAAGGTGGAATCCAGGATTCCTAGAGAAATTAGAACCACATGGTTGAACTTGTAAATATAGATTTAAGATGTATCCTAGGTGATATTTCAAGTTTTTTATTTGTAACTACTCAAATTCTACATAAACATTTTTTTTCTTATAAAAAAATTGGAAGATTTCAAATATGCCAAATTCTCTTCCTGGTTCCCAATCTTGCAGAAGCACTTCTTATGCACAGCTGAAAGTTTTACTAGAACTCAAAATATAAGGCCAGATTTTTAATGTTGTTCTCTATCACATGAATTAGAAAGTCCAAGTCCTAACAGACAGAGGGAAGAAATGCAAATTTTTCAAGTATTTAAGGGCCATCATTTAGGATGATATCCTACCAAAGGAATCTCTTCCTTCTCACGGAAAAAAAAAAGTTTAATTCCAATTACTCTTAGTAAGAAATGTGAGCCATGGAAATAGTAAACATATTCAGTATGTGGGGAAAATAGTTGGTATTCAGTAAACACCAAGTAATTTATTGGCTTGGCAAGGCTCCCTTGAACTCTAGTATATAGTTAACTCTTACTTATCTGGGACCAGATTCACTATTTTGTGAATTGTTTGTAATGCCTGTGAGCTTCTCTCCATCACATTGCTAAATTCGAGGCTATCGGTAGTGCTGCTGCAAGAGCCATGGAATCAAGCTCAGTGGTGGGCTTATGTAGTTGACTTTCAAATCCTTATGAAGCACATCCTTTTTGCCACACACTGCGTTAGGCTGAAAGGCAAAAACCCTGCTTTTAGGGAGCTCACAGTTCTGTAGAAGAGGCAGACAAGTTAAAAAAAAAAGCTAGAATACAGTGTGGTAAGTGCTATGGAAGTCATGGTGCTATGGTGTCATGGGGTACTAGCAAGGGGAGAAACCTAACTCAGGTTGAGGGGGGTGGTTAATGGGAAGGCTTCCCATGTAATACCCGAGCTTAATCTTGAAGGATGAGTACAATCCAGCCATACAAAAATATTTAGGAGTAGGATCCAAGGCCTTAAAAAAAAAAAGTAAAAACAAAACATTCAAGAAAAACATTTGCACTAGAGACCATAAGTCTAAGCTCACGCTCAGGTTTCTGACTTAAGCAATCAATGGCTCAGGTTGAGACATGTTGAGTTTCAGGTGTTTGTGAGGGACGTCCTAGTGAAGTTGTCTATAGACAATCAGGAATCTACTCCTGTGACTTTGGATAAGGGTCTGGGATGGAAATATAATGTGGAGTTGTCATTGTTCACTTAGCAACCGAACCCACTGATGTGAATGAGATCGCCAGGAAGAAGGTGAGGAGGCCTGGGAGAAATCTCTGGGAAGATGAGCTTTGAAGGGGTAGGTGGAATCTGATAAGGAAGAGCCAGAGAAATAGAAAAAAGGGAAATGAGAACAGCTTGGTATAATGGAGGTCAAAGAAGAAGAAAGCAACACTCTCAGATGGCACAGAGAGGTCAGTTAAGGTAGGCCTGGTAACCGGTGAAAGATGAGATAGAGGCAGAAGCTGTATCAGTCAGAAATATTTATTGAGCACCTACCGTGTCTCAAGGATTGTAAATGTCATGCTGTTTACTCTTTGCTACAACCTTCTGAAGGAACGCAGTATTATTATTATTGTCATCCTCATAGGATAGATGAGGAGACTGAGACAGAGAGAGGCCTTGACCAGAGTCATACGACTAGTATGCAACAGATCAAAGATAACTCGGCTCTACCTACTTCTGAGTCCAGTCTCTTAGTCATTTCGGGTTACCAGTTGTGGTGAGCAAGGTGAGATAATGTGTGTAGATGCCTTTTTAGAGACATTTATCAGTGAAATAAGGAGGGTAGATTTTACAAACGGGACACTGAGTCTAAGGTGGGTTTATGGTCTTCGGTTTTTATTTTTGTTTTTAAGAAGAGAGAAGTTTGCACATGATTTTAAGCTAAAAAGAAAGAGTGAGTGAAAAGAAAGAAAGAGAAGTGTCAAGAATTAAGAGGTTGATGCGTTTTTAGCCGTATTTCTATTTCCGTGGCTGATCCAAATACATCTGGAAAGAAGCCATCAGTTTGAATAACTGAAGCTATTTGGTACTGTATAAGTATGTCTTATGAAAGAAAACACCTATAATAAATGTCCATCCCATCTTTTCTCATTTTGGAATACATTAATATAATTAGTATAATTCATGATAAAGCAGACTGAATTTCTTATTTAACTACCGTTCACAACTGTACTTGCCATATCAAACTAGGCCACATCTATCTTGTTCAAGGCGAATATTAACAGTTAGGGATAGGCTGCCTTTTTACTTTTCCTTTGTATGTTCACCTTACAAAATCGAATGCCTTCTTTCTTTCCATCAGTTACTGTGCTCCAATGGAGTGCCCAGAGTTCTATCGCAGCAGGAAAAAA
The DNA here is from genome assembly GCF_016509475.1 of Prionailurus bengalensis. Lineage (NCBI taxonomy): Eukaryota > Metazoa > Chordata > Mammalia > Carnivora > Felidae > Prionailurus > Prionailurus bengalensis. The sequence goes on along the minus strand of NC_057348.1, from coordinate 53,471,600 downwards.
AGTGCCCAAAGCTCTTAGCTGGTCCTGCTGTGGTACTAGAAATTATTGCTTTCAGTTCTCCCAGATCTTATTTTTTTTAATATATGCAAATCTGGTTAAACTTTACTTAAACTGAGCTTCTAGTAATTACACCAGAAAGGACAAGGCAATCCAATGTTTCTTGGTTATAAAGGACTCATAATGAAATCCATAACTAGAGCTCTTTGTACATTCCTCTCCAAAAGATAATAGTTTCGTAGCTTTGGTGGAGTGACATCTAAATCATACTCTAGTTCATGATTTCATACCTTGAAGACAGACATACTAGGACCTACTGTGCCATGGAACTAATGCCAGGGCTGTGGAGAAAATGCAAAGTACAATGCATGTGGCTTCTTTAGGAGCTTTTAACTTTCTTGGAAGAGATTAGATGGTTACAGAAATGACTAGAATTCAGAGTAGTAAGGGGCCAATATAAATGGTAATATGGTGTTGTATCACCTTAATTTCTTCCCTTTAAAAATAATTATACCAGTAATGCAAGAATTTATTTTTGTTGAAAGAAATAAAGAAATATCTAGACTACATTATAAAAGTTCCCTCTTACTACCTCCTCACTTCCACTTCCCTTCCCGGATTGAGACGTTTCTCGCTAATTTCTTCTCTATGCATTTTCATACGTATGGAAGGATGCGCTTTCACAGCTGTTTGACATAAATTATTTAAAATGCATCGTTCTGTGAATTTTTCACTTAATAAGGTCTTTTCATGTCAGAACACACAGATCTATTCTTTTTAAAGTCAGTGTAGTATTACTACAGGATAAATTTTTAAATGTATCCTACAAAAGAGAGTGAAACAAAACAATTCAGTTCTAAAACTTTTGATTGGCAAACACTAGCAATTATATTAAATTACTTCCACATTTAATTTCTTGTTTGAGAAGACTAAGCCTCTTAGAAATTTTCTCTTACCTTTTTAATCTTTTAACAACATAGATTTAATGCATTGTTTTGATATATGAAATGCCTTACACAAATATTTTACTAAAAACCAAGTGTTCTTAAAAGGAAGACTTAAGTAAAAAGTACTGGAATGCTACCTCACAAGCATATATAATTGAATGCTGTGGATCCCACAGGTGGAAATAGAATAAGATAAGTAAAAAATCTCAAATATTTAAGGACAATGAGAGTTCTTTCTAAAAATTTTAGTTCTTTTCTCATCATTGTTAAACTAAAATCTTTTTTTTTTTTAATTTTTGTTAACGTTTTTTTATTTATTTTTGAGACAGGGAGAGACAGAGCATGAACGGGGGAGGGTCAGAGAGAGAGGGAGACACAGAATCTGAAACAGGCTCCAGGCTCTGAGCAGTAAGCACAGAGCCCGACGCGGGGCTTGAACTCACTAACAGTGAGATCGTGACCTGAGCCGAAGTCGGATGCTTAACCGACTGAGCCACCCAGGTGCCCCACTAAAATCTTTTTAAAAAACAAGATGTTATGCACATCTTGTTTTAAAATATATCTGCCTGTACGCATGTATAGAGAAATACCAAGGAAAAAGTTAAGTTTATGTCTTAACAGTGGTTATCTCTGGGTGGTGGGATGTATTCAAGGTGATTCTTATTCTCTACCTTTTTCTGAACTTTTTAATTTTAAAACTAATGAATACATGTTACTTTTCTTAATTAGAAAAAAGTTGAAACAATATAATGAATTAATAGTAAATGAACCAAATGATCATGTCTCTAGATTCAAGAAAAAGAAACATTCCCTCTTTATCTTTGTATTTCTCCACATTACTTTTACTCAAGTAGCTGTCAAATTTTAAAAATTTATAAAGCCAAGAAATAACATTGGACCATTATGCGTAATGTATAAAATTATAACCTTGGGTCAAAATAAAGTTAAAAATAGACTTTTAATATATAAATAAACACAACGTCTAACATAGTTTATTCTAGTGTTATTAGACCAACACAAAAAATATATTTGTATTTGCTAATAAGTTATGTCTCTTTTGTTAAATAACTGATTTTTTAAGTTTATAATTTAACAAAATTTAGCTTTTGAAAAAGCTTATTCTTGTCATTTCCAAAAAAAGAGAGGGGAAAGGAGAGAGGAAGCTGTGTTTACTGGGAAAGTTGCAACATTCAGTCCGTAAGTACTTTTTGCTTGAGATATTTTTTTCAACTACTTCTCTTACATAAGAGCCCTGTAATATCTCCATTGGGAGAAATAACACTGGGCTACATTATTTCTTTTTAATTTTTCCTCCAGATAGTGTTTACAAATCAACATGTAGGAATGACTCCATATTCAAAGTTATTAGCCAACGCTAGTGTCCATTTGCCATTAAGGACAATTGGTAATTTTAACAATCAATGAGAGTTTATTTTAGGAGAAAACTTACTGAAATTTGCAGGAAATAACCTTTTTGTTCCAAAACAGCTGTCATTGAGCACCATTATATCTACAACAATTAAAATTATCTTTGGTGACTTTTAGCATTTGGCATTGCTCCATTATTGTTCAGTTAAATATTTTTCAAGTTTGCTAGGACTTTTGCCCACTGTGTGCTTACGGCCCTTTATTGTCAATATGTATCTTAGAATTCACCTTTGTGACATTACTTTTTTGTATTGTGGGAGAGAATGTAATTTCTGAGTGAATTGCCTGAGAAATCAAGTAATATTTATTAGGAAATTATAGCACATATCTACAAGTTACTTACAAAAATATGATTACAGTGTATTCCATTATATTTGGCAGCAGATAGCCCCTTTGCTCTTTTTCTAGATCCTTGCAAAAAATTCCCAGTTTAAAGAATTAGCTGTTCAGCGGACAAAAGAGCAAAGGGTGACATGTGCTGTCATTTTGATAAATGTAATTGAAAATTGTGAAGAAAATTTCTAAGTTTAAGTCACGCAGGCCATCAGTCAGGGGATTGATTGTCAAAAACAAAACCAAACAAAAACATATGATTTTGCATGGCAGTGGGAGTCATACACAGGTTAGCTCAGCACCCATCCAAAATGAGTACTGCTTTGAAAAAAGGAACAAACCTGACATTCTGTAATGTCACCCAATCTAAATCATAAGACTTCATGTTTGTTTAATTTTGAAAAGAAAGTAAATGTCTTCAGAAATGATTAATTAAATACTGAAATACAATGGCTTAGAGACCCTAACTGCATCATATGATAAAGGGCAATACTTTTATAATATCTCAGGCCTTGATTACTATTACTTTGTTACTGTATTTTGAGAGAGTTTATTTGCTGTTTTTTTATTCAAACCAAAAGGTGTTTGGAGAATATTTAAGAGTTATTACTCACTAGTTAAACCTAGAATACTGATATCAGTAAACATTTTTTTTACTCTTTTTTAATGTTTATTTATTTTTGAGAGAGACAGACAGAAAGACCGAGAACGATAGAGTGCGAGTGGGGGAGGGGCAGAGAGAGAGGGACACACAGAATCGGAAGCAGGCTCCAGGCTCCTAGCTGTCAGCACAGAGCCCCATGTGGGGCTTGAACTCAGGAACCCTGAGATCATGACCTGAACTGAAGTCAGATGCTCAATTGACTGAGCCACCCAGGCGCTCCCCCCCCCCCCCCCGCAAACATTTCTTATACCCTAATACTTTCTGAATGCTTGCAAGCCCATAATTAACATTTCAAACAAACAAAAAAAATTACTGGAAAGGATTTAGAAAGGCTAATTGGGTGACACTGATTTAAGTAATTTCAATAAGCTTTAGAAATTCAAAGCAATTTAAGCTTTGTGTGGTATATTTAGAGCATTGTCGATTTACACAAATTGTCTTTATGCTGACTCCCTTTGATACTCTTCTCTCTGTTATTTCCCAGCAGATATTCTTATTTCTGAATTCCCGCTCCCACACCCAATTTCATATAATCAAATCTTGGGCTGTTTTTGAGGAGAAATAGTAGTTAACAAAATTGGCTTTCCAACTGAGGATCAAAAATGGCGGGTGTGCAATATAATGCAAAACTTTGGTAAAATTTAAAATTGGCTAATAACTTGAAGACAGACACTCCAAATTGTTGAAAAGTCTTATGGAATACTAGTGACTTTTCTTCTCTTGATATTTTCTGAATTTTTAAGAAACTCATGTGTTTTTTATAGTGAGAAAAATAGTAAAATATGGGGAAGAGTTTCCCATTGATCATGAGAGTGGGAATAAAATATGTAAAACACCAGTTTTTTTTAAAGAATAAAAAAAGTTACTTTCGTAAAAGAATCCAGGCCTCTAAGCTCTTCCTCTCATTTGTGGAACATAAAGTATATTTTGGATCAAAACATGGAACATTCCAGACAATGTGAAATCTAGAAAGGAACTGCACCTGTATCCCGATGCAGCGCCAAAAAAATATAGCTACTGAATAAATAGTTTTCCTAAATTAGGAAAAAGAATTCAAGTCCACTTTCCACTTAGTACCATGCACAAAAGTGAAAGTTTTACTCTTGGCATGAGTTTCATAGAAATCATGAGATAGTAATTATTAGCAAGAAGGTATTTTTCAGAGTTTTATTACACCGAAAGTTTTAAGTGGAAGAGTAGTTATTGTAGAATATAACTCAGTGCTTTGCTTTAACTGAATATTCGATTTTTAATTAAACTATAGCTATTTACTTTGTAAGTTTTGAGAATTACTTGATTGATTACTTTCCTGAAAACTAGTACTTGTGCCAATCAGAAGACACAATGTATTTGAGGATTTGTTTACCTAAACTGATGCCCTTGGTAGGGATGAATTAAGCTTCCTCAGAATTTTCTGTAAGAAGAGTAACATTCACATAATGGCACTTCTAAAAAAAAGTGATCTTTTTCCTTGGAAAATATGAAGCAATGTATGTGGAAAGCTGCAAAATCTGGAGTTACAGACAGATTAGGCAAGGGACATCTGGTACAAAAAAAAAAAGAATTAAATCATGGCTAAAGATTGTTTCCAGCAAAAGTAGTAATTAATAAATGGAACAAACTATTAACATGTATTTTTGGAACAAACCATTAGTAAAATTTTTAAAAAAATAATCAGAAGTTGTAAAAGAATTCTGATAGAGGAGAGGCATGAGATGAAGAGGGAACTTGAGAAAGAAGAATGAGTTTGTGACCACACATGAGACGTTGCCATTATTTTTGTTATCTTTGCAGAAAACGTCAGACTCACCAGGAGATCGGACTGAGGAGATGAGCTAAAACTTAGCTCTCTAGACTAGGTCTTTTGCCTATGTCTTATATTTTTCCTTAAAAAACTGCATGTGCGTGTGTTTGGGTTTTGGGTGTATTTCATTGTGAAAAATCTCTCTTGCATGTTCTACAGTTTATAGCAAAAAGTAAAAAGCAAATGAAGCATGTGAAACTGTTCTCAGACATAGAAGACAGATCAAAATTAAGTCTTCACCTTTGCATTTTTAACTTCAACAGAGCTATTGCAGGTTTCTTTAAAGCCTGATGATTTAGCTGCACTCATTTTCAGAGTTTTTTTTTTTCAGTAATCTTAGCAAATGCTTAAGAAAGCTAAATTGACAAAAGCAGTCCCAAACCAGTAAATGATCTGTATTTCTTTCTTTCTTCATTGGACCTTTTTGTTAATCTTCATTAACAAAAGTTTCTCCATTTATCAGAGTTTGAAGCTGCTCTTGAATTTGCAAAACCATTTAAGGGTTTGGTGATACAACCTATTGTTTTACTTTATACATACACACACATATATAATATATATATTATACACACACACACACACACACACACACCAAGCATTCTACTCGAAGCTGGAGATACAACACTGAAAATTCAGAAAAGTTTCCCAAGCTTGCTGTACCCCAAGTTCTTTACCAAGAAATTTTGTAAAGGTTCTAATGATCTCTACAGCGGTATCAAAAATTATTTCTCCTTTTTCTAATTTGGAAAACAAGAACAGTGGCCATTGCTTGTTTCTTAGTAATTTTCCACATGCCAGTCATCCTATCTTGGAACTCTTCAGTCTCAGACCAAACCCCTCTAACTGGTGTATGACTTTTCCCATGTGACCCTTTAAATAAATTCTAAGATTTTTCCCATAATTAATTAATCTCAGAAATCAAAATGAAACATGTCACCAAGGTCTTATTTAAAGCCAAGAAATTTATTGGCTATTATCCAGCCTTCCTTCTAAATTAAACAACCCCAAACATTACTCTTGCCATCCTTGCTTCTTGATTTTAGGCATTTTCTCTCCAGACAACTGGGGCACATATAAGAAAGAGTTTTGATATGTCCACATTTTGACCAGGACCACATTTATATTTTATTGTGATGATACATAAGGAGAGTTTTCTCTAAAATGTGCATACCTGTGTGCTTTTAAAAAGGTACACGTGGGGTGCCTGGGTGGCTCAGTCGGTTAAGCGGCCGACTTCAGCTCGGGTCATTATCTCGCGGTTTGTGGGTTCGAGCCCCGCATCGGGCTCTGTGCTGACAGCTCAGAGCCTGGAGCCTGTTTCAGATTCTGTGTCTCCCTCTCTCTGACCCTCCCCCATTCATGCTCTGTCTCAAAAGTAAATAAACGTTAAAAAAAAAAAGTACACGCAATAGAAATTAATTTACCCATTTTCAGTAGTAAAATGCTATTATATCATTTTTCTTTCTTTTTTTTTTTGAGTGATCCAAAATATAACAGCTCAAAATCTTTTATCAAGGCCCGGCTCTTTAAGCCTGGTAACAATTTAATGTACAACTAAATCTTTATGATTTATAGATGGATTACTTGAATTATACTTTATCTTTGGTGACTCAGTTCTTCCTCACCTTTGCCACTTGTCAGGTTCAAGGATGCTGAACATGAAGCTGAACTGAGTCAGGGTCAAACATGTAGAGTGTAATCACGGAGTGTTTGTGTGTGTGTGTGTGTGTGTGTGTGTGTGTGTGTATGAGAGAGAGAGAGAGAGAGACAGAGAGACAGAGAGAGAGACGGAGACAGAGACAGATTTAATTCCCAAGCCTAACTGGAGATTACCCATTTTTTAGAAAGAAAAAGTTTCTCTTTTGTTGAATTAGCTAAAACATTGCGTACAAGAGAAAGCTGGGCACCACTTCTTCCTCCTTCCCTTCCTTTCTCTCCCCTTTCCTTTCCCACTGCCTTTCTTCCTTCCTTTCCTCACATCCAAGGGTCTCATCTTAGCTGAAAGCAAAGGATTCCTTGGCAGCTGCATAGGTAGGATATGTTCACATCCACCCCTCAGAGTACACGCCTCTGGTCCCCGGGGGGACATTGGTCGGGGTGTGGTGACCACTACCCGCTGAAGCCCGCAGCCTCTTAGCCTACACCTCCCCTGACACAACGTCAGAGCTAGGATGTCTTCTCCCTCGCCTTTTCCCGCCTCTGCATTTTGCCTTGATCTTTTTCTAGGTCTGTCTGCAGGCCTCCCTCTGTCTCTGTGTTTGCTCTTGGCTCTGTTTCCCTTTCATTTATTCATGTTTTCTCCATTTTTCTTTCTTGAATTTAGATGAGAGAGCTGGCGATTTGATACATTTGTATTTCTTTAAAGATAGAATTGCTGTAACTTCTAATTTTTTTTCTATGAGTCAGTGACCTTTGACAGGAAGAAAGCATTCTTAACTACGGCTTGCAGAATTACTGCTTAGAAAATGTATGAGATATGCAGAGGGGCTACTGTTAATTTTTTAAAGTTTTTTATGATAATTTTAGAAAGAAAACATCATAAACTTTGAAAAGCATACTTACCCTTGGGGAGAGTTGCTAGATTTAGCAAATAAAGATGTAGGACACTTGGTTAAATATAAATTTCAGATAAATGATGAATAATTATCTAGTATAACTATTCTCATGCAATTTTTGAGACATATGTATACTAAAAAAGCATTTATTATTTATCTGTTGCTCATCTGGGTATTCAGGATTTTATGCCTATCTTTTATATGTATGTAATATTTGTAGCCAGGTGGTTTTTGTTTGGGTACTAGTTGTATTTAGAGTTTCTTATGCAGTTTCCCATTGATATTTTACTGCCCCTGAGGATGGTCATCAGATAAAGGTAACAGTGAAAAAATTATAATTAAAATTAATTTTGCCATTTACTTGTTCTGTGCATGAGATTCTAGGCAAGGAAATGGTACTTTTCTCATTTATTTGTCCTCCACTAATTCTGAATTCAAAATAATATATTGACTTTATATTTTCCCCCTTGGGTATATATATTCTTTTACTTCCTTCCCATTCCATATAAAATGTAGAGGTTTAAAGAGAAAAAAGTACCTACATATTCAATTCTTTATCACCTCCCTCTGAAACAGGCACTCATTAACTTTATAATAAACATTGTAAAAAGGCAGCATTTCTGAACCTCTTACAAAAACAGTCAGGTAATAGTTGTACTAGGTAGACTTTTTTCTTTTTTCTTTCTTTTTAAAAATGTTTATTTATTTTTGAGAGAGAGAGAGAGAGAGAGGCAGAGAGAGAGAGAGAGAGAGAGAGAGAGAATGAGTGGGGGAGGGGCAGAGAGAGAGGGAGACACAGAATCTGAAGCAGGCTCCAGGCTCTGAGCTGTCAGCCCAGAGTCCCACGTGGGGCTCAAACCCACAAACCACGAGATCATGACCTGAGCCGAAGTTGGACGCTTAACTGACTGAACCACCCAGGCGCTCCTAGGTAGACTTTTTTCTTAATCGCTGTCTCATTTTAAAATAAAATACCAGAAAGAAAGCGGGGTAACTATAGTAGTAACAATAGCTAGCACTTATCAAGCACTTACCATTTGTCAGGCACTGTTCAAACATTATATATAAATGGCTTAAATTATTTAAATCCCCAAAACCAATGAAGTAGGCACTATTATTATCCCCCCAGTTTCCTCTGTTATTTACATATTACATTAGTATGGTAACCTTGTCACAATGAACGGACCAATATGGATCTATTACTATTAAAGACTATATTATTATTAAAGTCTATACTTTATTCAGAGGTAGGGGTTTGGGGGAGAAAGACCATAAAGACAAAGTGGCATTCTCAACATACCATGTCAACCTGATTGCGTGGCTGACATATTTGTCAGGTTTCCTCCCTGTGAAGTGACTCTTTCTCCCCACCCCCCACACCTTCTGTAATGTACTCTTGGGAAGGAAGTCACTATTCCCAACCCACCCTTACTGGGCAGAGAGTTATAATTGAGCTATTACTGTCATAACAGTTTTATTGAGATATAATTCACATACCTGCCAATAATCTATTTAAAGTGCACAGTTCGGTGGTTCTCAATGTATTCAGAATTGTGCGAACATCACCACAACCAATATTAAAACATTTTTATCTCCCCCAAAAGAAACCCCATACCTATTAATAGTCATTCTCCCCTTTTCCTCACCTCCCCCTCCCCCAGCTATGGCAACCGAATCTACTGTCTTTATAGATATGCCTATTCTGAACATTTCATGTACATGTAACTGTGGTGTCTTGTGACTGGCTTATTTCACAGAATGCTTTTTTAAAACAATTTTTTTAAATGTTTATTTATTTTTGAGAAAGAGAGACATAGCATGAGTGGAGGGAGGGGCAGAGTGAGAGGGAGGCACAGAATCTAAAGCAGGCTCCAGGCTCTGAGCTGTCAGCACAGTGCCTGATGTGGGGCTCGAACTCATGAGATCGTGACCTGAGCCGAAGTTGGATGCTTAACTGAGCCACCCAGGTGCCCTAACGCTTAGCATGTTTTTTGAGGCACATCCATGTTGTAGCATGTACCTCATTGCTCTTTATTGCTGGATAATATTCTATTGTATGGACAGACCACATTTTGTTTACACATTCATCAGCTGATGGACATTTGGATTGCTTTCCTTTTTTGGCTGCTATGAATAATGTTGGTATTAACATTTGTGCACAAGTTTTTATGTAGATTTGTGTCTCCATTTTTCTTGGCTAAATACCTAGGAGTAAAGTTGCTGGGTATAATTTAGCTATTTTTAAAATAAGAAAAACATGGCTGGGTAGGCTGTGGGCTGGCCCCACTTTCAGTCATCCACATGGGCTAGAAAAGCCTAGCCAATTGCCCTATAAAGCCATAACACAAGGCCCCACCCCTAATCCATTGGCAGGTCACCAAATTGTAAGCATGTTGACTAAGATGAAAGAAAACAACTTCATAAAAGCATGCCCACACATCCCATTCTATAAACCTATGGCAAATAACATAGTTTATATGCACTGAAAAAAAATACTGATCCCATATAATCACTAGTTTCTGTTAAAAAGTTATGAGAAAGCTTTGCTTGTCCTGCATCTAGATATTCTTCGAGATGCATAGAGTAGGTCACTTACTTAAATCCCCTTTTTGAAATTCTTCTAAGGCTGCCACTGTCACTATTAGGACTAAGTATTATTTATCAAGAAAACAGGAACTAAGCAAGGGGCAGTAAGTAGCCACTACTTTCTAGTGTAAGGGGTATATGTATCATTTTAAGGAAGTATTTGGCCGTAGGAAAAAAATACATGATTATACAGCTTTAAGCACAGACACTGGAGAAGCGGGGGGTGGGGAGAGAGAAGAGGAACAGAAAAAAACAGAGAATCTAAAGTCTAGACTGCCACTCCTTCCCATTAACCACTCATGGTAGGAACCGGTCATGTAAACGGCAATTTTAAAAAGTTGAAAGATACTTGATCATATTTCTCTTCTTGGTGGCAAGAAATGAAACCCAAGTAGTTTGTAAGAGATATCATTATATTATTTATTTAAAAATAAGTGGCCCATCAGTGCTTCCAGATAAATGCCATGTCCATTATTCCTTTGAAATATAATTACCAAAATTAAGCAGGACACTTAGAGCTAGTCCTTTAGCAGAGAATAAGAAAGGGGAGATGTCTGTTTTCAATGAATAATAAAACTCCAGAAGATAGTGGTCCACACAAACTTGTCATGTCTTCTCTTTGTTTTGTTCCGTGTTCCTTCGCCAAGAATCTATGATATGGTCCCACACAACTGGAGGAAAATAACTGCTGGCTGATTCTAACTGATTTACTTCTGTATCTACCTGTAGAATTTTGCTGACTCCTGATTGAAAAGATACTTATGAAGCAATCTATGAAAATGCAAGTCATAGTCTGGCCACTGTATGTCAGGTATGTGTAAGAGGAGGGTGCCATACAAAAGAAAAGGACAGGAAATTGCTTTTTTAAAGTATGCAATCATGGTTGTGCACCTAAAATAAAGTCCTAAAAAATGAGCTAGGTTAGCATGTGTTTAAAATAAGGGATCTCTGGCAGGTATTCACGTAGCAAAATCTGAGGGAAAGGTTTACCTCAGGAAGAAGGGTAGAAACTCCTTTCCTGGGGACATTTCCAAACAGACTAGATGTGTCTCTGCTTGGAATGATGTAGATCAGAGCCGATGTGCAGGGAATGTGTCTCAGGTGTGCGGAGATACTGATCACCTCAGTCGTAAGGGAGGTTGGGCAGGGCCCGGGGCCCATAGAGACCCAAGAATGATCTTTGTCCACAAGCGTCCTCTTGGATATACCCCTGTGTGCCATATAAATGCCATTTTCTATAGGCTCCACAATGTGAAAGAGGTTCAGAGGCTCATATTTAGGCGAAGCTTGCCAGAGGTTGACCTATATGATTATTCAGTAAGGATTAAGGATGTAACAAGTTCTTCATGATTTCATCCTCATGAAGGTAAACAATGATGTAAGAATTGTAAGTTGGTTTTTATTTAGCTTTAGAATTTGTTTATTGATTTAGATTTTTGTTTTTCAGTGAAAATATGGCCATTTCTCAGGGAGTGAGGTCTACAGTGTTTTAGCTGGGCATTATGGACTCGGGGTCAAGTGGCTCTTAGCCAGGACTCACAGAAAGTTCCAGTGCATTTATGGTCTCCTTTGTTAGTGTGATTCTTGGTGTCTTGATTCTGATAACTGGGGTTCTACCCTATTTTTCTGCCTGAATTCCTGTCTTGGTGTTTTGCCTGATACCCCAGAACCCCCTAGACTTAGGTCCTGTCTTGTTCTTACAAGTCTCTCCTCCAAAGGAATGAATATCTCTGCTCCTGAAATCAAGCCCACGGCATTCCAGGAAGGAAAGAAAAAAAAAAACAACCACCCAGCATCTGTAGATAAACACGTTTGGAGAGATTGTAAGTAGTTCAGCATGACTAAAATGAAGTGGAAAGATCTGAGAAGAGTAAAAAATAAAATGAGGTAAGTAGGGAACTTACCATGAAAGACCTCATATGTCATTTTAAGGATATAATATGTCCCTGTCCTGCTGAGGACATAATGTGGATATACAGATATCATGTATAGCGTATATAAATATTTTTTTAAAATCGACTTTATTATAAAATAATGCATGCTCACTAAAGAATTACATTTGGAAAATATAATGAAATTTAAAGACTAAGATAAAGATTACCTATTATCTCATTACCCAGATGGAATCACTGATGGTATTTTGGTGTATATATTTCCAGATTTATTTTATGTGTATGATACATTGGTATTTAGCATAAATAGAATAGCCTGCTTTCTTCCCTTAACGTTACAGTTTGTACTTTTCCCATGCTGCTAAAATTGTTCCAAAACACAATTTTAATGATTGCTTAATATTTCATTTTCAGTCATACAATTTATTTAGGCATTACCCTAGTACTTGACATTAGGTTGCTTTCGATTTTTTTCTTCTTATAAGTAATAGTGCAATAAATATTCTTGTACATAAATACTGATACTCTTCCCTGGTCATTTCTTTGGGATATTTTCCTTGCAGTAGAATGTCTAGGTCAAGGCAAAAACCTCAAATTTTTCTTCCTATTAATTTTTAAATTACATTCCATCAAGGTTGTATTCTCTTTTATTTATATATAAATCAGAGCATCTCATTACATTCTTTTCAACACTTAGAACAAAATTATTATTTTTTATCTTTGTGACTCTGATAAGCTAATAGTGGTATTTTCTTTTAATTGAAATGCATTTGGTAACTAATGAGGTGAGCGTCATTTTTAATGTATTTTTTTAATTGTGTTTTTTTTTTCATTAAATGGCTTGTCGATGTCATTTTATGATTTTCCTATTGACATTTTAGTGTTAGACTATTAATATAAATCCTCCTCAAGTGGCCTTTTTGTGTATGAATGTAAGTTGGGTATATTTAAGTAGAAGATATTGTAAAAAAGAAAAAGAAAAGAAAGTAAAAACTGACAAAAATAACTCTGTAAACCTAATTTAAGAATATCTTGGAAGGGATTATATAAAGGTAAGCTAAACACGGACAGATAACCTTTAGGATAATGTGACTCACTAACCTAAATAGAATTGTCTGCTCTAATTGTGTTATTATTGTAGTTACTCCTTTCCTCCAAGGGTTGAAAGTAATCAAATGTATTTTGTTTAAAAGATCTTATGTTCCATCTTCTTCTGGATTGTGGGCTGCTTGTAGGAATAAGAATATAGAAAGAGCCACGATGAACACAAAAGATTTTTTAAAGAAGAACAGGTGAAAACATTCACATAAGAATTTGAGGGCACAATTTACCATTAGCAAACTTCAAGGCAGGGACACCTGAGTGGCTCAGTGGTTAAGTGTCCAAGTCTTGATTCCGGCACAGGTTGTGATCCCAGGGTTGTAGGATTGAGCCACACTCAGTGTGGAGTCTGCTTGGGATTATCTCCCCTTGCCCCTCTCCCCTGCTCACAAACCCTCTCTCTCTCTCAAAGAAAAGAAAAGAAAAGAAAAGGAAAGAAAAGAAAAAAGAAAATAAAAGAAAAACACTTCAATGTAAATAGTCTTCTGTACTTAACCCAATGCACAGAGAGAATATATACAATATGAACTTGGAAAGACTGTTAGATGATAGTCAAAGTTCAGGGCCACCAAAGAACTTTCCTCCCCTAAACTAAGCCACACACAAAAAATGAAGTGAAAAGAGCAAAGGTATGTAATTGATGCTGCAGACCAGCCAGGGTGTCTATCTTATTCTACAAACTTCAGGAATATCACCCAATATAACACAAATTTTAACAAATTAGAAGGAGATGCAGGAAATAGACGCTTGACTTTAAGGGAGAAACACAGTGAGGCAATCAGTGTGGGCAGATAAAATTCTGGAAAACCTTGCTGAGTGAGGTTTGGTGGTACCAAGAGTGGGAATGTAAATGACAGAAGGTAGGAACTTCTTTTTTTTATAATGTGTTTTTTATTTATTTATTTTATTTTTTTTAATATATGAAATTTATTGTCAAATTGGTTTCCATACAACACCCAGTGCTCATCCCAAAAGATGCCCTCTTCAATGCCCATCACCTACCCTCCTTGCCCTCCCACCCCTCATCAACCCTCAGTTTGTTCTCAGTTTTTAAGAGTCTCTTATGCTTTGGCTCTCTCCCACTCTAACCTCTTTTTTTTTTTTTTTTAGAAGGTAGGAACTTCTAACTTGAAGCCCCACCCTCCAGCCTCAGATAAATAGTATGAGCCCAATTTAGAAACACTCATAGAATTCACATCTTTTTTCCTTTGGTGTAAAGTAAAAGAGGATTTTGTTTATTTGTTTGTTTTTGTTTTTGTTTTTTGTTCAAGTAGCCAATAAAATCCCTGGATGGCAGTTGGGAGGGAGAACATTAGGTCACACCAAAGTGAAAATTGAAACACCCAATGCTTGCACACTCAATACACCAGCTTAATGACCCTGAAGCAGGGGAACATAGTGAAACTCAAGAGAACCTCAGTGACCCCAACTATTTGCCTGCAAGGCCAGACCCTTGCCTCTCCCAACTCAACAGAATGGTCTTGTTATGCAGGGCTCATTAAAGAGGTGAGGAAGTTCCATGGTCTCATCTCTCCAAGTTGCAAACTCTCCAGCCCCTTCCTGCTCCCACAGGCAGGTCAAAAATAGAACAAAACCACAACCCATTAACACGGCCCTTAAAACCATGTTCTGAGGGAGAGATTCAAATATTAACCAGATGAACAAGGTCTGGAGTTAAGGAGAATCTGCCTACATTATTTGGGGGCAAAAAGGCCAGGATAGGATTGTCAACCCAAGGTAGGAGGCAAAACTAGGTGAAATGGGACCTGTGCAAAAATTTGTTAGTCTCCCTCCATAGCCCCCCACCCCCACCCCCAAAGGAAAGAAATGCAGTGGAGAATCCAAACTGGAAGAAAAGTTATCCTGGAAGGAAAAGACATGTTTAGATACTATATTCTTCACACTCTTGAGGAAATTTAGAAGAACATGAAGTAACACAATGACAGCCTAAGTTCTAGAAGGAGCTGGAAATGTCAACAGAAGGAACTGAGGAGAAAATGGTACAGTCCCAGAACAAAGAAACATGTTAGAAATAAAAAGGCACAGAGTGAATATGTGGAGAACCAAGTCAAAGATATATTCCGTGATGGAAATATTACTGAAATTCCTATAGACTTCCCGGAAAAGGGGTCAAGCTTCCTACACAGGGAAAAGGAATTAAATTAGCTTGAGACTTCTCTTAAACATTCATCTGAAAACAGTGAAGCAACATCTAAATGCTTTGAGAGATAAGGGATTTGACTGAAAAGTTCTAAACCAAGTGTCCTTTAGGCAACAGATACATACAGGCAACATATAGATAATAGTGTTGGATAAGCAAGGGTTCTGGAGATAGACCATTTCTGAAAAGTCTACTTGATGATATAATTCAATCAACAGAGAGTTGAAATAAAATGAAAACCTGCAATGTCTGAGTCACAGCATACACTTATTTTCAACTTTGTTGGCAAATGCCAAAATGGTCTTCAAAGTGGTCCTTTGGATTTAAACTGCAGCAAGAATACACAGTATCAACTTTCCCACCTGCTTGCCCACGCTTTGTATTGTAAGATTTTAAATTTGTTTCCAATCTGATGTGCACCAAATGGTATCTCATTGCTGTTTTATTTTGCATTTTTCTGATGTGAAGCTGGATTACTCTCCAAAGTAGCTGTACTAATTTTCAATCCTATTAGAAGTAGATTAGATTTTTTCTGCCCCACATCATGTTTTAAAAGTTTCTTTATTTATTTGTTTTGTGAGAGAGAGAGAACACGCATGCTCATGAGCAGGGAGGCACAGAGAGAGAGGGAGGGAGAGAGGATCTCAAGCAGGGTCCGTGCTGACAGCACAGACTCTGATGCAAGGTCCAAACCCATGAACTGTGAGATCATGACCTGAGCTGAAATCAAGAGTCAGATGCTTAACCGACTGAGCCACACAGGCACCCCTCCACTTCATTGACCACATGTGGGGAATGAGGATATCATCAGTTGGCCTAATGTAGCCTGCAAATTTGACATAACCTCTTTTTTAAATTAATATAAAAAATCTTTTCAAGTTTATTTATTTTTAGAGAGAAAGGCAGTGGGTGAGGGGCAGAGAGAGAGAGAGAGAGAGAGAGGGAGGGAGAGAGAGAAAGAATCCTAAGCAGGCTCCATGCTGACAGCACAGAGCCTGATACAGGGCTGGAACCCATGAACGGTGAGATCATGACCTGAGCTGAAACCAAGAGTCAGACACTTAACCAACTGAGCCAACCGGGTGCTTCTGACATAACCTCTTTTAACTATTTGTAAACACTTCTAGATGCTCTCATACAGACTGCATATTATAGACATATCATGACCTTCTCCTTTCATTCAACAATATATTGTAGAGGGTTCCACAATCTCCCTTCCCTTTACCCTTTACCAACAACAAAGTCTGTGAAGGAATTGTGTAGGCAAACTATTCCTTCCTTCCTTTGTCACATAATTTAACTAAAACTCAGTAAGGTTTTAATGGAGTATCAAGTTGAAAATCCTGAACAACGTATGGATTTTCTTCCCCTTTTTGTGGTAGACCATCCAATGGATCTTCCTTTTCCTACCTTATGTCACTATTTGATAAGATAAACTTTATCCCCAAACTGGCTGTGGTTTCACAAAAATATGAATATTTATAATTCTTTTAATGTTTATTTTGAGAGAGAGAGAGAGAGAGAGAGAGAGAGAGAGGGGCAGAGAGAGAGAGGAAGATACAGAATCTGAAGCAGCCTCCAGGCTCTAAGCTGTCAGCACAGAGCCCAATTTGGGGCTCGAACTCAATGAACCGTGAGATCATGACCCGAGCTGAAGTCGGACACTCAAACGACCGAGCCACCCAGGTGCCCCAAAATATGAATATAAATAAACTATTGATTCAGCCAAATTGCTTAATTTCTAGTTAGTCATGAAATCATAAAATACAGGCTCCTTAGATACCTAAGTAATATTTTATTGGGCAAATCCCCCTGAGATAAGTCAAACTGCACCCTTTACAGATTATATTTTATAGTCACTCTCCAGTTTTATTACTGTATAGAGTCAACCACAGTTTCCTCATTTCATCTTTGTAACTTGAGTTTGTCTGCATTCCTGTCAAGAACACACTTTCTCCTGCTGATGATATTAATGATGGTCTAACAAGAACATCTAGGAAATAAGCACCTAGTATGGTGGCTGGCACATAATGGCTGTCTGGCATTAGAAGTTGTTGAACACGTGAAAATTAAGTTCTGTTATCCTTTTTAAATTGAGGTATAATTAAAATATAATATTGTATTAGTTTCAGGTGTATAACATACTGATTTGGCAATTCTATACATTATTTGGTGGTTGCTATGATAAGTGTATTCACTATCCATCATCATTCAATGTTATTACAGTATTATTGACAATATTCCCTATGCTGTTCTTTTCATCTCTGTGGTTTAATTTATAATTGGAAGCTTGCACCTTTTTAAGTTCTATTTTATGATTAAATTTCCCATTAAATCCATCACTGCTTCCCCTCTTATATCTGAATTGTCATTTTAAATGGTGGAATATAGACTCCTCCCCACAAACTAATCCCTTAGGACCCTGTCTTTTCCCTTAATCACAAAACAAACTTATGTGTCCAGAACTCACATCAAGCAGCCATTTCCACTTGAATTGGAAAGGATTAAGTGCAAGTGGCCAGAATGCTAATTCTAATCTTAAGACTTTGCTTCCTATTTCAAATTTTTGTTTATATTCTAATTGATAAGATGGATCAAATCCATATCTTTACCTCTGTTCCTCTATGAAGCATCATCAAAGACAGAATAAGAATTTTAAATGGCATACACTCATTAGTACAGAGAGAGTGAGAGAGGAGATGACAATGGATGCAAGATTCCACAAATTTCTAAGACACGGGAAGTAGAAGGACCTATCATAACTGACTTAATCGAATGGAGAAAGCTAAAACCTAAATCTACAGATGGCAGAAGGCAATGAGAAGACAGTTCATTCTACAGAACTCTAAAAAGTTCAGGAATTGAGGCATCAGGTGAACCTTGGGATGGAGAGGATTGAGGACTGGTTGAAAGTCTGTGCCACAAGCATTTAGCTCCCCACATCTACTTCATTACTCCACCTAGTTAGGTGACTACTCCTCTCTTAGCCTATACAAGAATAGAGATGAATTCCTTGAAGAAATTGAAAGTGAGAGGCTCTGGGAGAAGGGACTGTAGGCATAATGGAGGGTGTGGGTGAGTACATTGCAAAAGCACCACCTTTGTGCTCCAGCATCCAAGCTTATAGCTTCCTCTTGCCCCCAATCAGCCCTCTAACTCCCCAACCATCCCCACAGCCATCACACTTTCCCCCAACCAGAAGATTGGATGATTCTCCCTGGAGAAACTGCCTCAAGAGGAGACAAATGTAGACACTGACATTTGGAGACATCTCAGTGAAACAAATAGGCCCTACCAAATCACATGGCTTGAAGCCCACAAGTCAGCAAGCCCTGCCATGCCTCACTCTTAAGTAGAATCTGTCAAAGATCACTAGACATTTGAGGAACACCTCCAACATGACAGGCACACAAGTAATAATAAAATAATAATAATTTGGTTCCAATAGTCTGAAAAAACCCCACAAAATCTCACAGCAAAGAAGTAGAAACAATGCAGAGAGCAGAAAACAGGTTCAGTCATATTCTAAAAGAAAAGTATATACTGCATCCAAGACATAAGTAAAATCAGAAACAAGAAAGATCTCTCGAAAATTAAAATTGTGATAGCTAAAATTAAAAAAAAGTCAATATAAGGATTAGGAGATATAATTGAGGATCTGTCTCAGAAAGTAGAATTAAAAGACCAAAAGGTGAAAAACAGAAAAGAGAAGTAAATTAGAGGATCATGCCAGAATTTGAAAAATAGGAATTCTAGAGAGAGTAGGAATAGTAACAAATATAAATCATTGGGAAAAAAAGAAATCCATCCCAAGAATAGAGAGATGATAGATAGATAGATAGATAGATAGATAGATAGATAGATAGATGATAGATAGATAGATGTAGATAGATAGGAGACAGGAGGACGGACAGATGGATATATGGGAAGGGGAAGGCAGGATCTTTTAGTAGAATGCTGAGCATTTACTTGTAAATGTGTAAATGTGAATGGAGTACAAGAGTTGAATCATCATTTGCAACCATCAAAATAAAGATTGGTTTAGTCAAGAATCATCAATGGATGCAAAATTTGAGGAAAATTACAATGAAGAGAACATTAGCATGGTCTTAAAGTGTATTCCCACAAATTACTTATTGCAAGGGGAAAAACAAACTAATGGGGAAAAAATTAAATATCACCTCGACCAGGTGACCAAAATTAACATCACCAGTAAGGGGCAGAGATACATGGATGTCTCCAAATGTGATGCCCTAAAAAGCATACAGGACTAGGAACTCTGATGAGGAATCTATAACTTGAATCTAACCATGAAGAAACATCAGGAAACCAAAATGAGGAGCATCCTGTTTAAAAAGGGGGGGGGGAGGGTTGGTGGTATTTTTTTTTATATAAAAAAGCATCATAAAAGACAAAGATAGACTATAGAATTATCCCAGATTAAAGGGGATTAATGACATCTAAACGAAATACCTGATCTTAGACTGGATCCTGTAGCAGAGAGGCATAAAATATATTTAAAAAAAAACCACTTCTGGGGTGCCTGGGTGGCTCAGTCGGTTGAGTGACCAACTTCGGCTCAGGTCATGATCTCACGGTTTGTGAGTTCGAGGTCCGCATCGGGCTCTGTGCTGACAGCTCAGAGCCTGGAGCCTGCTTCTGATTCTGTGTCTCCCTCTCTCTCTGCCCCTCCACCACTCATGCTCTGTCTCTCTCTGTCTCAGAAATAAATAAACATTTAAAAAAATTAAAAAAAACATTTCTGGATCAACTGACAAAATTGATCTATTGGAATATGAATGGTAGATTATTATGTCAAGGTCAAATTTATCAAAGTTGATGATAGACCTATAAATTTATAAGATATATAGATATCTTTATTCTTATAAAATATATATTGAAATATTCAGGGATAAAGGGCCATTATATATAGAACTTAGTTGTAAATGGTTCAGGAAAAATATTTTGTATACATATTAACACACTTTTGTGTATGTGTGTATGTGCACACTAATGGGGCACACTAATGTTAAGAATAGGAAAATCTGGGGAAAACTATAATATATGATTACACCCGTGTAATCTTGAAGCTATTTCAAATAAACAGATGTTGAAAATTGCTTCTCTCAACTTCCTTGGGAAGCTACTAGATGATGTACTCTAACAAAGGTGTGGAGCAAACCAATAACAAAGAAGACAAAAATCCAGGAGACTAGGGAAACAACACTGGAGAAAGGAAAGACAATTCCCAGGATGATGGTAATGGCAACATCAGCAACTTTGCAAGAGGCCAAAAAGAACAACTAATCCCAACTTGGAGTAGGGGGATGGAGAAATTCCAGAAAGATGTTACCCAATTCCCCCTGGATGAAACCAATAGATCACCTGAGGTGGCTGACTTGTTTAAAGGAGTTTTATGACTCCTTTGAAGAGTTTGGTAAAAATAGATAGTGGAAAAAAAAAGTGAGGGGCAATGACTAACTCCAGGAAAAATAAACATACAGAAAAGGAAATACTATATACTATTGGCTCACTCATGAATAATATGTACATGGCAATAATAATGTAAACACAGAATGTTCATTTGTCTAAAACTTGTGATAGAAGTATGTTGAGAAAGGAAAGAAGGAAAGAAAGAAAGGACAGGGGGTTAATGC
This sequence comes from Prionailurus bengalensis, assembly GCF_016509475.1. NCBI lineage: Eukaryota > Metazoa > Chordata > Mammalia > Carnivora > Felidae > Prionailurus > Prionailurus bengalensis. The sequence goes on along the minus strand of NC_057348.1, from coordinate 53,450,475 downwards.
AGGAAGAGTGCTAAATTCACAGCTTCTATAGTTGCAAGCTAGATAACACCCAAGGTGACTAATAAAGAAAAAGCAGCATAGGCAAACAATCAGAAATATGGAGGGAACTCTCAGAAGAAACGGAAAGAGCAGAAGAAAGTGGTAAAAGACACTGAAAAGTGTCTGAGAAGCAGAACTCAGAAACAGTCGTCTGAAGAAATGGATTGTAGTTTTGAGGGGCATTCTTTGTTTGTAATAAGGTTTATAATACTATTTGTTCACTTATTGCATGTCTTGTTTGAATAAAGGAGAACATTTTAAAATTCCTAATATCTGCTTATTATGACAATTAATAATGCATTTATTTTATATTTCTTTTTTTGATAGTACTAGTATAGAAGTAAAGCAAGGGGGAGCTGCCAATTAGAAAGGTTTGATTGTTATATTCAAGACAAAATTTAGTTTATGTTAATTTTTAAAAGCTCTGTGCGGGGTGCCTGGGTGGCTCAATCGGTTAAGTGGCTGACTTCAGCTCAGGTCATGATGTCATAGCTTGTGAGTTTGATCCCTGTATCAGGCTCTGTGCTGAGAGCTCAGAGCCTGGAGCCTGCTTTGGATTCTGTATCTCCCTCTCTTCTGCCCTCCCCCACTCGCACTCTGTCTCTCTCTCTCCTTCAAAAATAAATAAACATTAAACAAAATTAAAAAAAATTAAAAGCTCTGTGTGTGTGTGTGTGTGTGTGTGTGTGTGTGATGTGTGTTGGTTTGGAAGGGGAGGGGAAAAGGAAGGGTGGATTTTGAATAATTCAGGTATTTGCGGAACGAAAAGAGGAAGCTGTATTCATTACATGTGCTGTAATATGTTCATGCTTAAGAAAGTAATTATGATCCAGGAGGAGTTTGATGCCTAAAAATAAGAAAAGGAAGAACAGAGAGAGGTGTTCCTATCAAATAGAAGGATGTAGTCTATAATTTTAGACACAGAACAGGACGGAAAGGGGAAAACATAGAAAAGATGTTTATTTGATTTTTATGGACTAAGTGCTAGATCTCATAAAGTGGCACAACTGGGGAATCATTTCACCTGCAGGACAGGTGTAACACAACAAGGCACAAGAGGAGTTTATACACGTTATATGGGTTTCAAGCTGAGATTTCCCTGGGGAAGTAGGGAAGCCAAGGAGAACAGTGTGGGTGGTACACAATCACTCAGTCTGGTTGGTGGAAATTTCAAGGCTAAGCAGAAATATGCTGAATTTTCTTTGGCAAAAAAACCCCATGTGTTAAGAATACCAGTGATTTCTTAATCCAGTTTTGCAAGTACAAACAATGACTGACTATTATAAAAAGGGCTATTCAGATTTAGATTTCTTCATAGTTGCAATAAGGCAAAGATCAAATTTTTAATGTAAAAAAGGAAAAACAGAGAAGTAGACAACAAGGGAGAAGTTTCTAAAACTTTAGAGGCATTTTCTTTGCTTTATAAGTTATGGCATTTCATACTATATTTTTGAAATGGAAGTTAATATGAAAAACTGAATTATAATGTTATAGTTATGGAGTTTTTACTCTCTCATGTCAATCAAAAATGAAAAGAAGCATATGCTTTTTCAAAGGTTGATGATGTCAATGTTACTGATTGGAAATGCTTCTTGGTTATAATGCCCAAATCCCATCAAAACAAGAATTTTTAAGTCCATCATCTGGATGTTCCCAAACATCTAGATATTTGGTGCCATGTAGACAAAACATACAAATGACATAACCCAAAACACAAAGACATTCCACAGAAACTTGCAGGTTGTGTCCAGATATTTGGGATGGTATGACTAGATGCTCATTGCTCTTATCTCAGGCCTCAGGAAATGGGCTCTGCAAAGTACACAGCTTTGTTTAAATCTGCTTTAAGCTAGCTGGATTTTTTGCTGAAATGAGTTATGATTGCAACTCTTTGCTTTAATAATCATACACACAAGTTTGATCATTTTATTTAGTGTATCAAGCAAAAAATTCAAAAAAGATTTGTACCCTGAAGTACAACCCAGGATCAGGAGTTTGTTAAATGTATTTTAGTGCTCTGCTTGGTTGTCAACATACAAGCTGGTAGCTGCATTTTTAAACATAACATTTCTGTACCAAGCACGTGTGACTTAGTTATCTTTTTTTCCTGAACCGAGGACAGTGCAAGAATGAATATCCTCTCTAACCATAGCACCCCCCTGGAGAGAGTCAGGAGTGAGAAGCATTCACTCTACTAGAGGAACATTACCCTAAACACACTACCCCAGATTTGGAACTTAAGAGAGAGGGGAGAGTTTAACCAAATGAGTAAACAAACAAACAAACAAACAAACCCAAAAAAATAAAAACAAAAAAAGAAAGAAATGCTTCCCTTACCAATAACTTCTAAAGTTATTAATATATATGTTTATATGCATAGATATGGACCTAGAGCCAACAACAAAAAATCAGGCTCCCATGGCTCTAATATAGAAGCAAATAACGACCCAAACCAAATCCTCCTGTGTGGTAAAGAAGTAAATGAGATAGGAAAAAAAAGAAAATACTTCCTGATTTTCTGAGTTTCTGAGGATTTTAGTGAAAGAGATCATTCTTCTTGGCTCAGGACTACTACCTTTTCACTGGTGGCCCTGTGGGAAATTTACACACTCTTCCATAACAATATAGGACTCTCTTTCCAGAACCACCTATGTTTTGGTGCCCATCAAATAACAGAGTTGTACCATGTGACAGCCAGAAAGGACACGTTTGAGGGAATTCAGTTCAACTCTTCTGTCTTATCCATGAAGGAACAAAGGTGCAGAGATATTAAGGAACTGATCTGCAGTTCTGGAGCTAATGACAAGCCAAGCCCAGGTACCCTGTCACTGGGTGCCATGTTCTCTACTGTATTCCTCACATCACACTGCTTCTCATTTGTGAGAGGCACTGCATGTTAACTTGCATTCCCCCCTTATTTCCACTTGCCTCTTAAACTTTTCTTTCTCTCAGGCATGCTCTTGTCTTGCCTCTCATCTTTTCCTTGTTCTCTTAAATTAATCCTCTAACTCTAACCTTATAATTCTCAAATCTTTGCTGAGATAGCATGTGTAATAACTTATTCATGTGTTTTTGAAAATGTTGTGGGAAAATGGTGCATTGAAAAGAATATTAAATTTGGACTTAGGGTTCCTAGGTTGTAATCCCGAGTATGTCTTTAATTTCTGTAACTTTGGAAAAATCACTTTGGGTCTCTTGTAAGCAGTTCATGATTCTATAACGTAAAAGTGCTCTATAAAAATAAAATAAAAAATAAAAGGTCTGGATGATCCTGAAGATTTCTTCTACTTCCACAGTTGCATGATTATTTTGCTTTTGAACAAATTTAACTGTGAAGACAAAACAAAACAAAAAAACCCACACCTATTTTTTAAATCTTCATAAATCATCACCCACTGGAATAAATCTACATTCTTCATGCTGTGCCTCAGTCTTAGCTTCCCCTTTCCACCCAGCAAAATGGGAATTATATCTATGTAGTTCTCTTTGCACATTGCTTACCACAGCACCATACAGTCTCAAGGGCTTAATAAGTATTTTTCAATGTGATGATGACAACAATTATAAAATGTGGTGCAAATGCAGATGTTCTAATCCCAGATGCTTACAAATCTTTATAGAAACATCTTTATTATTTGTTTTACTCTTCCTTTCAAAGACCAAGAATAGGGGTACTTGGGTGGCTCATTTGGCTGAGTGTCCGACTTTGGCCCATGTCATGATCTCGCAGTTTATGGGTTTGGGCCCTGCGTTGGGCTCTGTGCTAACAGCTCGGAGCCTGGAGCCTGCCTCAGATTCTGTCTCCTTCTCTCTGCCCCTCCCCACTCACACTCTGTCTATCTCTCAAAAATAAACACTAAAAAAAATTAGACAACAACAAAGACCAAGAATAAAACATTAGTTTTGGCAAAAGAACATTGATTAAATTTCTGTAGGGTCCATCCCTAGCCAAACTGTTAGTTAATTAAGTTTGAGGGGATCCTAGGAGAGACAGCTTTCTTTCCTGGTCCCTAATAACCAGGTTTCATTTAGTCCATTCAAAAAATATTGGAATCCAAGTAGATAAGAACAATAGTTGAAATACAGGTTCAATAAGATTTTAGCTCTTGAAAAGACTGGTATTTCTTCCCTGTTAATGTGCATTTAAAAGAAAAAAGACCTTTTTATGAGATGAAAGGAGGTAACCTGTTTATAAATAAGACTTATGGAGTTTATGTTCTCCAGGATTTGCCATAACATGTTTCCTAGAAAAGGAATTCCATACTATTGAAAAGGGTTCAGTGTGCCCACAGTCGAAAATGAAAGTTGAGTAGTGAAAGATAACTGCCCAGTAGCAAATATGAGTCACCATTCCAAATGATAAGCAAAAGACAAAAATAAAATAACTGAGAGTAGGAAAACAGAAGCAGAATTACTGGAAGCTTTATTGGATTACCCAGGAGTGTTAGCTCAACTCCTTTTCTAACAGAATTGGATTTGCCTTTTGAAGATGTTATAGCTATCAAGCACCGTAACAGCTAGCATGGCTGGGCAGCTTCATTGGTTTATTGGCAAATAGAACTTTTTTTTTTTGCTTGTTTGAAGGCAGTCTGTGTTAGAGAGATGGTTTATTGGTACTGTTCTTCCTTGGAAAACAAATGCTCATTTTGAGCTTTCTCTGGGTTTAAACTTGTGCTAGAGACCTGGTGGTGGCTTTAAATGTTGCTTAGGAAAGATTCTTCCCTTATTTCATGTGACACTTTGAGGAAAAAGCGCCACAAGGAAAACTGGAGGGAGGGAGAGATCTCTTAAGACAAGTTCAATGAAAAACAGTGAACATGATCTGATTTTTCATTCCCACAACTCAAGGTGAGTGAGAACAGAAAATCAATTTATTAGTACAAAGAGTGACATTCAGATATTTGGGTGTCTCACTAGAGAACCAAAGATGAGCTACCATTAAAAAGATGTATAGGAAGTTGCACATCTTTACATAACTGCATTCAGAAGGACTAGCAAATCTCCCCATCAACCGTAAGGCGAGCTATGAATTTACCCCAGTGCTTGACCGTCTTTTGGTGATTTGCGGATATATGTGCCATTCCTTGAAGTGCTTTTCAGTGAAGAATTTATTGTGTAGGGGTTCACTTCTACCATCCACATGTACCCAGTCATATTAGAAAAACATAATTTTAAAAAGATCATGTTGGCCAAGTTGGTCCCCTGTAAAATAATGAGCTGATAATTCCGTATTACTTGTACTCTCTATTTCTTTTCCACCTTCCTTAGCAATTTTGGACCATATATCACTAGCTTCTCGAACAAACATAGAGGAAAATTTAAAAGATGGAGCTTAAGCAAGAATTTGCGTCCTATGCAAAAGCAGCAGGTTTGGGAAAAGGGTTTTGTTGTTGTTGTTTTTTTTGTTTTTTGTTTTTTTTAACTTACATCCAAGTTAGTTAGCATATAGTGCAACAATGATTTCAGGAGTAGATTCCTTAATGCATCTTACCCATTTAGCTCATCCCCCCTCCCACAACCCCTGCAGTAACCCTCTGTTTGTTCTCCATTTTTAAGAGTCTCTTACATTTTGTCCCCCTCCCTGTTTTTATATTCTTTTTGCTTCCCTTCCCTTATGCTCATCTGTTCTGTGTCTTAAAGTCCTCATATGAGTGAAGTCATATGATATTTGTCTTTCTCTGACTGACTAATTTCACTTAGCATAATACCCTCTAGTTCCATCCACGTAGTTGCAAATGACAAGATTTCCTTCTTTTTGATTGCCGAGTAATACTCCATTGTATATATATACCACATCTTCTTTATCCATTCATCCATCGATGAACATTTGGGTTCTCTCCATACTTTGACTATTGTTTTTTTAAATATTAAATTTATTGTCAAATTGGTTTCCATACAACTCCCAGTGCTCATCCTAACAGGTGCCTTCCTCAATGCTCATCACTCACCCTCCCCAGGGAAAAGGTTTTGTGAGAGACTGAAACTTTGTTTACCAGGAATTTAAGAATTATGTTTCCTCTGGCCACTCTTTTCAAGTCTCCCAATGAGAATTTGTCAGACTTGACCACCTGAATAAACAGCAATTTTGCTGGGCAAGTCAGTAGAAATGGATTATAAACTACCCAAAGGTAGGACTTTATCATGTTATCTCTCTATGAGGCCAAGCACTAAAACACTGCAAGCGTTTCCTCTAAGGTGACACTCTAAAGAGACAAGGCAGCTGTCTCAGAAGTGGGAAAGCAGGAAACAAGTAAGACACAGAGCTTGATGTCCTTTGGACATGTTCCTCAAAAGCCTTGCACCTCTAAAATCATGTTCCCCGAGGCCTGTCTCTGACAGCTAAAATCTCACCACTAGAGACATGGCCATTTGAACTGTTACCTGCTATAATGCAAATATTCCTTGAGAGATCAACACCTACAAATAAACTGCTTTCTCTCCATATAGTCACAATAGGATTTCTGTAGTCTGATTCTATTTTTAGTATGACAGTTACCAGAGAGCAAACTTGGATCGTGTGTAGGAGTGACAGTGACACTAGCAAGGGGTGGGATGGCATAGAGATGGAGGGAAGGAGAGCCACATGCAAGAACCACGTGCAGAAACCACATAGAGAAAGTTGTGCAAAGCAAGGGCATTGACCCAAACAATCTCCGGGTTCAGCACAGTAAGTGCCTGTTGTGTGCCCAAGAGCTGCATGAGGGCGCTGGGCAGCCAGAGCCAAGGGAATAAAGAAAGAGATTCCTGAAATAGATCTTATTTTCATGGTTTGGTTTAGTTCTGATCCTGGGCTACCTACAGACTAGAAGGGATGACAAGGATTTTGGCTTTGGGGACAGGTCAACCCTGGGGAGGAGAGGATTACAGAATGGTCCAGGAGGGTTTTCGGCTTACCACAGTGTGTGGTGCTCTGTGTGTGTGTGTGTGTGTGTGTGTGTGTGTGTGTGTGTGTGTGTTGTTATGGGTTTGGGCATAGACATTGGGATCAGAAATATGACAGCAAAGGGGCGCCTGGGTGGCTAAGTCGGTTAAGCGTTGACTTTAGCTGAGGTCATGATCTCACAGTTTGTGGGTTCGAGCCCTGTGTCAGGCTCAGTGCTGACAGCTCAGAACGTGGAGCCTGCTTTGGATTCTGTGTCCCCCTCTTTCTCCGCCCCTCCCCCACTCATGCTCTGTGTCTGAAAATAAATAAACATTAAAAAAAAAGAAATTTGACAGCAGAGCAGGGAGATCTGACATGAACAGCAGAGTGGTTTTGGTAAGCAGATGGACCAGTACAGTAAATGGATCTAAGAATCAAAACAGAAGGCTGGATTTGGGGGTGCAGGTGGTGAGGAGCCCCATGGCTGGGAGAAACTGCTGATCTTTGCTCTTTTCTCTTGCTTTTCCTTTGGCTTTGTGCCTTCTTTGGCTTTTTTCTCTTTTATTATTTTGTGCTCGTCTCCTTTCCTTTTTGTTTGTTTTAATTGTGGTAAAAAAAAAAAACCCACACACATATAATATAAAATGTACCCTTTTATCATTAAAAAATGTTTTTAGTGTTTATTTATTTTTGAGAAAGACAGAGTGTGAGTGGGGGAGGGGCAGAGAGAGAGGGAGGCACAGAATCCAAGGTGGGTTCCAGGCTCTGAGCCAACAGTGCAGAGACCCATGTAGAGCGCACATCTCATGAGCTTTGAGATCATGACCTGAGCCGAAGTCAGAAGCTTAACTGACTGAGCCACCCAGGCGCCCCTCTAAGTGCACAGTTCAGTAGTGTTAAATATATTCACTCTGATGGACAACCAACCTCCAGAATATTTTCATCTTGCACAGCTGAAACCGCACCCATTCAATAATAATTCCTTCCTCCCCTCCCCTTTCTCAGCCCCCTGCAGCCACCATTCTACTTTGTGTTTCTATGAATCTGACCACTCTGACCACTCTAAGTACCTCATATAAGTGGAGTCTTACTGCATTTGTCCTTTCCTGAATGGTTTCACTCAACATAATGTCCATGTTGTAGCACATGTTGGAATCTCATTGCTTTTCCAGGCTGATGAAGTTCCATTGTGTTCCAGACCATACGTGGTTTACCCTTCCATCCATCGGTGGACCCTGGCAATGCTTCCACTTCTTGGCTACTGTGTGTGCTTTCCACGTCTAGCAGTTCCCTTCCCTCTTCTTAGTGGTACACGTCAGGAACCTGAAGCATGTTTTAAATAATTTCTTCACTAAATAGATCCATCAGGAAGAAGGGAGGAAGCACAGAGTGTGGAAATCAGGAAAACAGCTTGGTAATCCCGTTAACAGTTAACTGCATAATCTTGGACTGTTAGTACATCTGTAAAATGAGTGGTTTGGTCTAGATGAATGTCCTTCTAAGGTCTGTGATTTCTTGTTCTTTCTTCTTTTGCTTAAGGAAGGAGGGCTAAACTCTGATCTCAGATCAAGTAGATTTTTCCTCACTTGTGTGACACTGTTTTGGATTTTTGTCCCCCTTTTAGTAATGATTCTTTAAGAGAAAAATTCTCTACTTCCAAGCTCCTTTTATGAGTCTGTTCATATTTGCAACTTGCGCTGCCTTTGATATGTAATGAGTTTCATCAGCGTCCTTCAGATAAACTCTAAGATTATCTCTTTTAAACCTTAGCCTCAATTAAATTGTTTTTAACACAGAAATATTCATGGAGCACAATTATATCTCCAGAATTATATGGAGGATTAAAACAGAGAGAAAGGAGAATAAAAGAATGGCATTGCTCCAAAGAAGCTCAAAACCTAACTGTGTCTTGGGTTTGGGGGATTATTGATTTTTAAAATTTCCTTTCAATTTATCCCAACTTATACTTGGATTTTATTCTCTTTACTATTTCTAAAATTGATGAATCCTATGATATTTCTCTGGTTTTCTTTCCCCAGTTAGAACATTATATTTTTTTTGTCTGGGTGACACTAACATGTATCCAGTCTTTCACAAGCTAAAGTCCTTACAAACATTGGCTGGTACAGAGAGTTCTTTCTCTTGCCCATGAAGGCATGTCATGAAGAAGAATCAGAAGCAAAAAGTTTTAATTACTCAAAAAGCATGTTGAGTGTATGTGAACTGTCTTAAAGGACTAGGACTCCTACTCTAAAGATGAAGGTTTATGACTGATGACATCACAGCCTAACTAATATTGATAGATTTGAATGAAAGGGTACTAGAACTAGGGAGAATCCAACTGAACTAAAAAAATGAACTTTGGACCCATTAAATAAGCCAGACTTGACACTTAAATGCCCTGCTCTAAAGAAATAGTCTGGGGTTATTGAACTCATCAAGTTCCCAGGAGAGGTGTATCCTTTTTTTTTTTCACGTGATGTTTATTTTTTTTAATACATGAAATTTATTGTCAAATTGGTTTCCATACAACACCCAGTGCTCATCCCAAAAGATGCCCTCTTCAATGCCCATCACCCATCCTCCCCTCCCTCCCACCCCCCCATCAACCCTCAGTTTGTTCTCAGTTTTTAAGAGTCTCTTATGCTTTGGCTCTCTCCCACTCTAACCAGGAGAGGTGTATCCTATAAGTATAGTTTTAGTTTGATAAATGAATATAACAGGTTTAAAGGAGAAACATGCAGATAAAAGGGCCCCCTTCCACATGGTTTGGAAGCTGTTTTTACACGTGGCTATTTCAACTGTATATAGCCCCTCTGGAGACAGAGGAGCTCATGTAAAATTGCTGTTAGGGGCTGAATTATATGTCATCTTCTGTGCCTCCTCCCCCCCCCCCCCCAATTCATATATTGAAGTCCTAACTTCCAGTACATCAGATTGTGACTGTATTTGGAGATAGAGCCTTTATTGTTGTGATTAAGTTGCAATGAGGTCATTAGGGTGGCCCTAATGCAGTATCACTGGTGTTGTTATAAGAGGAGAAAATTTGAACACACGCACGTATGGAAGGAAGGTAATGTGAAGACAAAGGGAGAAGGCTGCCATCTACAAGCCAAGGCGAGAGGCCTAGGGCAGATTCTTCCCTCACTACCCTCAGGAGGAATCAATCCTGCTGAAACCTTCGTTTTGGACCTCCAGCCTCCAGAACTGTGAGACAATAAATTTCTGTTGTTTAAGCCACCCAGTCTGCAGTATTATTATGGCAGCCCTAGCAAGCCAGTATGGTTGTGACACATTTTTTAAAAATTTGGCTAACAAACACCTGTATAGAGCTTACTATGTGCGAGACATACCTCTAAGCACTTTAAAAATTTTGTATTATTTTATTTTTTTAAGAGATTTTTTAAAAGTAGACTTCACGCCCACCACTGAGCTCAATATGGGGCTCAAACTCATGACCCTGAGATCAAGACCTGAGCCAAGATCAAGAGTCTGACATTTAACCAACTCAGCCACCCAGGTGCCCTTTAAGTTGTTGTTGTTGTTGTTGTTGTTTGAGAGAGAGAGAGATTGAAAGGGTGAGTGGGGGAGGGGCAAATGGAGGGGGAGAGAATAATCTTAAGCAGACTCTATGCTCAGCATGGAGCCTGATGCAGGGCTTCATCTCATGACCATAAGATCATGACCTGAGCTGAAATCAAGTCGGATGCTCAACCAACTAAGCCATCCAAGCACCCCAAGATTTTATTTTTAAGTAATCTCTACACCCAACGTGAGACTTGAACTCACAACCCTGTGATCAAGAATCTACTGACTGAGCCAGCCAGGCACCCCAACACTTTACAAATTTTAATTCAATTGTCATAACAACCCTATGAAGTAGAAACTACTATTGTCCCCATTTTACAATTGGGTAACTGAAGCACAAAGACATTAAGTAGCTTGCCTAACTTAGTAAGTAAAGGAGCCAGTATCTGAACACAGGCAGTCTGATTCAAGTCCATGTGCTGAAACCCCTCTTTACAAGGTCTGTCTTACTTTGTCTCCTGGGATTTAACCAGGGGTTCCAAGATACAGGTTAAAATTTGTCCCCACAGAGGTGTGTATGTATGTGTGTGTGTGTGTGTGTGTGTGTGTGTGTGTGTTTAAATCTAATACCACACTGCTAAATAGATAGAAATCACATTTCATAATGTTTTTCTAGATTTTTCAGCCTCACATCAAGGAAAACAATCCAGGATTCTTACAAAATATGTGCTGGTCCTTCACAAGAGTCCAGACTACTGGACTCCCTAGGCTGTGGATGAACAATCCTTATTTCTTCTTACCTAGCAACATTCCACAGAGGTATGAGAGGAGTGATCTTGTCTTCTCTGTTAGCCAGCAAATAACTCCTTCTAGTTATACAAAACTTGAAGAATTGCATGGAAGGTAGGGTTCGGTGGTCATACAAGACAGCTTGCAGGCAAAGGGCTTTTCCATATGCATACTTGGCTATCGATAAAGTGTCAAACAACACACATCCAACAGTGTGCAGATGCTTGACTTCAACGTGTGAAAAAAAAATCTTTCCGGAAAATCGTCCAGAGAGCCCAAATTTAATTAATAAACATGTTTAGAACATGAGCAACTGGGGGGGGGGGGGAATCACTGCAGAGAAAGAGGGAACACTTGATCCCTTGTCCTAAAACACAAGGGTTTTGAAGGTTGGTGAAGCTGGACTGCAGCTCAGTGGGGAGAGTTAGTTATTAAATGGAAGGAAAGTACACATGTCCGACCTGCTGAACATGCACCATGCTGCACACCTGCTCACACCCTGCCCTTGAGACTTGCAGGTTGAAAGACTTTGTTTGCAGTCATCCATTGCTCAGAGTCTTGAGTGGAGGAGCCAGAAATACCCCTCTTTACTCTTTCCCATTTCAGCTGACTCACTTGGGGATTTTGTGGAGGTGACCGTGAGAGGCCAAGGTGGTGCCAGCGAAAGTCTGGACTTTAATGAACCAACATACTTAGTGCTGGAAAAGATAAAGTGATGGAGGGCTTCTTGTTGTATATCTATTCAGTAGCTTTTTTACTCCCCTCAAGAGTGGATTGTGGACCCCACATTATACAAGAGCAGCTTGATAGGTTAGTTAGCAACACATCCTCTTCCAATCGTGACAGAGGAAACAAAACCAGAGTATGCTGAACAAGAAGGCAGCAGTGATCTGTGACCTCTTCTAAATCATGCCTTCTCACATCCAGTCAAAACCTTGGCTTCTTTAAAATGATCTGTGTGGCTTTCTGTCATGTTCTAATAGGAAGCAGTGACACTCCTCCCCTCCTCAAGTTCTCTCTGACATTCCAAACAGGCCCCAGTCTCCAAATCCCCACTGCAGAGAAATCCTAAGCAAGCTCATTGGCAAGTCTCTCCTGTTGTTCTGAGAGCCAGCTCTGCCCCAGGTGTTCTAATGTTGACATGCACTGCAGGGAGCCGGCTTAGAACATCTGAGAACAAAAGGAGAAAAACATTATGAAACGTGATTTCTACCTGGGATATGCCAGGTAGGAAGGAAACAAGTCCTTTGTAAGGAAGCAGGTCTCAGCCTGAATCTCAGTGCCCTGGTAAAGAATGCCAGGAGGTTGTTGTTGGGGGTGGAGATGGTGGGGTTGGTGGAGGAGGAGGGTCAATAATTTGTAAATGAGAGTTCCTGGCTCCAGAGAGGCAGCAGGATGTTGAAATGCCCACAGTGCCATCTGTATCAGCCCCCACCAAACCCAGAGTAGGGACGTGGTTCACTCTGGTGTGGTCCCTTCACAAAACTAAGAAGCAAGGCCAGATTCACCCACACCAGCCATGTGAGAAAACTTCATAAGAAACCAGGGAACTGAGAAACATTTCTATAACTGAAACCTTTGTAGGTCTGTGATATCTTTGGAGATGTTGCTAGAGAATGGAGTTATATGTGAGGTCAAGACTGGATCTAGCTTCCTCTCTGGGTAAATTTAACCTAAATGGAAGGCTTTGGAGAATTCCAGTTCTTTGTGTCATGCTGAAGTCTCTGACTCCCCCAGACTGAAGTTCTTTATCACTCTCTTAAGCAGATATCATGACAACACAACAGGTAACTTTAGGCTCCTTTGGTCCTTCTAACTTGAATAACAACATTGCTAGTTTATCATTTCCAGCTAAGTCAGGCAATACCTGCTATGCAGGCTTTCTAAGCAAAATAATTTATTGCAAGAAACTGCCAATTGCCCGTCTGCCTTGGTGACTCTGAAGAGATTGACAAAGACCAGAGATATGAAAGGAAAATATTTGTAAAATAGAATCAGAGTCCCTGCTCCCACCAGTTGGCGTCATTCTTATCTTTCTAGAGTAATTCTCTTATTCAAATTGAAACTCTTCCCATGATAAATATTTGTATAACTCGTTGTTCATTTGTTACTTATTTAGTTAACCAATTTATTTTATATGAATCCTAAGTACATGGAAGGGAACCAATGTGCATATACTTTTGGTTGGAATAAGAGTTTCATCCTACCACAGGTAAAGCTAGATGTCACACAAACAAGTGTATTATGTGAGGCACTTTATAAAAGGAACATGAACATTTTCTGACAATTATTTTAGCATGCTGGGTTCAAGCTGAGCTTATTGAAAGGTCTTATCAGGTTATTCTTTAAAAACTTGTTTTTTTAAATGTTTATTTATCTTTGAGTAAGAGAGACAGTGTGAGTGGGGAGGAGCTGAGAGAGAGGGAGACACAGAATCTGAAGAAGGCTCCAGGCTCTGAGCCATCAGTACAGAGTCCAAAGCGGGGCTGGAACTCATGAACCGCGAGATCATAACCTGAGCTGAAGTCAGATGCTTAACTGACTGAGCCACCCAGGCGCCCCAAATCAGGTTATTCTTTAAAAAGGAAAGGGGCGCCTGGGTGGCGCAGTCGGTTAAGCGTCCGACTTCAGCCAGGTCACGATCTCGCGGTCCGTGAGTTCGAGCCCCACGTCAGGCTCTGGGCTGATGGCTCAGAGCCTGGAGCCTGTTTCCGATTCTGTGTCTCCCTCTCTCTCTGCCCCTCCCCCGTTCATGCTCTGTCTCTCTCTGTCCCAAAAATAAATAAACGTGGGAAAAAAATTTAAAAAGGAAAACCTGATATTGATAAAAGTGCCTAAATATTTCCTCACCCAAGTGAACTCATGTTGGTTAAATTAGGCTGATGGGTTGCATAACGGAATTAGGAAGTGGGAATGCCAGAAACCCACTTGAGGTTCAAAGAACAACTAAGTTAAAATAACTGTGGTCTCCAAAGTATTGAACCAAGAAAATGCTCTGGCTTCATGAAGTGATTTGGAGAAAAAGTAAAAGGAATTCAGTGGTTATGTGGTAAAGTAGTGAGATTTCTGAACCAATAGTCAAGAGATCCAGCTTTGGTTGTCACACACTGGGGAATTCGCTTCTCCTCTCCAGGTTTCATCCATAGAATAAGGTGCTTAGATTAGGTGACCTCGCTGAGGTCCCTTCCAAGTTTTTTCCTCTGTGAAATAGGTGGCCTTAGTTTAGGGTATGCTGGTTTTGATCAGTGATACTTTTTTTGTTGTTTATACATGATTTAATTAAATTAAAATTTTTACTACATTAGCATGCTTGGCATTTTTTCCATTTCTTTCTAAATCCCTGCATTCAAGTTGGTGAACCCAGCTATTTAAATAGTTTAAGACTAGGGGCGCCTGGGTGGCTCAGTCAGTTAAGTGTCTGACTCTTGATTTCAGCTCCGGTCATGGTCTCACGTTCTGTGAGATCGAGCCCAAGTCTGGCTCTGCACTGGCAGTGCAGGGCCTGCTTGGGATTCTCTCTCTCTGCCTCTCCCCTGCGTGTGCACACACACACTCTCTCAATATAAATAAATATAAACTTAAAAAATAAGTAAAAAAATAAATAGTTTGAGACTAGAAACTGCCAGGTGAAATTAATAGGGTAGGATTGTTAACTATACCTCAATAAAATAACAACAACAACAAAAGAATGAAAGGGGCATGGAGATTACCAGAGTAAGCTATCATAATAGTAGCATGGAGACCTTAAATCAAAGAAAATAATGAAGATATATAACACTTGTCTATGTTTTAGAAGCCAGAACAGGAGAGCTAGGGAATTTGAAGAAGGCCATGGTAGGAAAATACATGTTCATAAATATTCTTTTATGTTGGAACATAAATTTTGGTTTCAAAGAATAATGGAAACACAGAGGCTGATCAAAATGAATACTTCTGACATTGAAGAAATAAAATAATGTAACATGAAAAAGCCCTTGATACTTCAGAGCCTGTAAGCAAAGATCTAAATAAAACCTCTTCAATAAAAGTCGTTATCCAAATAAATGTTAGCTTATAGTCTATCTTTTGAATCCTGATTTTTATGACCTCAGCTAATAAACTTCAAAATCTCCACTCAAAGAAGAAATTCTGTAGAAAGTATGGACGTCAAGAAGTTGGAGTAGAAGAGGAGGCAAGATAGAGGTACTACCCAAATGCATAATGTTCCTGTCACAGAACTGTGAAGAACGTCACTAGCCCAGCTGCCCTTGGCTGAGGAACTTATTACTGACTCTCTTATGGGGGGTCACTTGAGATGGAAATCCTGGGCTAGTGTCTGGGATAGAGATTTGCCTGAGGAGGTTCAATGGGAATTCTGTCTGGAGCAATACCTAGAAGGGGACTAAGGGGAGCAGGATTGGTCAGGAGAAGCAGTGGTGTGGTGACAATGATGGCTTTAGCCAATCCCACAGAAAGTTCTGGAACTGAGATGGCCTTTCAAAGTTGTCTTCAGTAAAGGTAAGAAGTCTGGACCAATGTGTACTCACACAAACTGGTCACTGGATGTCAGCTGCACCTGCAGAGGCAGCAGACTGGGGCAAAGCAGCTCCCTGTGGCTGAGGACAGTGCCCAGAGAGATTTAAGATTTAACTAGCTAATGCCGTCAACTTCTGGGGGAGAGAATACCCCAGTCCCGAAGGAACATTTGGGGTCCTGCACCACAGCATCCACTACTCTGCTTGATAGTATGCAAACTACTCTTCACTGTGTAAAAAAAAAAAAAAAAGTATATAGAATAGTAGCAAAACATCAACAAACAAGAGTTCAGCTCCTAAGCAACCTCACCTATCTTTCCCCAAAAAAATCGTGATAAAAAATACCTTTGAACAGACAAAACAGATGCCACCAAGTCTATGCACCAAAGCTAGCGAACTTGATTCATTGGCGAGTCTCTGCACAGGAAATCTGGCAATATATCATCTATGCCCATATCCAATAATAACAAATTAAGAGAAGTATTAAAAAATTTCTTAATAACAGGAAGTAGTGACCACTAATACCGTATCTGTGAGGGAAGTGCCAAAGAAAATGACACGAGAAGAAAAAAAAAAAACAACTTAAAAGGGACAGAAGTTTGGAACCATTTAGTATCATAGGGAAAAAGTATCCTAGCATCTCATTATACCTAAGGGCATCACCACATTATAGCTCATCACTATGACTGCTATTTATAATGATTAGGTGTTCAAGAAAATTGTATTATAGGGGCCTCTGAGTGGCTCAGGCAGTTAAGCGTCTGACTCTGGCTCAAGTCATGATCTGAGCCCCACGTCAGGCTTTGTGCTGACAGCTCAGAGCCTGGAGTCTGCTTCAGATCTGTGTCTCCCTCTCTCTGCTCCTCCCCCGCTTGCCCTGTGTCTCCCTCTCAAAAATAAACAAACATTAAAAAAAATGAAAATTGTATTCTAAACATTTTATTTATAAAAGAAAAATAAATTTCCTTTTAGAATAGTTAACTTTTAATAAGCTTGATGTTCATTCATACTTACCCAGAAAACTTGGCTACAGACTCCCGCACATTCTCTGAAGAATCTGTATAGCCCAGTGTTTACTATATGGGTAGCCTTGGAAGTTAAACGTTAATAGGCATGGCTTCAGCAAGGCCTTTATTACGTAGGTGCTCACACCGCAGATCTGTGGCAGTGGCTCCAATATCCTATTTCTTTCCTTCCTTAATCAGGTCCCCTAGGGAGTACACTTGATAAGCAAGAAGCTAGGTGCAGATTCTTTCAGGTGTATTAGACAATTCAATTACAAGGAGTTCAGAGCATGCTCTCTGCCTCACCAGCCATCTCACCCTTGCTAACCTAGCGTAGGTAAAACTGTGCCAGCAGGCAGGATTCTGCCCTGGCGTGGTCACCTAGTCTATTTCCTACTGCTTTCAGAGGGGAAAGTTCTAAAGAAGACATAGCAAAAGTAGGGCTCTGACCAGCCTTCTGAAGCCATGACTGCTTTGGGAGTGCGCAGTTGTTGCCTTTCCACTGACTCAGCTAAGTATGAGGAGAAAGTATTCCTGAAAATGTATCTCACTGGAAAGTCAGTGGAAGTAAATTTTTTTGTGAAACGCTGAATCATTCTGATGCATTAGCCAGAAGTTTATGCAATTTCTCTGTTATCACCGGAAGATCTTTAGTAATTGTAGGCACTCCTCTTATTTCAATATAGCTTTGGAGAGGGATTGTTGACACCTTAGATTAAGCCAGTGGATACATGCCACCTTTTTCCATTCATAAAGTCAAAGAACGAGGCATGTGTCGAAAACCTGAAAGTCATTACAGGCCTGGACTTCAAAAAGTGTCTTTTTTTTTTTTAACCTAGAAGTCTTTTTAACATTCCTATAAGATCTCTATACCACAAATAAAAGTAGGAATCCTCTCATCTTTTTTTTTCAAATTGTAATAAGAACACTTAACATGAGATCTACCCTCTTGACAAATTTTTAAGTGTACAATACAGTGTTGTTGACTGTAGGTACAATGTTGTGCAGACGATCTCTAGAGCTCATTCATCTTGTTTAACTGAAACTTTATGCCCCTTTATGAGTAACTCCCCGTTTTCTCCTCCCTGCAGACCCTGGCAACCACCATTCTACTCTTTCATTCTACAAATTTGACTACCTTAGATAGTCAAATAAGTGGAATCATGCAGTATGTGTCTTTCTGTGTCTGGCTTTTTTTTTTTTTAACCAAGCATAATGGTCCTCAAGGTCCATCCGCATTGGCACAAATTGCAGAATTTCCTTCATTTTTGAGGCTCAGTAACATTCCATTATATGTATATGCCACATTTTCTTTATCCATTCATCTGTCAAAGGACACATAGGCTGTTCCATATCTTGGCTATTGTGAATAGTGCATCAAGGAGCATGGAAGTGATGGGGCGCCTGGGTGGCGCAGTCGGTTAAGCGGCCGACTTCAGCCAGGTCACGATCTCGCGGTCCGGGAGTTCGAGCCCCCCGTCAGGCTCTGGGCTGATGGCTCGGAGCCTGGAGCCTGTTTCCAATTCTGTGTCTCCCTCTCTCTCTGTCCCTCCCCCGTTCATGCTTTGTCTCTCTCTGTCCCAAAAATAAATAAACGTTGAAAAAAAAAATTAAAAAAAAAAAAAGGAGCATGGAAGTGCTAATATCTCTTTGAGATTCTGGAAATCTTCTCATCTTAAATTATGCAAATCATATTCATTCTCTGCCTTTCTCTTCCCCTCATCTTTCTTTGTTCTCAGTCAAGCTTCCCAGCTTATACAGCATTTGTGACTTTCATTTTGATTGCTGCGTTTTCACAGAAAAGCATGACACATTTGTCTCATGCTCTGCTAACTAAATCCACCTGTTACACAGGTAACAGTTTTGCTTACACTGTGTCTTCAACACAACACCAGGAGTGCTGTGGGCACTTGACTAAATATTAACAAGCAAAAATAATCATGTCTCTTTTACTTCCCTTTTTGCTTGAAATTACTTAACATCTCCTGTAGTCTCCACCAGACATAACACAAGCTAACTCAAATCATAGATTTTTATACTTAAGAGATTCACCTTCACATTTATCTTAATTTTCTACTCAGATAAAATCTAGTCTGATATAAGCCTCAAAGTGGAGGCATCTATCTGAAAGTATACATAAAAATCTGTGAGACCTGTTCAAACTGTTAATCATGTCCCCATAGTTAAAAAAAACCCAAACACTCAACATAAATTGAGTGAGGAAATTGGCTATAGTCTCAAAAGCAGATGCTTACACTTTCAGATCTTACAAAGAAAGACTTTATTTTCCTTATGAAATCACAAAAATATTAGTATACCTGACTTTGAAGACATGATTGGATGACTTAATTCTAATATCACAAGAACAAGCTGGAGCTTGCTATTTGTCCCTCAGTGAAATAAGGCAAATTTGGAATATACTCAGTGTTCCTAACTTTATGTTGGAGGAAATCACAGAAAAGAGCTTAAGTTACTTGAGGTAGCATTCCATTGGTGTTAATGATCAATTAAAGACCCATTGTGAAGGGGTAATTTCTAAAACATGCCTGACCCAGAGGAAGAAAGAACCTTAAATTAAACTGGTAACACTACTTAAGGAATTCTTGTTTAAAGTGAGAGCTTAAAGTTTCTCCAAGCTATAGGAGGTCTGATTATACCATCGGCAATTTATTTTACAATATATCATTCTATTCATTCACTCATTCTTCATTTACCTTAAATGGCAACACAGCTGTAAGCTATTATTGTTCCCCGTCTGTTTAGTCTGTACCTGAATACTAAACAGAAAAAGCAAATTATAGTTCTACTTCCAGCCACGGCAGAAGAACTGGAACCAGATTGTCCTCCCACTGTAAATGACTAGAAAACTGAACAAAATTTATGAAACAACTGTTTTCAGACATCAGACAATAGAGAGAATAGGACTGTGATTATTTTCTTTGAGAGAGAGAGAGAGAGAAAAAGAGAGAGAGACTGAGTGGGGGGAGGGGCAGAGGGATAGGTGAAGGAAAATCTTAAGCAGGCTCCAAACTGAGCCTGATGCAGGGCTCGATCTCATGACAGTGAGATCATGACCTAAGCCAAAACCAAGAGTTGGACTTGGCTTAACTGACTTAGCCTAACTGACTGAGCCATCCAGGTGTCTCAGGATTGTGATCCTTAAGAGAAACAAAAGAAGCAAGTCCTATGATCACCCCAGCTTTCTGCCAAGGCACTTTCTGGACTATGGTATAGAGGTGGGAACCCAAGCAGAACATGTAGGTGATCCTAAGTGAGGAGACAGAGATTAGAGTTCTGGGGGTCTGAGGAGGCTGGAGTCTATGCAGTAGAGTAATGGTAAGGAGGGAGGTATCCAGAGAAAAGTTCCAGAAGTTTGCATGAGTTCCCCTTTAGTCTGTGCCTGAATACTAAACAGAGCATGCATAGAATGGGACTACACAAGGCAGGGATAGTAAGAATTATAACAATTATGGGGGAAAACATAACTATCAGGGAGCTATAAGCTTATAGTTCAATTCCTAGAGCATAATTCATAGAGCTCACACAAAGCTGGAAGACATTCAAGTATAGACCTCTTTAAACACCTGGCACATTCAGTAAAGCCCTCAGGAAGACCATGCCTTAGAAGTAGGGCTAAAGTAACCATAGATTAAGGCTATTCCACACCTATAAAACAAAACTTAAAAACCAAGGTTTGAAAGGACCAAGTTTATCTCCAAGTATTTTAACTGTCTGCCAAAATCCCACAATACTCTTTGAAGGAAGATAACAAATCCAAACAATCAACACAAAAAATATCACACTGTCCAGTATCTGAGAAAAAATTGTTAGACTTGTGAAGAAGCAGGAAATGTGATCTATAGCTATAATAAAAATTAGTCAGTAAGGACAGTCATAAAAATGACAGAGAAGATGGCACTATCATAAAACTTTAAAAGCTACTGTAAGTGTACTCAAGGGTTTGGATAAATACAGGAACACAATGAAGAGTGAAATTAAAGATATGTGAAAGGACTGGATGGATATTCTAGAGCTGAAAAATAGGATATCTGAAGTGAAAAAGTGACTGGATGAGATTAACAGTATTTTAGGAAATATAAAAGAAGGTCAGGGAAATTGAAGTCATAGCTATAGAAACTATGTAGACTAAATATGGAAGAAAACTATCAAGAAAAAAAAATAGAGCCTTGTGACTTGTGTGGCAATATGCAATGGCCTAACACAAATATAATTAAAGTCTGAGAAGGAAGAGAAGCAGAAAAAAAATGAAGAAATAAAGACCAATTTCCCCCCAAATTAAAAAGCAAACAATCTATGCTCACAAATCAGAGGCTCAGTGAATCCCAAGCAAAATTAATACAAAGGAAACTAACAAGACACATCATAACCAAATTGTTGAAAAAAAGTTATAAAGAGGAACATTTTAAAGCAGCCAGAGAGAAAAAGACACATTATAATACAGAGGAAACAAAGATAAGAATAACTTCTTACTTTTTCTCAGAAACCAGATGATTGTTAAATGCTGAAAGGAAAAAATATACAGTGAAAATATCTCTAAAAATCAGGTGAAATAATGCCATCATTAGACAAACAACCCCTGGGAGAATTCATCAGCAGCACACAAGCATGCAAGAAATGTTTCAAAAGTTATTCAGGATGAAGGACAATGATATCAGAGGGAAGCTTGGATTTACACAAAGGAATGATGAATCTCAGACATTATAAATGTGTGGGTAAATATGAAAGATTTTCTTCTTTTTTGATTGTAGTGAGTGTATTGAATTCAATGTATGGAGTATTTATAACATATATAGAATTCAGAAAGTATACAAAAGCAGGAGAGAGGAATGGACTATCTTTTTTTTTTTGCATTTTTTATTGTGGTAAAATATATGTTACATAAAATTTTCCTTTATAACCATTTTTAATATATAGTTATGAATTTGCCTCTTCCAGGTATTTCATATAAGTGAAATCATGCCATATTTGTCCTTTGCTACCTGGCTTATTTCACAATGTTTTCAAGTTTCATCCATGTGGTAGCATGTGTCAGAACTCCATTCCTTCCAATGGCTGAATAACATTTCATTTTACATAATACCGCATTTTGTTTATCCATTCACCTGTGGACGGAAAGTTGGGCTGTCCCACCTTTTGGTGACTGTGAATAACACTGCTAATGAACATTAATATTCAGGGATCTGAGTCCCTGTTTTCAATTATTTTGGGTATATCTAGGAGTGGAATTTGTTTAACTTTTTGAGGAACCACCAAGCTGTTTCCACAATGGCCACACTATTCTACATTCCCAGCAGCATTATATGAGAGTTCAGTTATGTCTACAACCTCACCAACATTTGTTATTTCATTATTTTGGGGGGGGAGATAATATCCATTCTATTAGGTGGGACACAGCATTTCACTGTGGTTTTGATTTGCACTTTCCTAATGACTAACGATGTTTAGCATCTTTTCAGGCATTTGTTTGCCATTTGTGTATCTTCTTTGGAAAATGTCTATTCAAGTCCTTTGCCCACTTTATAATTGTTTGTCTTAATGTCGTTTGTCTTTTTGTTGTTACGTTGTAGAGTTCTTTATATATTCTTAACATTAAACCTTTATCATCTATATGATTTGCAAATATTTTCTCCCATACTGCATGTTGTTTTTCATTCTCTTGATAGTTTCCTTTGATGCACAAAAGCTTTTAATTTTAATAGACTCAAATTTATCTATTTCTCTTCTTGTTACCTGTGCTTTTGGTGTCACAGTTATGAAGCCATTGCCAAATCCAAAGCTGTGAAGATTTGCTCTATATTTTCTTAGATGTTTAAGAGTTTTAGTTCTAAAATTTAGGTAAGTTAAGGGTCTGACTTCATCTCTACATGTGGATATCCAATATTCCCAGCACCATTTATTGAAGACTGTCTTTTCCCCATTGAATAGTCTTGGCACTCTTTTCAAAAAGCAGGTGACCATAGATGTCAATTTATGGGCTCTCAATTCTATTCCATTGGTCTACATATCTCTCCTTATGCCCAGTAGCACAATGCTATAGCTTTGAAATTGTGAAGTATGAATTCTCCAACTTAGTTCTTTTTCAAGATGATTTTGGTCATGTGGGGTACCTTGAAATTCTATATGAAAACACAGTTGGGATTTTGATAGGGTTTGCACTGAATCTGTAAACAACTTTGCATTGTATTATCACCTTAACAATATAAGTCTCTGATCTATGAACATGGATGTTTTTCTTTTTTTTTAAGATTTTTTAAAATGTTTTTTATTTATTTTTGAAAGAGAGAGAGAGAGAGAGACAGAGTGTGAGTGGGGGAAGAGCAGAGAGAGGGAGACACAGAATCTGAAGCAGGCTCCAGACTCTGAGCTGCTGGCACAGAGCCAGACACGGGGCTTGAACCTACAAACTATGAGATCATGACCTGTGCCAAAGTCAGACACTTAGCCAACTGAGCCACCCAGGTGCCCCTGGGCTGTCTGAGAGTTAATAAGCAAAGAGATTGACTCTCAGGGAGCTCTTGGTCTGCAGGGAAGATAAAGCCATGCATGATTATAAGAGACTGTATTAAATACCATGATAGAAGCAGTGGCATCCAAGGAGAATGATTAGTCTTTTTTTAAATGTTTATTTTTGAGAGAGAGAGAGAGAGAGTCAGTGTGAGTAGGGGAGGGGCAGAGAGAGAGAGGGAGACACAGAATCAGAAGCAGGCTCTAGGCCCTGAGCTGTCAGCACAGAGCTGGACGTGGGGCTTGAACCCATGAACCGTGAGATCATGTCCTGAAGTAGGACACTCAGCCGACTGAGCCACCTTGGCGCCCCAATAGGGAATGTTTTTCTGTTCATTTAGGTCTTCAATTTCTTTAAGCAATACTTTGCAGTTCGCAGTGTTTAAGTTTTACGCTTGCTTTGTTGAATTTATGTGTAACTATTTTATTATTTTTGATGTTATTAAAAATGAAATTGCTTTCTTAATTTCCTTTTTGGATTGTTCATTGATAGCATATAGAAAGGCAACTGATTTTCATGTGTTTATTTTGTATCTCACAATTTGGCTGAATTTGTTTATTAGTTATAACAGGGTTTTGTGGGAGCAGATTCATTAGAGTTTTCTACATATAAGATTGTGTTATCTGCAAAAGAGTTCATTTTTATTCTTTCTTTCCAATTTGGGTGCTTTTAATTTCTTTTTATTGCTTAATTATTCTTTCTAGAACTCCCAGCACTAGGTTGAATAGATGTATCAGAAGCAGGGGCGCCTGGGTGGCTCAGTCAGTTGAGCATCCAACTTTGGCTCAGGTCATGATCTCACGGTTTATGAGTTCCAGCCCCACATCGGGCTCTGTGCTGACAGCTCAGAACCTGGAGCCTGCTTTGTTTGGGATTCTGTGTCTCCCTCTCTCTCTGCCCCTCTCTTGCTCACACTCTGTATCTCTCTCTCTCAAAAATACATAAATATTAAAAAGGAACGGAAGTATCAGAAGCAGGTAACCTTGTTTTGTTTCTGATCTTAGGAGAAGAGTTTTCAGTATTTCGCTATTAAATTTCACTAGGGTTTTTCATATATGGCTTCTAACATATGGTTATGAAGATACTTCATCTTACTAGTTTGTTGAGTGTTTTTATCACAAAAGGGTGTTGGGTTTTGTGAAATGTGTTTTCTGTGTCAGTTGAGATGATCATGTGGTTTTTCTTCCTTTTGTTCTATTAACATGGTGTATTACACAGATTTTCATATGTCAAAACTGTCAAGTCCTTATTTCCTTGTGAATGAGCCACATTTTCCTGTTTCTTTGTATGCATTGTATTTGTTGTTGTTGCTGTTGTTGTTGCTGAGACCTGAACATTGTGAATATTATAATGTGGTAAGTCTGGAACTCAAGACTCACCCTTCGCAGAGATGGCTATTGAGGGCTGCAGTTGTCTATTTTATTTTTTCTAATGTTTATTTATTTATTTATCTTGAGAAAGAGAGAGAACATGTGCAAATGGGGAAGTGGCATAGAGAGAGAATCCCAAGCAGGGTCCATGCTGTCAGCACAAAGCCTCACGGTGGGCTTGATCTCACAAATCATGAGAACATGACCTGGGCTGAACTTAAGTCAGTTGGACGCTCAACTGACTGAGCCACCCACACACCCCTGCAGTTGTCTGTTTTAATAGTGACTTTTCCCAACTATTTTTTGCAGAGCCTGTATTCCTTGCTGTATGTGGTCGCTGAAGTTTCTGTTGTTATTTTTGAAGTCAGCCTATGACTGGAAGAGTCTGATCCCCTCAAGAATGTGTTCTATCTCTTTAAATCTTCTGATAGATGCTGTCAGGGACGCCATCACAACCTGAGAGGGTTGAAACAGAGGTAAGTGTCTGTGCTGGTCCCCCAGGGAGCCACCAGATTGACCAAAAGGCACAAGCCAAATCTGGGGGGACAAGATTGGCTCCAACCAGCCACCTTAGGAGTGCAGGCATTACCCTCAGAGCAACAGAGGGACTGAAGAATGGGACACGGTAGCTGGTTCATGCATGCTGCTCTCTTACCAAGGTTTGGTAGCCTCTCCTTTCACCCAGTGTTCTAGTGGATGGTGTAAATGTCTGGCCAGGTTCCAGAGTTCTGAAATAGTTGGTTCTGACTTTTTCCAGGTTAGTATTTATTTCAGTGAAGGCATTGACCTTGAAGCTTTCTCCTCTATTTTTCATGACCAGGAGTATATTCTTTTAAGATTTTTATACTGTGTGTGAAAAAGTATATTATTTAGCTGCATATAAAGTTAAAAAATGATACAAAGATGCATATTGTAAATCTAGAGCAAATGCAAAAGGCAACACAAAATATGTACCTAATATGCCAAAGATATAAAATGGTACTCTAAAGAATATTGAAAATATTAAAAAAAGGAGAAAAAAAGAAGTGACAAATAAGAAACAAATAGCAAGACAACAGACCTGAATTCAACTGTATCTATAATTATATAAATGTAAATGATCAAACCACTCCAATTAAAGGGCAAATAATTTCAGCCTGAAGTTTTAAAAAAAGTCCTAGTAGTATGCTTTTTGCAAAAAGTGAGTTTACCTATAAAGACACACATTAGTCAAAAGTAAAAGGATATTATCTAAAATATATAAAGGATGCTTGCAACTCAGCAATAAAAAGACAAATAGGCAAATTTAAAAAATAGGCAAAGCAAAATTTAACAGATATTCTTCCAAAGAAGATATACAAATGACCAATAAGGACATAAAAAGGTGCTTAGAATCAGTAGCCATCATGGAAATGGAAATAAAAACCACAATGGGATACCACTTCATACTCACCAGGGTGGCTATAACCCAAAAGACAAATAATAAAGGCTGACAAGAATACGGGAAAAGTAAAACCCCAGTACACTGCTAAGTGCAATTAGCAGAGTTACAGATCAAAATACAAATTCATTTGAATTTCTACATACTAGCAAGTAAGTGGAAAGTAAAATTAAAAATGCATTTATAAGAACATCCCTAAACCTAAATTACATAGGGGAGAATTTGACAAAATATGTATAAGACTTACACTCTGAAAACCACAAACATGGCTAAAATAAATACAGAGGTAAATCATGTTTATGGATAAAAAGACTTGGTTCTTCTCAAATTGATCTATAGATTCAACATAATCCAAATCAAAGTCCCAATAGGCTTTCTAAAGAAAAGAAATGTACAAGCTGAATCTAAAAATTATATGGAAGGGTGCCTGGGTAGTTCAGTTGGTTAAGTATCCGACTCTTGATTTTGGCTCAGGTCATGATCTCATGATTTGTAAGATCAAGCCTGCATTGGGCTCCAGGCTGACAGCCTGGAACATACTTGGGATTTTCTCTCTCCCTCTCTCTCTGTCCCTCCCCTGCTCATGTACACATTCTCTTTCTCTCTCAAAATGAATAAATAAACTTAAAAACAATAAAAATTATATGGGAACATGAGATACCTATATTAGCCAAGACAAATTTAAAAATTATATTACCTGACTTAGTATAAATCTATAATAACCAAGACAGTGTGTTATGGGCATATAGATTGATCAATGAAACCATGAGACATACACATATACATATACATATATATACATGCACACACAATATAGAATTGATTTTCAACACAAAAAATCCAAGGTAATGCAATGGGGATGGGAAAATATTTTCAACAAATAATGCTAGAATATCTACATGGAAACAATGCTAGATATCTATATGGAAAAAATGAGCCTCAAATTTCAGCTCACTAACCTAGCTCAAAATGGATCATAGGCCTATATACAATATTTAAAAATTGCAAGCTCTAGAAAAAAAGGGGAAAAATCTTCACAACTTCAGGATAAGCAAAAATTTCTTGTATAAGATGCAAAAAGAACTGACCATAAGAGAAAAATAGATAAATTTGATACCATCAAGATTGTAAATCTATTAAGAAAATGAGGATAAGCCACAGACTAGAATATTCATAATATGTGTAACTGACAAGAGACTTGTATCCAGGAAATATAAAGAACTCATGTATTAAGAAGACAAACAGGCCAATAATTTTTAAGTGGGAAAAGGTTTGAATAGTGACTTCACAAAAGAGGATTTACAAATGTCCAATAAGCACATGAAAAGATGCTTAACATCATTAGTCATCAGGAAAATGTAACTTAAAACCATAATGAGATACCACTATGCACCCTTTGGAATGGTTAACATCAAAAAGACATACTATCAAGTTTTGGCAAGGGTAGGAACACTCAGGACTGCTACACATTGCTGGCAGTCCAACCACTTTGGAAAACTATTTGGCAGTCTCTTATAAAGTTAATACAGTCTTACCATCTGACCTAGAAATTTCACTCTTAAATACTCCTCAAGAAAAATAAAATCATGTCCACACAAAGACTTATAAATGGATGTTTATGGCACTTTCATTTATAATAGTCCCAAACTGTAAACAACTCAAACGTCCATCAAGAGACGAACAGATAAACCAATTGTGATATACATGGACTACCAGTCAGCAATAGGAAAGGATGAACTACTGCCATAGGCAACAAGAATTATTCTCAAAAATAATATGCTGAGCAAAAGAAGTCAGATACAAAAGAGTACCCTCTTTGTGACTTCATTTAAGTGAAATTCTAGCCCAGGTAAAACTAGTGTTTGAAATCAGATCAATGGTTGCCTTCAGCCCAGGGCTGGCTGGCTGGTAGAGAAGGACAGGGATTGACTACAAAGGGCACAAGGGGACTTTTGGGGGTGATATAAATGGTCTATATCCTGATGGGTGGGTGATTACATGGGTATAATCATTTTTTAAAGCTCATCAAACTATGTATGTTTTATTTATTTATTTATTTTTTAATTTTTTTTTCAACGTTTATTTATTTTTGGGACAGAGAGAGACAGAGCATGAACGGGGGAGGGGCAGAGAGAGAGGGAGACACAGAATCGGAACCAGGCTCCAGGCTCTGAGCCATCAGCCCAGAGCCTGACGCGGGGCTCGAACTCACGGACCGCGAGATCGTGACCTGGCTGAAGTCGGACGCTTAACCGACTGCGCCACCCAGGCGCCCCAAACTATGTATGTTTTAAAAATGAGTATATGTTGGGGCTCCTGGGTGGCTCAGTAGGTTAAGCATCCGACTTCAGCTCAGGTCATGATCTCACGGTCCGTGAGTTCGAGCCCCGCATTGGGCTCTGTGCTGACAGCTCAGAGCCTGGAGTCTGCTTTGGATTCTGTGTCTCCCTCTCTCTCTGACCCTCTCCCATTCATGCTCTCTCTCTGTCTCAAAAAGAAATAAACATTAAAAAAAAAAAATTTTGTTTAATGAGGATATGTAAAAAAAAATTTGTTTAATGAGGATATGTTATTGTGTATAAACTATGCCTCAAAGAAGTTTATTTTTTAAAGTTTTTAAAATACAGATTATGGTAACATTCAGTTGATAGGTTGGCTTAATGCAACACAACTTTGCGCTAAATGCCAGGGAGGGGATACAAAGTTGAATTAAGACATGGCCTTGTCTCTGTATGCCTTTCTTCAGACAAGTATGTAGATAATTATTATACGTAACAAATTATAATCACATCTTTTTACAGTTTCATACTACCATAAAGGGGCAAGGCTTAGTCTAGCCTTCTAACACCTAAGAATAATGTAGATTCAGCAAGAAGGGGGGGATGGGCTTTCACCATAAAACTTACATACAACCAAGTACAACAAAGCATTAAATACGTTCATTCAAACCCTATTAATTGTACATTTGTAACAATATGCGAAGTACATTTAAGAAATTCTTGTGGGGCGCCTTGGGTGGCTCAGTCTGTTAAGCGTCTGACTTTACCTCAGGTCATGATCTCACGGTTCGAGCCCTGCATTGGGCTCTGTGCTGACAGCTTGGAGCCTGGACCCTGCTTCAGATTCTGTGTCTCCTTCTCTCTCTGACCCTCCCCGATTTGCACTCTCTCTCTCTCTCTCTCTCTCTCTCTCAAAAATAAATAAACATTAATAAAATTAAAAATATTAGAGGTAAGGTATCATTAATAAACAATAAAGAATCAACAAGCATTGCATACGTTTTTCTTTATCACACTCTTTTATGAAAATAAGTTGGCATGATGAAATAAGTGTAGGCTTTGGAGAGAAACCTAATAATAATAATAATAATAATAATAATAATAATAATAATAGCTAACATCTATGACGGTTTAGCAGGTGCCTGGCAGTGTGCTGAGTTCTTTGCATGACTTCCCTTACTGAATCTTCCCAGTGAATCAACCTGTGAAGTAGGTATTATTATTATTATTATTACCCATTTACTGGGGAATATGAAAACTGAAACTGAAAATTCAAAAGTTTAAATAACTTTGCTAAAGTGTATACGCTCATAATAGACAAAACTAGGAACTGAGCCCAGTCTACTGATCCTGGAGCTCAACTTCCCAACAATTTTACTGCCTCAAATTCCAATTTGGTACTTAGCTATGTGTCCTTTGGCAGGTAACATAGGTCTTTGATCCTCAATTTTCTTATCTATTGGGCAAGAATGATTTATGAAAGGCTCTTAATTAAATGAGATAATTTAAGTTAAATTACTTAGCACAGTATTTGGAAAGGATACAATTAGTACTAGCTTTTCTTTCCTGCTTACTTTAGACTTAATTTATAACATGTATCATATAGGACTATGTGAGTGTCAAATGAGAGAATTATGTAAAAGTCTTTTGCAAATGGTAAAATACTATATAAATTCTATTATTATATTTAAAAAATTTTTAAACATTTTTATATGTTTTATTTTATTTTAGAGAGAGAGAGAAAGCATGAACTGAGGAGAAGGCCAGAGGGAAAGAGAGAGGATCTTAAGCAGGCTCCACGTTAAGTGTGGAGCCCAATGCAAGGTGCAATCCCATGACCCTGGGCCGAAATCAAGAGTTAGATACTCAACCAACTGAGCTACCAGGCACACCTTAAAAATTTTTTTTTTAATTTTTATATATTTTATTTTATTCTATTATTGTAAACCTACAGAGACATAAATAGAAACTTGGCTTTTTTATTTTTTATTTTATTTATATTTCATTTTTTTAATGTTTATTTTTTGAGAGAGAGAGAAAGAGTGAAAGCAGGGTAGGAGCAGAGGGAAAGGGAGACACAGAATCTGAAGCAGGCTCCAGGCTCTGAGCTGTCAGCACAGAGCCCAGTGTGGGGCTGGAACTCACAAACTGTGAGATCATGATCTGAGCCGAAGTCGGACGATCAACCTAGTGAGCCACCCAGGCGCCTCAGCTTTTTTTTTTTTTTTAATTCAGCATGTAAAATTTAAACTCCTAAAACTGCCCTAAAATAGTTTCCAAACCTGGCTACCTAGCAGCGTCACTGGGGGAATGCTGTAAAAACCATATTCCTTTATCACATTCTATCTACACAGAGCTACTTAATTTAAGATCTCTATGTCCCTGGAATCCAGATGATTCTAATGCACCTGTTTTGGGGATTGCTGCCTTTATAAAAACTATGCCATGTTTATCGTTCATTCAGTAAATACTTAATGCATTTCAACTATGTCAGAGCACTGTATGAGCCCTATGACTAATAATTTATAGTTAGTAATTCCAATTATTCATAATTGGATATCTCTGAAGTATATTATAGCATTATTTTAGTGTCTTAAATGTTCTAAGATCTGCTTTATATCTTTATCCAGAAAAGTATTTCTTGAGAAAATTCATTTTTTATTGAAATACATAAATTGAATTAAGATAGTGAAATAAATGTGAAACAAATCTATACTTTCTTCCTATGCATAACTCTATATAATGACAAAAATATATGTGTGTATAAAGAATAAATAGTAAGAAAGCAAGAAAAAAACTATTGCAGATCAGAACTTTGAGCAATGTGTGAAAAATAGAAGGTTTGACCAAATCTATGGAGAAAAAAAAATGCAGAGGAAACCATAATCAAAGCATGTATGAGAGACAGTTGCTGAAAAAGCATAAGAAGTTCAGAGTGGTTTCAAGCATTAAATCAGGTTAAATCAGGATTTTCTGTTTTTCTTTTCAAAAGATAAGTTCTTAGTTTCATTGATCTTTTCTATTGCCTTATTGTCTTTTGTCTATTTTATTTATTTCCACTCTGTTCTTTGTTATTACCTTCTTTCTTTTTTTTAAATTTTTTTTAACATTTATTTATTTTTGAGAGACAGAGAGAGGAAGATCGTGAGCAGGGGAGGGGGAGAGAGAGAGAGATATAGAATCTGAAGCAGGCTCTAGGCTCTGAGCTGTTTGTTAGCACAGAACCTGACGCGGGGCTCAAACTCAGGAACTGTGAGACCATGACCTGAGCTGAAGTCGGACGCTCACCCAACTGAGCCATCCGGGCGCCCCACCTTCTTTCTTTTTTTAAGTTAAAAAAATTTTTTAAGTTTAAATTCCAGTTAATTAACATACAGTGTAATATTAGTTTCAGGTGTGCAATATAATATTCAACACTTCCATACAACACCCCATGCTCATCACAAGTGCCCTCCTTAATACCCATCACCTATTTAACCCATCACCACCCCCGTCTTCCTTCTGGTAATCATCAGTTTGTTCTCCATGGTTAAGATTCTTTTTCTTGGTTTGTCTCCCTATTTTTTTCTCCTTTGCCCATTTATTTTGTTTATTAAATTCCACATATGAATGGAATCATATGGTATTCATCTTTCTCTAACATATTTTGCTTAGTATAATACTCTCTAGCTCCATCCATGTCATTGCAGATGGCAAGATTTCACTCTTTTTATGGCTGAGTAATATTCCATTGTGTGTGTGTGTGTGTGTGTGTGTGTGTGTGTATCTTCTTTATCCATTCATCAGTCAGTGGACACTGGGGATGTTTCCATAATTTGGCTATTGTTGATAATGCTGATATAAACATCAGGGTGTTTGTATTCCTTTGGATTAGTATTTTTGTATTCCTTGGGTAAATACCTAGTAGTGCAGTTGCTGGATCATAGAGTAATTCTTTTCTTAACTTTTTGAGGAATATCCATACTATTTTACAGAGTGGCTATACCAGTGTGCATTCCCACCAACAGTGCAAGAGCGTCCCCCTTTCTCCACATCTTCTCCAACACCTGTTCCTTTTTGTGTTGTTGATTTTAGCCATTTTGACAGGTGTGAGGTGATATCTTATTGTAGTTTTGATTTGCATTTCCCTGATGATCAGTGATGTTGAGCATATTTTCATGTGTCTGTTTGCCATCTGCATCTCTTCTTTGAAAAAATGTCTATTCATGTCTTCTGCCCATTTTTTAATTCGATTATTCATTTTTTTGGGTGTTGAGTGTTATAAGTTCTATATATATTGTGGATACTAACCCTTTATCAGATATGTCATTTGCAAATATCTTCTTCTATTCTGTAGGTTACCCTTTAGTTTTGTTGATTGTTTCCTTCACTGTACAGAAGCTTTTTATTTTGATGAAGCCCCAATAGTTTATTTTTGCTTTTTTTCCCTTGCCTCAGGAGACATATCTAGTAGGAAGTTGCTATAGCCTATGTCAAAGAGGCTACTGCCTGTGTTCTCCTCTAGGATTTTATGGTTTCATGTCTCACATTTAGGCCTTTAATCCTTTGAATGTATTGAATTTGGGCACTAGAATAATAAAAGTAGTCCAGTGTGCCGGTAAAAGTCAACCAGGAGAGACAGGAAATCTCCACAGCCAAAACCCAGACCACTATAATATCACATTTGGAAGATGTCTGCCCTCCTTAATTTAGCATCTGGTTTAGATAATGGCAAACAGAAAAAGCATTCACAGAAGGATCTCACACACAGTATAAGCATATAAAAAAGAATCACCAAATATTTGAAGGAAATCAATAGCATGATAATAGAAGCATTAAACTCAATAAAGATATTAATTCCTGAGCTAATAGCAGAAGAGTGTGAAATAGCTGGGTGGCATAGTCAGTTGAGCTTCTGACTCTTGATTTCTGCTCAGATCATGATCTCATGGTTTGTGACTTCAAGTCCCACATCAGGCTCTGTGCTGACAGTGTGGAGCCTGCTTGATATTCTCTCTCTGCCCCTCCCTTGCTCTCTCTCTCTCAAAATAAACAAATAAACTTAAAAAAAAGATGAGTGTGAAATAAATACAGTGACTTTCCATTAATAATGCTGCAGTAAGTTCATACTTCCACATACCTTATCTGCTTCAAATATGCATAAATGACTGCAAAATATAAAAAGCAAAACCTTAAGGGGGCGGTGCCTCAGTCAGTTGAGTGTCTGACTTAGGCTCAGGTCATGATCTCATGGTTTGTGGGTTCAAGCCCTGCGTCCGGCTCTGTGCTGACAGCTCAGAGCCTGAAGCCTGCTTTGGATTCTTTGTCTCCCTCTCTCTCTGTCCCTCCCCTGCTCGTGCTCTGTCTCTTTCTCAAAAATAAATAAACATTAAAAAAAAAATCAAAACCTTAAAAGGTTCTTACATTTATGGTCAATTGATTTTCAAAAAAGGTGCCAAAACAATTCAATGGAACAAAGAGTAGTTTTTTCAAGAAATGGTGTTGGATCTAATTGGATACACACATGCAAAAGAATAAAGTTGGACCCTTACCTCATACCATACACAAAACTAATTCAAAATGGATCAAATGTCTAATTGTAAGAACTAAAAATATAAAAGACCTAGAAAAAAATAGTGGTATAAACCTAAATGACAACTAAAGCACATGCAACCATAGAAAAATAGATTGGAAATCAACAAAATTAAAACTTTTGTGCTTCAAAAGACAATCAACAGAATGGGAGAGAATTTTTCCACATTTTAATGGCCTAGTATCCAGAATATATAAAGAACTCTTATAGTTCAACAATAAAAAGTTAAATTGCCCATTTTAAAAATAAATAAAGAATATGGGGCGCCTGGGTGGCGCAGTCGGTTAAGCGTCCGACTTCAGCCAGGTCACGATCTCGCGGTCCGTGAGTTCGAGCCCCGCGTCAGGCTCTGGGCTGATGGCTCAGAGCCTGGAGCCTGTTTCTGATTCTGTGTCTCCCTCTCTCTCTGCCCCTCCCCCGTTCATGCTCTGTCTCTCTCTGTCCCAAAAATAAATAAACGTTGAAAAAAAATTAAAAATAAATAAAGAATCTGAATAGACATTTATTCAAAAAAGATACATAAATGGCCAAAAGGCACATGAAAAGATGTTGAAGATGACTAGCCATTAGGAAAATGCAAAATATAACCACAGTGAAATACTACTTCTCACTCACTGGATGGCTGTCATAAAAAAGACCTATTATTACCAACATTGGCAAAGATGTGAAGAGACTGGAACCCTCATACACTGATGATAGGAATATGAAATTGTACAGTTTCTTTGGAAAAAGTCTGGCGGTTTCTCAAAAATACTAAACAGTTACCATAAGAACCAGCAATTCCTCTTTGGGGTATATATCCAAAAGAATTTAAAACACATGTCCATGCAAAAGCTGGTACACAAATATTGGTATTTATAGTAGCCCAAATATGGAGACAACCCAAATGCCCATCACTAATGAATGGATAAATAAAATGTGATATATTCATACAATGGAATATTACTCATCAATTAAGAAATGAAGCATGGATACATGCTACAAGATGTATGAACACTATGCTTAGAGAAAGAAGTCAGTCACAAAAGACCACATCTTGTATGAATCCATTTATATTGAATGTCCAGGATAGACAAATCTATAAAGACAGAAAATAGATTAGTGGTGGCCTAGGGCTGAAGGAGAGGTAGAGAGTGACAATTAATGGTACCTGGTTTCTTTATGAGGTGGTAAGAATGTTCCAAACAGGTATAGAATGGTTGGACTAACCTGTGAGTATACTAAATAACACTGACATGGACCTCTCACATGGATGAATTGCTTGGTGTGTGAATTAAATCTCTTAAAATAAAGCTTTCAGTGGATACACATTGTAATCTCTAGGGGAACAATAAAAGAAAAGACAATAATTGAATAAATTCAAGCTAAGAGAAGAGGTAAAATTAAATAATAAAAGTCTCTTAGTTGATCCAAAATAAAACATAAAATGAGTTTAAAAAGGCAAAGGATATATTGGACAAATTGAAAAAAAAAATTGGATGGTAGATTTGAGCCAAATATCCTACAATTACATTAACTGCAAATAGCCTAATAACTCCATTTAAAGGGCAGAGATTGTCTACATAAATTAAAGTAATCCAAGTATATGTTGTCTGTCTGAATATATGTATCTGTAGTGAAGATATCCACCTTCATTATAGGACACAGAAAGATTGCAGGTAAGGGAAAAGATAGGCCAGGCTAACAGAACTGTGTCCCCTTGAATTCATGTGGTGAAGTTCTAACCCTACTACCTCAGAACATGGCTGTACTTGAAAATAGAGACTTACAAGAGGTAATTAAGTTAAAAATGAGGGCATTGGGATTGGCCCTAATCCCATCTGACTGGTGTCCTTATAAGAAGAGGATGTTAGGATTACAAGAGACACTAGGGATGTTCATGCACCGAGAAAAGTCCATGCGAGGGTATAGCAAGAAGGCTGGCATTTGCAAGCCAAGGAGAGTGGTCTCAGGAGACACCAAACCTGCTGATACCTTGATCTTGGACTTTTAGCCTCCAGGCTGTGAAAAAATACATTTCTGTTGTTCAAGCCATTCAGTCTGTGGTATTTTGTTATGGTAGACTTACTAACACACAAACAATAATACAAAAACAGTTGCAGTTGTAATAATTCTAGACAAAGCAGAATTACCAATATTTGTATTAAAAAAACACATAAGTATAAGATACTACAGATATTAAAAAGATGAGATATGTCAATCAGAGAAAAACAAATATCACATGATTTCACTTATATGTGGAATTTAAGAAACAAAACAGATGAACGTATGGGAAGTGGCAGGGGGGAAGAGAAGAGAGGGAAACAAACCACAAGAGACTCTTAACAATAGAGAACAGACTGAGGGGTGATGGAGAAAGGTGTGTGGGAGATGGGCTAGATGGGTGATGGGTACTAAGGAGGGCACTTGTTGTGATGAGCACTGGGTGTTGTATGTTTAAGTGATGAATCACTCAATTTTACTCTTGAAATCAATATTGCACTTCATGCTAACTAAAATTTAAATTAAAAAAAAATTTAAGAAGATGAGATACCATGGAAAACTTTATGCCAAAGTTAAATTGAAATTTTAAGTCAATGGACAATTCCTGGAAAAACACATCCTACCAATACAGACAAAAAAAGACAGAAAATGTGAATTGTCCTCTATCTACTAAGGAGACTGAATTTTAGTTTAAAACTTTCTCATGATGAAAATTCCAGGCTCAGATGGCTTCATCAGTGAATTTTCAAATATTTAAGTAAAAAAATTACATTAGTCTAAAGAAAAACTTCCCAAATAAAAAAAGTGATCATTTTCTTTTTCTTTTTTTAAACGTTTATTCATTTTTGAGACAGAGAGAGACAGAGCATGAATGGGGGAAGG
Source organism: Prionailurus bengalensis (assembly GCF_016509475.1). Lineage (NCBI taxonomy): Eukaryota > Metazoa > Chordata > Mammalia > Carnivora > Felidae > Prionailurus > Prionailurus bengalensis. Next base: position 53,413,707 of record NC_057348.1, on the reverse strand, counting down.
TCAGAGAGAGAGGGAGACACAGAATCTGAAACAGGCTCCAGGCTCTGAGCAGTCAGCACAGAGCCCAACGCGGGGCCCAAACTCACGGACCACGAGATCATGACCTGAGACGAAGTCAGACGCCCAACCGACTGAGCCACCCAGGCGCCTCTAAACATATATGTTATACATATATATGTATTTATAATAGAAAAAATAGATAAATGATATTTATCTAGGAAAAAAATCTAGCAGAAGATGTGGAAGACTCTACACAGAAAACTACAAAACATTACTTAGAGGAACTGAAGAAGACCTAAATAAATAGAAGGATATATCACATTTATGAGTTGGTAGTCTCAATATTGTAAATGTGTCAAGTCTTCCAGTTGATATTATACTAATAAAAATTTCAGAAGGCTTTTTGTGGAAACTGATAAGCTGAAGAATACTAAGATAATTCTGATGAACATTGATATTGGAGCTACTTGACAACACAATTTGCCATAAAATACAGTAATTCAGACAATATGCTATTTACAAAATGATAGACCATTAAAACATAGTAGGGGGTTCTAAAACAGATCTCCAGAGATTTATGACAAGTTGTCACCATAATTTAGTAGGCTGTCAGTTGGCTTTTCATTTAATGTTACTGAACTGATTTGATATCCATACGGAAAAATAAATAAATCTTGACTCCTATCTCCTACTACATACACTAATCAATTCCAGATGATTTGTAGATCTAAATATAAAAGGAAAAACAATAAAGATTTCAGAACATAGAAAAATATAGAACAATTTATTAAACAGGAACAGAAAGCAATAACAAGAAGGAAAATCTTGATAACTAGGACTTAATTAAAGTTAAGAACCTCTGTTCATCAAGAGGTAGGGTAAGTAAATTGGAGAGGCTAAAGGATTGTAAAGGAAGATTGAAAATAGTCCTTCTTGGTAGACAATATGGATATCTACATGGAAAATCCAAAAATTTGTAAACATACAACTAATGAGTGAATGCTGCAAGATTCCTGGAGAAATCAGCATTTAGAAAAGCCGATAGCATTCCTATGCACCAGTAATAAGTCAATTAGAAAATATAACAAAATAAAGGATATTTATCATAATTACAAAAAACTACAGGCTATCCAGGAATAAATTTAAGAAAGATTACACAAGATAATTATGTAAAGATAATTTAAAACACTATTAAAGAACATAAAAGAAGTCCTAAATAAATGGAGAGATATAGATCCCATTTATGGACTAAGAGACCCAGTTTGTGAAAATGGCACTTCTCCATGAAATTCATCTATACATTTAATATAATTACAATAAAAATTTCAACAGGGTTAATTTGTCAACCTGACAAACTTATCCTAAAATTCTGTGGAAGGACAGAGAGCCAAGAATCGCAAAGACAATTTTGAGGAGAATGTGATAAGGGACTTTTCCTATCATGTAGTAAGATTTGTTCATTATAGGAAGATAGTGCAGTATTTGTGCAAGGATAGATGAATAAATTAATGGAACACATCTGAGAAGTCACAAATAGACCCAAGCATTGATGTATGATAGAAATATCACTGCAAGTGGATGAGGATTGTTCAAGAAGTAACGCTGGGATCATGGTTGTCCACATAGGAGAGAAATGAAAATATCCCTACATCGCAATACCACAAATGTTAATTTCAGGTACACCAAAGGCTCAAATGGTAGTGGCAGATTTATAGAAAGAAATGTAGGAAAGTGTCTGTATGACCTTGAGGTAAAGAAAGATTTCTCAAATAAGACACAGAAAATACAAACCATAGAGAAAAATATTAATAATTTGAGTACATTAAAATTTAAAACTTTTGTGCTTCCTATTTCCTAGGAACAAAAGGAAACTTCCTTAACCTGATAAGTCCATTTACCATATTTAATCATATGTACTAATTACTATGATGAACATCTCCTAAAAGTTAGAAACAAAACAAGGATGCTCCTTACTCATAATTTTTAACATTTTGTTGGAGGCCCCCACCAATGAAAATATAAAACAGGGGAAGATTTCAGGTATAAATATCAGAAAGGAAGAGACAATATTTGCAAATTATATGATCGTTAATCTAGAAGGTCCAAGAGAATCAAGTAAGAAACTATTAAAATTTTCTAATTTCTAATCAATTAGAAAGTTAAGTGGAATAAAATTCACAATAGCAGCAACATAACTGGAACAAATATTCAAGAAATTAGCAAGTTATATATGAAGAAAACTGTAAAGTGTTATTTAAGGAATAAAATAAGACCCAATTGTATTAATTAATTTATCAGCAAATATTTGTTGAGCACTTGTTAAGTGTCAGGTGCCATCTTAGGCATTGGGGCCATTTATAGCCACAGAGAAAACAAAGGTACTTGTCCTCATGAAACTTCTATTCTAGTAAAGGGGAGACAGATGATAAACAAAATAAAAAGTAGCTATAAGGTATGTTAGATGGAGACAAGTGCAATGGAGAAAAATAAAGCAGGGGAGGAGGGTAGGGAGTGTTGGGGGGATGCGATTTACAAGAGGGTGGTCAGGGAAGGCCATGCTTAGAAGAACAGCATACACTATGACATGGGAAGTCATATATTTTAGAGATGTCAATTCTCCTGGGAAATAAATATGTAAATGTAGTGCCTTCCCAATCATAATGTCAAAGGCTATTTATTTATTTATTTATTTTTAAAGTTTCTTTAGTTATCTTGATGGGGGGAGGGGCAGAGAGAGAAAGAGAGAGAATCCCAAGCAGGTTTCCCACTGACAGTGACATGGGTCACTGACAGTGACACTCATGAACCGTGAGATCATGACCTGAGCTGAAATCAAAAGTCGGATGCTTAAGCAACTGAGTCACCCTGAAGCCCCTCAAAAGGCTTTAAAAAAATTCCAGTATAGTTAAGATACAGTGTTACACTAGTTTCAGGTGTACAATATAGTGATTCAACAATTCTATGCATTATTCAGTGCTCATCGTGATAAACGTATGCCTTAATCCCCATTACCTATTTCATCCATCCCCACAATCCCCTCTGGTAACCATCAGTTTGTTCTATATATACTTTAGGTGTCTGTTTCTTGGTTTCTCTCTTTTTTTTTCTCTTGCTCATGTGTTTTATTTCTTAAATTCTACATATGAGTGAAATCATACAGTATTTGTCTTTCTCTGACTGATTTCTTTCACTTAGCATTATACCCTCTAGATTCAACCATGTTGTTGTAAATGGCAAGATTTCATCCTTTTATTTCATCCTTTTTATTTCTGGGTAGTATTCCATTGTATATACATACCACGTCTCCTTTATCCATTCATCAATCCATGACCACTTGGGCTGCTTCCATAATTTAGCTATCGCAAATAGTACTGCAATAAACAGAGAGGTGTATCAAAAGGCTTTTTAATGGAACTTAACCTAAGTTTCATATAGAATAGAAAAAGTACAAGAGAAAATCATCAAGACAACTCTGAAAAAGGAGAAAAGGCTAGGATTTTCCTAACAATAAAAACATATCATAAAGTTATAGTAATTAAAACTGTGTGATACTGGTCTACAAATAGAAAAAAAAACAGACTAATGGAACAAAACAGAGAATACACAGGAATATGGCATGTTAAATAAGTGTGTGGGAGGAGACCTAATTTCCTGCTTCTTAACTAAAGTCTCTAATTTGTGGTTTTCCATCAATTCTCTTGGTTTTCCCCCAAAAGATAATTTTATCCCTCTTTTCCAATTCCTATGCCTCTAATTGCTTTCACTTATAAAACAGCATTGACTTGTACCTCCAATATCAGGTTAATAATAATGGTGATTGTGGTCACCCTTGTCTTAAACCTGACTTTAGTGGGAATGCCTTTGGGGTATCCCATTAAATAAGATGCTGGTCTGGGGGGCTAAGATACCTCTTTCTCTAACTCTATGTTGTCTCTATCTCTCTCTGTCTCTGTCTCTATCTCCATCTCCATATCTACATCTATCTCATATATAAAATTAAAAGCAAAGCATAAAATCAGGGTATACATAAATTCATGCTAATGAAATAACATAATTTTTGTATTTTATGATTTTAAGAAAGTATTCGTTGGTTCCTATTTTATTGAGTACTTCTATCAGGACTGGGTTTTTAATTTTGTCAAATGCTTCCATCTACTTATATGATGACTTATTTGTTTGACTTATGATGACTAATGATTTCCTAATATTGAAGCATTCTTGCATTCTGGAATGAGTAAATTATATACATTTATTTTTTTTAAAGTATATTTTCCTAGAACATCAAGTGTCCAAGTCTTTCCCTCTCATTCTCTCACTAATACATAGTAGAGGTATCCAGAAGCTACAGCATGTGACAATAAACTCAGTACAGAAACAGGTGAGAATCCAGTTGTCTTTTTTTTTTTTTTTTTAATTTTAGACTGTGTGTGAGCAGGGCAGAGGGCCAGAGGGAGACACAGAGAATTTTAAGCAGGCTCCACACGGAGTTAGAGTTTAAGCAAGCTCCAACGTGGGGCTTGGTCCCATGACACTGAGATCATGAGCTGAACTGAAATCAAGAGTCAGACACTAAACCACCTGAGTCACCCAGGAACCCCCAGCTGTCTTTTTTTTTTTTTAATTTTTTTTTTCAACGTTTATTTATTTTTGGGACAGAGAGAGACAGAGCATGAACGGGGGAGGGGCAGAGAGAGAGGGAGACACAGAATCAGAAACAGGCTCCAGGCTCCGAGCCATCAGCCCAGAGCCATCAGCCCAGAGCCATCAGCCCAGAGCCCGACGCGGGGCTCGAACTCACGGACGGTGAGATCGTGACCTGGCTGAAGTCGGACGCTTAACCGACTGTGCCACCCAGGCGCCCCCCAGCTGTCTTTTCTTAAGCCAGATATTAAAGAGATCTGCAAAAATGTAAAGAAGCCACTCTTCTCAGTAATTTTTCAGATTAGAAAGGAGAACAGAATTTTTATTTTTCCTAAAATTGTTATTTATGTTAACATGCAATGGGTTTATAATTATTTAAAATTTTAATTACTACACAAATACTGTTTAAGTTGTCAAATTTAATATCAAACATGGTAAACAGTAATAGATACAACCCACATAAATGAAAGTTCTTCTGTATTTTCAGTAATTTTCAGGAGCCCCCCAAATTTGAGAACTGCTATCCTAGCAAGTTATCTATTTAGTATACAATTTCTAATGTACTTGCTTAGAACTGTAATTTTTAAAATTGCTTCTCTTTTGATGGTTACTCTCCTCTTGCCATTTCTTATGCTGTGTCTTTAGGCCTCCTCTCCTTTTTCAAAATCAGGTTGGCTTTGGATCATTTATATTTGTTAATTTTTTCAGTGAGCCAGCTTTAAAAATTTTTTTTAAATGTTTATTTTTGAGAGCAAGAACGAGAGCTTGTGTGTGCACAAGTGGGGGAGGGGCAGAGATAGATGGGAGACACAGAATCCGAAGCAGGCTCCAGGCTCTGAGCTGTCAGCACAGAGACAGAAGCGGGGGTCGAACTTGTGAACTGCAAGATCATGACCTAAGCCGAAATCAGACTTACCCAACTGAGCCACCCAAGTGCCCCACAGGATTCAATTATTTTAAATGTACATTTACAAATTGGATTTTAAATTTCTGTTTTTAAAAAAGCAGTTGTTCCTCCCCTCAGAAAGATTTTATGGCTCTCAAAGAAAAAGCAAATGCCTTCATTATGTGCCTCACACCAAGACTGACTGCAGCTAAGTAGAAAACTTACAGGAGGTGAGTTTAGAATAAAGCAAAGGTGGTAAAAGCTCAGGAGACTAAATATAATTCTGGCTATTACCAACCAGAGCCCCTTGCTCTCAGGGCCACTGCTCAGTGTCATTTCATCCCACTAAAGACATATCACACTGGGTTCTGTTGACAGCAGAAATTGCACATACTATTTATCTCCAGCAAGGGCTCCTCCAGCAAGAAGCCTAAATGATTCCTATTCATATATTAACAACATGAAACCGCTATGCCAGCACCTTGTTACTACCCTTTAAATAACACACCATCTATATTTGGAAGAATGCTACCACTCACAGCATAATTCAGAAGAAGCAAAGTGGTTAATTGGTAGGTTTATGTTGTATTTGTTTCATGGTTCTGCTTGCCTGAGTTCTATGTTCTGAGGGTTTGCCAGGTATTTTCTCAGAAATACCCTTCTCTTTTGTGCTCCCCGATATACATGCTTCCAGTAGGCACCTGGCTAGCATTTTACCCATGGGCTGGTGCACATCTACCAAAATCCAACTTTGGTTGTTTTGGGTTTTTTCCCCATTTCGGCTTCTAGCAGCCATACCCTTACTCACAGTAGAGTGTGGAATCTAATACTCACTTTAATATTATATTTAAATGCAGTATATTTTAAAATGAATCACTTCCTTTCATACAGAGTTGTGCCTTCCTCTCTACCTTCTATCTTATAACCCTGGCGCCTGTGAGGGTTTGTTGGAAAGCAAGAACACCTACCTCAGGAGCAGGAGTGGGAACACTGGTTTAGCGCCAAGAGGCTCTGGACAATCTCCAGGAGGAAGTTAAGCTTCCTATTGTATTTATCCATGATTATCTGTCACATGGTACCTTTCCTCAGTTCATTTGGATGTAGAACCTGGCATGAAGAATCCTTCTTCCCACAATGCCATTTAAAAGATTATTGGTTTTTAAGAAGTTCCTTTTTCCATGAAAGGAAATATACATGTATTTTGTGATCCTGAAAGATCCCATCCATGGTCTTGGACTTCATCATGAAAGAGAGAGAGACCTGGGAGGAGTGTGAGTGAAAACATGGCAATGTGATACACATTTTTAACGTTCTCTACCCTTCGTCTTTGTAACTTTTCATCAGATTGATCCTGTCACTTAGGGTAAATGTTTTTAATAGCAATGACATTTCAAACAGCCAGCAGCCCTGAGGCTTGAAGTAATTGTGAGGAATAGAGACAGTGCCGAAGAGCCTTGTCCCACTTCCCAAGGCACACTCCATAGAACTCCTCCTGCCTGTCTTCACTGGGCTGGAGGCAGTCGGCTCTTACCCAGAGGTTGACATGAAGTCCCTTTCCTCATTGCTGTCTGAGTACTTTGGCATGAACGGCATATATTCCTATCTGTTGAAGGTTCCTGATGTGTTCATTCCAAGTGGATTTTGATTTGAGCAGCTGCTACTTCTCCTTTTTGAGAATAGTTATAATATTAGCTTATAGCTCAGATTCAGCCAAACAGGAAGTCTAAAATCTTAGATTTGAAGACAGGCTGGATGACAAATCATCAGAGATGCTTTAGACTGGATAGCAGAGTTGGGCTAGACAAGTGATAAACTGTTTTTTAGACACTTGGCACTCGTGGAAGGGAAGCAGAGATCACCTTTAGATAAAGGTACAATAGGTCAACTTAGTGGTGTGCCTGACCTACTTGTCCTGATTTAATCAAAATAAGTTTGATCTGTTTTATACATTAAGATTTAATGTAAAAAACCTTTTTAAAAAAAAGTTTTAATGTTTATTTACTGTTGAGAGAGAGACAGACAGAGCATGAGCAGGTGAAGGGCAGAGCTAGAGAGAGAGAGACAGAACCGGAAGCAGTCTCCAGACTCTGAGCTGTCAGTACAGAGTCTGACGCAGGGCGTGAAACTCACAGACTGTGAGATCATGACCTGAGCTAAAGTCAGATGCTTAAGCAACTAAGCCACCCAGGTGCCCCAACATAAAACCTTTTGAAAATAATAATTATTACCAAAAAAATTAAGCACGAAAACTAACAGACTACAAATAATATTTATAGTGTATACGTTTTCTAAAGAATGCACAGATCCCCCCACCTTCAAGACTTACTCTTCTTGTACCCTAAGAACCCACAATCTTTAAGGGGTCTTCAGGTTATTAAAAGATTGCTTCAGCAGTAACCATTACTTTAAAAAGGTGATTTTGGTGTATGCATTTGTCCTAAATTCCAACTAAATTGCCCACAGCAGAATCTGGCCTTATAGAATAGGCTTCTATGTGATGTTTACCTTTTTGCCTTATGGGCATGCTATTTAGCCCCTAAGAAATTATGGTAATAAATTATTGTCCTTTGACTTCACTAGGTCAGGCAATATTGGGTTCCCAAAAGCCTGTATCATCCCATGTTCCTTGTGATAGTAATAAGACCCAAGTCCCTTGTAATTATGTTGTCATGGATGGCTTCATCAGTGAAATGTGAGTGGGGGCTTGACGGGTAAGGAGTATTTGGACATGCAGAAGGGAGTGAGAGAGAGAGAGAGAGAGAGAGAGAGAGAACATATCTCTAACCTCATGAGCAGAGGTGAATAGGCAGAAAAGTACAAGTTATATTTGAGGAATAGCGAGTAGATCATTAGTCTTGAGTAGAGGATTTGTGTTGTAGGAAGCTAACACCTAATAGTGGGTTTATTTGCAGAGGGCTTTGATGGCAAGTTGTAGTTTGGCCTTCATGCTCTAGGTAGTGGAGTATGCGTCAGGTATGTGCTTTGATGAAAGTGACTTTGGGCTTTATCGGTCTTACTTTTTCAGAATGGATGGGGAAGGGGATCTGAGAGCAGCCAGAACAGTACAAGGATACAAAGTTAGAGGACTTAAATAAGAGTAATGTTTGCTTTTGAAAACAGCATCAAAGATTCCAAAATTGTGGCCCAGTTAATAAGTTAGAAATTCAGGACTTTTTAGAATGCTCTGATTTTTCATTCCTATATTAGATTTTTTTAATGTTTATTTATTTTGAGAGAGAGAAAGCATGAGCAGGGTAGGGACAGAGAACAAAAAGAGAGAAAAATCCCAAACTGGCTCCACACTGTCAGTGCAGCACCCGACGTGGGGCTCAATCTCACCAACCGTGAGATCATGGCCTGAGCTGAAATCAAGAGTTGGATGCTTAACCGACTGAGCCATCCAGGCACCCCTCCTATTAGATTTCATTTATTTATTTTTTAACGTTTATTTATTTTTGAGAGAGAATGTGCATGTGCATGAGCAGGGGACGTGCAGAGAGAGGGAGACAGAGGATCCGAAGCAGGCTTCATGCTGACAGCAGAGAGCCCAGTATGGGGCTAGAACTCATGAACTGCAAGATCATGATCTAAGCCGGTCAGATGTTTAACCAACTGAGCCACCCAGGCACCCCTACTCCTATTAGATTTTAGATGGTCCTCGCAAAGTTTAGTAGATCTTGTAAAAGGCATTGCTGGGCTGTACTTCTATCCATAAGAAGAGAATCTAACCATACTTTCAGATAAAAATCTACAGAGCCTGCTGATTTCTATGTCATAGATAGTTGCTTGAAAAAAAAAAGATTTATTTTCAAGTAGAGTGCTTGAAAGTATTTTATTAAATATTCAAATCAACCTCATTTTTCAATAATACTATTAGTCATTTTATAGGCCATGACTTTTCTGAGAGAAATCAAACTTGAAAGTTTAAGAAGGATTGTCTAGGGAGCCTACAGAGAATATAACAAACTAATGTACAGATTTTTAAATCAAGGAAATACCATTTCCTCTTCCCAATACAGGTTTGATATATCTTTCTATACTATACTTATTTACTTGAATTAGTCTCCTTTAATTTCCAAACCACCTTCCTTCAATATTGCAATAGATAGCTTAAAAAAAATAACTTTTTTAAGTATCTCACCTACTCTAGGCAAACTTTGGGGAAGGGTTAGTCTCAATACACTTTTGTTGATATATGTCAGTCAGCTTCGCTGTAGAAACAAACAACTCTATAACACCATTTGCTTATAACATAAACATGCTTTTATCACTTACATTATGTGTTGGCAGTCTCAAACTGGTGGTAGTTCTGTTCCACTTTTCTTTCCATTCTAGGACTCAATCTGACCATTTCTGTGGAAGTGGGAGAACCAAATGAATTGGCATTCATGGAGTAAATTCTGTTGGTTTCCATACCATTGGCCAAAATAAATCCCATAACCAAGCCCCATGTCAGTGAGACAAGGGAGATAAATCACTTGGCAATGGATGGGGACATGTCCTCAGTTAAAGAAAGGAGGAGAGTGAATAATTGGGAACAATAATCCAAAATACTCAGAGTCCTCCATGTTGATGACATGCATTCATTCCATAAGTTTTTAGGGTTATCTACAAATGGTATACTTACCAAATATAAATAAATAAAAAAGAAAAATTCTAAAATTTGTGTGGAACCACAAAAGACCCCGAATAGCCAAGGCAATCTTGAGAAAGAAGAACACTGGAGGCATCACACTCTCTGATTTCAAACTATATTCCAAAGCTATAGTAAGCAAAAGAATATGGTTATTGGGATAAAAACACATAGACAAATGGAACAGAATGGAGAGTCCAGAAATAAACTGACATATATATGGTCAATTACTTTACAACAAAGGAGCCAAGAATATACAATGAGGAAAGGACAGTCTCTTCAATAAATAGTGTTAAAAAAAACTGGATAGCCACATGCAAAAAAAAAAAAAAACCAAAAAAAAAAAACAAATAAAAAAGAAAAGAAAAGAAAGAAGAAAGAGAGAGAGAGAGAGACAGAGAGACTGGACTACTTTCTTACACCATACACAAAACCTAACTCAAAATGGATTAAAGACTTGAATATAAGACCTGAAGCCATAAAACTCCTAGAAGACAGTCAGTAAACTCCTTAACATTGATCTTGGTGATATTTTTTTGGATTTGACACCAAAAGCAAAAGCAACGAAAGCAAAAATAAGCAATTGGGATCACATCAAACTGAAAAGCTTCTGCACAGCAAAGGAAACCATCAACAAAATGAGAGGCAACCTACTGAATGGGAGAAAATATTTGTATATCTTATATCTGATAAGGGCTTAAAAGCCAAAATATACAAAGAATGCATACAAATCAATAGCAAAAACAGTCTGATTAAAAAATGGGCAGAAGATCTGAATAGACATTTTTTTTTTCAAAACAGGCACACAGATAGTCAACAGATACATGAAAATGTACCCAACATCACTTTTGCATCAGGGAAATGCAAATCAAAACCACAAGGAGATATCACCTCATACCTGTTAGGATGACTATTATCAGAAGGACAACAGATAGTTACATGTTGATGAGGATGTGGAGAAAAGGAAACCCTCATGTACTGTTGTTGGGAATGCAAATTGGCACAGCCACTGTGGCAATAGTATGGAGGTACTTTGAAAAACTAAAAATAGAACTACCATATGATCTAGCAATTGCACTTCTGGGTATTTATCTGAAGAAAATGAAAACACTAACTTGACAGGTATACGCACCCCTATGTTCATTGCAGCATTATTTCTAGTAGACAAGATATAGAAGCAACATAAATATCCACTGATGGATGAATGGATTAAAAAATGTCATATATATACATGACAGAATATTATTCAGCCATAAAAATAACAAAATCTTGCCATTTGTGATAACACAGAGGGACCATGAGGGCATTATGCTGAGTGAAATAAGACGGAGGAAAAAAAAAACCTTATGATCTTACTTATATGTGGAATCTAAAAAACAAAAACAAAAAACTGAGCTCATAGATACAGAGAACAGACTGGTGGTTGCCAGAGGTGGGGTGGTGGGGGTTGGGCAAAATAGTTGATAGTGTAAAAAGGTACAAACCTCCAGTTATAAAATAAGTTAAGTCATGAGAATGTAATGAACAGCTTGCTGACTGTAGTAAATAATACCATATTGCATATTTGAAAGTTGCTGAGAAAGTAGATCCTAAAAGTTCTCATCACAAGAAAAGAATTTTGTAATTGTGTGGTGATGGATGTTAACTAGACTTCAGGTGGTGATAATTTTGCAATATATATAAATATCAAATCATTATGTTGTCCACCTGAAACTAATATAATGTTATATGTCAATTATACCTCAGCAAAAAAGTATTAAAAAGATTGTGAAAGAAAGAAAGAAAGAAAGAAAGAAAGAAAGAAAGAAAGAAAGAAGAAAGCTACTCTCTCCAGTTGTAACAATGTTCTTTGAAAGGGCAGTCTTAGGGAAATATGCTCAATCCATGAATTTAACTTAGTGGCAAAATTCTGGCTTCAGAATTCCAAAGATCAGATCTAAAGCCTTGATAAATCTTTTACCTAGTCTCGTGTCTTGAGACTAGTGATGGACCCATTTCTTTACCTTAGAACATAAAAATAGATCCAAACAGTACAAACTTGGAAGAGATACTGTAGAATCCTTAAATCAGTTAATAGGAGAGAAACTATAGAAATTTCCTAACATAAAGTTATATTTCACTCACACATACTCAGTCTACTAGGAAATTACAAGTCTAAAAATAGGTACAAAGTCCAGCTGAGGAGGCCACTCTTAATGAAATCCTTGTATTTGTAATTCTTTGGTCCCACCCTAAATTGAGCTTCCTGCAAGTCTAGGGTTCCTTTTGCCTGAATTCATATGCTTCCTATAGTCTGACCTGAACATCTTTGCCCTAGCTCCTGAGAGACTGCTATTTATAAAAAGTTCACAGCTTTAACTCCTGGGCTCAGGCTAACTTCTCCATGTTCCTGAGAATCTTTTCTTCCATAGAAACTACACCTTCAACTCTGTCCTGCAGTATTTGGTCTCCTCTGGAAGAATTTGTGAAGCTTCTCTTATATTTACAACAAGAATAATTCTATACTACAGTCATTTATTCATACAGAAAAAAATAGATCATCATTATACATGAAAGTCTTTGGATATCACCAGGAGTAAGGGTCTGGAGATCAGAGCAGTAAATAGTGACTCCTTTTAGGATCCTTTTTCTAAACCACCAGCTTTGTTTGGATCCCCAAGTACTTTATTATTTAACTATTTGTAACGATCTGTTCAACTACCCATCTTCTCCGTTAGGCTGTAAGCTTCATGATGGCAGAACTGTTTTGTTCATTACTATATTTGTAGGACCTGGCAGAATACCAGGGACATAGCAGGTGATCAGTATATACTTGATGATTAACCAACCAATGTTGAATTAATTGCTTAATATCCTAGGTCTTTAGTTTTTTCATCTACAAAACCAGGAGATAAAGTAGATCATCCTCAAAATCTTCACCAGATGGAGCTAATTTGTGTCGTGATTTGTGAGTGTTCTGATGTCTGCAACTTACTATGAAATGCATTAAAAATGTAAGATTGATTGTTGGATGCATAGAGGGGTGGATAGATATGGGATAAAGCAAGCATAATACAATGTGAATTGTGGAATATAGGTAGTGAGTATAAGGGTATTTTCTGTATAATTACTTCAACTATCTGTGTATCTTAAAATTTTCAAAATACAATGTTGGGAAAAATATATGGTTCAGAATAGCCTAAAACATAGACTTTGATAGATGAAAAGTGGAAGAAAATAATTCAACATAAAAAAATCAACAAGAGTTCGAGATATGAATAGAACAAAGAGATGAAATAAATATACACATTTTAATAAAATTGTGTGAACTTGCAAAACATCTGTGTAAGTAGTAGAAACAATAAGTGTATTCTAAGAGTTTAGAGGAGAGACAACAACCACAGACTACTCAGGTGGAAAAAAATGCTTCATGGAGTAGGTGATATTTCAGATGGGTATTGAAGGATATGCATGATTTGGACAAGTAATGAAGAGAAAAAAAGTAATTTTTAAGGAGCTGAAGATCGCCAAAAAACAATAAAGTGAGCATATAGAGGAAGAATGCAAAAACAAGGACAGCTACATCAGCTTAGCTACAACTAAATATGGGGAAGATATGGTGGAAAAACAATAATAATGATAAATAAAATGTGTTAGAATTTTCTTTATATGTGTGCAATACCTGCACATAACACTTTACATGCATTATCTCATACATATGTACTATTACAACTACAATCATTTCAAGTAATGAAACTAGGATTTAGAGAGGTTTAGTCATTTTGCCCAAGGTCACACAGTTACCAAGTGGTAGAACCCCCACTGAAACCAGGTTTGTCTAACCCCAAAGCCCAAATACTTAACCATAGACGTAATGCCTCCCTGCTAAATTGAGGCCAGACTCTAGGTGGGCTTAACTACCAAGATAAAGAATTAGGGTTCCACTCTCTAACTGGAAATCCACTGAAAGATTTTGATAATCACAGATCTTAAAAGAAGTGTACCTTGCAGAAATAGGCAAGAGGTTGAAACCAGGAAGACCAATTAGGAGACTGAAACAATGAGAGGTATGAATAAAGGTCTTACCCCAGAATAATAGCTATGGAGACAGAATAGAGGAAAAGTCTTTAAGAAGAAATAATCTATTGACCGCTCACTGCTTTAGTGTAAAATATTCAAACCCAAGGTGTTTTTAGATCCCAGGAGTTATAGCGTGTTAGCTCAGTGAAACTCCAAAGGCAAATGAGCAGCCCAAATGTCATTCCAGTCTACTCATCAAGCCACTCAGATCTCAGGGTTGGTTTGAAGGTCTTCAGAGTATGGATAAGTCAGGTTTGGTTGAGCCATCTAAAGGGCTCTTTGGACACAGTCTTTCAACTCTCTATCATTACCATTACCATTAACTCTAGAGTGGATCCAAGAATCCAAACCTGTTACATCTCATCAGTAATCCAACAGAGCTAATAATGCCCCTTACTCAAGAATAGGATCTAGAACAACCAGGGTTTGTTAGGTGGTCACTGAACTTAACCTGATCCACTGGGATGGCTGTGGCTTTCTGTTGTGAAGGACTTAAATGAAGGGTGGATACTCTTATCAAAAGAGATCTATACGGATATGGAAGTGGATGAAAATGAGAAGGGTGGCATTCCCTGGGGAACATTTATTTACACATGGCATGGGTTCCCTGGAACAGCTCTTTGGTGTTCCCTCCTCCCCTTTCTCTCTCAGGTTATTTGCTTGATAAAGGTGCCAGGCTGGGGAGTATGGACCGTGAAACAAGAGAAAAAAAGATACCTGAAAATATGACCAATGGATGAGCACAAGTGTGTGTGTGTGTGTGTGTGTGTGTGTGTGTGTGTGTGTGTGTGACTACATCAGTATCCAAGAAAGAAAGCAAGTTCTCAAAAAGTGATAGGGTGTTGAATAGGGAAGTAACATCAGACAGAATCAATAATTGCATTATTTTCCCTAAATGTTTACAATCAACAGGCTTTGAAGTCCAAGGAGATTTGTAGAAGGAAGAGTACCTTTCAAGTGGGAGTCCAAAGCTCACTCAGAAATCACATGTAATGAGATAGCTTCATGGGGCTGTTGTGAGAATCTAACAAAAAGATAGAAGACTCAGTGCTTTATAAACTGTAAAGTGCCTTTAAATTGCAAGGTGCTATATAAATTGTAAAATACTATACAAATGTAAGGGATGGTGATTATGAGTATTTGAGGAGAAAAACATTATTCTGAATGTAGTCTGTGCTTGGCTTGAGAATTAGATAGTAATAAGGTTATTTTTAACAAACAATAGAATTTGCCTGTTGAAATGCATCGTCTCTCTGACAAAATCAGGAATCTTGATGGGGCTTGACATTTATTTCAAAGAGAAATAATTCCAAACATATGAGACTCCTTTAATGGGATTAGTTTCCTTCAGAACCAGTTTATAAACTACACAAATTTATCTCATTAATTTATAGTTACATTTCATTTTGAACCTTATGTGTGATCTACCTTAATCATGAGAGTTGACCCCCAAAAAATTTTAAATGTTTAAAAAAATTTTAACGTTTTATTTCATTTTTTTGAGAGACAGAAATGCAGGGAAGGGGCAGAGGGAGAGAATTCAAAGGAGGCTCCAGGCTCTGAGCTGTCAGCAGAGAGCCCAACATGGGGCTCATACTCATGAATCTCGAGATCATGACCTGAGCCAAAGTCAGGAGCTCAACTGACTGAGTCACCCAGGCACCCCTTAAGTGTTTTATTTAAATCAAAATTCACTCCCTAAAACAATGATTCTTAACTATTTTTTTGTGTGTGTTGAGGACCTGCCAAAATGTGCAATATGCAGGACAGTTTGCATGGGAATCTGTATTTTCCCAGGTAATGAACTCCTGATCTTCCAATAATCACAGAAATTCAAATTTGAGGGTTACAGATCTGAGGGGAACCATTTTCTGAGCATAACCAACAGGCTTGTTGGAATAAATGTTTAGTCTCCCAAAGGAATTGTTTGAAGGAAACCACACCACTATAGGAATGATCACATAGTATGAGTGTCTAAAATTTAGCCCATTAGAAGTCATCTGGGGTTTGTGTGGTCATTTCCATAGCTGCAGTGGTTTTGGCTGTGTGTGTGCATGTGCGTGTGTGCATGTGCATGCTCAATGCTAGTGGGATGGATGCCTAGGGCAGCAGTATTTGCCTCCTCAGGTGTCTTCCCTCAACTCAATATAACCAACTTAATCTTAAAAAGACATAGCCCTAGGAAAAGGCATCTAATGGGCTGAAATTGCCCTAGAGGCCCACCTGGTTACAGGAGATGAAGAAAAGCACGACTGACATTTTTTTAGCTGCTTCTGGAGGAGTCCTGGCCAAGGGGGGATTCCACTGGTGTTCTCTTCATGAGGCAGAGGATTTCTTGTGATCCTCTCATACGCCAACCACTGTTAGAACAGACTTTAGATTAATTAATTCATTTAATTATTTTTTTATTCAAGTATAACTAACATACAGTGTTATATTAGTTTCAGATATGCAATATAATAATCCAACAATTGTATATATTTTTCAGTGCTCATCAAGATTAGTGTACTCTTAATTTCCTTTATCTATTTCACCCATCCTCTCAGCCACATCCCCTCTGGCAACCACCAGTTTGTTCTCTGTACTTAAGAGTCTGTTTTGAGGCACCTGGGTGGCTCACTAGTTTGATCATCTGACTTCGGCTCAGATCATGATCTCACAGTTTGTGAGTTCCAGCCCCATGCTGGGCTCTGTGCTGACAGCTCAGAGCCTGGAGTCTGCTTCAGATTCTGGGTCTCCCTCTCTCTCTGCTCCTCCCTCCACTTGTGCTCTGTCTCTCTCTTAAAAATAAATAAACATTAAAAAAATTTTTTTAAAGAGCCTGGTTTTTGTTTGTTCCTTTTTTCCCTTCATTTGTTCATTTGTCTTATTTCTTAAATTCCACATATGAGTGAAATCATATGGTATTTGTCTTTCTCTGACTTTTTTTTAAAGTTTTCTTTTGAGAGAGAGAGAGAGAGAGAAAATGAATGAGTGGGGGAAGGGCAGAGAGAGAGGAGAGAATCCTGAGCAGGCTCCACACTATCAGCACAGAGTCTCATGCGCAGCTTGAACCCACAAATTGTGAGATCATGACCTGAGCCAATATCAAGAGTTGGATGCTTAACTGACTGAAACACCCAGGCACCCCTTTATGACTCTTATTTCACTTAGCATTATACCCTCTAGGTCCATTCATGTTGTTGCAAATGGCAAGATTTCAATCTTTTTTATGGCTGAGTGATATTCCATAGTATATATAGACCACATCTTCTTTATCCATTCATCTACTGATGGATGCTTGGGTTGCTTCCCTATCTTGGCTATTGTAAATAATGCTATAATAAACGTAGGGGTGCATATATCTTTTTGAATTAGTGCTTTCATTTTATTTGGGTAAATACCCAGTAGTGGAATTGCTGGATCATATGGTAATTCTATTTTTAATTTTTTTTTAAATTTTTTTTCAACGTTTTTATTTATTTTTGGGACAGAGAGAGACAGAGCATGAACGGGGGAGGGGCAGAGAGAGAGGGAGACACAGAATCGGAAACAGGCTCCAGGCTCCGAGCCATCAGCCCAGAGCCTGACGTGGGGCTCGAACTCACGGACCGCGAGATCGTGACCTGGCTGAAGTCAGACGCTTAACCGACTGCGCCACCCAGGCGCCCCCAATTTTTAATTTTTTGAGGAAACTCTATACTGTTTTCCACCGTGGCTATACCAGTTTGCATTCCCATCAACAGTGCACGAGGTTTCCCTTTTCTCCTCATCCTTGCCGACATTTATTTCTTGTTTTTGATTTTAGCCATTGTAACAGGTGTGAAGTGGTATTTCACTGTGGTTTTAATTTGCAATCCCCTAATGATTAGCAGTGTTGAGCATCTTTTCATGAGTTTTGGCCATTTGTATATGAAAAATGTCTATTCAGATCCTCTGCCCATTTTTTAAAAATTGGATTCTGTGTGTGTGTGTGTGTGTGTGTGTGTGTTGAGTTGTGGAAGTTCTTTATATACTTTGAATATTAACCCTTTATAGGATATATCACTTGCAAGTATCTTCTCCCATTCAATAGATTACATTTCTGTTTTGTTGATGGTTCCCTTTGCTGTGCAGAAGCTTTTTATTTTGGTGGGTCTCACTTGTTTAATTTTGCTTTTGTCTCATTTCCTTTGACAGAGGAGGCATATCTAGAAAAATGTTTCAGTAGCCAATGTTAGAGAAATTACTGCCTGCTTTCTTCTAGGAATTTTATGGTATCAGCTCTCACATTTAGGCCTTTAATCCATTTTGAGTTTATTTTGTGTACAGTGTAAGAAAGTGGTGCAGGCTCATTCTTTTGCAGGCAGCTGTCCAGTTTTCCCAGCACCATTTCCTGAAGAGACTTAGCTTATTGAATTATTAAAATAATCTCCTCAGATTATAGAAAAGCTATAATCAAAGTCAACTAGCTAACAATTAGCAAAGACACGATTTAAACCCATATTTGATTCCAGGCTCTTCCTGTGGCCCAGCATTGTCTCATCCCATTTCTTTCCTGGCCTCTGAAATGCTTTGTAAGCCTCTTCCTCCCAGGAGGGCTCCTGGAAATGAAACCCATTCATTTATCTCATGATGGACAGTGTCTCTAATGGCCCATCAGGCACCTAGGACTGAGAGTCATTATTGCTATTACTAACTTTCTTCATGACCTTGGCCAGTTCCTTAAGTTGCCTGGGCTTCAGTTTTCTCATCTGTAAAATGAGAGGACAGAACTAGATGAAATTTCCAGTTGTACAATTCAGTGACTGCATTCTGTGTGCTCACCCCATTTTCCCAGTGGCCATGTCTCCTCATCCTGTGGGCTGCTCACAGCTCACTAGTAAGGTGCCCCGTTCTCTGAACACCCAAGCTACAGGTATGCTCCACTCCCATAACACCTACTACTTGTCCATTTTACTGTTATTTCACTCATATTTTTCATACTCCTTCCGTATCTTATCTGAACTTAACTGAATTCCTCAAATATTTTTATTTAACTTCTATACGGTATTCCAATTTATGAGTAAATCACAATTTATGTTCTAATTCCCCCATGACAGAAAGTTGGTTGTTTCTATTTTGCACAAATGGTGCTGCAGCTAATATGCTTTTACTTGCCTCCTTGAGTACATGTGCAAGAGATTCTCTAGAATGAATGTCTAGAAATTATTGAATTATAGGGTTTGTGCATTAGATATTGCCAAATTGTTCCTCAAAGTGGCAGTACCAACATATGTTCCCACTTGCAGTGTGTAAGAGTTTTGTCTCCCATATCCTCACCAATACCTATCAAGCTTAATTTTTTTCCAAACTAACATTTTGACTGCATTTGTCTTATGACATTGGCCACTTTCTTCTTTATATTTGTATATATGCTACCTCCCCTACTGGATGGTAAACTTTATGAGGGCAGAATCTTTGCTTAACTCATTTTTATATTCTTCCTACAAAATGTATTGAGCTTGGTAAGTATACAATAAAGAGTTTTGAACAAATACATAAACAGAATTAATTCATCTTGACCCAAGGATATGGGGAGTTCCATGTGGTAGGGATGAGGTGTTCTATCTCTATTACTCTGGGGTAAAGATGTGGGTAGGGAATCCCCGTCAGCTGCAGAGATGGCTGTAGAGTGGTCACAATTGGCCTGCAGACTGAAGGCTTCAAGATCTATAGTGGACTATCACCAACCCTTAGGTCATTTTTTTAACCATGGTATTCATCAAATATTTATTGATTGTTGCAAGTGGCAAATTTCTTGGTCTCTGGGGCCAGCTTTATTACGTACCAAGAGGGGTGTTTCAAAATGAAACTCTCCCACCTCTGGCCCCACCCCATTACTAAGAGTTGAATAGAATCCATGTGTCCTCTGGACCAGGGTGCTACATGACCTATAGTAAATGCCTCCCCTTTTTGTCACCCTAGCAGTTCCTGGCTGACTCATTTTCTAAATAAGCCACTTGTGGTTTTTGGTCTGACATCACATGTGAAAGAATGAGTAATTTTTTAAGAACCATAACTATATCCAATCAGAATAAGATATATTGTGTGTGTTACTCATGGTTCTAGGACGAGGGGTCAACACTGATAAGTTCTCCAACCTTCTCCCACCCCTCTTCTCCCTGGGGCCAACTGATAGAAGGTAAAGGAAGGAGGAAGGTATGGGTGCAAAGAATTTTTGTGTATATTTCTTATTTTGCTTTCACATTATGTACCATTCAGTAAAACTACATCTTGTTTCCTTTGCCAGGTAAAATAAAAATAATATAGCAAAGCTGTCCAGGCCATGAGTTATACTGCTACACTATGTGGGTTCAAATCCCAGCTCCACTGCATACCAGCTGGGTGAACTTTAGCAGGTTAATGAATCTGGATGTGCCTCCATTTCTTCATTTGTAAAATAGTAACAATACCCATAATATAGGATTGTTGGAGGGAATAAATGAATTGATATATGCTAAGTACTTAGAATTGTGCCTGAAACTTAGTAAGCACTATGAAAGTGCTGGTACATATTTCTTTGCCTCCATCACAATGTTTACACTCACAACAAGTGCTCAATAAATGCTTTTTGATTAATACATCCTATTAAATATTTTTAGAATCAGGAGGGACATAAGTGACTACAAGTGGCAGACTTTTTGCTGGATATAGAAGTAACCCTGAAGGTCAATTCCCTGGAGTATAGGGAGTTCCCTGCCCCCACCTTTTTATTTAGTTTGTTAATAGTTTGGGGCGCCTGGGTGGCGCAGTCGGTTAAGCGTCCGACTTCAGCCAGGTCACGATCTCGCGGTCCGTGAGTTCGAGCCCCACGTCAGGCTCTGGGCTGATGGCTCGGAGCCTGGAGCTTGTTTCCGATTCTGTGTCTCCCTCTCTCTCTGCCCCTCCCCCGTTCATGCTCTGTCTCTCTCTGTCCCAAAAATAAATAAAAAACGTTGAAAAAAAAATAGTTTGTTCCCTAGTTATGTGTGTTGTTGAGGGAGGAGGGCTGCCATGCCCCCACACTCCCACGGGTCACTCAATGGGAAGTTCTGCTTCTTGTTTTTTAAGTGTAAGAAGAAGGTAGCGTTCTGGATCCTTGAACCCTGAAATCATGGGGTGAATTAGAAAGGCGACACTAGTGTCAGACAACTTCACCTTCTGCCTTCTCAGCATCTACTGCTTGTGAGGAGGGTTAGCAAGATAGTGGCATTTGGCTGAAAGCTATTTTGCTGAGTTAGGATGGGTATGTGTAGGAAATTATATAGATATCATGTTAATATACTGATTTCCATTTATTAGTGCACATGTTGAGTTTATCTTCACAGTACTTGTGGTCTTCGGGAACCTACTCTTGTTGAAGAAGCCAGAGTGAAGTCCCTCAGAGCCCACCCTCAATCACAGGCCTCTTTCGGATGCCTGGGGCCAGGCCCGTGGGACTCCACTCATCAGAGCAGATGGGTCCAGCCTTGTTGGTACCACCATGTGGGTTTTAGCTGAGGAGCTTGATGGACCAGACAAGTAGGTCTAACTTGACTGCCCCAGGAGCAGGGTGCTATGCATATTAGAAAGGCTAAAAATTCAGTAAAACTGGTGGAAATGCTGAGTTACTGAAGAATGTTCAGTTGTCCTGCAGGAAACATTCACCGGGAGGTGTCAGGAGGCCCAGCGTAAGTGGCATCTAAAGGATAGCCATACTCTCAACCACTTGCAAACAGTCACTCACACATAAGCACATTCACAAACATACTGGCACAAACAGCTTCACTCTCCTGGACTTTTCCCTTCCCTACACTTGCAAACACACACATATGCCTCACATACACTCTCTCAACCAAAAGGGTGGCCTAGGGGAGACCTCATGGCTGAATCAAATGCTGGTTAATGCTGCTGCTTTTATTACACCAAAGGTCTTAACATTTATTTGGAGATGAACACAAAACTTGGCATACTGCTGTTACAGTGGCATGCATTCTCTACAGTGCAGCTTCAGAGCTCAAGATCACTGCAGCACGCACATAAGAACTGCTCTCCAGAGGAGAGAAAAGGGGCGGGAACGCTGTAGATCTGTTCTCTCCAGAATCAACAGACTAAAGGTGCTTTACCATGATAGTGGTGGAGGAATGTCTTGTGTTGGGCAGGTGTGTTTCAAACAGTGAACAGGTATGACAAAGGATCCAAGTGTGGGTAAGTTCCTAACACTTAGAGCCAAGAGCATTTTTGGGTAGGTGTATGCTCCCTAAACAGGTAGCACTGACTAAAGTGGGGGGCATGCTTAGCACTGCATCTGAGCTGGGTTAAGCTACCAAGAGTTCTCAGTGAAGGGAATTCTGGTTTCATGAAGAAGAGTAAGACATGATGGCGCTGTCACAATAAGGCCACTAAACTCACAGCGAATGATGACCTGAGAGGAAGCTGTCAGGACTACAGGAAAACAGCTCTATTCTACCTGAAGTCAGGTACCCTTTCCTGGTTAGGCACCTGCCCTGAGACTTTCACATCGTCTTTTCTAAGCTGCACAATATCACTTAGCACAACAGAGCAGAGGAAGGGGCACACACATCAAGGTCATGGGACATCACCACCAAGCATGGCTGACTATTGTCAAATGTCTCAGATGCCTTTCCCGGTGGGCTAGGTGCCCCAGTGTATCTGAAGAGCTAATCTGAAAAGAGGCTGGCAAAGGACTTCCTCAAGCTCCGGATGGTCTCCGCTTTGGCTTCATCCTCATTGGCTGAAGACCGGAAGAAGGAGGACTCAGAGAAGCTGAAGGCATTTGTCAGGGACTGCGACTTGCTTGAAGATAAAAACCAGAGAGAACATGAGAGGGGGTGTTCCCAGTGAGGCAGGGAAGGAGGGTGACATGAGGATACACAACCAAACCCCCACTCCCCCCCGAAAGGAGACCAGGGTGATGGAGGAGAAAGCCAGCAGTGGAGTGTTACCAAGACCCAGGGAGGCCCCTGTGCTATTACCCTCACCTTCAGTGCTGCTAAGACAGGAAAGGATGGGGGCAGCGTGGGAGAGAGGAAGAAGGGGGAAAAAGAGAAGGGAGAGACGGAGAAGGGGAAAAGAGAGAGAAGGGAAAGAAGGAGAAGGAGTGTGACTCATCTGTTCCTTTTATTTAATGCTGAACTAAAGGGCCCACAGGCTACATTTCAGAGTCCCTACTTGGTAAGGACTAATCTAGGAATCTCACACCCTTCCCTTCTAATGAAATATAGCAACTAGGGGACCCTAGACTCTGCACTCTCTTTCCCACCAACTGTCAAGTGGTGAAGTCATCAGAAGACCTGAGTCAAAGTCTTGGATCTGCCCTTCTTGCGCTCTTGTGCTTCTCTGGGACTCGGTTTCTCATTTGTGAGGTCTTTATACTCTGCTTTTTTCTCTCATTCCAAGTAAACTTGGAATAAACAAATGTTTCAATTTATCTGTTCTTAAAATGGACATGACCGCCCTTATGGCCTTCCTTGGAGGAGCCCTGATATGAGGTCTGTGGGGTTCAGGGAATCCAGGGGCAAAAGAGAAACATATCAGGTGGACACATACGTGTATATGTGGATACATATTGGGTTTTCTGATTACAAACCCATATCACACATTTTATGGAGGAATTTTTCCCTTGAGAGACTAAAGATTCAGAGAGAAAAACTGTGAAGGCAAGAAGGTCAAGGGGAGACCAAGCCCAGCATTTGAGAAGATATGAGATCTGATGACTCTAGTGGTCTATCATATCTCCTTGACTTTCACTGTGTCTCTATCCTGATGGTTTTTGGCTGCAAAACTCTTCTCTTGGTGTCGTAGAACTCTCAGTCTTTCCTGAAATTTGGGGTGCAGACCCAGAAACTCCCTTCTACAGAGTGTGAGCAGTTTTTCTCCTGCAGTGACTGTAAATAAATGGCCTCTCTTTCATTAGGGTTGGGGGTGAGCCTCCAACATGCTTGCCTCTGGGAGGGGGCCCTCTTCTGCATGTACAGCCAAGGGCACCACGTATAAGCCTCCTGCCTGTTGTCAGAGGCTGGCTCTATTTGATATTTCAGCCCAAAGGCAGTGGCAACCCAAAGATCTGCCCTCAGACTGGGGCCAGAGTTGGCTAATGAGAAGGCAGAAGAGATCTTAAAAGTCAGCACGCAGAAAACAATCGTATTGAGGGGAGGTTATGGGGCAGGTGAGATGTGAAATGTGCCACCAGCTAGAGCTGGGGAGCAGGAGTGGGTGATGCCCCTCCAGTCATGAGGGGTGAAAGACCTAGAGAGAGTAGTTATCTGGATGACCTGAGCCCTAATCCTGGCTCTGCTACTAACTGACAAAGTGGTTTTGAAAAAGAAAATTAACCAAATCTCTCTGAGCAGTTTACTCATCTCTACAATGCCTAGACTATCTCTAAGTGCCTCCTTTTCCTCCCTCCCTGAAGATTCCAATCACCTCACTCTGAGAAGCACTGGTGGGTCACTCCCATCCCCACAAGGCTACAGCTGTCTCTGCTGCAGTGATGACAGGGGTCTATTTGGGGACAGTACAGAGAGGTGTCTCTGGTTCTGGGGAAGAGGGTAGAACTGACCACCATCCTCACCCAGATGCTGTCTATCCCAAGTACAGCATTACTGTTTTCTAGGGGCCCTCAGTTCTTCCTCTGAAGCAGGGCAGTGTGGTGAGGGCTTGCAGGGCAGTGTGGTGAGGGCTTCTAGGGAGTGAGGAAGCCCAAGAAGATGGAGTTCCTCGGGGTATCTATCTGGGCCCTCCTCTGACCATAACCAGAAACCAACCTCCTTCTGACAAAGCTGAAGGTAAAAAGTTGAAATGGATTTAACTACTTCCCCCTTTTCCTTCTGGGCAGGCTTGCTGATTGCACACCCTAAACTGTGAGTCAGAGGCAGGAAAGAGGATTTTTTTTTTCTTTTTAATTTTGAAAGAGAGAGAGACACACACACAGAAAAGGAATGGAAAAAAAGAGTGGGAGACAGGATTTAAAAAAAAGAGAAAGAAACAACAACCCTAAGCTAATATAAGAATAGGAAAGGGGGCAGTAACTCTGCCTTGTTGGTATTCCCCAGGAAGAAAGGGGAGGGTTTGCACTTCTGGCTAGACCTTAGACTTTCACTTCCCTCTTTCCTACCCTCCCCGATCAACCCCAACCATGCCCCCAACCAAAAAAATAACCCAGAACCAAAACCCCAAAAAAGCCCCACAAAAATATCTGTAGAAGGAAGCCTGATTGAAGGTGCTTTCTAGCAGCTCTGAAGCCTAAGTCCTGTGAGGAGGGGCAGGAAGGGGAGAGGGGAAGGAGCTGCTGAGTCGTCTCTTACTTGAGCTGTGGGTGAGGCTGGGGCTTCTGTGGTGGAGCAGCCGGGGGTGGCTGGACCTCTGCCAGGGAGCTGCTGCTGGAGGGTGCATCTCCGTGGGTGGTGGAGGAAGAAGAGGAGGAGGAGGAAGAGGAGGAAGGTGGCAGTGATGGTCCAGGGGGAGGCCGGCGTGGAGGCAGCACCTTGCCTGGGGGTTGCATTCCTTGGGGTTGCCCAGGGCCCCCTAGGTTCAGTACAAGAAAAACTTCATAATTTAACCATATCAAAGGGTTTCCTTATTAGAATCTACATCTTATGGGGTGGGGTTAGTTAATTACCAAAAGGATAAGCTCTATTATGAGAAGCCACCCAGAGGCTCTGAAGGGCTCCAGAGCCAGTCCCTGGCTTCCCCATTCATCCAACCACCACTAGCTCCACCTCAGAGACACACCCCCTCAGGCACAGAAGTCAGGACAGGGAAGAAACCATGACAGGAGCAGCCCTGGTCAGAGGCAAGCTCTTTTACAGAAATCCTCCCAGACCACAGGGAGCCCAACCCTCCTCTCCAGAGGTTCCTTAGGTATAGGGCAACCCACCCCATGCAGGCCTAGGAGGCCTCGAGTTCCACGCAGCAGACATAGTACAGGGCAGTGGAAAGAGCACAGGGCTGGGCGTCAGAAAAACCAAGACATAGTCTACTAGTGACTCCCTGAGCAAGTCAGCAAACTTCTCTGCACCTTGGTGTTTACAACCATAAAACTATTAAAAAGTAATCCCTAGTCTTAGTTGTCTTTCAGACAGTGTTCAGGTAGTGTTTCAAAGATGTTAATGGACCAGAAAGTTCTTCAAAAAGCATTGTGTGCTTTATGACCATTGATGATCACAGACTTGTGATGGTTTTACCCAGCTGGCCTTTGTTCGGCTCCTGACCTGCACATGTCTGATTGTCACGCCCCACCCCACCAGAGCTTCATTTTAACATTAGCCCATGCACATGACTAGGGTCAATCCTTTGTTTCCATGTGCTTTTTGCCCCTTAGTCCCATCCTCAGGGGGCTCCACTCCCTCCCAGGTGTATGTGGTGGAAATTTTCCAGAAACCCAAGTCCTATGCTCCCCTGGGGATGTTGTGGGCACCATCTGGCAAAGAGCCCCACCTGCCCCCCAAAGGGTAGGGATACTGTTCTCCCAGCATGAGACAGAAAACCATCTGGTGGCCTGGAGAGAAAAAAAAGGCCATCCTTCCTCTGGGGCTTGTCAGGCAGTAAGTGTGATACCTGATTGCTCAGATTTTGCTAAGGGGGTTCCTGTACTCAAAAGTCAAAAGATGTCCCCATCAGTGCATACTGACTAGTGGAAATGATGCATAATTGGTCGGAGAGATCCAATTTCTCAGTCTCATTCCCAGAGTCCACATTCATGGGCCCGCTGTAAGGAGTAGGCTTCTAGAAACTCAAGAGAAGCTAAGAGTTGTGTTGTAACTTAGTTTCCTAGAAACACCAGAATACCCATACCCTCTAGAGAGGCAGATTTATACATCTACAACACTGTGCACCCATGATCATCAGACCATCTCCCTACCACATGGCATGGGCTCCTCTTTATCAATTACCAGTAAATACCAGGGTTAGTTATACATAAATAAATACATAAAGGAATAAAGAAATGGAGTTTTGCATTGAAAACTTGAAGTTCCAAGTTCAAATCAGATAACCAGTGAAGATAGTGAAGATGAAGACGAAAGATCAGCATATTCCACGTTAACCAGTTCTGCCTCTTCCAAAGTTTGGCATCGTTTGTATTATAGCCTTTTCTTGTAAAGTACAGCAGGTTGATAGCTCAGCCTCTTGTACCAGGAACCTGAATTCTTTCCCACTTGTACAGAGATGCTTGAATAGCCAGAAACTTTACAACTTAACACTGAAGACAGATATAACTTTTCCTTTATTGCACATTAAGCTGTACAAGAGAGTCACAAAAGAGAGGTACTTAAATCACTCTTCCAGCATTGGCTGAGGTTCTCCCAGCTGGATCGGTACAAAAAAAGGGGACAACATCAGAAAAGAAATGGGTACAAAACACCTGAACAGCAATCCTATACTGTGACACGGATGTCCCCCAGGCCACAGAGTTGTTCCTTAGCATGCTGCCTGAGGGCACATAATAGTCAGGATACGCTGCCTGCTTGC
The DNA here is from genome assembly GCF_016509475.1 of Prionailurus bengalensis. Classification (NCBI taxonomy): domain Eukaryota; kingdom Metazoa; phylum Chordata; class Mammalia; order Carnivora; family Felidae; genus Prionailurus; species Prionailurus bengalensis. The sequence continues at coordinate 53,386,039 of NC_057348.1, read as the reverse complement.
ATTTGGCAGTAGGAGCCCTAATCAGTTTCTCCCCCACCTGAGAGACCTTGGCTAAAGCCACCCTGGAGCCTGACTGAATTCAAATGGCAACTTTGTATATGTGGCTCACAAATGTCACATGAAAAGCACCTAGATGTTCACACTGATAACATGCAGAGAAGCAACACCACTATCAGCTCACTGCTTGGACAAAAAATAATAATAAATAATAAGTAAAAAATAAATAAAAGGTATTCCTCCATTCTGGGAAATGTTGCTTTATTCCTTTCTACCATTTCATCAGATTGGGAGGTATTTAAGGACCTGATTCTTATGCAACCCACCTGGAAGTGCATAAATGCATATGTGTATATATTTACAACAGATCGACCATCACCACCATCATCTAAGGGAGGGGTCACAGATGAGAACACTCACACTCAGTGCATTTCCCTGTAGCCTCAGAATTTGCCAGCAACCCAAGGAGAAACTGGGGCACATGCCCCTGGACACATAAATCATACTATCGGCACTATTTATTCCTCCGACCTGGAATCCAGAACAGTAACATGTCAGTATAGAAGTGAGAGGAATGTGAAAGTAGAGCTAGAAGCATTTCTCTAAAATGCAAACTGCTAGCATGATCTCCCACGGACCATCATGCCAGAGGAGACCACTCAGTGCCTGTCCCAACCTGGCTAGGAGATGGCAGGAGGAGGCACTGAAGCCGAGGCCTGCTTTAAATACCTGCCTCATCACTGCCCAGGAACTGTGTGTCAGAGGAAAGAGGGCAAACTGGTAAGGTTTCTTCAAGAGCCATGGCTGTGGAGCCTCTGCCCCAAACACACACAAGCTAAAATTGGAGACAGTTCTTCCCAGGAAAAAGAAAAACCCTCATTCTCTGACTTCTGGAGGGCTCTTATCAGAGCTGGAAATGAAAGCAGGAGTCCACCTCAGACTTCTGTAGCAGTGTACCCACTCTGTGAAATGGGACATTTTTTATTTGGTCTCATGATGCCTAGGGAGAGGCCAAGAGCACAGTGGCTGAATCCTTCTCAGACTTTCAGTAGCTTCCTGAATCCTATGTCCAAAATCACTACAGAATCATCTCTGTACATAGGTCAAGCTTTGGGGAATAAAAAGCAGCCTCAGTTTCACAGAAGCGCATAATATGGCCAATTCAGAAACAGCAACAAAGAAGAAACAACTTAGGGGGACTGAGATCAACACACAGAAAATACTCACAAGTTCACTTTGATATTGCACATCAGCGGCCCCATTTTTTTTTTGTCTAATCTCATAGCTAATTAGTTAATAATAAAAAAGAAGGTACACTTCGATGTAAAATACAGAACACATTCCTGGAAATAGCTTGTTCTTTATATTTCATGTCATCACTAAAAACACGAGAGCTCTACAGGCACAGCCAGCCTATTCACATAAACTCAAACTGCACCAAATTTTTAGCAAATGGAGAAAAAGGTGGATGCCTTCAGATTCAACGGATGAAGCTATGGAAATTAGACCTTGAAAATCTCTTAAACTTCTATCTATTTACCCTAGTCATGCAGAAAGGAAGCAAAAAGCACAATTCATTGAAGATCCCAAGCACACTCATGGAGGTAAGCAGGGGGTGGGGGGGTGCTTTAATCTGAGTCTGGGGGGGAGAAGGAGAGGAGTTGGGTTTTATTTTTGTGGTCTTCGTTTCTCCCCTGTCCACCCCCCTCAGTTCTATTTCACCCCACATTATGTAATACTTTAAAAAATACTATCAAACCACCCAGAAGATAGAGTCACACTGGACTTGGGAGAGGCACAATTCTTTTGTACACTGTTGACAAACAGCCCTGGAATCACAAGTTATACAGAGAAACATAAGTGAGCATTACAAGCACGAACAGGAACAGGTAAACAACCAGACAGAGGAGCTGACACTGCATAGGAAAACACAGTCCAGTCAGCATTGAAAGAACGCAGAAACGGCACCACTGGGGGGTGGGGGGAGTGTTGCTCCCCTCCCCGCTTTCCTTTCTTTCCTTGTTTGTTTTTGGCTTAAAATTTCTGCTTTGAAAAATGAACTACCAATCACTTTAAGAAGCTTGGACTTGTTTGGGCCCTACTGCAATGCCATTACAGTCGAGAATATACTGTAAACAACCTTGAGGGGCTGGCCGCTGAGGTGGGGTCTTGCTTGAGTCCGGATCCTTAAGTGTTCCACTCTGGAAGACAAAATGCAAAAGAGATAAAAACAAAACTCTGAGCAGATTCCAAAGAGAAACCCTGTGGCTCCATGGCATGAGTGTAGTGGGATCTGATGGGATCCATGGGATCTGGCCTAGAGGCTTCTGCTGTTCCAGAAATGCCTCAAGGGAGATCTCAACATCTGGAGTGTTGCTGGGGCACAGGTCTAGGGGGTCTGGGCCTTAGTCCCATACTGGTAGGCAGTGCCCCCCTCCCCCCTTCTCATTTCCTTCCCTTTTAGACGTATTCTGTTCAGAAGCTTTGAATCTTCTAACAGCATCTGGTTTCTTCTCTGGTGGCTGCCTGCTGTCCAGTTTCCCCTCATACTCATGGCCCGGCTTCCTGAAGGAAAGGATCAACACCAAACTCCAGAGGGTGGGTTGCCTTAGGCAATTCCAAGGGTCCTGAGAGCAGGGCCTGCCTGGACTAGGTGACTAACCTAGACTTGCTTCACTTCTTCTGTGGAGTTAATTCTGGGGTGGGATCAGCTCTGGGCTGGCTCTGGGGTCAGATCCACTCTTTGGGCTGCACTGGAACCCCCACAGGGAAGGACTTAAAGGAGGGGGCAGTAGTCTGTTTCCCCCCACCCCAGGAACCCTTCTTACCCAGAGGGAAGCAGTAAGATGTTAATGCTAGTAAAAGTGCTCAAGGCCAGGCTGTTTTTCCTTCTCAGATAGCATAATCACATTTTACCCAACAACATGGCTCCACTCCCAAGCTCCCTCTCCTCCCAGCTAGGATTCTGATTATGCCCAGACAGGATCAAATATGCATGTGACTTCAGTTTGTCTTACATTTGAATTAGAGGCAGTGAGGACTTGGAGCTTAAATTCAGTAAAAGGGAAATGGTCTGTAAAACCAAAGGGCTGCCGAGTGTGCTGATGGTGATGTCACAGAGGGAGCTGCAAGGGCAAGGCTGTGAAATGGGCTGAGAATGTCATTAGCATTCTCCCACTTCCTCTTTCAGTGCCCCTCGGCCCTACTCCCACATGAAAACCATCTCTCCTGTTCCTTATTTCCTATGGGCCTCTGATTCTCACCATCAGTCTCTTCTCCTGCCTATTAAGGCCTGTTTTCAGCTCCACTCAAGGAGAGCCAAAGTGTTACCCTCTCCAGTGTCATGGTCTTTAACAACCTTGCTTAAGACTGTTCTACTAAGAAGATTTGGGGCAGTGGGAGGCAGGGGGCCTTTGAAATGTCCTTAGCGCCACCACATCAGAGGGTGTGTGTTCTATCTACATTCCCCACCCCCTCACAGATCACAGGAATCGCACCAATACTTTCCCTCTCCTTCTTCCAAGCCTTGTCATGGGGTCCATGCTTGTTCTGAGCTCTGGCACCAAAATACCCACACCCAACACACCAGCTAGAGACCACACCATCCAGTCAGCAGCAAGACCCATCAGCTTCTAAGATTCACCACCTTCTTCTAACCAATGCTGGTCAGGCCTGTACCATTTCTTGCTTAGACTACTAGACTCCTAGTACTAGTACTCCTACTACTTTACCACTACCAAAATAGTCTCCTCTCTCTCCAATCTATTCTCTCCATGCCTACCTGCTGTTCTCCTATACTCCTTTCCTAATTGTGTCACTTTACTGCTCTAAATAATTTATAGCTAACGCTGCATATGTGCCAGGTAACATATTGGGAACTTTCATGCAGTATTGCCAAAAACCTCATAAGACCTCTATGAGGTAGATGCTATTATTATCAACATCTCTAATTTTTAGATAAGGAAACTGAGGCCTAGCTAAGTCATGTAATTTTCACAGAGTCACACAGTAGAGGCTGATGCAGCTGGGCTGTGAGGCCAGGCAGTCTGATGCTCATATTTTCTTCCCATTACCAGCAAGATGACAACCACATCCTTCAGGCTGACATCCAAAACTTGCTTCAGCATGGTTATAATTGACCTTCCTAGCCTTCTCTTTGCCTCATGCCCTAAACACACCTGTTCCCTCTAGGCCTGACCCCTCACTGTTTATTCTCTAGGGTAGGCCACTCCATTGTTTGTGCTGATTATCTTCCAGGAATGCCTTTTCTCCTGTTCTACCAATCCCATCCAACACATCCTAGAGGTTTAAGTCACTTTCTACCTCACCCATGAAACCTTTCGACTGTGATGTCTTCTCTGAAATCCTGAAACAGCACTTTGGAGACTCATACTACTGAAGAGAGCCTTTGTTTTTATCCTGAAGACTGGGGATGATGCCCCCAAGAAGACAGATGCTTCAGAGAACTATGTGTCTTCATTTTCTCTTGAATTTCCAACAAATACAATGCCCATTGTTTTCAAAGAAAAAGTGGGATATAAGGCCTGGTACAGGAACTATTTATTTAAAAAATTCAAACAGTTGGAATCAGGAATATTTTGGAAAATTCAAGACTATCAAAATTTTACCAACAGCATCAAGCACAGGGCTGAGTATAATAAGATATCCTTAATAAATGCTTGTTAAATAAATGAACATGCAAACACAGTAACAGTGAAAATCCAAAAAGGACTAGAGTATAAGTCTTTAGAAGACAAATGTTGTTAGATCATAGAAGTTAAATTGTACTGAATTTGGTATCAAATCCAGTGAGCAGCTCTGGAAATGCTCAAGTTAGGGAATTAAAATTGAGGCCAGCAGAGGTATCTGCCTGTATATCAGGTACAGAAGATAAAATTAAAACAAGCCTAAAAGAATCAGAAATTGCTTCCATCAAGACCACCTAACCCAGCTGAAGTCAGGGAAACCCTAGGCCCAAGGGTTCTTTCTCACTGTGATCTCTTCTCTCACAACCTGGCTGCCAACTGGAGAAGTCTGGGGCCAGGATACAGTGTCTGGTAATGGGTGCACCAGGATAGCAGGATAGCCTTTCTACCTGGGCTTCTCACATGCTCTGACTAGGTTGGGCATCAGCCCCACGTCCCAACACACACACACACACACACACACACACACACACACACACACACTGCTGCCTAGGTCTCCAGCAGCAAGTCTTTAAGACTGGGCAGCAGAGTGATTGAGGAATTTAGGTTTTTGGGTTGGGAAGACCTTGGGTTCAATCCAAATCTGCCACTAACTAGCTTTGTGACCTTGGGCAAGTTATTTCACTCCTCTGCACCCATCTTTCTTCAAAAGAAGTGAGTCTATCTATCTATCTATCTATCTATCTATCTATCTATCTATAAGCATTTGACCCTGGTAGGTGCTAAGTAAATGCAACAGATGATGGTCATGGTGATGCTGATAAGGAATTTCTTCTGAAACTCTGTCTTACTCCCATGATGGAATACCCCCTGCAGTGCTCTATTCCTAGGCTTTGGAGAACTTTATTTAATTGTGATAACAAAGCCTCCTCTGGGCTCCCTGACAAGCCATCAGTGTTATGCCCTCTAATTGACTGAAAAGGATACTCAGATGAAAGACACCAAATTCATACAGTTTGTGGAGCCACTAGACTGTCTCTTGCCAGTTCTCTTTCCCCAAGGCCTCACCTCATACCACTGACTGCTGCCAATCACCTCAGACATCGGTCAAGAATAGCTTAAGATGTTCTCCTCTCAGAGAATTGTTATTTTCAGATAGGGCTATGGAAGACCATATAACAAGAGAGCAGAGCCAGGGCCAATGGGCAAAAGCTCTGGAAAAGTAGACTTTCAGTTACAGGAAGAACTTTATATAGCGAAAACAGTAGAAGAGGCTATCTTGGGAGGTGGGTGTGTTCAGCAGAGGCTAGAGAATTACCTGACAAAGATATTGTAGAGATATTCTTTCACTAAACATGAGATAGATTAGGTGAACACCATGGTTCCTTGTATCCTGACAGTTTATGATTCTGGTGGCAGGGTGTGTTGGGGGCGGGGGAGGGACTTTAAAATCCCATAGATTAAACTCTAATGGTAGAACACCAGACACTGACTGGATGACTTGACACGGGTAATCATACCAATGAAGGCTGGCCCTGGCTCTCCTCAGCCTAAGAAATATAAAAATAAGACACCCAAGGATAAACTGAGCCCAAAAGTTTCACTTCTAAAAGCTTCAGAGAAAGAGCTCCCAGAGGCGGTCCTTTGAGCTGGAGCCTGGGAATATGCTTTGGCCACCCTTGTCTGGCGCCTAGGGAGCTTCTCCCTTCCCTGGCTCCACTGAGGTTGTGGACTGAAGACTTCCCAGGGTCCCCTAGGACTGTCCCTTACCAGGCTGAGACCCTCTGGCTCCGCCCACAAGCCTTCCATCTGTTGGGGCTGAGGGGTATTCCCGTGGGGTTTGGCTACCATGGGATCTGTCTCCAGTCACCAAGAACTGCCTGGGATGCTTAATTCCACAGAAGTCTGGCCACTCTGGCGTCACTGCCAAAGTCTGGCCTATAGCCAGCCCACAGCAGGAGCTCATGGCCAGACTGAACTACAGTTTCCCTCAGGAAGTTGAGTTGACTCAAACAGGTAAGAACGTGTAGTCCAATGCTTGTGCCCAGCTGCACTCAAAAAAGAAGGGGGAATAAATGGCCTTACAGCCCCTTAAGGGGAAAAAACAAACAAACAAACAAACAAACAAACAAAACAAACAAACAACCCTGGGCTTATAGAATGACAAAAAGCTCAGAGGTTGTCCATTTACAATGCCATTGCCAAAAAATTTTACGCTAGAGAGGCTTCAGAAAGGGAAGTCACAGGTTCACTGCTCTTTGGGTTGATAAGCCCCACAAGAGAGCACTGCAACCAATTCTGGTGCTTCTTTAAGGGTGACACCAGTGGAATTAAAATGGGTACGTGGAGCACACAGGATGGTGAAAAGTGTGGAAATGACATCTTTCCTCATGCGACTTTGAGAAAGTTACTTAATCTCTGAGTCTCAGTTTTTTAAATAGGCAGATTAGAAGGACTAAGTGAGGTAACCGTGGAAACACCTAGGACTGAGTAGAAAATCAAAGTTAGTCAAATGTAAATCTGATCAAGGTCAAGGGCTAGCTTGGGTTGCAATGATCTTCCAGGCCTTAGAGGTGTTTAAACAGGGCCAGGACAAACTCTGATCAGAGATACTGTGGAGGACGTCATCAAGTTGAAGCCAGAGGTCTTCTACAGGTTTTTCTGTCTCTGGGATTCCATTAATTCTTTCATGCATTTTTCATTTCTCTAGGTGTCTGAGATAGGAGACAAGCCCTTCTTAGCTGCAGAGTCTTGAGCCCAGCAAGATGCCAGGGCTACTGGGCCTGAGCAGAGGCACAGGCTTTGAGGGCCTTGGCAAGTAGAGGGCTGCTGCTCTCCATCAAAGCTGGTTGGGCTGGTATCCCACTCTGATGAACCCATTGGGCTTTAGTAATCTGAGAAATCAGGGAGACAGGAGAGAGGCAGGTATAGCTCAGAGGCTCCTCTAGGTTGGCTAAGTTTAGCACTTGGTTGTCAGGAAAGCAAGGGTTTCCCTTACACAAGGTCACAAAGGCCCAGCTCTCTCCATTCTTACCTTCCCCTGTGCTCTGGTGGGGACATGAAAAAGGCATAGTGCCTATTATTGTAGACCACTACCTGAACTGTGGATCAGAAGATCCAGCACTCCTGTGTGACTGTGTGACTCTGGAGAAGTCATTTGCATTCTCTTTGCTGATGTATGAAACAGAGATAGAAATACCAGCCCAAACCATTTCACATAGGGTGGTGAGGCTCAAAATAGTGACTGTGCTTTGTAAACTGTACAGTGCTAGGCAAAGCATTGATATATGTGACCATCATTACTATTATTTAAATAATAATAAATATCAATCCAAAGGAATGCAGCTTTAATGAAGCTCTAGAATTTCATGTGTCAATGGAGAAAGTATTGTTGGGTGGCTTCCTTTCACCTGGTGCACAGTGGCTCAGTATGTAGGGGATTCTGGGTTAGGCTATACCATGCCCTCTGTATTATCACTAACTTGTTCCAGTGAGGCCCCTGAAGATGCAGAAAAGTCATTTCAGAAACAGTAAATATTAGCTGTTGAGGTAAATGGACAGGCAATCACAGTCTAGGAGAGAAAGCAAGCCCATGGATGAGGGTTTGTGGGGTTTTGTCAAAGGCACCTTTAACTTGCTACCCTGTGGCTTTCAGCAGACAAGCTGGGAGACAGGAGCTCCTATCTGAGGTCCCAGCAGGACAGAAAGCTGAGGAAGGAAAGACACTGAGTGACTCAACTTTTCAGAGTTGTTGGCCCGAGTCCAGCTGCCCCCACCAAGGAGGAAGGCCTGTGCTTGCTCAGCATATCTGAGACAGGAAATTGGGAAAGGGTCTCAGGGTCTGGCCCCAGGAAAGAGGCCAGGCCAAGCTCCTTGCCGGACACGCCACAGAGCTATTCTGATCAGCTCCCCCAGGCTCTGCTCCCCCGGTCTAAGACCCCAGGGGGAATGAGGCAGCAGGAAGGAATGTGGTTGGGAGGTTGTAGGTTCAGTTAGAGCAAAGGGGACAGCATGTTTTCAGGCACCTTGGGATCTTTCTGAGATCACCCCAGCAGTCACCAGTGCCCACCTTCCTTCCTCGGAAAGGTTATAAAAGGTTCCCAAGGATGAGCTCTTCTTCCTCCTCCTTTCACGAGGGAAATTGCTACTCTGAGGGCAGAGCTCATCTCCTGGATTGGGGCCCTCCCATGATCAGTGATTTCCTAAGGACATAAGAAGTGTCCCACGGGGGCAATCCATGAGACCTATGGAGGCACTGAGGGCCAGGTCACCCAAGGTCAGAATGTCAGCTTCAAGTGATTAAAGATGTCCCTTAAAAGTTAAGACAGCCTGAAAATAGTCAGTTTCCCTTAATAGTCTGCTAAAGGATCTGGTCACTAGTGACTTTATCTGAACCTGCTTCAAATCTCACATTTTCAGCTTATACTCACTGGGGAACTAATTCCCTAAAGCCAGTCCTGCTGTGGGAAGCAGGAAGACCTTTCATTTGTCCTAAATTTACTTCTTCTAAGCTATGTGAGTCCCTCTTAGTCTCATGTTTGGGATCTGAGTTGCGTCTCTTCACTAACTGCATGGCACTTTAGACCCCACTGAAACCCCTTCTCAGTCTTTGTGTCCTTGTACTCAAGAGACTTCATCTTTTTGAGCCTCCGTGGCTAGAAAGACCTGGCTGGAAATGTTTTCAGTATCTCTTTAGTCCAGAGAACCAGTAAAAAGGACTGGTAGAATGTCCCACCAGAGGCCACAGGCTGCAGGTCTGTGGGCCTCAGTCTTTCAGTTCTGAAGTCTCATCACTGCCCTTTCCAGGTCTGTGGCTAGTACACAGCATCTCAGATCTGGAAAGGGATTTTAAGCTACCTGCTCCAACAGCCCTAGCCCCCAGCCCACACTTTCACCATAGCCCTGACATGTACTCATCTTGCCCCTGCAGGAACATCAGCAGTGACGTGGCAGCCACACACACCAGTTCCCAAGGCAGCCATTTCCTCTCCTAGTGTTAGTTTACTCCTGTCTTCCAGCAGGTTTGCCTTTGGGCACCAGGCACCGGAGACCTGAAGGTACTCAGTCATGGGCTCCTTGAGAGTATTGCTATTCAACTGGATCTCCTTTAACATTAAGTCGTTAATTTGCCAAATGCCCCAACCCCCAGATTCTTTCCTCTGAGCACATTCTTAGAGTTCGAGGTTGTCCTTGTTTATACTGTGATTCTCAGACTGGAAACCACATTGCAGTTGTGGTCTGATCAGCTCAAGGTAGGGGAAGAGGCTCATTTTCCTCCCGGACACCATATGTGTACTAAATACTTCCAAAGGCTGAGTCTTAGAATCACTTCTCCTGGGTATAACCTGCAAGCCAAAGAGAAAGCCCATTGGTGTCTGAAATCCCTGCATTAGCAATTCAGCCCTTTGACTCCGGAAGACTTTACAGGAAACTTTAAAAAGTGGAAGCAGTGTGGTGGGGTATGAACAAAGATGAAGGAGAGCACCAGGATCCCACCTCTGCTGGCGTGACCTGAAGCTTTGTCTACCCGAAGTTCTCTCCTTGGTTCCCAGGAGTCTCAGGAGCAGCATACACCTCTCCAGAGCCCCAGACTCAGCTCAGATCCCAGAAGACAGACCCCAAGGGTTGGTGAATGTGTGGAGGGGATGCGAGGGCATGGCCTATAGGAAGGTTTCAAAAGTATATAGCCTGGAGGCTTTGGCCATCACTGGCCACCAGGTGTCACTGCCACCTCGAGAACAGTCTCCCAAAAGCACTTCAGAGTCACTTGCCCTGGACAACTCTTCGGGCAGCTCCAAAGCTGGCAGTCCAGCCAGTCTGAGGCCAGGTTGTCATTAGCCAGATAAGGCTTTGCCACTCGCCTCCCTGCCCTCAGCAACATAGCCAGTGCCTTTTACAACCCTGCCCCTATCCCTTTGAACTGGGCACAGCAGCTAGCTTGAGTCCGCTCAAATGACTTTGCTCTTTGTTTTCTATAGTTAGTCTGTCTCAGGCTAGGAGGCTGGCTGACAACAAGGTAAGGTGTGCCCTCTACTCACCTCCCCCTCAGCCTCCTTTAGGTGCTCTTCTAGAATCAAAGAAATGAGAGCTGTAACAGTAGAGCTGCAGACAAGGATAGAGAGGGAGAAAGAGAAAGGTAGATAAATTGTCCTGGTCTTGACCTAGAATACTGGGCAAGAAGCAGCTCTTAGGGCTTGTGACTCAGGCCAGAAGTTCTTTCAGCCTGAGCTGCCAGAGCCATGGAAGAAAGAGGCCAGCAAGAGGGGTCTGATTGTGAGGAATGGAATGTGACTTAGTGACAGCACCTAAGGTCTCAGTGTACTGTACAGAGTTCTGGCTGGGACCCAGGTAATGTCCCTTGGCTTACAGCCCTTCCATTTTCACACTACCAAAATCACTCACAGGATCCTGACACCAACTCTAATATGCTTTAAGGGCTGTTAAAGACACTTATTCCATCTGGGAACTCATTCAACAAATATGTACTGCAATACCATATCAAGGGGAGGAGAAGGAGGAGTGGTTTGCCTGGGTAGGAGGAGTATTTTAGTCACTGTCATTTGCATAGAATTGCTATCACATAATGATAATAAAAAGCAGACAGACCTAGTTTTGTTATTGTTAACTTTTCTACTGAGGACTGTCTGTATCTGGCCACATCACTCTCGCCCACTCCCCAGTATACTCATGATGTATTCAGTGGCTACAAATTACCAGCTACTCTGCAGGCCCTAGAGACACAGCAGTGAACAGACCCCTACTCTCCAAATCCTTACATGCTACTGGAAGAGTCAAAGGCATAAACAGATGAGAATGATTTTAGCTGATAGCAAGGGCTATGCAGCAAATTCAAGAAGCGGGGGTGGTAGCCGGTGGTACCTTCGGATTGGATGGTTGAGGCAATTTCAGCTGTACTGTCATGAAGGAGCCAGCCATGCAAAAAAAGGGGAAGAGCATTTCAGAGAGAGGACACAGCTGATGTGATGGCCCCTACCAGTGTGGCTGGGGCACAGTGAAGAAGAGCTAGGATGGTATGAGGGCAAAGAGGCAGGCAGGGGTCTACGTGAGTTGCTTGGGAAAAATTGGAAGGAAGACAAATTTAAGGGGAAAAAAAAGAGTTCTGTTTTGGCCTTGTTATATTTATGATGCCTTCAGACATGCAAATAAAGATGTCAAGCAAGAGTTAAAAATGTGAATCTGGAGTTCAAGGAGCGGTCAGAGCAGGAGATAGATATGGGCTGGCTGAGATCGCCAAGGAATGTACACAGACCACATTCTAGGGCACCGACATTTGGTGGTTTAACACAAGTGGAGAAGCCAGCAAAGGAGGTGAGAAGGAGAAATCAATGAGGTAGAATGAAGACCAGGCAAGAACAGGGTCACTGAGGCCTGGAAAGGAAAGTGTTTCAAGAAGGAGGGAGTGTGGGCAACTGCATCAAGGCTACTGAGAAGTCATGCAAGATAAGAAGATGGGAAGATCAGAATTCAGTGACTTGGAGTCACTGTGACAAGAGCAATTTCAGTGGGATGGTGGGATTGGTTATTATTTCATTTTTCTAAATGGCAGATGTTTGTGGGTAGATGTGAAAATCTTCTAGAAAGAAGAAACTGATGATGGAGAAAATAGGGATAACTTGAAAGCCAAAAGGAGGTGGCATCCAGATCACCAGTGAAGGGTGGGCCTTAGAAGCACATCATGTGGCTAAAGATGCAGATTAACTGGCAGATGTAATAGTGGGAATATGGAAGCAATCTGGTCTGACACTCCATGGGCCTGGAGCCAGGATGACTGAAATGTCTCCTCAATCATAACCAGTGGAAATATGCTATCATCAGGGAGAAATAGGAGGTGGAAATATGACCAGTTCAGTCATGACTTCCAGCCCAAGTAGCAGCATTTTGCCATGTGTGACAGACTGGTATTTCTGTCTTTAGCGGGGCTGGGGTCAAGGCACAAGGTTCAGGAGGAAACTAATAGATAATATAAGAAGGTACCATCTGACCAATAGTGATGACCTCTGTGAATTCAGTCATGATATGAATTTAGAATATGAACATCTTTTGGACAGGAACTATATTTCATTCATCACTGTAGCCCTAAGTCTAATGACTAATTTTAAGCACATATGTTGGGCTAGGCCTGTGCTAGTCAGTGGAAACACAGATGAAAAAGGCATGTCCCTTGCCCACAGGGTCTAAAATATTCAAGAAACATTGGCTAAGCTAATTTAATCATATGTGGAGTAAAGAATTTGGCCTTGCCCAAAGAGAAATCTGGCCTTTGTCCCCCAACTCCTGGGAGGTAAGAAATCTGGCCTTTGTCCCCCTACTTTTGGAAGGAAAATTCTTGGGATTCCCTGAGCAATAGGAGTGTCCCTGTTATTTGCGGTGAGAGCCCCTCAGATCACATTTGATAATATATGCTGATGAGGTGACTCACAGTAGCCCGTGGGGCCACATGGTATTAATTTGACTTTGAGGTATGGTGATACTGGAGACCAAGTTCAAACAGGTGATCAATCAGTCGAGCATAACTGTAACATGAAAACCAATAAAAACTATGAACACCAAATCTCAGATGAGTTTCCCTGATTAGCACCATGTGTACTGTCACATAAGGATGCTGAGAGGTTAATGGATCCTTAGGACAATGAAAGCTTCATGTTTGGAATCTCCCAGACTCTGCCCTGTGCATTCTTCCTTTGGTTCATTTTTGACCTGTATCCTTTCCTATAATACACCTGTGAGTATAACAGCTTTCAGTAAGTTATGTGAGTCCTTCCAGAGAACTCTTGGGAACTCTGAACTTTCTGTTGGTATCAGGAGTGAAGGCAGTCTTGTGGAAGACTGTACTCTCAGACTTTGCAGTTGGGCTGACTCCAGGTTTCATGTGACTTTAGAATTCAAAGGGATCTAGATATTATCTGATCCAACTTCATTCCGTAAGTGAGGAATTAGAGACCTAGAGATGGGGAAAGACTTACCCAAGGTCACATAATATCAGGATAGAGTAGGACGAACCCCTGAGTGTCCTAACTCCCAGCACAATGTACTTCCCACAATATCTTAGTGTAGCTTTGAATGTGAGCCTGAGCAGAGAAAAGCTTATCCTTGAGCCAGTCTGGCTTTGCTACAAGGGGATTTTTGTAGGAGCTCCTATATCTAGGAAAGCTCATTCCTTACTATGTTTCTTACCTCCCATTTTTCTTTAGAATATTTAAGTTGCAATATGTAATGTTTGCAGAGTAAGGGGCTTGTACCAAAATAGAACTAATGCTTTTTGTGGGGTGGACAATATTTTTTGGTGATTTCTTTGTTACTGAACTTTTATGCTTCAGATATCATTTCTGTATAATCTAAATTTCATTGCTAGAAGACATGTTAGCGGTTTTTTTGTTCAGTCCTTAATTTTACACATGAAGATGCTGAGACACAAGAAACAGAAACAGGACGATATCTATCCCAGGTCACTTGGTGAGTCAGTGGCAAGGACAAGGCTGAACTTAGGTCTCCTCTTCATTCTAGTCCAAAATGACTTTCCTATAGAAAGCCAAGAGAGTTGTGCACACTCCTATTTATAAAAGGACTTCAGGGATCCTCAAAGAATCCCAGAACAGCCCATTTTTGTTTATCTTGCCTGGGCAGCATGAGCCTGTCCTACTCTGTATAAATTCTTTAAGCTGCAACCAGATGTTCTCTGTATTTCTCAGGAAGGAGGCTACCTGTTACTGTTCCTCCCAGGCAGGGACAAGCAACAATCTGCTGATCCATTAGCTTTACAAAATCATAAAATCTAACCACAGATCTGATATTTTTAAACCAGGAAAGTTTGTTTGTTTGTTTGTTTGTTTGTTTGTTTATTAAAATTTTTTTAAGTTTATTTATTTTTGACAGAGACAGAGTAGGAGCATGAGCTGGGAAGGGGCAGAGAGAGGGAGAGAGACACAGAATCCGAAGCAGGCTCCAGGCTCCAAGCTGTCAGCACAGAGCCTGACGCAGGGCTCGAACTCACAAACTGTGAGATCATGACCTGGGCTGAAGTCATACGCTTAACCGACTAAGCCACTTAGGTGCCCTGAAAGTTTTTTTTATCACACCAAATTAAGTATAAATTTTAAATAATGGGATTATATCTCTAACAAGCAATTAATCTTTGTTCTGTTAATTACCCTATTGTAATTCTCTAGTGACTAACATTCCTGATGTACAGAAACAGATGCTTGCACCTGCCCAGAGGTGTGACACAGCATGAGCCTGCTACAGAAGGTATGAGACACCCGTAAGAGCTGATACATGATAGCATCCCACTGCAGGTGGCTACTCTCAACTTGGACACCAGAAGTAAATCTATTAGCCCAGAAACTCCCATTTATCCAACATCAGCCAGAATAGAAGTATTTTACTCAAATTTTCAGAGCTCAAAAGGTATTTAGATCTATCTAATATTATAGGTGGAGAAACTGACATCCAGAGAAAGAATTGACTTACGAATGGTCACACTGTTTTAATTTAGTCATTTCTACAGAAATATTTCTCATATATTACGTTTCTAACTTTCTTAAACAGCATGTGGAATACTGACTTACAAGTAACTGATTCTTGATGGTTCAGGTCCATTATTTTGAATATCAATCATGCTCCTATGCTATGATTCTGTGATATTCAAATGATAAGAAGAAAATGTGGGGTAATTTGCTTCTATACCAAATAATCCAGGCTGGTTTATCCTGTTTTTCCCTCCCCCACTCCTCTTCTTTCTTGCTGAAGTATTTTGAGAATCCAATTACTTGGCTTCTGTTTGCAGTATAATCCCAGTGAAGCACTGATCTTTAGGAAAGGGGGTGATGATATCAAAGCCTAAGGTCGTAGGGAACCCAAGCCCAGAGGCTGCTTACTTACTTAATAATAGCAAGTAACTTTTATTGAACACTTATGATACACTATGTATATTTTAGGTTCTTTACTTCATTTAATTCTCATAATAACCCTAGGAGAGGGGTGCCATTGTCATCTCTGCTGAGCCACATATAAGTGTCTAAGGTCACAAAGCCAGTAAATAGAGGGTCCAGGATTCAAACTTGGGTAGTTCTCTCTTTAAAGCCCATACTCTGAAATCACTATTCTATTCTACCTCTCTAATTGTCTTAAGTATGATTTTGAAAGAAAGATTTCTGAGTGATTTTCATGTATAAGTAATAAAACTTGAACCCTAGACAGGGTAGTAATTCCCACCCCCCCCCCACTGCCCCAAATCACACAGCTGTTTAGGGGAACAGCTAGACTAGGATTCAGTTCTTAGATTCATTATCTCAAGTTCTTACCACTTCATTATGCAAAAATTCAGTGGGAAGAAAGTTAGGGGATATTTCTGCAAAGTGAGATATCTCCTAGATGGGACTTAACACCCTCAGTCTTGCCTTTCTTGGCCCATTCTAGAGCCACAGGACCTGAGCCACAAAAGCTTCAGTGTGGATTTCCCACCTGAGGTTTGGATTCTGTCACTGTGAATGTGATTGGTCATGAGTCACACACGATAGTCAACTGAAGAAAGCTGTCTCTCTCCCTTAGAAAGGAAAGCAGATTTCTAGTTTGAGCTTTACCTTGTTACTCTCTTCCAGAATGAGGGAAGAGAATGACCCCCTCTTCTCTCTAGACCAACATATTTCTTTCTTTTTAAAATTTATTTATTTATTTTGAGAGAGAGAAAGAGAGTACAGGGGAGGAGTAGAGAGCAAGAAAGGGAGAGAGAGAATCCTAAGCAGTCTCCATGCTGTCAAGCGCACAGCCCAACATGTGGCTCAATCTCATGAATCAAGAGATCATGAGTTGGATGCTTAATGGACTGAGTCACCCAGGCACTGCTAGACCAGCAGATTTCTGATAAACACCCTTCTTTCTCTACAAAAGCAGCAGAGCCCTCATAGACAGTAAACACCTGTTGAGAGGTCAGACCCAGCACCCCCTCAGAGACCCCTCCCATTTAAAAGTGGGAGTATCCCAAGGGAAAATGGGCTATGGTTCCCCCAGAGACTTCAAGTTCAGAGAGAAGAGAGCCAATACTCCATTTCTGGACAGTTCTATAGCTGCTATTGCAGACTCCTAATGAGAAGCCTCCTCCATCTTGGAGCCACCAAAGTCTAGAGCAGTGGGCTTGGGAATGGTTCTTGGTTCTCCCATGTCTCTTCCTGCTGCTTACCTGTGGCTGCTGGGTGGTTAAGGGTCTCTGAGGGGACAGGACAGGGGTCCTGGACAGCAGCTGGTTCATCTTGCTGATGACCAGTTCGGTGATGAGTTGTCTGTCTTCCACCTGGTGTTCACCAATCAGTGGCATACTACAGTCCATGACCTGGTGGAAGATGTAGCTCAGGTTAGGAAAGAGTCTGGAAACATCAAAGGCCTGGAATAGACTTTTAGAATGAGTAGGATGTAAGGCATCAGAGATAGGTTGGGGATAAAACTTGCATTCTTATCTTGAGCTGGAAGCAAGTTCTTTTGCAGAAATAGACCTGTGTCCCCTTCTCTGGCAAACCTTTGCCTAAGGTCCTCCCCACCAAACTTTACCCAGGCAAGGGCTCAGTGAGGTTGAAAGATTGGTAGCTGAAGAAGAGAGTATGGCTCTAGGGCTCAGAGGTTTGCAGGCAGGACACATGAAGGTCACTCCCTAACTTCTAGTTAAGAGTAGGCAGTTTTCGTCTCTGAGATTTTTCACCCATGCAGTTTCTGTCTCCACACATATTCTGCCCATTAAACAACTAGATTTCTGCTTTTGCTCATGACCTGGGATTCCTTCCCTTTCACCACCATCCTGATTCTTCCTGTACCTCAATGTCTGGGTAAATGTTTTCCTCCTTTAGGAAGAGACTGCCTAACCAGGACCATAGACCCTGTAGTCCAGCTCTCATTTATGATGAGAAAACAGGCCCACCGAGAGAGGGGCCGTATGATTATCCAGGACACTACATGCCAAGCAGATCATGGAGTAGATTCTGAAGCTCACTTTGGGGTCCTGACACAAATCCTCTGCAAACACCACCAACTCCTGGCAAGGAGCCTTTCCTGTTCCCAGAAAGATTGGGCAAGAAAGTGTATGAATGATTCGTACTGCTACTCACTTTCCCTTTAATATGGGAAAAGGGAGTCAGCAAAGTTGTGTTAGAGGACCAGACTGAATAAAGTATCTCTAAGCCTCAGAGAGATGCTAAGAAGAATCTCCTGCATCCAGGAGACCTAAGCTCTAGCCCAGATTGAGACACCAATTCACTCCATGGCCTTGAGCACACGCTCACGGCATTGGGCTTTAGTTTTCTCATCTACAAAATGAGACTGAACCGAATGATTCCCAAGTCCAGCTTTCTAAGACCAAGAATGGTAAATCACTACAGTGTTCCCAGAGGAACAGCATTAGACTAGAACTCCAGGAACCCAGACCTGGCATCTCTTACCCTTGATGTGGGTCAGCCTAGCTAGTTGCAAACAACAGCTTCCTACTGGTGAAGATGTTTTGCTATGCGCAGCCATTGGATGTATTGTGTGGGAACCATCCCCTGGCCTCAGAGACTAAATGCGGTTCGGGCAGCCCACATAGTTCTCAAGCCAAGAGCGTGGCCTCCAGCTTTGGGGGGTGTCTCTTACTGAGATATTCCTTGGGCCAGACTTACCTCAAAAATGTAGTCTTTCCCATCTTTACCATGTACAGCTTTGACAGCACAGATATCCAGGCCACCAAACATCTCAGAGCAGGTATCCACCCACAGCTTGTACCTGGAGGTGACAGGAAGGTGTTCTGAGTCTGGGATGTTAGCTCATATCAAACCTGCTTGCTACTGCATGCTCTCCCTCCTGTCTCCAGCTCTCCCATTCCACCCCTCTCCTCCTTCCCTCCCTCTACCCCCATCAAGCACATTGCCTTCTGTAGAATGCCCTCTCACTTTGCTCTCCAGATTCCACCCATGTTTCCAGGCTCAAAGCAGGTCTCATATACTCTAGGTGGCCTTCCTTGGCTATTCCAGTACACAGTAACTGCTCCTTTCTTGGAGCTTCTACATAGTGTTCAGTCTTTATCTTCATAATTTAGCATATAACCCAGTCCTGCCTGATCTCATTACCTGGCTACTTGGGCCTTTGTGTTCTATCCTGATTAGAGGCTCCCTTTGGGCAGGAGTCACTTCTTTCACCTCTTCATCTAGGGAAGTTGGGCTGGGGGGTGGACAACTTCTCTCACTCACCTTTCTGACATGGCGATCTGCTCCAGCATTGCAGAGCCAGTGTTTGTCTTCCAGTTCCCTGAGATCGACGTCCTCCTGTAACAAGGTCCCACCAGGATAGGACAGGCAGTGAGCCGTACCAGCAAGATGGGGACATGAAACTTTCCAGAATTTTAGTTCACTGCTGCTTCCCCCACTTGCTTCTTCCCTCAGTAGCCAAGGCACCTTTCTGCTGAGCCTAGAAGCTGGCTACCTCTGCCAAACCCTGCCCTCAGTGTCCTCCTCCTCTCTATAGTCCAGCCCAGACTGCTGTGGCTCCAGGGAGGTTTCCCAGATCTTTTCCATCAGATGAACACTTACTTTCCCGAACCCCTAAAGGACGTTGCCTATACCTCACTTACAATCCTAGATCTACTTTTTACATTAGCTATTTGAGCTAAGTCTTATGTGTACAAGTCTATAAACCACTTGCAGCCTACCCACTTAGTATCTGGGCTGAGTTGGTATATACAGAGTGAATTCTATTGATCTTGGGAACACTCTCAGGGTTCCGTGGCTTCCTTACTAGCTCACTTATTTATTCATTCAACAGTTAATTTCTGACAGTCTACAGTATTAACAATGCAACTCTGGGCAAGTCAGTTAACTTCTTCAGGCTTAAGTTGCCTCATCCATCAAATGCAACTGATAGAATCAAGTCACCGACCTGTGACTTCTCTGCTGTGCCCTCTGTACCCTCTCCATCCATGAGCAGGTATTAGAGTCAACTAGTCTTGGACTAAATTGGAGGTAGATGACCTGGTTTCTGTTCTGGATTTGCTCTTAACTGGCTGGGTGACCATGGGCAAGTCACTTCACTTCTCTGAGCCTCTTATCCCTGTGTAAACACAGGTTTGTCATGAGGATCAATTGATACAGTTTTAAATGAATTGTAAAACACCAAAAATAGGCCTTCTTAATTATTAGTCCTCACTCATACAGAGTCAAGAGGAAGGGGATTGCCTAGGGGACAGAAAAGCCCTGCTCACACTACTGACAGAGCCATTCATGTGCTGCCCTTGTCACGTGCTACTGTTTGGAGACTGGATGCATGTGGCAGTCTCCACTCAGCAGTTCCCAGGAGTACCTTCTCCAGAGGTCTGGTCTCAGACACTGAGAAATCTAGACATATGGCTACTTTTCAGAGCCCTGAGGCAGCCTAGTTAGTTGACTGATATGGTAATACGAACCCCTCACATTTGTACAGTACTGACTACTTTCCAAGGCTCTTCCTCCACAACTTCCTCACCAGAGCCTCAGTGCAAACCCCTGTTGTGAGTAGGCTGACATCCTCACACCAACTTTACAGACAAGGAGATTAAGACTCAGAAAGGTTAAATGACTTGCAAGGTTATGTATCTAGTGAAATTAGACATCAGATAAAAAATCCAAGACTCTTGATTCCCTCATTGTGCTGTGCTCCCCCCATACCCCACGGCCTAGTTCAGAAAAAAACAAACAACTAACAGCTGACTGACTTGCAAAATCTGAGTAGAGACACACATAATAAAATCATAATAAAATAAGATCATAATAAAAATAGCACTGTCTTCCTAACACTGGTGGTTTACGGGTGTGTCCCTGTGACCAGGCTGAGCTCCTCAAGGGCAGGGGCAAAGAATCACTCACTTCCAGGTCCCCAGCACAGGGCCACAGTACAAATACTGTCCTGGAAACTGTGAGTAAGTAATAATGTCCCTTACACTTCACACCTTTCTCTAATAATGAGAATACAGGGCATAGATCCATACAGGCTACCTGGGACCTGGGGGAGTGTAAGGAGCACCCAGAAGCCACTCAGTGACAGCTCAACTACCTCTCAGGACTTGAAGGTCATCTGACCTCCACAGACAGATACACATTATCGCCTACTGAGAATAGAGAGGGAACAGCACCCTCTTTTCACCAAATATGGCTGTCTCTGGATCTCTAGGGTGAGAGCTAAGGGAGAAGGGAAGACTCTTAAACCTTATTGTGGCTATTACCAGGTCAATTCCTTCTGAAAGCAAGGGGATAGCTAAAAGCTTGGGGAAGAGGAGCTGTGAGGACCTGAATATTCACCTAAATCACTGCCCCTTGCAAATCAAAAAGTAAGTAAATGTTTTCTAAAGTTTCTTTGGTTGCCCATCCTTCATAAATATTAGAGGATTCTCTTTTCTTATGCTTCAATGAAAATGCTTTTGGAAACCTGAACCTTAAAAAAGTGGCAACTCCTTTTAAAGATCAAGGTACTCTTGCTCCACAGTCATAAACATTTTGTATTTATGTATTTACTTTTAAAAGTAAAGGATAGGAAATCTGCTTTCCTAGGTGCCTACACATATTGATTTTTGTGCTTCTTTTAGCTACTTTTTATAATGATCTTTTAAATGATCTTGTCTTACATTGTGTACAGTTTTAAAACAACCCTAAATTCCTTTCTGAAGCAGTAAGATTTTAAATAAAAAATTATAAACTTTTTTTTTAATTTTTTTTTCAACGTTTATTTATTTTTGGGACAGAGAGAGACAGAGCATGAACGGGGGAGGGGCAGAGAGAGAGGGAGACACAGAATCGGAAACAGGCTCCAGGCTCTGAGCCATCAGCCCAGAGCCTGACGCGGGGCTCGAACTCACTGACCGCGAGATCGTGACCTGGCTCAAGTCGGACGCTTAACCGACTGCGCCACCCAGGCGCCCCAAAAATTATAAACTTTTAAAAAGCAGTAATCTAGTCCAAACAACTAAAAAAGATTCTGTGCTTCAGTCCTGTACAAGGGCTCTTCCCTGAGTACTTACTGGCTGCCTACTCTGTGCCTGCTGCTACACAAGCTGATGGGGTTGCAGAGATGGTTCCACTGTCCCTCCCCAGGGAGTTCAGAGGAGGGTGACAGGAATTCCTGTGTGTGAAGAGAGCTAAGCTAGAGGTGTGTGCAGCATTATGAGAAGAAGGGGGTGTAGGGAAGGGCTCCTAACTAATTCCAGGGGTGGGGAGTACAAACACTGAAGGGAGATAATGATGGAAGAACAGTGGAAATGGCTGGGCGAGGGAAAGGGAAGCTGCTCAACCTTAAAGTCTGCTCAAGTGCTGAGCGGCAAAGTCAAATCCAGGTTATAATGTCCTTGTTTGTAAAGGAAATACTATGCTATATTTATTAAAAAGTGAGAGGCTAATATTTCCAAAATTGGAATTATAATAAGCTATTTGCATTCTTATGTATATTATAGAAGATCAGGTCATCCTGAAATCTTTTCTTTCTCTAAATTCAAATGGAGGAAACTTTTAACTTTCCATTCTGGCAAATGGACACAGTCATGTGGAGAAGTCATCTCTTCTCATAACCAATAAGCTTTTAATGCTCTGTAGTGTTTTCAGGGCTATATATTTTTATTAGGAGTGTCTTAACCTTTTCTGAGTTCTGGCAGCCTGGTGAAATCTATGGATTCCTTTCAATGTATAGAAAGGAATCCTTTATGTCTAAAGGAGCTAGAAAAGGAATAGCAAATAAAGCCTAAAAAGAGAGAGAGAGAGAGAGAAAGAGAGAGAGAGCAGAAGAAGGGAAATAATAGAGATTAGGGCAGAAATAAATGATACAGAAACAAACAAAAAACAGATCAAATCAATGAAATTAAGAGTTGGTTCTTTGAAAGAATTAATATAATTGATAAACCCCTACCCAGACTTAAAAAGAAAAGAGAAAGCACCCAAATAAATAAAATCATGAGTGAAGGAGGGACAGATCACAACCAACACCACAAAAATACAATCATAAGAGAATATTATGAGAGGCGCCTGGGTGGCTCAATCGGTTAAGTGTCCAACTCTTGATTTTGGCTCAGGGTTCAAGCCCTGCATCAGACTCTGTGCTGAGAGCACGGAGCCTACTTTGGATCCTCTCTCTCCCTCTCTTTCTGCCCCTCTCCTGCTCATGCTCTCTCTCACTCAAAATAAATAAACTTCAGAAAAAAAAAAGTGGAATATTATGAAAAATTATATCCCAACAAACTGGGCAATCTGGAAGAAATGGAAAAATTCCTAGAAACATACAAACTATCAAAACTGAAACAGGAAGAAATAGAAAACTTTAACAGATTCATAATAAAGTTAATCAATAATCAAAAATCTCCTAAGAAACAAAAGTCCAGGGCCAGATGGCTTCCCAGAGGAATTCTACCAGACATTTAAAGAAGAGTTAATACCTAATCTTCTCAAACTATTCCAAAAAATAGAAATGGAAGGAAAACTTCCAAATTCATTCTATGAGGCCAGCATTACCTTGATTTCAAAACCAGACAAAGATCCCACTGAAAAGGAGAACTACAAGCCAATATCCCTGATGAATATGGATGCAACAATTCTCAAGAAGATATTAGCAAATCAAATCCAACAGTACATTAAAAGAATTATTCACCACAACCAAGTAGGATTTATTCCTGGGCTGTAGGGCTGGTTCAATATTCACAAATCAATCAATATGATATGCTACATTAATAAAAGAAAGGATAAGAACCATGTGATCTCTCAATAAATGCAGAAAAAGCACTTGAGAAAATACAGCATCCATTCTTGATTAAAAAAAAAACCCTCAACAAAGTACCTCAACATCATAAAAGCCATATAAGAAAGACCTGCAGCTAATATCATCTCAATAGGGAAAAACTGAGAGCTTTTCCTCTATGGTCAGGAACAAGACAGGGATGTCCACTCTCACTATTATTATTTAACATAATACTGGAAGTCTTAGCCTCAGCAATCAGATAACAAAAAGAAATAAAAGGCCTCCAAATTGGCAAGAAAGAAGTCAAACTTTCACTATTTGTAGATGACATGATACTCTAGGTAGAAAACCTGACACAGTCCATGAAAAACTTGCTAGAACTAATACATGAATTCAGCAAAGTTGCAGAATATAAAGTCAATGTACAGAAACCTGTTGCATTTCTAAACACCAATAATGAAATAGCAGAAAAAGAAATCAAGGAATTGATCATTGCATCAAAAACAATTATATACCTAGGAATAAACCTAACCAAAGAGGTAAAAGATCTGTACTCTGAAAACCATAGAACACTTACGAAAGAAATTGAAGGTGACAAAAAGAAATGGGAAAAAATTCCATGCTTACGGATTGGAAGAACAAACATTGTTAAAATGTCTATACTGCCCAAAGCAGTCTACACATTTAATGTAATCCCTATCAAAATACCACCAGCATTTTTCACAGAATTAGAATGAACAGTCCTAAAATTTGTATGGAACAACAAAAGACCTCAAATAGCCAAAGCAATCCTGAAAAAGAAAAGCAAAGTTGAAGGCATCATGATTGTGGACTTTAAGCTATATTACAAAGCTGTAGTCATCAAGACAGTAAGTTACTGGCAAAAAAACAGACACATAGATCAATGGAACAGAATAGAAAACCCAGAAATGGACCCACAGTTATATGGTTAACTAATCTTCAACAAAGCAGGAAAAAATATCCAATAGAAAAAAGACAGTGTCTTCAACAAAGGGTGTTGGGAAAAATGGATGGCAACATGTAAAAGAATGAAACTGGACCACTTTCTTACATCACACACAAAAATAAATTCAAAATGGATAAAAGATCTAAATCTGAGACAGGAAACCATCAAAATCGCAGAGGAGAATACAGGGAGCAACCTCTTTGACCTTGGCCAGGGCAACTTCTTACTAGACATGTCACCAGAGGCAAGGGAAACAAAAGCAAAAATGAACTTTTGGGACCGCATCAAAATAAAAAGCTTCTGCATGGCAAAGGAAAGAATCAACAACATTAAAAGGCAGGCTGTGGAATGAGAGAAGAAATTTGCAAATGACATATCTAATAAAGGGTTAGTATCCAAAATATATAAAGAACTTAACAAATTCAACATTCAAAAAACAAATAATCCAGTGAAGAAATGGGCAGAAGGCATTAATAGATACTTTTCTAAAGAAGACATCCAGATAGCTAATAGACACATGAAAAGATGCTCAACATCACTCACCATCAGGGAAATACAAATCAAAACCACGATGAGATACCACTTCACACCTGTCAGAATGGCTAAAATGAACAATACAAGGAACAACAAATGTTGCTAAAGATGCAGAGAAAGGGGAAGTCTCTTACATTGTTGGTGGGAATGAAAACTGATGAAGCCATTCTGGAAAAGAGTATGGAAGTTCTTCAAAAAGTTAAAGATAGAACTAACCTATGATCCAGCAACTGAACTTCTAGGTGTTTGCCCAAAGGATACAAAAATGCAGATTTGAAGGGATACATGTATCCCAATGTTTATAGCAACATAAGAGCTCAAATGTCCATCGACTGATGAATAGATAAAGAAGATGTGGTATGTACACACACACACACACACACACACACACACACACACACACACACACAGGAATATTACTCAGCCATCAAAAAGAATGAAATCTCAGGGTGCCTGGGTAGCTCAGTTGGTTAAGGGTAAGTGTCTGACTTCGGCGCAGGTCATGATCTCACGGTCCATGAGTTCGAGCCCCACATCAGGCTCAGTGCCAATAGCTCAGAGTCTGGAGCGTGCTTCAGATTCTGTGTGTCTCTCTCTCTCTGCTCCTACCCCATTCACACTGTGTCTCTCTCTCAAAATTAAAATAAAAAAAAGAAAGAATGAAATCTTGCCATTTGCAATGACATGGATGGAGCTAGAGTGTATTATACTAAGAAATAAGTCAATTAGAGAAAGACAAATACGATATAATTTCACTCCTGTGTGAAATTTAGGAAACAACATAGATGAATATATGGGAAGGGGAAAAAAAAAGAGAGAGGGAGGCAAACTATAAAACACTCTTAACAAAAAAGAACAAATTGAGGGTTGATGGAGGGAGTTGAGTGGGAGATGGGCTATGTGGGTGATGGGTATTAAGGAGGGCACTTGTTATGATGAGTACTGGGTGTTATATGTAAGTGATGAATCACTAAATTCTGCTCCTGAAACCAACATTATACTATATGTTAATGAACTAGAAGGTAAACAAAAATCTGGGGAAAAAAAACCCAAAATCTCTGTGATTACCTTTAGTGACAAGGTCACATGTGCTGTTACTACTACTGTAGCCTGTTGTCTTGGTTTATAACTGAGGAGATGCCAAATTTCACTTAGAGGCTAGTGAAAATAAATATTAATTTTATTTCTCATCTTAGTTCATGGGCCCTCCTCTGACATGGAAGGAACTCAGGCTAGGAGTCCCTGACTTGTATGGCACTCTCTTTCTGTTCTCTGCCTTTTGGGCCAGATGAGGTTAAACTGAGAGTTGACTGCTACCTGGAGCCTCAGATTTTCCACTGGGCTGAGGAGAAATTGAAGAGTATGTGCTGAGACCCCAACCCCACTCACATATAAGCCTTGTAGTTGTTGCCTATCTTCTGGACCCGGATATCATACTTGGCATCAATAAAAGGCTCTGCTGTGGCATAGGTCTGGGTGAGAGCCACCACACTAGCAATGTCCTGGAAGTCGTAGTGGTTTTCCACTTTGACCTAATGTTGAAGCAAGGCAGAGAGGGAGAAAAGGAGACACACAAATGCAGATACTGAGAATCACAAGAACCCTGAGCTAAACCCATCAAGATGTTGCTCATCCAGATGCAAACCTGGATGCCACATCTCCAGAGGAAGCCCTTCCTCTCTAGCTTCCCCTCCTAGAACTCAGGACCCACACTTGCTACAAAGGGCCCAAGGCCCAAGCCTGTACTCTGTTTGTTGGAAAAGGTCTGTTTGGGTAACACTCATGCCTTCAGAGGGGCCAAATCACCTCCTTGGAAAGAATTCATAGAGAAAGGAGGCAGAACAGTCCATAACCAGGCTCTCTGAAAATTACCCTTCTTGGCCTCAACCCCAAAGTGCAGCAAACCCTGGCCTTACCTTGCCCATGCCTGAGTGAGCATGGCCAATCTTCACCACCACAGGGAATGTAGGCAGTGTCAGCTGAAAGCAGAGGAGAAAGGAATGAACTGGTCAGAGTGTGCCTCACTCTCTGTGGAATCTTACAAGTATTTTTCTTGGTAATACCCTTGGAAGGGCCCTTTAAAGTACCAGCCCAACATACTTGGTTGACAAATTAAAAAACTGAGGCCCATAGAGTGACAGTGACTTGCCCCTCTCTGCCACTGAGTACTCTTTACATCTTTAAAATTCATTGCTTCAACCTTCTCTGCATTAGACAAACTCTGGGCAGGACCTGTCCTTAGCCAAAGAGAAGTAAAAATAAATAAATAAATAAATAAATAATCTTTGAAAGGGTGAATTTTGCTGTATGTAAGTTGTATTTCATTTTATTTTTTAATTTTTTTAACGTTTATTTATCTTTGAGACAGAGAAAGACAGAGCATGAATGGGGGAGGGTCAGAGAGAGGGAGACACAGAATCTGAAACAGGCTCCAGGCTCTGAGCTGTCAGCACAGAGCCCGACGTGGGGCTCGAACTCACGGACCGCGAGATCATGACCTGAGCCGAAGTCAGCTGCTTAACCGACTGAGCCACCCAGGCGCCCCTGTAAGTTGTATTTTAATAAACCTGAATTTGAAAAGAAACATACCGGGGCTACTGGGTGACTCAGTTAGTTAAGCGTCCAACTCCAGCTCAGGCCATGATCTCATGGTTCATGAGTTCAAGCCCCTCATCAGTCTCTCTGCTGTCAGGACAGAGCCCACTTAGGATCATCTGTCCCCCTCTCTCTCTGCCCCTTCCCCAATTGCTCACTCTCTCTCTCAAAACTAAAAAAGTAAACAAAAAAAAAAAAGAAAGAAATGTATCTTTGTGGTTTTTAAAAAAAAATTTTTTAATGTCTATTTATTCTTGAGAGAGAGAGAGAGAGAGAGAGCACTAGCAGGAGAGAGGCACAAAGAAAGGGAGACACAGAATCTGAAGCAGGCTCCAGGCTCCAGGCTCCAAGCTATCAGCACAGAGCCCAACGTGGGGCTCTGACTCACTAACTGGGAGATCATGACCTGAGCTGATTAGCTTAACCCTCTGAGCCACCCAGGTGCCCCAAGAACAGTATCTTTGGAATCTTAATGTCCCTTTTGTCATGTACCTTTTAGTACCCCTCCCTCCCCCTTCAAACCTCCAGCTTTCCTGTACTGAACCTGGCTTTTCTCCCTCTCTTTCACACTGTCTGCACTGCTCATCAACACCCCAAACTCACCACCAAACACAGCTTAGTATGCTAAGGTCTCTTTCTGCCCAGTTTGGAGTTCGGAAGAGAGCTGACATAAGAATTCAACATGTCTATCTTTTGAAAGACATCCTTAAACTCTATCTTGAAGTAGCCATATTTTAACAGAGGGACAACAGAAACTTAAAAGGAGAACTACCCTCCAAAGGCAGGATTTCAAGTGGTTACAAAGTGAGGACAGAGGAAGTACCATGTTGGAGGGCTTCCTGCATATATCAGGAGACTTGCATTCTAGTCCTCTTTGCTACTAGCTTTCTGAAAGTCACTTTACCTCACTGAGACTCTGTCTTCACATCTGCCAAATGAAGAGACTGGAGTGGATGCTTTTTGGGGTCCGTCCAATAATAAATACGTCAGGCTCTATCCTGGTCTGGGTGTTATATGAAGAACCAACCTGGTCACCAGATCTCATCTTTCTCAGTCAGACTCAGCTCTCCTTCAATTTACTTCTTTTCAAACATCATTTCCACATCAAAATGAGAAGTCTTCAGAAAAAATTAAAGTTGACTCTGATGAAAAGTCAGATTCCCATGGGAATCCTAAGTGTGACGAGATACTGGGAGTACCTGATCTGAGGATTTCAGGGTTCCTAGATGAGGCCGGTTGAAGTTGGGGCAAAAGGGCCTTGGAAAGATGTAGTTCAAGCCAATTTTATGGAGAAGAAAGCGAGGTCCAGAGAGGCAAAGGCTGCAAAGCTACCTTGTGACACAATCGGAACCCAACCTCCTACCTTCTAGTCCAGCACTGTGTGGAAACATCCTGCAATAATCTCATGTATCTCTTTCTATTTGGAGACTTGGAGCATTGTGCTCTGTCAAACATAGAGGGCATGGTTCTGGTTGAAGCGACCCCATGTACCTTGCTTCTTTGTTTTCTAAGCTGCTCCACCTTCTATGACAAGACACAGTCTCTCCAGCGAGTAATGACAGAATATAGCAATCAGTGTGGCCTACGGTCTGGAGAGGACTTTGAGGTCCCAGGTTTGCCCTGAGTGTTGGGATACCCTGCGCTTTGAGCCCCCACCAAGAGCACTGTCCTCAGCCATCTGCAGAGTCTGAGGCTCTGGACATGGGAAAAGGTTTCTAAAAGCACTGGCTGCTTTCTCTGACATCTCGCCCCACCCCCCAGCCAACAGAGCCAAGACACACACACACACCCCAACTTTCTCTGTCCTATTCCATTACTGTTTGCTGTTGCTTTGGAGCCTCATAAATAGGGCATTGAAAACACTTCCTGCAGCTGAAAGAAGCCCTGAGTAGCTTGTCTCATTCCCAGTGTGCAGCTCAGCAAGGGGTCCGTCCTCTCTGTCACTGTCTCTTTTGCCTGTTGTAATTCCGTCTGCCTCTCTCTGACTCTGCCTGTCTCACTTTCTGTTTGTGCTCTCCTCACCCTTGTTCCTTCAGCTTGAATCACAGCCCCTCTGTCTTTCTGCCCTCATGCATTTGTCTTTGTTGCGCTTTCTGTCTTTCTGCCTTGACACCATCCCCTTTCCCAGTGCCTTCCCTCTACTTCTATAAGGCTTAATTGCTTAGGCAGGGAAATAGAGGCTAAGGGCCTCTCTCCTGGCTTCCCTCTTCATCTTACTGAGCCTGCCAGTCAGGAGGGCTGCGGGTCCTGCAGCCGTGGGTGGCCTACAGCCAAAGGAGGGAGGAGCCCATCCGGGCGGGATTGGCCCTAGGTCCACCTCAAAAAGCCTGGGGCAAGGGGCACGACGCGTTCTGGATGAACCCTGGAGGGCCTGTTTGGTCCGACAGACCCCACAGGCTCAGCAGGGATTTGCGGTGTCATGCCCCGGAGCCCCCGGACCGCGCCGAGCTGGGCGCTGTTGCTGCGGCTGCTGGCACTGCTGCGGCCGCCAGGGATGAGCGAGGCGTGCAGCTGCGCCCCTGCGCACCCCCAGCAGCACGTCTGCCACTCAGCGCTCGGTGAGTCCCGGAGGCCTGTGAGGTCCACAGCGGGGGGTGGTTGTGTGGGGTTGGTATGGGGCCAAGCTGCAAACCTGTAGTCTGCAGGGAGAGGGAGGAGATCAAATACTGCACCAGTTGCCTCCTATTGGGGCTGATGGGTGGGGCAGGGCCGGTGCCATAGCAACCTTGCAAGTTGCAAGGAAATGAAAGACAGTCTAAGGGACCCCTATAGCGACCCCCTCACCCCTGCCTACTGAAATTATGGAGTGTCGTTGAAGAACAATGACAAGAGCTATGCAGTGATTATTCTGAACTACTGGATGCAGGGAAGGGGAGCCAGGAGCCAGGGGATTGGGCTTTCATTATAAACATCCACTGTTTCCAAGCCTATAACTGATGTTGTCTCCAGGCCGCCCCCCAAACCCCAAGACACACCTTTTGCCCTTTTTCTCTTTCCTCTGCCTGGAATGCCCTTCCCCCACACCCTTAAATTCCCGGCAAACTCCCATTTATCCTTCAAGTTCTTACTCAGGTGTCTCTCCTCTGAAGACTTTTGGACTCCTTGGTGCTACCACAGTATCTCTTACATTTTTTGTGTTCCCATCATGCTGTGCTGTTGTTCTTTGTAAGTGTTCTATACTAGACCAAGAGTCCTGCAGGATAGGTGATGCTTAATCATGTTTACAGACCTAGTACCTAGCGTTGGGCCAGGCACAGAGGAAGAACTTTACAGCCAGTTTTTGATTAATGCCCACATGGCAAGAGACAAACTGTGCAGGGTCAGAACATATTTATTAATTCAATAAACATTTACTAATGTCAGCTCTGCGTGGGCTCTGTTGAGGCCTCAGGCTACATAGGTAGAAGACTGCAAACTCAAGGGGCATCTCCTCCCTCCTCTACCCTGGCACCTACCTTCAACCCACTGCAATCTGGGCTATGGAAAACTAGTCTCTCAAAACTAGCAGGTAAACTCTAAAGATTGTAGGACCCAGCAGGCCTGAGGGATTTGGAACTTTCAGTGACTGCAGAGGAATTGTTTTTGGGCCCCCACTCTTACACAAAATGGTCCCCCTCACAACCCAATGAGACCTAAACCCAGAATTCCCTTATAAAATTCTCCAGAGGCCTCAGGTCATTCAGATACCAGGTGGACTACTCCCACAGGTTGCTGAAGGTCCCCTCTCTTCTCTTTTTATGCAGCCATACGGGCCAAAATCTCCAGTGAGAAGGTAGTTCCTGCCAGTGCAGACCCCACTGACACTCAAAAAATGATCCGGTATGAAATCAAACAGATAAAGGTACATGGGGACAGGACAGGGCATTAACCTCCTTGGGCTGCTGGGAGGAGTGGGGTCTGTCTACTGGGAGTTGGGCTGGTAGGTCAGGCAACTGGCTCATTGATCCTGGGGTATTGATGCTGGAGTGGAAGTGGTTGATGTGTTGGGAGCAGGGCCCACAGACCCTCAGTGTCCATCTAGTCCTATAGCTGTCTATCCTGGAGGTATTCTCACTGGAATAAACCAAGGTTTAGATTTTTCCTAAGAGAGAAGCTGGGCTACCAAATTCTGAACTAGACTTTTGCCTAATGTTTTTAGATTGAGAAATGAGAGGTTTTTCCTGTTAAGATATAAAGTATACTCCCTGACCCAATACTGCTTTTTTTTTTTTTTTTTTTTTTTTTTTGGTAATTGCCTTTCAGATGTTTAAAGGGTTTGAGAAAGTCAAGGATGTTCAGTATATCTATACACCTTTTGATTCCTCTCTCTGTGGTGTAAAACTAGAAGCTAACAGCCAGAAGCAATATCTCTTGACTGGTAAGTTAAAGACCAACAAGCAACCCTAACAGTCTCTGTCCTAAGGAAGGCAGCCAAGGAAGAGTCTGGGCTGTCCTTGGGCAGCAAGCTGAGCCAGGTGGCATTTTCTTGGGCATAAAACAGAGTTGTGTTACTAAGAGGCAGCCTCGGAGTTGGGAGGAGCCGTGTTAACCTTCCTTTCAATGCAAGAGTCTTCACTACACTGATCTTGGCTACTGCTTCACTATTTTAAGGACAGACTGCTCTCCCAGCCTAGGGCAGCTCGTTCTATTTTTAAGCAGTTTTAATTGGTATAAGGTTTTTGACACCTTGAGCCAAAAATCTGCCTCTTTGAAACTGCCCTTTGTGGGTTCAGCTATGCCCTCTGCTCTATGATGATCCTTTAGAGGCCGGAGGACCATGGATACAAATACTCTAGCTCCAGGCTTGCTGGCTGTGGTTCCAAGACCCCTTCCTATCCTGGACACCTTCTCAAATGGGATATAGCCTGTCCCTCCTCTAGCACAGGACCGTAAACTGGACACTGCACTACAGGTGATGTCTTGGTTTCACAGAGTAAACGAGGATTGTGCCTGTGCAACCTCACCCCCCAACACACATATGACAGTTATTACAGTAACTTTAGATAGCCATATTGGGTCATGCTCTTGGCTCATAATGTGCCTCTGTGGCTAATTCACATCACAGGCCATATTCTAGGGGTACAGTAAATCACAGGTCTTAACAGGAGCCTTGAATCTAACATAATTGTGAACTCTAGGAACTCGGGCCCAGGCAGGTCTCCATATCCAATTGGTTGGGACATAACAGTCAAGGAACCACTCAAGAATATGACTCCATAAGTGAATGAATGCAATATTACATTATGCTGTGAGTTCAAGGAAAATAGGTATTTGTGTGGTTGCAAACAATTAGGGAAGCTAATTGTTGGTGGGACCTAACTTTCCCCTAAAGGATGAAAAATATTTGAAAAGAAGGCAAGGAAAAGAAAAACACAGCAGTTGGGGAGAACAGGAGGACTTTACATTATCTGTCCATCCATTCAGCAATAATGACCACCTACTCGCTGCCAGGCCTTGGGCAGGAGGGCCAAGACTCAGTGATAAGTCACAGTCCCCAAAGAGTTCACAGTCCAGGCTTGGCTCTTGAGAAGTCATAGCCTCTGGAGGCCACACTGGTAGGGGCTCCCCAGATCTAAGGATGTGGAATTGTGTTAATCTGGGGGCCTCTGGATGGGAGAGACAGAGGCAGGGCATGCCACTGAGCCCTTTAGGTCCCAGGACTAGCAGATGAGGCTACCTCATTTCTTCCATGTGCCCTGCCTCTGCCAGGCACTGTGGTGCATCAAGGGGAGGAGACATGCCCTCTTCTCTCAAAAATGTCAGGTCTAACTGAGAGTGGGGATAAAAAAACCCACAAGTCTGCTGAAGAATCATCAGTGGTACCTAAGCTCTTCAGGAGAAAGCACAAGCTCTTTTGCCTAATGTTGAAAGCCCTTATGATCAGAACACGCCGACCTCTCCAGCTTTGTCTCCTGCCGTGTGTGAGTGACAGTTCCCAGACCCTCATTTCCCCCCAGAGCTGAACTAAACTACTTGCAGTTGCAGAAGGTGTTCTTCTGGGCTGCACCCCGCCACCCTGCACAGGGTAGTCCCAATGTCCAGAAGTCCTTTCCCTTTCGTGTCTTGCAAGTGAACTTCTATCCATCCCTTCAAGGCCCCACAGAAGCATCATCTCCTCTGAGACACCTTCCTTGTCCCCATCTCCTTCCACAGACAGAGATAATTATGCTTTGTTTCATTCTTGTACTGTATCTTGTATATAATCACACAGCAGTGTAATTTTTACCTACTTATCTGTCTGCCCTACTGCTTATTAAGCTCCTTGGGGGCAGAGATTCTGTCATATTTATTTCTGTATTTCTAGTACCACGTCATAGTAGTTGCTCAGTGAGTAAATGAATGACTGAAGTTCTAAGAGAGGTGTGAGTGAGCGTGGCCAGAGATGGCTAGGAGGATGAGGTGGTACTGAAAACAGTCTTTGGAAGATAGGAAAAAGTTTGATAAGTAAAGAGGGGGAATTTTCCTATGGGGAAGGAGAAAGACTCACCAAGAAAAGCTTCAACAGGGCAAGAGATTAGGTTGTGTAGTTATTGGGAAGGGTTGGAAAGAGGAAGGGACCTATTATTTATGGAACCTTCTGTGGACCCAAGCTGTGCTGGGAACTTTACAGATATTCTCTCATTTAATCTTGACAACAAATTATTACTTTCATGTTCCAGCTGAGAAGTTATATGACTTTCTTAAGGTCATAGCTCTAAATGAGAGAAAAGAAGGGGTTTACATCAAGTGTCTGACCTTAAAGCCCATGTTTTTCTCTCTGTACCATGCTAAGGAAAAAGTCTTCATCCCACAACTCTCTCTCATACAAACATAGTCTGCTAATATCTTCGATGTAAAAATTATAGAGGTTTTTTTTGGTTCTTTCATTGAGTCCCAAGTCAACACTGCCATCAAAAAGCCATTGAAGAGTCTGCAATGACAGTATCTTTGAGGACCTGGGCTCCTGGTCTCCATGAATAGATTCCTCATGCTAGGTTTTCCTCCATTCCCCTTGAAGGTCAGATCCTCAGTGATGGAAAAGTCTTCATCCATCTGTGTAACTACATCGAACCTTGGGAGAACCTGTCCTTTTTGCAGAGAGAAAGTCTGAATCACCACTACCATCTGAACTGTGGCTGCCAAGTAAGGGAATGTCCATTTCCAAGGTCTTTTGGGGACAGGGGGTGGTCTGAGCCTTGCAGTCTCACTCTTCATGTATTCCTTCCTTTGTGTATGCATTTATTCACTTACCATACTATATTTGAAATCTGCCATGGATCAGTCACTGTATGAAGTTGGGGATGGGAAAGCAAGATGGTCCATAGTCCATGATCTCAAAGTACTTACATTTTGGCTAGGAAGGTAGCCATCATATAAAGTTTGAGATAATATAGCTATAATTTAATGAAAGTCTACTTTTGCCAGGCTTTATAATAGTCTATTTATTTAAAATGTTCAATTTAGTCTTTATAACAAATTTATGAAGAATTAAGATTTCCATTTTAAGGTGAAGAAATTAATGCTTTAAGAAGTGAAGTGATTTGCTCAAGGTCAGTGGTAAAGACTGTTAGGCCTGTCTGACTCCAGAAACATCATTAGACAGGAAATGCTAGGGCGCCTGCCTGGGTGGCTCAGTCGGTTAAGCATCCAACTTCAGCTCAGGTGATGACCTCATAGCTCATGAGTTCGAGCCCTGCATTGGGTTCTGTGCTGACAGCTCGGAGCCTGGAGCCTGCTTTGGATTCTGTGTCTCCCTCTCTCTCTGTTTCTCCCCCACTTGTGCTCTCTCTTTCTCTCAAAAATAAAGATTAAAAAAAAAAGCCAGACAGGCAATGCTATATATTAGGAGCATAAGGGATGGGGAGCTCAGGAGGAAGGGGACTAGGGGACTAGGAAAAGCTTTATAAGTCAGGGGCATTTGAGCTGGGTTGTACAGATAATGTAGGAGTCTGAAAGGCAATAATGGAAAAAGGACGCTCTACTCACATTGATGTTATGTGGTATGACCCTAGATTACCACCTGCTATACAGTGCCCTGTACCATCTCCGCCCCCAATGAGTGCCTCTGGACAGACTGGCTGTTGGAACGGAAGCTCTATGGGTACCAGGCCCAGCATTATATCTGCATGAAGCATGTCGATGGCACCTGCAGCTGGTACCAGGGCCGCCTGCCCCTCAGGAAGGAGTTTGTTGACATCATCCAGCCCTAGTATGGGCCAATGACCACCACTTTCCTTCAAGAGTCCTGAAGCCTAAGCCAGTTCTCCTTCCCTGTGGAGCTCTGGCCGTCACCACCTGTTTCATCACTGCCAGCCAATGGGAAGTACCAAGTAGATGATGTGGCTAGTGTTAGGGCAGGGATGGGGCTTGTTACAACTTGTATCCAAACACCATCCCAGAACCTGTCAAAGGCCAGGAAAAGTCACTTGACTTTTCTAGCCTGCCATTAGCCCATCTCCCCTGCTTCCCAAACCCTTTCAGTCTAGCTAAGCCCTGCTACTGAAGTTTTGATTCTGGCTTAGTTTGTTTTCTATAGCCAGAACTATTCACTTTTCTCCTTGGGAGAATGTGTTTTCTCTTACTGTAACTGATCTGATAAGGGAGAAATGGTGATTATTATACATATGAGATGATGTGGCTTTGTGATGTACAATACCAGAAGGTGGGCTGACAGAATCAGAAACAAGCTGATTTGGAGGAGTGAAAAGAACAATACACTATGGCTGTATGTCCTCTACTCATGTCCCATTCATCCTAATCCTCTCATATACTTTCATCTGTTTGGGGGAGAGACTTGAGGGGTGCAGAGTCATTCATGCGGAGACCTGCAGTGGCCTAACCTTCCTCCACATGCTGTAATTCCCCTCTATGTCATTCCTGGCAGAGGATCTGGCCCAGTTAGCATACTTCTGTGGACAAGAATAGACTTAGGTATTACCTCTCCAGGTTAATTATCCTTAATGCCTTCAACTGATGTGCATAAAGCTTCTCCTGTTTCTTCTCTACTCAATTACTAATGTTTTCATTCCTAATTCAGAATTTTTTTAAGCAAAAAAAAAAAAAGCCTTTCTCTTGTAGAGATGAAATTCCTCTTTAGCTCTTAACACCTCAGAGAGATCTTAGGAGGTCCTCTCTTGAGGGAAAATTTCAGGATAGAGGACAGGAGAGAAATAACACAAGGGCCCTTGGGGGAAAAAGATTGTAGATGGGGAACATACTTTGCAACTCTTACAACTGTTTTCAGTGGTCAGCCCTGCTAGGCGTTATGGCAGGAAAAAGCCAGCTTTGTTCCCTGTCTGCTCCTCAGCTCAGTCCCCTCACCACTGTGTATTAGAGTCCCTGAGAACTCCAAGGCACAGACGACTTAGGGTTCCTTAGACTGTGCAAGGCTTCCTGGCTTGCCCTGAAAGGGAAAGCCCTTATGCTCATCTCAAGAATTTATTAAGGATGAGGGCTTAAAGTTCCAGAGCCTTGCCCTGGCAAAAATGAAGGAGGTAGTTCTTTTCAAGGCTCAAGGATGCTATTCATCTTTTATGTGCGGTTTGGCCCATGCACAATATGCCAGATAATTCACAGAAATGGTTCAAATGGAGATCCCTTTTGGAGTAGGGAGTGGGAGGGGAAATAAACATGATCTCTGTCCCAGAGTACAATACTGGAATGCTATGGCAGTAAGTCTTCATTGGTGGGTTAAGCAGGATCACCAACAGACCATGCAACCTTGGGGCAGAGGATGTGGGGACAGAGAGAAAGACGGGAGTTAAACTGGAGCTAGAAGTTGTCATGAAGGACAAACATTAGCAATAGCCTCTGTCCCAGCCAACCAAACCATCTCTCTGCTCCTTCTGATATCCTAGTATGGCCTCAGAGAAGGCATAGTGTTAATCCAGTCTGACTGTAATCTTGAGGAAGCCAAGGGAAGGGCCCGGTGAAAAATAATAGGAACAATACCTTACATCTGAGGAGTGCTTCACACTTTTCCAGAAGGCTATTACTTAAAGAATTTCATTCACATTTTGTAAGTACTATATTAGATATCCTGGTCAGGAATAATTATGTGCATTTAACATTCCGAGTGGGAAACTGACATACAGGGAATCTAACTAGTCCAGTGACCTGTGGCAGGGCCAGAGCTAGAACCCAAAACAGTGGGATCTTCTGATTGCTGATCCATAGGTTTGTTACTTTCTCAGCTTGATAAAATGCCCTTGTTTCTGCTCTTCACTATTCGGTCTCCAATAACCCCTTGGAGACAAGGGGTTATCAGCTAAAATTCAGTTGCTCTAGCCCCACAAAGCAGGTCCACAGTTCAACCCCAACAGAGTGTCTTTTGAAAATGCCGAGGCCCTCTTTTGAGCCCCATAATCACCATGAGGCTAAGCTCAGAATGTAAACAGCAGAGGGACTAGAGTCCCCACTCAATCACCTACCATCTCTTTATGGTTGGGGTAGTATGTCTGCTCAATGAGTGGGAACTTTTCTCCTCCCAATGTCTTGTAGATGGCGACCAGCTGGGCAAACTGCAAAAGAGAAGCAAATGTTTCAGCTTATCTAGACAACTGGAACAGACAAACATCAATCTATATAACAAACATTTATTGAGTATTTGCTCTATTGGGGGCTTTGTGCAAAACACTCTGAGGATATAAAAGAGGTGCACAACTCTTATTTTTAGGGAACATATGCATTAGTTGGGGAAGGGAGAGAGAATGAAGTAACATTCATTACTGAATGAATTTTATAATTATACAATTTTAATGATATTCAGTCCTCATACCAAATCGATGAACTAGGTATTTTATCCTCTTCATTTTACATATGAGGCTCAGAGAAAGTAGAAAAGTTGCCTAAAGTCACAGAGCTGCAAAGAGATGAAGCTGGGATTGAAATTTGGGTCTCTAACTCTAAACACTCTAGAGATGGCAAGTGATAAAGCTGGATACGTAACACGGGGCCAAGTCTTAAAAGTTCAAATGCTAGGAAAGGAATGGTAGCTTTTTTCTGCAGGCAGTATGGAGTCATAAGAATTTAAGCAGCAGGTTATGAATAAAGCTGCTCTTTAGGAAGACTTTGACGCTCATGGTATGCAGGATAGACAGACCCAGTCTCTCCAGGACTTCCTATCCATCTAAGAACTTAACTCACTGGACCCTTTACCTATGAGAAACCAGAATAACTCTATGAAGAAAAGGTGAGATACACATACTTACAATGTGAGGGTTTAAAAGCCTTTGGCAAACATCCAGCACCTCCTGGAGCACCTTGCTCCCACAGTTTATAAGGAAGAAACTGAAGCCCAGTGAGGTCACTTGCCCAAAGTCACATAATACTTAAGCTGGATTCATAACCAAGGTTCCTTTATTCCTAATATATAATTCTTCCTACTCTTTCACGTAGCTACCTTTTAGACTCTGCAAAGACCATGCTCTTCCCACAGGAAACACACGGGACTTTTCTGCTCCATCCATTCATACACCCTACCCACACACCTATCCCCAGTGCACTGGCAGTAGGGGTAATCCAGCATCTTCCCTCTAGTGCTACTAGGTTAGTTTATACTCTAAGCCACTGATACCTGGAACTGCTAGAAGGAAAAGTTGCCAGATCAAACGTGCCTTCCATTTATCAGAGAAAGAAAAGCTAGAACATCTTCCAAAAGCTCAGGTCCTATTCTGTATAAGGGATGTTGGTGTATGAGCTAGTGAGGATGGTGGGGAGTGGGGAGAGGGGAATGAGGGGAGGAGTAAAATCTCAGAACAGGGTTTTTAGAAAACTGGAGTCTTCTGGTTCTTGTTCTGCCTTGAACTTGCTGGGTGCCCTTGAACAAATGATTTCTCCTTTCCAGGCCTCATTTTCTTCATATATAAAATGAAAGGAATGAATTTGATCAGTTCTTCAAACTTTTTACCATAAAGGAATATCATTTTATTATATTTCCTCCCAAACTCCATCATCAAACTGCAGTTTAAGTGATCATATGTTGTGGTCCTTTTGTTGGCAAAGACAGAATTTTCCTATTATTTTTGAAATGCTGGAAAATGTTGGAATTTCTGGGTCATTCCCCTTAGTGACACGGCTAGTGACTCTGGATCTTGAAGTCCTCCAGGACTGAAACTATCAGTCAGGAACTCTCAGGCCCCCAAGATTTTATTATTGAAAGACACTTTACAGAGTCTCTGGACCAGACATCTCATTTTACACATGAAGAGACTGAGGCTAGAGAAGGAAAGCATAGGCCCCCAGATGATACCTGGAGTTGGGACAGCACCCAGGTAGGTCTCTTCCTGCCCACTGCATTCTCCACTGTATACCCTGCTGTCCTTGCCATTCTTTGGTTTGTCAACTTGCTTTGACTGTCAAGACCAGCCCCTCAGACTTTTCCTGCCTTCTCTGATTCTCTCCATCACCCCATCTGACCTTTAAGTCCTGTCTACCCACCTTGGCCAGGCTGGACTCCTGTTCTGCTTCTGGATACCTTCCTGAGCTCCCAACGCTCTCCAGCATCGCCAGCAAACTGATGCCAGCTCTGCCTAACAACCTCTGTCCTGCTGCAGCCCACGCATTGGCATGGCACCAAGGCATGTGGGGTTTTATCTTTCCAGCATGTGGGAGAGTTACACAGACACCACAGCGATGCCAGGAAGGCCCACGGCGGAATCCCAGAGTCCTGGGACAGCAAGACTAAAATGGCAGCCAGTTCCCAGGCACTAGTTAGATCCCTGGGAGCTCACCCCACCCTCCTCCACTTTATCTCTGGCAGTCCCTGTCTGCTCAAGGTACTGGGTTTGGCATCTAACCCCTGCCTCCTTGGAAACTTAGATGAAGTCACAAGCACACAGTTACCAATTAAACAAATGTAATATCTGATAAGGGTTATTTCCTCTATGCATAGACAATGGATTTAGGTGCTGGGGGTGATGTTGGCAATGAATAGGAAGATAATGTTCATTTTACCACTTCTTCAGAGAATTGGGAAAGATTTTTTGGAAGAAATGAGATTTCAAGATAAGTCTGAATTTAGTAAGTTATCCTTAGCACTTCTGGAAATAAATGCTTTAATTCAACTCTCGTGCTTCTGTCTCTAAAAAACTTAGATAGAGTGATAGGATTTTTAGATAAAATTGCAGCAATATGGGATGGTGGCATTCTGGCTTCTTCTGGAATGCTACCTTCATTGATAGGGCTACTTCTGTTTCCAAAATCCCACTGTGCCTGCCTTGACCAAGCAGGTCTCTTGACCATAGCAGATATGGTCAGAGACATGGTGATACAAGGTAGAGCCTTGACAATCCAACTGAAGCCTCACACTGAAAGCAGCCTGAGTTCCCAACGCAATAAAGAAATATAGAAAATATGAACCAAAGTCATCATTTCAGAGAGACCTTCCCTTCACAGTCACCAAATTTGTTCACTCCCATTAACAGGCAGAGAACAATATATAAAATGCCATTAGTGTGGCAGCTGCCTAATGAAAATGAAGGGAGAACTTGGTGTCTGGCCAGGGAGCCTTGCAGTTCTCATGTGATGCCAAAGGCAATGTGCTGGGATTATGAATGGGTGAGAATGTGAACCCTCACCAGATCCCAGATCCCAGGAGGGGCAAAGCCCTAGGCACAGGCTCCCTGATCCTCCCACCCTGGCCTCTGGCATAGTTTTGGAACATAAAGCAGTGGACTAGTTTCTTTAAGGGATCCCAAATACTAGGGGACAGTAACAACCAGGCTGACAAACTGGTGACAGTCACTGCTATTATTCCTACTTTACAGACAAAGAAAACAGGCACAGAGAGGTTTAGTTAGAAGAAAAAAACTAATAATAGCAGAATCACCCTGTGTGGCTAGGAGGGAGCCAAATTCTAACAGGTATTGGAAAGGTAGGGAAGGAAAGGATTAGGGCTTATTTGCAGTAGGGAAGGTTGTGTGACTGAGGAGAAAAGGGAGGTCCCCAGAGAAGAAACTTGAAGGCCTCAAATATGATATTCTGTGATTAGCAACATATTCAAATCATATAATTCTTTTAGCCTGCTTCTGAAAAACTCTGGGATTCTTAGGTATCTCAGTCCAAAGAGAAAGGCTGAATGACTGGTGACCAGGAACCCAACCTGCCCTCCTCAACCACAGCAACTCTCAGATCTTCTGACTCCTCATTCATCGGTCTTTCTCTTACATTGTCAGGTCTCCTGGGTTTGTAAGAGAACAGGAAATATTGTGAATTCAGGTGTGAGGAAGAGATCAAGAGCAGAGGTGATGGCTCCACCTAGTTAAAAAACACCCCCTCCAACTCCCTGGTGGTGGAGAGGCTTGTGGTCGGAGAACTTCACAGTGTGTGCAGCTTGCACCCTTGGAAAGTCAGTGTGTGATAGCTGAAATGATTTTTGAAAAACAAGAGGAAGAGGATGTGATTAGGGGCAGGTGTTTCCTTCTAAGAGGGCAGGCTGGAGCAGCAGTTATAGGAGCTGGGTCCCCACAGCCTCAGGCCTTTCTAATAGCCCTTCAGAGCCAAGAAACAGGTATTTTTATTGTTGCATCTTATGGCTGAGGGCACAGCCTACCGACTCGTAAAGATTTCTTTATAGAAGCTTTGTGTGGCTTTGTTGTGAGACCAAAGGTCCACTCTGCAGCAAAGGCAGCCCAGCCCATGATGATAATATTTTATTGTGAGAGCCTACCCTACCCCTTGTCCCATTTGAAGCTCCTCCCATATCCTCACAGCTTTGCCTAATGCGCCTTGATTATCAGTGGTCCCCCCTGGGGGACTGGGAGCTACAGGATCTGGGGAGAAGGGGATCTCACTCACCACCCATGGCTTGTCACAGAAGTTGTAAATGGATTCCAGTGAGTTGATGCTGGGGAGGCCTGCATACTGCATGCCAATAATCAGGTGGCGGAAGTCCTCATTCTCTGCCATGCCAAATGCATGCTGCCGGATAAGCACAAAGTCCGGCCGGAAGGACCTGGTAAAAAATGTAGAGGCAAGTTTCCCATCAACCAGCATCTCAGGTCACACATCATCTCGTCTCCTATTTCCAAAGCCCTAGATAGAAAAGGGATATTCAGGGCCACCTGGTGTAAGCCCCTCATTTTATTATTATTATTCTTTCATGGACTAGGAAGTGAAGTAATTATGGTACTTCTCAGAGGAAATTTAAGGAACAGATGTATGAAGTTCCCTTATTCCTCTGGATTAAGCATTGTCTTTTTCTAAGGTACAAATTCCTCAGGAGGGAAGAAGTACTTTCAGACCCATACACCTTAAATGAACAAGAATATGGGGAAATGTGAGAGCAGAAGTTCCTTGTGGCTTCAGAGTTCGTGCTCCAAGAGGATCCCAGAAGACTCTAAGGACAACATATGTGGCTGACTTCACAACCCTGCCACGGAGATCCCTGATCTCAGTGCCCTCTTCCAACTGCTTAAAGCTGATCAGGCCCCCAGGAGAGTAAGGGTTCAGGCTGACTGAGAACAGATGCCAAGCTTCCCGATGTTATCCTTCCAAAGCGTATGCTAGGGAGGGGTGCAAATATTTCTCGAAGAACTGAGGTTGAGCAATGGCTACAAGAAGCACTGGGAGTACAGAATGTTCCCATGCATGGGAAGGCTTCCTGTGTTTCCCCTCTAGCCAGCAAAGCTCCTTGCCTCAGCTGCTCCATCTTCATGCCCTGACTCCAGAGGAACCCCATCTTTCCAGAGAGTCAGTTCTGTGGCAGCATCCACCCTCAAGGCTCTAGAGCTTGCCAGTTTCATACCGTATGCAGTGACGTACCTGGTTCTCTGCCCAGACCATCCATCCAACCCCGATCTGCAGCTCCAGTACCACCTGGCCTCAAAGACCAGTCTTTTTAATGTGGGGTTGGAAGAAGCCCTCCTCAGTCACGCAAGGGACTTAGCATCAAGTCAGTATGGCATGTGCTAGAGCTGTTCTGACTTCCTTGTGCCCAAGTTCTGGGAAACTGGCTCCAGCCTATATGCCTGAGATCAAAACTTACATATCAGTTATAGGAACTGAGGTGCAGACTTCCTACACAGGCCAGCTCTCAAGTTCCTACACTCGTACCTGGAAGGGCCTGCCTTATTCTTGCCAGATCCCTCCTGACACCCACTATGGACTTTTCTGTCACCACCTGCTTCTGTGCATGCATCCCTATGACTCATTCTACCTGCAGCTGGAGGAGCCCATCGTTTTCTTGAGCTCACTCCCTACCTGAACGGACATCTCTTTTACTCCTCCTCAGTCTCCAGGATGGAGGAGTTTACATTTCCCTGTTGTTAAGTTCCCGACACCTGAGTTTTGCCTTCCTTGTCACTGAGCCAGTTCCTGTTGGACACTGGAGACCTCAGTGTCAGGATGCTGCAGATGGAGGTAGGGAAGAGGATAAAGTAAAGATTCTTCCTGGAGCAAGATTCTGAAGTCTAAAAACCTGATGCCATGCTGGACCCCTCGGAAGAATGACACTGTGGGAACCATTTTTCCCAATCTGGAATTCTCATTACCTCCCCTAACAGAATTGTTGTATTAGATTTGATCACATATATAAGTGATATGATCCAACACACCACCTGGCATGTGAGTGTCCTGGTAACTGCAAATTTTCTTCCATCCACAATGTCCCTTCCAACCTAGACTTTCCTATCAGACTTATGAATTCCCAGGACTAAGGAATATAGAAAGAATACAGGGATGGGGGTTGAAAGAATACAGGGCTAGGGGTTAAGAGAATAGAGAAACACAAGGTTCTGCCAGCAACTCACTGAGTAAATTGAAGAAAATCAATGCAAAATAGAAGGCTGAACTAGATCAGAGGTTTTCAAACCTTTTTTTAAGCGAAGGAATCCTATTTTCCAGGGAAAATATAAAAGCACAAAATCACACTGGTGGAAGGGGTGCTGGGGTCTAGAACTCCCCTAATAAATAGGACTCTAGTTACGTCTAAATGAGTCCTGAGTCCTTTCTCTACCAATGGACTAAGAGCTCTGCCTTAGTTTTCTCCGCCTTCCTCTACTACTTGTCCATAGCACACATCATTAACTTCTGTACAATATACACAGCACTGCCTTCTCAATCCAACACTTGACTTTGAAACCACCTCTGCAAACCAGAGACAATAACTCCGAAGACTGTGACAGTGACCCTGAAGACAGAAAGGAGCTTACCGGACAACCTTTGTGCCATTCCGGAGCACCTGCATATCCACAGCATATGTCCCATCTGCATGGGCCACCAGGTTGAGCTCTGAAAATTCGGCCTGGAAAATAACAGTAGGGGATTAAGAGGGTACATTACATGTTACATGTTTTGTTTTTTTTTTTTTTTAACTATAGTTAAAATTATAAAAAAAATAAAAATAAAAATAAATAAAAATAAAAATAAATAAATAAAAATAACGGTAGGGAAATAAGATCACAGTCCTTTGCCAAGTTCTCCCCAGAGCAGCAGCAGCTTTTCCCCTAAACATTTATTCAGTTTTCAAATATTTTCACAAACTGATCTCATCCAGCTCTCATAGCAACTCTGTGAGGCAA
The DNA here is from genome assembly GCF_016509475.1 of Prionailurus bengalensis. NCBI lineage: Eukaryota > Metazoa > Chordata > Mammalia > Carnivora > Felidae > Prionailurus > Prionailurus bengalensis. The sequence continues at coordinate 53,341,103 of NC_057348.1, read as the reverse complement.
GAAGGACAGAGAGAATTCTCCCTATTTACCAAAGAAGCAGTTAAGTGACTTTTCTGGAAAATAAAACTTAGTGTTGGCAGAGACTGGAGCAAAGCTCAGGTGTTCTGACTCCCCTGTGCTGACTTTCTACAGAGCAGGAACACAAACTGAGGCAACACGCCCTCTGTCAGTTTCAACATAAAAACACCAGGTTTTAGTTTAGGCAACCGGGTTTTACTTCTGTTCTGCCCCCATTTAGCTCCATAAGACTTTAAGCAAGTCACTTCACCTCTCGGGGTGGGAGGCGGGGAGGATTTCTTTCATCTATAAAATGGGAATAATTTGTAATCAACCCTGCCTATCTAACAAGTTGTTTTAAGAACTGAATGCAACAATGCATAGGAGAGTACTCTGTAAATCACAGCACTCTGTGTAAGGAATGACAAGTAACTTCTATTATTACATAGAAAATACATGCATTGTTTCAACTGGACACCCCTTCTCCACCCAAATGGACTTAATTATCTCTATTACAATGCAAAGGGTAGAGGAAGATTAAAAAAAAGGAGGGGGGTGATTTCAGGACTTTACTACATTACAAGCAAGGTGTTCTTTTGAAATTCTCTCTGCAGTGTAGCCTCACACCCAGAATAGGCACCACTGGAGGCTGCACAACTGAATGCCAGATATGTGCCAACCCAGGAAAATCATGCAACCAACAATACGGAGGTATGGCCGGTGTCCCAGGAAGACATTCCCCTAAGGTTTTCCTCAGCCTGAGAACTGTGTACTGCAAGAAGTCCCTAAGAGCCACTCTCCTCGCTTCTTTACAGACACCAGCACCATGAAAGAAAGTCAGGAAGTTGAAATGCAGCCTTCATAACCATATCTCATAGGCAGAAAATCCCCAGGGAGAGGGGTGAGGGAAGGAGATGGAGAGCCTAGAATCCAGTGACAGACACTGAACTCTACTCTGAAGAACTAGATGGTTCACTGTGGGATGTCAAGAAAGAATAATGATGATGCAGATGTAACTCTGGGCTTCAGGGTGATTACCTGTTCCACTTTGATATCATAATCTCCAAGGACTTTTTTGCCCCGGAAGCACTTGGCCCTAGAAAAAGGGGAAAAAAAAAACAACCCACACAAATTAGTATCATAGAAGTGTTTGAGATCAGGAATTCACGATCATAAAGAAGAGGACCATAGTAGAGAGAACCCCAGAATGAGAGGGTTGGACCCTATAACTCAGCTACTGGATCATCGTGAGACAGCCTCAAGCAAACAAACCACTTCCTCTCCTTTATGCTCAGCTTGCCTACACATAAAATAATCCAAAGCACTTTTTCACTCCTAGATTTTGCAATTTTTATGATAACATCCTTGGTCTTTGGGCTACAAAAGAAGTCTAGAAGTAGGGATTCCCCTAATGTTATTCCTCGTAAAGAGCAGGTCAGTCTTACAGATATACTTTGCTTATCTTCCTCTATCCCACAAGTCACTCTGATTTTCTACTTGGGCTCTGCCCTTGGAGTTTTTAAAGAAACTGTTATCATTTTACCCCTTCATACCCATACTTCCAAAAAGGATTTGAGGCAATTAATAATTTAAAAGGCAAATATAACCAACAAAATAAGGATTAAAGGACAATGAATGACAGAGTTAATTATACCAGAAAATAAATTTTAAAAGGGAAGAGGCTGAGGAATGCTGCTATAATTGAACACAAAACCTATCTTGTATTTCTGAATTTCAGTCAAGAAAATTAGTCAGGCTGAGTTATATAGTAATTATTATCTTCCTATCTTGTCATGGATCTAGAGGAACGTCATATTAATGCATCAGTGTCTTCAGAGGCCCTCATAAGTGGACTGTGTTTATGTTTATATTTCTATCCATTCCTACTTTGCTCTTAACTCCCCATCCTCACCCCCATAAGATTTTCTTATCTGTCCATTTAGGCTACTTCTCCATATGGGAAAAGGGCCTTTCCACACTATACCTGTTAGCTGGGTTGGTCCCACTTTCCCAGTGCTTGAAATTTCAAATTAGCATATTTCACTGGTGGGTTTCTAGAAGTCCCTCTCCAAAATAAAGGGATAAATTAACATTTATTGGACATCATGTTCCAGGAATTGTATGTACGTTGCTTTCAAGAAGATCTCTCTTAATCCTCATAACAACTTATGAGACAGAAAGGTATTCATTTCTGAGATGAGGAAACCAAGACTCAGAGGAGGAAAATGGCATATTCAAGGTCACATGGCAAGTTAGTGACAGAGCCAGTCAGTATTCACACCCACGTGTGGGTTCAGTGCCCTTGGGACTGTATAGTACTGTCTCCCTCTGCTGATTCATTCTCTCCATCTTCACTCCCACCATTACAAAAACTGACTCGTCATTTGTGCTACATTGCATGTTTTTTCCCTATTTTCCTTCTTCCGCTCAAAAGGACTTGATGTTGTGAGCACTATTTCCACTACAAATACTTCCTACCCTGGTTCCTGTGAACTACCCAGGATGAGGCCAAGATATTTCCTTTCCTCTCTGGATTCTGGAACAGTCCGTTCTAGGAAGTTATCATTTGTCCTAAGTCCCTGGCCACCCTTAAATTGCTCCCCAGAGGTACTCAGCCATCCTGGAGCTGGATCACTGAAGCCTATCCCCCCAACCTTTGTTCCAATACCTTAGTGAGCTTCATCAGCTTGCTTACAGAACCCTGTTCAACATCCATAGGTCTGTAAGCCCCTCCAGCAAGGGGCCTGTACCCTATCCTGTCTCCTTGGCTACAGTTCCATCTTATTTATGAATTTAAATGATAGTCTATAGTGGCACTATCACTGCTCTGTAGATTTTTGACTCTGGAGATCTTTTCCATGACTATAAAAAGGAGAAATGGAGTAAATGACCCTAGAGGTTCCTTTCTTGTGTTGATGAGGTGTGTCTACCTTGTTATCAGCAATGCTTTTCTGATGCTTCCTTCTATCTTCCTGTCTCAAAATAGCTCTTGTTCTGTGAGGTAAGTCTCAGAGCCATTAACAATAACCTCTCATTCAGTATGATACCTTGCACTTTCAAAGCACATTCCTTGCCTTATTTGTCCCTTACAACTTGGTGAGGCAGCCAGGGCAGATAGTGCTGTCCATCTGACTGATGGGGAAATTGAAACCCAGAGCAGTTAAATAATATGCCCAAACCACAGAAAAGTTCATAGGGGTTAAGCCTAGAACTAAGAGTTTACATCTAGGTGCTTACGTGTCACCAAGTATTTTAATTCACTTGCACTTGCTTATTTTGTGAGTTTTAAACACTGATACTGAAGTATATTTATAGATTCTGGCTGGGTTTATCTGCCACTTCCTGCACCTGCCCAGTGACCAAGTCAGCTAACGATACTGTTTTCATGCCTTCTCCCCAGCCCCACCTCTCCAATGATCTTAATGCTTTTTCCTTAAGGTAATTTGTCCTGTTGAAAATCTTGGTCTGTGTTTCCTGGCTCTGGGTCACTGACCTCTCTTGGCTGAGCCAATCTTATAAAAAAGAAGCTGAGATAGCAAGTGGATGGGGCAGAGACGTTTTCTGGAGAATGAGCACATTCTCCCAGCTCTGGCCCTTGGAAATTTTGGTTCCAGATATTTTTATGAAGAATCTTGCTTGTAACTTACAAGCAAGTGACAGAAGTGACAGAAGTACCTGCTGATATTAAGAGAGCACTGTTAGGAGTCAGCGTGTTAGAATCCAGAGAAGCTGTGAATCACAATGCTCTGAAATCCTAGCCTTAACCTTTCCTGGCTCTGTGACCTTAGGCAAGTGGCTTAAATTAAACAACAACAAAAAAGGTATGTCATGTGGTGAAATCAACCAAAATCTACCTTCAAAAGCACATAAAAGAATAAGATAAAAAATAAGTTTCTCCTTTCCCATTCCTTTTTCATCACACATAATCCTCATTACCAGTTGCAAGCATATCCTTCCAGTGTGGGGAAAATGTGTGTATGTTATTTGCATACATATATGCTTCATACATACATATAGTATCATGCTACATAAACTCTTCTTTTTTGGATCTTGATTTTTATTGCACTTGATAAAACATCTTAGTGATATGCTTTCAGCACATACTGATGGACCTCTTTCTAATAGTTGCAAGAAATTCTATTTGAAAGTCATACAGTAATATCACCAATATATATTGGTGAGTGTTTAGATTTTCAGTTTGGGGTTATTTTTGACATTATAAACAGTGCTATAATGGCTAACATTTAAGAATATATCCATAGAGGGGCACCTGGGTGGCTCAGCTGGTTAAGCATTTGCCTCTTGATTTTGGCTCAGGTCATGGTCTCATGGGTTCCTGAGATTGAGCTCTGCCTCAGGCTCTGTGCTGACAATGCAGAGCCTGCTTGGAATTCTTTCTCTCCCCTTCCCTTGCTCTGTCTCAAAATAAATAAGTAAACATTAAAAAAAAAGAGAGAATCTATCCATAGGATAAAGAACTTATTTTTCCTAGCTGTACTGAGGTAGAATTGACAAATAAAATTGTATACATTTAGTGTATATCATGATTTAATATACCCATACTTTGTGAATTGGGATTACCACATTACATGTCTATCACCTCACACAGTTACCATTTTGTGTGTGTGGTGAGGACACTTAAGATTTAATCTCTTAGAAAATTTCAAGTACACTATACAATTTTATTAACTATAGTCACCATGTTGTACATTAGAAGGGTAAACAATTTATTGCAGAACTGCTGGTGCAAGGAACATACAGAGTTATAGTTTTTACTGACATTGTCACACTGTCCTCCCCACCCTCCCCTGATGCCCCAAGAAAAATACACCACTCTCCTCAGTGTTTGAAAGTTTGGGAAAGTTACTTCACCTCCCTTAGTTCCCTTCCTCCCTCCCTAACCTCATAGCCTCTTGCATAAACAGGGCACAGAGAAGGACTTTCTGACTGGCAATCTTGTCAAATCAACCCAAATTCACCTCCTTGTTCTCAACCCTAAACAGAACCCAAGATGTACATCCTTGAAGCACAGACTAAAAATATCTATGGTGCCTGTGTTGTCAATTTCCCCCTATTGTACATTTTCTTAACAAGCCTAGCAGCTGAGGATCTATGTGAGTTTAATGGCTTGCAGCTTCCTTGATGGGCCAGGCAATGAACCATCTTCCCTTATTGCTAAAATGAGTAGAGCCTTCTAGATTTAACTCTTCTTACTCAAGGCAATGAACACATTCACCAATCTCACCAATTCCTATTCAACTAGGGCTTATGAGGCTGAGGAACACAATTTCAAAACACTTCTCTGCTAAGGCCGCCTCAAAACTTGTTGGCCCAACCTATGCAAGCCCAACTTAAATTCTCCCTGTTTTATGCATGGGATAATGGAGAAAGGTCTCGAAATGGAATGGAGAAAGGTCTAGAAATAGAAGCCAGTTTTGTTGGGTTCAGGCCTAGTTCTACCACTTTTCAGGAGTCTGACTTGACAATAGTTGCCTCTCTGAGCCTTAGTTTCCTCATATATAAAACAGGGCTGATAATAATTGTAATACTCATAGCAAGCATACACTATGTGCTAGCCACTATTCTAAGTATTTTATTTTATATATTTTACCTCATTTATTAATACCTTACTCACAGGTCATTGTGAAGACTTAATAAAGCCAGATGAGAATAACGGACATGAAAGTGTTTTGGAAACTCTGAAATGCTATGTAAATACAAACTACTGTTAGCAAAATGCAACAAATATTTATGTACCAGGTATTACTGCTGTTTTATTATTACCACAGCCAACATGGCCTCTTCCTCCTCTGAACTTTCATCCCATTTATTGTCTGCTTATGATATTTGGCTCACAGCATCATCATCTGATACCACCTTTCAAACTCAGTTGTCTAATAATCTGGGATACCCCTCTCCCACCCTGAGCCTTAGACAACTGGATTATGTAATAATGCTTGGTGCAAGGACCACCCACAAGTGAGCCCTGGATTTTCCAGAACATTTTGGCATTTTAATAATGATTATGTGCTGTTGTCTGCTTATATGCTCTGAGCTAAGGCCTGTACAAACATAATCATTGTGTCCATAAATTTCCAACTCCTTCACTGAGCTATGTACTTACCTAGGTTCATAATCAGGGCTTGCTTATTAACTGGAGTTAATGTTATGTTAATATTAGGAGTGATGGTTTTGGCCAGACAAATGGAGAAAACCAGAAGGGGCCACCTTCAGGATTGACTGAACAGAGCCTGTCACTGCAGGCCCAAGTTCCTCCTTTCTTCCTGCATTGCGTATCTGAGGGCACGTGCGCGTCTATTCTTTCTTCCCCACATGAAAATCTGTTCTCAATCTCCAACCACACTGGAACTAAAGGGCCTAAAAACAGCCTTAAGTGTAAATCTTCCCTAGGTGCCTGAGGTTTATATAGGGATCAAAACCCCAATCTAGAATATGAAAGCACTAACAAGCATTCTTAGAGCTCTGGAACCAGTCTAGCACTTAGTAAATACCTGGCACTGGTGTGGACACTTATCTTTAACAAGGTGCTTAGTTTCTGGCACTCACTGTCTCACTGGCCTTGTTCTTTCAGCCAAGCATCTCTAGGCATGAAGAAGTTAGAAAGTAAACTGGAAATATTAGAGGATTCCTATTTCCCACCCTACACTCAAAGGGTAAAATTAGGCCTGCTAGTCTTGCAGAGGGTTTATGAGGTCCTGCCGCCACCCACTGGCAAGATGTGTACTGCCACCAACCCCACTAGCCCAGGAATATCCCTCCAGGTGCTCATTTGCTGCCTTGACAAACCATGCCTGAAAATTCACTTTCTTCTAGAAAGTGTGTGTCCATATACCCCAAGCTACATATCTGGCTTTTTGCAATCTCTAGAAAGAAAGTCTACAATTTGTCAATAAATTCAACAACAATTTACTGAGTACCCAATAGTAGGTGCTGGAACTGTAAAAATGCATCAGCAGTTGCCAAGTAGAGAAAGCACAGTCTAGAAAAGGAGAATGATGGCCATTACCAATACAGGCAATTACTAAGTTCCTTTTCAACTCTTAAGATTTATAACCAGTATTCACATTCCCACCTTTCAATCTTTCTTTAAAAAAATACTTGAAGTGCACAACTAAAACAACAGAAGAAGTTTCATATAACTCAGAAACATGTAGTGAAAAGCAAGTTCCCTCTACCTTTACGAAGCTTACAGATTAGTGGAGAACAGAAGCATAAATAAAAGGTATAAATATAAATTTAGGGTATAAGCTATAGCAGGAGTATAAACAAGGCATGTTAGGAACTCAAAGGAGGGAATTCTCTTTGCCTGGAGAAGTCTAGGAGGGCTCTAGAAAGGGAATCTTAAAGTCTTAAAGAATGAGTAGGAATTTGCCACATAAGAAGAAGGAAGCAGAATTGAATGGCTGAGTATAAAGGCACAGAAGCTACGTAAGCACAGAACACTGTGGTGGACCCCGTGACTGCAGGGAAGGACACTGTAAGCTGAGCAGTGAGAGCTGCAGGTATAGAGAAAGGGAAGCATCTAACCGGCAAAGGGTTCAGATGTCAGGCTGAATAGTTGGGACTTAATGGCTAGTTTACAAAAGTTTTTAAAACTTTTTATTGTGAAAAAACTATCCTCATCAGTTATCAATATTTTGCCCATCATTTTCAACTATCACCCTCACTGTTGAGACTATTGTTTGAGTGTTTTAAAACAAATCCAAAATTTCATACCATTTCTTCTATAACACTTTAAATACTATCTCTGGCGATGATGCATTTTTTATTGTAGCAAAATATACATAACAAAATTTGCCATTTAAACATTTTTAAGTCTAAAATTCAGTGGTGTTAAATACATTCACAACGTGCAGTCATCATCACTATTTCCAAAAATTTTCGCCATTCCAAATAGAAACTGGAGCCATGAAACAATAACTGCCCATATCCCATCCCCATCTCATCCCTGATAATCTACTTTCTGTCTATGAGTTTGGCTATCCTGGGTAATGACTTTTTAACACTTAATTTAGTATTAATAATTAATAATTTTTAACATCTTTACTGTTAAAATAAATTTTAACATCTTTAAAACTTTCCCAATTGTCTCCAAAAATACTGTCAAAGAGGGGTGCCTGGGTGGCCCAGTCGGTTAAGCATCCAACTTCAACTCAGGTCATGATCTTGTAGTTAGTGAGTTCAAGCCCCGCATTGTGCTCTGTGCTGACAGCTCAGAGCCTGGAGCCTACTTCAGATTCTGTGTCTCCCTCTCTCTGCCCCTCTCCTGCTTGTGCTCTGTTTCTTTCTCTCCCTCAAAAATAAATAAACATTAGAAAAATTTAAAAATACTGTCAAAGATGTTAAGCAAGGAGGTGACATGATCAGTTGTGCCTAAGATCTGAGAAACCACTTATCTGGAATGTGGGAGAGACTGGAGGGAACAAACCAGGGCTTGAGATCATCTGGGAAGCTGGTGCAGTAAGTAGATTTCAGGACTTGCTATCTTACCAGTACACAACCAAACCGATAGCTACTGCACAGCATTCATCTGGCAACTCAATTGATAACGTAATTGATTAGGCCTAGAAACCTAGCACCTGCCTGGAAAATGACAGTTATTTAAGAAGATATTTAAGAAGATATTAGCTAAGAGGATTTAATGAAATGATAGAAAGTGGTATATGATTCCTACTAAAGATGTTCTGGAACAGAGACATAAATCAGACCTAAAATAGTCAGGGTCTTAATATTGGTAAAGGGTTCTTAACTCAAATTTGGACTTGTTTTCTAATTCACAAACCATAAAACCCCATATGTGGAGAAATGTCTGTTACAGATAATTGGTTTAGGAATGAGAAGCAAACAATAGGAATGAGTGAACACTTTTCCGGATAAAAAGTTCTGTGGCTAGTCCTTGATGTTATTAATTCAGTGATTAAATTGTTCTATCAAATGCTCTGCAACAAGGCACTTCTTACATAGAAAGCAAGTTGCATGGTGTCTTAGTTAACATTCATATAAATGATCTGGAAGAGAGTACAAGGGGAAATTGCCAAGTTGCAGATGGCATTCAGCTCTTCCAGGGATTAAAATGCCAAGCTGATTAGGGATAAACTGAAAGAAGATGTGGACGTGGGCAGAAAAGTGGCAGAGGAGTTTTAATGTGACTAAGTGTAAGAAAACACATTCAGGGGAAATGATCTTATCACAGGATCATGAGTGTTCAACTACAATCCAGTAAAGGAACCTGAAATGACAGGGGAGGAAAAAAAAAAGACATCAGTCCTGTACAATGTCACAGACAAAACACAAAAAGAACAAGAGTGAAAGATTTTAAAATGTTGGGTATCATCAGAAAGTTTACTGGAAACCCAATACAAAGAGTTTCTTACAGGGGCTCCCGGGTGGCTCAGTCAGTTGAGCATCGGACTTCGGCTCAGGCTATGATCTCACAGTCCATGAGTTTGAGCCCCATGTCAGGCTCTGTGCTGATAGCTCGGACCCTGGAGCCTGCTTCGGATTCCGCGTCTCTCTCTCTGCCCCTCCCCTGCTCATGCTCTGTCTGTTTCTGTCTCTCTCTCTTTCAAAAATGAATAAACATTTAAAAAGTTTTTTTTTAAAGTAATAAAGAGTTTCTTACACTCTGACCTCATCTTGTACAAACTATAGGATGTCCATATTTTTGACTCAGCATATTAGGTCCACTTGTCTAAAAACAAATAACATAATGAAAGTAGAAATGGCTCAGGGAAAAAAGAACAAAATGTAAAGGCTCTGATGTTAGGAAAGACTTCAATAAAATCTTCAGTCTGTAAAGGTAAAGATCCAAAGAGGACAGAAGTAATATGAAGGAGGGAAAGAGAACACTGAATGACTACATACGTCATTCATCCCAGATAACCAATTAATCTCATGATACTTCATGCCTTACAGGAATGTCATCGCAATGTTACAGGTTTTATAGGAAAATGAGGCTCAGATAAATTAAGGGACTTGGTTAAAGGTAGTAGTTAGTAGGTGGCAGAGCTGGTAAAATTAAATTTCAGGACCTCTGATGATCAAATTTAGAGACTGTTTAGTTTCTCAGATGGGGACTGTGCTCTATTCATTTTTGTATTCCCAATACCTGTCCTACTATTTGGCACATTTGCTCATTGTGAAAGAGTCCTGGGCTTGTAGGTCTCTGAAGATACCTACAGAGTCCATGTCTCTGGAATTTATATATTCGCTTAAGTTGTCTGTGGGACAACTTCAATAGCCTTAGATGGCAGATGAGACCCCTTAAGAAAAACAGCAAAAACTCAAAGCTCTGAAAATGACTAATTTCTAAGTAAACACCCCAGTTTGACTTCAGTTAGGAACACTAAATCACTTTTTCTGAGCAGATTTTCTGAAGATCTCTATTTTGGGGAATAATTAAATGATGCAGTATAACAAGATAAGATTATCGAATACAGAAGAAAAAAAAGAATCCTGTAATTCAGAACACATGATGGGAAGATTAGATGCATTTGTCTATAATTATAGTGGAGCTACAGAACAGAATGCTTTGGAGTCATGGGACAAATTCTCTTTCCATGACTGGCTTATAAAATTAAATCAGGCTGATTTGATTTTGGAGCAAAATGGGTCAGTTATGAAGTTTGCTTTAGAGAAACATCAAGCAAATATAATTTTCAAAAGATACAGATTTATTTTATGCTAGATAAACATGGTTCCTAGCCCTGGCAAAGCCCTAGGTTTAACTCCAGTGGAGGGTCACAAATCATACCCACCATTACCATCAAAGCTGCACGTTTCCATCCATTTATAGCAGTCAAGATATAAAGGAACATTCTGTATAATCTGGCCCCATCCTTCTATTTCAAATTTATCTCCTACCATTTCCCTCCTGCAAGACAGCTGCAGAGTTGTTGTGTGAATTAGAAAAAAAGCACCCTTTACTCCAGGTGGACACATTCCTGTACCCAGGTACCCTGGACTGGCAAAAAGAAGGTGGGGCTGAGTTTCATCCCTCACTAGTCTCCACACTCAAATGCACTTGTATGGTGAAAAACCTGCACCAGCATATGTAGGAGCCCTGTCCTACCACCATTCAGACACTGAATGGTACTACTACATCAATCTACCACGCAGATGCTGTTTCCCAGCTACCTCTCATCAAACTACTGCCTCTGTGCTTTGGTCTGCTTAGAAACCACCTCTTTCGCACAATAGCCAAGATGTGGAAACAACCTAAATGTCTAGTGATGGGCAAATGGATAAAGAAAGTGTGATGTATATGTATAATGGAATATTATTCAGCCTTTAAAAAGGTAGCTCTGTCATTTGCAATGACATGGATGAACCTGGAGGACATTATGCCAAGTAAAATAAGCCAGGTACAGATAAATACTTCATAAGCCACTTACATGTAGAATATAAAATAGTCAAACTTAGAAGCAGAGAGTAGAATGGTGGTTGTCAGGGGCTGGGGAGGCAGCAATTAGATGTTGGTCAAAGATTCCAAAGTTTCAGTTAGGCAAGATGAATGAGTTTTGAGGATCTAAAGTACATCAGGTAACAATTCTGTATTGTATTCTTGAAATTTTCTGAGAGTTCTCACCACAAAATTTACTGTGTTCTTAACACATACACACACCACAAAAGGTAATCTCAAAGGATTTTTATGCATCTATTGAGATCTTATTGTTTTTCTTATTATATTTGCTGCTGTGGTGAATTACATTGATTGATATTGAAATGTTATATGAATTTTGAGTCCCTGGGATGAACCCCATTGGGTCATCATGCATAATCCTTTGTTTTCTTTTTAAAAAATGTTCATTTATTTTTGAGAGAGAGAGCACAAGTACAAGTAGGGGAGGGGCAGAGAGAGAGGGAGCCAAAGATCTGAAGCCGGCTCTGCGCTGACAGCAGAGAGCCCGATGTGGGGCTCGAACTCTCAAACCTTAAGATCATGACCTGAGCTGCAGCTGGACGTTAACCATCCAGGTTAATTGAGCCATCCAGGTGCCCCAAAGCATGATCCTTTTTATATATCATGGGATCATCTAAAATGCTAAAGTGCTATCACTAAAATGTTATTTAGGAATTGTTGAATCTATGTTTATTGGGGATTTTGGTTTGTGAGTTTTCTTTTTTTGTGGTGTTTTTGTCTTGTTTGATGTCAGAGTAATAATGCTGGCTTCACAGAATGAGCTGGGAGTAAGAATGTTTGTGGAACTTGTATTCTCTACCATAAATGTTTAAGAGAATTCACCTGTGAAGCAATCATAGACTTTGTACTTTTCTTCCAGCTTTTGGATCCAGGAACAAGTCTTACCTTATTATACAATGTTCTTTTTGATACCTAATCAGATTCTATTAATAACATGTTACAAAGAATGACTGCATCTAAATTTGTAGGTGGAATGGGATATAAGTCCTTTTCTCTTTGCTCTTATCCAAATTATTGTTAAGGCTATTGTAGCCTCAACAAAATTGGATGGAGAGTCTTATATTTTCTTTTCTGGTACAAATTTTATGAATTATCTTTGCATGTATCCTAAAACTTATTAAAGACCATTTGAAAATTAATGTTAAAAAAAAGGAAGGAAATCACCTCTTCTCATTCTTCAAGGTCCAAAACAAGTTCCTCCTCCTTTATGAAACCTTTCCTGTCCTTCCCTCTGATAGTGGTTTTCCTTTCCTTTGAAAGTTTAGTCTGAAACCCATTCCCTTGTCACTTTAGAGAGACACAGTTTAGTATAACCCACTGATTTTTCATTTATGTGTGCCTCTTCCTACTGTATCAGAGCCTTCTGAGGGTGCAGACTGTCTTATATTTCCTTCCTACTGCCTCACACACACACCCTCACACTCACCACTGCCTTAAATAAAGCAAAACGGGGAGAGTTAATTTTATGTTGCAACTTGACAAGGCCACAGGGGTCCAGATATTTGCCTAATCATTATTCTGGTGAGGGTGTTTCTGGATGACATTAACATTTGAGTTAGAACTGAGTAAAGCAGATTGCCCTCCCCAATGTAAGTGCACCTAATCCAATCTATTGAAGGCCTGAAGAGAACAAAAAGATGGAGTAAGGAAGAATTCACTCTCTCTCTGACTGTCTTTGAGCTAGGTCTCAGTCTTCGCCTGCCTTTGGACTCAGACTGAAATTTACAACAACTTTCCCGGTGCTTAGGTCTTCAGACTTGGAACTATTCCATCAGCTCTCCTGGGTCTCCAGTTTGCCCACAGATCTTGGAACTTCTCAGTCTCCATAACTGTGTGAGCCAATTCTTTACAATAAATCTCCTTCTCTTTCCCTATCTATCTATCTATCTATCTATCTATCTATCTATCTATCCATCCATCTAATCTATCTATGTCTATGTCTATCTACCTACCTACCTACCTATCTACCTCTCTCTACTGACCTACAGATAAATATATAGAGAAATAATATATATCATCTATTATCTATGTATTATTTACTTATGTTATCTATGTATAACATAGACAAAGATGTATAGATACAGATATCTATCTCCTCGGACTGCTATAGTAAAATACCATAGACTGGGTGCTTAAACAATACACATTTATTTCTCACAGTTCTAGAGGCTGGGAAGTCTAGATCAAGGTGCCAGTCTACTCAGTAAGATCCTCTTCCTGGCTTGGAAAGACCCACCTTCTTGCTGTGTTCTCACATGGTAGAGAGAGAGAGAAAGAGCTCTCTGTTTTCTTTTTATAAAAACACTAATTCTATCATGGGGCTCCACCCTCATGACCTCATCCAGACCTAACTACCTCCCAAAGGCCCCACCTCCAAATACCATCACATTGGGAGTTAGAACTTCAACACATGAATTTGGCAGCGGGTGGATTGGTGGGTGGAGGTGGGGGGGAACAGGACACATGAACATTCAGCCCCATAACAAAATCCTTAATAAAGACCTGTTGCTTGATTCCTGACAGAGGACACCCACCCATCTGAGACTCGAGGAATGAGGAACCACAATACATAAAATAGTATCATACAAGAATACACAGTGCTATATGTTCATCCAATGCCAAAAGCAAATAGCCATTTACATCTTTTAGTTGAAGTGTATACACCCTGAATCAAAATGAAGAAAGAGTACCTTTCCCACTGGGTCACAAAGAAACAACTTATTCAAGCCAACTCAGAAATTTTGCATTTCAATCAATTGCTGAGTGGAACCAGATTAACTTGGGTTTAAGTCTCAGATCCTCAATTTACTACCTGAAATTTACTACCTTTATTTCTCTGTATCTTTATCTATAGGATAAAGATAATACCTATTTCTAAAATTTGTTAGATTTAAATTATTTTAATGTATTCCTCAAATGAGCTACACTTACCACCTCACCTCTCTTGGGCTTTGCACTTGCTGCAGGATATATCCTTCCCCTAGACCTTTGAACGTTCTGCTGCTTCTTACTATTTGAGTCTCAGTTTATACATTACCTTGTTATGTTTTTCCAGACTACCTGAGCTAAGGTAGTCCCCTCCCCTCCCAGTCATTCTATTATCTTCAAAGACATTATATTCATTTAAAAATTTTCTTTGACTATTATCTATCTCCCCAATCAAAATGTAAATTCCACGATAACAGGGCCCTAGCTGTCATAGTAACTGCTATATCAATCCCATGTCAGCTCTATTATAATGTCTGGTACATATTAGGTGCCCAATAATATTTGCTGAACAAATATAAGTATGTACAGTATCTAGCACAGCACTCAGCCACACATTTTAGGTACCTCTCTTCCCCTTTCTACGTAAAAATCCCTGGATTAAACAATGTGCTTGTGTGAGTCCTTTGAAATGCAGAGCATTTCAACCAAATGGATTCTTTGTTTGAATGTTGATCAGGTATTTACAATTAAAGACAGAAATATGGTCATTTACTCTAATATTTGATGAGACCATCCTCTGTCTTATTGTTCTATTCTAGGTACATGTCAGCATACTAGTTATTAAACTGTTATAAGACTTTACTGACATGTGAGACTTTAATAACATACTTCCTCAGCCTTCTGAGAGGGAAATTTTCGCTTAGAGGCTTTTTATTTATGAAGAAACAGAGTCCCAGAAAGGGGTAATACTTGACTAATTCAAGGTCTAACACTTAGTTAGAGGTAGACCATATTCCCTTTCCATTCCACCATGTTGCCCCTCTAGAGCAAGAAAGGCAACTCTCCCCAAATCAAGGAACACTGTAATTGAACAGAGATCTGTAAGTGACATTATAGGATGTGGAAATGGAGGGCTTGAATTCCATTCAAGATGCTTGTGAGATCAAGTATGATAAAGAATATAAACAGCTCTGCATTACAAAAGCATTAGATAAGTTTTATTTATTTTTATCACTTTACTGATACTTTGATTCTGTTTGTGATGATTGCATCACAGTTCACATAGCAAATTGTTGGAAGGAAATAAGAGTGCTCTCTTCATTCTGCTATCATTAGCAAAGGAGATTTGACCCTCATTTCCTGGTCCAAGAGAAAATGGTTGTTACCAGCCTACTCACCACCATGGCTCAGTAGAAACATCCTTGTACCTCAAGGCAACAATACTTTGGATTTCCAAATCCAAACCCAGGTGGCACATTCCATTCTACAATTTTCCAACTGGCACCAATTCAGGGGGAGATATTACTCACAGAATAGGCACTAACAACTGAATTTTGGCAGGGTGGGAGAATAACTGGCACTGTCCTGGAAGAGACATGCCACATGTTCCCAGATGCACCGAAGTTTAGCAAAATGGAACCACACATATTCTGAATGGAAAAAACGGACCTTAGATGGTATACTCTCATTTTTTAGGTTTTTTATTTATTTGAGAGACAGAGAGAGAGCGCGCGCATGTGTGCGTGTGTGAGTGGGGGTAGGGGCAGAGAAAGAAGGGGAGAGAGAGAGAATCTCAAGCAGGCTCCACACTGTCAGCATGGAGCCCCACGTGAAGCTTGAACTCATGAACCATGAGATCATGACCTGAGGCAAAATCCAGTTGGATGCTTAACTGACTGGGCCACCAGGAGCCCTGGTTTTCTCTCATTTTCACAGGCAAAGAAACGGACACTTAAAGAGGAAAAATGGTCATCCAAGGTCATGCAGTGGGAATCCTGTGGAAAGCAGCTTTGCTCACTACTATACCACCAGTGCTCACAAGAACCCTGTGGGAAAGCTCATCTTTTCTCAATCCAATGCTCTTCTCATTACACCAAGTTTAGTAAGCAATGAATCTGGAAAGAAGTTCATGCCTTAGTATAGAAATGCAAAGATATATGGTGGTGTTCTGGCTCTCTTCTCCTCAGTGAATTTGTCCATCATTTCAGCCATCTCTCATGATTCATTGAAATGCTCTTCACATATAACAAGCCCAAAAGACTAGTTTTAAAAATCAACCCAAACTGATTGAAAACCCAGTTCATTTTTTAGTGTTAGATATATTCCTTTGAAAAGGAGTTTGTTATTCAGTGCTATTATAATGAAATATGTTCCATAAAACTTTAAAAACATTTTCATCATTCATTCAACAAAGATTTTTTAGATTAGGTACCTACTATTTGTCCAACAATATGCAAAGCACTGGGTAGGGGGTAGGTTAAGGAAAGACTATAGACCTCACACAGTTCCAGCACAAAGAATAAATTAGTGTTAACAGCAATTGAGCAGATTATTTATCAGAGAGTCCAAGTACCAGAATTATATCAACTACAGTAAAATTAATAATAGCTAATATTTATTAACTACAGTAAGCACTAGTTACTATGCTGAATTTACACATCTTATTCAATTAATCCTTATGTCATATAAGGTAGACAAGATCATCTCCTAATCCAACAGATAACTAAGACACAGAGAGATTAATTAATTTGTTCAAGTCATGTAACTATTGAGTGATGGATTCAGGGTTTGTGGTCATGATTCCAGAGCAGATCTTATTAACCACTTCACACTATTTCTGAAATGTGAAATTATTCAAAAACAATTTTTAAAGAGTATTCATTTTTGAAAATCTCACAATTTACTAACATTTTTCTAAGATACTCACTTTTATGCATGTTTTAAAATTTTTTACTTTTGATTAAATAAAATTTTGTAATAATAACAATTGAGTGTAATAATTTATATTCTTATTTAAAAATGGTTTCCTAGAGGGGTGTCTGGCTGGCTCAGTTGGTTGAGCATTTGACTTTGGCTCAGATCATGATCTCATGATTCGTGGGTTTGAGCCCTACGTCAGGCTCTGGGCTGACAGTTCAGAGCCTGGAGCCTGCTTCAGATTCTGTGTCTCCCTCTCTCTGTTCCTCCTCTGCTAATGTTCTGTCTCTCTCTCTCTCTCTCTCTCTCTCTCTCTCTCTTTCTCTCTCAAAATAAATAAACATAATAAAAAATCTTTTTTTAAAATGATTTCCTAGCAAGTATGATTTTTGTGTTTTTTAAAAATGTTTATTTACTTATTTTGATAAAGAGGGAGAGGGAGTGTGATAGAGGCAGAGAGAGAGGGGTAAAGAGAATCCCAAGTAGGCTATGCACTGTCAGTGCAGAGCCTGATGTGGAGCTCAATCTCATAAATGGTGAGATCATGACCTAAAATCAAGGGTTAGAC
The DNA here is from genome assembly GCF_016509475.1 of Prionailurus bengalensis. Classification (NCBI taxonomy): domain Eukaryota; kingdom Metazoa; phylum Chordata; class Mammalia; order Carnivora; family Felidae; genus Prionailurus; species Prionailurus bengalensis. Next base: position 53,323,470 of record NC_057348.1, on the reverse strand, counting down.
ACTTAACTGACTGAGCCACCCAGCGCCCCTCAAGTATGATTTCTGTAATAAAAGTATAGCTTTAAAAATAGATACTTATACAAGACAGTAAAGACAACCAACACCTTTAGATACAATTTGGTAACTTTTCTGTAATAATCAACCATTATAACCATTAATTCTCTTCATTTTTCCCAGAGCAGATTTTAAGAGAAGTATCTTTTGTTCATCAGGCTTCTACGTAATTTTCCAGCTCTTAAAGATTTCAGTTTCTTTTTAGTTAAGACAGATAAACTTTAAAAATTCCTTTATTTCTTTTATCACACTTTACATGATAAAACATCTGTGCTCTGTGGGGATTTGTTGTTTGATGGACATAGAGATTCAATTTTATAAGATGAAAGGAGATTGGTTGTACAACACTGTGAATATACTTAACGCTACTGAACTAAATGTACACTTAAAAATGGTTAAGATAGTAAATTTATGTTATGTGTATTTTATCACAATTAAAAATAAAAATTCCTTGTGCTCTTTTAAAGTCAAGATACTTAACCTTCACAGATACTGTCAATTTAGAACAGATAAGGTCTCAAACATTCTACATGGTTCTCTGTTTGTGCTACAGTACAGAAAAAGGAGTGATAAATTCTGATCACAGGGTGAAAGGAAGAAATTTTGCATAGTTTAGAAATTCACCTGAATTACATTTTCTTTATATGTAAATGTGGAGATTTAATCACATGGTTTCTAAAGGCATTTTCAGGTTCTTACAGTATAGGAGTTAAGTAGTAGGATTTTCAATGTGTGATGCAGAAAGGCCATTTCAAGCAGAGACGTGGCTTAAACAAAAGTATTGCAGCATGAAAGTGTAATTCACAAAACCCTGCTAAGTGGTGGTATAGTTACAGTATAATATAGAATACACATATTTCAGAGAGGAAGTGATAGGGCAGTAGGAATAGGCTGAAAGGTAGGATGGAGCCAGTTCCTCGCTTCCTGGTTTGCCAATGACCAAGAGAGGGGCCTCTGAAGACCTGTGAATCCAATAATTTGGAATTTGGGGAATAAAGAAACAGTCACCTTCACAGTACTCTCTTGAAGGGAGATTTCTACGTAAGTGTTGTTTATTTCCCAGGTTCCAGATTCTGTACGTTGGGGATTTTCCTAAGATAGAGCTGAAATCCTGAGGCCAAGAGTAGTCTTCCTCTGTGTCAAAATTTCTGCTATGTGACTATGTTCACTTGAACGGCTTAAAGACTTAATAATCTGGGGCACCTGGATGGCTCAGTCTCGGTTAAGCACCCAATTTTTGATTTCAGCTCAGGCCATGATCTCACAGTTGTGAGATCAAGCCCTACACTGGGCACGGAGCCTGCTTAAGATTCTCTCTCCCTCTGCTCCTCCCCTGCTTATCCATGCTCTCTCTCTCTCTCTCTCTCAAAAAAAAAAAAAAAAATTAAAGACTTAATTATCATTCATATGTAGGAAGCTTAAAACTAGGTCATCAAATCCAACTTTTATACCAATGTAAAATCTGGTCTACAATGTTCATAACAAGGGATCATCAAAAAATTACTATTTTTCAGTAAAATTAATGTTATATTTTCAGTAATAAAAATTACTATTACTTTTTGTCTTCATTTTCAGACAGTTGATTTTTACACTGAGCCAAAATCTGCCATCTTTAAGTTTGCTATTTGGTTTTGGCTTTGCCCACATAAAACCAGTCTGTTCCTTTCTTGTACGTGTCTGCCTTTCAGGACAGTGAACGGGCCTCCTTAAGACTTCACTTCTTCAAGCTACACCACCGTTATTCTCTCAAATAGCCTCAGCCTAAAGCCTCCTCCAATTTATGTTATTAGGGCATGATGAATAGAACTTAATGAAATTCTTCTGGATTGGTCAGATCAAACCTGAGTTAAGAAGCAAATATTGGAAGTTGGACAAATCTGAGATTTTATTCAGTGTTGTTCTCTCTTGGCAAACTACCACTTAGAGAAAACATGATTTTGGAAGTGATGTCTGTTTAAATTTCTGCCACCACTTTATATCAGACCTTACTGTGAAAAAAATAAACTTAACTAATTATAATCCTCAAACACCTATACACATTTCTCCAAATATAAGTTCATTAATTGTCTAAATAAAGATTTCAAGAATACAGAAATATGTGTTTATTTATTTGTTTATTTATTTGAGAGATCACATGCATGTGCACATACAAGTGGGGGAGGGGCAGAGGGAGAGAGAGAATCTTTTTTTTTTTAATATGAAATTTAGTGTCAAATTGGTTTCCATACAACACCCAGTGCTCATCCCAACAGGTGCCCTCCTCAATACCCCTCACCCACCCTCCCCTCTCTCCCACCCCCCCATCAACCCTCAGTTTGTTCTCCGTTTTTAAGAGTCTCTTATGCTTTGGCTCCCTCCCTCTCTTTTTTTTTCTTCCCCTCCCCCATGGTCTTGTTAAGTTTCTCAGGATCTCCATAAGAGTGAAACATATGGTATCTGTCTTTGTATGACTTATTTCACTTAGCATAACACTCTCCAGTTCCATCCACGTTGCTACAAAAGGCCATATTTCATTCTTTCTCATTGCCACATAGTATTCCATTGTGTATATAAACCACAATTTCTTTATCCATTCATCAGTTGATGGACATTTAGGCTCTTTCCATAATTTGGCTATTGTTGAAAGTGCTTCTATAAACATTGGGGCACAAGTGCCCCTATGCATCAGCACTCCTCTATCCCTTGGGTCAATTCCTAGCAGTGTTATTGCTGGGTCATAGGGTAGATCTATTTTTAATTTTTTGAGGAACCCCCACACTGTTTTCCAGAGCTGCTGCACCAGTTTGCATTCCTACCAACAGTGCAAGAGGGTTCCCGTTTGAAAGAGAAAATCTTAAGCATGCTCCATGCCCAGTGCAGAGACCGACATATGGCTCGATCTCATGATTTAATGATTGTGAGATTATGACCTGAGCCAAAATCAAGAGTGCGATGCTTAACCAACTGAGCCACCCAGGTGCCCTAGTATATAGAAATATTTAAAGAATGACATAACAAATACCTGTTTATCCCCCAATACTAAGCTTTGTCAAATCTTAATATTTTTCTACATTTTCTTCAGATGAAAAAAAAAAAAAGAAACAGAAGTTTCACTGTTGAAACTTCTTGCACATTCCTCTTCAATTTCATTCCCCTACCTCTTCTTCCCAGGGATAACCATTCTGAATTAATGTTTATTATTTCCATATACATATTTATACAATTTTACTACTGTGTGTATTGATAAACTATATGTAGTACTCTTTTGCTTGTTTTGGGGCTTATATAAGTGGTGTTATTCTGTATTTATCTGCCTGTAAGCTGCCTTTTTCCTCTCAATGTTGTAATTTTTATGTGTATTTGTGGCAATGCATAAAACACTGATTCATTTATTTTCATTGTTTGAATATATCAAATTTAACTTTCCTCCCACTGATGCACACTTAAGTTATTCTGAATGTTTGCTATTACAAAGTATGCAGAGTTAATCTTTCTTGTATGGGGTCCCTGGTGCAAATCTTTCCCCTTTAATAGTCTGGCAATTATACATTTTATTTGTATTCATTTGTGTGGTTACTCTTAATTCTTCTTTTAACATGCATACTTTACTTTTCAGGTATAAAATTAATCAGTAGCTCTATTGTCCTCCCAAATTGTAGTGTGCTTTAAGACTGATCACTCCACTTTTCTCTTGATTCCCCTGCCATGTCACTTACTACTATTGCCCAAAATTTTAATATCCCTTTTTTTATACTCCCTAAATTAGTCATCGCTTTTGTTGTTATTCCATAGAGTTAAGCTTTTTCTGTTGTTTTGTTTTGTTTTGTTTTGTTTTAGATTTACTCACATGTTTACCAACTTCTCTGCTCCCTATTGCTATTTTCATGTTACTACTTCCTTTTGGATTCAATTTTCTGCTTCCTGAAGAATATCCATTTTCAGTAGTCTTTTCAGAAATGATCTCTGAGATGTAAACTTGATGTCTTTATCTGTCTAAAATTATTTCCACTTGACCCTTATTCTTTTTTTTAATGTTTATTTATTTTTGAGAGAGAGAGAGAGGGAGAGGGAGAGAGAGAATGAACAAGAAGGAGTAGAGAGAGAGAGACACAGAATCTGAAGCAGGCTCCAGGCTCTGAGCTGTCAGCACAGAGCCTAACATGGGGCTCTAACTCACAGACTGAGAGATCATGATGTGAACCAAAGACACACTTAACCAACTGAGCCACCCAGCTTCCCCTACCCTTATTCTTGAATGAAGTTTTAACTAGGTGGAAAATTCTAGACTGAGTGGGTTTTGTGTCTCTCAGCTTTTGAGATCATTCCTTTGTTTATTTTGTCACTGTTTTTAATTTGTGATTTCTAGGTTATCTCTTGTCTTTAGCTACTCTTAAGATTTAATTTTTGTCTTTGTAGTTGCACAGTTTCATTAAAATATGTCTAGAAGTGACTTTATTTTAATTTATCCTTTGGAATTCAAAGACCTAATTGAGGTTTTTCATCAATTTTGGAAAAATATCAACCATTACTTCTGCATATCGCCCCTTTCCATTTTCTCCATTATTGCCTTCTAGAACTATTAAACATATATTGGATCTTCTCATTCTATCCTCCTTGTCTCTTTGTTTTCATATTTTTTTCTTCTCTTTGACTCTTTAAGGGGTATCATGGGTAATTTCTGCCTTAATTTCCAATTCACCAATTTTTTCTTCAGCAGCATCTAATCTCCTATTTAAATAGTACATATTTTTACTTTAGATTACTATATTTTTTGATTTCTGAAAATTCTATTTGTCATATATGCCTTATATTTTAAATTCTTTTTTATCCTTAATAATTTTAAGTATATTAATTTTATAGATCTTTTTATCATCTTATAGTTTTAGATCTTTTTCATCTTAAGAAAAGTTCATGTTTTCTTTTGCTAGGCACCTTGGGGTATTGTTGGTTGGGCATATTTTTTGTTAATTAATCAACTTGTAGGACATCAGACTACACAGGTAGTATAAATCCAAACTCCACACCCAATTTAAGATAGACCTATGGTTTTGAATTCTCAGAAAGAAACTTTTTTTTTATCCAGAGTATAGGCTGAGAATTACAACTTTGTTGTGTCCACATATTGCTGAGGTTTTTTTTCTTTTTTCTTTTAAGATTATTTATTTTGAGAGAGAGAGAGGCAGCTGGAGAGGGGCATAGAGAGAACCACAAGCAGGCTCGGTGCTGTCAGCACTGACCCTGACATGGGGCTCAAACTCGCAAACCATGAGATCATGACTTGAGCCAAAACCAAAAGTCAGACGCTTAACCAACTGAGCCACCGAGGCACCCCAATGAGATTTTGTTTTCTATCCACCATTTTACTGAAGGTGTAAGACTCACTTGCAGGGCTCAGCTTTAATGCCTGTCTCATAAAGATTCATCTCCTGTTCTTGTATACATATTAAAATCCAAGTCCCAAGATTACCAAGACAGATATTCCAAGAGGCCTGATACATCATCGTATAGACTTACTACACATTCTGTCTCCTTTTTGGCCTCCAAAGAGTCCCTTACTTTCTTGCAAACTTAGTTATGTATTTTAAAGAATTTATTATTTTTCATTCAGAACTGTTAGGAGTTTAGTGGGTAGAGGATTTTCAGGTTATTGAGCTCAAATTATTGCTGGACACAGAAATAAGATTGTTCTCTTTTTCTGAGCGTCAGATAGGAAGCTCAAAAGCATGCTTCAATTCAGCAAACATTTATTGGTCACTTATTGTGATTATTAAGTTTTATGTTCCACCTTGGCTAGGTGCCCCATTATTTGGTTGAATGCTAGTCTAGATGTTGTTGTGAAGGTATTTTGTAGATACGATTAATAAATATTCACAATCGGTTGACTTTAGGTAAAGGAGATTATCCTTGATAATTGTGTGTGGGCCTCATCCAATCAGTTAAAGGTCTTAAAAGCAAAAACTGAGGTTTCTCAGAGAAGGAATTCTGTCCCAAGACTAACATAGAAATCCTGCCTGATGGCCTAATGGCCTCTCTTAACAGATTTCAGACTTAAGTCTGCAGTATCGATTCTTGCCTGAGTTCCTTAAAATTCCTTAAATTACATTTGAGCCAATTCCTTAGAATAAATCTATGTATCTACATATCTCCTATTGCTTCTGTTTCTCTGGAAAACCCCAGCTTTACACCTATTATGAATAAGGCCCTATGAGGGACAAAAAGGTAAGACTCAAACCCTGTCCCTGCTGTTACAGAACTTGTAGTCTTGTGGTAGACAGGCTTTTTTCAATGTAGATATTATACTAGTATTAAAGTATTAAAATAGTATAAAATTATTTATTCACCTATCCCATGAATATTTGTTAGGTATCTACTATTAGTGAGATATTGCTAGATGCTAGCAATAGAAAATATAAGGCACAGATATCTCTCTTGGAACATTGTCCAGTGTGGGAGTTAGATACAAATAGATAAAATACAGTGTATAGAGACAGAGGTAGGTATATTCTATTATGGGAATAGCCTAACTCAGAGTGAAAGGGTCAGGGAAGCCATCCTGAAAAAAGTGATGCCTGTGCCCATCTGAAATTTAAATAGGAGTTAGCCAGGCAAAAGTGAAGTAAAAATTAGGACATGGAATTATAAGCAAATGCACAGCATAAGCAAAGACATGGAAGTGAGAAATAACATGTATGTACAAAGTTGTTGTGCATAAAGTATGAGGCAGGGAATAATGGGAGATGAGGCTATAAAAAGAAAACTACAACAGAGGGAGGTTGTATAAGGTTGGACACTGAGAAAGGCTTCTTAAAGAAGGTGGCATTTAAGCTTGATCTGGAGGGATGAATAATATTTTAACAGGTAAAGATGAGGTGGAAGGGATGAAAACACAGTGGTCTGGGAGAAAACATAGGATGCATGAAGGGGACACCGGAAAATAAGAATACAGAGGTAGATTATGGCCAGACCCAGAGAGCTTTGAATGATTGATGACTCCCAAAGTAGAGGTTTAGATGTATTCCCTCGGGTAGTGGCTAGAGGCCTTTGAAAAACAGAAGCTAGTGAGGAAATTGCGGTTACAAACACCTACCACCTCCAAGGGCTTGGAAGGCCCTGAAAGACACACCTGGCCATGGCATTCGGCTGCCTCTGAAAGACACAGCCAGACTAGCCAAGGGACAGGAAACATCTGTTCCACCATGACCTGCCTGAATCCGCTCTCTCCCTATCCTTCTTGGCACTACAAAAACTGGGAACAGAACAAAGGCTAAGGCAAGCCCCAGCCTGGGTTCTAGAGAAAAACAATAACAAGAGGGGCCAACCTGACTTAGTAGAAGGGAAGAAGAGGTGGACCCTGTCAGATCTCATCAAGCAGAGTAAAATAAAAGACTCATTGTTACTGTTTTCTCCCCTTGGGAAATGAGACTCCAAACATTCAATTGTGGTTAAAAGCACACTGACCTGGAAAAGAAACCTGGGTTCTAGTCCAGATCCTGTCACTAGCTTTCTGTGCAGATTAAGCAAGTTGTTTCGCTTCTCCTCTGTTTACCCATTTGTACTGTGGAATAGAACTAGATTAGTGGTTCTCAAACCATGTCCTGTTTAGTCCCTGACTAGCTCTAGGAACCTCTAAACCTATTTCATTGAAGCAGCTTTATTTTCACCAGTTTTATATATAGGGTTGTGCCTAAAGCTTTGCTTAAAAAAAATTCAACTACTTTAAGGTAGGAAGACCTCTGGACGTGAACCTCTAACATTGTTTCTAACTTCAGGGTTCTATGACTGTGTGGTTTCACATTAAGTTGCTGTTAGGGAGTACCCACCTTCAGGACAACTGGGGCTGAGACTGTGTAAGATACTCACAGTGACAGGGAAGTCTGGACAGAGCACAAAGGCAAGTATGAAGATTAGAAAGTATGAAGGCAAGAAGGACAGGCAAACGAACCTGGGAGAAACGTCAAGAATCAAGCAGGCAATTAAAGAGCCAAGCCTAATAGACTCCATAGGCTTTCCCAACACAGGTAAAATCATATAACCTAAAAAGAAACTAAAGAAAAGGTTTCTGGAAAGAACTGTGGAATACGGTCTAAAATTCTGGCTATGTGTTTTCCTGCAAATAATTAAAACCACAAATAACAGGGGCGCCTGGGTGGCGCAGTCGGTTAAGCGTCCGACTTCAGCCAGGTCACGATCTCGCGGTCCGTGAGTTCGAGCCCCACGTCAGGCTCTGGGCTGATGGCTCGGAGCCTGGAGCCTGTTTCCGATTCTGTGTCTCCCTCTCTCTCTGCCCCTCCCCCGTTCATGCTCTGTCTCTCTCTGTCCCAAAAATAAATAAAAAACGTTGAAAGAAAAATTTAAACAAAAGAACACACAAATAACAAGGGTGGCCTTTATGTGCCACAGCATAGCTCTGTAATAAAAAGTATCGCTACAGAGAAAAATCGCTGTAGAAGAGGAAAAAGGAGCTGGAGAGGTATCCAGGAAAAGCCTGTTTATTTGTTCAATTATTAAAAACTTACCAAATTTCTGCTAAGGGCCAGAAACTGTACTACGGGGCTGAGATCAGAGAAATGAACAAAGCACTATCTTTGTCCTTAAGGAGTACAAAATTTAGTAACAGAGATAGACACAGAAGCAAAATGAGATGGAAAACTCGTTCAAAAGAGCTGAATATTTGCAGAGAAGGAAAGGCATAGTATAAGGAACAAAGCTGATTTAAAATAGTAGCTAGAAGAGAATTTTCTTATCTGACCAAAGAAGGATATCTGGCACTTAAACAGAAAAGAAGCCTAGGTTCTCTAAGGATCAAAGAAAGGGAAAATAAACAGACCTATTAAAAGAAAATAGTGAAGATAGGAATGAAGGTTAGAATGAAGGTAAGAATAGGAATGAAGGTGCCACTGAAAGGTGGGAGAAAAGAAGATTGTGGAAAGCTACATTGTCCAATAGAGTAGCCACGAGCCCCATATGACTACTGAGCACCTGAAATGTGGCTAATACAAGCTGAGATGTGCTGGGAGGAAAAGTACTCATCAGCTTCAAAGATTTAGTATGAAAAAAAGAATGTAAATATCTCTTTAATGATTTTTTTAGACTGATCACATGATGGAATGAGAATATTTCATAAATATTGTGTTAAACAAAATATATTATTAATTTCATCTGTTTCCTTTTTTCTTACTGTGGCTACTAGAAAATTTAAAATTTCATACAAGGCTTATATTTGCAATTCATATTTTATTTCTATTAGACAGTGCTGTGTTAAACCTTTGCCAAGGTAAATGAATAAGGTGACAGTATATCCCTATAACCAATATCCTTAGGATAAAATATGGACCCCTAAACTTCCTCATATTCTAAACCTAAACATACTTTATATGGTGGCAACAGCATAATGGCTACTTTACAGTCTTGGAGCAGATGAGGTCTATAAAGGAGACGAAAAATGGAAATAGGCATTCTGTTCTGTGTCTAAACTACAGGTGGCTCTTTTCATCATAAGCACACAGGACTTTCAGTAAGTTTTTTCATCTTTCTATGCATGTTTCCTCATCTGTAAAATTGGATAAGACCACTCTTCACTTGTCTGCCTGTGTTTGTATTTTAAATTGTGTTTTCCAAAGTTTCTCATACTATAATATCTCACTTGACCCTTACTATAACCTTTAGAATTAGGTAGGGTGAGGATCATTATCCCCATTTTATAGATTAGTCAGCCAAGGGAAAAAAAAGGTTTATTTGCTCATGAACATAAGACCAAGGCTTTGAACCTGGGACTTCTAACTATAAGGTCACTGCTCTTTCCATTTCTCCATGCTACCTCTTCCTGCACAAACATTACTCATCTGAAATTTCCTATTCTTGCTTTTCATTTAGCTCTTCCTATATACATCCTATCTCCCGTATCAGACTACATTTTTTAAAGCAATATCCATGCCATATTCATCTCCACAGCCACCATATCTTCTAATATCTTCCATGTAGTAGGAGCTCAGAATTAAGGCTAAGTAGAATGTGGCACGGAGGGCCAACATAGGAAGACCTGGGAATCCCCACTTTCCAACTGGCTCCAGGAAGACTGACTCTTGCCTCTAGGTAAGATGTCACTAACTTCTGGGTAGGATGCTCTATCCCTTCCCAAAAGGGCAAAAGATAGAAAATATAGAGACACAAGAGAGAGGATTTAAAACTTGACAACTCTAACTGCAACCTTAAGGCAGAATTTTTAGAAGGTTATATAACAGTTTCTGGCACTACCCACTCATATCATCCAGAGTGTTATTAGTTCCAATATTATTTGGTAGGGTGGGCTGGGATATAGTTAGTTCTCTCTCTCCCAGGGCCTTTATAAACAATGAATGATGAGATATATGAGCCAGCACTGATCAGTACAAAATCCAGAGCAGTATGTCTAAGTAATTTCTAGCATTTCTTTGTAGAATTTGAGATCAGATTTCAACAAAATAGAATATTCCTTTTTTCTAAAGATTGTACCTTGGTAAGGCACAATTTAGAGACTAAATTCATCTGTCTCAACATTGAGTCTAAACCCCCTAGCAAAGCTGTCACTCAATAAATATATGCTGAATGAATGGAATAAATTGCTTTGTAGTTTTCTCTAGGAATAAAGATTGGATCCATTGATTCTGTATTTGGAAGCTTTTGTGAGCAAGGCAAAACCAGGGTGATAGTGCATCTTAAGCGAGTCTGTCTACATATCCATGAAGGTGGGAAAGGGACATGTGGTTGTAACTAACTACACTGACTTTATGTAACTTCTAACCAATGTAATCTATAGAAAACTCTTGGGTGATACTGAAATTGTAATGTTTTTTGCTTCCCTCTGAGGTTAAACTATAATCAAGAGTGCCCTAGAGTCTAAAGCTTACAGCAACATCTGTAGTCACAAGAGGGAACCTCTCTAGAATGTCTGAGACTTGATTGTGAAGGAGAGAGCTGTTATTTAAAGCCTCCTTCCCTCTTTTTCCACAAAACTTGTAAAGCTCGCTTGGCATCCCAAGGTCCCACAAGACTAGAATAGGGTTGTGAGGATGGTGACTACTAAGGTCAAACCCAGTTCAGTGGCTATTCTGGCCACTCTGAGGAAACAGTTCTCCAGCAAAAACTCATTTGCAGCCAATCACCCACCTGTCACAAAACAAGGGTGAGCTAATAGCCACTATTCTCTCAGGTCCTCTATTTTTCCCCTCTGCATTCCTAGCTGCCTGTTCCTTCTCCCAAATGTGTCCCCAATCTCTTCCCCACTTCTCCCACCCTTTCTCTGCTCTCCCTTTCCATACTGCTCTCCCTTTCCATCCTCAAAAAAAATCCCTAGTTTCAAGCCTAGACATCTGATTAGGGAGGGGTTTGTCATTTCCTTTTCCCAGGAACTAAGGAAAATCTACAATTTTTTTTCTGTCTGAGGCCTATGGGTTCAGTATTGCTGGCCTGTGATTTATCTAGGCCACTCCAAAAAGCCAGTTCTCCAAAATGAGCTGGCATACAGATCCACAAATCAGTCCATCTTTTCTAGGCTGTTGTTAACCCTAACATAATGACTTATTCAGGGGCCTGGCAATATTGGCTGAGAAATGTCTAGTTAAAATAATAGGCACTCCTCCCAAAGTGAAGTAAAATCTTTAATTCAATTAATCTTTTAAAATTCTTGAATATCTATTCTATGCTAGGAAGAACTGTACTAGGAGATGTACAAGTCCAGATCTTGCTCTGAGGAAGCCAGTAGTAACCCCAATTCATCACAAGTTCACAGAATGTCTGTGAGTGGTATTCTGGGGGAGCAAAATAGTATTTCCACAACATAATCTCTTGCCATAATGTAAAATTAGGGACACAAACATCAAAGATCCTTAGTCAGAAGTCCTTGGGATTTAAGTTTTTTAAGAAGGACCATGAACAGGCTATTACAAATGTAGAATGAATAAAGGATTAAAGAGGTCTTAAACACTAGGAATTCCTGAACCCTGGATGGTTTCATCTGATATACGGCACAAAAATTCACTCATATTTTTCACAGCCAGTTTTCTAGGAGAGCTTTTTGTAAGTAAAGTAGGAAAATAACCTAAGGATATGAAGATTGAAACTTTTTATGCTGCTACTAAGAGCTGGCTGTAAGCTTTAGTCCTCCAAAAGTTGATATACTTCCAGGGCTAGGTTCTAAAGTAGTAACTGTCCATACAGCAGAATTTAAAGGGTGAAAACTGTCCTTGCTCTCTGAAACGCCATCACACATTCCTTTAGGTCCTAAAGAGCAACAAGGTTGCTCTTTATTGGAACAACTATATTCCTATATTGGAATAGGCACTCCTGGGTCCAAATTCTGGCTCTACCATTTATCAATTGTTTGACCTTGCACAAGTCATTTACCTGAGTCTACTCCAGAATACAAATCTCCTGTTTCCCAATGGACTATTCTTTCTCCCCAAAAATGCCTTTGTTCAGATGAAAATTAGATTCTTTGGAATGACAACAGTGAAATCTTTTCAAGGCAATAAGACATTTCTCCAACAGAAACAGGTTTTGTAATTAGTAAATTAATAAAATAAATTTCATAATTAAGAAAATTGAAGGCTGATAGGCAAGTTTCTCAGGAACATAAGTGGACAGACTCTGGGTAACAACAAAGAAAGAGTTCCAGACTAATAAAGGAGTCAAGGATAATAGAAAGTTGTCATGCCAGCTTGGAGCCTGGTGAATGAACTCTTGCTACCCTCATCTTGCTTGGCATTTGCCTTTATGTAACATTATACCCATCTTATTAAGCTGAGGAGAAGGTGGGTAGTAGAGCTGCTTGAAGAGGAACTACGTTTCCAAACTTGGTTTCCTTTCCTCCCTCAACACTTTATTATGGGGAATTTCAAACATAGAGCAAAGGTGAGATTTGAAAGAATTTTACAGAGAACTCACCACCAAATTCTATCATTAGCACTATAATTATACAGTAGTGGGCACCTGGGTGGCTCAGTTGTTAAGCATCTGACTTCAGCTCAGGTCATTATCTCACGGTTTGTGAGTTCAAGTCCCATAGTGGGTGAGCAGGAGTCCAGCTTCAGGTGAGCTCAACCCCCGCTTCGAGTCAACACAAGCCCCACTTTGGGTAAAAACACCAATCTTGCTTCTCTCTTTTTCTCTCCCTATCTGCCCCTCATGGGATTCTCTCTCTCTCTTTGCTCCCTGCTCACTTATCTCTCAAAAAAAACATTTTACAGTAGGTCCCCCTTATTTGAGGCAGATACACATTCCAAAACCCTCAGTGGACACCTGAAACCATAGATAGTACTGAATCCTATATGTACTGTTTTTTTCCTATACATACGTAATTATGATAAAGTTTAATTTATACGTTAGGTACAATAAGAGATCAACAAATAATAATAAAACAGAACAATTATAATAATATACTATAATAGAAGTTATGTGAATGTGATCTCTCTCTCAAAATGTCTTATTGTGCTGTACTCACCCTTCTTCTTCTTGTGATGATAAGGGATGACAAAATGCCTATGTGATGAGATGAAGTGAGGTGAATGATGTAGGCACAGTGATAAAGTGTGAGGCTACTATTGACCTAAGGACCATACATCAGGAGGATCATCTACTTCCAGACCATGGCTGACCACAGGTAACTGAAGCTGTGAATATGGGAAAACTACTGTACCATACTTGATTTATGACATATCTGTCCAACTTTATATACCTCTATCCATCCATTGATCCATCTTATTTTTGATCAATGTCAAAGTAAATTACAAGCATCAATACACTTCCCCCTAAATACTTCAGAATGCATATCATTAAGTTTAATACTTGATTTTTTTCTTCTTTTGAGATAACATTTACATACAATGAAATGCTCAAATATTAAGTTCAATTGCTGAGTTTTGACAAGAGCACACCCCTATGTAATCAAACCTCTATAAGTATATAGAACATTACTATCACCCCAGACTACTTCCTCATACCCCTTTCCTATCAATCCCGACCACACCTCCAGAAGCCATCACTGATATGACTTTTTCTGTAATAGTTTTGTCTCTTCTAGTTGTTCATATAAATGAAATCATCCAGTAAGGCTTTTTCACCAGCATAATCTTTTAAAGATTATTCATGTGCTCTATGCTCAGTAATTTGTTCCTTTTATTACTGAGTAGTATTCCAGTATAGAATGTAAGAATTTGTTTATTTAGTCTCCATGATGGATTCCTGGGGTATTTCTGGTTTGGAGCTATTACAAATAAAGAGCTATGAACATTCTCGTGTGCGTCTTTTTGAGAACATATGTTGGTTTCATTTTTTTATTTTACTGCATGCTGACCCTAGCCACAGGATTGGCCTCTCAAGTTTACACAAAAACTACTGTGGCCCAAGTTCTACTCACTACAGCAAATACATGAAGGAATTAGAGTTCAAGCAAAAGAATGCTAGACCTCTAGTGAGAAGACTTCAGCTCTAACTGAAGCTGTGTGAGCCTACACCTACAATAAATCATTAAACTCTGACAGCCTCAGTGTCCTTATCTGTAAAATGAGATATTATTGGCCATTTTGTTATTAAAAGAATAAAATTAGATGTAAAAGTACCTTGCAAATTGTAAAGTGAAAAGAAATAAGTCAGAATGGTTTCTCACATTGAGATATGTGTACTCCCAGTAAAGTGAAGTAATATTATGCAACGGGTAATATTTCTTTAAAAGTGGGGAAGGAAGAATTTACACCTTATGTGTAAAACTAAAGAATCCACACACACACACACACACACACACACACTAGAATAAATGAATTCAGCAAACTTGAATGATAGGAGATCAACGAGCAACAATCAATTGTATTCTAGCAATTAACAATCTGAAAAGAAAATTAAGAAAACAATTCCATTTATAATAGCAACATAGATAACAAAATACTTAGGAATAAATTTAACCAGGTATATGAAAGATATGTATAATAAAAACTACAAAACATTGCTAAAAGTAATTAAAGATGATCTAAACAAATGGAAAGAAATAATATTGTTAAGGTGGCCATATTCCCCTAAGTGCTTTATAGATTCAATGCAATCCATACCAAAAGCTTAATAGACTTTTTGCAGAAATGAAAACACTGATCCAAGTATTTATATGCAACTTCAAGGGACTGAAAACAGGTAAAACAATTTTGAAAATAAACACCGATTGGAGGACTCACTCACACTCCAACTACTACAAAGTCACAGAAATCAAGATAGTGTGGTCTGGCTTAAGGATAGACATACAGATCAATGGGATAGAATGGAGAGTCCAGAAATAAACCCATATATCTATGGCTAACTGATTTTCAATAATGGTGCCAAGACTAGTCAATGAGGAAAGAATAGTCTTTTCAATAAATGGTGCTGGGACAACTGGATATCCACATGCAAAAGTGGGAATTTGGATGGACACTTACCTCACATTAGATATAAATATTAACTCAAAATGGATCATAGCCTTAAGTATAAGATATAAAACTATAAAACTGTTAAAAGAAAACATAGGAATAAATCTTAATGACTTTGGATTAGGCAATGTTTTTAAGATATACACCAAAAACACAAGTATCCAAAGAAAATATAAATTAGACTTCATAAAGAACTTTTGTGCATCATAGGACACCATTAGGAAATGAAAATACAACTCAAGGAATGGGAGAAAATATTTGCAAATCATATATCTGATAAAGGTATAGTATCCAGAATATATAAAGAACTCTTACAGTTTAACAAAAAGACAAACAACACAATTTTAAAATGGGCAAGGGACCTGAATAGACATTTTTCTAAGAATACATAAAAACAGCGAACAAGCACATGAAAAGATGCTCAACATCATTAGTCATTAGGGGAATGACCATATCAAAACCACAGTAAGATACCACTTCACACCCACTAGGATAGCTGTAATAAAAAAATGGATAATAACAAGTGTTGGTGAGCTTGTGGAGAAATGGAAACTCTCATACATTGCTTGTGGTCATGTAAATTGGTGCAGCACTGCAGAAAACAATTTGGTGGTTCCTCAGAAAGTTAAACATAGAATTAACATGACTCAACAACTCCACTCCTTGGTATGTACTCCCAAATTGAAAACAAATGTTCAAACAAATCTTTTACACGAATGTTCATAGCAGCACGATTTCTAATAGGGAAAAGATAGAAACATTCATGTGCTAAATGTCTATCAACTGATGAATAAACAAAATTTAACCATAAAAGGAACAAAGTGCTGACACACACAACAAGAATGAACCTTAAAAACATGCTAAGTGAAAGAAGTCAGACACAAAAGACCACATTCTTTGATTTCATTTATAGTAAATACCTAGAAAAAGCAAATCCATAGAAACAGAAAGCAGAATAGTAGTTGTCAGGGCTGTGGGATGGGGAAATGGGGCATGAATGCTTAATGAGTACAGGGTTTCCTTCTGGGTGATGAAAATGTTTTGGAATTAGACAGTGGTGATGGTTGCAAAACATTGTGAATGTACTAAATGCCACTTAGTATACTAAGAATAGAATTGCATACTTCAGAACAGTTAAAATGGTGAAATTTATATTATGTTCACTATACCACAATTTTTAAAAAAGAGGGAAGGTAAATATGGCCTGTCTTCTTGAAGCATCATTTTTACTTAATTATTTTTTCTCCTTCTTTTAAAATTTTTTACCTTAAACGATTACAAATATTATGCAGTATAAAGAAAATTTTACATATATTTAAAAATCAAAACAAAACTTAATATATTTCAAGTTAATGCCAGCAGCTGTTTGGGTTATAATACGTACTCTCTTCTCCACAGGAATGCCTTGGTGAAAAAAAAAAAAACACTGCATGAAAATATCAACACACAAAACTAGGATGCTGATCTGGGCCACAATCATTCCTAGAGAGTGGAATAGACAGGAGGGTGAAATGCATTTTTAGGATGATAGACAGACAAAGATCACCAGCACTGAGTTTAGAACTTGCACAAAGTCCTCTGCACAAGAAAGCTTGGTCACTCAGAAGAACAGACACCAAATAACCCCTTGATAGTTCCTCCATTCATTTAAGGCCCAACTCAAATCTTACCTACTCTACAAAGCCTTCCCGAATCATTACAATCCATGATCATTCCTCTCCAGACTACCATAGAACTTACTGTTTATACCACCACAGGCACATACCAAATGCTAACTTGATGTGACTTACTTCTTAAAGTATTATATATAAATTTTTTAAAGTGCATTGCGAGATATCCATGGAGGCACTGGAGGCATAGTCAATGAGCTTTCACTTGGAGGCAGGTGAAATGGGTTCATGTTTTAGTCCACCATTCACTAGAGGTGTGCTATGACCCTGGCGGACACATTTCTTCTTCTCCAGCTTTAGAGTCTTCATCTACAAAATCTACCTAATAGTTAACAAGGATTATACAGCTCACTGTGATAACTGAAGAGAATTATGTTAAACATTTTGCAAACTTCTAAATATTATGCAAATGTGAGAGATTCAATAGGTTAACAGCCTTCTAACTTCATTGTAAAAAAATTGAAAGTATGGCCTATATGTCTATATCCTCCATAGGTACAAGCTGTGTCTGAGCACAGGAGAGAGATCCCCAAATAGAGAAATGAATTAAAACCATGTCACAATTCAGTTGACAGAGGTAGTTAAACAAATCTGAATACAGGAATAAAATGAATTAATTGAATCTGACTGTGAAGCTGCCAGGAATGCCCTCAAAGACAGTGGCTTTGATCCAAGAAATAGAACAATGGGTAGGGAGATAGCAGATAGTCAACCTGCAGCTTGCACACAGGTACTGTGCTTTCAGATTCCAAGGAGAATGCTGATGTCTCTTCTCATCTAGACTCAAAGCACCTCTGTCAAACCTCCCCTTAAGTTAACACCACTCTCATGTTTTTCAGCATTGAACACAGTCCTCCTCTTAGAGATTCTATGGAGATAAACCATACCAACAATCACGCAGGGGTCTTACCTAGGAGTTTCTCCCAATGTCCTAAGTATTTTCTAAAAATTTTCATTTCCAGAAGACTAGCTGACACAACAATGATGCCATGCCACAGATTCCATATCACTTTATCAGGCACCGAGAGTCCTTTTCCAAATCACTTAATTGCCTAGGGATCCCAAAATGATTCACCATATTACACTGACCAAAGATCCTCTTATTCTTCAACATGGAACAGTAGTCAATATCCCCAGAGATAAATGGCCTAATGCAGTGAACTGATGGCTAAGGAGTTCCAGATTTCTCTTCTTTAAATAAAATTCAATTAACTAGGACTATCTGGTAGGCAGGAAGAGTGGGCAATATACTGACACCAAAAGGCAATTCAAAGCTTTTGAGTCAGAAGTCTCAAAAGAAGAGAAAGATCTATAAAGGACGACCTGCTAAAAAATGAAGACTACTTTCTCTGAGCCATCCTATCAAACTGTTTAGGAATTGCCAATTCTGTAAAAGTTTATTTAGGGTTGTCTAAGGATCTGAAGGGGATCTCGGTGTGATGAGATGATGATAATACTGATTATGATGATAATAACAACAACAATGGCAACTAACATTCATTGAGCAGTACAGTGTGCCAGATACTATGCTAAGTATATATATAAACCACAACTCTTCTAGATAAGTACTATAATTACCGACATTTTAAAAGGGAGAAAAAAAAACACAAGTTTTATCGAAATAACTTGTCTTGGTTATTCAGCTGGTAAATGATAGGAGACAGGATATATTCATATCTGAATTTCTCCCAAGCTTAAGTCCTGAATCTATATACTTTATTGCCTCTGTAAGAGAGCCTAGATATGCAGAGTTTCCTCCTTTCACCCCTGTACCCCAAACCCAGAAGAGGAGATGTCTGTCTAGTTGGGTCTTATTTTCTTCCTTATGGAGGAAACAGGTGGTAGGTAAGAAAAAAATCAAGGAACTTTGATGATGGAGAGTGTGTTGGGGAAAGAAGGAAAGGAAAGAGCACTTAATAAATGTCAGGCACTTCACAAATTTCTTTTTTATATTAAAGCAAAAATACCTTTACTGGTTTTTCAATACTACATAAATATTTCAAAAAAAGGAGAAATTAAAAATGTTTCTCAATCTTCCCACAGGCAAGCCCTAATTGGTTGATGAATATGATAATAAATACTCATATTTTTAATTTATGTAATTCTTCATAATTCTGAAGATTAGTATCCTCATTTTAGAGATCAGATAATGAACTCAGAAAGATTAAATACCTAATCCAAGATGACAGAGCTCAAAATCAGAAAGATGTGACTTCAGAGTCCAAGTACTTTCCACTACTGTGCCTTTGGTAGCTGTGTCTCCCGTGCCTTCTTTCTGTTTCTTGCTTTACACTTCTCCATGTCCCCTGACCTCCAATTGTGTTCCTATCCTGAATCCAACTTATTTCAATTTCCTAGAAAATATTCTCCCAAAAATGATTTCTGACAATGGCACTTTCTGGCAAGAGAAAGCAAGAATGAAACATCTTCAACATGGGGGCACTTGGTTGGCTCAGTTGCAAGAGCATCCTCTTGATTTCGGGATTGTAAGTTCAAGCTCCACAATGGGTGTAGGATTACTAAAAACAAAAAACAAAAACAAAAAAAAACTTGAAAAAATCTTCAACACGTGAAGAAATAGATATTTAGGGATGGAATTACAAGCTGTAAGCAAGAATAAACTGCAAACTTCATTGTATCTTTATGACCACATTTTTAAAAAATCAGATAGCTCAATATTAGGAACAGGTGT
Organism: Prionailurus bengalensis; assembly: GCF_016509475.1. Taxonomy (NCBI): domain Eukaryota; kingdom Metazoa; phylum Chordata; class Mammalia; order Carnivora; family Felidae; genus Prionailurus; species Prionailurus bengalensis. The sequence goes on along the minus strand of NC_057348.1, from coordinate 53,303,647 downwards.
TTGAGTTTTTTTCTATACAGCTTCCCTTCCTGAAACTTTCCATCTATTTTTTTCCTCTCACCCTTAAGTGAAGGGTCAAGAAAAGCTCTGGAAAAACTGGCTGACAGAACAATTATATCTTAAACACTAACCAAACAAAAAGAAATAAAAAACAAACCAAGAAAAACATATTAAATAATTTATGAAGGATGCAGGCCCCTACTTGGAACACACATTCTAATAATATAGATGTTAGAAAAGAAGTGACTCATTTAGTTTACAGTGGAGTCTGATAACTTAATAATAGATTTTACTTCTGAAGGGGGAAAGGCAGATAAGAAAGAGGGACTCCGTATACAAAAAAAATTGAACTGGAGTTGAAAATAGCTGTCTTGTGACATTCCTTAAACAAAAACCAGTATATGCTTTCAATCAAAGCCCTCTTTTCACTCCTATCTTCAAACTGAAGCCCAGTTGATCTTAAATGTCTGGTCATTTTCAGAAAAAAGGGCTAATGGTTCATAGAACTGAGGTGATTTTATCATTTTATAAAGAACTGCGATATAGTAAGAAAAACACAGAAGTGAGACACAAGACATCTGGATTACTTTCACTGAAGCAGTGTCACCAACTCATTATTTGGGCAACTCTCTTCAAGAGTTCAACCAGATAATGTCTAAAGCTACTTCCAATAAAAGTTCTCTATAATGTTCCTAAAGAGTTAGTCTTAGTTTCTTAGATTAGAAAAAAAATCAGCCTTTCCAAAACTGTGTTCTGTGACATTTATTGGGTTCTGTGGCAGGTCTTCTGTAGGCAAATAATTTTAGGAAATGTTGGGTTAAAACTCATCCCACACTGAACCCTTTCACACTGCTTATGGGCATGCAAACTGGTGCAGCTGCTCTGGAAAATGGTATGGAGGTTCCTGAAAAAATTAAAAGTAGAACTGCCCTATGACCCAGCAATTGCACTAGGCATTTATCCAAAGGATACAGCAGTGCTGATTCGAAGAGGAACATGCACCCCAATGTTTACAGCAGCGCTATTGACAAGAGCCAAAATATGCAAACAGCCCAAATGTCCATCAACGGATGAATGGATAAAGAGTATGTGGCCTATGGGAATGCAAGCTAGTGCAGACACTCTGGAAAATAGTATGGAGGTTACTCAAAAAACTAAAAATAGAACTAACCTATGACCCAGCAATTGCACTACTAGGCATTTATCCACGGGATACAGGTGTGCTGTTCGAAGGGACACATGCACCCCCATGTTTATAGCAGCACTATCGACAATAGCCAAAGTATGGAAAGAGCCCAAATGTCCATCGATGGATGAATGGATAAAGAAGATGTGGCATACATATACAATGAGTATTATTCGGCAATCAAAAAGAATGAAATCTTGCCATTTGCAACAATGTGGATGGAACTAGAGTGTATTATGCTAAGCGAAATAAGTCAGTCAGAGAAAGACAAATAACCTGATTTCACTCATATGTGGAATTTAAGATACAAAACAGATGAATATAAAGGAAGGGAATCAAAAATAATATAAAAACAGAGATGGAGACAAATCATAAGACACTCAAAAAAAGAGAACAAATTGAGGGTTGCTTGTGGGGTGTTGGATAGGGGGATGGGCTAAACGGGTGATGGGCACTGAGGACGGCACTTGTTGGGATGAGCACTGGATGTTATATGTAAGTGATGAATCACTAAATTCTATTCCTGAAATTATTATTACACTACATGTTAACTAACTTGGATTTAAATTAAAATAAATAAATAATTTTAAATGTATTTTAATAAAAAGAAAATGTATCCTGCACTGAAAGATGAGATATGGTAAGTCATATTGCTCCTCCTTATGTAGGATTCTTTAAAATACAGTACCATATGCCAGAAGCCTCCACTTGAGTCATCTTAAAAGGGAATGACCTCTCTGGATGACCATTAGCAACTGAGCTAAGCAGAGAATTAAATTACCCAGAATGATTACAGTGACATCATTACACAGACAAGCCCTCTGATGGGATTAGTATCTGCTAATCTATTATTTGAGCAGATAGTCAATAAGGGCTGAGCAAATGTCATTAAACTGCAACAATAACCATCACTCAAAACTGCAGGTTAAAAAGCTACTCAAGCAGGAAGGAAAACATTAGCATTAGATAGTCCCAGGGTAATAAACTTGCAATTCCAAAGATAAATTTGTCTTGGAAGCTATTGGTGGAATCCATTAATCTCTCTGAAGCCTAACTTCAAGTATTTTTTCCTTTAGTTGGAATACTTCTGCTGGGTACCTGAATGTATAAGGCACATTGTTATGTTAAATATTATGTTTGAACTCTTGAGTAGTATATGAAACAGTAGCATTGGACATTGGAATTAAAAGATTATCTAATCCAAATTGTCTTCACCCTGAAAACACACACACACACACACACACACACACACACACACCCCTCTATTTAGTTAATGGCAGAATCAAAATCTGAATCTTTCATTTCCTATTCCAGTGCTCATTACTTTATACCAGTAAAAAATAGAAAAGATATTTATGTGAATAATTTTCATAATTTTGCTTTTAAGTCATTAATTAAAAAACTAGAAGATTCATTCTGTACTGTCATTTTATTAAAACTACAAAGAAATTTCAAACTGAATTACACATTTTAGAAAAATATATCATGCTATATAATAGAATAGTGGTCATTGCCCTGAATTACATAATTACTCATTCTTTTATGTATTCATCTAAATATTGCTAAAACTATAGTATAAATCATACACTATACTAGATACTAGGGAATAAACATGAATAAGATTATAATCTCATACTTCTAATACATTATTAGTCAATGGTAACATCAGTATTTACTAAGTGTTAGTACGTGCCAGACATTAACCTGCCCTAAAGACTTGTCCGATGCAGTAAATTAGATAAAACATTTACACAAATGTAGTAGGCATAACTCTAAGGTGAACCCAGATTTCCCAGTCTAACCCCAGGATTGTTAAGTATGGTGGATTTTACTCACATGAATAGGTCATTATAAGGCACAGTTGACTTTCATACAGGGAAGCTATTTAGGGGGCCCTAACCCAATCACAGATGCCTTTTTAAAGCTGAGACTTTTCTCCAGCTGGTGGTTGAAGGGCAAGTTAGAGATTTGAAGCACAAGAAAGAGGTGCCATTGGTGGGTTAAAGATTGAAAAGGCCACATATTAAGGAATTCAGGCAACCTCTCCCCTGGCTGACAGCTAACAAAAAAATAGGATCTCAGTCCTATAATCACAAGGAACTGAATTCTGCTAGCATCAAGAATGAGATTTCAAGCAGATTTTTCTCCTGCATCCCCAGCAGCACATCTGACACTTATGATACCCGAAGCAGAGAACACAGCCACACTATGTCAGACTACTGACCTACAGAACTGTGAGCTAACAAATGGGTGTTGTTAAGTAGCAATAGTGAACTGATACAACAAAACATTACCTTGGAATTGTATGTGTATTCTCTAATTTTGGAAGGATGATTTGTACATATGCCTATTAGATCATGCATATTAATTATATTGTTCAAATGTTGCACATCTTTACTGCTTTTTTTTGATGCTTGGCCTTAAAATAAGAAAGACGTATTGAAATCTCCTAGTGACATACTGCATTTGTAAATTTCTCCCTGTGGTTCTATCAATTTTGCCCTATATATTTCAACTTTTTTTTTAATCTTCTAATTGAGTTAAACCTTTCCTCTTAAAATGCATTTTGTCTCATATTAACCTGGTCACCCAACCTTTTTTTTCTTTCTAGTTGTGTAGAGGTATTACTGCTACCTCAGCATTCTCAGGTTTAGTGTTTGCCTGGTATACCTTTTTGATATTTTTACTCTTATGACCTTATGTTTTGGGTGTGTTTCTAAATTTTAAATTTTAGCATTTTAAAAATAGCATTTTAAAATGCTATTTAAAAATCACTTTTACTTTTCTCCCCCCTCTCTTTTAACTGGTAAATTTTGGCCACTCACATTTACTGGAATGTCTGTTACGCTTCAACTCAACTGTGCTTTCCATTTGCCCTGTATTTTTTCTCTTTTCCTGCCCCCTGCTCTTTTAATTTGTTAATTTTCCCAGTCCTGTGCTAATTTAGAAATTATATACATGTTATTTCTTTTCTTTCATTGGTTATTCTTGAAATTATATTGTTTCTCTTAATTATATTTGAAGTTAATTGGTATCATAATCCCCTTCCCAAACAATTCAAGGACCTTAGAAGAGTGCTTCTCGGTTTTAATGTTCATATGAATCACCTGCCGAGTGCTTAAAAAAGCAATTCCAATTCAGTAATTGAGAGTTGAGTGTGGTATTTTGCATTTCTAAACTCCAAACTGATGCAATGCTCCTGAGAATCAAGGCCTTAGAATACTTCAACCATCTCCCTTTAGACTGACACACTATTGTTGTCTGGGAATTTAATTCTGTCATTTTAAATTCCATAATTATATATTATTATTTTATATACACAGTGTTCATTTAGACCTACAGAGAAAAGTTTCTTAATTTCTTTCTTCACCTTTCCTTCTTACATCTGAGACTTTCCCTCTGGGATTATTTTCCTTATTACTAATATTCCTTAAACAAAGCTCTGCTAAATGGTTCACCTTCATTCTTGAAAGACAGTATTAGATTAGTGGAGTAGAGCAGATGCCTGATTTTGAATCCCTGTTCCATCCATTACTAACTGTAGACTATATGAAATTCACATCATTTCTCTGGTCCTCAGTTTCCTCATCTGATAATAACAATACCTACCTCAGAGAGCTGTTGTGAGGATTCATTGGATTAATATAAAGCTCTTATAACTGTATCTGGCACATTGCAAATTCTAAATAAGTGTTAGTAACTACAGTCACATAATTGTAAGTTGTCACTTATTTTCTCTCATCACTTTGGAAATATAATTTTAGTTCCTCTGGCTCCTATTATCATTACTTAGGATCTGTTATCTGTGTCAATCAAATAAGCTATGTTATGCTTCAGTAATAAATAATTCCCTAAATCTCTGTGGTTTAACCCAACAGAAGTTTACTTCTTGCTCACACTACATTTTCTACACAAGTTGCACAAGTTTCTGTCCTTCAGGCACTCAGGGACTCAGGTTTTCAAAGGTTCTATCTTGACACATGCTTCCATAACAGTTTAGACAAGAAAAAGGGAAATGATAAAACTACATACAGGTCTTCCAGGAAAGGACATTCATTTTGTTCACATTTCATTGGCCAAAGAAAGTCACATTCCACACTTCACTGAATAAGGAATACAATCCTACTACAGGCAAAAAGAAAATGAAATATTTGTAGTAGCATTGCTGACTACTGTAAGGTGATCTTTTTATTCTGATTATTTTTAAGATGTTCTCTTTTTAGTATTCTAGTTTCACTACAATGTATTTAGTATAAGGTGGGATTTTTTTGCCCCCTGTATTTAAAAAAATCTTGTATGCATCCTCTGGAGATTCAGGTTTATCAGCTCACATTCTTACCATTATCTTTTTGGATAATGACTCTCTTTTATTTCTTCATCTCTAGGACAACAGTGTAGGTGTATTTCAGACCTTTTAATTCTATTTTCCATATCACAACTTCACTTTCATATTTTCCATCTACTTGTCTCTCTGTGCTATATTCTAGGCAATTTCTTTAGGTCAATATTCAAATTTGTTCATTTTCTCTGCAGCTATAATTGAATCTGCTATTCAATCCTATCTATTGAGTTTTTCAATAATTTTTATTTTTAAAAGTTCTAATTTGTTCTTTTCAAGTCTTGCTAATAATTTCATAATTCCTTAAACATGTCTTTCATAAAGATTTTACTTTCTTTACTTGAAACCTCTAATATCTGAAGTCCTTGGGAGTCTGAATCTGCTGATTGTTAGTTATTTCTGATGTAGCTCACTCATGGGTGCCTTGTTTCCTCATAATTTTGGTAATCTTTGCTTGTCAACTCCTATTTGGTTGAACTTAATCTTTGGGCATCCTCAATACCTAAGTTAAGGATGTTATCCTCCAGAAAATCTTTGCATATAAATGCTTTCAGTTGAGGGTTGGGTGGAGTATCACATTATCAAATTTGCCATTTTAGACCACTTTGAGAAACAATCTTAATGCGGTCAGCAGCAAAGTTTCAGGGTCAGAACCACATTTCAGAAGACACAACGCTTGGCCTGTGGATCCCAGTGTTGATATCAGTCAGCTTTTTTCCCAAAGATAATTCAGCTTTTGGATTTGTTTATTGCTTACAGTTCTCATTTCAGTTTGCACTCACTTTTTTTCCTTATCCTTTTTTTTATATTCATAGAGGGATGGGGGGTAGGGCAATTTGGAGATTTTCCTTCTTTTTGAGGGCCTAAAATGGTCAAAGATAAAATTTTTCTGTAGGTCATCAACAATCTAGTTATCATGGGAAGAATCTTCAAAATATCTATCCCACCATGCTAACAGTTTATTACAGTAAAATCCATCCAGTTTCCATCCCCAAAGGCAGCAAATGTCTTCAACTTCTTTGCCTCTTTCCAGAGATACTCTATGCTTATGTTAGTAATAAAATGTATAATTTTTCCTCTTTTAATGCAAAGGGTAACATATTGTATATACTCTTTGTGCTTTATCTTTTTAAAAAGATATCTTAGAAATTGTTCTGCATCAGTATATAAATAGCTTCATCATATTCCTTATGGCTTCATTTTATTCCATTTTATAAGCCATTTGAAATCTTACCTCATCCCTCAATGCTCTTTATTCCTATAGGACTATGTCTTTATTACACTTCTTCCCCCTATTCTAGCTGTTGTAGTTCAGTATAGCCTCTGTTTCTGCCTAGCTTCTAACAATGCTCTCACTCCATATCCTGAGTTTAAACTTGACAAACATTATGTTCTAGCCTCTACTTCAACTTCTCAAAATATCACGTTAAGTATAAATCCATCTGAGTTCCATGACTTTCTCATTAAAAAAAAAAAATCTCAAAGACAACAATTCTCGGCCATCTACTCAAGGAAGAAGAGGCAATACATCTAAGGAATGATAGTTAATTATACCCCATTATTTCCAAGACTTTGCATTAAGATATGGTAAAGCAATGGTTCAGGGCCTAATCCGGAAAAGGAATAGAGGTTGGGAGCTAAAAATTAGTAATAAATGACAGAAACAAATATTGGTTTGAATTTGGGGCAAGAATGAACTTTATTGCCATTATTTTCTCTTTTCTTCTATTTTCTAATAAACAGTATCTGAAGCATAAACATTTTTAATCTTGAAGACATTTATCATTTTTATTTTTATTGCTTATGCTTTTGGTGTCGTATCTAAGAAACCACTGTCTAATCCAAGGTCAGAAAAACTAACATCCATAGTTCCTTCTAAGCATCTTATAGTTTCAGCTCTTATACGTAAGCCTATGATCTATACTTAGTTTTTTTATATAGTGTGAGGTAGGAATCCAATTTAATTCTTTTGCATGTAGATATTCAGTTGCTCCAGCACCATTTATTGAAAAGACTTTTTTCCCCCATTGGATTGTCTTGGCACCCTTGTTGGAAATGATTGACCAAAGGTGCACCTGGGTGGCTCAGTTGGTTAAACACCAGACTCCTGATTTCAGCTCAGGTAATGATATCACAGTTATTGAGTTTGAGCACCACATCAGACTCTGCTCTGACAGTACAAAGCCTGCTTGGGATTCTCTCTCTCTCTCTCTCTCTCTCTCTCTCAAAAATAAATACATTTTAAAAAAAGAAGAAGAAAATCATTGACCATAGATAAATATGGGTTTATTTCTGGACAATCAATTCTATTTAGTTCACCTATATATGTTTGACCCATATGCCAGTACCACACCGTTTTGATTACAATAGTTTTGTAATCACACTTGATCTTAGCCAAAAGACCAAGAAGCATATAGCTTTGAAATCATACTCTGTAGTAACTTTTGAAATTAGGAATTTTGAGTCCTCCAATTGTCCTTTTAAAGATTGTTTTGGTGGGGTGCCTGAGCAGCTCAGTCAATTAAGGATCTGACTTCAGCTCAGGTCATGATTTCATGGTCTGTGAGTTTGAGCCCCACATCAGGCTCTGTGCTGACAGGCTGGAGCCTGGAGCCTGCTTTGGAGTCTGTGTCTCTCTTTCTGCCCCTCCCCTGCTCAAGCTCTGTCTCAAAAATAAATATTTTTTTTCAACGTTTATTTATTTTTGGGACAGAGAGAGACAGAGCATAAACGGGGGAGGGGAAGAGAGAGAGGGAGACACAGAATCGGAAACAGGCTCCAGGCTCTGAGCCATCAGCCCAGAGCCTGACGCGGGGCTCGAACTCACGGACCGGGAGATCGTGACCTGGCTGAAGTCGGACGCTTAACCGACTGCGCCACCCAGGCGCCCCTCAAAAATAAATATTAAAAAAAAAAGTTAAAGATTGTTTTGGCTATCTGGGTCACTCGAATTTCCACATCATATTAAAATCAGCTTGTTGGGGAGCCTGAGTGGCTCAGTCCGTTACGTGTCCGACTTCAGCTCAGGTCATGATCTCGTGGTCCGTGAGTTGGAGCCCCGCCTCGGGCTCTGTGCTGACAGCTTGGAGCCTGGAGGTTGTTTCAGATTCTGTGTCTCCCTTTCTCTCTGACCCTCCCCTGTTCGTGCTGTGTCTCTCTCTGTCTCAAAAATAAATAAACGTTAAAAAATTAAAAAAATAAAATAAAATAAAATAAAATCAGCTTAATTCATGCAAAGAAAAAAAAATAGGTGGAATTTGGAAATAAACTGCCTCAAATCTGCAGATCAATTTGGAGAGTAATACCATCTTCTGATCCATGAACACATTTCTATTTATTTAGATCTTAAATTTCTTTCAACGTTGTGTACTTCCCAGTGTACAAGTCTTGCACTTTTGTTAAATTTATTCCTGAGTATTTTATTCCTTTTGATACTATTATAAATGGAATTGTTCTCTAAATTTCATTTTCAGATGATTAGTTGTTAGCATCTAGAAATGTAAATGAATTTTTCCTTTACAACCTAGAAGACTTTGATTTCTTTATCTTGCCTAATTGCCTTGGTTAGAATCTACAGTAGAAAGTCAAATAGAAATGGTAACAGTGGACATCCTTGTCACATTTCCAATCTTAGTTTTCATTCACCATTAGTATGATATTAGTCGTGGATTTTTTGATAGAGGAAGTCCCCTTTGATTCCTAGGTAATTAAATGTTTTTATCATGAAAAGGTGCCAGATTTTGTCAAATGCTTTCTCTGTGTTTATTGAGATGATCATGTGGGTTTTTATTATATTAATATAGTGTATTATACTGATTTTCATGTGTTCAATCAACTATACATTCCTGGGGTATATCCCACTTAGCCATGATATATAATCCTTTTAATATGGGGGCAAATTCAATTCTCTGTTATTTTATTGAGAATGTTTGCATATATGTTCACAAGGAATATTTTCTTTTTTTTAATGTTTTTTTTTGAGAGGAGGGAAAGGGAAAGGCAGAGAGAGACTGAGGATTCAAAGCAGGCTCTGTGCTGCCAGCAGAGAACACAATGTGGGACTGGAACTCATAAACTGTGAGATCATGACCTGAGCGGGAGTCAGATGCTTAACTGACTGAGCCACTCAGGCGCCTCAAGAAATATTGTTCCATAATTTTCTTTTCTTGTAATGTGTTACCTGGTTTTGGTATCAGGGTAATACTGGCCTCATAGGATGAGTTAGAAAATGTTCCCTTCTCAACCCTCGTGCACTGTTGGTGGGAATGCAAATTGGTGCAGCCACTCTGGAAAACAGTGTGGAGGTTCCTCAAAAAATTAAAAATAGACCTACCCTATGACCCAGCAATAGCACTGCTAGGAATTTACCCAAGGGATACAGGAGTACTGATGCATAGGGGCACTTGTACCCCAATGTTTATAGCAGCACTCTCAACAACAGCCAAATTATGGAAAGAGCCTAAATGTCCATCAACTGATGAATGGATAAAGAAGTTGTGGTTTATGTACACAATGGAGTACTACGTGGCAATGAGCAAGAATGAAATATGGCCCTTTGTAGCAACATGGATGGAACTGGAGAGTGTTATGCTAAGTGAAATAAGCCATACAGAGAAAGACAGATACCATATGTTTTCACTCTTATGTGGATCCTGAGAAACTTAACAGAAACACATGGGGGAGGGGAAGGGAAAAAAAAAAAAAAAAAGGAGGTTAGAGTGGGAGAGAGCCAAAGCATAAGAGACTCTTAAAAACTGAGAACTGAGGGTTGATGGGGGGTGGGAGGGAGGGGGGGTTGGGTGATGGGTATTGAGGAGGGCACCTTTTGGGATGAGCACTGGGTGTTGTATGGAAACCAATTGGTCAATAAATTTCATATATATAAAAAAAATAAAAATAAATAAATAAATAAATTCCACATATAAATAAGATCACATGGGAATAAGTCAAAGAGCTACTGCTGCTGTTTGTTTGTTTAGTGACTTTGCTAGAAAAAGTCTATATTCTTTGTGTGTAGCTAGTGAGGTCTCTGCTTGGTTAGCTTAGTGGTGTGCTAGTGATTGAACAGAGATTTCCTTAAGTGCCTGGAACCAATAAGTATAGTCTTTCCTAAAGGATCTGTGTGTGTTGGGATAGGACTTCAACACTCAGCCAGGCTGCTTACAACTCTGCTGTAGCCTATAAATCCTGCACATGCACAGAACCCTGCACATGTGCATGCCCTTCTAATTTCAAATAATATGAAGTCCTCTCTAGACATCTCATTCCTCAACTTTTCCTTTTAGGTCCCTGCCACCTAAGGAAGTCATGATGTTAAACAACTGCAACCAATTGTTTTTAGAAAATGCCCCCATAGAAAAGACTTTTCTCACCAGGCAAGCTTCCAGTCAGGTTAATAAAATAAGCCTTGCCAATGGAGTATTTCAGGAACTATCAAACAAATCAAGAATTCTTTGGGGATGGGGCTTTGAAAGAGCTCCATCTTCATTCTCATTGAGACTCAGCCATTTTTCTTGAAAATGCTCTTTGGTTTGCTTCAGACCTTTACTTAATTTCCACAGTTCCGACAACCTACATTGGGACACGTTTTGCCCAAAAGCTCATTGCTTTTTTGAGAGTTTTTTTTGCTACTGATTCATAGAGGTGATTACATAGCTTTTACGGAGAGAATTGTCAGGAGTCCTCATTCCATCATTCTCATTGACCTAACTCTGTTTCCTTCTTGACTTAGGCAATTCTTAACTTGATACACTTTTCACTTTTCCTTATTTCTGTTTCCTCAGAATCTCTCTCTTCTGGTGCACAGTTTCTTTCCTCAGAATTTAAAGTCACTGTACAATTTTATGAAATATTTCCACATCATTCTCTGACGTATTTTTACACCTGTGATGTTTTATTCCAAAATATGCTCTCCCTGTTATGGCAAATTCTGATTGATCTAGTTCAAATATTAACTCCTCTGTTAGGTCTTCTTTACTCCATCTACTCAACAGCCAAATCAATCACTCCTGCATCTTCCCCTAAAACCCTCTTTACATGCATCTGTTATAGCTAATATTTAATCTACTCTGTCTGCTTTATTACACTGTGGATTTGGAGGACATAAGATAGAAGGTATAGATGTTACTCATCTTTGTATACCTAAAATTTAACACAGAGAAGAAACTGAGGATATGTTTTTTTGAACTGATTCTCAATAAAGAAGTTATCATCCTGCTGATAGTAAGAACCAACCTTATCAAAGGCAGTGAGCCCTCAGGCATAAGCAGAAGCTGATGATCACAAATGAATTTTTTAATACATATCTAATAGCAAGAGTCTTATAATTAACAGAATAAATAGAAAATCCATGTGCTTTCTTTTTATTCAACTTGGAGAAAATGTCACTTGGAATATTAGTAAAGTGTCCTTCTGGAGCTCTGGACTGGTTCTTCAGACACCTGGGTTCTTTTCCAAGCCACCCCCTAGCCTACTGTAGGGTTCTGAAGGAACCAAAAAGAATCTGTTTTAATGTGAAAGTGATTAATTTCACCTTTAACTCATACGTGTCCTACCAAAGTTATATTTTTAATAAATCTCTTTCCCTGCAGTATGGAGAAAGAATTATAGGAAGACAAGACTGAAAGCAGAAAAAGTAGATAGGCTTTCTACTACTAGAAAAGTAGATAGGCTTTCTACTACTACTACTAGTGCTTTGGGGGATATATATAACATAACATGTAAGTGGAGATATCATGCAGAAAATTAAAACTCACAGGAGAGGTCTTATTGGAAATAAACATTTGGAAGTTATAAGACCAAGATGGTCAGAAATCAATGGCAATGGTTGAGAACACCTAAGGAAAGAATTTTCAGAAAGAGAAAACAACTTGGTTCTGAGCTCTGAGGAATCCCTACATTTAGGATCATGTAAAGGGAGAATAGCTATGACAGGGTACTAAAAAAAAGGAGCCATGGAAGTAGGGGAAAGAAGGAGGGAATGGTAGACAGTGCTAAATGCTGCTAGCATAGTAAATTCAATGAGGATGGAGAAATGCCCACTGAATTTGTCCAACTGTAGATAATGGTTCTTTGAAAAGAGCCATTTCAGTGCAGTTGAGGGGATGGTTCAGAAGCCAGACTATACTGGGTTGAAGAGTAAATGGAAGATGAAAAAGATATTATGTGTGACAATTGTTGCTTGAAATGTTTTCTTCCCTTGGGCTCTGTGACACTATACTTTCCTGGTTTCCAACCTATCTGGCTACCTATCTAAAGTTGCCTTTGTTCTTAAAAACTGAGAACAAACCGAGGGTTGATGGGGGGTGGGAGGGAGGGGAGGGTGGGTGATGGGTATTGAGGAGGGCACCTTTTGGGATGAGCACTGGGTGTTGTATGGAAACCAATATGACAATAAACTTCATATATTGAAAAAAATTAAAAAAAATAATCCAGAGGGCTAAATAAAAAAAAAAATTTTTTTTAAACAACAAAAAAATAAAGTTGCCTTTGTTGGGTTATTCTCTACTCACTTTTAAATTTTGAAGTTCTTCAGTATTTAGATAATCTCACTCTGCTCTTACTCTTCTACCTGAGGGCTTTGATTACCACATGTAGGCCAACAACTCCTGTATCTTTGTCTCAGATCACTCCTTTGAGCTGTAGACTTGTATATTCAGTTACCTATTCAACATCTCAAAATTATTCAACATTTCCCTTTCACAATTGTTTTGCTTCTAGTGTTCCAGACTCTGTAAATTATATCATGACTTTCTCAGTTGTTCAATATAGACACGGGGAGTCCTGCTTCACTTTTTTCTCCTCTTGTGTACTACAATCAATCCAATAGCAAGTCCTGTCCATTCTATCTTCATGTCTCATTATTAACTGTCCATGGGCAAAGCATCCAAAGGTTCCTTATTTATATTATCTTTCTTATTAAGGTTCACAAGTACCCAATAGGTTAGATATTATCTCTATTTTGAAACTGAAGCTCAGAGAGATTAAATAACTTACTGTACTAAGACAAAAAGAAAATGGCAGAGAAGGAGAAATATAATACTAAACATGCCTGATTCAACACTGCTTCTGACCTCCCTCCCCACGACTTCACCTCTCTGAGGTGAAGTTTCCTTGGGAGTAAAATGGACCTAATATTTCCTAACTTTAGGCTATTATAAAGTTTTAAAAATAATAAGGTATATATCCCTAGTATAAGACATAAATTCAATAAATGTTAAGTCCCCTACACTCCTTCGCTCCCTCCTCTATATTGTTTCTGGAGCCATCCCAGTGATAGGATTACAGAGATGAACAAAGATTGTTTCTTGCCTTCAAGAAGCAAATAATTTAAGGGGACAAATGACCACACATAAAATGATGAGATACCAATATGAGACAATAGAGAACTAAGCATTAAATTGCATACAGAGAGACTTTTTTTTTAATTTTTAGTATTTATTTTTGAGAGAGATATAGAGCACAAGCAGAGGAGGGGCATAGAGAGATAGGGAGACACAAAATCCAAAGCAGCTCCAGGCACTAAGCTGTCAGCACAGAGCCCGACGGAAAGCTGGAACTCATGGACTGCGAGATCATGACTTGAGTAGCAGGCAGACATTTACCCGAGTGAGTCACCCAGGCGCCCCCAGAGACTTCTTAAAATAGAATTACAGAAAAAGAGAAAGGGCAACTAGGGAGATGGGGATAGGAGTGGGCTTTTGAAAAAGACCTATTAGTACAGTTAGGATATTTAGTGATAATATCAGCGAAGAGGGGCAGGACACTCAGAAAAAAAGGATACTAAGATGGAAAGAATAACATGCTCAGGGTCAGTGATGTGAGCAACCTGATTTCAGCGAAAGATGTTGTTTTTTTCCCACATCGAAGTATTTTTACTACTAAGCTTCCTTGTTACAGTTTAAGTTCCCAATGGAACAAAGAAACATCTGAGCTCATTATTAAGACCAAATGTCCTGGTAGGCAAAACCATCATTAAACTGTCTACCCACCTTCCCAGGGAAGGGGAACAGGACCCAGACTCTGACCCATATGAGATAAAAATAATTCGATGCTGGGGTGTGCTTTGAGAATAATATCACACTGTCAAAATGGGTCTAATGACATCAATCACATTTTCTTAGCTTATATCTCTCAGTTGCAGCTAACACTGACAAATATCACCATTCCTGTGTCTGAAGTTTCCTTTGATAAAAAGCCTACAGAGACCACCAATACTAATATGCCCATTAAGTCTGATGCTTGGATGAAGAAATTTTTATTCTCCAGAACCTGTTCAGCAGACCAATTTGGTTTCTGCAATGACAAGGAAATGTGATATATAATTTGCTTCCTCATTCGACAGAGCTTCTAGACAATGGCACCATAGAATATGAGAGCTGGAAAGAAACTTAACAGTTACCTTGATCTTATTTTACTAATGATGGCACAGAGGCCCAAAGCAGGGAAGTGGTAAGTTCAAGGTCAAAGGGACGCTGCAGGAGAGGAAGGGTTATTAGGATGGCCAACAGAACCTAGAGAAGGAGAGTCATTAGGTCCCCTGCTGAGAAAAGTGATAAAAATGTGGGAAATGGAAAAATATTATAGAGCTATTCTCAGAGCGCCAATAGATCTTTAATACTGGTCAAGAAATCTAAAATACTGGTCAAGAAATCTAAAAGATGATTTCAAAAATCACCTCAAACCCTGGTCCAATAGTCTCTTCTCTCATCTCCCAAATGTTCCACGTGGCCAATCAATAAATATTGTGTTCCAACTATGTAAAACATTTTGAAACACTAGAGGATTTAGAACACAATGATATATGAAATGCAGTCCCTTATCCCAAAAAACTTACTGTCTGGCTAAGGACATAATAATCTATGAGAAATGAAATAAACTTAGTGGTGAAGGGATTCCAAGTAAATGGTATATCTACTAAGTGTTCTGAATTCAGATGGGCTTAGAAAGAGCTCAATAGGTAGAAATATAGTAAGAAGGCTTCATGAATGAACTAGGTTATGATGAGGACAAGGATTTGGATAGAAGAGAACAAGGTAGAGCGCCTTCAGGCCAGACTGGATCTGAGGACCTAAATTCGTAATCCTCATCACTGATGAAGAAGAGATCTACTTAGCAGAATCACAACAAAAGGTGACATTGGAAGCAAAAGCAAACATTAAATAAAGCACAGAATTAACCTCAGTTTGAAGATTCAGTTCAATCAACTACAAAGCTATGTGGCTTTGAGTGTTTTGTAACCTCTTTAGAAATGAGAATAAAAATACCTTCCGCAGAGAGTTATTTTAAGAATTATAAGATAACATGGATAAACACCCAGAACAGCACGAGAGATATAATAGATAAACAATAAGTGGCTGGGTATTTTTGTTGTCGTTAATTCTGCTTTGGTTTTTGTTTGAAAGTAGGTATGCAAAGGGAAATGCCAAGTCAAGAAAATGTTAGAGCTGAAAGCAAATTTCCACTCATGAAGTGGTGGGAATTGGATAAGAAACAGAAGGATTGGTCTAGACCTGTGGTTCTTAAACACTGACCCACAGTTCTGACTGGTTATGAAAATCATCTGGAAAGCTTACTAAAAGAAAAATCAAGGATCTCAACACAGCAGATCTGATTAAAGAAATCTGAGGAAATTGGGACTCTTAATTTTTTAAAGTTCTACATGAATTTCTGATGCATAAGAAGACCGATAACTGCTAGACTAAATAATACTTAAGATCCCCTCCAATTCTAAAAATCTCCAATTCCAACCCAGCAGCAAATTCTAAAGGCCTGAAGTACTATCTTTCCAGGCATTCAAAGATTCAGAAAATTGAGGACTATATGACTACTGTAGCCATACTACATAATCTTCCGAAAAGTCTATTTGATCATGTCACTCTTTGGATTTTTAAAAAATGTCTTCAAGGGGAGCCTGGGTGGCTCAGTAGGTTCAACACCCAGCTTTGGCTCAGGTCATGATCTCAGAGTTCGTGGGTTTGAGCCCCACATAGGGCTCTGTGCTGACAGCTCACAGCCTGGAGACTGCTTCAGATTCTGTGTCTCCCTCTCTCTGCCCCTTCCCCGCTTGTGCTTTCTCTCTTTAAAAATAAATAAACTTTAAAAATAATAAAATAAAAAATGTTTTCAAGTCAAACTCTGCCTGGTTTTTAAGGATCTTCACAACCTTGATCCAGCCTGATAAGTCGCTCCGGCCAAAGTCAAAGAGGTTGTTGCTTATATTCTCCTCTAGGCTTTTGATGGTTTCCAGGTTCACATTTAGGTCTTTTATCCATTTTGAATTTATTTTGTGCATGGTGTAAGAAAGTGGTCCAATTTTATAATTTTGCATGTTGCTGTCCAGTTTTCCCAATACCATTTGTTGGAGAGACTTTTTTCCATTGGGTATTCTTTCCTGCTTTGTCAAAGATTAATTGACCATATGGTTGGGGATCCATTTTTCTGGGTTTTCAATTCTGTTCCATTGATCTATGTGTCTGTGTTTGTCCCAGTACCATACTATCTTGATAACTACACCTTTGTAATATAGTTTGAAATCCCAAATCCTGATGCCTCCAGTTTTGCTTTTCTTTTTCAGGATTGCTTTGGCTATTCAGTGTTTGTGGTTCTACACAAATTTTAAGATTGTTGCAGCTCTGTGAAAAATGTTGGTAGTATTTTGATACGGATTGCATTAAATCTGTAGATTGCTTTGGGTAGTATAGACATTTTAACAATTCTTCCAATCCATGAGCATAGAATACTTTTCCATTTCTTTGTGTCCTTTGTGATTTATTTCCTAAGTGTTCTATAGTTTTCAGAGTATAGATCTTTTATAACTTTAGTTAGATTTAGTCCTAGGTATCATACTGTTTCTGATGCAATTGTAAATGGGATGAATTTCGTGATTTCTTTTTTGCTACTTCATTATTGGTGTATAGAAATGCAAAAGATTCCTGATTTTAAATCCTATGACTTTGCTGACTTCATGTATTAGTTCTAGTAAGTTTTTGGTGGGTTCTTTCAGGTTTTCTATATAGAGTATCATGTCATCTGCAACTAGTGAAAGTTTGATTTCTTCCTTGCTAATTTGGATCCTTTTCTTTCTTTCTTTCTGTTGTCTGACTGCTGAGGCTAGGACTTCCACCATCATGTTAAACAGTAATGGTGACAGCAGAATTCCTTGCTTTTTCCTGACCATAGGGAAAAAAAAAACCCCACCTTTAAAAAAAAAAAAAAGAATTTTCCAGGTGCACCTGGGTGGCTCAGTTGGCTGAACATCCAACATCAGCTCAGGTCATGATCTTGCACTTCATGGGTCTGAGTCCCGCATCGGGCTCTGTGCTGACAGCTCAGAGCCTGGAGCTGCTTTGGATTCTGTGTCTCCTTCTCTCTCTCTGCCCCTCCCTCTCTGTCTCTATCAAAAATGAATAAACATTAAAAAATAAAAATAAAAATAAAAATAAAAAAAGAATAAAAAAAAATTTTTCCAGAGGCGCCCGAGTGGCTCAGTCAAGTAAGTGTCTGACTTCGGCTCAGGTCATGATTTCGTGGTTCATGAGTTCAAGCCCCGCATTGGGCTCTGTACTGACAGCTGAGAGCCTGAAGTCTGTTCCAGATTCTGTGTTTCCCTTTCTCTATCCCTTGCCTGCTCACCCTCTCTCTCTCTCTCTCTCTCTCAAAAGTAAATACACATTAAAAAAAATGTTTTTAACAAAAAAAAAAGAATTTTCCTGGGCAAAAAATAAAGAACAATCTGTAGTAATTTGCCTTAATTACCTTTACTGTGACATTTCCCTCTATCGATGGTTAATACCTGTTCTGTACAATTATTTTGTGAGTTGGCCAAAGTAGTTCTGAACCTCAATTCCAAAAGTTTTAATTAGAAGGCTTGGTATTCATTTTGCTACACCACATATGCCTCACAACTTCCAAGTAATGTCTTAAACACTTCTACATAGCCTGCTGTCTTATATTTATTTGATGGTCAAATCCTCTCTTCCAATAAATACCTGGCAGAGATGTTGAATAAGGGGCAAGATACAGAGGCTAGACCACTGTTGAGTTCCCACTAAGTCTTGAGATTTTGTTATTTTGACAGAATACCTACCATAAATAATACACACAATCCAATTTAAAGACAAAAGAAATTCCACCAAATTAAGTATGGAAAAAAGCCCTGTGGCAAATCAAAAAACCTGCCTTCAAGTCGTGGCTCTTCTGCTTATACTAAAATATAGTAACAGCACATAAGTCACTACCTCCGCCCAGTCACCTTCCCTTATTTTAAAGTAAAGATGATATCACCTGAGCTATGAGGATCAAAACAGACCTTGAATATGAAAGCTTTTTGAAAGGAATAAAGTGTTTCCTCAACAAGCAGAAAGAAGCAAGGAAAATAAAGTTCATTAAGTATCTATTATGTACCAAGTGGTATGTTCGGCACTTATGCATATATTATCTCACTTAATTTTCATAACAACCCTAAGAGGATGTAGGGATAATTTCTGAATAAAGTCATGGAAGTTCAGAGAAGTTAGATATCTTGCCAAGTTCTCATAATTCATAAATAGAACTCAACTTGTTTTGCAAATTTTGGGTTTTTTGCACAGATAAATACATAGATTGATAGAAGAATAAATGACTTTTTTTTTTATTCCAAAGCCAAGTCGTTTTCCTATTACATCATGCTGCTTCTCAAAAAGACTGTAACAATCACACCTCTCCTCCCCATAGTTGGGATAACCAGGTTTGCCTACACAGATCAAAACAGTGTGGGAAACACAGTAAAAGCTATCACATAGGCTATACAATGTCAATTTATTTCTAAGAAAAGATTAAGGCAAGGTTGTTATCTTCTCTTATAGCCCCATGCTCCTTAAATGGGAACAATGTATCAAAAAGTACATATCTCCATGGAATATGCACAGAGACTCTCCCTGTAGTATCAATTTCACGCAACGGTTTTTAAGGTGGATGCTATTTTATCATTTTAAAAAATGTTTATTTATTTTTGAGAGAGAGAGAGTGAGCCAGGGAGGGGCAGAGAAAGAGGGAGACACAGAATCCAAAGCAGGCTTCAGGCTCTGAGCTGTCAGCACAGAGCCCAATGTGGGGCTTAAACCCACCCTCTGTGAGATCATGATGTGAACTGAAGTTGGTCGCTCAACTAACTGAGCCACCTGGGCACTCCAAAGGTGGGTATTTTTAAAATTCTACTTTTTCTGAGTATATACTTGCAATACATTCAATATAAAAATAAAACTTAAATGAAAGTCCTTTTCTATTTCTCCTCTGAAAATAAACTCGTATAAACAGTTTAGTGCTTATCATTATTCCAGACTTAGGCCTTCTGTCTACTGAGATTATGAGGGGAAGAGACAGAGGAAATAGTTTTAAATTTTCTTTTCCCTAAAAATAATTTAAAGCTCTATGTTGATAGTAAAACAAAAATATATTACAGAATAGAATTTTTTATGTTTACATGAGATTGTCTTAATATAACATTTTAAATGTATCTATTGCTCAACTTGAAGTAAAGTGTTTAAAGCTATACTGTTCCCCTCTCCCACCAAAACCTTAGAGTTCACCTTCCTCTGTCATTATGGGTATCTGTGGGAAGAAAGTTAGAAAAGCACTACCTAGCCAGTCTTGCAGTGGCACAATCAGGACAAAACACAATTTCACTTAGGTCAAGGTACAGTAAGAAGTAAAGCTTCGTTCCTAGGCTCTTGGCCAGGAACATCCTGCTAACCCTCCTGTCATCCCAGATGACTCTCCATTCAGGGGCTTCTAGCTCCATTCCTCTTACTTCAGAGTTGTCAGGCCTCACTCAGTTACTTGTAAGTTAACACTCTTATTTTACACCTAAAGATTCTAAGGCACAGAGAAGTAAATTCACTAGCTCAGGGTCTCACTAGCCAGGAAGTGGCAGAGCCAGGCCTAAACTGGAGCTTCAGACTCTCTATTTAGTATTCTCTCTACTTTATTATGTCAACCTCTTTTTGGGCTGTTGTAACTTACATGAACTCAGTGTTTGCATTTGGTGCTTCCATGGGACCTTGAATTTGTCCTGTTTCATTTACGTTGTCATAGAGATTATCTAAAACCTGCTGAGTCCTGCCTAGCTATTCAGAGACAAGCTAAGTTTCATCATGATCTTTTTGTGGGTAGGGGGAAGACATGGTAAGACTGACATATTATTTTTGTTTCAGGTATAAAGCATAGTGATTCAACATTTGTATACACTGCAAAATGGTTACCACAATAAGTCTAGTTACATCTGCCATCTTAAAAGTTAACACAATGTTATGACTATATTTTTTTATGATGTACATTATATCCCCATGACTTATTTATTTTGTAACTGGAAGTTTGTACTTCTTAATGCCATTCACCCATTTTTGTCCTCTCCCCAATGGTACCAGTGTATTCTCTGTATTTATGAGTCTGGGTTTTGTTTTGTTTCTTGGCTTGCTTGGTTTTTCACATTTCACATATAAGTGAAACCGTATGGTATTTGTCTCCATCTCACTTACTCATTTAGCATAATACCCTCAAGGTCCATCCATGGTGCTGCAAAGGCAAGATTTCATCTTTTTTAAGGCTGAATAGTATTTCATCATATATACATACCACATCTTCTCTATCCATTCATCCATTGATAGATACCTTGGTTGTTTCCATATCTTGGCTGTTGTAAACAATGCTTCAATGAACATATGGATGCATATATCCTTTCAAATTCATGTTTTCATTTTCTTCAGATAGATACCCAGTAGTGAAACTGTTAGATCATAGCTCTATTTTTAATTTTTGAAAAACATCCATATTGCTTTCCAAAGTAGCTGCACCAACTTACATTCCCACCAGTGGTGCAGGAGGATTCCTTTTTTTTAAAAGTTTATTATTTTTTTTAAGTGTTTATTCAGTTTTGAGAGACAGACAGACAGAAAGAGAAGGAGACACAGAATCTGAAGCAGTCTCCAGGCTGTCAGCACAGAGCCCAACACAGGGCTCGAAACGCAATCCCTGAGATCATGACCTGAGCTGAAGTTGGATGCTTAACCAACTGAGCCACACGGGCACCCCAGTTTATTTGAGAGACAGAGACACAGAGAGAGAACATGCATGTGTGAGGGGCAGAGAAAGAGGGAGAGAGAGAATCCCAAGCAGGCTCTGCACTGTCAGTGTGGAGCCCAAGGCGGGGCTCCAACTCATGAATTGTGAGATCATGACCATGAATTGTGAGATCGAAATCAAGAGTTGAACACTTAAACGACTGAACCACCCAGATGCCCCCCTTCTTTTTAAGTTTAAGGAGGGTTCCCTTTTCTTCACATCCTTGCCAACATTTTATATTTCTTATCTCTTTGATAATAGCCATTCTGACAGGTAAAAGGTGATAGCTCACTGTAGTTTTGATTTGCATTTCCCTGATGATTAGTGATGTTGTGTATCTTTTTACATGCTCATTGGCCATCTGTATATCCTCTTTGGAGAGATGTATATTCAGATCCTCTACCCATTTTCTTATTGGATTGTTTGCTTTTGTTTTGCTATTGAGTTTAGTACTTTATATTTTTGGATATTTAACCCCTTATTGATATAAGACTTGCAAATATTTTCTCCCATTTTTTAGGTTGCCTTTTCATTTTTTAGATGATTTCCTTCACTGTGCAGAAGTTTTCTAGTTTGATATAGTCCTAATAATTTTTTTTGCTTTTGTTTCCCTTGCCTTTGGAGTCAGATCTAAACCACTACCAGCACCAGCACCAGCACCACCACCACCACCATGAGACCAATGTCAAGGAGCTTACAACCTATTTTCTACTGGGAGTCTTATGGTTTCAGGTCTTACAATCAAGTTTTTAATCCATTTTTGAATTGACTTTGTATATAGTGTAAGATTGTAGTCCATTTTCATTCTTTTGCATTTAGTTGTCCAGTTTTTCAACACCATTCGTTGAAGACAGAGTCCTTACCCTATTTTATATTCTTGCCTCCTTTGTCAGAAGTTAATTGACCACATATACATAGGTTTATTTCTGGGCTCTGTATTTTGTTCCATTGATCTATATGTCTGTTTCTATACCAATATTATACTGCTTTGATTACTATAGCTGCGTAATACATTCTGAAATCAGGGAATATTATACTTTGTTCTTTCTCAAAACTGTTTTGGCTATTTGAGGTCTTTGGGGTTCCATACAAATTTTAGAATTATTTGTTATAGCTCTGTGAGAAATGTCATTAGAACTTTGACAGGGATTGCACTGAATCTGTAGATTGCTTTGGGTAGTATGGAATTTTAATAATAACAATTCTTCTAATCCATGAGCACAGAATATCTTTATTGGTGTCTTCTTTCTTTCCTTAATGTTTTATAGTTTTCAGTGTACAGATCTTTCACCTCCTTGGTTAAATTTATTCCTACATATTTTATTCTTTATGTTGCAATTGTAAGTAGGTTTGTTTTCTTGATTTCTCTAATAGTTCATTATTAATGTACAGAAATGCAACAGATTTCAGATTTTTGTATGTTAATTTTATATCCTGAAATTTTACTGAATTCATTTATTAGTTCTAACAGGTTTTTGGTGGAGTCTTTATGGTTTTCTCTATATAATATCATGTTTCCTTCAATTAGTGACAGTTTTACTTTTTTCAATTTGTATGTCTTTTATCTCTTTATATTGCCTAATTGCTAGGCTAGGACTCCCAATACTATGTTGAATAAAAGTGGAGATGCTGGGTATCCTTTTTATTATTTCTGATCTTAGAGAAAAAGCTTTGTTTCAATACTGAGTATGATAATAGCTATGGGTTTGTTATTATGACCTTTATTATGTTGAGGTATGTTCCCTCTATACCCACTTTGTTGAGAGTTTTTATCACAAATGGATGTTGAATTTTGTCAATTTTTTCTGAATCTATTGAGATAATCATGTTTTTTATCTTTCATTTTGTTGTGTATCACATTGAGTGATTTACAAATGTTGAAACATCCTTGCATCTGTGGAATAAATACCACTTGATCATGGTGTATGATCCTTTTATTTTTTTTATATGAAATTTATTGACAAATTGGTTTCCATACAACACCCAGTGCTCATCCCAAAAGGTGCCCTCCACAATACCCATCACCCACCCTCTCCTCCCTCCCACCCCCCATCAACCCTCAGTTTGTTCTCAGTTTTTAACAGTCTCTTATGCTTTGGCTCTCTCGCACTCTAACCTCTTTTTTTTTTTTTTTTCCTTCCCTTCCCTCATGGGTTCCTGTTAAGTTTCTCAGGATCCACATAAGAGTGAAACCATATGGTATCTGTCTTTCTCTGTATGGCTTATTTCACTTAGCATCACACTCTCCAGTTCCATCCACGTTGCTACAAAAGGCCATATTTCATTTTTTCTCATTGCCACGTAGAATTCCATTGTGTATATAAACCACAATTTCTTTACCCATTCATCAGTTGATGGACATTTAGGCTCTTTCCATAATTTGGCTATTGTTGACAGTGCTGCTATGAACATTGGGGTACAAGTGGCCCTATGCATCAGTACTCCTGTATCCCTTGGGTAAATTCCTAGCAGTGCTATTGCTGGGTCATAGGGTAGGTCTATTTTTAATTTTCTGAGGAACCTCCACACTGCTTTCCAGAGCGGCTGCACCCATTTGCATTCCCACCAATAGTGCAAGAGGGTTCCCGTTTCTCCACATCCTCTCCAGCATCTATAGTCTCCTGATTTGTTCATTTTGGCCACTCTGACTGGCGTGAGGTGATACCTGAGTGTGGTTTTGATTTGTATTTCCCTGATAAGGAGCGACGCTGAGCATCTTTTCATGTGCCTGTTGGCCATCCGGATGTCTTCTTTAGAGAAGTGTCTATTCATGTTTTCTGCCCATTTCTTCACTGGGTTATTTGTTTTTCGGGTGTGGAGTTTGGTGAGCTCTTTATAGATTTTGGATACTAGCCCTTTGTCCGATATGTCATTTGCGAATATCTTTTCCCATTCCGTTGGTTGCCTTTTAGTTTTGTTGGTTGTTTCCTTTGCTGTGCAGAAGCTTTTTATCTTCATAAGGTCCCAGTAATTCACTTTTGCTTTTAATTCCCTTGCCTTTGGGGATGTGTCGAGTAAGAGATTGCTACGGCTGAGGTCAGAGAGGTCTTTTCCTGCTTTCTCCTCTAAGGTTTTGATGGTTTCCTGTCTCACATTTAGGTCCTTTATCCATTTGGAGTTTATTTTTGTGAATGGTGTGAGAAAGTGGTCTAGTTTCAACCTTCTGCATGTTGCTGTCCAGTTCTCCCAGCACCATTTGTTAAAGAGACTGTCTTTTTTCCATTGGATGTTCTTTCCTGCTTTGTCAAAGATGAGTTGGCCATACGTTTGTGGGTCTAGTTCTGGGGTTTCTATTCTATTCCATTGGTCTATGTGTCTGTTTTGGTGCCAATACCATGCTGTCTTGATGATGACAGCTTTGTAGTAGAGGCTAAAGTCTGGGATTGTGATGCCTCCTGCTTTGGTCTTCTTCTTCAAAATTCCTTTGGCTATTCGGGGCCTTTTGTGGTTCCATATGAATTTTAGGATTGCTTGTTCTAGTTTCGAGAAGAATGCTGGTGCAATTTTGATTGAGATTGCATTGAATGTGTAGATAGCTTTGGGTAGTATTGACATTTTGACAATATTTATTTTTCCAATCCATGAGCAGGGAATGTCTTTCCATTTCTTTAAATCTTCTTCAATTACCTTTATAAGCTTTCTATAGTTTTCAGCATACAGATCCTTTACATCTTTGGTTAGATTTATTCCTAGGTATTTTATGCTTCTTGGTGCAATTGTGAATGGGATCAGTTTCTTTATTTGTCTTTCTGTTGCTTCATTGTTAGTGTATAAGAATGCAACTGATTTCTGTACATTGATTTTGGATCCTGCAACTTTGCTGAATTCCTGTATCAGTTCTAGCAGACTTTTGGTGGAGTCTATCGGATTTTCCATGTATAATATCATGTCATCTGCAAAAAGCGAAAGCTTGACTTCATCTTTGCCAATTTTGATGCCTTTGATTTCCTTTTGTTGTCTGATTGCTGATGCTAGAACTTCCAGCACTAAGTTAAACAACAGCGGTGAGAGTGGGCATCCCTGTCGTGTTCCTGATCTCAGGGAAAAAGCTCTCAGTTTTTCCCCGTTGAGGATGATGTTAGCTGTGGGCTTTTCATAAATGGCTTTTATGATCTTTAAGTATGTTCCTTCTATCCCGACTTTCTCAAGGGTTTTTATTAAGAAAGGGTGCTCGATTTTGTCAAAGGCCTTTTCTGCATCGATTGACAGGATCATATGGTTCTTATCTTTTTTTTTGTTGATGTGATGTATCATGTTGATTGATTTGTGAATGTTGAACCAGCCCTGCATCCCAGGAATGAATCCCACTTGATCATGGTGAATAATTCTTTTTATATGCTGTTGAATTCGATTTGCTAGTATCTTATTGAGAATTTTTGCATCCATATTCATCAGGGATATTGGCCTGTAGTTCTCTTTTTTTACTGGGTCTCTGTCTGGTTTAGGAATCAAAGTAATACTGGCTTCATAGAATGAGTCTGGAAGTTTTCCTTCCCTTTCTATTTCTTGGAATAGCTTGAGAAGGATAGGTATTATCTCTGCTTTAAACGTCTGGTAGAACTCCCCTGGGAAGCCATCTGGTCCTGGACTCTTATTTGTTGGGAGATTTTTGATAACCAATTCAATTTCTTCGCTGGTTATGGGTCTGTTCAAGCTTTCTATTTCCTCCTGATTGAGTTTTGGAAGTGTGCATAAGTTAGCAGCTCTGCTCGGAAAGTGGGAAGGCTGGAGGACAAAGGGAGGGAGAGCTGCTGAGCACCCGGACGACAGAGCTCAGTTTGGCGGGGAACAAAGGCGCTCGCCAGCGCCATCTCCCCCACCCATCCCCCAGCCAAAAATCCCAAAGGGAACCAGTTCCAGCCAGGGAACTTGCTCCCTCCGCGCAAACACCCAACTCTGTGCCTCTGCGGACCCAAACCTCCGGCAGCAGATCTGACTCCCTCCCGCTGCCACAGGGCCCCTCCTGAAGTGGATCACCTAAGGAGAAGCGAGCTAAGCCTTCCCCTCCTGCCCCCGTGCACCTTGCCTACCCACCCCGGCTAATACGCCAGATCCCCAGCATCACAAGCCTGGCAGTGTGCAAGTAGCCCAGACAGGCCACGCCACCCCACAGTGAATCCCGCCCCTAGAAGAGGGGAAGAGAAGGCACACACCAGTCTGACTGTGGCCCCAGCGGTGGGCTGGGGGCAGACATCAGGTCAGACTGCGGTCCCGCCCACCAACTCCAGTTATACACCACAGCACAGGGGAAGTGCCCTGCAGGTCCTCACCATGCCAGGGACTATCCAAAATGACCAAGCGGAAGAATTCCCCTCAGAAGAATCTCCAGGAAATAACAACAGCTAATGAGCTGATCAAAAAGGACTTAAATAATATAACAGAAAGTGAATTTAGAATAATAGTCATAAAATTAATTGCTGGGCTTGAAAACAGTATAGAGGACAGCAGAGAATCTCTTGCTACAGAGATCAAGGGACTAAGGAACAGTCACGAGGAGCTGAAAAACGCTTTAAGTGAAATGCAAAATAAAATGGAAACCACCACGGCTCGGATTGAAGAGGCAGAGGAGAGAATAGGTGAACTAGAAGATAAAGTTATGGAAAAAGAGGAAGCTGAGAAAAAGAGAGATAAAAAAATCCAGGAGTATGAGGGGAAAATTAGAGAACTAAGTGATACACTAAAAAGAAATAATATACGCATAATTGGTATCCCAGAGGAGGAAGAGAGAGGGAAAGGTGCTGAAGGGGTACTTGAAGAAATCATAGCTGAGAACTTCCCTGAATTGGGGAAGGAAAAAGGCATTGAAATCCAAGAGGCACAGAGAACTCCCTTCAGACGTAACTTGAATCGATCTTCTGCACGACATATCATAGTGAAACTGGCAAAATACAAGGATAAAGAGAAGATTCTGAAAGCAGCAAGGGGTAAACGTGCCCTCACATATAAAGGGAGACCTATAAGACTCGTGACTGATCTCTCTTTTGAAACTTGGCAGGCCAGAAAGAATTGGCACGAGATCTTCAATGTGTTGAACAGAAAAAATATGCAGCCGAGAATCCTTTATCCAGCAAGTCTGTCATTTAGAATAGAAGGAGAGATAAAGGTCTTCCCAAACAAACAAAAACTGAAGGAATTTGTCACCACTAAACCAGCCCTACAAGAGATCCTAAGGGGGACCCTGTGAGACAAAGTACCAGAGGCATCACTACAAGCATAAAACATACAGACATCACAATGACTCTAAACCCGTATCTTTCTATAATAACACTGAATGTAAATGGATTAAATGCGCCAACCAAAAGACATAGGGTATCAGAATGGATAAAAAAACAAGACCCATCTATTTGCTGTCTACAAGAGACTCATTTTAGACCTGAGGACACCTTTAGATTGAGAGTGAGGGGATGGAGAACTATTTATCATGCAACTGGAAGCCAAAAGAAAGCTGGAATAGCCATACTTATATCAGACAAACTAGACTTTAAATTAAAGGCTGTAACAAGAGATGAAGAAGGACATTATATAATAGTTACAGGGTCTATCCATCAGGAAGAGCTAACAATTATAAATGTCTATGCGCCGAATACCGGAGCCCCCAAATATATAAAACAATTACTCATAAACACAAGCAACCTTATTGATAAGAATGTGGTAATTGCAGGGGACTTTAACACCCCACTTACAGAAATGGATAGATCATCTAGACACATGGTCAATAAAGAAACAAGGGCCCTGAATGACACATTGGATCAGATGGACCTGACAGATATATTTAGAACTCTGCATCCCAAAGCAACAGAATATACTTTCTTCTCGAGTGCACATGGAACATTCTCCAAGATAGATCATATACTAGGTCACAAAACAGCCCTTCATAAGTTTACAAGAATTGAAATTATACCATGCATACTTTCAGACCACAATGCTATGAAGCTTGAAATCAACCACAGAAAAAAGTCTGGAAAACCTCCAAAGGCATGGAGGTTAAAGAACACCCTACTAACGAATGAGTGGGTCAACCAGGCAATTAGAGAAGAAATTAAAAAATATATGGAAACAAACGAAAATGAAAATACAACAATCCAAATGCTTTGGGACGCAGCGAAGGCAGTCCTGAGAGGAAAATACATTGCAATCCAGGCCTATCTCAAGAAACAAGAAAAATCCCAAATACAAAATCTAACAGCACACCTAAAGGAACTAGAAGCAGAACAGCAAAGGCAGCCTAAACCCAGCAGAAGAAGAGAAATAATAAAGATCAGAGCAGAAATAAACAATATAGAATCTAAAAAAACTGTAGAGCAGATCAACGAAACCAAGAGTTGGTTTTTTGAAAAAATAAAATTGACAAATCTCTAGCCAGGCTTCTCAAAAAGAAAAGGGAGATGACCCAAATAGATAAAATCATGAATGAAAATGGAATTATTACAACCAATCCCTCAGAGATACAAACAATTATCAGGGAATACTATGAAAAATTATATGCCAACAAATTGGACAACCTGGAAGAAATGGAGAAATTCCTGAACACCCACACACTTCCAAAACTCAATCAGGAGGAACTGTATGATCCTTTTAATGTATTGTTGAACTGCGTTTGCTAATTCTTCTTTTTAATGTTTATTTATTTTAACAGAGAGGGAGAGCAATAATGGGGGAGGAGCAGAGAGAAAATCCCAAGCAGGCTTTGCATTGTCAGTGCAGAGCTGACTGCAGGGCTTGATCTGATGATCCAGGAGATCATGACCTGAGTCAAAACCAAGAGTTGGAAGCTTAACCAACTGAGCCACCCAGGCACCCCAAGTTTGCTAATATTTTCTTGAGGATTTTTGCATCTATGTTCACCAGGGATATTAGCCTGTTTCTTTTTTCTTTTTTTTCTTTTTTTCTTTTTTTTTGCTGGTATCTTTGTCTGATTTTGGTATGAGGGTATTGTTGAGTTTGCAAGCATTCTCTCCTCTTCCATTTTTTGGAAAAGTTTGAGAAGAATAGTATTAAATCTTCTTTGAATGTTTGGTAGAATTCACCAGTGAAGCAGTCTGGTAGTAGAACTTTGTTTGTTGGGAGGTTTTTGATTACTGATTCAATTTCCTTGCTAGTAATCCATCTATCTAGATTTTCATTCAGTCTCGAAAGACTATGTTTTTAGAAATTTTTTTTTCTAGATTGTCCAATTTGTTGGTGCATAATCTGTTCATAGCAGTTTCTTATCTTTTGTATTTTCATGGCATCATTTCTGATTTCATTTATTTGAGCCCTATCTCTCTTTTTTGTGGCAAGTCTAGCTACAGATCAACTTTTTTTTTTCCCCCAAAGAACCAGCTTTTAGTTCCATTGATTTTTTTTTCTATTGTCTTTTTAGTCTCTATTTCACCTATTTCTGCTCTATTTCTTTCCTTCTGCTAATGTTGGGCTTGTTCTTTTAGATGTAAAGTTTGATAGTTTATTTGAGATTTCTTTTATTTCTTGAGGTAGAACAATTTTGCTATAAACTCCCCTCTTAGAACTGCTTTTACTGCAGCTCATAAATTTTGGTTTTATTTCATTTGTCTCTAGGTATTTTTTAATTTCTCCTTTGATTTCTTCCATGACTCAGTAGTTGTTCAGAAACATGTTTAATCTCCATGTACTTAAAATTTTTCATTTTCTTGTAATTTATTTCTAGTTTCATACCATTGGGATCAATAAAAAATGCTTGATATGATTTCAGTCTTCTTGAATTTACTGAGACTTGTTTTGTGGCCTAACATGTGATCTACCCAGAGAATGTTACATGTGCACTTGAGAAGAATGTGTATTCTGCTGCTTTTGGCTGGAATGTTCTGTATATATCTATTATGTCCACCTGGTCTAATGTGTTGTTTAAAGCCAATATCTCCTTATTGATATTCTGTCTGGCTTATCTATCCAGTAATGTAAGTGGGGTTTAAAAATCCCCTATTATTATTGTATTGCTGTCAATTTCTCCCTTTAGGTTAACATTTGCTTCATATTTTGGTGTTCCTATGTTGTGTGTGCAGATATTTATAAATGTTATATCTTCTTGCTGGATTGACACCTTTATCACTATGCAGTGCCCCTTTTTATCTTTTACTATAATCTTTGTTTTAGAGTCTATCTTGCCTGATATGAGTATAGCTACACCAGCTTTTTGTTTCCCTTTATGTGGAATATGTTTTTCTATTCCTTCACTTTCAGTCTCTGTGTCTTTACTTCTGAAGACAGTCTCTTGGAGGCAGTCTTGTTTTTTGGTTTTCGTTTTTAACCATTCAGCCACTCCATGTCTCTGATTGGGGATTTCAGTCCATTCACATTTAAACTTATTAGTGGCAGGTGTTACATATTGCTATTTTGTTGTTTTCTCG
The DNA here is from genome assembly GCF_016509475.1 of Prionailurus bengalensis. NCBI lineage: Eukaryota > Metazoa > Chordata > Mammalia > Carnivora > Felidae > Prionailurus > Prionailurus bengalensis. Next base: position 53,272,659 of record NC_057348.1, on the reverse strand, counting down.
CTGTTTTCAGTCTTCTCTGTTCGTTTGTCTTTGTGATTTGATGACTCCTTAATGTTATGTTTAGATTCCTTTCTCATTTTCTTTTGTATATGTACCAAAAATTTTTGCTTTGTAGTTATTGTAAAGTTCACATATATCATCATCATGTGTATATAACAGTCTATTTTAAGTTGATGCCAACTTAAATTTGGACACATTTCAAAACTCTAAATTTTACTCCTCTCCAACATTTTATGTTTTTGATGTCACTTCTGCATCTTTTAATGTATCCCTTTGCTAATTAGAAGTTTTAGTTCATTTTACTACTTGTGTTTTTAATCTTAGTAGCTTCCTTAGTAGCACTATCTTTACTGTATATTTACCTTTTTCAGTGAGATTTTTACTTTTGTAAAATGAGTACCATTTCTTTCAGCTTAAAGAAGTCCCTTTAATATTTCTTGTAAGGCCACTTTAGTAGTGATGACCTCTTCATCTTTTGCTTGTCTGGAAAACTCTTTATCTCTTTTTAAAATCTAAATGATAATCTTATCAGATAGAGTATTCTTAGTTGGAAGTTTTTTTTTTCTTTCAGGACTTTGAATAGGTCATACCACTCCCTTCTGGTTTGCAAAGTTTCTGCTAAGAAATCTGCTGATAGCCTTATGGGGTTTCCCTTGTATGAAACTTGCTACTTTTATGATTTTTCTCTTGCTACTTTTATGATTCTCTCTTTAACTTTTGACATTTTATTTACAATATATCTTGGTGTAGCTCTCTTTGGGTTCATCTTATCTGGAAATCTCTGGGTTTCCTGGACCTGGATATCTGTTTTCTTCCTTAGGTTAGGAAAGTTTTCAGCCATTATTTCTGCAAATAAGTTTTGTGCCCCCTTTTCTCTCTTTTCTCCTTCTAGGACCCCTATAATGCAAATGATATTCCACTTGATATTGTCCCAGAAGTTCCTTAGGTTATCTTCATTGTTTTAAAATTCTTTTTTCTTTGTGCTGCTCTGTCTGGTTGCATTTCATTCTTTATCTTCCAGCTCATGGATCCATTCTTATACTTCATTATATTGTGGAATCACTGTACTATATTTTTTGGTTTAGTTATTGTATTCTTCAGCTCCATGACTTCCGTTTGGTACTTTCTTCTCTTTGGTTTCTCTTTGTTGAAGTTCTCATTGTGTTCATACATTCTTCTCCTGACTTTGGTTAGCATCTTTATGATTACTTCAAATTCTTTATCAGGTAGATTAATTATCTCCATATCACTAAGGCCTTTTTTTGAGGTTTTGCCTTATTTCTTTATTTGAAACAAATTTCTGTTTCCTCATTTTGCTTGACTCTGTGTTTGTGTCTGTATATCAGGTGAAAAAGCTACCTCTATGTCTTGAAGGAGTGGCCTTGTATAGGTGATGATCCTTCTTGTTCAACCTTATCCTCTCTCTTGGTTGTTCCCCAAACCTTTTTGATTATCTAAACTGCCTGATAGGTCCTCATTGTTGAAGGTGTGCCAGGACCAGTCAGTGATCCAAGCAGAGGAATATCATTTAGCACCTAGTTTCAAGCTAACTGTAAGCTAGGAGATCTAAAGGTGTCCCCTGGGCCACAGCTACAAAAACTGGGGCTCTAGACAAATATATAAGCTCCTCCCTGGGAAGTCTCATAGAACTGTAGTGAAGCCAAGGGTATGCAAAAGGATGGTGTCTCCCTGGGAGTGCCTACTTAGCCTCTAGATGTATGGGAAACCTGAATCCTATTCCTTAGTCTGAAGCTCCAGGCTAAGTAAAGAGGCCTCTTTGACAGGAAAATTGGGGTTGTGTTTCAGTCTGCTGTCTGTGGAATGTCCTGGGAGTGGTGTAGTGCCAATAACTGTCTTCCTGATTGTTATAGTCCCATAGATTTCTGGAACACCAGCACTCTGGGCCACCAGGACCAGGTAATCAAGGGATGTCTCCTGTGTAGGTTGCATGGGATGGCTTTAGTAAGACAGCTGTAGATTACAGTGAGTGGGGCACAATTGCCAGCTTCAGAAAAACAACAGAGCAAGGTGGAAGGGGCATTTGTAGGAAGAGAATGTCTTAACTGCATGCATCTGTTGCCAGCCCCAGCCAAGGGGAAGGAGAGTGTCACAACTGCCTATCCTCACACACTTTTGGTAGGGAGTGGGAGAACTCTATAACCACTTGTACTCACCCAACCCAGCTAGGGAGTGGAGGCATGCTGCAACTGCCCATACTCTCCAGCTTCACCAAGTGCTGTGACTGGTCACCCCCACACATTCCAACAGGGTGGTAAGAGGGTGCCACATCCAAGCTTGCCTGCTTGTGGTAGCAGACTCTTTGGAGAGTGCAAGAATGGCATCTTCCAATCCCTCCATTTCTGGGGAGTTTCAGCTGTCCTGTGTCTCTCCAGCTGATGGCTCCAGATCATCAAGTGAAACTCTCTTGCACATAGTCTAGGGACTTCTCAAACTGCCATTTTTCACTGGGTCTCCAGGCAAGTGAGCCCACATGTGAGCCCTCCAAGAAGGGAATGTCATTTTTCTATAGCACTTCAGGAACCCCAACATAAGCCCTGTTGGTTTTCCAAGTCAGAGGTTCTGGAGGCTCATCTTTTCAGTATAGACCTCAGGGGCTGAGGTCCCCAAAGTGGGGGCAACCCCTCCTACTCCAGGAAAAGTGCCTTTCCAGTGAGACCCTCCCTATTATTTGTCCCCAGACTGGGGATGGGGTTTTGTGTGAGACTGTGTCTCTGCATCTCCTACTCCTCTGTCTCAAAATGATCTTTTTATCCTTTGTTGTAAAAAGAAGTTCATCTAGTTTTCAGATGTTTTTCAGAGGGAAATGATCCATGAGTTCAGGATCTTCCTACCCCACCATCTTGGACTCATTCCTGCCTTTCCTCATAGTCATTTAAAAATAAAAACACAGGGGCATCTGGGTGGATCAGTCAGTTAAGCATCTGACTTTGGCTCTGGTTATGATCTCACCGTTCATGAGTTTAAGTCCTGCATCAGACTCTGTGCTGACAGCCCAGAGCCTGGAGACTGCTTCAGATTCTTTGTCTCCCTCTCTCTCTCTCTGCCCTGGGATCCCCGCTCACATTCTATCACTCTCTCTCTCAAAAATAAATAAGCATTAAATTTTTTTTATAAAACAATAACACATTTCATGGAAGTGTTGAATCACTACACTGTACACCTGAAACTAATATTACACTGCATGTTAACTGGAATTTAAATAAAAACAAACAAAAAAAACTGTTGGTGAGAAGAAAATAATAAATGTATATTAAAAGCAAAAAAAAATGTTTTAAATGACAACACATTTGTAGGAAAATAGTTTAAATCTTTCTGAAGGCCACAGCCAAAGACTTACTCTCTTCATCACCTCTGGATGTAAATCTTTTAAGAAGCTACTGATTTTGTAACTCACAAGGACCAAGGAACCCATCAAAAAAAAAAAAAAAAAAAAAAAAAGCTTAGAAGTAAATTTGCTAGTCTTGAAGATATGTGTGTCCCTATAGGGCAAGTTAGACATCTAGGTAGAAACTGTCTTAAAATGTAGTTAGTCTATTTCCTGGTAATCATAGCCTAGAGTGCTTTAAGGGCTACCTAGTGCCTATTACGTTTTCTTACATTACAGATAAGAAAACTAGGCACTAGAAGTGACTACCCAAAATTATAGAGCCCACTGGGAGTAAAGGCAAGACTAAAACCCAGGACTCTTTTTTTTTTTTTTAATGTTTATTTCTGAGACAGAGAGAAACAGAGCATGAGTGGGGGAGGGGCAGAGAGAGAGGGGCTCTCTGAATCTGAAGCGGCTCCAGGCTCTGAGCTATCAGCACAGCGCCCGACGCGGGGCTCAAACTCACAGACTGCGAGATCATGACCTGAGCCAAAGCCGGACGCTCAACTGACTGAGCCAGCCAGGCACCCCTAAAACCCAGGACTCTTAAATCCAGTCCAGGATATCCCCCTGTACTCCATTCACTCTTAGGTAACAGGGAACTGCTGGGATACTTTGTCTACCTTTCTGAGACATCTGCCAATCTCCAACTATCTTCCCCTGACTCCCCCTAGACATCTAATGCCCTTAGGTTCCCTAGAGGCTAATATAACACTATTTACCAAGGATTGCTCAAAAGTTAATTATTCCTTCTAGATTCTCATCTGATCCACCGTCCTGACTAAATCTGAATAACTAATTTGCATATCAATTTAATGAATTGTATTTTCCAGATGCAGTGCAATAATTTGTATTATTGCAAAATACAATAATATTTTGAAGGACTCCTCAGAAAAAAACAGAGCAGTCTGAAAAACACTAATAAGTATAATTAGAAAAATTAAAAATGTTTAGATGTTACAGGGAAGCAGCTTTCACGTTAACATTATAAAAAATATTCAGAGTGATCACACGGAGTATCTTAAGGTGCAGAAATAAGCTCCTGCTCAATGAATGGTTTTAATTTAAACCTGGATGACCTAACAGGGATGCCAAAATAGGATTTCTGAATTACATGAGTGGGAGAAACATGTCTGGACAACAGACTGTCTTCGCATTCTCCTCTTCCCACTCCAACCTGTGAAAAACATTATGTGGCCTCTAAGGAGTTCTTGCTCCCTAGAAGTGGTCACTTTCTACTTGGTAGAGTACTGACACCTTATGAGAGTAAAATTTAGATGTCATGATAATTCTGCCAGGTAGATGGAGAGGTGAGGCTTCTTCAATTCCAGTGGACTCCTGTTTCCAGACAGATTAAAACTAGCAAATGGCTAAGCTCTGCCCCATCATCACCATAGATCACTGGTGATGAAGGGCCAACAGCAGTCTCTTTATGCTTAGGAAGAATCACTACAGTCCACAGAGATGTAAGTTATAGGGACACAGGAGTTTAGGAACATTCAAGCACTTTGAATATTTTCTGAGTGTTTTCCTAAACCTGAAGGGTTACCAAGTCTAAGGGGGAACTGTGGTAGGAAGGCACAAACATTTCCCTTGTCTTGAGCTCTCCCTCAAGTTTCCCCATTCCTTACTGCTCCGTTTCCATCAACCTAGGGTAAGAAGCTAAACTCAAACTTTAGTCTGCAAGATTCATTAGCATCAACACCAAGAATGGTAGAACTCTTAATCACAGGCATTCAGGTGAGAAATGGAGCAGACCTATCCAAAAGACATAATTAAGAACAAAAGGAATGGTTAGACATTAAAGATAATTAGATTTTTACCTCAGTATCAAGAGCTTTTTATTAATCAAAGTAATCCAGTGGAGTCCCTCAAGGACGAGAAATATGAGAGCTACACAAAACTTTGAGATCAAAAAGTTTAAGTTCTTGGGGCACCTGGGTGGTTCAGTCAGTTAAGGTCCAACTTGGTTTCAGCTCAGGTCATGATCTCACCGTTTGTGGGATCAAAACCCATGCCGGGCTTCACATGCTGACGGTGCACAGCATGCTCTGAAATAACAAATAAATCCTTTTTTTTAAGTTTAAGTACTTTATAAACAAATAAGAAAAATGAAGGAGACAAGTAAAGAGTGACAGCACTAAGTAAGAACTCAGGTTTCTTCTAATACAGTGCCATTCTCCTGTGTATTAAAGGACTAACACAAGGAAAAAAGAAACTACAAGATAATATATCTTATGGGATTTAAAAAGTCCTAGAATTTGGATAATAGCAATGGATGTATGTCCTCTAAAACTTTTTTTTCTCTAAAAGTTTTCATACAAGTTTTTAACCAACTTATTTTTAAATGTCTTCTAACACGGTAATATTTACTTCCTAAGTTAGTCTATTTCACCTTCTGTAAGCACATTAAAAAGATTCCCAATACCATAAAAAGTTAACATACCAGGCTTAAGAATGCTATTATTAGAAAGTCCTTCCAGCAAGGTTGATCCCTGGCTAGTAGCTAGGAACTTAGATTTCAGGAGGGTACCACCATTCCCAGAACTCATAAGAATAGCTCACTATGCCTAAACTATTTATACAGACAATGTGGTTTATGATGAACACCTACTTTCTTTCTAGGGGTGTGGAATTTTGGCATGTGGTAAGTAGAGGGTGCCTACATGACCAGCCCCCAGTAAAAACTTTAGGCTCTGAGTGTTTGATAAGCTTCCTTGGTAGACAACATTTTACACTTGTCAAAATACTGCTGCAGGAATTAAATACTTCCTGTATGACTCTACCAAAGAAGACTCTTGGAAACTTGCACCTGGTTTCCTTCAGACTTCACCACATGCATCTTTTCCCTAAGCTGATTTTGTTTAGTATCCCTTCACTATAATAAATCATAGCTCTGAGTATGACTGTACACAGTCCTGAGAATTCTGCTAATTAACGAATCATCAAATCTAGGGATGATCTTAGAGAAACCACTCACACACTGTTTTGACACACATACTGAGCCTTATTCTGTCTTCCTTAGTTTCTACCCATTGGACCTTCCGTTCTACACCTTAGAAAAAAGGCTAAAGTTAATGACAAACCAATAAGCATACAAAGAAAGAACGATGTTTTAGAAAAGCTCCCTGGAGGAAATACTACTTGACTTGGCCTTGAAGAAAGGGTGGCATATAGATAGGTGGGAAAAGATATTACAAATCAATCCATTTACTCAGAGCTAGAGATTGGTCTGGGAGGGGGCATGTGTGGTGGCAGAAAGATGGATTGGATGGTTATTGAGAAAAATACCTCTGAGATTCTGATTCTCTAGTTTTCAAGTACTGTTAGAAATCATCAATCCAATTTCAGAATGTTTTCTTTATAAAAAAAAATTTTTTTTCAACATTTTTTATTTATTTTTGGGACAGAGAGAGACAGAGCATGAACGGGGGAGGGGCAGAGAGAGAGGGAGACACAGAATCGGAAACAGGCTCCAGGCTCCGAGCCATCAGCCCAGAGCCTGACGCGGGGCTCGAACTCACGGACAGCGAGATCGTGACCTGGCTGATGTCGGACGCTTAACCGACTGCGCCACCCAGGCGCCCCTTTCAGAATGTTTTCTAATCCCAGAAGTGTACAGATCACATTCTTCAGGTCTATTATAACATGCTGATCATGATCTGAACTGCCTTCTCAAATGTTCTTTCTTTTGCAATTTGCTTTGGTAAAAATAACAAAAAAGTAAATGAAGGGAAGAAACTAAAGGCCCAAATATCTAAAATGAAAACCTAATAATATGAACAAAGCTGAGGAATGTCAAAAAAAAAAAAAAAGCAAATCATCTCTCAGCTACCTTTGTACTGTAGAAATGCAAAATATCTGGAACAATAGCTTATTCCCTCAGAAACTAGCAGAAAGTAGTATCACATATTCCATTTTCCTTTCAAGTAGCTCTTTTTGTGATTTGATATTATGGGCATACACCACTGTATTAGAAAAGACAATGATGTGTGCATAAGTAAAGGCAGCTTTCTACTTGTTTATTCAATGAGCACTTATAAAGCATTTATATGCTAAGCACCACCAGGATAACAGTGTAGATTAACCTTTGACCAAACTTTGTTGTTTGCTCTCTAAAAATGCTCTAATTCTAAATCCAAATGTGATAAATTCTCTCATCAGTAAAAATACATTAACAGATGATGCTATTTACTTTCTTCATACTACTTAACAATTAAATTATCTTTCCTCTAGGGGTGCCTGGGTGGCTCAGTCGGTTGAGCATCTGACTCTTGATTTCAGCTCAGGTCATGATCCTAGGGTCATGGGATCAGCCCACTTTGGGCTCTGCACTGGGCATGGAACGTGCTTGGGATTCTCTCTGTCTCTTTCTCACTCCCTCTCCCTCTCACCCTCTCTGCCCCACTTGCACTTCGTCTCTCTCTAAAATAAAAAAAAGAAAAAAGTAAATTATCTTTCCTGTAAACTATCAGCCTTCAAATTCTTATAGTTGAACATTTCCTTCCACCAATTAAGGCAGCAAATACCCTGAAAAATTCTACAAAGTTTAATTGAAATCTGTGGTCAGGCTTATTTTTACATGAGTTTTCCTTACAGTGAATTCATCCCAACTGAGTCCTATCACCACACAATGGCATTACTCCGTTTGCCTCCTTTTTCCTGCCTCTAAAGGCAGCATAGCGCAATAAGAAAAGCACAAACTTTGGAGTGAAGCAGGTACGTATTCTAGTCCTGGCTCTACAACTAACTAGCTGTGTGACTTGAGCTTGTTCCTAAAAATCCTCATTTATAAAATGGTAATAATAATAATACCTACCTCACAAGATTGTTGTGAGGATTAAATTAATATATATTCTGAAGTATTTAGAATAGTGCCTGACAAATAGCAACTACTCAAGAAGTGTTGACTATTATTACCACCTGTGTGCTCTTCACAGACAGTAACTAACTCACTGTTTCAAATTTTCACACATGACCCAGTGTTGCAAATAACAGGCATTACACATGCTTTTCTTAATAAGTAAATAATTTCAAAAGGCATTTAGGGCAAGATTACATTTTTTATGGCTATTATACCATTGTATATATATTATATATGTGTGTATATATATATGTGTGTGTGTGTATATATATGTATATATACATATGTACATATATATGTAAAATATATACACATCTTTATTCATCAGTTGATGGACATTTGGGCTCTTTCCATAATTTGGCTATTATTAATAATGCGGCCATAAACATCAGAGCAAATACCTAGTAAGTAGTGCAACTGCTGGATTGTAGGGTAGTTCTATTTTTAAGTCTCTGACTTTTCCAGAGTGGCTGTACCAGTTTGCATTCCTGGGGTAAAAGGGTTCCCCTTTCTCCATACTGTGTTAAGCAAAATAAGTCAGGCAGACAAAGACAAACACCATACGATCTCACTCATATGTGGAATTTAAGAAACAAAACAAACCAACATGAGGAGGGGGTAGGAAAACCAAGAAAGACACTTACCTATAGAAAAAAAACAGATGGTTACCAGAGGGGAGGTTGATACGAGGATGGATTAAATAGGTATTGGGGATTAAGGAGGGAGTTGTGATGATCACCCAGTGTTGATTATAAGGGTTGAATCACTAAATTCTACACCCAAAACTAATGTTACACTGTATTTTAACTACCTGAAATTTAAATAAAAACTTTAATTAAAAGAAAAGCATTTATGTACTCTTAATGAGATTTCAGAAATGGAAAGCATATCTTTAAATCACTGGCCAAGAGGCACCTAGGTGGCTCAGTTGATTAAGTGTCAGACTTTGGCTTAGATCATGATCTCATGGCTCACAAGTTTGAGCCCTGCGCTGGGCTCTGTGCTGACAGTTCAAAGCCTGGAGAATGCTTCAGATTCTTTGTTTTCCTCTCCCTCTCTGCCCCGGGATTCCCTGCTTGCATTCTCTCTCTCTGTCTCTCTCTCAAAAATAAACATTAAAAAAAATCACTGGCCAAATATAGAAGAAAATATCGTCTCAGTAATTCTTACTACATAGGAATTTGTTATCAGGGAAAGAGAAAGAATATCTTTTCCAACAATGACCCAGAAGATTTAATTTTTAATTAAAAAAAAAACCTGCAAGGCTAAGAAAGAAACTCAGCATCAGCCACAAAAAAAGGGAACTGCATGACATTTCACTCTTCTACTATAATACAGGACATCCTTCCTTAAAAGCCTACACTTATGTTAGGCAGAGAAAAACCCATAGTACCCCAACTAATTTTTCTCCAAATAGAATAAATGTCTCATTATATTATTTAATGTGACAGTTTTCCCTGCTATCTCAATTCTTCTTCAATGGAGAAAATGAAGCTCTATGTTGTGAAAACAACCTGTGTGATGACCTCAAGCTAATTTAGAGATGGAATGATACATAGAGAATCACCACATCTATAAGGACCTAGTCAAGTCACTTCATCAGTCTTTGCCTCAGTTTCCTTATTTATCAAATTGAGAAAATATTGTCTAACCTTCATATTGTTGTGAGGAAAATGAAATAATGATAGTGTGTATTAGGAAGCTATAAAGTATTAAACAGATGTGCAATGTAATTTAAAATTAGTAAAGCTGGGAAGGAAAGAGGCATCTTTTTTTTTTCTAAGTTTATTTATTTATTTTGAGAGAGAGAGAAAGCGCAAGTTGAGGAGGGTCAGAAAGAGAGAATCCCAAGCAGTCTCCACATTGTGAGCACAGAGCTCAATGATAGGCTTGAATTCATTAACCATGAGATCATGACCTGAGCTGAAGTCAGACACTTAATTGAATGAGCCACCCAGGTACCCCAGGAAAGTGGCATCTAACATTTCTTTTGATAACAAGAAAAAAACTCACGGTAAATTACCTTAACAAAAAAGAAGAGTTTATTGTAAGTGATATCTCAGAGATCTCAGCGAACTGAGCCTCGTGAGGAACTAGAATAAGAAACTGTAGTCATCAGAAACCAAAGTTTCTCTTTCTTATGCCTGGCTTTTCTTCTTTTCCAAACTAATGTCTCTCAGGCCTAATTTCCAGTTTCCAGGGATTAACCTGGCTTGGTTCCATTGTCCACCATTGGTCCAATCAACTGAGCAGAGGGGACAGGAAGAGTTCTCAGAAAAGGAGAACGTCATGAGCTGGACAAATACCTCATTTTTTTCCCCTGTGGGAAAATTATAAATACTGTTTAATGTTTTTATTTATTTTTGAGATGAGAGAGACAGAGCATGAGCAGGGGAGGGGCAGAGAGAGAGGGAGACACAGAATCTGAAGCAGGCTCCAGGCTATGAGCTGTCAGCACAGAGCCCGACACGGGGCTGGAACTCACAGACTATAAAGATCATGACCTGACCTGAAGTCGGATGCTTAAATGACTGAGCCACCCAGGCACCCCATAAATATTTTTAATATTAAGCCCTGAGGGCAAGAACCTATATACGTTTTTCTTCCAAGTTCAAGGTCACATGCTATGACCAAAGTAACAGGGAGCAGAAGAAATGTAAACGTGTTTAAAAGGAAAGTACTTACATAATTAACTTAAGCCTAATGTAACTCTCGTGCATCTCAAGAACCAGAGGAGATGAATTGAGTTTTAAAACTCAGAGCTCTGAGTATTGAGCAATTCCCAGCCTTGCCTTACCTAGCTACCTGTCCTCCTTCCAACACACACGAAATATATTCCCTTCTGTTGAATGGCTTATGTTCTCCAATATGTGAGTGTTTTCATGCCCCTACAGATTTGCACATGCTGCTTCTACTTTTTCATTCAACAAATATTAGTTGAATACCTATGTCCCAAACATTATTCTAGGCACTACACAATCTCTCATGGGTTTTACATTCTAGTAGAGAAAGAGAAAAAATAAATATACAAATATACAAATAATTACTGATACTGATAAGCACTATGAAGGAAATAAGCTTTGCCAAGCATTGATGATGTGAGATTGCTTATAGAGAGTATAAGACAGGGCTGTTTAACCAAGTCAGGAGAGTGCCTTTCTTCCTATCTCACTTCCTATTCTCAGTCCCTTTTGCTCTTCCCCTTCCTTTTATCCAGCCCCTAAATTTAGAGTTCCTCAGAACCTGGTACTGAATAAGAATGTATATTTTGAGAAGTCTTATTTTCAATCCTGTCCTGTCCATCTAGTTCTCCAATGACCATATCTCCCACAGTTAATAATTTTTATTAGTTTCCTTCAGTGTTTCTTTTTGAAAAAATATACTCATGCACTTACTTCTTAAATAAAATTATACTATACTGTTCTGTACCTTGCTTTTTTCACTTATATCTGAAAGATAAGTTCTCATTCCTTTTTATGGTTCTTTTGCATACCATTGGGTGGATGTATCTTAATAAATAAACATCTGGGTTCCCCCCCCAACCTATCATTATTACAAATAATATGGACTTGGATGTTGATGTCCAACTGAGGGCCAGTCCTGCACAAGGCAGATGCTGGAACTGAGACTTCTATATAAAGCCAAGCTACAAAACAAAATAATAATGACTAATTTGAATAAAAGCAAGTGAAGTCTAAAAGGTAGACAATAATAACAAATAAGATGAAAAGAATAATCAGATTAAGACTGTTGAATTGTTCCAGAGAATAAAGAAATTGATTAATTTAGATTTTAAGTCAACTAAAACTTTATAATTTTAAGAGTATTCACTAAAGGAATACAAATAGAATGTATAACTTCCACACTAGTGGAGAGGGGAAAGCAGGGAGGAAAAAATATTAGCAATGTGGTAATAGGTAGGAAGGAGAAAACAACGAATAGTAAAAGCAGGGTAATGAACAAAATGCAAACAGCAGAAATTAATTCAATATATCAGTAATATAAAAAATGAAAAATTCCAAGTTAAGAAAAAATTGTCAGATTAATTTTTGATCCATTTATATTCTGTTTACAAGAGATGCATCTAAAATATATAAATGTGGAGGGGTGCCTGGGTGGCTCAGTGGGTTGAGCGTCCAGCTTCAGCTCAGGTCATGGTTTGTGAGTTTGAGCGCTGCACCAGGCTTGCTGCTGTCAGTGCAGAGCCTGCTTTGGATCCTCTGTCCCCACCTCCCCCTCTCTCTATGCCCCTCCCCCGCTCATGCTTTCTCTCTCTCTCAAAAAGAAAACATTAAAAATATATAAATGTGGAAAGTTGAAAGATGGAAAAAATATATCAGAGTACATATCTCACAATTTTATATATCATATAAAGCAGAACTAAAGTCAAAAAGCACTGATAGAGGGATAAAAGCTTATTATATACAATTAATAGCAGCAATCTACCAAGAAGATATAACTACTTGGAAACATGTATGGCCCTAAGTAACAGTTTCCAAATACATGAAGCAAAAGTTGACAGAACTTGTGACAGTAAAGAAAAACTGAAAATTCACAACTGAAGTGGTAGACTTCATCAAACCTCTTTAACTGATAAATCAGGAAGTAAATTATTAAGTCCATGAATACGTGAATAAAAATTAACAAACTTAATCCAAGAAATGGCTTAGATACCAAGAATTATATGCCAAAGAACATATTCTCATCCTTATTTAATTTCTTTTTTAACATTTACTTATTTTTGAGAGACAGAGAGAGACAGAGCACAAGTGGGGGTGGGACAGAGAGGGAGACACAGAATTAGAAGCAGGCTCCAGGCTCTGAGCTGTCAGTACAGAGCCTGAATTGGTGCTTGAGCCCATGAACTATGAGATCATGACCTGAGCTGAAGTCGGAGGCTTAACTGACTGAGCCACCCAGGTGCCCCTCCATCTCATTTTTTAAGACAAATATTTTAATCTAGTTTTCCCACTTTATACTAAATCATTAATACAGGTCACAAATTGCATTTATTTGCAGACATGTAGAAAACAATCAAAAGTGTATATAGCTCAGGGCACCTGGGTGACTCAGTCAGTTAAGCATTCGACTTTGGCTCAAGTCACGATCTCACAGTTAATGAGTTCAAGACCCGCAATGACTTCGGATACTCTGTCCCCCCTCTCTCTGCCCCTCCCTCTCTCCCTCATGCACACACATTTTCCCTCTCTTTCAAAAATAAATGAACATTTTTTTAAAAAGTGTAAATATCTCTCTATATAGATCATACTAATAAATTTTATTTAGACAAGAATACTTGTGCCACAACAGTTTTAAACTGCATGATTAAAGACTGCAGTATGCCCAAGAGTGGTCACAGATACGTACAGCATGTGAAGGAAAGCTGTACCTCATGGCCAAGCACAATCAAGTTAAAAACCCCTGACATACAGCACGTGCCAATAAACTCCTTGAGGTCATGACCAGCACGAAGAAAATCACGACACAGATACTCAGCCAAAGTTCTATAGTTAACACATACTCTTCTTAAACACACATGGAAAATTTATAGAAATTGATTTATTCAAGGTTCTAAACCTCAACAAATATCAAAGTTTCAATCCCTGGCTCCAATGCACTAAATCAGAAATCAATAACAAAAATACTTTTTAATATTCTGTTGCTGGTTAAAGATGACAAAATGAACATAAATATTTAACTCTGTTATCTCCAGAAATCCAACTATAATTAATATAAAGGGTTGCCTAATTTTTGTTTTTCTTTTTAAGGTATAAACATACAAGTATAAAGAGAAAAGAAGGAATGACAGCCACAAGATTGTGGACAGTGGAAAATGGAAGAAGCAGTAACCGATAGCAGAGTTAAGAAAGCAGAGAAGCATCATGGTTGATATTATGAAATTCCCCAAAGGCCCAGATGCCTGGAAGTGGCATTACAGGTAAAAGCAATCAGATCAATTAAGTATTAAGAAGCAGTTAGGCCTCTGTATCCTCTACTGCTACACTTAGCTCAGTAACAAATTTCTCCTGACCCCTCTTAATTCAGACAGAAAACTAGAGTTAATTCTCAGGAGAGGTTAAAAAAAAGGATTTTTTGGCATAGGGGTCACTGGGCATGTTTAAAGTTTAGGGATATTTAATTGAAAACAGAGTAGATTAAGTAAAAGTTTACTTTCTCACTGTTGAGATACCCCAGCCCATGCCATAATGAAATTCCAGAATTCTGGAATTTATGATTATACTCTCCTAGGAAGAGGAGTGAGAGACCCTTCTGAACTATTTAAGAAATAGATTTTTTTGTTTTTAAATTCCAGTTAGTTAACATACAGTGTAATATTATATTCAAGTGTACAATTTAGTGATTCAACACAAATACAACACCAGTGCTCAACACAAGTGCACCCCTTAATACCCATCACCTATCTAAACCATCCCCCACCAAGTTCCTCTCTGGTAACCATCAGTTTGTTCTCTCTAGTTAAGAGTCTGTTTCTTGGTTTTCCTCCTTTCCCCCCATGATCATGTGTTTTATTTCTTAAATTCCACATATGAGTGAAATCATATGGTATTTGTCTTTCTCTGACTTATTTCTCTTAGCATAATACTCTCTAGCTCCATCTACATCATTGCAAATGGCAAGATTTCATTCCTTTTTTAAAAGCAAATATTCCTCTGTGTGTGTGTGCGTGTGTGTGTGTGTGTGTACACATAACACATCTTCTTTATCCATTCACCAGTTGATGGACATTTGGGCTGTTTCCATAATTTGGCTACTGTCAATAATGTTTCTATAAACATCGGGGTGCACATATCCCTTCAAATTAGTATTTTTGTATCCTTTGGGTAAATACTTATAGTGCAATTGCTGGATCATAGGGTGGTTCTATTTTTAACTTTTTAAAGAACCTCCATACTATTTTCCAGAGTAGCTGCATTAGTTTGCATTCCCACCAACAGTATAAGAGGATTCCCCTTTATCCACACCCTCGCCAGCACCTATTGTTTCTTATATTGTTAAGCTTAGCCATTTTGAGTGGTTTGAGGTCATATCTCATTGTAGTTTTGGTTTGTATTTCCCTGATAATGAGTGATGTTGAGCATTGTTTCATGTGTCTGTCAGGCATCTGTATGTCTTCTGGGAAAAATGCCTATTCATGTGTTCTGTCCATTTATTAATTGGATTATTTGTTTTTTGGGTGTTGAAGTTTTTAACTTCTTTATATATCTTAGATGTTATCTTCTTTGTAAGATATGTCATTTGTAAATATCTTCTCCCATTCTGTAGGCTGCCTTTTAGTTTTGTTGATTGTTTCCTTTGCTCTGCAGAAGATTTTTATTTTGATGAAGTCCCAATAGTTTATTTTTGCTTTTGTTTTTCTTACCCCAGGAAAAATATCTAGTAAGAAGTTGCCATGGCCCATGTCAAAGAGGTTACTGCCTATGTTCTCCTCCAGGCTTTTAATGGGTTCCTGGTCCACATTGAGGTCTTTCATCCATTTTGATTTTTGTGTATGGTGTAAGGAAGTGGTCCAGTTTCATTCTTTTGCATGTTGCTGTCCAGTTGTCCCAATGCCATTTGTTGAAGAGACATTTTCCCATTGTATATTCTTGCCTCCTTTGTCAAAGATTAATTGACTACATAGCTGTGAGTTCATTTCTGGGTTTTCTATTCTCTTCCATTGATCTAGATGTCTATTTTTGTGCCAGTACCATACTGTCTTGATCACAAGAGCTTTGTAATATAACTTGAAGTCTGGAATTGTGATGCCTCCAGCTTTGCTCTCCTTTTTCAAGGTTGCTTTGGCTATTCAGGGTCTTTTGTGGTTCCATACAAATTTTAGGATTGTTTGTTATAACTCTGTGGAAAATGATATTAGATGGGGAACCCTCTTACACTGTTGGTGGGAATGTAAACTGGTGTAGCCATTCTGGAAAACAGTATGGAAGTTCTTGAAAAACTTAAAATATAGAACTACCCTATGATCCAGGAATTCCACTACTAGGTATCTACCCAAAGAATACAAAAATAGAGATTGAACGGGGTATATGCACCCCGATGTTTATAGCAGCATTATCAACAATAGCCAAATTATGGAAAGAGCCAAAGTTTCCATTGACTAATGAATGGATAAAGAAGATACTGTGTGTGTGTATATATACATGTACGTATACATACACACACACATACACACACACAACAGAATATTACTCAGCCATCAAAAAGAATGAAATCTTGCCATTTGCAGTGATGTGGATGGAGCTAGAGTGTATTACACTAAGTGAACTAAGTCAGAGAAAAACAAATACTATATGATTTCACTCCTAGGTGGAATTTAGGAAACAAAACAGATGAACATATGGGAAGGGAGAAAAAGAGATTAACAAACCATAAGAGACTCTTAATGATGGAGAACAAACCAAGGGTTGATGGAGGGAGGTGGGTGAAGGATGAGCTAAATGGGTGATGGATATTGTGGAGGGCACCTGTTATGATGAGCATTGAGTGTTATATGTAAATGATGAATCACTAAATTCTACTCCTGAAACCAACATTACACTACATGTTAACTAGCTAGCATTTAAATAAAAATTATAAAAAAGAAAGAAAAGAAAGAAAAGAAAAATGCTGCTGGCATTTTGATAGGGATTGCATTAAATCTGTAGATTGCTTTGGGTAGTATAGACATTTTAACAATATTTGTTCTTCCAATCCATGAGCATGGAATGTTTTTCCATTTCTTTGTGTCATGAATTTCTTTCATCAGTGTTTTAATAGTTTTCAGGATAATAACTACATGATCTTTTCAATAGACGCAGAAAAAACACTTGACAACATACAACATCCATTTATAATAAAAATCCTCCACAAAGTAGGGTTAGAGGAAACATACCTCAACATAATAAAGGCCATTTATTAAAATCCCACAGCTAATATCATCTTCAATGGGGGAAAACTGAGAGCTTTTCCTCTAAGGCCAGGAACAAGACAGAGATGTCCACTCTCAACACTGTTATTTAACATAGTCCTGGAAGTCCTAGCTCTGGCAGTCAGATAATAAAAAGAAATAAAAGGCATCCAAATCAGCACAGAAGAAGTCAAACTTTCATTTTTTGCATATGACATGATACTCTATCTGGAAAACCCAAAAGACTCCACCAAAAAATTGTTAGAACTCATACATGAATTTAGTAAAGTTTCAGGATAAAAAAAATCAACATACAGGAATCTATTGCATTTCTATACACCAATAATGAAGCAGCATAAAGAGAAATCAAAGAATCAATTCCATTTACAATTGTACGAAAAACCATAAGATACCTAGGAATAAACCTAACCAAAGATGCAAAAGAAAAATATTTTAACATACTGAAACATTGATCAGGTCTAGCTGGGTCACCCTACAGAGGCCCATAGTAGATAAGCTCAACCAAACCCACAGAGCTTTCAATCAGCCTTTAGTACCCATCTTTAGACTTGAGCAGGTAACTGAGAATAACACACATTTTTGTAGATAGTACAAAATGAAACAGAGTCAAACCCCTGAACAGATCAAAAAGCAACCTACAGAAACAGAGACTTTGCAGAGAAGTGAAAGCTTTAAAGGCTATCATTAATATCCTCAGAAAGATAATGGCCCTATGGTAGAAACATAGGATGAAAACAGAATAATCAGAGAAAAACAATGAGTTCTTGTAAGTTAAAAATATATATAGAAGCACAGAAATAAACCCTCACATTTATGATCCAATGATTTTTTTATAAGGGTAGAAAGATGAGGCAATAAAGAAGAGTATTTTCCACAAATGATGGTGGGACAACTGTATATACATGTGTAAAAGGATGAATTTGGACTTCTATTTAATACCATATGCAGAAATTAGCTCAAAATAGATAAAAGGCCTAAATGTAAGAGCAAAATCTCAAGAAGACGACAGTAAATTTTTGTGACCTTGGATTAGACAATAGTTTCTTAGATATGATCTCAAAAGCAAAACCAACAGAAAAAATTGAACTTCATGAAAATTAAAAACTCTGTGCTTCGAAAGATACCATTAAATAAAGTGAAAAGACAACCTACAGAAAAGGAGAAGCATTTTAAAATTATATATCTGATAAGGGTCTAGTATCCACAATAAATAAAGAACTTTTACAACACAATAATAAAAAAATAACCCAAGTAAAAAATTATCAAAAGATCCAAATAGACATTTCTCCTAAGAACATATACAAATAGCAAATATCATATGAAAAAATGTCCAATATCATTAACCATCAGGAAAACATAAATCAAAACCACAATGAGGTACCAATTCATAACCCAATAGGATGACTATGATAAAAAAGAAAAGAACAAGAGTTGGTGAGGATGTGGAGAAATTGGAGCCCTCATACACAGCTAATGGGAGTGTAAAATGCTGCAGTTGCTGTGGATAACAGTTTGGCAGTTCCTCAAATGGTTAAACATACAGTCACCATTTGACCCAGCAATTCCACTACTAGGTATGTTCCCTAGATAAATGAAAAACATATCACACAAAAATTTATACATGAATGTTCATAGCAGCATTGTTTAGAATAGCCAAAAACCCAAATGTCCATCAATTGATGAGATGTCCATCAACTTATAAAAACAATGTGGCATTTCCTTGGAGTGTGACTGCTAATGGGTACAGTTTATTTCTGGAGTGAAGAAAATGTTCTAAAATCAACTGTGGTGATACTTGCACAACTCTTAGATATAATAGAAACCATTAAAGTGTACACTTTACATGGGAAAATTTTTTAAGAGAAACAAATAATATCACTGAAAGAAAACTCAATAGGAACTTTGGAAGAAAAGTTGAGGAAATTTTCTTAAAAATACAGAAATACTCAGAGATGGAAAACAGAAGACAAAAAAATTAAGAAAATTACCTGACTAGTTCAGAAGTTTTAACATCCAAATAACAGTAGTTCTAGAAAGACAGGCCAGAAAAATATGAGTTGAAAATCAACAATGAAAAAAATATAAGAAAGTGTCCCAGAATTGGGCTCGTTTTCTAGACTTAAAGAAATGGCTCCATAGAGCTTAGCATAAATTGATTCTCACTCACCAAGGTTCATCATTGTAAATTTCAGAAGAGCAAGTCAAAGAGAAAATTCTAAAAACTTTCAGAAAAAAGGGTTGATATCAGATAAGATACAAAAGATTAGGAAACCAAAGTGGCTTTGAACTTCCTGGGAACAATACTACAATCCAGAAGATAACTGAGCAATGCCTTCAATATTCTAAGGGAAAATAATTTCCAACGTAAAATTCTAAAGCTAGCAAACTATTAAGTGCAAAAGTAGTATATTTTCAGACATGAAAGGTGGAACTTTAAATGTTTCCATAAAAAGAGATATCAAGCTCATGCCAAATACGTTATAATTGAGTTCATCTACATTTTAATTTTAAAAATTTAAAGAAAACTTGAGAAGTGAAGACATGGATACAGATTGTGTTTGTGAAGTTTTTCCAGGAAAGGAACCAAGGACAATGGGAGTATGGGAGTCAAGGAGAATTTTTTTTTTAAGCTAAGTGAGCCAGAGCTTGTGATATGTTGATGGGAATGATTTAGGACAGAGGGAGAAACGATGCTACTTGGAATGCTTGATGAAGCTTCATTTATAGCAGCATAAATCTTCCAAAGAGCTGGGTTGATACCCACTAAAGGTTTGACAATTTTCTGTCAAATGCACCAATGCAGTCAAATTCTTAGGTTGGATTTGTCTGACTTCACTTAAACCTTACTGTTATAATAGAACTGCAAAGACTATAAAGTGAAACCATCTTGGAGGTAATACTGCTGATAGTGCTTAAAGACCTAAGAGACAATCATTACAGAGGTATTATCTAGGAGAAAATATTGATTTTCTTAGTGTTCTAGGTTCAAGCTATGAATCTGGGTGTGATTCTTGATACTTTTATCACACATGAGGAACTCCAAGCAAAGCCTATCATCTTCAACCTAATACTTAAGCCACACAAATTCTCGAATGTTAGCTCTGGAAAAGACTGAAGCAATGATCTTGCCCAACTCCTCAGTGTGAAGATGAAGAATCTAAAAACCTAAAAGGTATGGTATTTTCCTAAGGTTAAAAGATCAGAAATTATGTGTAGAGTGATTTCAGATCAATAATGTTGGGGTAAGGTTTTTTTTTAAAAAAAAAAAACAACTTTGTTTCAAAAGTGAAAATACAAGAAAACATTCATCATGATGAGCACTGAGTAATGTATATACTTGCTGAATCACTATACTGTATACCTGAAACTAATGTAACACTGTATGTTAACTATACTGGAATTAAATTTTTAAAAGAAAGTAAAAAATAAATATCAGAGGCACAGCCAAAACCAGAATTTGGCATTCCAAGTTCAGTTCTCTTAAATTTCCTCCTACCTGGCTTTCATCAATAACACATCAATGATATACATTTGCTGTCTTATCTCTGAATGCCTGACAATCCTATATTACTATATCAATGGACACTACAGAGATTGTAGTAACTCAGTTGACAAATGGGACCAAACAAAACACCAATGCTTCTGGCATAAGTATAGCCACTTATTTGTGAAAGCCCTACAAAAAGCCTTGGATATGTGCAAATAGCTAACAATGTCTGCAGCAAAGTCAGCATTTCTGAGAGTAATGTGAAATGAATGTATTTTCACATATTTTAGTAAAAATGACAGTCTGATTTCAACTTGAAAATACCAGCAACAATGACTCCATGTACAGGAAAAAGAGTCTAGAAAAATGTTCAATTCAGCCCTGTGTACAATGCTCTGCAAGCAAGGAGACAATTTCTGCTGTTACAGAACATTCACATAGGTAGTGAGATGAGAATGACATATATATATACTGACTTTATATCAGGAAATGGCCTTAGAAGTTATGTAATTCTTTCATTTTGCAAGTGGGGATGTTGAGACTAGGAAAAGTAAATGACTAATCAGTGATCCAGCTCATATAAGAACCCTAGTCGTCTGACTTCCTACTTATTGTTCTTACCAACAGCTTTAACCACTCACCCATGAGTAATTTTAATATTTAAATCCTTTCACAAAGGATTTAAGAGTGCTTCCCAACATACATACAATAGAGAAAAAAAATAAATTATTGATGGTGTTAAGTCAAGGAATATAGCAGCAGCAGAAATTCATTCACTTCAGTGAGGATGTTTCATACATTTCTACGTCTGTTACATTCTGTATTCATATTGGGATCACTCAACCTCCCAAATGATTTTTTTTTAATTTCCAAACATTACAGTTCACTCTTTGTGCTTCTGAGTTCCAAAGATTTTGACAAATGAATAGTGTCATATATCCACAATTACAGTATCACTACCCAACAAAAAATCCCCTATGTTTCACCAATTCAGGTTCCCTCCTCCCCCTTTCCTGGGTAACCACTGATCTTTTTACCTAGTTTTGCCTTTTCCAAAATGTCATATATTTGGAATCATACAGCATGTAGCCCTTTCAATTTGGCTTCTTTCACTTAGCAATATGCTTTTAAGATTCATCCATGTGGCTTGATAGCTCATTTCTTTTTATCATTAAGTAATATTCATTGTGTGGATTCCTTCATCTGTTGGAGGACATGGTGATTCCTTCTAGTTTCTGGCCACTATAAATAAAATTGCTATAAACATGTGCACATCAGTTTTTGTGCAGGCATATGTTTTCAAATTGGTTGGGTAAATACCTAGAAGTATGAATGCTAGATCTTATAATAAGATCATGTTTAGCTCCATAAGAAACTGCCAAACTGTGTTCCAAAGTGTACACTTCTTATTGTTGAGTCTCGGAGTTCTTTGTATATTTGGATATAAATCCTTTATCAGATACGTGTTTTCCAAATATTTTCCCCCAGTCTGTGGTTGTTGTTTTTTTTTTTAATTCTCTTAACAGTGTCTTTCACAGAGCAAGGTTTTAGTTTAATAAGATCCAACTTACCGATTTTTTCTTCTATGGATTGTGCTTCTGGTGCTATAGCTGAAAACTCTGCCAAAACCAAGGTCGCCTGGATTTACTCCTACGTTTTCTTCTAGAAGGTTTATAGCCTTGCATTTAGATTGTGGTCCAAAAAGATTCGTTTTGAATTAATTTTTGTCAATGATGTAAAATCTGTGTCTAGGATTTTTTTGCACAGGGATGTCCAATTTTGCCAGCATTATTTGTTGAAAAGATTATCCTTTTTCTATGTAATTGTCAAATGTCACTTGACTATATTTGTGTGGGTCTATTTCCGAACTCTCTGTTCTGTTCCATTGCTCCATTTGTCTATTCTTGTACCAGTAGTATACTGCCCTGATCACTGCAGCTTAATAGTAAGTCTTGCAACCAGGAAATGTGAATCTTCCAACCTTGTTCTTCCTCCTGTTGATGTTAACTATTCCAAATCTTTTGTCTCTCTACATAAACTTTAGAATCAGTTTGTTGGTATTTAACAAAATAATTTGCTGGAATTTTTATTGGGATTTCACTGAATCCATAGATCAAGTTGGGAAGGACTGACATCCTAATAATATTGTTTTCCAACCATTGACCATAATACAACTCGCCATTTATTTAGATCTTTTATTTCCTTCATTAGTTTTGGTGGGTTTTTTTTCTATATAAATGTCCTGCACATATTTTGTTAGATTTATATGTCAGTTTTTTAGTTTTTTGTAATGGTATTATAAATGGTAGATTTAGCCAATTTCAAATTCCAATTGTTCATTGCTGGTACATAGGAAAACAACTGACTTTATATATTAACTTTGTATCCTGCAACCTTGCTCTATACACTTATCAGTTCCAGTAGTTTTTTGGTCAATTCTTAGTAACATTCTACATAGACAGTCATGTCATCTGTGAACGAAGAGTTTTATCTCTTCTTTTTCAATCTACATACATTTGATTTCCTTTTCTTCTCTTATTGCACCAGCTAAGGTCA
The DNA here is from genome assembly GCF_016509475.1 of Prionailurus bengalensis. NCBI lineage: Eukaryota > Metazoa > Chordata > Mammalia > Carnivora > Felidae > Prionailurus > Prionailurus bengalensis. The sequence goes on along the minus strand of NC_057348.1, from coordinate 53,249,438 downwards.
TTCAGTACCGTGTTGAAAAAGAATGGTGAGAAAGGTCATGTCTGTCTTATTCCCAATCTTAGGGAGAAAGCACACAGTTTTTCATCATTAAGTATGATGTTAGCTGTAGGTTTTTGGTAAGATGTTCTTTATCAGGTTGAGGAAATTCACTTCTATTTTGTCAAAGACTGTTTCAGCATCAAATTTTGGTCATTATTATTCAAATATTTATTCTTTCTTTTGATATTCTAACTACACATATGTTAAATCTGTTGAAATTGCCCCACGATTCTTGGATGTTCTGTTTGTTTTTTTAACTCTTCTCTTCGCATTTCTGCCAGAGAAGTTTCTATTGCCCTATCTTCAAGTATGCTGATAACTTCCTTGGCTATGTCCAGTCTATTGATTAGCCCACAAAAGCATTTTTCATTGCTTTTGTGTTAAAAGCATTCGTCATTGCTTTTGTGTTATTTCTCACATTTTTAAAAATTGAATAACTTTGACATGTAACATTGTGTAAGTTTAAGGTATACAGCATGATTTATACATTGTAACTTAGTTGTGATGTAGTGATATTTATCACATTACATAATTAACAGCACAAGATTATTGTCTATATTCATTATATTGTGCATTAAATCTCTATGGTTTATTTCCTACTTGTTACAGGTTTATACCCTTAAGCACCATCACTCTTATTCCACCCCCCATCCCTAGGTAACCACTATTTTACTTTGTTTTATACAGATTTAACTTTTTTAGATTCTAATATAAGTGGTATCACATAGCACTTACCTTTCTCTAACTTATTTTGCTTAGCATAATGTGCTCAAGGGCCATCCATGTTGTTGCAAATAGAGAAATATCCTCCCCTTTCTCATGGTTGAATATTCCATCGTGTATATATACATCTTTTTTTTAATCTGTTCATCCACTGGTTGACATTTAGGTTGTTTCCATATCCTGGCTTTTATAAATAATGCTGTGATAAGCAAGGGAGTGCATATATCTCACTGAAATCCTGTTCTCATTTCCTTTGAAGATATACCCAGAAGTGAAGTTGCAGGATCATAAAGGAGATCTATTTCTAAATTTTTGAGGAACCTCTATATTGTTTTCCTTAGTGTTTAGACCAATTTACATTCCCACTAGCAATGCACAAGGGTTCCCTTTTCTCCACATCCTCTCCAACACTTATTTCTTGTCTTTTTGATACTAAACATTCTGACTGTTGTGATATATTATCTCATTGTGATTTTGATTTACATTTCCTTGATGAGTAGAGATGTTGAGCATCTTTTCATGTGTCTATTGGCAATCTGTATATCTTCTTTGGAAACGTCTATTCAGGTCTCTGCCCACTTTTTAATTGGATTGTTTTTTTATTTTAGTGTTGAATTATGTAATTTATATATTTTGGATAGTAACCCCTTAACAGATTTGATCAGCAAATATCTTCTATATACTAGGTAGCCTTTTGTGGTTGGACGTTTTAACTTTCAGTATTTTATTTTATTTTTTTAATTTTTTTTTCAACGTTTATTTATTTTTGGGACAGAGAGAGACAGAGCATGAACGGAGGAGGGGCAGGGAGAGAGGGAGACACAGAATCAGAAACAGGCTCCAGGCTCCGAGCCATCAGCCCAGAGCCTGACGCGGGGCTGGAACTCACGGACCGCGAGATCGTGACCTGGCTGAAGTCGGACGCTTAACCGACTGCGCCACCCAGGCGCCCCTAACTTTCAGTATTTTAAACATGTCATTCCACTCTCTACTGGCTTGTAGAGTTTCTGCTGAGAAATCTGCTGATAGCCTAATAGGTGCTCCTTTGCAGGTTACTGTCTTTTCCTTGCTTGGCTGCCTTTAAAATTCTTTATCATATGGCACAAAAACAGACACATAGACCAATGGAATAGAATAGAAACCCCAGAACTAGACCCACAAACGTATGGCCAACTCATCTTTGACAAAGCAGGAAAGAACATCCAATGGAAAAAAGACAGTCTCTTTAACAAATGGTGCTGGGGGAACTGGACAGCAACATGCAGAAGGTTGAAACTAGACCACTTTCTCACACCATTCACAAAAATAAACTCCAAATGGATAAAGGACCTAAATGTGAGACAGGAAACCATCAAAACCTTAGAGGAGAAAGCAGGAAAAGACCTCTCTGACCTCAGCCGTAGCAATCTCTTACTCGACACATCCCCAAAGGCAAGGGAATTAAAAGCAAAAATGAATTACTGGGACCTTATGAAGATAAAAAGCTTCTGCACAGCAAAGGAAACAACCAACAAAACTAAAAGGCAACCAACGGAATGGGAAAAGATATTTGCAAATGACATATCGGACAAAGGGCTAGTATCCAAAATCTATAAAGAGCTCACCAAACTCCACACCCGAAAAACAAATAACCCAGTGAAGAAATGGGCAGAAAACATGAATAGACACTTCTCTAAAGAAGACATCCGGATGGCCAACAGGCACATGAAAAGATGCTCAACGTCGCTCCTTATCAGGGAAATACAAATCAAAACCACACTCAGATATCACCTCACACCAGTCAGAGTGGCCAAAATGAACAAATCAGGAGACTATAGATGCTGGAGAGGTTGTGGAAAAACGGGAACCCTCTTGCACTGTTGGTGGGAATGCAAACTGGTGCAGCCACTCTGGAAAACAGTGTGGAGGTTCCTCAAAAAATTAAAAATAGACCTACCCTATGACCCAGCAATAGCACTGCTAGGAATTTACCCAAGGGATACAGGAGTACTGATGCATAGGGGCACTTGTACCCCAATGTTTATAGCAGCACTCTCAACAACAGCCAAATTATGGAAAGAGCCTAAATGTCCATCAACTGATGAATGGATAAAGAAATTGTGGTTTACATACACAATGGAGTACTACATGGCAATGAGAAAGAAAGAAATATGGCCCTTTGTAGCAACGTGGATGGAACTGGAGAGTGTGATGCTAAGTGAAATAAGCCATACAGAGAAAGACAGATACCATATGTTTTCACTCTTATGAAATCCTGAGAAACTTAACAGGAACCCATGGGTGAGGGGAAGGAAAAAAAAAAAAAAAAGAGGTTAGAGTGGGAGAGAGCCAAAGCATAAGAGACTCTTGAAAACTGAGAACTGAGGGTTGATGGGGGGTGGGAGGGAGGAGAGGGTGGGTGATGGGTATTGAGGAGGGCACCTTTTGGGATGAGCACTGGGTGTTGTATGGAAACCAATTTGACAATAAATTTCATATATTGAAAAAAAATTCTTTATCATAGACTTTTAACAGTTTTAATATAATATGTATTTGAGATAGTCGTTTTGCACTGAGATAATAAGGTGTTCTATCAGCTTTGTGGACTTGAATAACCAGTTTCTTCTCCAGGTTTGGGAAGTTCTCAGTTATTATTTCTTTAAATAAACTCTCTGTCCCTTCACCCTCCCTTCTTCTGGAATAATCTTTATACTTATGCTGGCTTTTCTAATGGAGTGTAATAACTCTCATGGGCTTTCTTCACTTTTTAAAAATCTTACTTCTCTGTCTTCTCTCCCTTGAATCATTTCTAGATTCCTATCTTTTAGCTTGCTAATTCTCTCTTTCATCTGTTCTATTTCCAATGCATTCGAATGCATTCTTCATGGTATTTTTTGAGTTCTTCAACTCCAGAATTTGTTTAGTTCTTTTTCAGAATTTATTCTCTTTAGTAAAGTACTACTTTTCATTAATTTTATTCCTGAAATCACTGCATTGTCTTTGTAATTTTTCTTGTAACTTGTTGAATTTCTTTATAATAGCTCTTTTGAATTCTTTATCAGTTACACCACTATATTCCACACCTTTGGATTCAGTGCTGGAAAACTGTCATTTTCTTTTGGTGATACTGTACTACCATGACTTTTCAAGGGGTTGATAAGGGCCTCTGCCGCCACATCTGAAGTAGCAAACACCTTCCTTATTTAGGGAGGACATTGTTTATTTTAATTCCAACAGTTCAAAAGGTTGGTGATTAGGAGTCTTTCTTTTGCTTTCCAGAAGGTGGTGCTATAGCACAAGTTTTTGGTTTCTCTTACCAGAGCTGATTGGCCACTAAAATTGAAAGCACACCATGTTTTTCAAGTGCCTTCACTTTACTCCTCCTCTGTCATAAAGATTCTGCTGTCCCGCTGCTGAACCTGCCACTGATTCCTCTGCTGCCACAGGTTCCACTGCCAATTCCCTTGCTCCACAGCCTCCTCCAAGGCCCAATCAACCCACTTTCAGGTACACAGATGGGTGGATATCTTGGATGTCCTGGAATGCTGTACAGGTTTTTGGTTTTGTTTTTTGTTTTGTTTTTTTGGTTATAAACATCCAACTAGTTGTAAATAAAAAAGAAAAAGGGAATGACTCATACCACGATGCTGATGTCACTTCCATTTCTTTTTCGTTCTTTCTTACAGTTTTCATCTCTCTGCCTGTGTTATCTTTCACATTGTCTAATTTTTCATATATTCCTTAACCTGTTAATCACTGTTACTTTAAATTTCCTGTCTGATGATTCCAAAATTTGTGCCATTTGAGTCTGTTTTCATGCTTGCTTTCTCTCTTCAAACTGTGTTTTCCTATTCCTTTTAGCATGCCTTGTAATTTTTTGTTGAAAGCCAGACGTGATTTATCAGGAATCAGAGCTAGGGTAAATACTCCTTTAGTGTGATGTTTTAGGTTATCTGGCTAAGAGTTTGGCTGTATAATATTTGGCATATCAGTAGGTGCCAGAGTCTTCAAATTCCTCGAGCATCCATTTGTATCTCCCCTGTTGTCATGGTTTCCCTGAGAACTACGCCCCCCCTGCCCCCTCCCCCAAAGAGTCTGTGTGTTGAAGCTACTTTGGCTGTAATCCCGTTATTCTATCAGAGCCCTATTGGTGTAACAGTAAGATGGGGGGGAAGCATTCTATAATCTTATGATTAAATCTCAGTCTTATGGTGGGCATGTGTCCTTCACAAGCATTTCTCAGCTTCTATCCTCTCTCCTCACTTGAGTTGAGACAGTAAGAGTGGAGACAGGTAGAGTTGAAGAAATGTCCTTTTCCCAGGTAGGATAAGCTCTGGTAAAGTCTTTTCCCCTAAAGAGGAGACCTTTATTATGAAAGCTGTAGGTATATTTTATAATGGTTCCTCTTATTCTCTTCCTGCCAGAATCAAAACAAGATCCTTCTTGGCTCTTCACAGTGAGATCCCGGATGTAAAACCCATGATAGTGTGGGTTTCTTTTCTAAGAAGAATCTTAGTCTTCTCTAAGATTACAAACCCAGGAGTTTTTCATTCTCAAACTAGTCCACACTCAGCTTCCAGCAATTCACCAAAATTATCAATTAAGTGCTAACAGTTCATGACTCCAGCAGTTTCTGCTCCAATAAGCAGATCTCAACTATGATTTTCTAAATTCACCTAACTCTCCATATTTTAGGGTAGCAATCTCAAGTTCTCTGATAAGAAAACTTACTTATTACTGATTTCTTATTGTCCAAGAAGAGTTACTGATTTTCATTTTGTTTCTTGTGTAAGGGTGGAAGTGGTAATTTCTAAGTTCTTTATATGTCAAAACTGATACCTGCTGCTCACATTTTCATCCTTATGGTTTAATCAGTTGCTCTCTTGAACAACCACTTGAGCAACATATTATATGAGATGCAGGTAACCTGGCAGGCAGATTTAGATATGCCTCAGTGTTGGATTCGGCTCTTGGACAAATACTAAGATTCCCTCGTTCCAACTGGTGGTGATGTGGGGTCACAGTGATATCATTAGGGGATGGTTTTATAAGGTGAGAAAGTAGTTTAAACTAGTATGGAACTGGAATGAGAAGGAACTCTTGGGAATGGCATGTGGTGGGGGAGAGGGATGATAAACACAAGTGTTCTTTTTAGAAACTATTCTCAGCACTGTTATGACACTCCCAACAGAATCTTTGGGCTAGATCAGGGAAAACAAAATTATCAAAGAGATTTCCAGTCCCCATGCTTCTTTCTGGGTTTCTCTCTGCGCATGCCTCTCTCCTTGTTTCAACACTGCCTTTGTATTCCCTTCCTCAATGCTTTTATCTTGATTTATTCTCTGGGCCCACTTCGAAATGCTAGAGCTTAATTGTTACCAGAAGGGCTAATACTAGAATAAGAGATAATAATAGAGGCAACCTGTCCATCATTTCAAGGAACAGTTTGCATCAGGAGAAAATTTCCTACCACTAGCATATTTAAACAGAGAAGAAACAATTGCTTGTCAGGAAAAGAAGTAAATTACTGTTATCTTACACCACACAAACATACAAAGGTTAATGACTGGAATAACTGACACTCATTCTGGGGAAAAAAATTCTAAGTCTTGATTCCTTTTTTACTCTTATATATATATATATATATATATATATATATATATATATAAGAGTAATATATATATATTATACTATATATTATATATTATATACTATACTATATATTATATAGAGTATATATATATATATACACACACACACAGCATAACAGCATATCTTAATTTAATGTGTTTGATAATGCAGCTGAGAATCATTCAGAAATCATTTACTATTATTAAAGGGATCAGTAATTTGTTGGAAAGAAAATGTATTTATGCTGTCAAGATCTCCAACTTACATCAAACCTATTATTTCAAAAACATGCAAATGGTCTATCAAATAACCTCCAGATGGCCTATTGATATCTACATGTTCTTATGGATATTATAGATAAGAAATTTAAATAAGTCAAATGCAAACTGGCACAGCTGCTGTGAAAAACAGTATGGATGGAGGTTACTCAAAAAGTTAAAAATAGAATTACGATATGATCCAGTAATTCCACTACAGGGTATTTACCCAAAGAAAATGAAAACACTAATTTGAAAAGATATATGCATCCCTATGTTTAGTGCAGCATTATTTATAACAGCCAAATTATGGAAACAACCCAAATATCCATCAATAGATGAATGGATAAAGCAGATATATAAATAATGAAATCTTCCCATTTGCAACAACATGGATAGATCTAGAGGGCACAATGCTAAGTGAAATATGTCAGTCAGAGAAAGATAAAGACCACATGATTTCACTCATATGTGGAATTTAAGAAACAAAACAAACAGAAAAAAGAGACAAACCAAAAACCAGGCTCTTAACATAGAGAACAGATTGATGGCTATCAGAAGAGAGGAGGGTGAGGGGATGGGTCAAATAGTTGAAGGGGGTTAAAGAGTGCACTTATGAGGAACACTAAGTAAAAAGTCTAAAATTATCGACTTGCTATATTGCATACCTAAAACTATTATAACACTGTATGTTAACTATACTGGAATTAAAGGTAAAAAAAAAAAAGAAAAAAAATGTCTACAGAAATTTAAACAGGTGAAGAAATAAATAGGGAAACTGACAAAAAGATAAAGATCAAATTCTAGGCACAGTCACTTGTTAAACAGGATGGGACCTATGGAGTATGTTCTTAAAATACTTTCCTAGGTGATTTTGATGTAGGTAGTAGGACACACTTGAGAAGCTACATTCTAAAATGATAAAAATACAGAATATGTTTGAAGTATATTTATATAGTAATTTTTTAGTTTTAGCACTTTTATAGAACCAACTCAATTTATATACTTATTTTAAGTATTTGCATTATATTTTTTCATAAAATCTTCCTTGTTTGTCCTACAGTAACAAGAAATGCAAGCCAAAGGAGTGGATAAAGCAAAACACCAGAGAGAGTAGAAAAGGTCAGTCCCTGTAAAGTAAGAGTAAAAATTAAGTTATTAACAGATAAGATGCTGAGAGAACTGAATCTAAGTCAAAATTAAAGTTATAAATATAAAACCAACTTTCTGAAATCAAGCTGTAACCAAAGAATAGATTACTCTTACTCAGCCTACAGGCATGTCTAATCCAAGTTTATATTGTACAGGGCTAAAATCAATGCAACATAAAATACTGAAAATAAAGTCCCTCCCTGAACCCTATATTTCTATATTTTTAAGATTGTTCTGGTACTGCTCAGCTTCTGGACTGTATTTGACATTTATTTCAAATATCTTTGTTCATGTTTCACTAGAAAACAGAAGATTTAAAAGTATCACTGTATTTTCACATCTGATATTATCTGCTTAAAACTATCATTTTTTTTCTGTTAGAATTTAATACACACGCTTCCATACAATTTTTAATATACACAAAGTACAAAACTTTAAGTAAGGGTGACTACCAGAGGGTAAATACTATTGCCACTTAGAGAGAAATTAATAAACCACCCACACTTCTACTTGCCAACATCACTCTAATGAGAAAGTAAAAGGACTCTGTACTTTAGAACCAGATCATGTTTGGGCTTGAATTTTTCCTCTACTATTTGTTACCATGAGCAATTTATTTAATCTCTATGAGACTTGGTAAACAAGGATAGTTTTGGCTTTTTTTTTTAAACCCTGTGTCAAAGGGGGTGCCTGGGTGACTCAGTTGGTTAAGCGCCCGACTTCAGCTCACATCATAATCTCACACTCCATGAGTTCAAGCCCCGCGTCGGGCTCTGTACTGACAGCTCAGAGCCTGGAGCCTGCTTCAGATTCTGTGTCTCTCCCTCTCTCTGCCCCTCCCCTGCTCACGCTCTGTGTCTGTCTCAAAAATAAATAAACACTTAAAAAAAAACCCTTGTATCAAAGGCTGATTTTCAACGAAACAGGGATGATTTTGAACATGAAGATAATATCTGTGAAATGCCCTAGCACAAAGATCAGCATAGAGTGGTCAACAAAATTAATATATAAAACTCCCTTCTTTTGTCCTCTCTGCCCACTAATCCTCTTGTTCATTAGTTCAGACCACAAAATATATTCTTTTTTAATCTTTATGTCATAAAATAAAACGAAGATACAGAAAGCCACACCAAAAAATGTATTGCTTAATGAGTTTGATGAGTTGTTAGGAGGTAAACACCCATATATCCACCGTTCAGGTTAAGAAATAGAATTTTGCCTACCAGCAGCTTCCTTGGTACCCTATCACAACCTTAACCTATTCCCCTCCTGCCCCCTCCCCATAAAGTAACCTCTATCCTGAGTTTTTAGTAATCACCTTCTGATGTTTGCACCCCAGTGTACAGTCTTAGACATTATAGAGATGCCCATTTAAAAAAACGGTATATGTCTTCTAAATCCCTTTTAATCCACAGGATTCCCTCCTTCATCTGTTTCTTCCTCTTGTGGTGGATCTGTTGAAGAACATGGAGCCACTGACCCATACATACAATTTTCCACAGGGAAGATCAACATGTTCCTCAGCCCTATGTACTTCCTACAAATTGGCAGCTGGATCCAGAGGCTTGATCAGACTCATGTTAGATGACTTTATGTTCTTTTATCAGGAGTGCATAATGTCTGCTTGTCTCTTTTTTGTGTGTGATATTAACTGCTGCTGATGTTCAATGTTTAGATACATTTTGCACTAAGAGCTGAAAAATGGAAATACTCTATTTTTGTCATTTTTATGCAAAATTTTATTTCTATATCCCAGCAACCAATAAATAAAAATAAAATCCAAAGAGTAATACCATTTATAATAACATAAAAAAAAAAGCCACCAAGCACCCATGGATAAAGACAACAAAATATGTGAAAGACTTCCACACTGAAAAACAACAAAATGAAACTGAGGGAGGTTACAGAAGCATCAAATAAATGGTGGGATACATCATGTTTATGAACTAGAAGATTCACAATTACAAAGATGTGTGTGTACACACACACACACACACACACACACCACATCTTTATCCATTCATCAGTCGATGGTCATTTGGGCTCTTTCAATATTTGGCTATTGATCATAGTGCTTCTATAAACTTTGGAGTGCACATGCCCCTTCGAATCAGCACTCTTGTATCCTCTGGATAAATACCTAGTAATGCAATTGCTGTGTCATAGGGTAGTTCTATTTTTAATTTTATGAGGAATCTGCATTCTGTTTCCCAGAGTGGCTGCACCAGTTTGTGTTCCCACCAACAGTATAAGAGGCTTCCCCTTACTCTGCATCCTCGCCAACATCTGTTGTTTCCTGAGTTGTTAATTTTAGCCTTTCTGACAGATGTGAGGTGGTATTTCATTGTGGTTTTGATTTGTATTTCCCTGATGATGACTGATGTCGACCATTTTTTCATGTGTGTTAGCCACTGGTATGTCTTCTTTGGAGAAGTATCTGTTCATGTCTTTTGCCCATTTCTTAACTGGATTATTTATTTTTTAGGTGTCGAGTTTGGTAAGTTCTTTATACATTTTGGATGCTAGTCCTTTATCTGATATGTCATTTACAAATATCTTCTCCCATTCTGTAAGTTTTTTAGTTTTGTTTCCTTCACTGTGCAGAAGACTTTTTATCTTGATGAAGTCTCAATAGTTCACTTTTGCTTTTGTTTCTCTTGCCTCCAGAGACCTGTCTAGTAAGAAGTTGCTATGGCTAAAGTCAAAAAGGATGCTGCCTGTGTCATCCTCTAGGATTTTGATGGTTTCCTGTCTCACATTTAGGTGTTTCATCCGTTTTATATTTGTTTTTCTGTATGGTGTTATAAATTGGTCCAGTTTCATTCTTCTACATGTTACTGTCCAGTTTTTCCAGAACCATTTGTTTAAAGTCTTTTTTCCATTGGACATTCTTTCTTGATTTGTCAAAAATGAGTTGACCAAATAGTTTTCTATCCATTTCTGGGTTCTCTATTCTGTTCTATTGATCTATGTGTCTGTTTTTGTGCCAGGACAATACTGTCTTGATGATTACAGATTTGTAGGATAGCTTGAAGTCTGGAAAAGCAGACAAAGACCCCACTGAAAAAGAGAATTACAGACCAACATCCCTAATGAACATGGATGCAGAAATTCTCAACAAGATACTGGCAAATCAAATCCAACAGTACATTAAAAGAATTATTCACCATGATCAAGTGGGATTTATTCCTGGGCTGTGGGGTGGTTCAATATCCACAAATCAATCAATGTGATACACATTAATCAACAAAAGGATAAGAACCATATGATCCTCTCAATAGATGCCAAAAAAGCATTTGACAAAATACAGCATCCGTTTTTGATTAAAAAAAAAAAACTCAAGAAAGTAGGGATAGAAGGAACATACCACAACATCATAAAGGCCATATATGAAAGACCCACAGCTAGTATTATCCTCATTGGGGAAAAACTGACAGCTTTTCCTCTACAGTAAGGAACATGACAGGGATGTCCTGTCACCATTGTTCAACACAGTACTGGAAGTCCTAGCCTCAGCAATCAGACAACAAAAAGAAATAAAAGACATCCAAACCAGCAAGGAAGAGGTCAAACTTTCATTCTTTGCAGACAACATGATACTCCATGTGGAAAACCTGAAAAACTCCACCAAAAAATTACTAAAACTGATCCATAAATTCTGTAAAGTTGCAGAATATAAAACCAGTGTATAGAAATCTGTTGCATTTCTGTACACCAATAATGAAACAGCAGAAAGAGAAATCAAGAAGTCGATCCCATTTACACTTGTACCCAACAACCATAAGATACTTAGGAATAAACCTAACCAAAGAGGTTAAAAGATCTGTATAGTGAAAACTATAGAACACTTATGAAAGAAATTGAAGATGAAAGAAAGAAATAGAAAAATATTCCATGCTCATGGATTGGAAAGACAAATATTGCTAAAATGTCTATACTACGCAAAGTAATCTACACATTCAATGCAATCCCTGTCAAAATAATGCCAGCATTTTTCACAGAGCTAGAACAAACTATTTAAAATTTGTATGGAACAAGAAAACACCTCAAATAGCCAAAGTAATGTTGAAAAAGAACAGCATGGTAAGAGGAATCACAATTCCAAACTTCAAGCTTTATTACAAAGCTGTAATCATTAAGGCTTTCTTATCTAATATATGTATTTTAGAAGATAAATTTTCTTCTATACTCATTTTTGTTTTATCCCTCAAATACTGTGTAATGTTTTATTATTCAATACTAGATATTTTTAAATTGCATTAACTACTTAGTTTGTGTTTTTAATTTTTCAAAATACATGAAAATTTAAAAATTTTATCTTTTTGTATTTACTTCTAATTTCATTATGTTGTAGTCAAAGATTATTCTTTGTAATATCTATTTTTGAAATTCATTGCTATACTATGACTTGTTCATATTATTTTTGTATAAATGTTCCATGTACACTTGAGGAAAAGGTATATTCTTAAATTGCTAGATATAAAATCTGTATATCCAAAAGGTCAGGCATAATGCTTTAAAATTTTTAATTCTGGGGCCCCTGGGTGGCTCAGTCGGTTAAGCATCCGACTTTAGCTCATGATCTTGTGGTCTGTGAGTTCGAGCCCCGCGTCGGGCTCTGTGCTGACAGCTCACAGCCTGGAGCCTGTTTCAGATTCTGTGTCTCCCTCTTTCTCTGACCCTCCCCCGTACATGCTCTGTCTCTGTATCAAAAACAAATAAACGTTCAAAAAAAAGTTTTTTAATTTTTAATTCTGCCTTCTTGACCTATCAATGTTAAACTTCTCAACAGTAATACAAGATGCTAGAAGAAAGAAGTAATAATTTTCTAAATTTTGGCGAAGAATTATTTTCAACCTACAATTCTATACTCTACTACACTGTAAATCAAATGTATAAGTAGAATAACAAAATTTTTGAACATGCAATTTCTCAGAAGATTCATCTCTTAGGTACCCTTTCTTTAAAAAAAACTCCTAGAAGTTGTGCTCCTGAAGAATTAAAGTAAAGCAAAAAGGAAAAAGTGGGATCTGTCAAACAGTAGCTACTCCCTAAGACAGCAGTAAAAAGAAGCCCCTGAATACAACAGGCCTAGAAAGCGAATATACAGCTTGAAACAGAATGGAGATTTCTGGGAGGGAGATCTTCAGAGAGGGGATGGAAGAAGGGACAATTGGTAGATTTTTCAGATATTGTTAGTACTTGATTGTATTAGACACATCTCTTGCTCCTCATCAGATTCTCTTGGTTTTAGTCTGTCTTGAGCTGCCACCATAGTGATTCTGTGGGGACTCAGAGTTCCACTCGGGGTGTCTCTGGCTCCTCCCACAACTTCCAGATTCAGATAAAGTATCACATTATGGATAGTAGAATGTCGCTTCCCCCCAAATTGCCAAAGACACATCTGATGGTACATACAAGAAGGGTGGGGAGAGAGTTTACTCTTCATGGGGAAAACTTTCACTAGTGGGAAGCAGAAAACATAGGAAAATTAAAAGATAAAATCCCTTTCCCTCTTTCTGGTAGATTATTCTAGCAATTTTCAGTACAGCCCATAAGGAAATGTCCTGAGTGGGTGAGTAATGAAATCTGCCAAACGACCAGCTGTTATCTCTTCATAGCTTGTTGCAAAGCAGTAGCCAGTGAGGTAATGCATCACCTTGCATTTGCTTCCTATTTGTCCTGCCTCACTTCCCTCTACCTTCATCATTCTTGCTGCCCTAACATTGCACCTCCCAGAATTAGCATTTAATGCTTGCTTCAAGCTGTTGTCTAAGGAACATGGAGCAAGTCACAAATATATAATGGATTCTGAGAAACCATGTAAGTTTTTATTTGTTTGTAAAAATTATTCAAGGAAAAACATCAGAATATTGTTAACTCCAGGGTGCAGCATGTTGGGGGAGTTGTGTATGGTAAGCATTGTAATCATGGTATATATCATCTAACTCTGCAGAAAACAGTATTTACATAATTATAATAATGTAAACACTAATCACTGATATAAGTACAAACTGTGGAGTAATTAAATTTGGTAGATGGAGAGTAGAGGATGAGTGTGAGAGCTAAAATTCTCTCTACCAGGTAATGAGAAAGAAGGACTACACAATCAGAATCCTATTCTTAGCCCTCAAGTAATTCAATGTGTGATCTTGCACAAGTTGCCTAGTTTACCTTTGTCTCAGTCTCTTCACTTGCCAAATGGAAATAATACCTGTCATGCCTTTTGCAGCAGGGTTGTTATAAAGGCAAAATGAAACACGTGTGGAAGTATACTGAAAAAACAGAAAGAGGCATGAAAACCAGCAGCATGTTCAGAGCAGCATTTTGGGATCAAAGGAAAAAAAGTGGGCTATGAAACCAAATCCCCTACCTACCATTTCTTTGAAAGCTAAACTGAATGGGGCAAAGCTAAGAATTTTAAGAATATTATGACCCTTTGGTATTAAAAAAAAAAAAAAAAAACAACCGGGGCGCCTGGGTGGCTCAGTCGGTTAGGTGGCTGACTTCGGCTCAGGTCATGATCTCACGGTCCGTGAATTCGAGCCCCGCGTCGGGCTCTGTGCTGACTGCTCAGAGCCTGGAGCCTGTTTCAGATTCTGTGTCTCCCTCTCTATCTGACCCTCCCCGTTCATGCCCTCTCTCTGTCTCAAAAATAAATAAACGTTAAAAAAAAAGTGTTTTTTAATAAAAAAAAAAAAAAAACCAAAAACTCTTTTCCCTAGTAAGAAGGAAGATATGATCATACCTGGCTTCTACAGGTAATTTTGATTAAAATAACCTAACTTGTTTTCCTGGCTCTAACCTCTCTTCCCACCAATATCTCTATCTAGTTTACCATTCCTAACCTAACTCTTTATCTTGTTATCCACAGATCAGGGACCCAAAAAGGCTCCAGATCCCTCAATTAAGGTTCTATCTTCTCTCCAAAAGCCTGTATTAATTTCTCTGGTCCACTCAGATTTGGTTTTTTCCCCTCTTCTAAGAGTCAACTTAATTTTTTTTTCTTGAAGTATAACCAATAGTCAACTTTTAATATTAGATTAAATTCTACCTTGTCTTTACAAATCTTGACTCCCTCAGACACTGCATAAATTTGAGAATATCAAACATGTCTATTGCTTCTCCCTAAGTGCTAACCACAGTTCTAATCAGGTGTCAGGTATTTAAAAACAAACAAACCAAACAAACAAAAAAGCCAGAAATGACTAGAACAGAAGTTCCTTACTTAACCTCTTTAAGCTTCTAGTTTTTCTTCTGTACATGTGAACAATACCTTACTGAGATACTATGAGACTTTTAAAAATCATACACATGAGAACTTTTCTTATTTCTTGAGATAGGCCTGAAATGCAAAGTATTTTCCTCTTACAACTGCCTTCCCCACATCCCAAAGGGTTTGGATTGTTTTGTTTTCATTTTCATTTGTTTCCATTCACTTTTTAATTTCTTCTTTAATTGCCTAGTTGACCCTTCGTTTTTTAGTAAGATGTTCTTTAACCTCAATGCATTTGGAGGTTTTCCAAACTTTTTCCTGTGGTTGATTTCAAGTTTCATAGCATTGTGATCTGAAAGTGTGCATGGTATGATCTCAATTCTTTTATATTTATTAAGGGCTGTTTTATGACACAGTTTGTGATCTATCTTAGAGAATGTTCCATGTGCACTAAAGAAGAATGTATATTCTGCTTTAGGATGAAAAGTCCTAAATATATCTGTCAAGTCCATCTGGCCCAGTGCAGGGCTGGTTGAATATTTGCAAATTAATCAATGTGATACATCACATTAGTAAAAGAAAGGATAAGAACCACATGATCCTGTAAATAGATGCAGAAAAAGCATTTTACAAAATACAGCATCCTTTCCTAATAAAAACCTTCAAGAAAGTTGGGATAGAAGGAACATACTTAAGCATCATAAAAGCCATACATGAAAATCCCACAGCTAATATCATTTTCAATGGGTGGGGGAAAACTGAGAGCTTTTCCCCTGAGATCAGGAACACGACAGATGTCCACTGTCACCCCACTGTTATTTAACATTAGTTTTGGAAGTCCTGGAATCAGCAATCAGACAACAAAATGAAATAAAAGGCATCAAAATTGGCAAAGAAGTCAAACTTTCACTTTTCCCAGGTGACATGAAACTCTACATGGAAAATCTGAAATACTCCCCCAAAAGACTGCTAGAACTGATACATGAATTCAGCAAAAGTCACAGGGTACAAAATTAATGTACAGAAATTGGTTGCATTTTTATACACCAATAATGAAGCAACAGAAAGAGAAATAAAGAAACTGATCCCACTTACAACTGCACCAAGAACCATAAAATACCTAGGAATAAACCTAACCAAAGATGTAAAAGACCTGTATGCTGAAAACTATAAAAAGCTTATTAAGGAAATTGAAGACAACACAAAGAATGGAAAAACATTCCATGCTCATGGATTGGAAAAATAAATATTGTTAAAATATCA
This sequence comes from Prionailurus bengalensis, assembly GCF_016509475.1. Lineage (NCBI taxonomy): Eukaryota > Metazoa > Chordata > Mammalia > Carnivora > Felidae > Prionailurus > Prionailurus bengalensis. Next base: position 53,233,178 of record NC_057348.1, on the reverse strand, counting down.
ATACTACCCAAAGCAATCTACACGTTCAATGCAATCCCAATCAAAATTGCACTGGCATTCTTCTCAAAGCTAGAACAATTCTAAAATTTGAATGGAACCACAAAAGACCCCAAATAGCCAAAGTATAACTGAAGTAGAAAACCAAAGCAGAAGATAACACAATCCCAGACTTTAGCCTCTACTATAAAGCTGTAATCAACAAGACAGTATGGTATTGGCACAAAAACAGACATATAGACCAAGGGAATAGAATAGAGAACCCAGAATTGGACCTACAAATGTATGGCCAACTAATCTTTGACAAAGCAGGAAATAGTATCCAATGGAAAAAAGACAGTCTCTTTAGCAAGTGGTGCTGGGAGAACTGGACAGCAACATGTAGAAGAATGAAACTAGACCACTTGCTTACAGCATACACAAACATAAGCTCAAAATGGATGAAAGATCTGAATGTGAGATGGGAAACCATCAAAACCCTACAGGAGAAAGCAGGTGACAACCTCTTTGACCTCAGCCACAGCAATTTCTTACTCAACACAATTCCAAAGGCAAGGGAATTAACAGCAAAAATAAACTATTGGGACCTCATCACGATAAAAAGCTTCTGCACAGCAAAGGAAACAATCAACAACACTAAAAGACAACATATGGAATGGGACAAGATATTTGCAAATGACCTATCAGATAAAGGGTTAGTATCCAAAGTCTATAAAGAACTCACCAAACTCCACACCCAAAAAACAAATAATCCAGTGAAGGAATGGGCAGAAGACATGAATAGACACTTTTCCAAAGAAGACACCCAGATGGCCAACTGACACATGAAATGATGCTCAACGCCACTCATCATCAGGGAAATACAAATCAAAGCCACACTGAGATACCGCCTCACACAGGCCAGAGTGGCTAAAATGAACAAATCAGGAGACTATAGATGCTGGTGAGGATGTGGAGAAACGGGAACCCTCTTGCACTGTTGGTGGGAATGCAAACTGGTGCAGCCACTCTGGAAAACAGTGTGGAGGTTCCTCAAAAAATTAGAAATAGACCTACCCTATGACCCAGCAATAGCACTACTAGAAATTTATCCAAGGGATACAGGAGTCCTGATGCATAGGGGCACATGTACCCCTATGTTTATAGCAGCGCCTTCAACAATAGCCAAATTATGGAAAGAGCGTAAATGTCCATCAACTGATAAATGGATAAAGATGTGGTTCATATATACAATGGAATACTACTTGGCAATGAGAAAGAATAAAATCATGCCATTTGCAGCCATGTGGATGGAACTGCAGGGTATTATGCTAAGTGAAGTAAGTCAGTCAAAGACAGATATCACGTTTTAATTCATATGTGAATCTTGAGAAACTTAATAGAAGACCAAGGGGGAAGGGAAGAGGAAAAAAATAGTTACAGAGAGGGAGGAAGGCAAACCATAAAAGATTCTTAAATACAGAGAACTGAGGATTGATGGCGGGGGGCCGGTGGGAAAGAGGGGAAAGTGGGTGAAGGGCATTGAGGAGAGCACTTGTTGGGATGAGCACTGGGTGTTGTATATAAGCCAATTTGACAATAAATTATATTTTTAAAAAGCCACACAGCGGGGTGCCTGGGTGGCTCAGTCGGTTAAGCATCCACCTTTGGCTCAGGTCATGATCTCACAGTTTGTGGGTTCGAGCCTCACGGTAGGCTCTGTGCTGACAGCTTGGAGCCTGGAGCCTGCTTGATTCTGTGTCTCCTCCTATCTCTGCCCCTCCCCCACTTGTGTTCTGTCTCTCAAAATTAAATAAATGTAAAAAAAAACATTAAAAAAGTCACACAGCTACTTAAATAAACATTAAACAAAAATTTTAAATCATATATATGAGACAGTCTAGCAAAATGTCTAGTGTGTAGGTAGCATTCAATAAATGTTTGCTGAATCTAGATACTAAAATGTGGATAATATTCATCTCATATGATTGGTTTGAGGATTAAATAAGGATGTGTTAACATGCTTTAAAACCAAAACACTAGTCAAAGCCAAAGAATTATCATCATTAAAAAGCACAACATAAAGAAACAGAATGGTAGAGGAAACTAGCAGGGAGCCAACTCAGAAGCAGAGGCCCCATGGGAAATATATGGTGGATTTAATAAGATTTCTGGCCTCTGAAAAGCTTCTCTCTTGGAGAAGCTGAATGAATATCTGAGAGTTTTTGCCTGAAGAGGTGAGATCCTAATACCTCAGGTACATGCAAGTCTTGAAGCAGATGCTTTCGTACAGTGTGATTCAAGAGACAGTCTTTGCAATTAACCCATTTAAGAAATATACCCTCTGGTCCAGAGAAGATCTTTGGTAAGCCATCTCCAAGTGGGGTGATGCAAGAACTAGTCTAAGTATTCCATTTCAGAGCTCTAGGACTCACTTAACGTTAAAGAGTAGCTCAAAACTAAGGTAGTCCAGGGATGCCTGGGTGGCTCAGTCGGTTAAGCATCTGACTCTTGATTTCAGCTCAGGTCATGGTGAGTTCAAGCCCCACATCGGGCTCTGTACTGAAAGTGCAGAGCCTGGTTGGGTTTCTCTTTCTCTCTGCCCCTCCTCTGCTCTCTCTCAAAATAAATAAACAAACATTTTAAAGTATTCCATAAAATAAAAGAGGTAAACCATAGGAGCTCTAAGACATTTCAGTTCTGAAATTTGGAGATTCATCTGTATTAAGAAAACTTATTGGGGCAGCAGAATTTGAGAAACAGACCGCCACTACCCAAAACTAGATCAACAGTAGCTTTGGAGGAGAAATTATCAGTCTGTGTCCCTCTGTCAGAGACGTAGAACAATGTAGCAATTCATCTCTCAGCGTAGTGCCCGCCCTCTGCTTATAGTCTAATAAAAAAAATATTGTCCACTGAAAGCCACTAATGGAACCTGAATATTTCCCCTTGCCACAGTCCTATGCAATCATCTTAAATTCCTGTTCATCCAGAAAAGCTGTAATTTTTTAAACATATTCTGTAGGATTTATTACTTCTTTTATCCTCATAATCTGAACTGCTTTTACTGAGAGGACACTTAAAGAGTCAAAGGCAGGTAGGTCTATCATCACATACTAAGCACTGGCCTGCATGTCAGAAGACTTGGATTCTTGTCCAGACTTTTCTAACAACTTGCTAAAATCCCTTGGCAAGGCACTTATCCTCTTGCTATTCTCCCTCTGGGTCTCTTCTCTCTCTCTCCCTCTTTTTAAAATGAAGATCTTTTCACGTCTACAAATGTATGAAATCATTCCAAACTGTAACCATTACTGTCAAAGAATCTACACTAAATGAAGAGAGTAACTTAAGGATCCGCAAGCATTCTAAGTTTCTTGCAGAGAATTACAATCATTGATAGCCTAAGAACTACTAAGAGTGGTTTGTGATGTGCAGCTCCAGCGCTCACTTGGAGCTCTCCAGGGTGCTGATTTAATCTCTGCCTGGTATTTGCCTTCTACTCTGGACTTAAGTTTCCAAATCTATCAACCACACATGCAGAGGTGTGACACAAATATATGCACTGCCCAATGAATATATGAACAAACAAAAGAGAAGAATGCCATAACAGAGAACATAGGACTGCAAAACAAAATGAATTCCAAACCAGTTTTCATTCAACACGTACTAGTCATTTTACAGGAAGTACTGTACCATTTCCTTTACAAACTTCAGGTCATCTATAGCATTCCAGTACCAGACTAGAACCTAAGTCTCTCAACCTTCAATGTAATGTTCTTTCCACAATTCTTCTCTACTTCTCCTTTGATACCCAATGTTAAACTTCCGAAAGTTATACTAAGCTGATAAGAATTTAGACTGTTTTATAATACACCTAGCACAATGGACTGATATACCCTCCCCCTAAGTGTTCACTGATACTTATTCAATGAATGATAAAGATGAGACCATAAGCAGAGCCCCTGGGTGGCTCAGTCGGTTAAGCGTCCAACTTCAGCTCAGGTCAGGTTTGTGAGTTCGAGCCGCTTTTCAGGCTCTGTGCTGACCTGCTTCAGATTCTGTGTCTTTCTCTCTGCCCCTCCTTACTCACTCTCTCTCTCTCTCTCTCTCTCTCACACACACACACAAACACACACACACACACACACACACACACACACACACACACACACACGAACACTCACTCACTCAGTCTCTAATAAACAAACAAAGATGGGACCATAAGCATCTCCAAACACCAAGTTTCACCATGTCTCACCTGCATATTCATGAAATTCTGATAATCCCATCTTACACAGAACTCAAAAGACTGACACATAAAGCTTCCAGAGTATAAGTCTGCGTGATTGCAAAATTAATAAAGCAGCTGATACAATGACTAAAAGTAGGCACTACTGTGTTGACTGCTATAATTCCTGTATAGCAATTGTAAACCGAGGCTTGAAATTGGACAATCTTGGATTTGAATCCTAACTATCACTTATTATGCCCATTACTTGGGCATATTACTTACCTTTCTTAAGTCACGCTTGACTTATTTATAAAAAAAGGGAAAAATAGTATATGCCCTCATAAGCCTACTGAGAGGATTAAATTAAATACTGCATTAAAGCATTGTACTGTGTAACTGGAACAATGCCTGGCACACAATTAGTGCTCAATAAAAGTTAGCTATTGCCACCATCTTTATAATAATCACTGAACTCTATAAGTGAAACGGAGACTTTGTATGTTAAAAACCACCTCAAAAGAATTTAAAAAATTTTTGTTAAAAAAAGGATGAAATCTCATACCATCCCCTTGAGAAAGTAAAACACAGGAAATGGTGATTGCCTCATTTTATTTTAAATTTTATTTTTTTTAACGTTTATTTATTTTTGAGACAAAGAGAGACAGAGCATGAACGGGGGAGGGTCAGAGAGAGAGGGAGACACAGAATCCGAAACAGGCTCCAGGCTCTGAGCCATCAGCACAGAGCCCGACGCGGGGCTCGAACTCACGAACCACGAGATCATGACCTGAGCCGAAGTCGGACGCTTAACCAACCAAGCCACCCAGGCGCCCCTTATTTTAAATTTTTAAATGTTTTTATTTTTTAGAGAGAGATTGCGCGTGCATGAGCGGGGGAGGGGCAGAGAGAGAGGAAGACATGGCATCTGAAGCAGGCTCCAGACTCTGAGCTGTCAATAGAACCCAATGTGGGACTCAAACTCTGGAACCATGAGATCATGACCTGAGCCGATGTCAGACACTTAACAGACTGAGCCACCCAGGCACCCCTTGATTCCCTCATTTTAAAAACTCTTTCAACTGGGGTCACACAAAATGTTCAATCCACTAAAGACAAGTAATGGCTACTTTGCCTATAAGTCAGAGCAAAAGGTTGGAGTACACAAAGTATGTAACTTGTAGAGGGTCTCCCAATCAGGTACCAAAGGGGTGGGGGGAGCTAAAGTATTTTCACTCCAGAGTTATTTGCTAATTTATAATTTATTGAACCACCTTAAATCTGAACAGCTGAGCAAAAAGTATGTTAATAGCTCTCTTCGAATTAAAGAGAAAATTCACATGATGCCTCCCTAACATCTACAACAACCAAGTGAGAAAGACATCAGAACTTTACCTCCTATTTTACAAACGAAAGCAATCTTCACCTTAATAAATCCTCCAGATAATTCTGGATGCACACACTAAAGTTTGAGAACCACTGTCCCTGTCCCTACTCCCCTCCTATCTTCTTTTGCCTCTCTATTCAACTTGGATTCCATGACCTAGTATCAAGAACCTAAATTTCCTTTACCTTTCACCCTCTCCACTTGATAAAACCTCAAAACCCCTTGATAAGCTCAATTATCCACCTTCTTCAAGTGTACCCCAAGTTGCTGAGGAATGAAAAAAAGAAAAGCAGGGCAGACTGGCACCTCATCAAGGCTTTTAACTGTCAATAAATCATGTGTTTGGTCAAAAGACAGTGGTAATTTTAAATCCTATTTATTCCCTTCAAATAGCACCCCTTCCTTCCTTGTTCTCAGTAGATGACCTAGCCTCCTACTTAACAGAGAAAATAGAATCCACCAGATGGATATATCCTCAACTTCCCACCATCCAATCTACACAACTTTCTGTGTCTTCGTCCATATTCTCCTCCATCCCTTCTGTTAAAATAATAAATCAAGTGGCTCTCCTCTTATCTAAGACCAAAACCACCTGTGAGCTGGGCCTAATTCCCTCTTGCTGTTAAAAATAACATTATTGGGGCATCTGGGTGGCTCAGTCAGTTAAGCATCCAACTTTGGCTCAGGTCATGATCTCACACTTCGGGAGTTCGAGCCCCATGTCTGGCTCTGTGCTTACAGCTCAGAGCATGGAGCCTGCTTCAGGTTGTGTGTCTCCTTCCCTCTCTGTGTCTCCCCCACTCACACTCTGTCTCTCTCAAAAATAAATAAACACTAAAAATATTTTTAAAATAATATTACCAATTATTCTTCTCTCTCATTATTTACCTTTTCCTTCAGTTACTTATGGCATATAATCAGTACTTTAGTATATACAATGAAACGCCATGCAGTCATGAAAAAAATGAATAAAGTAGTTCTTTCTGTCCTCATATGGAACAAAATACACCTTCCTGAAGTTCAAACCGATATACCCAACTGCTCATAATGATCCTTTAGATGGATGTGTCATAGGCACTTCAATGTAACATGTCTAAAATAACTCTCCTCATCTCCCCCTAAAATCTCTTCCTTTAGGCTTTCTAGTACTCCTCATCTGATAAACATCACCCGCATCCACCCAAGTGCCCACCCAGAAATCTAGCAGACATATTTTGCTACATCCCTCTCCTTCATCTCCTATCTAATCAATCATCACGTCCTAATAATTGTATCTATTAAATATTTCTTATGTTATTCCACCTCTCTCCATCTCCACTGCCACTATTTTGGTGCAAGCCAATGTCATCTCTCACCTGGGCTCCTGAAATGGCCTTTTAATCATTTCCCAGCATCCACATTTCCCCTCCTCCAATTCAGTCTCCACTAGATTGTAGCCAGAGCAGTCATTTCAAAAAATATTTAATCATGGCTCTCATCTATCAAAACTGTTATAGTTTCTCATTTCTATTAGAATAAAGTACAAAATACTTAGCAAAGCTTTAAGCCTCTGCATGACCTAAACTTTGTTTATTCTCATTTTATACCTCTCTCCCTTCTCTACATTCCAATAACATAGAAATGCATTTCTTCAAACTATGCTCTTTCCTTTTTAGAAGCTTCACAAATGTTCTTTCTCCCGGAATGTGGTTCTCCTCATTTGCCTAGCAAACTCCTATTCATCCTTCAGGTCTCAGTTGGAATGTAATATCCTCAGTGAAACCTTTTCCAAACCTTCAGATTTGGTCAAGCCAATTTTAACCCTCCCCCCAATTTACCAGACATTCATCCATGTATTCATTCAACAAATATTTACTGAGCACCTAAACTATATCAGTTGCTGTGCTAGGTGCAGAGAATGCAACTGAACAATACTAACAGTCTCTTTCCTGATTAAATATGTTTGCTAGAGGAAAATATAATCATTACACAAATAATTATTAAATTTCAGTTATATAATAAATACCACTGTCAAGAAGTACAGGGTGCTTTGACAATGAATAAATGTCTGGTAAATGGGGAAAGGAAAGAATTCCTTGGACTCCAAAGTCTAATCTTATTTTCCCCACTACACTATGCTATAAATTCAACCTTCACTTTATTTCTAACCATAACTGACTTTAACTTTTTTCTTCATGACTCCAGCAGATTCAAATTCTGCATAATTCTCTCTTGTGCTTCTGGGAGGCAGTCCTAAGCTCCCCACCACTCAACATGGCAGTACTCCAACCCCACAAGGACCACAAATCAGCTGACTATGAATACTGTTCTGGGAATGGGGTGTGGGAAACTGTGGGGGGTAAATGACATAAAAAATAGTTAAAACACAATGCATGGCTATGTGCAGAGGCCTATGGAAACAGAAAAGATGGAAAATTTAATTTTGTCTGGGGCAATAACATATGAGAAAGTACTATGTAAAATACAAAAGGTTAGTCAAATGATTGTTATTAGTGGTGGCAATACCGGTAGTGGTCTAAGCAATAGAATCTTTCAAGGACAAAACAAAAAACACAATAAAAATATCTATTCAAATAGAAAAACAGTATGGCCATTTATTTATTTAACCCAGAAAAGAAAACCTGAAATAAATTTCTCTTCATTCATTGTTAGTATCTCATTTTAACTTATTTTACATTTTAACAAAACCCTTATTTGCAGCAAATGACAAATTAATTTATGTATTTTTTATTCACTCTTTTATTGTATCAGAAAAATATTAAATTCTGATAGTTCTAACTTATAATAATATCTCAATCTTAAGCAGTCACTGAGGTTAAAAAAACACACACTAAAATACTAAATGCAGTAAACTCCTTTTAAGTTCATTTTTAGCACAGATTTTGTTACACCACAGGTACAGCCCCCTGGTGGTGGCATAGTGGAATGGCTGGATTGAAAGTTCAGGGACTAAGACTCAAAATAATCACCTGGAAAGTCCAGGCTGGGAACCTCTGGATCATACAATCCTTAAGGCATACAGATTTATAATAATTCCAGCTCTGCAACTTCTTAGCTGAATGACCTGGAGTACCTTTAACTTTTGTAATCTTCAATCTCTTCATGCATAAAATAGAAATAACTACAATATCTGATAGAATAATTGTAAGAATTAAATAAAATATGTAAAGAGATTAGCACAGTAGATAGCACACATCTAGTACTCAATAGTTACTATATTATTATTATTATTATTATTATTATTATTACTCTTTCAGCGCTGAAGTTCTATGAATTCTATAAACCCTATACCAAAGAGCACAATAAAATATAGAAAACCTACATTATAGTTATTGTTCTTATTCCCCACTAGAAGGAATGTGCTGTAGTTCACAATAAGAAATCATGACCAGGTAGAGTTAAGTGAAAAGGGATGCCAATGGCTGGTCTTGAGACCTCAGGGCCTCCACACTAGGTAACCATCACCCAAGATAAAAAGACTCCTATTTTGAGGGATTCTAATGTTTAAATAAATGTCTTTATAAGATTCTAAATATCTCCTATGTATTCCCCTCGTTCTTTCCTATGAAAGTATGGAAAATAGTTACTTAGAATTATTTTGACCACAGGGCAAAATAATTTTAGAGAGTTACTAAATCGCTTCTGGAACCCTTTACTTTTCCACAAGGATCCTATTTCAAATCTTTCAATATCCTAATTACTTAGATAGTGAAAAAGACAAAATGAAACCTAATATTCCACCAGAAGTATAAAAAAGTTTGACTTACAGAAGAATTCCCATTCTTTTTTGCCTTTGCTCATACTGTTCATGTTCATGCCCTACCTCTCCTCCCCTCATCTGAATCCTACCCATCCTTTAAGGTTGAAATTATACTTTTTATCTGACCCTCTGATTTCATTCCACCATTTGATTTTGTGAGTTGAACAAAAGAGTTATCAATATCAGCATCCTAAGAAAAGAAACTAAAATTCAGAGGTTGAGATTTGGCCAAGGTTACAAATACTATACTATGATTTTATAAATCCATTGAAACATCAGACTTAACTATATGGAAATGCAGTGACAATCTAGTAGTACCAAGAATATCTATACCACATATCTGGATTATTCTGGTGAAAAAATCCAGTTTATCTCAAAAATGTATCAAGACAGTAGTAAATCTACCTCTTAATGAGCCCAGTGTACTTATTTTAAAGGGAATAAAATGCTCAGAAAAGCTTAATGTCACTTTTTTAATTAGAACTCTTACATTTGCAACTGTAAACTAGGCAAATATATAATTTACTAATTCACATATTTGAAAAGTCCAGGTTTTGAGTTCAACAGATTTTAGGACGTCAAAACACCTGGTTGCTCTCCATCTGCTGTGGCTTCACTCCCAGGCAGCACTTCTCTTGAGGACCCCAAACTTAGATACTCCCAGGTTCACATCCAGTATAAAAAGAATACATATCTTCTCAAAAAAACTAATCTAAAATCAGAGCCATAGATCTAAACTGAGATTGGTGTCCATCCCTAAGTCAGTATCCATGATCAAAAGAATGTAATACTCTAATTAGCAAAACATGAACCACATGTCCATCCCTGGAGCCAGGGGTAAAGTGGGCTCTGTCCAAATCTCAAAGCCTGAATTCTGGGGAGGAGATGGCTCCTCAGAGTAAAATCTGAGTACTGATGCTAAAAGAAGGGGAAACAGACACTGGGAGGCAAAAACAAAAACAATAGTCTAATATAATCATATAACTAAATAGTGTCATATCTGGGACCAGAACTTGCACTGTGACTCCTAATTCAGTGTTCTTTCTATTATACTATGCTATCATACTATACTATTCTTCCAGGAGGAAGAAACTGTAAAACAGGATCTCAATCAGCTCTGTCTTGAATTATCTAAAGCTTAAAATGTTTTGCTTTGCTTCTTAAAAGCTATTTTCATAAAAAGACAGCTTCACAAAACTCTCCAGGAAATAATTCTGTTCCATATGGAGAGTTTCAGAATCACTTTTCAAGATGATCTTGGCCTTATGATCTACTTCCCATCTACACTTGGCAGGATCAGCCATATAAAATAGTGGGTAACCTATAATGTTGAATATTAGGGGGATCAAAAAGCTCGCAATTCAAACCTCTACCTCACTTATTAATATTTTTTTGAATTCCACCACCAAATTCAATAGGCTTTGGAAGTTCTGTTGAGCTACCAGTTTTCTTAGAAAAATACAGACATTCTAGGAAGAAAAACACCTTTAAATTACCCACTCAGCCAACATTTAATGAATGTAAAGCAAAAAGCTAGGAGGTATTTTGGGTATAAGAATAAGCAAGAAAAACCTTTCCTTCTGAGGAGTTTGCAGTTTGGGAAGAAGACATCTAACATAATTATAACACATTGTGAAAGAATTACGATAAATCTCATATAAAATGATTTTGTCCACAGCACAGCAATCACTTGAGAAGAGAATTGAGTGAGAATCAGTGGACAAGATGGCTCAGAGATGGTGTGGGGTGCATCACAAGACATAACGATGTCACTGAGAAGACAGACAGAAGAGACCAAAGACAAACTTTACCTTCCAAAGGAAAATGGTAAAGGGTGAGAGGAGGAAAACAGAAATTCACCTAATAATTAATTAGCAGATGTTACATGTAAGGATTCCTAGCAGGTAATATGGAAAATTAAAAAATGACAAGATTCCCATCTTCAAGAAACCTACAATATACGTGGGCAAATAAGAAACAGACAGAAATTGCATAATAAAAAAGACTGTTTTAAGTGCAATAAAGTTCAAACAGATAAACTGCTATAGAATTTCATATGAGAAAGACATAAAGAGAAAGAAGAATATCAGGGAGAGGAGAATCTGGGAAAGTGTCATGAAGAAGGTGTGAATATGTAGGAGGTAAGGAATAGGTAAGGATGCTGGAGGAGACAGATGTTGGACGTTAATCCCAAAAGAAAGGTCATATGAGACTTCTGGCCCTCTTTTGACTAATCCATGTTTCACATCTTTAACTAATCTAGTGGGGATGGACCATCACAATTCAGTGCCCAGTCACTCTGGGGGCTGCAAAATTAAGTTCCTCAGGCAATCTACAGAAGAAAAAAAAAGTACATAGCTGACAACAACATGATTGAAGGGTCTTAAAACACAATTTTTAATTTTATTTTTCTGAGCCTTGTTTTTCTGACCTGTAAATTATGGATAAATAACCCTTACCTACATAAACTTGTCAGAAGACAACATAAAATAACACACTAGAGTGCCTAGAACATGTCTGGTATATAACAGACCTTTTAGTAAATACTAATTCTTCTTACCTTCTGTTTTAATTTCCTAAGGCTGCCATTACATATCACCATAAATGTAGTGGCTTAAAACATCTAAACATCTCTCACAGTTTTGGAGGCTAGAAGTCTGAAATCAAGGTGTTGGCAGGGTTATGTTTCTTCTGAAGGCTAGAAGGAAGCCTGGGTTCCTTGCTTCTTCCAGCTTCTAGGGGCTATCAGCAATCTCTGTCTCCATTTTCACATGGCCTTCTCCTTTCTGTTTCTCTCTGTATCCCCTCTTATCCTTATAAGTACCACCAGTCTTTGGATTTAGAGCCCACCCTAAATCCAGGTGATTTCATCTCAAGATCCTTAACTAATTACATCTGCAAAAACTATTTCCAAAAAAAGGTCACATTCTAAGGTGCTGGGTGGACATGAATCTGAGTGGCCTAATCAACCTACCCAACTTCCCTTCTTCAGATTCATTTGAGTTTGAAAGATTCCCAACATGTTTTGTAACTGTCCAGTTCACAGGAAGACCTTACCTTTTCAGTGCACTCCCACAATATTTCCATGGAATTAAATAACACTATCAACAAATACCTTAAGAAAAACTGGGATTTTAAGAAGGCCTGAGGCAAGTCAACATTTTCAAAAGACCCAAAAATCTGGGCTCCAGTTCTCTCTCTACCGTAGCAACTGTGAGACCTTGGGCAAATTACATCAACTCTTCAAGATTCAATTTCTTGGGGCGCCTGGGTGGCTCAGTCGGTTGAGCATCCGACTTCAGCTCAGGTCATGATCTCACAGTCTGTGAGTTCGAGCCCCACATCAGGCTCTGTGCTGACAGCTCAGAGCCTGGAGCCTGTTTCAGATTCTGTGTCTCCCTCTCTCTATGAACCTCCCCCGTTCATGCTCTCTCTCTGTCTCAAAAATCAATACGGGGCGCCTGCGTGGCGCAGTCGGTTAAGCGTCCAACTTCAGCCAGGTCACGATCTCGCGGTCCGGGAGTTCGAGCCCCGCGTCAGGCTCTGGGCTGATGGCTCAGAGCCTGGAGCCTGTTTCCGATTCTGTGTCTCCCTCTCTCTCTGCCTCTCCCCCGTTCATGCTCTGTCTCTCTCTGTCCCAAAAATAAATACGCGTTGAAAAAAAAAAAGAAAAAAAAAAAGAAAAAAATCAATAAAGGTTAAAAAAATTTAAAAAAAAGATTCAATTTCTTTATCTTTAAATAGGAATGTAAAAAAAAAGGAGGGGAAGAATTAAGATACAAATATAATATACAAATACTAGTTATTATTTACAAAACTTTCAATGTTTAATTATTTAACAAAATATACTGGTAAGTACCAAGCACCATCTTACACACGATGGTCCATATATAAATAGAGATTATGAAATAATTTACCCCTGAATTATCTGGAAGTTATCATATATGTTTCACAGAATTCAGATGACAGTGACAAATGCTACCATGAAGGAGGAAGAAATTGAGCTAAGTCTCAGAGGGCAGGTAGGTTTTAGCTAAAGAAGAACAGAATGAATGCTGGGCAAGAAAATAAAACATGAAGGCCAGATGTAAAAAATTTCAAGGCTAGACACTATGCTTAGACTTGAAGCAGAGCAGCAGCTATGACAGATACCTGAATGAAGAGTGCCATGATGAAAGCAGGGTTTTAGGGAAAAAAGCCTGGCAGCATTTACAGTCTAGATTGGCAGGAGAGAGACTAAAGGCAAGGATATCAACTAAAAGGCTGTGGCCCTAATCCAGAACATGTTCATCTTCACTGGTTGCTAAAATCGTGATTGGCAGCAAGATCTGTAATTTCTGGAAAGCCGCTTACTTCTCAGGCAGTAACTCCAAGCCTTTCCCAGGGATTTTTCCTCTGCTGACCTCACTAAGCCAATCACTGGATTGTAGAGAAGCTTCCACTTCACATCTCATCTCCTCAGGGCAGAAAAGAAGCAAGGAGGACACATAGGCAATCCAATCCAATCCAGTGCAAAAACCCTCCCTAAAGCAACACTGATGGGAGGAGTCATCCGTTGGAAGTTACAGCCTCTGCTTAAACACCACCTAAGAAATGCCCATTTCATCAAAGCCACTATCTCTGCAAATGACCAAGGTCAAATATATCATCAGATCCTTGAAGAAACACTTGGCTCCCTTGAGTCCTGGACAGTTCTTCACCTGGGAAGGTTAGAGTTAGCCACTGCTAGAGTAGAAGGAGGAATAACATGATCCTGCAGCTTTTGACAGAGATTCAAACCATGCCCAGTAGTGGCTGGCTGCAGGGAGGCAGGTCTGAGTCAGTCTGTCAGGCGATGAAATCCTCACTCCATCTGCTCTGAAGGAGTTGTCTGCCAAGTTTGATGCCTGAACACATGAGCTCCCACTCCCACACCTACCACTTTCTCCTCTGAAAAGGAGAAACAAAATCTGTTTCAAATCTTCATCTTTTTTCCTCTTCCCAAAGCCCAGCCCTAAGAAATTACCTTTTCAGTTATAGAATATGGAAGAGAATAGAGAAGCACATATTCCTCTAATGACTCCAAATAGGCAAGATGGCTATAATAAAACATACATTAAGCAAAGGCTACCTGACATTTCCATTATTAACACATTAGTTCCTTGCTGGGACTTAATTCTATTCCTCTTTCTTTTCTTTTCTTTCTTTCTTCTCCTCCTTTTTTGAAACATTAGATATATTTTAAAATGTAACATAAATAAGTTATAAAGCCTACTAATAAAAAGAACTCTCATGGACCTACCATTCACTTTAAGGAATAGAATTTGCCAACACCACTAAAGCTCTCTACCACACCCTCTGCCTTACCCTGGCTTCCATCAGAAGTAACCAATCACCATTCTTTCTCCTATTCATCAAAACTAGATTCATTTGCCAATTCAAAGACTTCCTACCTCCTATTTTTCCATTCTAAAGTCTACTTTCACTGCCATTTCTATCTGCAGCTACACACTTGCCATCTCTCATCAAATTCCAATCACCTTTGGGAAGCTGAATGCCCATACAATCCTAATTCATGATGATCAAACTGTTGAGCACTCAGAGAGCTTCTCCTCCTCAAACATGACCACAAATCTCCCAAATCACTAACCAGTATACTTCATACCTAATCACTCCATACATTATTATTATTATTATCATTGTCATCATCATCACCATCATCTAAGTATACAATGAATATTCCAGACTCTCTCAACACCAGTGCCCACCTTTGCTAGAGGCCTAGAATCTCACTGTACAGCTTGCATGTCATCCACAACTAGACTATTAATTACTCAAGGGCAGGAAACATGTCTTCTTTAAGCCTGAGGCTTAAAGATGGCTTTGATTTAGGCGCTACCTGATATCAAAAAAAGAGTGGCCATACAATGAAGAAAAACGTTAGTTTCTCTCTATCTTCAATGCCTCACCTGATATAACATATCTAGTCTATGATGACACTCATGACAGGTTCAGTTCTGTTACTACATACATAAAGCTAATTTTACAACTCAGGACACACCTTCAAAAAATCCATTGTTTTATTTGGTTCCATCTCAATTTTTTCCTTGCAGCATCAAACATCATTTAAGACAGGATAAGTGCCGAACAACCAAAACAAACAAACAAACAACAACAACAAAAAACCTTTGCCCCTTTGTTTTCTCATCTGCAAGATAGAAGCTTAAATAAGGTAACATATGTAAGGCCTTTAGCAAGGTGGTGGCACATAGCAGTTTGTGGAATAATATGAGGCACCTTCCATTTCTCCCTGCATAATATCAGAAGATCTACTAAATATCTCCCAGCTACAAACAAAATGTTAGCAAACCAAACCTAACAATATATAAAAGGGATTATATACCATGACTAAATGAAATTTATCCCAGGAATGCAAGGTTGGTTCAACATATGAGTATCAGTTAATGCAATACACCATATGAATAAAGGACAAAAACCACATGGTCACTTCAATAGGCATAGAAAAAGCATTTGACAAAATCTAACACTCTTCCATCGTAAAAACAGTCAGCAATCTAGGAATCAAAGGGAACTTCCTCAACCTCATAAAGGGGATCTATTAAGAAAACGAAAACAAAAAACCCAAAACACAGTTAACATTACACTAATGGTGAAAGACTAAAGGCTTTCCCCCAAATATCAGCAATAAGACAAAGATGTTTGCTCTCTCTACTTTTACTTAGCATTGTACTAGAGATTCCAGCCAAGACAATTAGGCAAGAAAAAGATATAATAAGGCATCCAAATTGGAAAGAAAGAAGAAAAACTATCTCTACTTACAGATGATAGGATCTTATATATACAAAATTCTAAGAAATATATACACACAATTAGATAATTAAATTAATAAGTGAGTTCAGCAAGGTTGCAAGAGATAATCAATATGCAAAAGTCAGTTGTATTTCTATATACAGTAATAATTCAAAAATGAAATAAAATAAGATTTAGAAAAGAACTCCATTTATAATAGCACCAAAAATACCAAAATTATTGGAAATAAATGTTGAAAAGGAAGTAGAAGACTTATACAATGAAAACTACAAAACAGTTTTGAAAGAAATTTTAAAAAATCAAAATAAATGGAAAGACAACTATGTTCATGAATTGTAAGATTTACTAGATGTCAATAATCTTCAAAGTAATCTGTAGATCAACGCAATCTGTATCAAAATTCCAGCTCTTTTTGCAGAAACTGACAAACTGATGCCAAGATCCATCAGGAAATTCAAGGAACCCAGAATAGACAAAAATCTTGGAAAAGAAAGTTGGAGGACTTACACTTTCCCGTTTCAAAACTTACAAAATTACATAATGAAGACAGCATGGTGTTGGTATTGACATAGATAATGAACCGTTGGAATCTGCTGGATCAATAGAATAGAGCTGAGAATCCAAAAATGGACCCATAACTCTACCATTAATTGATTTTCAACAAGTGTGTCAAGACAATTCAATGGGGGAAACAAGCATTTCCAACAAATGATGCTGGGAAAAACAAATATCCACATGTATAAGAACCCAACATGTAAAAATTAATGCAAAATGATTCAAAACCCCAAATGTGAGAGATACAACTAAAAACTAGAAGAAAACATAGATCATGTAAATATTTGTGACCTTGAAATAAGAAATGGTTTCCTAGATATATGTCAAAAACACAAGAAATAAAAAATAAATTGGACTTCATCAAAATTAAAAACTTCATGCTTTAAAAAACAATATCAAACAACAACGTCAAATAAGCAAGACAAAAAAAGTGAAAAGACAACCCAGTGAATGGGAGAAAATATTAGCAAATCATATTTCTGGTAAGGTACTTTTATATCTATAACATGTAAAGAACTCTAATAACCAAAAACCCAATTAAATCAACCCAATTAACCCAATTAAAAAATGGGAAAGGATTTGAATAGACATTTCTCCAAAAAGCATACAAATAGTCAATAAGCCCATGAAAAGATGATCAGCATCATTAATCAGTAGGGAAATGTAAGTCAAAATCACACACACTAAGATAGCCATAAAAAAAAAAAAAGACAGTAGGTATCATCAAGGATGTAAAGAAAGTGAAACCATCAGACATTCCTGGTAGGAATGTAAAATGGTACCAGCCACTTTGGAAAACTGTTTGGAGGTTCTCAAGAAGTTGAAAAGAATTACTACATAACCCAGCAATTCCACTCTGGAGAAATACCTAAAAGAACTGAAAACATATGTTAATGTAACAATTTGTACATAAACACTCATAACAGTCTTATTCATAATAGCACAGAAGTGTTAAAAAATCAAATGTCCATCAACCGATAAATGGATAAAATATGGTTATCCGTACAATAGAATATTGTATAGAAAGGAAAAAAGGAATAAAATCTATAATAAGGAACCAAGTACTAGGGTGCCTGGGAGGCTTAGTCAGTTAAGCGTCCAACTCTTGATTTCAGCTCAAGCCATGTCACACTGCCAGTTTGGAGCCTGCTTGGGATTCTTTTTCTCTCCCCCCGCACCCCTGCCCCACACCTCACCTGCTTACTCTCTCTCTCTCTCAAAATAAATAAATCAACTTTTTTAAAAAAAGGAACTAAGCACTAATAGATGCTGCAATGTGGATAAACCTTGAAAACACTATGTTAAGTGAAAGAAGCTGAACACAGAAGAAAGGGTCACATATTATATAATTCCACACACATAAAATGTCTAGAATAGGCAAATCCACATAAACAAAAAGTAGATTAGCCTGGGGCTAGGGAAAGGGGATATGGGGAACGACTGCCAAAGGGTATAGGGCTTCTTTCTGGAATGATGAAGATGTTCTGGAAGTAGTGCTGATGGTTACACAACCTTGTGAATATACTAAAATCAGTGAATTGTATACTTTAAAAAGGTGATTTTTTTTGAGAGAGAGAGGGAGTGAGAGAGTATGAGTGGGGGAGGGAGGACGAAGGGAGAGAGAGAATCTCAAGCAGGTTCCATGCTCAGCAAGGAGCCTAAAGTGGGGATCAATCCTATGACCCTGGGATCATGAACTGAGCTGAGATCAAGAGTCAAACACTCAACTGACTGAGCCACCCAGGTGTCCCAAAGGTGAATTTCATGGTATTAAAATTATATCTCATTTTTTTAAAAGAAAGCCCTAGCTACATAGCATATCAATCTCCTGCTCTGACTCAAACCTGGAAATTATCTAAACTCATCACTAGCCACAGCATAATCTGCTTCATTCCCAAAGTGGGGTAAATATTAGAATTGCTTATAACTTATTACTTTGTATACCTTCTACTTCTGATTAAATGTCAATTTTCCAAAACCTCTTTTCTGACCTTGATGCCTTAAGTCCTTCCCCTAAGCTTTTCCCCACTCGGCTGTGAAATTTCTATGACTCTAATAGCATAATTATTCTGCCTTCAGAGTCAAGAAGTAGAAAAAAACACGGATTTTCAACTCAGACAAAAATTCAAATCCTCACCACTTTCTAGCTGTATGCAACTTTGGGGAAGTTACTTAACCATCTGCTTATATGTAAAATGGCAACAGCACCTCTCTGAAAGTGTAAGGATTCAAAGAGATAATATATGTTAAGTGCCTAGTCATAGTAACTTTTCAATGTCAGTTCAGTCCTTCTCAGTTTTGTAAAATGGATGAAGCCGACATTGGCCCCAAATGGGCAGATACTGTGCCCCAACATGAAATGTGTCCCCAACCGGTGGATCTAGGGACTCATGATATCTAGGGACATGAGGTCTAGGGACATCTCAAGGGCACAAATGAAAAAAATGGAGCAAATGGGTGGGACACCTTCATATGTGTTTAATTTGGAACCTGATTCCCAACCTAATACAATTCACAGGCTCATTACATCAGGTTCTGAGGCTCTCTAGGCAGGGAGACAGGTGTTTGACAGAAGAAAGAAAAGGCACGCTGCTCCAATTACCACAAATGCAATGCATTACAAATAAACACATGTTTCCAGGGGCAGAATGAGGAGATCTGAAAAGCCTGAGCCACAAGACTGACTCTAATTTTTCACACAGGAGGTAAAACTACAATCTTGCCACTTCCACCTCTGATGATGAGTTTAAATGGGAAGGACACCACTGAGTTCATTACAGTGTGGAGACTGGCTGCCCATCAAGAGAGCCCCTTTTACTCCCCTAGTCTTTTGTTTTACACAAGCATTACACATATATCTGATACTCTAAGCCAATTAAGAAGAAGAAATTAGGATAGATCCAAGGCTCTCTCTAATCAAAATCACTTCTTAGTGTGTGAGCTTCGCAATTGCCATAGTTATAAACACTGCTGTGCGGATCAACGGTCCTGAATCTAAAGGAGCCCAAAATTCATCTAGCAGTGCTAATTCAAATGATATTTACAATTTTTCATTAGTCCTCATCACTATAACTATAATGTTCAAGACCCTTTAAAAAAGAGCCCATTGACCTCTCAACCCATATCATCTAGCATTCCTTTGTTCCTCTTTTCATCATACACATATCTACACCAAGAATACAATATTTCCAAAATAAGTGTCTTTTCATGGCTTCCTGCCTCATTCCTCTTCCTGAAATGCCTTATTCCCCTCAATCTCCTAATTCACCCTGAGAATTTCTATTCTTCCTTTAAATTCAGCTCCGATGCCTCCTCTTTGGTTAATCCTTCCCAATCTAGACAAAATTAAGTATACCCCCTCCATTCCCTCAGGTTCAGAGGATAGCATGAAGGCCTTGTGCATACAAAGAAAATGTTAAAGGTAAAAATTTTGCTCATCCTTGTTGTGCCATTCATAATCTTTCACAAAGTTTTCACAAGTAATACTTTCACTTGTAAGAGATCTTCTAAGTCTAGTGGATTTCAAGAATATATTTGTTATATAATCCTTTGCTTTAACTAAAATCTCAGGAGAAAGGTCAATACATACGCAACAAATAAAACCAGAGTTGCTCTGGTTGTAATAGTACAGAGAGGATCCAAAGTATCTCCACTTGAGTCTTCCCACAGTAAGCCCTGAGAATGGTCTGTGAACCAGTTACCCCAATCCAACACCTTCTTTTTATAAATTATAAAACTTCAATCAGGAGAAGGGATATGTGATATTTAAGGGCATACAATAATTTAGTACTAGGGCCATGTCTCCTGTCAGGTAGCCCTATTACTTGTCATTCTTGTCTTCCTACTCTTGGGGGTCAAAAGCTACATGAAGAAAACTGATGAGAGAGAGAAATGAGAGGTTTAACTAGCCTTAAAAATGCTATGGGAGCTTCTTCCGTCAGCCTGCCAGCTGGAGCAAAAGATATGCCAGTATAATACCTACCTTGAGACAGTCTTAATGACTGGCCGCTAAGAGATTCAGTGGGGAGGCAGAAGAGACTGAGGGACTGGGGCGGGGGAGGGCATAGGGAGCGTTACCTAGTTAGGAGGCTGCTGTTTGCAGGGACAAATAAGTACTAAGTCTCAGAAGGGGGCCCATGTATATTATGGGCTTTCAGGGTCATCAAGAAGGGGGTATTATAGAAGCTTAGCAGGTATTGGTTATGTTGTGTATCTTGACTTGTGTTGTACTTTATACTTTGCAAAACCCAATGAACTATATATTTATTATTTGGCACTTTAATACTTCAATGTTTAAAAAGTTTACCAGGAAAACAGGCCTCTGGAAGAGATAATAGACTGAAGGCCATAAGGCCCCAGAGCTCCTTTAGCCAAGGACTACACTCTCTGACATCCTTGTATCAACCCCTTCTTCACTGTCATGGTCCCACTACTATAAGCCTCCAGTATCTCATAGATGGATAACCAAAATATGCTCCTAAAGTCTCCAGGCCAACACAAGTTCTTCCTCCTCCATTTCTACACTGTCTCCAGATAAACCTTCCCAAGGAAAGCACTGATTGAATCACTCTCTTGCTCCAAAACCTTCACTATTCCCCACTGACTACATCTCTGAGCTTTGCATTCAAGGTTCTTCTTATCAGATCCCAATCTACTATTCCAGGATCAGCTCATGATTCCTTCTTATCAAATCACTGACTGCATCTGAACATGGCCCACTCTGCCATACTTGTGTTGTTTTATCTTCTTCTTGTTATTTTCATTCAACCCTAGGAAAAGGACTGAGAAAAAAACTAATCGTTTGCAAAAGTAGTAAAAAGCTTAAGAAAGTCTATTCACCCCTCAAAATTACCCCCCATCATCCTCCATCCTCCCTCACTATTCCCTTGGGGGAAAATAATACTTTAGAAAGTTCTATTTCATCTTCATATGATAAAGATTGGCAGCAAAATATAAAAAATAAATCTAGCTCCTGGGAAAAAATAAAAGTAACTTTATCTCCCTATTTTTAGTTTCCTACATGAGATGGTGATGATAACAATGATTTTTTTTCCACATAGCACTTCAGAGTTTACAAAGCACTGCCATAAACTACTTAATTTCAATAAAATCTCATGATAACCCTAGAAAGTAGACATTCTCATTGACATTTATACATAATGACACCAAGGCTCAGGTGACCACTAAGATTACTTTCCAATTCTCATATTCCTGGGATTCTCTGAGATAGATAAGGTTTATTTCGACAACTTCCTACTACTCTTCTGAGCATCTCTCACCCCATCTCCACTCCTCCATCACCAGGTGTCTATTCTATATTCCATCCATACGGAGTGTTGCTCTCAGTGTGGTTGTAATCTCCAATATGATGCCTGAGACCACCATAGTCATCCTCCTATAGGTATTAATAAATTCCTAGAGGACTCCAAGATTAGAAAATCTTTAAGATCCAAAGAACAAATCTTAAATGGTGACATTTCAGGCAATTTAAGAAGAGATGAGAATAATATTTAGAGAAGGAGCTTATCCAGTGTTCCCAAGAAATTCATATTCCTTCAATAATTTTTTGAGGCCTACTATCAGCCAGCATGCTAAAAAGCTGAGGCAAATAATAAAACATAGCCTTTGCCCTAAAAGAACTCACAGCCTAGTATAGACCCCACGTGTAGTACTGATTTTAGCTCAAAGAATCCAACTCTTGACTCCACCATTACAAAAGTTTTTGCCAAGTTAGACGTAATCCCCAGGAAGACATTCTACCCACTGTCATCCATTCCTCCTCATCAATAATAAATGTCCCATTCAAAATCAAAATGTCCCAAGCAAATCAACAAGTAAACTTCCCAAGTCCAGAGAAATTGTTTCACATATTTATAAGCAAACATTAGGGAAAACATTCAACTTTACCTGTATTCATAGAAATGCATGTTAAAACACTCAAATATTGCTTTGGGGTGGCTGGCTGGCTCAGTCAGTTAAGCATCTGACTCTTGATTTCAGGTCATGATCTCACAGTTTCTGAGTTCAAGTCCCTCATGGATTCTCACTCTCCCTCTCTCTTCTGCTCCTCCCCCACTCTCAAAACAAATAAATACACATATTTTTATAAAACACTCAAATATTGCCTTTACTCCTATTAATATTTAAAAAAATAATAATGTGCTGAAAAGTGAGGTAGAAATGGTTGATGGACTACAAACAGGAAAAACTTTTTACAGGAAACAGTATAGTAATATCTATCAAAAGCTACATATTTCATAATTTTTGATCAAGTAGTTCCTTTCCTGAAAATTGAGAATGCCTATAGTCTTACCTGAAAATTGAGAATGCCTATAGTCTTACTATGCAATAATCATGAAATATTTGAAGTCAATACAGTTCTCTAATAGAAATATAATTGGATAAATCATGGTACAAGTGCTATGAAAAAAAAGTGTAAGTAACAACATGTAAAAATTATAATTGAAAAAACAATATGAAATTATGGCTACATAAAAATCACAATTATGTAAAAAATAAGTTTGCATATAGTCAAATATTGGAAGAGAATGTGGAAAAATGTAGAAGCAGCTTCTCTATTGCTATGGCAAAATTATGAGAGAAATATGTTCTGTTTAAAACTTTCCTAAACATGCTGACATAACTATAAATCCTACTTTATTACATTGCTTGTTTGACTATCTTTCCAAATAAATTATAAGTTTTGTGAAGATAGGACAATGTCTCTTGTGCTCAGCATTATAGTGCCAGTTCCTACAGAATAATTCATGAAAAAATGAATGAAATAACATGGGAAACTTCATAATAAATACCCTCAAGACGGAGAGGGAAAGGAGACCACTAAAAGTAAGCAAAAGGCTGATCTGTACGAGCCTTTTTTTTTTTTTTTTAAGTTCTATTGATGGGAAAAACCAAACCAACCATTGAAAAATCTCTGGGAAGTCTTTATTTCCTCAAGACCACTGCTGAGATGCTCCTAAAAGGTGTGGAAAAAGACAGAGGGTGCTAGGTATTCCCAGAATTTGGGAGGAACACATGGAATCAGAAGGGACAGGAGCTTCATATCCTTGCCCTACCCCCAAACCCACTGCCCTTTGACTCTCAGAACTTTGCATATAATTATTGCTGGAATTAAGGGGTAGGATGTAGCAAGAGGGACTGGCTACCTAAAAAAAAGAAGGCAGAAAAAAATAGATCACAGAGAACAGTCTCTTTAGTAGGAACTTAAATTTGACACCATCCTAAAATCTGGCTAAGAAATAAATTTCCAGGTACAAAGGAAAATAAGAAGCTTTAAAGGAATTGAGCTCTGGAGTCAAAAATCCCCTTTCCTGACAACTTAAAATCAGTCTGAAATATACCAGAAACACCAGAAGGATTCTAAATCATAAAAATATTATAAGCATTAACAAAAACACATAGGGAAAGGAGATTATCTTTAAGTTGTTTTTCAACCAACCTACGCAGCACCTGTCACAGGCCATACAGGCTCTTTCCAGCTTAAGCAATTTTTTTATCCATCCTTAGTGCTTTTAGGCAAAAGTGTCCTAATTGACTAATGGCTCAGAAAGTACTTTAGCTACATAGAGAAAAGAGGCACTGAAGTAAGGAGAAAAAAGCACAGAGAAAGAAGAATCTAGATTTTAGATGTCACTCTACCTATTTCATGTTGTAACTATATACACAAATCACAATCTACCTGAGCTTTGGTTTCATAATCAAAACAGGAAGTTATACCAAATTACATCACAAGGTTAAGGTGCCAATTGAATGAGATGACACCTGCAAGTCAAAGTACATAAGAAATTATCAAGTTTTACCTATATGTATGACTTTATTACAGAATCCTAAATTTCCTTCCAGGGTCAAAGTTAAGTTGAGTATATTTTTTTCAACCAAATGACTGCATAAGTCATCTAGGAGCTAAAGGAAAATCAGCCTAATCCTACTTTGCCAAGTCAACTGACAAATTATTCTTTCAAAGAGAAGATTTTTCATGTGGGCAAGTAGCAATAAGGAAGGACTCTCCTCTGCTCCCAATCTTAGGGCTGGAATTCCACTATTTGTTATTTAGGATTAGAGAAATTGCTCTATTTTCCAACTCCTTCTATGAAAAAGCAAAAACCTGTGAAAAGGAATTGCCAATAACCATTCACAACTTCTAGCTGAGCAAAGATTAACTTAGCCTACTGAAAATTAAAGGCTAGGAGATAGGGATACCGACAATAATCTGGCCTACAATTTCCACAAACCTCCTGACTTCGAGGCGGTTCCAACCACCACTGTGTCCAGCCACTAAAATTTCCTCCAAATTCCTCATTTCAGCTCCTAAAAATCACCAGACTAATTCTTGCACTGAAAAATAAGACCTCCTGTCCCAAATTGTTTCAGAAAAATATGTTTACCTCTGGAATGAGTGCCACCCAAGTCACAGGACATATGTCCATGGACTCAGAATGGAAGGTGTCAACAGGGAGAGAAGGCACAGAAAAGTAAAACAGCAACAACAACCACAACACAGCTATTTTCCCAAGAACAAGCATGGAGTGTTTATGCCCATCAGAAAAGGGTATGTTAGAGAGTGGAAGAGTAGGTTTATCATCAAGGGAGGCTAGTAACAATAATTAATGTTTTTATACCATTTTACAATTTATAAAAATATTTTTGGGGCCCCTGGGTGGTTCAGTCGGTTAAGTGTCCAACTTCGGCTCAGGTCATGATCTTGCAGTTTGTGAGGTTCGAGCCCTGCATCAGGTTCTGTGCTGACAGCTCAGAGCCTGGAGCCTGCTTTGGATTCTGTGTCTCCCTCTCTCTGCTCTGCCCCCGCTCATATACTCACACTCACTCTCTCTCTCTGTCTCTCAGAAATTTTTTCATAAGTCATTGACTGATACAACAAATAATTATTGAAAGCCTTCTTTGTCATACCAAATGCTGGGGATACCAAAATTAAAGTTATAGTCTTTGTCTTCAAGGAGATCTCAGTGTTGAAGGTGAGAAGATGAGAAGAGAGACAAGTAAAACCTGATTATAATACAACAAGTTAATTGCTATGAGACAAGCAAGTATATTATGGTTTCTAACACAAATTGAAAGAACTAAGGAAGGAGTAAATCTAGTCTTGACTCTATTAACAGTCAACAACTGAACTGAGTCTTGAAAATTATCCAGGCAAAAACACAGAAGAAGTCTTTCAGGTAGTAGGAGTAGTAAAACATAGGGGCATGGCACATTCCATTAAACCTGAGTAGTTTGTCATGGCTATCAAAGTGGGTGGGGGTCAAAGACAGTTAGAACTGAAGAGGTAAGCAAAGTCAGATCATGAAAAGTTTACTGTGTATGTCAACATTTTTCAGTCACAATGTTGTTTAGTTCTCCAGAATTATCCTTTGGGTAAACCAAAAGAATTTTTTCACTAAGGAGAAAGAAACAAGCATGTTGGGTGGCCCAAGATGAGTATTTCATGCTGAGGGAAGAGAAGAACTTCAGAAAAATGAGCTTCTTGAGAGCTAAGTGTCAATATAATCTATGGAGGAGAACCTCAACCCTTAATTTTATTCTATTTGCCTTTGCTCTGTTCAAAGCTCCCATGGGCTAGATAATATTTTCCAGTATTGTGGGCTGGTATGGCTCTCATTCAGAGCTAAATCTCTAAAGATTTATGATTTGGACTGTTTGAAAATTGGTAATTAAGTTAATTTGTATTTCATACAGCATAAGAGAAAAAGCATTTTAAGAGTTATATTTGGGGTGCCTGGGTGGCTCAGTCGGTTAAGCGTCCGACTTCAGCTCAGGTCATGATCTCACAGTCCGTGAGTTCGAGCCCCACGTTGGGCTCTGTGCTGACAGCTCAGAGCCTGGAGCCTGTTTCGGATTCTGTGTCTCCCTCTCTCTGACCCTCCCCTGTTCATGCTCTGTCTCTCCCTGTCTCAAAAATAAATAAAACGTTAAAAAAAATTTTTTTTTAAAGTTATATTTGCAGTAAGTAAAGATGATTTCCAACATAATAACATATACTCTAATCCTAGAATACTTCTTCCTCACCATTGTTCCCTTCTATCCTTTTTTTTCATTTTCTAGATCTCACTCTACTAGGTTCAATTTGGCAAAGATTTACTGAACTCAAACTATGTGTCAGACACTCTGCTGGATGCTAAGGATATAAAAATGAATAAAACCCTAAGCCTGCTGCAAAGAACTCTCTATCACATAAACCAATCATTGTGTTGAGTCCAGTGATAAAGATATCCACATGACTGAAAGAGGGCATGGAGCGGACAGAGATGCCCGATATATTCCAGGAGCTAAGAGAAGGATTTCTGATAAAGGAAATATTCATCTCAGTCTCAAAAGGTGAATATGCATTTAGTCAAGAAAAGGAAGGAAAGTAGAAGAAAAGCAATTGCAGGAGGAGTGGACAGCATAAACAAAAGGAAGAAATGCCATAATGTGTATATGGAACTGCAAATAGTTCAATAATCCTGTAAACTGAAGTTTAGGGATGGAAATGGTTAGGAGATTGAAGTAAGCAGGAGTCAAATCACAGGAGGCCATGAACTTTACATATCAGACATGGGATAGGACATTAAGCAAAGGAGTCAAAGAGTCACATTTGTATTTTAAATAGCTCATTCAAGCTATTAAGTGGAAATCATGATGAGGCGTGCAAAAGTTCTAGGTGAAATTAGTGAGAAATTGAAACAGACAACTAATGGTGTCTTCAGTTGAGACAGAGAATATAAGAAGAGCTGGAATAGGAAGGCAAGATAAGGAATTCAATACCGAAACAAATGACCTTGAGTCACCTTTAACCACCCAAATGGAGATGTCCAGCAGGCAACTAAACATACATGTAAAGATCAGGACAATGTTCTGGTCTAAAGGTTGAGATCTGGGAACTGATTGCATTTAGGAAATAACTGAAATCTTGAGAGTGGATGGACCAGGGAAAATATGTAGAGTGAAAAAGGAAATGGGCAGAAGATGGGGCCCTGAGGAACACCTACATTTAATGAGGTAAGCAAAGGAAAAGACCAAGAAGAGAAGGAACTTTAAAAAGACAGTACGAAAAAAAGATTGCCATATTCAGAAACCAAGGGACTTCCAAATAGAAGATAAACAGTATCAAGCCAATCAGTTAAAGTATAGACTGACACCTTCCTTTGGATTTAGCAATGAGGTAACCTAGCAAGAACAATTTCAGTATTATGGAAAAGGTAAAAGCTCTCAGTGCAAGGGGGCAAATATAGGATAAGGAAGTGGGGACAAGAGTGAGATTTCTCTTTCATATCTGGAAGAGTGATTAAGAAGGCAAAGAGCAGATTTTGCTTGTTCCTTTCTTTACAAGCATGGACCAACCAGTAGAAAACGAGAGTATGAAAAGAAGGAAATAGAAGGGGTGAAATTTAGAGCAAAGACATGGAGAAGGCTGGAGGAGATGGGGCTTTTTTAAACAATAGACAGTATCCTCATGCTCTGAAAATGGGATAAAGAAAATGAGCATTGAGGTAAGAGAGAGAAGCAGAACAAGAGCATTTTAAAGGAACTGTGTAATAATAGCAGAGAATACTGAAACCCAAGTTACGTGTTCAGAAAGAGTGTAATCCAGAATATAGCCAAAGTTTAGGATTGAGAGAGTAGTGACAAATGAGTCTGAAAAGATAAACTGGAGGTTGTAAATAATCCTCACAAGCAACAATGAGTTAGAGAAGAATGTTTAAAAGGAAATTAACTCTAGAAAATCAATGACTGCTTTTAAGAATACTCTGAAATTGGTTAAGCTTTGGGTCAAGTCATGATCTCATGATTCATGTGTTCAAGCCCAGCATCTGGCTCTGTGCTGACAGCTCAGAGCCTGGAGCCTGCTTCAGTTTCTGAGTCTGTCTCTCTCTCTGCCCCTCCCTTGCTTGTGCTCTCTCAAAAATAAGTAAATGTAAAAAAAAAAAATTTTTTTAAGAACATTCTGAATGCAATATGAAAGATAGATTGAATAGGAGAAAATAATACAGGAACACCTTTTAAAGCCATTCTATGTTTCTCTCTTCCTTCATTTCTCCCTCTGTGTCCACCCTTCCTTAATTAGTCACAAGTGAAACTGCAGCAGAGCTATTTTAGAATTCATTTATTAAATAAAATAAGGATTTATGTGGTCCTGTCCCTAATTGTTAATATAGCTGAGTCAAATGGGTAATGTTTCTTATTTAAAAAAACAAACAAACAAAAACCAGACTAAATTATGTTTCCTTTCAAAAAATACCAAAGAAAACCTTCAAAAATTCTGGGTATGAACAGACTTCAATCTAAAAAAATTAAGATATTTCTCACCCCTGAAATGTGCAAAATAGATAATAAAACTGCACAAGATCTGGGGAACTCAACAAAAGGACCAAGATAGGTTGGGTACCTGCATGTGGAAACAAAGAAGGATGCAACAATCACTAGTATGGCTCTTTACCCTTTACAAAATGCTTCTCCAAAACCTTGTTTTATTCAATTCTCATGACATCGCTATGAGATATATATGCTATTATTCCATTTTACACATAAGGGAATTTTTGTCTGTATTATTCCAGAACCCCAAATACTGTCTGGCATATAGTAAGTGTCTAATGAAAAATGTGTCAAATAGAGGGAAACGGGGCTCAGTGAGGTTATATAACTCTGATAGGGTCATATGGTTGATGGTGGAGCCAGGTCTCAACCCTAGGTCTTCTGACCCTTAGTCCTATATGTTCATATTGTTTCATGCTGCTGAAAAGAGAAGTGTAGAGTGACTGAATATAATCATAATCTGCTTTGTAATTTTACATGAACTGAATACAATTTCAGAAATGCCTGCTGTCAAGCAACAAACAAGGCCAGTATACTTCCTCCCATTCATAGGCACGCTGAATGAGCATCTTTAGAGTTCAGAGATCTATGGTATTTGCTCACTTTATTCTTTCTATAGGTCTCCTGCCCTATTCTAGGTTACTTCCTTCTGCTGCATTGAAGCAATGTCTGCAGAATAGAGAAACCTTTTTTATCATCCTCTCCTCTCTCTGGAAAACTATATGTAGCCTTGTGGTATTCAATTGCATCTATGTGGAAAGCTAAAACAAAGAATGACAATGCTATCCAATGAGTATGCAGAAGGTCTTACAAGATTTAGAGGGGCACATATAGCATGAGTGCCATTAAACACTAAAAACAGTATGCAACTCTACATCCTGAGGCCACTATATTTAACCATGCCCTCACTCTCTTTAAGGATATGATCCTGGGGCACCTGGGTGGCTCAGTCGGTTAAGCGGCCGACTTCGGCTCAGGTCACGATCTCACGGTCCGTGAGTTTGAGCCCCGCGTCGGGCTCTGTGCTGACAGCTCAGAGCCTGGAGCCTGTTTCAGATTCTGTGTCTCCCTCTCTCTGACCCTCCCCCGTTCATGCTCTCTCTCTGTCTCAAAAATAAATAAACGTTGGGGCGCCTGGGTGGCGCAGTAGGTTAAGCGACCGACTTCAGCCAGGTCACGATCTCGCGGTCCCGGAGTTCGAGCCCCGCGTCAGGCTCTGGGCTGATGGCTCAGAGCCTGGAGCCTGTTTCCGATTCTGTGTCTCCCTCTCTCTCTGCCCCTCCCCCGTTCATGCTCTGTCTCTCTCTGTCCCAAAAATAAATTTAAAAAAATGTTGAAAAAAAAATTTTTTTTTAAAAATAAACGTTAAAAAAAAATTTAAAAAAAAAGGATATGATCCTGAAAAAGCTGTGTGTATATAAAATTTTTGTAAATTGAGTAACTCCAAAAGCAGTGGGGTGCTTACTATTTAAGTAAATCACTGGATTCTACTCCTGAAATCATTATCGCACTATATGCTAACTCACTCAGGTATAAATTTAAAAATATATATTTTTTTTAAATTAATGAATCATATGGTAAATCCTTTTACAAAAGAAACAACCTTTTTTATAATAAAAAATAATCTAATTTTTTCTGCTGGCAAGTTTGTCTTTTGTGTGTGTGTAGGAATCTGGCAATCTGGGTTCAGATCCTGAAATTTCAGCTTAACAGCTTAACTATTTAATATTGAGCAAGTGATTACTTTTATGAGTTTGTTTACTCATCTATGAAATATTCTTTCTACTGTTCAGGATCACTGTGAGAATAAAGTAAGACAATGTGTATGTGTATGTTATATAAACTGCTCAGCACAGTGTATATGGCAGGGATCAAGAAATAAAGGCTTTCAGCCAATACTTCAACATACGTATACAAAAGTTCTTAGGTCTATCAGGAAGAAAGAAATTCAACTACATGTCCCCAATTCCCATCTTTGAGGAGGTAAGAAAGAGCTACTGAATGGAGAGTACTCAAAGATGAGCCTTTCATCCAAAGCCATGTTTAGTCATTTATTGACCTATGCCTCTTCTTCCAAAGATTTACAAGCATTATGCCATAGAATAAATTATAAAGTTTTTTATAAAGAAAATAGCACAAAACTGTAACATGGAAATAATATAGTGCTGTAAAGGATCTTAGAGAATGTCTGTTTCAATCCTCTCATTTGACAGATTTTACAAAATCAACCAAGGAGGCAAAATAGTTTACCTAAGGATACACAATGGCACATTTTTAACGGCCTAATCATTTCTACCCACATCTTCATTTCCCAGGACAACCCACCTCTGTGTTCTCATAGCATCGTACACATGCTAATTACCATACTATAATAAATCCTATTTAAATATCTGTCCTCTTTGGGGCACCTGGGTGGCTCAGTCAGTTAAGCATCTGACTTTGGCTCAGGTCATCATTTTATGGTTAGGGAGTTCGAGCCCCGCGTCAGGCTCTGTGTTGACAGCTCAGAGCCTGGAGCCTGCTTCAGATTCTGTGTCTCTCTCTCTCTCTGCCCTTCCCCCCGCTCACACTCTGTCTCTGTATCTCTCAAAAATAAATAAACTTTAAAAAAATTTTTTTTAAATGTCTGTCTTCTTCCCTCTTGGACTGGAGGATCCTCATAAACAAGGCCTATGCCCAAATTATCCTTGTATCTCCAGCATCTGGCTTATGTTAGATGTTCAGCTGCACTGAACATATCCCAGTTAACTGTTTTACCAATTTTAGAGGAAGGTATACAACTCTGGAAAACTTACTGTTTGGGTCTCCACTACTTCTTGCTTAGCAAGATACTGAAAAGGCTAATGTTATTAAAGATCTGAACTTGATACAGAAAGACAGGAAGCAATCTCAGGTAGAGAGGGACACTGGTAAAAATGGGTCCCTGAAAGGAAGGTCATCATTGTACCACAGTCCGACTAACCTTATTATATTTTTGGATTTTGATTACTAGGCCTCTAAGAATCTCCTTCAACCATTTTACAATAACCTTTCCTGAAACAACAATAACACAAATAAGACAGTGAAATTGGTGTGAATATAACATGATACTCGTGTGGCTCTTTTTAAAGTATTCATTAAAGAATTCCACAAAGAATCTTTAAAACAGACAAAAATAGTATTTTTAAGGAGAAAAAGGATTAATTTGAGGGATCTGCTTAAAGAGTGACTTAAGAGTAGAAAGACCTCTTTAAGGAAGATGCGGTCGCAGCTATAGTGGAGCCCTGGATGCCTTGCTCCTGCTCCTGACTCACCAGTGTTCACTCTTGCCCAGGAACAAGATGATCAGGAAGCCACTCCACAGCCATGGCTTTTAAAAGCACTGGGAAAACACTCAGGAACCAGAGGCAGGAATTCAACAATTCAGAATAACTCTAACCAGCCACAACCCGGTCGGTATCTTTGGAGAACGTATGTGCTGACTTGACCAGAGGTACAAAGGAAAAGAATCTCAAAGTGAAAGGACCAGTTCAGTTGCCAAGACTCTGAGAATCACTAAAGGAAAATCTCCTTGTGGTGAAGGTTCTAAGACTTGGAATCATTTTCAGACGAGGATCCACAAGCGACTTACTGATTTTCAGTCCTTCTGGGATTGTTAAACAAATTACCTCCATCAGGATTGAGCCAGGAGTGAAGGTTGAAGTCACCATTGCAGATGCTTAAATCAATCTTTTCAGTAAATTTTATCAGTTATTAAAAAAAAAAAAGAGTAGAAAGAACTTTGAGTTGGAGTCAGATGATGTAAGTTCTAGTCTCCATTCTCTAACTTCTTATTGGTGGGCAAATCATTCCATTTCTCCACAGCTAGATGATCATTCAGGTTCTTTCGAGTTCAAATGCGATAATTATAAAAGGAAAAGTCTCTATCAGTCCTTGAAAGAATCAGGGATGGAAAAAGATAAAAGTTAGAAAGGTAGAAAGATAGCAAAACAGAGGGATAGAGTGGTACTGTGGTATAGTGGGGAGAGATAGCTTAGAAGAGAGACTGAAGTTCTAGATTCTAGTTCTGGTTTTGCCATTAACTAGTTAAATAACCTTGAACAACTCACTGTCCCCTCTTCAGATCAAGATTTCTCCCATTTATAAAGTACCCAGATGATCTTCCAGCTCTAACCATCTAGAATTCTAAGCTATTGCCTACTGCTCTTACGAACAATGAAATTTTATGGAATCCATGTGTTTATGTTCACCAGTCAGAAACAGGACACACAGACAAAATATTTAGCAGACAGAAACCTCAAACCTCATTTGAGCTTCCTCCCAAGTTCCAATTCAAATATTTTTCTAGAGCCTCTCACAAGCACTGGTTCAGACTACTATACTTTGAATTCCCCTATTCTGAATAATACGGCCAAAGTTGGACCATAAAAGAATGAAAGTAGGTGCTGCCTAGTAATTCATCAATCCAGTCTTTTCACGGCCTTTGTCTTTTCAACCACTGTACTTTCCTTATACTATCCATTCTCTGGACTGAGCCAAACCTATCTTTTTTTATTCGAATTCTTCAAGGTTCAATTCAAATCTCAGTATTTCCATGAAGCATTCCCTTCCCACTTCTAGCCCGCACCCATTTTTCATTCTTTTAAACTTCTATAGTACTACACTGCTATGGTAGAGATTCAATAATATTTGTAAAAAGCTTATTAATACAACATTTCACATACAGCAGTTACCCAATAAATGACAGTAGTTGGTGTTGTTGCCACACCTTTAGCACTAATTACATACCGTTTAGTTCAGTGTATCTTAAATTTAATGTGCAGGTGAATCACTTAGAGATTTTATTCAAATGCAAATTATGATTCAGTAGGCATGAGGACCTGATAATCTGTAGTTTAATAAGCTCATGGTTGATGTCAACGCTGTTAATCCAAGGACTATTATTCTTTGAATACAAGGGGTAGTTTTTAGTAAATTAAAAAAAAAAATGTATGCTTATCTATCCATCTCGACAGAAAGATCTTAAAAGAGAGATACTATGTCTCCTTTTACTTAGAATATATACCTTATACAGAGAAGATGCTCCATAAACACCTGTGGATTTACCATATCTGCAGTTTCTAGAACATCTAGATAGTCTCTAGAATGCCTGTGCTACACTGATTTTCAAACCAAACATTGAGAGATGCTAAGATGAAAAATTTCACTTCATCACTGTTATTGAAATCGCTGAAAATGGAGTCAGGAAAATCTGAGAGAAAACTTACCTTTTCACCAGTGAGAGTGTAATATGCAGAAAAAACAACATATCCAAATGGACGTTTGTTCCTTGTTTAAACACAGAGATCATAAGAGTTCAGTGATTTTATTTTATTTTATTTTATTTATTTTTTTAGAGAGAGAGAGAGCAAGAGCAGGGGAGGGGCCAGGGAGGGGGAGGGGGAGGGGGAGGGAGAGAGAGAGAGAGAGAAAAAATATCTTAAGCAGGCTCCATGCTCAGCGTGGAACCTGACTCAGGGCTCAACCCCACAACCCTGGGATCATAACCTGTGCTGAAATCAAGAGTTAGATGCCCAACTGACTAAGTCACCCACGTGCTCCTAGAGTTCAATCTTAACTGCACTTCAACCTTAGGCATGAACCTTAAAAGAAAACATGCATTGTCAGGCAATATGTATATATTTTTTAAATATTAACAATAATTACTAATAAGGGATATAATGATCTTGATTTCATTTTTTAGTGAAGCAGATACATTTTTTCAATGATTCTTCACTGTGCAATTAACCTAAAGATCTTTAGCAACCAATGAAAACACAGTTCAATCAAAAGAGACAGAAATATCCTCCCAATTTTCCCAACAACCTAGTCAGTGGCAAAGTCCCCAAATTCCATTGTTCACAATTACACTGGTAAACATTAGAAGTAATCTTAATCTATATTAAAGTTGCTCTGAAGGCTGCCTATTTAAAGCCCTTCTTTTAAATCTCCAATTATTTAAATTCTTGTTAAAACCCTCTTTATTTTAGCATTCTATAATTCAGATGAGACTGATATTCTTAAATTCTACTGGGAAGCTACACTCTGACTTCCTAGTCAAGCATCAGGAAAATAATAGTAGGCACATATGACACCTGCTCACTGAATGGTATCTAGACACTTTAAACAATAAAACAAATTTACTAAAATTTGCCTTTAGAGCAAAAAGCACCTTGTTAAGGCACTCTGCTTGTCATAAGCAGGCACCTGCTCCTTAACTTACAGAGAACTTCCAATAAAACCATTCAACAATATTTGAGATGTTTTTAACACATTTAGGCATGATATCAGACAAAATCTGCAATCCTGAGAATTGCTATTAAGTACAGAAACAGAGAAGCATCAAATGCTGTCAAGCACTAAACTCAAACTGGGTTTATGAGTTTTAATAAATCAATGTTATTACTTCAGAGAAAATCCGAAAACAGCTGGGAGTCAGCCCAAAGGAAAATGGATTCTATTACTTCCATCAGAAGTCTAGTCTCCAGGGCAAAGCAAATTCTCTGGTTCATGCCGGGCAGGCAGTCTTCCTAGAGAATAAAATACCCAAGAAGAGTTTCAAATCTCAAGCCACTGAAGCAGTTAGTGATAAACACAAATCTACAGCAGCCACATCATACACGTACAAATGAGTGTCTTCCTACCTGCAGGTACCTAACTGGTAATTAAACCCAAAACAAATGCCTTCAACAGGATAGGAGATCAGGACAAGGTACAGGAGTGTCAGATTCTTGCATAAAAAAATGAAGAACCAATATCATTCCCATTTTTCCCCTCCTTTTCCTGGCCTTTCTTCAAGACTCATCTTTTGTGAAGCTTTCTCCTATAACTCTGGCTCTCCCATTCACTTCATTTATTGAATGCCTGAAACACTAGTCTGAAATAATTCTAGATTCTTTTTTGTTAACCATTTCATGTTTCCATTTTGTCTCCCCAAATGTGAGCTCTCTGTAAGGCCCCTACAGTGCCTATCCTATAGAGGGAGCTAATTATTAATATTGCCAATAATATAATAACAAAATAGTAAGGGAACATAGCATAGTGGAGTGGCACTACTGGAGTCAAACGGGCCTAAGTTCAAATCGTGGGTCTACTATCTGCTGGCTCTATGACTTGGAACACATTATCCATTTTTTGTAAGCCTCAGTTTTGTGGTAAGAATTTAATGAGCTATATATTAGAGCACCTAGTACAGGGTTTGACATATAACATATGTTCAGTAAGGCTTAGTTACCAACCTTTCTCACTTAATAAGCACTTGCTGATTTGAACTAAGAGTAATTACAGGGGGCTCCCTATGGTACCATCATATACTCTTAACCTTCCTCAAACACTCCTGCAAGTACCTTTGTCATTTCCTAACAAAGATCCCTTAAGATTTTTTACTCCACTGTTCTGAGAAAAGGCAACTACGCAAGTCACCCAAATGACTATTCAAAGTAGTCATATTAGAGGCCAGCCGGAGTGCATCTCCACATCTACATCTCACTTCCACCACACCCACGCCAGTACTCCCTCCCTCCAAGTCTCCCAGTGAGAAAATGATAGAGAAAAGCAGTGAAGCAAGCCAAAAGAGGAAATGGAGATAAACAGCTCTGTGGTCCCTCTGTGCCTCACTCTCGAGAGGAAGCACTTGGGTCCAGTCTGTAACCTCAACCCCTGTGAGAACGAAAAAAATAAAACCCTTCCCGTATTCCTGGGGCGGGGGCAACCAGGCTCTTGCCTCTTCACGTCTTCAAGCCCTTCACCCATCAATTCCACCATCACCACCCACCCCATTCATCCCCTGGGCCAACTTCCTGCTACATAAAATAGAACCTCTTTAAACTGATGTGTCTTAAATGAACCTCATTCAGCTTTTACCAACTAGAGGTAACATTTCCCCCCAGCCTTCACCATTCTAAGTTGAATATCCCTTAAAAAAAAAAAAAAAAAAAAAGAAAGAAAGAAAGAAAGAAAGAAAGAAAGAAAGAAAGAATTCTTGAAGTTGCCGTCTACTGCATTAAGGTAGATCTCTGTTTGTGCCCCTTTAATGATCCAGAATATTTTACCTCAGTCATCTTTCCAGCTGGAAAAGGCCATCACTTCCACAACCCCCTCCCACACACCTATTTTTTCCTAAAACAAAAACAAATGAAAAAAATCCACAAATCCCCTCCCTGCTGCACAAAACACAAGAATTTTAATATTCTTAAATAGACTTAAGCCATGCTCCATGGGAACAAGTCTCTGTACACCTGGGCTTTCACATGTTTTCCTTGACCAACGTTGATGTCACTACGGATACAAGCCCTCATCCAGCCAGGTGATATCTATCCCCACCACCCTCTCCCCGCACAACACCGATCTCCACTGCAAATTCACTCCGTGACTCACGATATAGAATTGTTGTTGGCTTTGAATGTTTCACCTGAGCTTTCATGTGTCTAGGCTGAAAGTCGGCTTCCTCTGCACCACCTCCCCTTCGAAAACAAACAAACAAACTCTATTTTTTAAGATTTTTCCCTGTTGCAGAAAGTAGCTCTTTTTATGTGTCGTGAGGGATTTGAGAGAATCGAGGAAATATTTCACCTCAGGATTCACCTTTCCACCGCGCCCCCCCCCGCCATACGCAAGCTCACCCGCCATCTCCCCACTGCGGGACCATGCAGACCCCCCCTTCTCCCGGGTCCGAAACGTTTCCTTGGCGCCCCGGGACCGCCTTCCCCGCGGCCTCCACAGCTGCCCGGCAGGCCCCGGGAGTCCCGAGCGGCGGCGGCGGCGGCGGCCGGGCACCTACCAGTCGGTGTGAGGCTCGTCGACGACCAGCAGCACCTTGGCCTTCCTGGCGGCGGCGGGCGCGGGCGAGGGCGCGTCCACCAGGCCGGCCGAGGCGGCTGTCTGCTTCACGGCTTGGGACAGCGAGCTAAAGAAGCTGCTGCCCACCGACGGCGCCGGGGCCGCCTGTGGCGCGGGTTGCGGCGCGGGAGCCGAGGCCGGCGGCGGCCTCCGCTCGGGGCCCGGCGAGGCGGCCGGGGGCGCCGACGAGGACGAGGCCGAGGCCGCGCCCGGACCGGGGGGCGGTGGCGGCGGCTGCTGGGGCTCGGGCCGCTGCAGGTCGGTCATGTAGCCATTGGGCAGGTTGGCGATGAAGCTACTGTCCGACAGCCGGCGCCTCAGGAAGTTCATCATCTGGCTTGAGGGGCTGGGGGCGCGCGAGGCGGCGAGGCCGGGCGGCGCGGAGGGCGAGACTGGGGCGGCGACGGCGGCTGGAGCCTGAGGCGGCTGAGGCGGTTGAGGAGGCTGCGGCCGGGTCCGCGGCGCGCTAGCCCAGCAGACAGCCGCGGTGCACTGGGCCGGGCGGGCCGGGCGGCTGGAGGCTCCGCGCCAGGGAGCGGGCGGGGCCTGGGGCGGGGCCACTTATCGCCCCGCCCCGCGCCGCAGAGCGGGCGCCGCCCCCGACTCGCCGCCTGCGCGCGGACGCCTAAACCGCTAGGTCTGGGGTCTTAACCCGTAGGGACGGCTAGGTCTCTCGCAACCTGAGCAGAGCTCTGTGGGGAGAGCGTGGAAACCAGTCATGCTCCCCGAAAACAGGGAAAAGAGGACCGAGACCCCTACCACCTATTTGGCTGGGGATGAAAGAGCCAGGTCCCATCCGATATGGAGACGAAGGAGACTGTCCCCACGCTCTTTGGAGGGAAGAGAGGTGTCAGCCTCCCCACCATGAGGTGAGGAAAAAAGCCAGTCCCGTGACGCTGGCGCGCGTGCACACACACACACACACACACACACACACACACACACACTCCCTGTAGTGAGAAAGAAAAGAACCACCTCCTTTGCCAAAGCTAGGAGAAAGGTGCCATCTACTCATCCTCCGGGTGAGGGAGGAAGGAATAATCTGCACCCACTAGCGCACGCGCGCGCGCGCGCGCGCACACACACACACACACACACACACACACACTCTCTCTCCTATGGTGTGAAAAAAAATAACTACCCCTTCCTCAATGCTGGGTGAGAAAGACATCCCTTCCATCCCAAGGTGACGCAGACATGACCTAGTGGGAAAGCAAAGGGTCATCTCCTCTACTTTGGGGAAATAAGGTGATAGATCCCTCCACCGGGTCTGCGGGGTGCATTTTTGGTGCCTGCACTTTAGGGATGGCTCACTTAAGAGCTCCTACTTCTCGCCCCCTCCCCATGAACCAGAGAAAAGAAGCTGTGTGTAAGGCTGGGGATCCCTTGCCTCCAAGTGGGATATCTAAGGGTCCCCCACAACTTCTGTGTTCACCTCTCTGTCAGGCAGGGCTGCAGCCTATGGAGTACCAAGAAGTTTATCTCTTCAAAATCCTTCTATTTGTTTTTTTCCAGTTCATTCATTGGCTAGATCTGCCTCCACCTCCGTGAAGACCTCTGATTATCACCTTCCCATGTGCTCTCCCTAGATCTTGTATGACCTCTGGACCTTTGTTTTCACCTCTCATGAGATATACTTAATCCCTGTGTTGTATTGGTATTGGATTGGTGTTGTATTGGAACAGGACACCGCAGATATAGTACTTTATATTCAGGCCACTCTGGGTGATGTGCGACCTCAGGCAGATTAGCCTCTGAACCTCTTTTCTCTATCTGATAAAAAAGATAACACTTTAAATTTTTTTTAATTTGAGTATAGTTGACACACATCATTACATTAGCTTCAGGTGTACAAAATAATGATTCAACAAGTTTATATGTTATGCCATGGGGAGATAACACTTTTCAAAGTTGTTACATACACAGAATAAATGAGATTGTGTATATATAAAGCACCCGGCACACAGTGGGTCTTCTAGTAGTAGTGGCTAGATTCTTATTTGAGCCAGTTCTCAGTATAATAATGCATAATAATGCAGTGGTCTTCCCATCTGCCATGTGCCAGGCAGTGGTAAGAGCTGGATAAACCGATATGAATGGGAAGTGACCCCTGTCTGTGGGAAGTTCATGATCTATATGGGACAGAGGAGAGTATGGGGAGGATAAACACAGGAACAATTAACCACAATAAGATGTGAGAAATGCTATAACACAGTTGGGCAAAGTGGGTTAGGGGCACCAAGGCATGAGGGAAGCATGGCTTCTCAGGGGGCACCTGGCTGGCTCATTTGGTTAAGTGTGGAACTCTGACACTGGCTCTGATCTCGAGGTTTGTGAGATTGAGCCCCACATTAGGCTCTGCCCTGACAGTGCTGAACTTGCTTGGGATTCTCTCTCTCTTTCTCTCTCAAAATAAATAAATAAACTTAAAAAAATGGCTTTCCCAGAGGAGGTGACATTTGAAGTGGGTCTTGAAGCAGCTGTAAGAGTTTACCAGCAGAGAAATGGGGAAAGCACTCAGAGAAGGTATGGAGGAATGCTAGTTGATGACTCCTCCAAGAAGCCTTCCCTCAATCCTCCAAGGCAGACTAAGTGTTCATTACCTATGCTTGGTTTTGTCATAGCCCCTTAAAAATTATAATGAAATGTTCTTGTGACTTGTATGTAAGATTTTCAAGGATAGGATTATGTTTTAGCCATCTTGGACCCCAATATGAAGCACAGTGCTTGGCATGCAGTAAGGACTCAGCTGTTTGAAAGTTGAACTGTAATCTTACCCAATTCAGCTCTTGTGTCTGTTGGAGAATAAAACTGATATGTCACTGATAACTAAATAAATTCAATTTAGGGTATCGCCCTTCCTGGAAGTATTTTTTAGAGTGTCAGATGAATCTTTTACAAAGGTATGAATCTCTAATGATGGGATTTCATATACTGTATCACTTCGATTTTTCAGATGTGTGATTATCTTTTTTTAAATGTTTATTTATTTTTGACAGAGAGAGAGACAGAGTGCGAGTGAGGAAGGGGCAGAAACAGAAAGGGAGACACAGAATCTGAAGCAGGCTCCAGGCTCCCAGCTGTCAGCACAGAGCCCAACGATGGGGCTTGAACCCATGAACCGCAAGATCAAGACCTGAGCCAAAGTCAACGCTCAACCAACTGAGCCACCCAGGTGCCCCCCCTTTTTAAATTGGGTTATCTTTTTTATATTTCACTAAGCAGTTCCCCTTAACCATTAAGGGTGTAGTACATGTATAATATTTTTAAATCAACCAGTTAAAAAACATGTTGTGAGTACCTAATACATACAGGGTATTATGCTAAGCACTCAAAGGTAAACAAGATTCAAGAACGAATAAAACCCAAGTTATGCCCTTAAAAAGACAACTCATAAACATGTGAACACATAACCAGCAATAGCACAGCAGTCTGTGAATGACAAGAAAGTGGAGCAGGCAGTGAGTGTTAAAAGAGCCAGAGGAAGAAGAGATCTTTGAGGTGTAAGAGGATTTCACAGAGGAAGTACGGCTCAGGCATTGTGAAATGGGTGGAATTTAGATACCCAGGACAGGGTGGAGAAGGCAACCAAGACACAGAGGACAGGAAAAGCAGAGACAGAGAAGCTGGACTAGGCATGTGATGAAAATGTATTGATCTACTCCTCGAAGGCAAAGACCCCACCTGTGTTATCACTATATCCTTTAAGCCTTGGAATAGCACCTGGCATAAAGTATACCCTTAAATATTTGTAAGGAGGCTCTGAGAGGCTGTACTTGTATGTATGTTCTGTTGTTAGTGTCTATCCAGCTTTCTTTTTAGCTGGCAGTCACCTCAAGGTGAGGGATTCTGTCTATGTTCTATGAAGCCTGATATAACACCTAACACACAATTAGTGTAATCTTGGGTGCGAGACCAGAATGTTCCCAAAGAACTACTTAGGTTGAGATTGCTTCATTGAGACAATGTAGGCCCACAAGACCATTGAAACATATTTATTAAATATTCCATGAATTTATTGTTATTTTCTGGTAAGTTTAAATAAGGATATTATTCTTATGGAAAAACAGACTATTTTCTTATAATCGGGAATGTGTGGTCATTAATCAGTTGTATATGAGCAGAAGATTTTGATTAGTTGGCACAACTATAAATCACATCTGCTTCAACCAGTATTCTCCATACTCCTCTGAGTCCTTGCCAAGAAGTGTCTGTGCAGCATGCAAAGACACGTGCTTGTAAGTGGGCTTGGGTTTTTAATGAGCTATAATGAAAATCTTTCCCTTATCCTTACCTGTGGATCCAGATTCCAGGGGCAGGAAGAATATAGCACTTTCAGTCTATCATATGTCTTGTCTTTTCTCTGGAATTGAAGGGGAAGCAGGCCTTGGAAATTCTACAAAACATACAATTCTGGCACTATTTAGGCCTTTTCTCCCTATCTCCTTCTGAGACCAAGCAGCCATTCCCAGCTCTAGGCAGAAGGCATTTCTCTCAGAGCAATCAGTGGAAAGGCCTCCCCCACCTTTCTGAATCACTCAGTGACCGACTAAGCCAAATGTCAGAATTTCAGAGGTCTCTACTAGTTTTAGAAGCCCAGGACTGTGTAATGCTCTTCCTTGCATAATCTTTATCTTCCCACTGAGTTGTAAACACAGGCACACATCTGGTGACTGCAGATGAAAGAATCCTGCTAAAATCAGGAACGAATTTAAATGCTTTATCGCCTCTCTGATTTCTCTCTTCCCATGAACAACAATGCAGCAAAGAATGCTCACAGGGAGAAAGGCAGACAGAGCTCAAAATAAGAGCTTAAAGGAAAAGCTGACACACCAAGCCACCTGACCAAACACTTGTTGTCCAGTGTCCTCTCAAACAAGGGAGTTTGCTAGAACATGCCACCTTTGGCCCTTGCTCACGTCTCAGGATCAGGGACCCCATTCAGACCCCCTGCCCTAAACAGATGTAGAAAGAATTTGAAATTCAGAAACTATAGGTCCCATCACTACTTGGCTTTGCAATTTTCAACAAGTTGCTCAGTCTCTGGGCCTCTTACGTAAACAGGGAGGGACAGGTGTGCCTTGGGTCTCTCATGAGATAATATAAGAACACTTTGAAAGTGAAAAGCTTTACCAGAAAAGGCATCAATATTGCTTTCCACACGTATGTTACCTGCCATTTGGAGAACCCAACTGAATTGACTTTGTCACCTTCACTCGGGGGCCTTTCGTGACATCAGCCCTGTGGATGCCTTCCTCCTCCACCTGTGGATAGAGAACAGCTGTGTGCCTGACACTGCATTCTCCATAGGTGGCCATGTCAGCTGGGCCAGTGTGCTGTAATTAGGAATCACACAAATAGAAGTTTAATTCTTAAATCTACCCCACGGTAACTGTGTAACTTCGAACAAATCACTTTCAGCCTCAGTTTTCTCATCTGTAAAAGAATGGTGTGATTATCATAATGACCTGGAAGGACTACTACCAAGGCTAAATAAGATCAAGTATATGAGTGTACCTTATAAGCTGTAAAGCACTGTGCAAATGTTAGCTATTAATATTCCTGACGCCAGGGGAATCACAGAACTCACCAGCACCACAACTAAACTACAAAAAAAGGACTCTCCCCACACACACTTATCCTAAAGCCACACACCCAAGAGATTTCATGAAAAGCATGAGGTGGGTCCTCTGCAGCTACTCCCAGGCTTAATCACACCTGCTAAAATGAATGCAACAATCCCTTCAACTAATGGCTTCTACCTCCCTGGGTGACCTTAAACAATGCACTTCTCTCTCCAGGCTTCCATTTCCTGACCTGGAAAATGAGGGAGAGGGACCTGAGCTGGGTGATCCCCAAGGTCTAGTGTTGTGAGATTCTGTGAGCGGAGCCCCACAGGGGGAAGTAAGCATCTGATGTCACCAGGCTGAGCCAGGCAATACAGGGGCTGAGTCTGG
Organism: Prionailurus bengalensis; assembly: GCF_016509475.1. NCBI lineage: Eukaryota > Metazoa > Chordata > Mammalia > Carnivora > Felidae > Prionailurus > Prionailurus bengalensis. Next base: position 53,189,319 of record NC_057348.1, on the reverse strand, counting down.
GGAGCAAACACTGAGCATGGCTTTAGGAAGAAAGACAGAGAGAGAAAGAGAGAGAAGCAGAGGCACCCAGGAAACTTCTAAGTCCAAGTCTTTCCCTGACTTCAAGGAGTCGGAGATGGTCCCCTTGCCAAGTCTCCATTTCTCTGACAGTATTGGGGACACAATAATGACTACAACTGATTAGATGCTGACCACATGCCAGAAACTGCTCATGTGTTATCTCATTTAATCTCCCTCGGGGAGGTGTTAAATATCCCGTTTTTGCCATTGAAGCAATTAGACCTCAAAGATGTTATACCAACTAACATGAAATCTTAGAATTAAAAAATTGTGGAGATGGAAGACAGGTCTGGTTGTTTGCAAGGCCCATAAGATTCCCCATTAGAATACTCTGGCAGGCCCCTTAGAAAGGTGCCATTCATCAGCAGCTTGCCGAATAAGTACATTTCATTGGAAGCCATGGAAGAAATAATGTGCCCTCCTGGGCTCTCAGCTTCCCTGTCATCTCCCTTTGCCCAGAATCCTGCAGATATAGGAGGCTTGGCATCCTGTATAAACATTCCTGCCCTCAGGAACAAGCTGGCTTCAAGCAGAAAGAATCAAGCTGGTGAAACACCCCTTCCCCCATACACCCTACTCCTACTCCCACCCAGCTTGGACCACAACTCCCCACAGAGCAGCTCTGGCCTCTTGTGGGATGCGGGTGTATTGTTTGTTGCTATGGTGATAGAGGAACATTACTGTCACGCACAGAGGAGCAGCACAGAGTGGGTCTCCCCCGCCTGAGAAACTCAGAGGATTCATCAGAGGTTGTTTTCTAGTAGCTTCCTCACACCACTTCATGGATAAGTGAAAGAGCATCCTTTCCACTTAGCATTCAACCCACCCCAGGGATAACATTGAGCTTTTTGTACTGAGTGGGTGTAGAAGACAACACCCTGTCTCTACTTGGTACAGTTCCTCTTCAAGGAGGCTCCTGCCAGGTAGTAGGAAGAGATATTTACAAGATGCCAGTGAATGAGCTGTTGTGTTTATAATCTTTTGACTACTCTTAGATTGTGAACCAATTAGATTTTTAGTGTCAACCCCCTGTGGGTTTATCCTCTGCCTCAGCTGCTTATTAGCAAAGCAACCTCATGCAATTTATTTAATGAGACTCAATTTATTTATCTGTAAAGTGGGGTTAATCACTCGTTGCAGAGTTTCTGAAGAAAATTAAGTGAGATCATGTATGAACAGTGCTCAAAACAATGTCTGGCACATATTCATGACAGCAATTATTTTAAAGAGGGAAATATAATGAAACATATGTTCTGAATTGGAGACAAATATTTGAATCCCTCGTTCACCACTTAATAGCTTAATAGCTATGTAATATTCTGAGGTCAATTTCATTTTGAGTCTCAGTTTCCTCAGGTGTAAAAGGAAGAGGTCAGGAGAGATTCATAGGCTCAAAGTCTATGATATTCTTAAGTGAAGATTTATTTTGAAGGTATGGTTATAATATCTCTGCTTGGAATCTGAGGATTTGTGTGAAAAAGAAAAGAAAAAGACATCCACTTCTTTATTGGTGAAGTGGCATAAATAATCAATGGCATTCTTTCTTTCTTTCTTTCTTTCTTTCTTTCTTTTTTTTGAGAGAGAGAGAGAGAGAGAGAGAGAGAGCGAGCGAGCGTGGGACAAAGGGGCAGAGGGAGGGAGAGAGAGAGAAAAAAAAAAAATCTTAAGCAGGCTCCACACTCAGCACGGAGCCCTATGTAGTATTCAATCCCACCACCCTGGGATCATGTCCTGAGCTGAAATCAAGAGTCAGATGCTGAACCGAATGAGCTACCTAGGTGCCCCAGCATGACTTCTTAATGTAAGTGTCTACACATTGAGAATACATTTCTCCCACCCCCACCCTTGACACCGCATTGTATGAGTTCCTGCACAGCTGTCCCTAGGGAAAGGTTCCTTAGTGCCAGGACCAGCTCTGAGCAGATGGCCCCATTTCTTCTCTCGAAAACAGTCAGCTCCAGGGATCTGAGAAAAACAGAGTCATAGTCCAAGGTCAAATGCTTGACTGTTGTTTTAATGAGTGTGATTCAGCCTGAAAGCCCATCAGCACTTTCTCTTCGTCCCCTCCCCTAAGTCCCAGGGTCTGCAGGACTCTGCCAGGGCTGGAGGCCCTCTGGATAGCTGAAGACACCTGGCTGGCTTGCCTGTCCCTTGTTCCTGATCAGGAGTGGGTCAGTTTTCCTATTTCTTGGTTTTTATCTTCCTACACTGCCAGTGTCAAGAGAATGTCTTTTCTCATCTCCAAAATAGCATCTGGTCCATTTGAAGCAGGCTAGCAGTAGGCTTTCTGCCAGCATTCTCATTTCTTGGAGGATGGAAGGCATTCCCCCATCCAATTATCTAAAAGTCCCTCTGCCTGATGATTCAGCCAACCCCTCCATCAGGAGCCAGTCCTGGGTATCCTAAAGTCACCTTGAACAGATCGATAGTAATGATCTTGCCTTGAATTCTTACAGCTCTACAAGGTAGGATACATACTCTCACTTAAATAAGGAAACAGAGGCTCCGAGAGGGGAAAAGACTTCTCCAAGGTCACACAGCCTGTCACAAAAGAGCTGATATTGAAACTCTATTTCACAATTTTAAGAGAAAGACTTAAACATTTACTTGCCACTTGCTTTTCCTACAAGCCACAGTGAGCACTTTGGAAAGTGCTGGGGACTAGTGAGCATGCAGCCAAGGGTTCCAAAAAATTACCCCATATGTCATCTCTATTGTGCTTCCAAGCCTTTGCCCAAGCTGTTCCCTCCACTTGAGACACCCTTCCCCATGCTTTGCAGCATGGTGCAATGGGACAACCACAAGCTTTGCAGAAAGTAGACAGAACTATTTTGGAATCCTGACAGTACCATTTACAGATTTATGATCTCAGCTAATTTATCTAATATCCCTGAGTTTTCTTCTTCTGTATAGTAGGACTATCTACCTCATAATGTTGTCATGAGGACTTGAGCTAAAAGGGCCTAGCATGGTGCCTGGTAGTTAGCAGGTGCTCATGACTATAACCAATCCTTCCAAATGCAGTTCAGGCACCACTGCCTCTGTGAAGCCTTCCCTGACTATGCCTCCCTCCTCCATGCCCTAACCCATGATCTTACAGCTGGTGGGATCAAGCCCTGTGTTGAGCTCCGCACCAACAGCATGGAGCCTGCTTGCTATTCTCTCTCTCTTCTCTCTCTGCCCTTCCCTCCCCTCTCTTTCTCTCTCTCTCTCAAAATAAATAAATAAACAAACAAACAAACATTTAAAAATATAGTAAAGTACATAAATAACTCAATTGTAGAACTCAGCAAATGGTATTGTAATTATTGGATCATGTTCTGTTTCCTTCATTAAACAGATCTTTCTGGTGGCAGAGATTTCAACTAAATCATCTCTGAATCCAGAATGCTTCATCCAAGGCCTGGCAGGAGGAAGGAAAGGCAGAAGAAAGATGAAAGAATAAAAGGCAGAACGAAAAGAAAACAAGGCCAAAGACTGCTTATGACACCTGCTCAAAAAACAAAACAAAACAAAACAAAACAAAACAAAACACCCCTCAGTATTCAGGCAGACAGGAAAAGCACCTGGTCCTTCCCCAGCCTGTTATGCAAAAGCCTCCCAATTCCCCCATTGACAGAAGCCAACAACAGGATGAGAATATCAATGACTGAATAGGAAGCTTCAGATGAGCCCCACATGGAGAGTGGAGACAGGCAAGTGGTGAGCGCGAAAGCGCAGCTGCAGAAAGGAAAATTCAGTCTGTGCAGGCGCTGGGGATAGACAGCCGCCAGGGCCTGGCAACAGCACCGGCTGTTGAAAGAGCTCCGCCCACCTCCGGAGACAGCGGCTGCATCCCCCGCAACTCCTTGGCCTGGTCTGGCCAGTGATGAAGGCAGCAACCAATCAATAGGAAGGCAGGAGGCACTCCCAGGTGAGGGCCTGAGCCCTATAGATAGCACTACAGAGCTGGAGCTTGGAGTCCCAAGCCTTGGCCAAAAATACTAGGAAGGAGGAGATGAAGGTCTTCAGTCTCCCTCCTCCCCAGACAGTGCCCTTACCCGCCACCAAATCATCCGAGAGACTTCTAAAAAATCCCATTCTCATCATATCATCCTTCTTCACAAGAGGATAAATGCCACTTGGTAGCCAGGCATTTGTGATTCTCCATGCTGCTTTTTCAGCTCATCTCCTAGCCTTCCTTGAACTGGTCTGCAACCATCTGCAACTGCTTTCTGGGCCCAAAAGAAGGCAAGTTGTCATATGTATGTGCCTTTGCTGATGTTCTTCCCTCTTCTGGCAATGCACTCTGTGCTTTGCTCTGTTGGGTCAGTTTCCCAGAAGCAGACCCTGAAACTAGGATTTGAGTGCAAATAGTTTGTTCAGAGATGATTCCCAGGAAGCCCCAGTGGGGACACGGACAAGTGAGACCAGGAAAGGAAGAAATCAGGGAAAAGCATTATCACTTTGGGTGGCTGGGGCCCAATCCTACTCAGCAACCCTGGTAGATATTGTAAAGCATATCTTGGAGTTATCCCACTCAAGGGGTGAGAAAACTAGGGCAATTATCAGTCAGATCCCATTCAAAACTGGTTGAGTACTGCTCCTGGGAGCATTAGCTCCCCCAGCAGCCTGCCTTCTACAAGAGCCAGGCATATCTCTTCACCAAAGCTAGCATTTAAATAGAGAGTTACAGGTTACTAGTACCACCTGCTACCCTTGTCAAACTAGCTAACTACTTCTTACCTTTCAAGGCCCGACTCAAAAGCCAATACTGCTAATACCAAATTAATTTCACAACCCCTTCTCTGCATTCCCAGAACATGTTGATCTTAACTCTGTAGAATATTTAATCTAGTGCATTATAGTGAGTTTCTACCTATTATCCCCACTTGACTGTGGACTCCTCTAGGGAAAGGAATTGTGACTTTATTCACTTCTGTGTCCAGAGCTCCTAGCACAGAATGGCACATAAATAGCAGGTGCTCATTAAATAGTAATGCTGATTGAGAATGCTAATGAACATTGACAAATTCCAATGCCAGCCCAATAATCCATTTTTCTGGTAGCATACCTGACTCCCTATTGTCTTTTGTGATTTGAGGAGAAAATCATACTATATCTTTAGAACGTGTAATACTGAATGCTACATCAATTTCCTCAAGGTGAGCAGTTACAGGACACCAAAGAAAAATCCATCTAAAGAGTCTCATCTTGAAGCAACATAAGCTTTAGTTTGCCATCTTTTGCCCTGGGGTGGACAGACACCTTACAGTGCATGAAAAGACATTCAATTCATACAGATTTGTGTTGTTTATAACACATATAACACCATCAACCTGTTTTAGTATCCATGGCACCCACTCTAGAAGAGCTTAAGGTGTATGGACAGGGCATTCCCTGGGCCAGAACCCTCAGAGGGTCTAGGTCTTGCCTGCAAGCTGGCAGCAGGAACTGGAACCCAAATCAAATCAGATATGATGTTTCTCAAGATACCATGAGGCAATACTGCCACCATGGAGATCTTAAATTGTTGCCAAAAGAACATCCAGTTAGAGCACATGGAGGAAAGAACAAATACTTATATAGCAATAAAAAGATAAGTTATCCATCAGTAAAGTTAAAAAGATGTATTCAAATTCTGTTTGAAAAAAATTAATGTTGGGGTGCCTGGGTGGCTCAGTCGGTTGAGCGTCCGGCTTCGCCTCAGGTCATGAGCTCACCGTTCGTGAGTTTGAGCCCCGCATCGGGCTCTGTGCTGACAACTCAGAGCCTGGAGCCTGCTTTGGATTCTGTGTCCCCCTCTCTCTCCGCCCCACCCCTGCTTGTGCTCTTTCTCTGTTTCAAAAATGAATAAACATAAAAAATTTTAAAAAAAAAGAGAAAATAATGTTACTAAGGGATACCAAAGGACACTTAAAAAAAGCTATGTTTTTTTCTTGGGTAGGAAGACTCAACGTCATAAAGATGTCATTTCTCCCTAAATTTAATGCAATTCCAGTAGAAAAGATACTGACTGACAGGTTTCTTGGGGGAACTAGACAAACCAACTCTGAAATTCATATAGAAAATAATCAAGCAGAGGGGTGCCTGGCTGGCTCACTTAGGAGAGCAGGCGACTCTTGATTTCAGAGTTGTTAGTTTGGGCCCCACATTGGGTATAGAGATTACTTAAAAATAAAATCTTTGAGGGGCGCCTGGGTGGCGCAGTCGGTTAAGCGTCCGACTTCAGCCAGGTCACGATCTCGCGGTCCGGGAGTTCAAGCCCCGCGTCGGGCTCTGGGCTGATGGCTCAGAGCCTGGAGCCTGTTTCCGATTCTGTGTCTCCCTCTTTCTCTGCCCCTCCCCCGTTCATGCTCTGTCTCTCTATGTCCCAAAAATAAATAAACATTGAAAATAAAATAAAATAAAATAAAATCTTTGAAAAGAAAAGAAACAAGCAGAAGCTAGGTGAATTCTGAGAAGGAAGAGAAGAAAGAGAGTGGCCGGCTCTACTACATATTAAAACATGATATTGAGCTGCAGTGATTTAAACAATCAATAAATAGACAACTCAGAAATAAAGCTAAATATATCCAGAAATCTAGCATAGGATAAATGTGGCATTTCAAAGCAGTGGGGAACAAGATTACTCAATAAACATTGTTGGAATAACTTGAAACTTATCAAGTTAAATTGGATCCATATCTCACACATTACATCAAAAATTTTTCAGATGGATCAAAGCCAAAACAATAATAGAGGAAAACATAGGGTAATTTGTTTTATAATCTTGGACTAAGGAATAACCTAAGAATGACATGTCCCAGTCATAAAATTTTTAAAAATTGATAAATTAGACTGCCAAACATTTCTCCATGGAAAAAACCTTCATATATTCAGAAGGCAAAAAGACAAACTGGGAAAAATACTGGCAATTCATACCACAGGCATAGAACTAATTCACTTATAATAAAAGCCTCCACATATCAGTAAGGAAAAAAAAAACAATTCTATAGCAAAATAGGTAATAGACATGAAAGAAAGAAAATACAAATGACCTCTAAACCTCATGCATTTTAAACAACAAAAATTCAGCTGAGTAAATTTCAAGATCAAATCGGCTTTATTCAATGATTCATGAATCAGGCAGCATCCTATTGAGCAATAGAAAGGAAATCTGCTGAACTGTAGAAAAGGAAAAGTTTTTAAAGTTTTTATTTAAATTCCATTTAGTTAATATACAGTGTAATATTAGTTTTAGGTGTACAATAGAGAGATTCAACACTTCCATACAACACCTGGTGCTCATCACAACAATGCTCTCCTTAATCCCCATCGCCTATTTAACCCACCCCACCCCACCTCCCCTCTGGTAACCATCAGTTTGTTCTCCATAGTTAAGAATCTGTTTCTTGGTTTGCGCCCCCTCCTTTTTTTGTCCCTTTGCCCATTTGTTTTGTCTCTTAAATTCCACATATGAGTGAAATCATATGGTATTTATCTTTCTCTGACCGATTTTTTCACTTAACATAATATTCTCTAGCTCCATCCATGTTGTTGCAAAAGGCAAGATTTCGTTCTTTTTAAGGCTGAGTAATATTCCAGTGTGTGTGTGTGTGTGTGTGTGTGTGTGTGTGTGTGTGTGTATGGCATATATCACACACACATGTGTATATATATATATACATACATATATGTATATATATATATATACATATATCACATATTCTTTATCCTTTCATCAATCAATGGGCACTTGGGCTGTTTCCATAATCTGGCTATTATAGACAATGCTGCTATAAAGATTGGGGTGCATGTATCCCTCTGAATTAGTATTTTTTTATTCTTTGGGTAAATACCTAGTAGTAAGATTGCTAGATCATAGGGAAGGTCCTTTTTTTAACCTTTTGAGGAACTCCCATATTGTTTAAGGAACAAAACAATGCTGATGTGGGGTCTAGTACAAGTGACTCCATTTTGGACCTGCTGTCTTCTTTTTAACATGCTTAATAAGATAACTGGGTGATGGGGAAATAACCATATGGTCTTTTGTATCTCTAAATTTTATACCATTTGCCTGTATATTACCTTGTTTTCAAAAAAATTTCAAGTTAAAAAAAACAAACAAAAAGTTATGTTTTAATAATAATCAATATGACCCTGAGTACTAGCTGAAGGGGTAACTATCAGCATCAAAGGAGTACATGGAAAAACAACTAAAGTTGATAACTAAGGGAGTTAAAAGCAGGGTGGGGGAGCTTAGTGAGGTGACCAATTACACAGTCTTTGGTGTTCAAGCTGCAGATCTACTTTCTGTTAGCTGTGTGACTTCAGCAATTGACTTCATTCTATGACCCTCAATTTTCTCATCTGTGAAATGGGAACAATTATAGTAATTACCTCTTGGGGGTTTTCTAAGATTCAAAGAAATGATGCATGAAAAATGCTATGACAGGGGCGCCTGGTGGCTTAGTCGGTTAAGAGTCCAACTCTTGATTTCAGCTCAGGTCATGATCTCATGGTTGTGAGATCAAGCGCTGTGTCAGGTTCCATGCTCAACAGAAAGAGTGCAGAAATAAGAAAGTATTAGCAAAGAACGCGTTGTTTCCGGCAAGGTCACCCTCCTGAGGCTCATTCCCTTAAAGATTCTTGCCCTCCTTCTCCCTCTGCCTCTTCCCCACTTGTGTGCATGCAGGCATGAGCACGCGCATTTTCTCTTTTTCCCAAAAAAGAAAAAGAAAAAAAGAAAAATGCTAGGACATTGTCTGGCATATAGTAAATGCATGAAGGGCACCTTGCATATGCCTGGAAGAGAGTGCATTTGACAGCTTAGTGGCTGTGCAGGATAAGCACAGGGTTCTAGACCTCTGATTTCCCAAGCTTAACACCTGGGGATCTATTCTGCATTTCGCTGTCACAAAGTCATCCCCTTTTATCTCAGAAGATCTATATGAAACAAATACCTCAAATCCTCTTCTGTTATTCTCTTTCCCAAAGTCTCTGATACCCAGGAATTCCAGATTTCTGTTGATTTGCACAGGGCTCTCTGGCCCTGAATTCTCCTGGAAAATTCCATTAAGGCTCCAAATATACAAATCTATAATTATGGCTCAATTGGGCTCACATTAAGGGTTCAGTATACACATTTTGCACTGTGCCATGACTGTTCCACCGCTGGACCTTTCAATGAAACCATCCCACCCACACATCACATTCCTGCCAGACCTTAAAAGCAAGCTATAAATGGTAGTTGATACCTTAAGCAATCCTTCAAGGCCAGTCGATTTCCATTGCTATCTGATCTGCCTACCCAAACAATCTCCCTCTTGGGTCCAAACTCCTGGCTCCGTTCCCAGACTTTGATCCTTGCCTCTGGCCCCTTCTGGGTTTTTGTATCTTGTCTCTCCACTGGACTTTGGATCTTAGAGCTCCTGAACAATTTTAGATTTGCATAACCATTATAGTAGTTAAGGACAATACGTTGTTCCTCCACTGAGGGGGACTCAGATAAGGCTGGCCCCTAACAGAATTGGTAAGAAGATACAAGTGTTCTTACTAGGAAGATACAAGTGCATTCCGACTCCCATCACAGAGTTCCTGCCCAGGCTTGATGCTGCCTTTCTCCCCTGGGTACTATTCATAGTGCTTTATTCTCAGTTCACCATCATTGGTACCCTCCAGACACCAGCTGATAAGGTTTAAGAATGAATCTAACTCCCCTTTTATCATGGATTTTCCAAGAAGTTCTGAAAACCTGCAATGCCTCCAAGACCCTGTGGAAAATTTTAATTGCATCTGTATTGCATCCTCTTCCCCAACCTTTTCTTGGGTCCTTTCTCCCAAACTCCATCCACATGGCTGCCATGTGTCACATGATTCACTTTCTTGACTACAGTTGATTGGTTCACCTGACGCAGGCCAACCCCACCCAGAGTCTTTCTCTGGGAGTTTTTTTTTTTTTTTTTTTTTTAACAAATAGATTAAAGAATAATTACTGGTCTTGATGGTAGTGGTAAATGTAGGGCAAAAATGCAAGACCTATTCAAATCCCTTTTTACCACCTGTGCTAGTTCAGGTCTTCTGAAAAGCAGTTAACCGGGATGGGATTAGACATGGAAGAGATTTCTTTCTTTCTTTTTTTTTTAATTAAAAAAAGTTTTTTAATGTTTATTTATTTTTGAGAGAGAAAGAGACAGAGAGTGAGTGGGGGAGGGAAAGAGAGAGAGGGAGACACAGAATCCAAAGCAGATTCCAGGCTCCGAGCTGTCAGCACAGAGTCCAATGCAAGGCTGGAACTCACAAGCTGTGAGATCATGACCTGAGCTTAAATCGGACGCCTAACTGACTGAGCCACCCAGATGCCCCTTTTAAAATTTTTTTAAAGTTTATTTACTTATTTTGAGAGAGAGCATGAGCTTGAGTTGGGGAGGGGTAGAGAGAGAGGGAGAGAAAGAATCCCAAGCAAGCTCTGCATAATGCAGAGAATGATATGGGGTTCGAACCCCTATGTGGAGTCCTGATACAATCTCACAACAGTGAGATCATGACCTGAGCCAAAATCAAGAATCAGATGCTTAACTAACAGCCACCTAGGCACCCCATGGAAGAGATTTCTTAAAGAAACACCTGTGAAGTATAAAAGGGAGGGAGCAGGAGTAGGGCAGGGGGAGGCTCAGACTGCAATGCAGGACTGACGCCTATGAAAGGAGAGAGGGAAGGAAGGAAGATTGGTTAGGAAGAGTCTCAGTTCTAAGCACAGTTCTAAGAAAGCTTGGCCAGGCCTATGGGGAGTTGTCAAGCCAAAATTTCCCATTAGAGACATGGACTAGCATTAGCCTGCACCCCCCTCCCCTGCCACCATGCTTATTTATTGGCTGGAAATAGTCTGGGAAAAGCGTGGCCTCAGCAAAATGCTGTTGTGCATCCACAAGAGTGAGCCAGGCTCTTCAGTCAATTCTGCTCTCATGGTAAACTCTCTTGAAGGAGTCTATTACTCCAGTACTCTGAGAAGCAGACACTAAAACAGGATTAAATGCACACGGATTTTATTGGGTCAATCACAGTAAGGGAAAATGGAAAGGAAGCCAGGAAGGTGGAGAGAATCATTAGACTATAATGCAAGTCTGACTCCAAGTGACAGAGGAAATTAGCTTCCAAGACTACCAACCAGTCCAAGGAAGGTTTGACAAGGCTGTTGGGGAGTCCTCAAGCCAAAATCAATCATCAAGGGGTTCTGGTCTTCCCAGGAGAAGCCTGACACACTTAGTCAGTCACTCCCATGGAGCAACCCAAGGAGATCATAACCTCAGGGCAAATAGAAGCAATGAATTTCAGCAGCTGGGACCTTTGGTCAGTGACCTCTCTCGAGTGTCTCAGGCTCATGCTCCTGATCACCTCAAGGAGATCTGAGTGGTGTATTTACATAGCCTCCAGCACCACCATGCAGAGAGAAAGCTGGTTGGCATTAAGAATGACATCAACACAACTGAGAAAAGGGATATAAAGATAATCCTGGTACTGAACCTCTGATGGCACTTCTTCCTGAAATCCAGATTTCCCTGCTTTTTCACATAATTTGGCTGTTCACCTTTTCCGTGGTGAGCCAGTAAGTTCCTCTTTTGGCTTACACTAGTTTCAGTTGGGTTTCTATCACTTGCAACCAAAAGAATCCTAATACAGACCTAGAGTAGACAAACTTAAATGGTGAAATTTCAGCATGGAAGCCAATCTTTAGGGGGAAATGTTTCTGGTGATAGGATTCAAATCAAGCCAACTCACAGGGCCTACAGACAAGGAATGTCCAGACAAATGAGACTGATGTGAGTATGCCCTATAACAATCATCAATTTGAATTGAATTTTATGGATAAATGACTGCTTCTTTACTAAACTATGAATTCTTTAAGGGCAGGAGCGTGCATTATATCTCTGATGTCTGAGCATGTGTAGTGGTGCCAGGCACAGAAGGCTTAATAAATAATCGTTGGATGAATGAGACAGAGGCCCCTGATTTCAATTAGCTCCTGCTCTAGCAGCAGGAATAGTCATATAAACATTCCAGTACAATAATTAGTATAATAGAATTATATGCAAGGTGCTATGGCATCAAAGAGCAGAGAACATTCAATTCTGCCGTAAGATATCAGGAACTATTTTACAGTCAAGCTGGATTTTAAGGGATAAATAAGACCACCAATGAGAGAAGGAAGAAAGGTCTTGCTAGGCAGCAGAAAGGGCATCTACACAGAGATGATGACATAAAAGTATGAGAAACTTTTAGAAATAGCAAACAGACTGTAACTACACCATAAGTTCCCATGTCTTAAAAAACAGAGTTGAATTTTTGAGTGAGTATCCACACTTAGAAATGGCCTGGAATATAGTAGGAGCTCAATGCATTGGGTTTTTTTTTTTTTAAGTTTTTTTTCCCTCTGCTTTATTAAGGTGTAATTGACATATGACACTGTGTGAGTTTAAGCAACATGTCGATTGGATACACTCATATATTGCAAAATTATTATCATCATAGCATTAGCTAACACCAGCATCACATACATAATTACCATTTATTTTTTGTGGTGGAACATTTAATAATCTACTCTTTTAGAATTTGCAAGTATGTAGTACAGTATTATTAACTCTATTCGTTATACTGTTCAGTTCATTTTTTAGTGGTATTTCAAAGTGGCTGAAACATGGTGTTGTATGAAGTATGGCTGGAGGGAAATAAGGCTGACAAGCAAGTTGAAACCAAGTGGTAATAAATAATAATAAAATTAAATTTAAAAATTAACAATATAAAATAATGATAATGATAATAAATAGTAACAACAATAGAAAACACTAATTATGTGACTGATGTGTGCCAGGTTCATGCTAAAAACTTCACATGCATTAATTATCTCATATTATCTTTTCAACAATCTTATGAAATTGGCACTATTATAATCCCGTTTTTTTATTTTTACCACTGAAAATATTCATGTTCAGAAAGTGGAGTGACTTCACCAAAGTCAAACAGGAAGGATGGGGCAGACCTGGGATTCAAATCCAGCTAATTCCAGAGGGAGAGCCCTTTATCACAATCCTGCCTCCCTTGCCAAGGAGAATTAATTTGATTCTGAGGCAATGGGGAGCCAGTAGAGCCATTTAAGATCTGCATGATGCCCTCAATCTACACTGCATCAATGACCCCTTTCTTTACTTCTCTGGTGTGTAGAGTCTAAGAAGTGGGCTGAGGTATGACCAGAGTGACATGACCACATGGGATAGGAGAAGCTAAATTAAAATCGGGAATGAGATTGGGGGTAGATGCCAGGAAATGGTCTTAAAGCTACCCTTTACCGAAGCATGGAGATCTTATCATTCTCTAGGCCCTGTGTTTAGCACTTTCATTGCATCCTTGTGTCCCGTCCCTCTGTACACCATCCCACCAAACACAAGACAATTCTGAAGCTCAGAGAAGTGTAGGGTCTTGCCCTGAGGTCGCTTAGCTAGTTAGCAGCAAAGCAAGGATTCTAGCCCAGGTACTTCTGACTCTTGAAGTTAAAAGTACTCATATTTTTTCATAGCAGAAGACTGTTTATCTCCAGTTTTTATTTTAATCAACTCATAGTTCTTTCCCATCGTGGCCATGTAACAACAGAGGACAACTATATCCATGGTTTGAGGGATTATGTCAAACCCTAGGTTTCATAAAAACATCTACATAAATGCCTGCTAGTGGTCAGGGCCTTGCCTGCTTTATCAGGCTTTCCTTTTTGATCAGCTGTGTCCATAGGTCTGTCACGTAAGTTTATCACACAGATAGGTTTGTGCCAAGCTGAGCCACAATCCAAGATAAGCTGCTTTATGAAGGATTTCACCTATGAGATTAATTGAGGAAATTCCCAAACATTAATATCTTTCACTAAGATTCCTCGGAGGAGGAATCACCTTCTTCCCTAAATCTGTGTCATTGGTGAAATATCTCTCAATATCTCTGTTTTAAAATCTGAAGCTCTGTTCTTTAGAGTTATGTTCTGATAAACTTAGGTCTATAATTGAAAGCTCTCCAGCTTAAAAAAAAAATGGTAACAACTTCTAAACTAGCTGTCAGAAAATGTGGTAATTGGAGAAAAAATTAGTTTGAAGCATCAGTGCGAACACCATTATGTAAACTGTTTCTCCTGCTTCAGTCAGAGGTGACAAAGGACTCCTCTAGGAAAAGGAATGTGCCAGAGACTTCTCTGGCCAAACAAGAATGCTAAGAAGGACAACTGAGGCTATTCCACTAATTATCCCTAACAGGAGAGGAATGTGAACCACAGAAGCTGATGGGAAGTGAGAAGTCTCTCTAAGGATGCTCAGTGTCAGCCTTATTTGAAGCATGTCCTGCATAGATAGGCTCTAGGAGGATTTAATCCTAGAATAGATTCAGGGTGTTTCAAAAATATCATCTACCCAGCAGCCAAATCAATTATCAGTTATGGCCCTTCCTCTCTTGCCCCCACCTGCCAGCAACTCATGTTAAAAGTTGAACCTGGGAGGGGCACCTGGGTGGCTCAGTTGGTTGAGCATCTGACTCCTGATCTCACTCAGGTCATGATCCCAGGGTTGTGGGATCGAGCCCCACATTGGGAATATGGAACCTGCTTGAGATTCTCCCTCTCTCTTTCTCTCTTTCTCTCTCTCTCTCTGCTCCTCCCCCCAGCATGCTCATACACACACACTGTATCTCTATCTAACAAAACAAACAAATCATTAAAAAAAAAAAAAAAGCTGGGGCTCCTGGATGGCTCAGTTGGTTAGGCGTCCGACTTCAGCTCAGATCATGATCTCATTCATGGTTGGTGAGTTCAAGCCCTGCATCGGGCTCTGTGCTCACAACTCAGAGCCTGGAGCCTGCTTTGGAATCTGTGTCTCCCTCTCTCTCTGCCCCTCTCCCCCTCATGCTCTCTCTCTCTCTCTCTCTCTCTCTCTCTCTCTCTTTCTCTCTCAAAAATAAATAAATATTTTTAAATAATTTTTAAAAAAATATCTAAAGCCAGGTGGAATGGAAAGCCTTGTTCAGGGTCAGAAAATAAGGAAGTGTCAAATTCAGGGCTTTTTCTCCAAGCTTTTTATAGCTCTGCTCCATATCTATATTGTCTTTATAGGTGATCTTAGTGAGAGAAATCAGATCTGCTTAATGCTATCTTTATTCAAAACAAACATGTATCATTAACCCTAAGAGTTCCCCCTCTTTACATCAGTTCTTCAACAAATTAATTTGAGAGATTTGTCATTCAGGTCCCCAGACCCCCTGTTTTTCATCTTTTTCCTTATTCCTTTTCTCTTGACCCAAGACTCATCTCAGTCTGCCTCTGCTGCCCCTCTTGGTTCCCTCTCCTCAGTTAAAACCTCTCTCAAGGAAGGGGTATGCACACATCCACACTGACATGCTTGAGCAGTTGCATTTTAACAAGGGTATAAGAAAGGCCTAACAGAACGCCTGGGTGGCTCAATCAGTTGAGCATCCGACTCTCGGTTTCTGCTCAGGTCATGATCTCACAGTTTGTGAGTTTGAGCCCCACCTTGGACTCTGCGCTGATAGCATGGGGTTTGCTTGGGATTCTGTCTCCCTCTCTCCTGCCTCTCTCTCACATGAAAGTAAATAAATAAACATTAAACAAAAAAATAATGGCCTAACTTAGAGGAATTAATATTTAATGTTAGAACCTCAGAGACCATCTAATGAGGGGAAAGCATATCTTGGAGAAAACAGTCTTCCCAGGGCTCTCAAAGTCATACCAATAGGGAACCACTTATATGCATTAGAATCAGATCCATTTCACTAACTTTATAGATTTGGTCAGTTTCAGTAAAAGGCAGTGTGGTGCATCATCAGAAACCACACTGGACCAGGAATTACCTGAACTTTGCTTTCCTCATATGTAAACCTTAGAAGATGTACCTTATATTCTCTTGCTTAATATTCTAGAATTCAGGGGTAGGTTTTTAAGGGTCATAGCTCTGCAAGCAGTCAAACCTGGATGAGGATCTGTCGCTTACCATCTGAGAGAATTTGACAAGCCAGTGACCCTCACTAAGCCTTATTTTCTCCATCTATAGAATGGGAATTAAAAGTGCCTACCTCAGTATTATGCTAAGTGAAATAAGTCAGATGGAGAAAGACAAATACAAAAGTATGATTTAACTTATATGTGACATTTTTAAAAACAAAACAAACAGTGCTCACTTCAGCACATATACTAAAAACAAAACAAACAAAACAAAATTCACAGTTACAGAGAGTAGCTGGTGATTGCCAGAGGGGAGGGGAGATTAGAGGAGTGAAGGGGATCAAGAGGTACAAACTTCCAGGTATAAAATAAATAAGTCATGGGAATGTAACATACACCATGATGACTATAGTCAATAACACTGTATTGCAAATTTGAAAGTTGCTAAGAAAGGAAATCTTAAAAATTCTTATCATAGGAAAAAAATTTTGTCACTTTGTATGGTGACAGACACAAACTAGACTTATTGTGGTGATCATTTCTCAGTGTATACAAATGTTCACCATTATGTTGGACACCTGCCACTAATAGAATGTTAAATGTCAATTATACTTCAATAAAAATAAAATAAAGTAAAATAAATGTATGTATCTCAGGGTGCTGTGAGAAACTCAACAAGCTGTGTGGTGCATGGAAGGGCTCAGCAAGTATTAGCTATGACCATCATTGCTTCGTGTTACAGGATGATCAATTCTACCTCAGCCAGCAGCCTGTAACCAGATAGTTGGCTATTCTTTCAATAAAGCTTGGGGATGAGCCTTCCTTTAGTTTTACTGAATTCTCCAACCTAACTTCACAGAGCAATTTATGTCTAAAACAATTACAAGCCTATTGAGAAGAAGGAAAATTATTTCTTTCTTAAACAAATGTAGCTTTAATAATCTAATTTCTCACCCTAGCACTTATGAGTCACTGAAATTAATTGGGTTCAGTATTGAAAGAAGTACATTATCCCCCTTATGTTTTCATCGTCAGCCCCCTAGAAACTATTTTTAAAGAGAAATCACTATGTCACACCTGGTCAGCATTATACCATGATTAGTTCTTAAATTAACAAGGAAGAAAAAAATATCATATTTTATTAAGTCTTTGTGGGAATATTGTTGGATTCTAGCAGCTGAATAGTTTGTAGCAATTCAGCATGGATCACGCCCAAGAAACTATTAGACAGAAAAGTATACATTTTATTCATCAAAAGTTAAAGATGTTTATCATATTTTAAAATACCTCCTTACTTACCTGGTCCGCTTACAGCATCATTGATTTCTTTTGTCTCCCCTCTCTTTAATGCACAAGTAAATGCAGGCTCTTTATAAGAAATGTAGATCAGAAAAAAAAAAATCCCCAAACGCTTTGCATAACACCATCTAGTTATGCAAACGAGAAACTTAGACTACATCCTTGATTTTACCACATATCAGAACCTTTGCCTAATCTTGTCAATTCCATCTCCTTCAGAGGAGATGGAACCTCACCATCCCACTGCCAGTAACCTAGGTCAATCCCTCATCCTGTCTGACTTAGATCCTTGCTACTTCAAATGTCATCCTGGACTAGCAGCATTGGCATCAATTGAGAACTTGTTGGAAAGGCAGAATTGCAGCTCCCCCGCCAAGACCTACAGAATCGGGATCTGCATTTCACCAAGATCCCTGGTAATTCATATATACTTCAGAGTTTGAAAAGCACTGCACTAAACCAGCTCAGGAGTGGAGGGGGATTCTGCATTTCTTTCTTTCTTTCTTTCTTTTTAAGTAGGCTCCATGCCCAACGTGGTACTTGAACTCCTGACCCTGAGATCAAGAGTTGCATGCTCTACTAACTGAGCCAGCCAGGCACCCCAGATTCTACATTTCTAACAAGCTCCCAAGTGATGCCTGATTTGGCTCTTCCACAGACACACTCTGAGAGGCTCCTCAATTGTTTCCCTACCCCCAGCCTGGAAGAATTGGAAGAAGTTCAAATCCTAACTACATTTAGCCAACAAAAGCATCTTTCTAACATGTATTTGATAATGCCACTTCCCTGCTTAAAACCCTTCAGTGGTCATTTGTTTTAGTAGCAGTAGTAATGATAGTAGTAGTTGTTGTTGCTGTTGATTTGGATTTGCATAGTTTGGCAGGGGCAATTTGGTTGATACCCTTCCTAGTTTGGGAAATCTCTTTCTCTCTAACAGTTGGTAGAAGACAAAAGTGCCTCCTAATGTAGAAGCTGAAAAGTGCAGATACAATCTCTGTCTCAGACTTTCTGGCAACTAGAGGACTGGGAACGTGACCTAGATTTGGCCAAGTTGATGTACCCATTTGGGATTTTGAATCTGGAGTTGGTGATGAAAAGAAACACAGAGTTGCATCCCCAACACCCAATTTCTAGGGGTGGAAGTGGCAGAGGTATCCAGGGCTGAAGGTGTAGGCTGTGCAACCTGGACTGTCCAATGTCCAGCAGTGAGAGTGGCAGTGTTCCCAACAGTCTCGTTCCAAGGTTGATTTTGCCTGTGATTCTGGCTATATAATTTCCTTCTGTCCTGTCCATTTCCCAATCCTGGATCCCTAGCCTTGCTGGCAATTCAGTGAACTATACCATGTCCTATCCCTACACAACTTCTTTCTTGCTTATACAATCCAGAGTCAGTTTCTGTTGTTTGCAACTAAGACCCCTGATGGTAAGGCTAACCAGTCTTGAAAGTCAAGTCTAAAGTCCTTAAACCAGCCTTCTTTATTTTTCTCTTAATTAAGGTAATGGTATCTGTTGAAACACACTAACTCTTAAATCTCAGTTTAACACAATAGATTATTTCTTGTGTACATGTACTCCAACATATATGTTCCTGATCGATAGGTGGTTCTTTAAGAACCCAGTTCTTTCTACCTTGAGAATCTGCCATCTTCAGCATGGCTTCAAGATGCTAGTCTGCATCAGGCTAGTAGAGTGGAAAATGTAGCAATCTTAAGTGGCTCAGTTGGTTAAGCATCCTACTCTTGATCTCAGTTCCAGTCTTATTCTCAGGGTGGTGAGTTCAAGTTCCACATTGGACTCCATATTGGGCGTGAGGTCTACTTTTATTATTTTTTTTAATGTTTATTTATTTTTGAGAGAGAAAGAGACAGAGCAGGGGAGGGGCAGAGATACGGGGAGACACTGAATCTGAAGCAGGCTCCAAGATCTGAGCTGTTAGCACAGATCCCAACATGGGCGTGAACCCACGGACTGTGAGATCATGACCAAAGCTGAAGTCAAATGCTTAACCAACTGAGCCATCCAGGCACCCCAACCTACTTTTAAAAAAATGTAGCAATCTTTATCTGTGATTACAATTAGGTATGAGAGCAGGTAGGACAAGACTTTGGGGCTGGTGGCTGGGTGAAGAAGGGTATTAGAAGGTAGGGCAGGATATCTGGAAGCATATGGTAGAAATCCGACTATCTTCATCAAGGGTTCTTGAAGTCACAACAGATTTCTCCTCTAAACCATTTTAAGCTGGCTAAAAGAAAGAAATTTATTATGAGAATAGAGTAACATGTGATGAACACCTATTGTATTTATTGCCCTATTTCCAGTCCCCCTTCCTCTGATGAGTGTTTCTTTGGGGAGCCACTTTTCCCCTCTCAGTCTATGTGATTTGAGTCTCAGTGACTCCAACCCCTGGAACCATATTCGGTCAATTATGCATTCCATCTCCTTGAACATAGTGTTAGCCTCAGAGATGGGCAATGCCAGCCAATGACTCAATGATGAGTCCTTTCTTAGAACTTTTGGGAAAGAGATAGTCTCTGCAAGATGAAAGCCCTGCACTAGTTCTGTGCCTGGGGCTTCTGGCAGTCATCTTTCCACCATGGAAAGAGCTTGCTTGAAGCTGACACTAACACAGAAGAAAGCAGATCAAAGAACAGAGACAGGTTCCAGACAATATTGAACATATTGAATCAAGGTATGCCTGAAGTCAGTGTTATTCTTAGAGCCAATGGATTGATTATTTTCCATTTAAACCAGTAGGAGGCAGATTTCTATCATTTACATCCTAGTCATGACTAACACAGGCAAGAAGTCTAACTGGGGAATCCAGAGAGTCTCTCTCATCTTCTCTTTCTCCACAGCCTCATTCTCCTGTTTCTGTCTTTGTGTCTGCTTCACTCTCTACAAAATTTCTGCCTTTGTGTATACCTAACCATTAACGACTACTCTGTAGCTCCCAAGTTTACATGTCTTCATTTTGAGTGACCAGCAGAGAGTATCAAGCATCTGAAATCCAATTCGGAATTTCTGGGAGAGAGAATCTAAGTGATTCAACCTGGGTCAGGTATCCAATCCTGATCCAATGAGCTGAGGCTCAGGGGCCTTTGGCAATCTACATAACTTTCTTGGACTCAGTTTCTTCATCAATAAAATGAGGGTAACACCAGAACCTACCTCATACATTTATTGAAGAACTAAATGAGATCACACATGTAAAGTTCTAAGCATAGTACCCAGTGTGTAGTAAATACAGAACAAATGTAAGCTATGAAAATAGTACTTCATTGGTAATGATGATGCTCCTCCTCTTTCCTTGGTGTCCTTAGACTTGTAATGGTAGCATTTGAGGCATTATCTTCTTGAATCCTCACTATATGCCCCTTGAGATAGGTATTAGTATTTTTCCTTTTCCATAAATGAGAACATAGGCGCTCAAAGGGGTTAAGTAGGTTGGCAGAGTTCTCAGAGAAAGTAAGGGACAGAACCATAATGTGAACCCACATCTGTTGGATTCTGATCCCCAATTCTTTCTATTGGGCCATACCCAATTCTACAGTGTCAGGATTCACCAATCAATCTCACTGGCTAAATGAAATCCATTACTTTTGTGACTGTAGCCATCAGTCTCACTTCTCAAACAACTGGTACAAGCCTCAGGTCACCTCATGGAACAGAGGGTGATTATAGGGGATTTGAGCACAGGAGTTAAATTCTGGAAAGAAGGAAGGGTCTAGATTGTTAGGAGTTGGCCTTTAGGCTTTGGTCTGAGGGAACTATTGATGCTTGGATGGAAGTCCTGCTAAAAGATAGCTCTCCCCACTCTCATGGACTGGATTGTTCTCCCCAGATTCATATGTTGAAGCTGTAGCTTCCAATGTGATGATGTTTGGAGATGGGGCCTTTGGGAGATGATTAGGTTTAGATGAAGTCATGAAGGTCCCTCATGATGGGATGAGTTCCTTTATAAAAAGAGACACCAGGGCACTTGCTCTCTCTCCCCATCATGTGAGGACACAGTGATGAGGCTGCCATCTGCAAGCCAGGAAGAGGCTCTCACCAGAACCCAATATCACCCTAATATCAGACTTCCAGCCTCCAGAACTGTGAGAAAATAGATTTCTCTTATTTAAGCTACCTATTCTATGATATTTTGTTATGGCAGCCTGAATTAAGACAGATATTAACTTGTGATAGTTAATTTTATGTGTAAACTTTACTGGGCCATAGGGTATCCAGATATTTGGTTAAATGTTATTTCTATGTGTGTCTCTGAGGTTATTTCTAAGATTAACATTTGGATAAGTAGAATGAATAAAGCAGATTGTCCCCCCACCCCAGTATGGGGAAGGCCCCATTCAATCCGTTGAAATTCTGAATAGATTAAATTTTGAGTGAAAAAGAATTCTTTCCCTCTGCCTGACTGTCTTTGAGTTGGGACAGTGGTCTTCTCCTGCCTTCATACTTGGACATGGACTGGAATTTACACCATTGACTCTCCAGGGTCTCCAGTAGATCTTGGATTTCCAGGCTCCAGGAATGTGAGAAATAAAATTCTGTTATGTAAGCCACCCAGTCTGTGTTATTTTGTTATGGCAAAAGCTAGACGTGTAACCAAGTCCAGATAAGTACCCAAGACACATACCTGAGCTATGACACTTACCAAAGTCCAGACCACCTTTGGAAGTTCCTTTTCCCCAGTTTTACTTAAATGTGTGTATAGGGAGGGGTGGGGAGATAAGAGATTTCATACCAGCATCTCTGAGGACATCCCTCTATCCCATCTCCATCACAGTGGGCAGGAAAGGCATAATCCAGACCCCAAGGAAACAAGTTTTATGGCCTGAAGTCCATGTGGACAAACTACCCCATGGAAGGCTAGGAAAGAACCAATTATGGGGGGGGGGGGGAGGGAAAGAACCAATTACTAGAATGGGATATAGGGCCTCTTCCTCTTCTCTCCATTCATTTGTCACTGTTTTAGTCCAATCCTTCGTCAATGTCTGCCTAGGATTGTTATAATCACCTCTTAATTTGTCTATGCGCCATCTTTCTCTCCTCTCCCATCCATCCTTTACCATGCAGCTGGAAAAATCTTATCTGGTCTTGTCCCTTCATTTCTCTGGGATTAAAAACATGGGCTTTGGAGCCCAACTGCCTGGATTCACATCTCTGCTCTGCTATTTCCAGCTGTGTTGCTTTAGTAAATTACTCAGTTTTATCATCTGTAAAATGGGGTTTGTGGTGTGTTGAATGGTAACCCCCCCAAAAAGATATGTATGTCCACATCCTAATCCTAGAACCTGTGAACACAATCTTATTTGGAAGAAAAAAAAAGTCTTCATAGATATCGTTAAGTTAAGGATCTTAGGGGATAATCATCCTGGATTACCCAGTGAGCCCTAAATCCAATAACAACTGCCAAAAATCAGTTGGCTATAAAAATAAGGATTTATTTTGAGATTCCCAGTACTGTTCCATTGATCTTTATGCCTATCCTATGTAAATCATTTTTTAATTGAGATATAACTTACATACCATAGAATCCACCTTTTCAAAGTAAATAATCCAGGGGTCTTTAGTATATTCATAAAATTATACAATCATCACCACTATCTACAGGCATATCTCAAAGATATCTTGGGTTTGGTTCCACACCAACACATTGAAACAAATATCACAGTAAAGTGAGTCAAATGAATTTGTTGGTTTCCCAGTGCATATAAAAGTTATGTTTACACTATACTATATTCAGTGTGCGATAGCATTATGTCTAAAAAAAATAAAGCACATAACTTTAATTAAAAATACTTTATTGCTGGGGCGCCTGGGTGGCGCAGTCGGTTAAGCGTCCAACTTCAGCCAGGTCACGATCTCGCGGTCCCGGAGTTCGAGCCCCGCGTCAGGCTCTGGGCTGATGGCTCAGAGCCTGGAGCCTGTTTCCGATTCTGTGTCTCCCTCTCTCTCTGCCCCTCCCCCGTTCATGCTCTGTCTCTCTCTGTCCCAAAAAAAAAAAAATACTTTATTGCTAAAAAGTGCTAAGCACTGGGACGCCTGGGTAGCTCAGTTGATTGAGCATCCAACTTCAGCTCAGGTCATGGTCTCCCCATTTGTGAGTTAGAGCCCTGCATCAGGCTCTGTGCTGACAGCTCAGAGCCTGGAGCCTGCTTCGGATTCTGTGTGCGTCTCTCTCTTTGCTCCTCTCCCACTTGTACTTTGTCTTTCTCTATCTCTCTCTCAAAAATAAACATTAAAAAAAATTTTTTTAAGTGCTAAGCATCATCAGGGCTTTCAGCAAATTGTAGTCTTTTTGCTGGTGGAGTGTCTTGCTTTGATGTTGATGGCTGCTGACTGATCAGGGTGGTAGGTGTTGAAGGTTGAGATGGCTGTAGCAATTTCTTAAAATAAGACAACAATTAAGTTTGTTTCATCAAATGACTCTCCCTTTCATAAATGATTTCTCTGTAGCAGGCAATGCTGTTTGATAGCATTTTATATTCAGAGTAGAACTTCTTTCAAACCCTTCCAGTGCTTTATCAACAAACGTGATGTAACATTCTAAGTCCTTTGTTGTCATTTCAACAAGCTTCACAACATCTTCACCAGGAGTACATTCCATTTCACGAAACCACTTTGCTCATCCATGAGAAGAAATTCCTCACCCATTATTGTTGTATCATGAGATGGCAGAATTCAAGTATAATATTAATGAAAAAGTTTGAACTATTGTGAGAAAAACCAAAATATGACACAAGACACAAAGTAAGCAAATGCTGTTGGGAAAATGGCCCCAATAGTCTTGCTCTGCACAAAGTCTTGCCACAAACCTTCAATTTGTAAAAAACCCAATAAGTGCAATAAAGTTAAGTGCAATACAATGAGATACACCTGTAATTCTGGAACATTTTCATCATCTGTAAAACCTTTTTGATCCTTTCTTTCCAGACAGGAGTTTTGGGTAATGGATGGGCTTTAAAGACTTTCTCCAGGGGCACCTGGGAGGCTCAGTTGGTTAAGCATCTGACTCTTGATTTTGGCTCAGGTCATGATCTCAGGGTTGTGAGATCCAGTTCTATGTCTGGCTCTGTTCTGGGCATGGAGCCTGCTTAAAATCCACTCTCTTGGGTGCCAGCATGGCTCAGTTGGTTAAGCATCTTACTCTTTTTTTTTTTAATGTTTTTAAATTAAATTATTTTTGAGAGACAGGGAGACAGAATGAGAGTGAGGGAGGGACAGAGGAAGACACAAAATCTGAAGCAGGCTCCAGGCTCTGAGCTGTCAGCACAGAGCCCGACACAGGGCTTGGACCCACAAACTGTGAGATCATGACCTGAGCTGAAGTCAGTTGCTTAATCGACTGAGCCACCCAGGCACCCCAAGCATCCGACCCTTGATCTCAACTCAGGTCATAATCTCAGAGTTCATGAGATGGAGTCTTACGTTGGGCTCTACACTTTCAGTACAGAGCCTGCTTGGGATTCTCTTTCTCCTTCTCTCTCTCTGCCCCTCCTGTCTGTCTGTCTGTCTGTCTCTCTCTCTCTCTCTCCCTCTCAAAAATAAATAAATAAACTTAAAAAAATTCTGTCTCCCCTTCTCCTTCTGCCCCTCCCCTGCTCACATGCAGTCTCTTGAAGAAAAAAAAAAAACACACTTTCTCCAAAGCCTTGCAAGCTTTCTCTGAATAGAACATCAGGATGGAGTTAAATCCTGCTCTACAAGAGCAGCTCTGATGGCAACTGGAATACCAATACCCCAGCTCTGTTCACTTCTTGGGTGGGATAACTCCGAAGATGAGAGTTTTACACTCACTTTACCATTTTTTCCCCAGCAAGATAAGCCCCATTCACCCACAATGATAGCTGGCTTGACAAAACGTGCTCTTTACTGTCTACCTTCCTTTACTGTCTCACTTCCCCATTCTTCAATCTTTATCTCAGGGTCTGCTTCTGGTCAGATCTAAACTAAGGCAGTCCCCATTCCCAAATCTTTGAAACAGACAACTAATGCCTTCTCAAACGTATGTAAAGTGCTGTGCAAATGAAACTTCCAATTCTTTCTTTCAACCGGATTGCTGCCCATAAACCTCTCATATAGAAATTCTGGAACTGCCACCACTTTGCTGGACAGATCTTGGTACCTCTCTTCCCCAACACACACATTTCCTTACCCAGAGCCCATCTTCAGTCTGTAAGCTTCCTCTAAGGCCCAGGGAAGGTCTACTTCAAAGCAGGAAACTTTCTAGTCATTGCTGGCTGGGCTCCATCCGATAGCCCAGAAGCAGATCAGCACTTTTTATTTCTGTTCATTGTCAATGTCAGGTCCTCTTGGCAGGCAGGATCATGCCCCTGTCTGTCAGTGGTGAGAGCTGTCTGAGCCCTCTGAGAAAAATGGATCACAACTTCCCACAGTATAAAGGGAGAGCAAAAGCAGAATTATGAATGTAGGAATTTGGAGCAAAATGACCCCAGGAGAAATGAGATCTGATTGGAGCCATACTAGAAGGAATCCCCACTGCCCAAAACTCTGTTCCCACAGACCACATTACATGTATGAAATCCCACTGATGAGGGAGCATAGGGCAAGCTGATATCCTGCAAACCACCCTCCTCCCAGGTAGGATACGTGTATATTCCTCAGGCACTCTAGGCTGCCCAAGAACAAAGGAAAGGACAGAAAACAAATGGCTAAACTGATAGAGTCTCCAACAGTTTACAATTATCTCATCAATAGCCTAATCTCCAGGAACTCCCTACTATCTTAATATTGCTTTGCTAGAGGGAAAAACAATCTTAGCCTGCCAATACCTAGGCCTCCAGTAATCTGTAAATCCTCTTTAGCGTAGGAAAATCCCTTTAAAAAACTTTCTCTTGATTTTACCTCCCCCAACTCCACAGTATATAAGCAGTCACTCTGCACAACCCTGTGCAGCTCTTTCTGCCCGTGGGTCCTGTCCCCATGCTTTAATAAGTCACCTTTTTGCACCAAAGACATCTTCAAGAATTCTTTTTTGGCCACCAGCTCCGAATCCCACCATCACCCCAAAACTCCATCCACACCATTAGAGAGTTGTGCCAGATTATGTTTTCCAAAGTCAGTTGCACTAATACATATCTGTCCCACAAGATCTTATAATATGACATTGGCATTCCTCCTTTGAGAAGTGGGGTCCATGTTACCATCCCTTGAAACTGAGTAGACTTTTGGTACCACCTCAATCAGTGAAATGAAGAAGAAACAACACTAGGTCATAAAAGGTAATATGCATTCTATCTTGTCTCTTTTGGGATACTTGCCCTGGGAACCCAGTTATTAAATTGAGAGGACATTCAGACTGCATGGATAGGCCACAAGTAAATGTGCCAGCTGCCAACCAACACCACCCACCAGATATGTGAGTACCGGTGTCTTCAGATGATTTCTGCCCTAGACTTTGAGTCTTGCAGCTGAGGACCAACACATCATGTAACAGAGTAAAGACTTCTCTCTGCCCTGAGTTCCAGATTCACAGAAATTGTGAGAGATAACAAATGATTATTATTGTATTAAGCCACTAAGTTTTAGGGTTATTTAGCAATATATAGCAATATATAGCAATATAGCAATAGATTACAAATATAGTTTACATTAGAGAACAACCTCTCTAAGTGCAAACACACTCAGATGGGGAAACATATGAAGCTAGGTATAGTCATTCACACATCAGTATGAATCACTCATACTTGGCACCATTCCCCCATCCCTACTGGAAAAGAGGTAAGATTGAAAATCTTAGGAAATGAGAGTTAGCATCAGGATCTAGGAAACTGAAGAAGCCAAAATAGTTATGGGATATTTTGTAGGAAGAAATCTGGACTTAAAGCCAACAGGACTGGGTTGTAGTCCTAATTATGCCCCTTTCTGACAGAATTTTTTCTTGTGTATACAATAGGCTCTGCTACTTATTAGCTATGTGACCCTGAGCACAACCTCAGTTACCTTATTTATAAAGCACCCTAAAATGAGCCTGGGTGGCTCAGTCAGTCAAGCGTCCAACTTCAGCTCAGGTCATGATCTCAAGAGTCCATGAGTTCAAGCCCCGAGTTGGGCTCTGTGCTGACAGCTTAGAGCCTGGAGCCTGCTTCGGATTCTGTGTCTCCCGCTCTCTCTGCCCCTCCCCCGCTCATGCTCTGTCTCTCTCTCTCTCTGTCAAAAATAAATAAACATTAAAAAATGTTAAAAAAATAAAGCACTCCACAATAATACCTATCTCCCAAGATTGCAACTGACTCTGGAAAACACAATAAGACAATTATTATGAAGGCAAATTGTCCACGTAACTTAAGAAAGCTGCAGGATGTGGTGGATCCAAGTGGGACTCAGCAGATTTGGGTTTTAGTTCAGGCTCCCCCAGTAATTCACTCTGCATCCTTGGCAAAGTCATTCCCTTCTCCGTTGTAGCCTTCACAAAGCTCATGCAAATGTAATACTCACCTCAAGACCCAAGCATCCCTGGTGCGAGGTCTTCAGCTATCAGTGCTAGCAGAGGGTTTCAGAGTCTCAAAGTCACCAGTCTAGTTACCAATGAAAGGTCAAGGGGCACCTGGGTGGCTCGGTCAGTTGAGCGACCAACTTCGGCTCAGGTCATGATCTCTCGGTTTGTGAGTTCGAGCCCTGTGTGGGGCTCTGTGCTAACAGCTCAGAGCATGGAGCCTTCTTCTGATTCTGTGTCTCCCTCTCTCTCTGCCCCTCCCGCCCTCATGTTCTGTCTCTCTCTGTCTCAGAAATAAATAAAAACATTAAAAAAAAGAAAGAAAGGTCAAGGTCAAAGCAAGGTCAAGTCAGGGTCAAGTTAGCAAGGTACAAAGCCAATTATCAGACATGTTTAAGGGAGTTCAAGGTGAGTCCCATTGTCTAAATATACCTTTACAGCAATGAGAGACCAGGGATACAGCTCATAACTGGTAATGGGACCATCTATACCATTCATGTATATTTATTAGATATATTATTTAATATTATAAATATTAATACATCAATATATTATGTATATAACATATATTATAGATATACAATTTAGGAACTTAGACTTTGGAGCCAAAACACCTGAGTTCCATATCCCAGTTCTCCTACCAAATAGCTATAGCAATCTTGGGCATTTTAGTTAACCTTTCCATGCCTCAGTTTCCTCATCTGTAAAATGGAGGTGATAATTACAGCACTCTTGGTAGGGTTATTGAGAAGATTCCATGAGCATGGGAAGTAGGAGTTCTTTCACACCTAGGAAGCTATCCTTCAGTGCGGCAATTTTGGCTGATATTCCCCAAGTGAGGAAAATGATGGTTATAGAGACAATTTTAGGAGGCAAATTCACAGGTCCTTTAACTTAAAATCACATGTCCCCACCTTCCAAAAAAAATCACTTTTCAGTGCACTTTTGCACCCTCTTCAAAGCACCCTCTTCAATGCATCCACTTCAATGCACCTTCTGTCTAGACTAAGGGGAAAGTGTCAGTTTGGTGCTATAAAGTCTTTAACACCTCTCTAGTGCTTGCTAATTTTCTAATCTTCCTCTCTAACAATGCAAAGTTCAGGGCCTAGAGCTCAGAGCCTCCCCAGGTTACAGTGTGTAGCTACAATTTAATAACAATTTGCTTTTGTTATGGTTTATTATATTTATTTTTTTATAGTTACTTTCTTTTTTATGGGAGTGATTTATAGTAGTGACTTAAAGTTTTCTTTTAAACTTCACGGGTGCCTGGGTGGCTCAGTCAGTTGAGCGCCTAGCTCTTGATTTCAGGTCAGGTCATGATCCCAGGGTCATGGGATCGAGCCCCACATCAGGCTCCATGCTGAGTGTGGAGCCTGCTTAAGATTCTCTCTCTCTCTCTCTCTCTCTCTCTCTCTCTCTCTCTCTCCTTCTGCCCCTCCCCCTAATCACACATGTGCATGCACTCTCTCAAAAAATAAAACAATAAAGTTTTCTTTTAAATTTCAAATGTATTTTTTAAAGTAGATCTATTTTTAAATATTAACTATAGTATAGATGGTTCTTAGATATGGAAAATATCATGAAGGTGATACTGAAATGATTGAAGTTTGGAAAACATGGCATTACTCTGCAAAGGGCAGACATGGCGTCTCCAGGAAACTATATGGATCTACTAACAACTAAAGCACATCCTCTAGCCCCAATTTGTGTCCTCACAGTTTCCTGTTCTGTTTCCCAGGACCTCAGGGAGTCATGCTCTCTCCTATCCTTTCAAATGTTGCCAGGATGTGAATTGGTACAAACTTGGGATAATTTGGCAAGTACATCCTCTATAAATCAGTGATTCCATTTCTAGGAATTTAATAAAATAACCATAGATGTGCTCAAAGATAGATGGTTGGGGATATTTGTGGCCATATTATTTATGATAGGAAAAAAATGGAAATCATCTAAAGGGCCAACAACAGGGAACCAGCTTAGCAAATTATAGTATCTTTTTTTAATGGACTGATCTAAAAACAGTCATATGACATTCTTACCAATTGCTCTCAAAGGACTTTAGATATGTTAGCTCATTTAATCCTCACTACAATTCTACAGGGTAGATGTTGTATTTATTAGCCCTGTTTTACAGGTGAGGAAACTGAAGCACAGAGAGATTGTCTTGCCTAAAGTCACACAAGCTAGAAGGTGGCAGAGCTGACAGTTGAACCCAGGCCATCTAGATCCAGGGTCCATGCTCTTACCCACTATGCTCTACTCTTTTCATTGAAGCTAATGTTATAGATTAGAATATATTAACATGGAAAAGCATTCCCAAGGTATTAGTAAGTAAAAAAGCAGGCAGAGGGGCTCCTGGGTGGCTCAGTCAGTTGAGCATCTGGCTCTTGATCTTGGCTCAGGTCATGACCTCACAGTCTGTGAGTTGGAGCCCTGCATCAGGCTCTGCGCTGACAGCCCAGAACCTGCCTGAGACTCTCTCTACCTCTTTCTCTGCCCCTTCTCTGCTCTTGTTCTCTCTCTCTCTCTCTCTCTCTCTATCTCTCTCTCAAATAAACATTAAAAAATTATTTTTAAAAAAATCAGTCAGGAAAAAAAAGATCTGGAAAAACATATCATTCATCAAAAAAGATTATTTCTGGTTGGTGAGATTATACATTTTTGTTGTTTGGGTTTTTTCTTATATGTGTTTTCCAGGTTTCCTGTTTTGAATGCATATTACCTTTATAACAGAAATGAAATTTACAAAAAGATGACTTTCTACTGATTTCTGCCATTCCTTGCTGTTTCTAAAAACAAGGCAATTGGTCCTTCATGATGACAATAAAACTGATGATGGTGATGATAATAGCCAATATTTAATGAGCTTTTTGTATGCTAGAGAATTGGTAACCATGGTTTCATTAACTCATCCTAGCCAGGACCACTATGTCTAGGCTGTGCACTGCACAATTCCAGGGAATAGTACTCATATATCACCTGCATGGTGGACTATGGTCTGAATGGTGCTGCTCGGAGTTATACAACATGGCCACCCTGTCAACAACGTTGAGAGGTAGATATTCTGATAATTCCCATTTTGTAGAAGAGGAAATTGAGGCACCAAGAGACTAATTAACTTCCCCCTTGTAACCCGGCTCCATGAGGGCAACCAGTATTGAAATTCAGGCAGTCTGACTTCAGGTCTATTCTCTTACTTTCAGTTACAGAGGGGAGATACACAGGGCATGATGACGAAGAAGACAAAGTAAAATCTGGACATCTAGACAAAGATTACAGAAACAACAGAGGCATTATGGCAACTTCAAAAGAGCACTGGCCTGTGTGGCAGGACATCCACGTTCTAGTCCCTGCTCTGTCCCCATCTACCTATGTGACTTTAAGTAGGTTCCATTTTTCCCCCTGTGGGCTCAGCTTCCCCATCTGTAAAATGAAGGAATTATACAAGATGATCCTTAAGATCTCTTGCAGTTCCGAGAGTCTACAATTACAGATGGCATCCCAATATGGGCCCAGAATCGTGCCCTCCCACTCAGCATGGACCATTCTCCCTCCTGCTCGCTCAAGGCAGTGTCTCTCAAGCTGACCTACTTTGTGTGTGAGGGAGAGAAGGGCAGAGAGGAGGGTTAAGAGTGGGGTGAATAACCAAAGGTTTGCCCTCCTGTGAGGGTCAGGCTCCTCTCCAGCCAGTGCCCCATCTCACCTGCTTCTGAGGCCTCTCCCCCCTGCTCCACAGAATGCAGCAGGCTGAAAATATCTGACAGGGCGGCGGTGCTGTGTTAATGCACTGCTTTTAGTTTTTAATCATGTTAGTGATTCACCAGGGTGTTTTTCTGACTTTCCAAACATGCTTTGTTAAAGTCATTATTGCAGGATCATCAGGATGTTTATTAAACAAAAAAGGAAAGTGCAAAACAGTGTGTATAGGGTGAGAAAAATAATTTAAATATACATTTGTGGAGAGAGAACAAAAATGAATAACCAGGAGGAAACCTGAGAGGCTGGTAACCACTTGCCTCCCAGGAGGGAAAACAGGTGGGGATGGAGGTGGGGTGCAGGTAGGAGGGAGGCTTCATGCTGTTTGAATGTGCATATATTATTACCTAGATAATTTTTTGACAATCAACAAGAGACATTCCTCCTCTATTCTGACTCTGCTTTTTCCAAGATATTCCTGGCTGTATTAATTTGCTAGGCTGCCATAGCAAAGTACCAGAGACCAGGTGCCTTAAACAACAGAAATTTATTTTCTGACATTTC
This sequence comes from Prionailurus bengalensis, assembly GCF_016509475.1. Classification (NCBI taxonomy): domain Eukaryota; kingdom Metazoa; phylum Chordata; class Mammalia; order Carnivora; family Felidae; genus Prionailurus; species Prionailurus bengalensis. Next base: position 53,157,298 of record NC_057348.1, on the reverse strand, counting down.
TAAAGGCCAGAAATCCAAGATTGAGTTGTCTGCAAGACTGGTTTCTTCTGAAGCCCCTCCACTTGGCTTGCAGATGGTCACCTTCTCTGTGTGTCCTCACGTGATCTTTCTTCCTTCCTGGGTCTTTGTATCCTAATGTCTTCTTAAAAGGACACCAGTCATATTGGATGACGGCCCACCCTAATGGTCTGATTTTAGCTTAATTACCTCTTTAAAGATCCTATCTCCAAATACAGTCACATTCTGCTGTACTGGAGAGTTAGGACTGCAATAAATGAATTGTGGAGGAAATAATTCAGCCCATAACACTGCTCTGCACCAGTGAACTCACCCCTTCAGATCAGTGGCCCTCTGAGGAACAGGTTTTTACATTCATATAATTTTAATTGAGCATCTCTTGTGAGGGGAACACTGTTTTGGAGTTGGGGATAATATCAAATTGAGTTAGATTTCCTTCTTTCCTGAAGATAAATAGGGAGACAAGAAAGAATGCTAGATCCTGGTTACCTACCTCTTACTAGCTGAGTGAACCTGGACAAGATTTTTAGCCAACAGTTTTACCACGTATAAAATGCATGTCCTAATACATACCTCAAAGGGTTGTTGAGAGGACTGAAGGACAAAGGCATGTAAAGTACCTGACCTAGAGTAAGTGTTTAGGATGTGGCATTTATAGTTTATCTCATCTCCCACCTGACCTGTGGGCTCAGGGAACAGGGCCCACAGCTTTTTCATCTTGTGGTTCTGGAGTGTAGCAGTGGACAGCTGCGAAGTTTCACTGAAGCAATAGCCCAGATTGATTTGGGAGTCCATATGACCATACCCAAGAGGGACTTTTAGGAATATCTGAGGGGCCACGTTTACAAGCAGTTTAAAAGAAAAAAAGTAATAATGTTAATATGACCTTCTTGGGAACCACAGACTGATGTAAAAATGAGTAATTTGGGGGAGTTTTACTGACACTATCAAGAAAGAAGTGCTCTCTTTTCATCAGGGTTGCTAAACTGGAACTTCTAGTGGTTGCTTTGCTACTGAGAGGGGAAAACATACCTGGGATCCTGGTTACATTTTTAGAGTGCCTGGATCCAGCCTTGCCTAAAGCCATTTGCCCTGAACATCTTGGTTATGTGAACCAATAAGCTTTCCTTTCTTTCTTTCTTTCTTTCTTTCTTTCTTTCTTTCTTTCTTTCTTTCTTTCTTTCTTTCTCTGTTCATTTCCCCTCCTCCACGTCCTGGAAACCACCAGTTTATTCTTTATATTTGAGAGTCTGAGTTTGTTTGTTGTTTTTTAGTTTCCACATATAGATGAAATCATATGATATTTGTCTTTCTCTGTCTGACTTATTTCATTTATCATAATACCCTCTAGGTTCATCCATGTTGTTGCAAATGGCAAGATCTCATTCTTTTTTTTATGGCTAAGTAATATTCTATTGTGTATATATACACACATCTTCTTTATCATTCTTCAGTCGATGGTCACTTGAGTTGCTTCTAAGTCTCAGCTATTGTAAATAATACTATAATAAAGATAGGGGTGCATGTATCTTTCTGCATTAGTGATTTCATTTTCTTTGGGTAAATATCAAGCAGTGGAATTACTATTTTTTAAATCTACTTTTTATTTTTTGAGGAAGCTCCATGCTGTGTTCCACAGTGGCTGCACCAATTTACATTCCCAATAACAGTGCATGAGGGTTCCTTTTCTCCACATCCTCACCAACACTTGTTATTTCTTGTCTTTTTGATACTAACCATCCATTCTGATTGGTGTGAGGTGATATCTCGTGGTTTTAATTTGCATTTCCCTGATGATGAATGATGTTGACTATCTTTTCATGTGTCCATTGACCATATGGATGTTTTCTTTGGAAAAATGTTTACTCAGGTTCTCTATTTTTTCATTGGATTATTTGGGAGTTTTTTTGGTGATGAGTTTTATTAGTTCTTTACATATTTTGGATATTAACCTCTTACTAGATATATCATTTGCAAATATCTCGCCCCATTCAGTAGGTTGCCTTTTTGTTTTGTTGATGGTTTTCTTTGCTGTGCAAAAGCTTTTTATTGGGGCACCTGGGTGGCTCAGTCAGTTAAGCATCTGACTTGGGCTCAGGTCATGATCTCATGGTTCATGAGTTCAAGCAAATACTTTTTTAAAAAATGTTATTTACTTATTTCTGAGAGAGAGAGCGCGCAAGGGGGAAGGGGCAGAGAGGGAGAGAGAGAGAGGGAGACACAGAATCTGAAGCAGGATCCAGGCTCCAGGCTCTGAGCTGTCAGCCCAGAGTCCCACGTGGGCCTTGAACTCATGAGCCATGAGATCATGACCCAAGCCAAAGTTGGACGCTTAACTGACTGAGCCACCCAAGCACCCCTAAAAAAATTTAAAAAAAAATTTTTTTATTTTGGCGTAGCCCCAATAGTTTATTTTTGCTTCTGTTTCCCTTGCCTGAGGAGACATTTCCATAAATACCTTGCTAACTCCAATGTCCAAGGGATTACTGCCTGTGTTTTCTTTTAGGAGTTTCATGGTTTCAGTCTCACATTTATGTCTTCAATCCATATTGAGTTAATTTTTGTGTATGGTGTAAAAAAGTGGTCCAGTTTCATTCTTTTGCATATGGCTGTCCAATTTTCCTGGCACCATTTATGGAAAAAACTCTCTATTCTCCATTGTATATTCTTATCTCCTTTGTTGTAGATGAGTTGGCCATAAAAGCGGGGGAAGTGTTCCTTTCTACTTAAGTCAGTTGCGTTGGGTTTCTGTCACTTACCAAACTGAGGAATTACATGTACAGGATTAGTTCTTAATGACTTCTCTCCTCTTGTAACTCAAATCCTTTGTTCATAGGCTTAGAACTAATCACTACTAAAAATCAGTTCATCAAACAACTTACATGAGGATAGCCCTTTGGAGTTTACAAATTCCTTTCACATATCCAGGTGTGTGTTGTGTGTATGTGTGTGCATGTGTGTGTGTGTGTGTGTGTGTGGAGATAGACATTGAGGATGAAATGAGAAATTGAGAAATGTGTGGTAACTACTCCTGCCAGGTGTATCCACATGCTGATTCTGATTCAGCCAGGACACCTAGCTGCAAGGTGGCTGATTTTGGGCTCTGGGCCAGTGGTACACTGGAGCTGGCTTGTACCAACTAATAGGAAGATTTGTTAAATATCTGGGAATTATCTGCAAAATTTCTGCTTGTTGTTAAACTGTTGGTAGCCTGATGTTGGCCATGGTGAGAGTATTTATTCCATGAATATCACCAAACACTACAAATCAAGGGGAGAAATGTTTGGAGGGTCCATTTACTAGCAAACCACAGGCCCTGCCCTTGGTTCAACAGATCCCAAAGTGGCCAGTAAGAATGACTGCTTAACAACAAAGATACCTATATTCCACTTCATAGTACTTTCTCCTCCATAATCTCATCTGGTCCTTCTAGCAATGCTGTAAAGTAGAAATTATTATTCATATCGTACTCATAAGGAATCCAAGGGCTGTCTTTCTTGTGATCAGGTAGCAGAGCTAAGAAGTGAACTCAGTTCTTTGGACTCCATGCCTAAGGTTGTTTCCCTAACACCCCAGTAGGAGGTGAATGAAATATCGAAACAGGGTATAAACAAGTAATTTGGTCACTGCTATGGAAAAGCTGTTACTACAAAAAGAGCCTTTTAACAATGTATTTCTGAACAGAGGTGGCCAATTAGTAAGGCAGTTGCCCAGGAGTTAGCAATAATACTACATATTTGATCTGCTGAGAAAACACAGCATCACTTCTAATAAATTATATACCTCACATTTGTGCAGAAGTTTTTGGTTTACAAAGCCCTTCCAAATATGTTGCCTCAGTAGATCAAATCCTTTAAAATTTGGGCCCCGTGTGGCAGACTGATTAACCCACAGCCCACCACCAACACTCTTCTCCCTTAACTGCTTCCACTAAAAAAGTCTGGAAAAACTAAATAATCACTTTTTAAGTCTCCTTTAGAAACATACAGTCTTGAGATCTAGTTCTGGCTATTGAGACTAATGCAGAAGTCTGCTTTCCTGATGAAAAGAATTGCCTTTCCCTCTTTTTCTTGCCTGAAATAAAGACATGGTATCTGGCTCTGCAACAGCCATATTGTAACCATGAGGTGACAAGACAAAAAGCTAAGCATAGTAGAACAAAAGTATGGGTCCTTGGTGTCATTATTGAGTTGACACCTAGCTGCTTCTTCTGAATCTTTTGTTATGTGAGAAAAATAAACCACTGTTATTCAGGTATTCTGTGCTTTTTTTGCAGGGCAAAATTCCTACTACGACTAGCAATTCTGATTCTAGAAAATTATCATAAAGATTATCTATAACAGAAAAACTAGAGTCTAACTATCCAACAATAGGTTGGTGAAATAAATGGTGGGGTGGCCATATAATGTATAACATCCAGTTATTGAAAATTGCATTGAAAACAAGGGATTTTTAACCTTGTGTTCTTAAACAGGTACCCTTAAATTATACAGAGACATTTTTGTGTGGATGCATATGTGCATTTTTCCAGGTAAATAATTCTTATCATATTCTCAAAGGTTTCTAAAAACACTTTAAGAATCACTATTACAAATTAATATTTGTAGACATAGAAAGATGCTCATAGTATATTTGAGAAACAGACATTTACAAAATAATTTCTGCAATACTCTTCCAAATGGGAAAAATTACAATTACATTATAAATATAGGTATGTATGGTAGTGAGCTAAAAGCTACAAAATACATCCTTAGGTGTCAAAAAAAAAATAGCCTTATTTATTTCTTTAAACTGAACTTGTCTTAGGCTCCTAGCCCACATTCCTGCTGATTGTAGAAAACTTAACCTTGCGATTCATAGCAACTCAGACACTTCCTGATTTCAGGTGGGCAGTTCAAGATCCTCCCCATTTCCTGTTCCTTCCTGTTTCTCCACTTCTTCCATGGTCAGATGCCTTGCCCTGGAGTTCAGAGGAGTGGCATCTGGTCTTGTGCTACCCTCTGCTCTTCCCTGGTCTCTGCAGTTATCTTACCTGGTCCTCGTTATCAAGTTCTGGCATCTGCTGCTAACGTCTATAGTTCTCTCCTGGCTGTTGGTTGAAAAGCCTACACACTCCTGGTCTACCTTTTCCCAATTTGTTCTCAGCCTGTTTGGTCCCATCACAGGGGGTCACTGGGGAACTCTTAGATGCTCTCCCTCATCTGAAGGGATGCTTTCGGCCCTGCCATCCCTGCTCAGCAACATCACCCCCTCAAGGTACTAGGTTTGAGATGGAGTGACTTTAATGAACTTACATCCTGGGAAGAGAGGCTCAGGTGCCTTCTGCTTTTTTATTCTCGTGAAACCCATTTAGAATTCCTAATACCCACTTCCAGTCTCAGGTGTGGGCCTGAGTTCTGAGCCCCTCCTCCAAATCCAGGTAATAGGTCAGTTCTGTTTTCATCCCTCCAATGCACCTTTTCTCCTCCAGATAGTCCAACCTATATCTTTTTTTTTTTTTTGCACCCTCATTCTTCTTCATTCTGGGGTTTATCCTCCAGACATTCATCTGAGGTTCCCAGGTTTGTTCTTTTATACATAAAGTCAGGCTGTTGCAAATCCAGAGGTAAACATTTTTTTTATTCCTGCCAAAAAACCCTGACTCTTTTGTATCAAAGGTACTTCCACTTCCAAACTTTTGTCTCTGCTATAGGTTTTTAAGTCCCCTTAGGATTGGCCAAGAATTTGGCTTTTTGTTTTTCTAGAATCCTTATTTTCCCTCATGAGTAATGCCTGGAAAATGATCAAATGCTGGGCACAGAACACAAAAGGTACAGGTAGCATGTGTTAGGAGGGAACAACCTCTTAATAATTCAAAATAGTTTTCCGCTACATATACTTTGGAAAAAATCTGAAAATATGCACACTGAGATGTTATTGGTTATGATCTCTGGATGCTAGGAGTGTATTAATGTAACAGTTATGATAGAAGTTACAGAGAATCCAACTAACAGTGGCTTAAAATAACAAGGGTTTATTCTTCTCACAAAAGAAGTCTGGTTGTAGGTGGATGCTAGCATTGGCTCAGCAACACAACATTGTCACGGGGTAGCATCTGTGCGGTTCTCTTGGCCTTTCCCTGTGGTCTCAAGATGGTTGCAACTCACACATTGCATTCCACACTCAAGAAAGAAGGGATGGCACAAACCCCATCTGTTCATCTGAGCTGGAAAAGCAAAGCCTGACACTTTCATCTCATTGGACGGAACTGGGTTGCATGCTACCTCACGTTCAAGGGAGACAGAAAAAAACGGGGCAGAGGCAGTGGTGGGGGGGGTGGGGAGGGGGACGGGGCGGGGCAGGTTGGCGTCAGGTTAGCCAGCCCATGGTGCCTACCACAAAGGATATTTATGTTGTTTTTAATTCGTGCTTCTTTCTGTCTTCCAATTTTTCCACCATTGACAAATGTGTTTATAATGAGTGCTGTATTTAAATACAAATAAATAATACTTAGAAATCAAATACACTGCCTCATTTGTTTCTTAAAAATGTTTATTTATTTTGAGAGAGAGAGAGAGAGAGAGATCGTGAGCATGAGCAGGAGAGGGACCGAGAGAGAGGAGAGTGAGGGAGAATCCCAAGCAGGCTCCACACTGTCAGTGCAGAGCCCAACATAGGGCTTCATCCCATGAATCATGAGATCGTGACCTGAGCCGAAATCAAGAATCAGACACTTAGCCAACTGAACTACCCAGGCACCCCTGCACTGCCTCATTTGATCCTCCCAACTCCCTGTCCTGGATAATCTTACCCTTGTTTTAAGAGAACATAAAACTCGGAAGTAAAATGACTTTTCCAAGGACATATAGCAAATTACTCATAACAGTGAACAAAGAATTCAACTACCCAGATTCCAAATACTCTGATTTTTGCTATTAAAGATCAGGAAGTTTAGGGGCACTTGGGTGGTGCAGTCAAACAACTGGCTCTTGATCTCGGCTTAAGTCATGATCTCACGGTTTGTAGGTTCAGACCCGCATTGGGCTCTGTGCTGGTGGTGTGGAGCCTGCTTGGGATTCTGTCTCTCCTTTTTTCTGCCTGTCCCCTACTTGTGTTTGTTCTCTCTCTCTCTCTCAATAAATAAATAAGTAAATAAGATCAGGGAGTTTACACATGAAACTTCACGGTTACACTAACAAAGAGGCAAGTGAAGATTAAGCACAACACAAAAGCCCGATTTCCCACCTTCCAAGCAACATTTAGTGGGGTTCCCATTAAGCCTATACTGACTTCCCATGCCTCTCTACCTGCATCCTGCCTCTGCTTTCCTCTCTGCTCTCTCCTCATATTCTCTGCCCAACCTTCCCAACTGCCATCCCCAGGAAAGTATCTTCAGCTACATCTGAGTACAATTCCTGATTCCACCCCTTACAACCTATGACACCTTGAACAAGTTATTCAACTCTCTGGGCCCCAAATTCTTCATTTGTTAAATGAAAATAGTATCACTTATCTCACAGGCTAGTTTAGTAATTTTACGAAACAGCATGAGTGAAAGCTTCTCGTGTGGTATCCGATGCTTAGTACATGCTCAATTAGTCACAATAATAGTCATTCTTGCCATAATACAGAAGTTCAACAACTTTTGAAATCTCAACTGTGGGTAAGCATGTGCCAAAGTAGAAGGTCATCAACTCTGCTCTTTGTCAACAGAGCAGTTACTTGTATGATGGGCACCCCTCAGGACTTTAAGCAAGTGGATTTAGGAGCAGACTTTGAGAACTCAGTCTGCTAAGTAAAGGAATTTCTTAGTAGCATATAGTTTTGAACACAAATGGTTGAAATCATGGCTTGGACATTTAGAAGCTGTAGGTAGGAGTGCCTGGGTGGCTCAGTTGGTTAAGCGTCTGGCTTCAGCTCAGGTCATGATCTCACGGTTCGTGAATTCGAGCCCCGCAAAGGGGCTCTGTGCTGACAGCTCAGAGCCTGGAGCCTGCTTCGGATTCTGGGTCTCCCTTTCACTCTGCACTTCCCCTGTTCATGCTCTATCTCTCTCTGTCTCAAAAAAAAAAAAAATTAAAAAAATAAAAATAAATAAGTTAAAAAAAAAAAAAGCTGTATGTCAAGTTACCTAATGTTTCTGTGCCACAGTTTGCTTGGGATAATAGTACTTAATCTTATAGGGTTGTGGTGAGGATTCAGTGGGTTAAAATATATAAAGCACCTAGAAGGGTGCCTGACACTTTGTAGGTGTTACATAACTCTTTGCTATTTATATTATTGTCAGATTGTACTGAATAGCTACTATGTGTCCAGGGTGGTGAAGCCAGAATTTACACTCAGCACTGATTCCAAATCAGCACTCCTAACCACTAACCTGCCTTTTAGGGAGGAGGGTTCAGATTAATGGCAGGCGTTTTGTTTTGCTGAATGGAGATGTAAGTTTGAACCCAGAGCTGTTTTGCTTGGACAACAGAGAGACTATAAACTGCCAAGAGGAGTATTTGTTTTCATTGTTAACACTCAACAGCATTCAGCCTCTTCTCTAAATTCCCTTTACCAAATATTTGAGGAATAACATTTTGAAGCAATGCCAAATTATTAGCCTGCCTGAGATAGACACCACTTGTGTTCACCATTATCTGGCCTTGTTTTTCTCTTTCTGAGCACCCAACACAAGTGCACTATTCAGCCCCTTTGCAACTATGCAGGGCTACATGCCTAGTTCCAGACCACAGGCTATACGCATAGGCCACATATGTCACTTCTAGGCCGAAGCATCTACAAGTAGATGTACATTCTCCTTGGTTTTCTCTCCCCTTGCTATGACAAATGAAGAGGTCTTGTGTTGAGATAAGGGAGCCACAAAACCGAAGTGGCCCAACTCAATGAGTGTTGTCACATGGAGAACACTGCCCTAGGGGGTTGGATGGGGTCTCAGTGAACTTTGACCAACGAAGAAATAAATTTTTCAGAATAGCCCAAAAGTAAAACAACCCAAATGTCCATCAAATGATAAATGGATAAATTAAATTTGGTATATCCATGCAATCAAATATCATTCAGCCATAAAAAGAAATACCGATACATGCAACAAGGTGAAAAAATCCGGAAAACATTATGCTAAGTGAAAAAGCCAGACACAGAAGGCCACATATTGTAGGATTCCATTTATCTGAAATGTCCAAAAGAGGCAAAACCACAAAGAAAATAGATAAGTGGTTGCCAGGGGCTGGGTTGGTAGAGGGAATAAGGAGACTGTTAATGGGTACAGTTTCTTCTTTTTTTTTTTTTTTTATTTTATTTATTTTTTATTTTTTTTTTCAACGTTTGTTTATTTTTGTGACAGAGAGAGACAGAGCATGAACGGGGGAGGGGCAGAGAGAGAGGGAGACACAGAATCGGAAACAGGCTCCAGGCTCTGAGCCATCAGCCCAGAGCCTGACGCGGGGCTCGAACTCACGGACCGCGAGATCGTGACCTGGCTGAAGTCGGACGCTTAACCGACTGCGCCACCCAGGCGCCCCTACAGTTTCTTCTTAAGGTGATAAAATGTTCTAAAATTAGATAAGGGGTCATGGTGGCACAACTCTGTAAATAGACTAAAAGCCTTTAATTGTGCGCTTTAAATGGGTGAATTTTATGATATACGAGTTTTATCTCAATATAGTTGTTAAAAAGAAATTTTGTTATGTTCAACCACAGAGATTCCATGGCTAATTTGTTACTACTAAAGCATAATCTGGTTAATTTTAAATAAAACACTGCCCAGGGTACCCACATGTCTGTGGTCAGCTTTGGCTGTAGCCAAGTATGAATAAAGTAGTACAGGAACAGAGAGCAGGGGTCAACTAACTCTACCCGGTGGCAAGATTTGAGCTCTGCATTGAATAACAAGTAAAATAATCCTCTCCTCCCCAAACTAGATGATGGATAGATGGATAGACAGATAGATGCCTTGTGGGTGGGTGGGTGGGTGGATGGATGGATGGTTGGATGGATGAATGGATGGATGTGAGTCACTTATGATAAGATACAGACTCACTGAAAGAAGATAATGAGGAAAAAATATGCAGGCTGTGAGACACATAGCATCAAAGGGTCTTAAATTCCTGCCCAATATGTTAGGACTGGATCCAATCAGAGGGGTTTTTAACAGATGGTCAGAGTGGGAATATTTGTATTTTAGATCACTCTGGCTCCGGGGAAGACAATGGATTCATGTCAGTGAAACCCTGCGTCGGAAGTTGAGAGCTTGAGTTTGTCGGTCCCATGAACACGTCTTGCTATTGGGCCTTCACACATGCTGGTACCTCTGCTGGGACACTGTCCCCTTGCCTCCTGGCCTGGTAACTCCTGCTCATCCTTCAAGCCTCAGCATCAAAGCCACTTCCTCCAGGAAGCCTGCCCTGGATCCAGAGTCTAGGGTCCCTTAGACTGTGTGGGCCTTCCTGCACTTGTCCCAGTTGTAATCAATTACCATTCGTGGGATTACCTGCAGATAGTTTGTCTCCCTCACTGAACTCTAAGCTCCAATGAACCATGCTTGCCTTGTTCATGGCTGCATCCCCACTGCCTGGCACAGTGTCTGGCCCATCTCTAGTGCTCAATAAATATAGGGTGAATAAACCAGCTGGGCAGGTACATGAACTGGTAGATGAATCTGGAATTCTAACAACTGCCTTAAAGGTGAACTTTCTTCTTCTTGAAGCAGAAAAAAAGCATGAATTGAACGTCCATGAAAGCAGGGAGTGGTGAAGAGATTGGGCTTTGGAGATAGCCTGGCTTAGTTGTGCCTCAGCTGTGCAACTTAGAGTAAGTCACTTTCCTTCTCTGAAATTCAGTTTCTTTCTCTATAAAATGGAGACAGTATTTGTCTCATTCAATAGAGTGTTCACAAAGCAGCTAGCACTGTGTCACACAATAGTAAACCCTCAATATATGACAATAATAACAAAAATAGAGCTTAATTTTCTCAGTCCTGACAATAGTCCTTTGAGGATTATGATTCAGGGTTTCCCAAACTTGCCTGGTTATATAAGAATCACCTGAAGGGAACATGGTATTCATACAGATTCACTGACTCTCACCCTGGACATTCTGATTCAGGGAGACTGATGAGGTAGGGGTGAGGCCTAATGAATCTATATTTTCATCACACACTCCAGGTGACTCTTCTGATCAAGTAAGTTGGAGAAACACAATGGGTGCGTATAACCCCTATGTTACAGATGAGGAGAGCGAGACTTACAGGAGTGCTTCTCCCATGCACTTCAGTGCACAGGAGAATCACCTGGGGATTCTGATTTGGTAGTCTGGGGTGAGGCCTGAAGTTCCCAGGTTTTAGCAACCTTGCAAGTGATGTTAACACAGCTGGTCTGAGGACCACACCAAGTGGAAGAGACTAGGCTGGAGAGTCAGCTTACCGGTCCTCAGAGAGCTGCATTGGAATTGCTAGAAATGCTCACACCCAGGGTTCTGCCCCCACAGATTCTGATGCAATTAGTAAACCTGGGTATTGGAATTTTTTTTTTAACATAAATTCTTTTATGTTTATTTATCATTTTGAGAGAGAGAGAGAGAGAGAGAGAGAGAGAGTGTGTGTGCACGTGGGGTAGGGCCAGAGAGAATCCCCAAACAGGCTCCATCCACACTGTCAGCACAGAGCCCGATGCGGGGCTGGAACTCAGGAACTGTAAGATCATGACCTGAGCCAAAATCAAGAGTCAGACGCTTAACCCACTGAGCCACCCAGGAGTCCCAGGCATTGGAATTTTCAGAACCTACCTAGATGATTCTACTGAATAGCAAAGTTTGAGAACCACTGATTTAGGTAAAAATCATAGTTTAAATTCATAGAGCTAATAAGTGGCCAGGGTAGGATGTGATCCCACAGCCAAGCATCTTGTGAAAAGAGTATACAAAATGGCAACTGATACTATTATCACTAATATTATCATTATTTGAGGGGGGGTGCCCAGAAATAGGGCACAAAGAGGTAGCATAGGCAGGGGCCCCAATCTTGAACTTGCAAGCAAGAAGTGGGCCAGGCCAGTAGCACAAGCAGGGTGTAGTCTAGGAGAGAGACACCTGCTCTTACTCCACCAGCTGTTGGCAGACAAAAGCAGACAAATGTGGATGTAGCCACTTCCCTCTCCCTCTGGCAACCTTCCAAATGGCACGAGCAGCTGAAGGCTGAACTCACCTCACACCCACACTTACAGTCTTTTGACGATGAAGACAAAAGCCAGGCTGCCCCAGCCCTGAGATGAGAGAGGCATGATTGGACAACCTTGAGAAAATTGTAGCAGCCCCTAACTCAATTTCTTGCTAATTATCCAGGCGAAATGTCTCCAAGGGACAGACGTCCTTGGCCTGATGAACTAGAATACCAGACCACCAGAGACAGACAAACATTCTAACCACAAAATTCATTTGGAAGACTCAAAGCAGAGAAGGGATGTCAAAGAAAGCCAGCTATAATTTCAGAAGCCATGAGAGGTACCACCTGACACGAATGATAAAAAGAAAAGCTGTCATTTTCCGATGGCTCGCTGTGTGCCGGGCCCCATGCTAAGTATTCTCCGCACGTTATCTCATTTAGTCCTCTCCACCACACTATGAAGTCAGTGCTCTTGGCCCCTCTGAACAAGTAAAGGGATTCAAGTTCACAGGCCGGGAGGTCACACAACTAGTAAGTGGCAGTGCTGGGGTTTGAACTTCATCCCAGCTCCTAGCCACTTTATATTTTCCTTCTCCTTCTTCAGAGCTGAGCTTGCTTCATAGATCACTGCCTGCTTTGGCCTTTACACAAAGAAAGACATATTCTTCCTCCAACTAAGCTGTGTAATAATTATCCCTGCTGAGTTGGGGAGACACAAAGTCCAGCTGTTCTCTGTTCTCTGTATAGAAGGATGTACCCAGAGTCACATCCATCTCTCCAAGAGTTTTTTCTCTAGTGAGGAAAGGGACAGACTTTGAGATGGCTTGAAGGCCCCAAAGAGAGAAACAAATGAATTCAGTACTCAGCTTTGAAGGGCTCCGGCACCAGAGAAAGAGAGATCCTTCAGGAGCCACTAGTCTTTGGTTTTTCATCAGAGCTTTCTGCTGTTTTAATATGCCCTGGGGATCTGGAAAGACAAGCCCTCTATTCTAAAGGCTTCATGCAGAAACAATTACAGGTGTGGTCATTTAATTTCCTATCTTAGAAAAAGGAAAGAAAAAAAAAAAGACCAGGTGACTTTCTGAACCAGCTGGCAGGTTTTGGTTCTAAAGAACTCGTTCTTATTTTGTGCTCTCCACCGCAGGGCACGATATGGTCCTATGTCCTCTACCAAGGTGATCCCCAGGGTACAACATTATCTATCTCCTATCTGATCTCTGAAGCCTGAAAACCCTTTCACTTGAGTACGAAAGGTTTTCTTCCATAATTAGAGACAAGGCCTTCAGTCAGATAGCCGGGAGAAAAACATGGTGAAGTCTTTCCAACCTGTCCACCAACAAAGACCTAGAATCATCACGAATCCTAAGTCTGCTTTTTAGCAACTCACAACTAAGAATGTTTTAGTGAAAGAAACTAAGCAAAAAGCTGGTAGCAGTCTTCAATTATAGGCTGTTAGCTAGCTAACAAAATAGTGAGCAAAGACTCTGAATTGCCTTTTTTTTTTTTTTTTAAACTTGCAAGCTAATGAGGAAACGTCTTCCCTCAAATTCAGAGCTAGCTAACAAACCAGTGAATAACTGGAATCCTTGGTGGATTTCAAGCTCTTTTGTTGGCTCAGATGCATTTTGGTTTGGAAACTCTCCAGCTAGCAAGCATACAAGCAAATAGTTTGGGAGACCATCTTGATTCATTGGTTTGTTGTTGTTGTTGTTGTTGTTGTTGTTGTTGTTTTAGTCATTCTGGCTACAAAACCTAGATACTAAACTTCCCAGTTCCTCCCTAGTTATAAAACTTCTTCTCACCAGCTTAGGCTGCAAATTGTCATATAATAGGAATAATAATAGCCAATCTTCATAGAATGCTTATAATTCACCAGAGATAGTTTTACGGGTTTTATATATATTAACTCATTTGCTCCTTGGGACAGTTCTATGAGGTAGGTACTATTTTCATTCCAAATTACATGTGAAGAAACTGGGACACAGGCATTAGGTTTTAACTTCTCTAAAGACACAGACAATAAGAGGCCAAGTCAGGATTTGAGTCCAATCCATCCAATTCCAGAGCCCACACTCTTTTAAAAATTTAGTTGTAAATGGGGCGCCTGGGTGGCTCAGTCGGTTGAGCGTCCAACTTTGGCTCAGGTCATGATCTCGCTGCTCGTGAATTCGAGCCCCGCGTCAGGCTCTGTGCTGACAGCTCAGAGCCTGGAGCCTGCTTCGGATTCTGTGTCTCCCCCTCTGCCCCTCTCATGCTCTCTCTCTCTGTCTCTCTGTCTCTCTCTCTCTCTGTCTCTCTCAAAAATAAATAAACATTCAAAAAATTTTAATTGTAAACATTTTATAGAAGGATAACAGAAATTAGGAAAGTGCATGAGTCATAAGTGTACAGCTTCAAGAATTTTCACCAGGTGAATATTGCCTACTACCAAAACCCAGATAAAGAAACAGCCCAGAAGTGCCCTCCAGCTCAGTTTCAGTCCCTAACACCCACCCCAGGGTAACTTCTTTTCCCAGTGCCAACTATCTAACATCCTACCATCTTTGCCCCTTTTTGAACTTTATATAAATCTAGTCGTATAATATGTACCCTTTTGTGTCTAGCCTCATTCATTCCTCATGTTTGAAGAATGTAGTTAATGTAGCTATAATGTCGGTGCCTCTCTATCCCATTCTGTTGGTATATCCTTGGGCCAATGCCACACTGTCTTAATGACTATAAGCTTTATGTTACAACTTCACATCACACTAGTAACATAAAACTCTAGTAGGTAAGACAACATTGTTCTTCAAGATTGCTTTGGCTACTCTTTTTTTTTAACAAATTTTTTTAATGTTTATTTATTTTTGAGAGAGAGAGAGAGAGAGAGAGAGAGAGCACAATCAGGGGAGGGACAGAGAGAGAGGGAGACACAGAATCCAAAGCAAGCTCCAGGCTCTGAGCTGTCAGCACAGAGCCCGACACGGGGTTCAAACTCACTGACTGTGAGATCATGATCTGAGCTGAAGTCGGATGCTTAACTGACTGAGCCACCCAGGCACCTCTGCTTTGGCTATTCTTAATTCTTTGCCAAGTTTGTCAATCTTCACCAAAATACCTGTTGGAATTTTTTAAAGTTGAGGTTGCACTAAAATTATGAGTAAACGTAGTGAGAATTGTCATGTTTACAATAATGAGTCTTCCTAATGAAATATCCCTCGGGTTTTTTGTTTGTTTGTTTGTTTGTTTAGATCTTCTTTAATTTCCCTCCATAATGTTTTGGGTTTATTTTTTGTTTTTCTTTTTAGATCTTATATATCTTTCATTGAATTTATTCCTAGATAGCTGGTGCCTTTTATGCCGTTATAAATCGATTTTTAAAAATTTCATTTTCAATGTGTTGCTAGAAATAAAATTATTTTTGTATATTGATCTTGTATCCAGTGATCTTGCTAAATTCACTTATTAATTTAATCATTTTGTGTAGATTCTTTTGGATTTTTTAATGTACACAATTATAATATCTAAAAATGATGATGTATTAGTTGCTTCCTTTCCAATAACTATGCTTTCATTCTTTTTTATTAAAAAAATTTTTTTTAATGTTTATTTATTTTTGAGAGAGAGATAGAGCATGAGTGGAGGAGGGGGAAAGAGAGAGGGAGACACAGAATCTGAAGCAGGCACCAGGCTCCGAGCTGTCAGCACAGAGCCTGACGCAGGGCTTGAACTCACAAACTGCAAGATCATGACATGAGCTGGAGTCAGACACTTAACCAACTGAGCCACCCAGGTGCCCCTATGCTTTCATTCTTTATGTGTATTTATTTATCAAGTTAGGAATGCTTTCTGCCCCAAAGAACGGAAAACCTGACCTTTGTGGCATAAACAAATAGGAGGCTGTTTCATTTTGCTTTGTTTTGTATTGTTTTGTTTTGCCTGAGTCAGCTAATGGAGATTCTAAATAAATGGCTGCTGCAGCCCCAGCCATCAAAGCCACATTCATGCAGGAAGAAAAAGAAAGGGATCCATGTTTATACCCTGAACACTTTCCCAGATGTCCCCAGAGCAGATTGCCCCTAAAGGCACAGTGACCAGTATTAGGTCACACGCTCATTTCAACTTCAAGGGAGCCTGGGAAAGAGGGGCCATGCAATTATTATAATTGACTCAGCCCGGATCCATAATCTGGGCCAGACACATTGCCTCTTTGAACAAGATGGCAGTTCAGTTACCAAAGAAGAGGGAATGGTATTGGGTAGACAATTAGTAGTGTCTACTATAAGTTAGATAGACTTATCTCTACCATCACAGGCTTCTGCCTGCTCTCTCACACACCCACTGAGGATCTCTGAGTCCCCTCTGGACAACACCATCTTCTGCCACAACTGAAGCGTCCAGGAGGTCAGGCTACCCTGTAATGTAGCAGACAAGTGGAGTGAACGCTTCTCATCTCCTTCCGTGCTACCCTCTGTTAGAGCTGTTGCAGAGTAATGCTGCTCATGCGCAAAACATCACAGACTTTTTAGTAAAAGAGCAATTACAATCCTCTTCTTTGCAAGGACCTCAACACAAGTGTCTAGATCTGAACCCAGAACCAATTGAGACCCACCACACTCTACTCATGACCCTATCTGAAGAGCGTAATTTACTAGTGAGTCAAGCTCATTATGTTAGTTGCCTCCTCTTCTTAGGATGAGCTCTTTCCCAGGAAATACTGGTATGCTAGGGAGTCAGGATTTGCATCTGAATCCGCACTCAGGCTTGAGCTGGGACTTTGGCTACACACATGAGGAAAGTAAAACCTAGGAAACCATTTGGTTTTGTACATTTTTCAAACTGGATGACAAAGCAGTTTTGAATTTTTTTAGCTAGCTAGTAAGCTGAAAAAGCTGGAGTTTAGACCCAATCCCAGCACTACTTGGCATATTCAATCTGGTTTTTTTTAACCTTTTTAATGTTTGTTTTTATTTTTTTGAGAGAGAGAGAGAGAAAGAGAGAATGAGTGGGGGAGGGGCAGAGAAGGAGAGACACAGAACCCAAAGCAGGTTCTGCTCTGAGCTATCAGCAGAGCCTGATGTGGGGCTCGAACTCACAAAACATGAGATCATGACCTGAGCCAAAGTCAGACACCCAACCACCTGAGCTACCCAGACACCCCAGCAAATTTAATCTTAAGCAATTTCTCTCCTCTCCCTGAGCTTCAGTTTCCACATCTGAAAACCTAAAGGAATCGGACCAGAGGACTCTCATGTTTAGCTCAGCTCAACTCTTTTTGGAGCCCACCCCACGGCAATGTGCTAAAGGAACCTGAATAACCTAGGAGGCAGCCCTAATATTATCCCCATATTAAAGATGAGGCAAACTGTGAGTCACCACAGTAAGGCAACTATCCCTTGATGGCACAGCTAGTAAGCGGCAGATCGGTATTGGAACCCAAGTTGGTCCAACTCCATCCTTACGTCTAGACCACTACAACATGCGACCTCTACCAACACTGGTCCCACACTCCCTGAGCATGGAGCCTCTGGAGTCACTGTGCAAAACCTTGGCTGCAGGAAAGACATTCTTGCTTCTGGGTGAGTTGAAACAGCTCCCAGGTGAGGGGGAGGGCTGCCATCCACCTACCCATCCTTCCTTTGCATTGTCTGCCTACATGATTACAATTTTCTGCTAAGCTTTCAGTTTTCATCTGCTTTTCCCTACCATGTGCTTTTTATTTTGTGATTTCAATATAAATGATTTCCTGACAGTTGTCATTCCCTAGCTTGCTCAGCCTGCTATAGAAATCAGACTGCCCAAATCCACCGCTAAGTTGAACAGAGGAAGCATACATACCCTTAGTTCTAAGGATCCAGAACTGAGGTAGCAGGCAGTCTACCACACTTGCCACCTGTGTCATCCACTTAGTGGTGCATCTTGGGGCCTGCCACACAGGAGGCCTGTAAACACATCCACATGTGACTGTTCTCTTCCTGTAGTCTCCATGGGAGGCTATAGATACCTGCCGACAACTCCACCTTGGAAACTTTTTGTGAGAACTTAGGTCGTATTTGTTGACCTGCCTCAGTTTTCCCAAAAGCAATCAACCTTTGGGAGGACAATAAGCAGAAAAGGCAAATGGGAGTATTCAGATTACTGCCCATTCTCTGAAGCAAAGGCAGCCAGGGTCTCAAACTTGAACTCACTGACTGCTGCAGTTTCCTAAGGGAGATTCGCAGAAATGTACGCAATACCCACTCCTTACACTGTTGACTCCTGTTCTAATCAGTTTGGTAGTCCACACAGGAGCAGAAAAACCTCCGTTTGGGGCACCTTGGTGACTCAGTTGATTAAGCATCCAACTTCGGCTTAGGTCATGATCTCACGGCTCATGGGTTCGAGCCCACGTCGGGCTCTGTTGCTGATAGCTCAGACCCTGGAGCGTGCTTTGGATTCTGTGTCTCCCTCTCTCTCTGCCCCTCTCCCACTCACTCTCTGTCTCTCTCAAAAATAAATAAACATTAAAAAATTAATTAAAAAAAAGGAAAAAACTCCTTTTGCCCCTTTCACCTGAAGCTCTCAGCCACTGCTTCTGAAAGACTCTTTGGTGAAGAACCATTTTTTCCCTTGATATGTCACGGACTAATAATTTTATAAAATGTAATAAAAGTGAATTATCTAGAAAAAAAATAAGAAGAAATACATCCAAAATAAAAGCCTGAGTGTTTTATTATTAGATTCAATAGATTCAATAAATTCAATAGATTCAATTAGATTCAATAGATTCAATAAAATTACTCTGTCAAATTGCGATGAAGAATTTTAAACACTTACTCTCAATTTCTGCTCTTACCTTGTCACAGACCAGTTTCTAGTAGCTTGCAGATGAGCTCTGGTCCATGGACCATGATTGGATAGCACTTTGTCAGATCACAGAGGGCAGATATTGGCACCAGTTTCCTATCCCACAACTGCAGCAGACATTGCTAATTGATCACAACCCTCACTCTTGAACTCAACCCCAGATTCCTTCTCAACACATTCATCTACTCCCCAAACAGATTGGGTGTGAAAAATGAGAACTGTTTGCCATCCCTGTTCTCTTTTTCCAGCCCCATGCTTTCACCCTGGCTCTTCTGACTCTGTGCAGAGCTGCTGTCCTGAGCCGTCTACTCTACCCCTATTTCCCACTATTCAGCATAGGTAGGTCTCCCAAGGGGCCAGAGCCTGCCTGTGGGACACGTGGCCCCAGCAGTGGATTCAGCAGAGGGAAGAGAGAGAAGTGCAATCCTGAAATTTCAAGGATAGGAAAAGTCCGGAGAATTCCTCCCCCATCCCCAGCTAGTTTTATTTATGATCACTTTACACCCCCCTAGCAGCATTTATTAATCATGTGCTTTGAATCTTTTACTAGAGATACCATCTGTAGAGCAATGTATCAGATGTTATTTTAGGCGGTTATTTTTGTTATCTCAATCCATCATACAAGATCCCTATGAAACAGCCATTATTATATCCCCATTTTAAGAGTATGAAACTCAGAGATGGAGAGTGATGAAGTCATGCAGCTGTGACAGAGCTTAGATTCAAAGGTCTGTCGCATTCTGAGGTCTGTTTTCAGATTTCCTCTATCTTTTCACCTCCATCCAGACCCTGCTTTGGAGCTGGGGAAGACCAGCTTGAACTCCTTGTAGAGGTGACACTGTGCAGCCCACGATCTTCCCCAAGTGGTACCACAAGGCATTACAGGCAGCACTTCCCCTCCCCACCCCTAGATGACAGTGGAGGGCAGACCAAGGCAAGCTGCCTTTACCTCAAAGATCACATATTGATGTGTATTGAGGAACCACAATGTCCACTCGTATAGTACGTGAGTGTTGTTAAGGCAGTTGATTAGACATTATTCATTTGCTTCTCTGGTTCCTGGAATCTTGACATTTTAAGGTGGGAGGCTACTGAGTGTCCAGCTCCAAAAAAGTGATGGAATGACTCAGTATTTTATCAAAAGCATTGGCTGGAGAATTCACCCATCTGGCCTCAGCAATCTGGCCTCCTAGACAAATGAGGAAATAAATAAAACAAAATAAGAAAATGGGAATAACAACTGCTACTATTTATTGAGCTCCATATGCTGAGCACTGTGATAAGCATATATATATATGTATATATATTCCTATATATATGTATTCCTGTATATATATATATATATGTATTCCTGTATATATATATTCCTATATATATGTATTCCTGTATATATATCCTGTATATATATATATATATATATAAATGTATTCCTGTATATATATATATATATATATATATATATATACACATATATATATATACATTCCTAAAATCCAAACAACATTTGTTTGCATTCCTTCAGTGAAGGGGAAATTTTTGTACTTTAGTAGAGTGATTTTTCAGAAGATCCTGAAGTCATTTGGTATAGAAACAGATGAATAAGGTGAATGCTAGAAGTGAATCATGGCCGTATTTGACCCAAAATGAAGTGATAACTATGGAATAATATGATCAATTTCTTATGTGTCACAGAAACTAGCTCTTAAGACTGCTGCAGAGGGGGCCCTAGAAGATTCTGAACAGCAGCAGCCCTCCAAAAGAATATTTGTGGTCAAGGTGGCATTCTTTTCCCCTTTTAGAAAAAGCAGAATTTATTTGTTGCCCAAATTGTAAAGGCCATTTCCCTTTACTATAGAAAATAGAAAAGAAAGTCATCTGCAATTTCCTGTCATTGTTTTTGTTGTTTCCAATTTCGTTGTTACTAAAATTATGATGCAATTTTTGTATTAAAATATTTTTTGCACATCCCTGATTATTTCCTTAATATAAATTTCTGGTTGTGGAATTTCTACATGAAAGAGTACATCTAGTTTTATTTTTATTTTAAAGTTCGTTTATTTTGAGAGAGAGGGAGAGAGAGCACACACACAAGCAGGGGAGGGGCAGAGAGAGAGAGGGAGGGAGGGAATCCCAAGCAGGCTCCGTGCCATCAGCACAGAGCCCGATGGGGGGCTTAAACTCACAAACCTGTGAGATCTTGGGGCACCTGGGTGGCGCAGTCGGTTAAGCGTCCGGCTTCAGCCAGGTCACGATCTTGCGGTCCGTGAGTTCGAGCCCTGCGTCAGGCTCTGGGCTGATGGCTCAGAGCCTGGAGCCTGTTTCCAATTCTGTGTCTCCCTCTCTCTCTGCCCCTCCCCCATTCATGCTCTGTCTCTCTCTGTCCCAAAAATAAACGTTAAAAAAAAAAATTAAAAAAAAAAACAACAAACAAACAAACCTGTGAGATCTTGACCCCAGCTAAAATCCAGAGTTGGACGCTTAACCGACTGAGCCACCCAGGCACCCCAGAGTCTGTATATTTTTAAAACTTTCAAAATTCATTGCCAAGTTGGTAATTGAACAATGTTATTTTGACTATTAATATGATGGAACTTTTTATAGGTTTATTTCTTATTTGTATTTGTCCTTTTGTGAGTTGCCTATTCATAATTTTTGGTTAATTTCATATTGAAATATGTATCTCTTTCTTTTTCTTTTTGTTACACATACTTATGTACTAGGAAAGCCCACCCTTTTGGTGTCCTATAGTTCACTTTGCCTAATTTGTCACTTGCCTTTCAATCTTTAATGATTTTTAAATTACATTTTTCTGATGTTTCAATTTTTTTATTTTTGAGATGGGGCGGGGAGGGGCAGAGAGAGAGGAAGACAGAATCCAAAGCAGGCTCCAGGCTCTGAGCTGTCAGCACAGAGCCCGACACAGGCTACATCAGATCTAAATGATATCTGTCTTTGCTTGCATACTCTAAGAGGCTTTTCCTATATGGAGATATCATTAAGGTGACTGCTTTGCAGGGAACATGTTTTTGGATTTATAAGCACTGGTATATTGTTTTTGAAGTCTCCATGCTTTATAGTCCCACTTTTTAACATATTCATTCAATCTTTTTTTTTAAAACTGCTATCAGATCAGCACCTTTACTTGCCAGGCTCTGTGATGACTGTTGGGGCTGCTGTGATGAATGTTTTAGGAGCTTGGAAATCACCCTCACCCCACTGTACTCTGGCCAGAGTCAAACTTGACAACCCAGGAAGCAGCAGGAAGAAGAAAATGGAGTGGCTTTCCTTGGCTTCTTCTCCTTGACATCAGTGTGTCTCTTAGATTCAGTGCTTCCTGGAGCTCCAATCTAGGTCTTTTTTTCTCACTCTCATGAGGTGCCTGGAATATCATCTCCAATGACTGTGGGGGTATGAGGACCTCCGTATTACCCTCCCAAGCATCAGAGCTCTATATGCTGTGTTCATCAACACCTGTGGTCCCACGGGGATCTCAGACTCAACCCAAATAGAGCTCATTACCTTACCGATGAACCTCACCTCCCTCGTTCATCTCAGTTAATGGCCCCACTATGTACCCAAGTGTCAAGCAGCAACCTGGGCCACCCCTCATTCCTAGCCTGTCTATCTCCTGTTATCTGATCAATCACCAAATCCTGACAATTCTATCTCCTAACATAGTTCATCTCTGTCCCCTTCTTTCAAACCATGACCTTACTCTAAGCTCTCTCATCTCTCACCCAGGTAACTGGCCCAGACTCCTAACCAAACTCCAAGCTTCCCATCTGGTGCCCTCCCAACCTTTCTTTCACATAGCAGCCAGAATGATCATTCCAAACAGCAACTCTGGCCATGTCATGTCCTCCTCCAGTTGGTTCTCAACGGCCTCAGGATAAAGTCCATCCCCTTAGCCTCCCCTACCAGACCTCCTCTGATGTGGCCCCTGCCAACCTCTCTAAATTCATCTGTCACGTTCTTTGCCTATCCCTCCCTCCTCATTCCAACTACATAAACTGGTCCCAAATCCCTGAATGTACCAAGCAAAAGAAGGCCTCTAGGGCTTTTCAAATGCTATTTCCTCTGCTTGGATCTTTTTCTTCCCACATCTTCCCCCAGTTAACTTCCACTTTTCCACAGGGCTCAGTTTAGATATTAAGTGAAATCCACCCCCATGTCCAATGACTTGATTAAGTACCCCTCCTCTTGGCTCACACAGTCTCCCTTCTTACTTATCTTAAATACTGTACCACAACTGCCTGTTTACTTGTTTGTCTTCCTGTCTAGACTGGGGCTGAGCAGCATGGGTTATACATTGCACAACTCATCAGACACAATGATGTAAGGAGTGACCCCTGAAGTTATGCAGTGTACATCCTATGGAACTGTATCTGGAAGCCCTACATGTGACCTCATGGAGGAGCAGAACTATATGTTGTTTACTCTTGTATGACACATGTGTTCCAAAGATAATTGTTGAATTAATGGATTGATGGATGATGAATGGGTTGATGAAAAGGTGGATGGATATAGAACTTGCTCCTTGGTCTTCGTGTCTCCTGGCCAGTGAAATCCACATCCTCTATTATCCTTGTCATCTCCTATCTGCTCTGCTTTCTTCTAACCAATCCACCATATCACCCTGCTTCTAAGCAAGCAAGTACCTTATTTATGGGAGTTAGTTCTTACATTGCCTAAAATCAAGACTCATTTCTCTTTATTGTTGCCCCAGGTCCTAAGAGTCTCCTGAAGGTTTAATCAGGAATGACTGATCACCTAGGTTTAAGTGGGTTTTTGTGTTTGACATTATGAAAAGTTAACCAGACTCTGTGCTGTGCTTCCTACGGCATAGAAGATTTAAAGAGGAAACAACTTAAATCTTTCTTCCCCACTCTCCCCGCCCTCCGTCCCTTTTTTTCTTTTTTTTTTTTACTGTTTAAGGAGAAATTGCCTTTGGAAAATTACAGGGTTTTTTCCCTGCATCCTTGAAAAGAAAAAAACAAAGAGTTTATGAGAATTATAATCAAGAGACTGTACCTAGGAAACATTTAAAGATGCACTATACAGATATGCAAAGTGAATTAAGCCAGACTCAAAACGCCAGATATCATACAATTCCATGCATATGACATTCTTGTAATGGCAAAACTATAAGGTCAGAAAGCAGAGTAGGAGATGCCAGAGGTTGAGAGTTTGGGAAATTTGGGTGGGGGATAGGGCTCTTCTATATCTTGATTATGGTGTAGTTACACAACTATATTTGTGACATTTGTCAACACTTAACAGAACTAAACACTACAAAGGTGAATTTTACTGCGTGTAAATTATGCTTTAATCTTTTTAACCGAAGAAAGTTGTACCTTTAACAACAATGTAAATGTGAAGAAAACAGAAGGTAATGTATAGTAAATTCAGTTCTATGAGTCTCTACTTTTTACCTCTGGAAATCCACCAAGAATGTCATTCTAACTCATCCTTTTGATTATCCTCTCTCTACCCCTCCCTTTTTTCCAACTAATACAGACTTGGGTTTGCAGTTTGCATTGCCACTTGCCAGCAGATGAATCCTGGATAAATTGCTCAACCTCACTGAGACTTGGTTTCTGGGTTTCCTTATCTGTAGACTGGGGATAATCATACCTATCTCTCAGGAAGTTTCGGTGGGTACTAAAAAAAAAAAAAAAAAAAAAAAAAAAAAGCCAACATAAGCAAAAGCAGGTACCATGTCCTGGGAAAACCTGTAGTGTAGGTAGAGTGCTGCTGTATCCATCCATCCATCCACCCACCCACCCATCCTCTACTGATCACTTCCAGATGAGAAGGGAAGAATCAGTAAACTCACTTTGTTGAGGATCTACTGGTACTGTGGAAAATACTTCCATGTAAAGTTTCTCACTCAGGGGCACCTGGATGGCTCAGTTGGTTAAGTGTCCAACTTCGGCTCAGGTGAGGATCTCAGAGTTTGTGAGTTTGAGCCTGCATCAGACTCTCCACTGTCAGTGCAGAGCCCACTTCAGACAGATCCTCTGTCCCTCTGTCTCTCTGCCCCTCCGCCACTCACACACAGGTTTTCTGTCTCTCAAAAATGAATAAACTTTGAAAAAAGTATTTTTAAATAATAAAAACAGTAACGTTTCTCACTCAGTTCTCCCAACCTCATGAAGAAATTCAGATTCTGAAACATCAGATTTCACATCCAGGAAAAGGAATCAACGGGATGCAATTTTTCTGAGTCCACTCACTCCTTCAGTGGTACATCTGAAGGCCATCTCAGAAGGATTAGGAGTGTCCATGGAAAAGCTAAGAGGAGTCGTTGCCATAGTTACCCCATGCCCCACACAATGCAGCTGGACAGGGACTGAGCAAAGTCTTGGGGGTGCAGGTAGGCACTACTCCCGCAGGGCCCCTCTGGGTGCTGTTGAAAGAGGTCCTCATTCCTCACCAGCAAGAGACAGCAGTGCCCTTAAAACAGAGGTAGGGTAGCCCACAGACACTGATTCATTTCTCAAATTCTTCTGGTTGTGGGTAAGGGAGAGCATTCACGCTGGTAGAAGCTAGATGGTGAGCAGAGGCTGGCTCAGCTTCTGTCCATGTGGTCCCTTCAGGTCCAAACCCACAAATTCTCTGCCTCTTCATGCCCTCTCTGTCCTTCTCCTCTCCTGGCACAGAAAATCATCCTGTAGTTTTGAGGACAAGAAGCCTTGGTCTGAATCTTCAAATTCTTCTCTCAAATGTGCTGAATATGCCCTGAGTTCTTTTCATTCTCTTGAAAGCCTAGGCTTTGGGAACTCAAAAGCCAGAAGCAGCACTCTTTCCTCTGCCAACACATCCCTTTCCTAGGATAATTTGTCCCAGAATAATCTAGCTTGGTGGTTAGCATCAACCACATCAGCACTGTTACAAGTACAAATTCTCAGACCTTCTGAGGGGGAAGCTCTGGGAGTAGGGCTCAGCAATGTTTTAACTAGCCCTCCAAGCCATTCTGACACAGGATGTAATTTGAAAGCAATTGCTTAGCTGATGGCTGAAGGGTGAGGTAAGGTAGGTTAAGAAAGGGTAGAGGAGTCATATGCTAGGGGTTTACCCAAGGGATACAGGAGTGCTGATGCATAGGGGCACTTGTACCCCAATGTTTATAGCAGCATTTTCAACAATAGCCAAATTATGGAAAGAGCCTAAATGTCCATCAACTGATGGATGGATAAAGAAGTTGTGGTTTATATACACAATGGAATATTATGTGGCAATGAGAAAGAATGAAATATGGCCTTTTGTAGCAATGTGGATGGAACTGGAGAGTGTTATGCTAAGTGAAATAAGTCATACAGAGAAAGACAGATACCATATGTTTTCACTCTTATGGAGATCCTGAGAAACTTAACAGAAGACCATGGTGGGAGGGGAAGGGGAAAAAATGTTACAGAGAGGGAAGGAGGCAAATCATGAGAGACTCTTAAAAACTGAGAATAAACTTAGGGTTGATGGGAGGTGGGAGGGAGTGGAAAGTAGGTGATGGGCATTGAGGAGGGCACCTGTTGGGATGAGCCCTTGGTGTTGTATGGAAACCAATTTGACAATAAATTTCATATTAAAATAATTAATTAATTAACTTAAATTTTTTTTAATGTTTTATTTATTTTTGAGACAGAGAGAGACAGAGCATGAACGGGGGTGGGTCAGAGAGAGAGGGAGACACAGAATCTGAAACAGACTCCAGGCTCTGAGCTGTCAGCACAGAGCCCGACGTGGGGCTCGAACCCAGGGACCATGAGATCATGACCTGAGCCGAAGTCGGACTCTCAACCGACTGAGCCACCCAGGCGCCCCAATTAATTAATTAATTAAAAAAAATAAACTCAAAAGAAAAGGGTCAAGGAGGAATTGAAAATACTAATGGCAACCAAAGAAGTTACTGTATGACATAGTGAAAGGGTGGGCCTACGCAGGCCGACTCCATCTTGTTCTGTGTCCTTCACCTTGACCACACCTCCTCCCCTTGAGTAATCCCCCACTCACCTGCCTAACAGGACTCGGACCCTTCCCCAGCCAATTGGCTGAGGCCACAGCCATTACCTCACCAACCGCGCCTAGGCCCCAATAAAACCTTTGTCCTTTTGAAATTCACTCTCTCTCTCTGGTATCTCACCGCTGCATCCATGCAGGTAGGGCATTGAGCTCAAGCTAGGTCGAATAAAGGCTCTTTGCTTTTGCATCGGACTCGGCTCCCTGGTGGTCTTTGGGGATCACGAATTCTGGGCATAACAATAGGTTCTCCTCTTCTAATAATAACTAATAATTGTATTTGGGTTTTTTTTGCTTTTTTTTATGTTTATTTATTTCTGAGACAGAGAGAGGCAGAGCATGAGTGGGGGAGGGGCAGACAGAGTGGGAGACACAGAATCAGAAGCAGGCTCCAGCCTCCAAGCTGTGAGCACAGAGCCCGACGCGGGGCTCGAAGTCACAAACCACGAGATCATGACCTGAGCCGAAGTCGGTCACTCAACTGACTGAGCCACCCAGGCGCCCCTAATAATTGTATTTGTAAGGACAACTGTATTTGACTACTTATGATGTACCATGCACTAAAACAACAGATTTACCTACACTGCTCACAACAACATTGTGATGTAAGCACTATTATAACTTCCATTTGTCAGGTGAGGAAACTGAGGCCTGGAGAGAGGATTAGGAATTTGCCTTTGGTTATACAGGAAGTAGTGGGGACAAGATTGGGGTCTTGTGGGTGGGGGTAGGGAAAACGGGTGAAGGTGGTCAAAAGTACAGACTTTCGATTATAAGATAAATAAGTTCTGGGGATGTCATACACAGCATGGTGACTATAGTTACTAATACTGTGCATTATATTTGAAAGTTGCAAAGAGAGTAGATTTTTTTTATATTTATTTTTTTGAGAGAAAGAGACAGGGAGAGAGCCCACAAATGGGAGAGAGGGGCAGGGGGAGAGAAAGACGAATCTTAAGCAGGCTCCATGAGCAGCACAGAGTCCGACGCGGGGCTCTATCCCACAACCCTGGGGTCATGACCTGAGCCCAAACCAAGAATCAGAGGCTCAACCAACTGAACCACTAAGGCATCCCAAGAGGGTAGATCTTAAAATCTCTCATCACAACAACAAATCTGTAACTGTGTGGTAATGGATGTTAACTAAACTTATTCTGGTAAACACAACACATACGTAGAACATATCATTTACTGCTACAATGTTATATGTCGATTATATCTTAGTAAAAAAAAATTGGGATCTTGTAAATATGATTCAAGAGCTCCATTTTAGCACCAACTTAAAAAAAATTCAAGTTACAGGGGTGCCTGGGTGGCTTAGTTGGTTGAGCATCTGACTCTTGATTTCAGCTCAGGTCATGATCTTTTTGTCGTATCAGGCCCTGCATCAGGCTCTGCGCTGACAGCAGGAGCCTGCTTGGGATTCCCTCTCTCTCCTTCTCGCTCTGCCCCTTCCATGGGCGTGTTTGCTGTCTCTCTCTCAAAATAAATAAATACATAAATAAATAAATAAATAAATATTTTTTAAAGGGTCATCTGAAATAAATAAATAAATAAAATATTAAAAAGTAATCTATACATTAAAGGTACCATATTGGTAAAATAAAACCTATAAAACATTATCTATAAATGCATATATATACTTTACATGAATATATTAGATCTATCAGTAGTTATTTATTCACAAGAGAAAAAACTAGAAGGCTCAGCATCCAAACATTAGCAAGGATTATCTCTGTGGTGGAGATCTAAATGATTGTAATTTTCCTCTATTTGCTGCTCAGGACTCTCATATAATACCCATAAATTACTTTTGTAATCAGAAAAAGAATTATTTTAAAAATCTGAGGCTTTCTGACTCCAACACCAGAATTCTCTCATAGCAAACTGTCAGTGCTTATTTTAAAAAGCCTTTCTTTTTTCCTAGCTTTTACCAATAAGCCAGTCTTGTTTTTCTGTCACATGTATGACTAACCACTTAGCTCATTCCACATCATCCAAGAAGGAATCAAACCTTCCAACAAGGAGCCTCCTGCAAAGCTGCCAGATGATATCTCTGATTCAGATTTTGCCTGCAATCTTGTTGTTCTAAATAAAGACTAGAAACACACTTTGCCTTTCCCTGGATAATAGTTGAGCTCTAGTTAATTATGGAATGCTCCTCTCTACATTTTTGACTATAAGTACATGAGAGGTAATGTTCCCTCCCGGCTTCTTAAAGGATTATGGAAACACACAGACCTAGGTTCAAATTCTAACTATTTCCATTTCTTACCAACCCCATTGGCCTTGGGCAAAATGCTTAACTCCCCTAGGCTTTAGTTCTGTTCTAAAATTAGAGAAAGTGGGCCACCTGGATGGCTCAGTCAGTTAAGCATCTGACCCTTGATCTCAGCTCAGGTCTTGATCTCAGGGTCTTGAGTTCAAGTTCCACGTTGGGCTCTGCATTGGGCTCCACCTTGAGCTCTGTGTGGGGCATGAAGTCTACTTAAAAAAAAATTAGAGGCATCTGGGTGGCTCATTTGGTTGAGTGTCCGACTTTGGCTCAGGTCATGATCTCATGGTTTGTGAGTTCGAGCCCCTCGTTGGGCTCTGCGCTGACAGCTTGGAGCCCAGAGCCTGCTTTGGATTCTGTGTCTCCCTCTCTCTCTCTCTGCCCCTCTCCAGCTTGTGTTCTCTCTCTCTCTCAAAAATAAACAAACATTTAAAAATTACTTTTAAAAAATTAAAGAAAGTAATGAATGGTGTTCAATATTATGAGGAACCAAGAGGAAATAAATGTGAAATCTCCTAAAGTGCCTCACACAGAGTAACCCTCAATCTTAGTTTCCTTCTTTCTGGAAGATTCAGAGTTTGATTCCGCTAATTGCTATTGCAGGGCTGGTTACTTAGCCTTTTTCAGGCTCAGTTTTCTCATCTGTTAATGAGGATAAGACTTCTTTCACCTTTATGCTGAAGCAGTGAACACAGATGTGAGCTGTCTTAAAAGAAGAACTTTTTGTCTCAGCTGACAGCTTCTGAGGGGTTGGCTTCAGGGGGTATCCTCATCCAAAGATTAATTACAGTGGGGATTGGAGAGTGCGCTCATCTTAGCCCGCTGTGTTGTGGTCCTGGTAGGTCTGGCCAAGGCTCTCTTATGTCTGCATTACAGTTTGACTTCTCCCTCTGCTCAGTCTACCTCCTCCCTTTCCCTGCCACAGCCAGTGATCCCTATTAAATATCCTGCGTGCCAAGTCTTATCTCAGCAACCGCTTACAGAGAATCCAAATTGTGACAGTTGGGATCAGAATGAATCTCAGAAAACAGGCAATAGATGAGGGGTTTAGACCTAAATCGCTCATCAGTGAAGACCCCACCACTAATGGCAGGTGCAGTACAGACAGCCCCCAGCCCAAGGTGATAATAGCCCAATTGTTAAAACATTCACCTGTAGTGAATCGGGATGGCATGTACCACTGGCAATCACAAGCTGGTGTGATCTATCAGGTGTTCAGACGTATGGGCACGTAGTAGCTATGAGGACAATGGGATTGGGTGGGGGAGTACTTTCCTAATGCTGTCATAACAAATTACCACAAACGTGGCATTTTCAAACAACAGCAATAGATTCCTTCACAGTTCTGGAGGCCAAATGCCCAAAATTGAAGGGTTAGCAGGGTTGGTTCCTTCTGGAGGCTCTGAGGGAGAATCCGTTGCATGCCTCTCTCCTCATGGCTGCTGGCAACTCATGGGGGCTTTGCAACTCCAAACTCTACCTCCATCTTCACACTGTACCTCCGTCTTCTTCCTTCTGTACCAATGTGTCTCAAATATCCCTCTCCCTTCTCTTAAAATGAGCTATTAGATGTAGGGCATACCCGAAATCCAGGATGATCTCATCTCAAGATCCTTAACTTAATTACATCTGTAAAGACCCTGTTTCCAAGTAAGGCCACATTCTGAGATTTGGGGCACACATATCTTTTGGGAGTCACACTTCAACCTACTATAGATGGTTATTGCATAACACCATTGATGCCTTTCATAGAGATCATGAGAAGCTGCTGGATCAGTAGGCAATTGAAATCCACCTGTGAAAGCCAAGGGACCTCCTGATACCTTACAGAGGGGCTCTCATCTCCTCCCCCAGGAGGGCAGGAAGCCAAGCACCAGGCCCAAGACCTAATAGAGGCCCAAGTTCCAGGGAAGATTAACTGCTCAGTCAAGGCAGATATGTCAAGCCAAGGTCAGGGCCCAGGTTTGGAAAACATGGGCCCCTGACACTCAGGAAGGGAGTATCTGTTCTAGACCTCCTCTAGAAGCCCCGAGCCAGCATAAGTGGTCCACCCCTTCTTAGTAAGAGCACTCCCCTTGCCTCTTACTTGGAAACCATGGAGAGGCCTCTCTATAACAAGACAACAAGTACCTCCACTTAGGATCTGTCCCCACCTCCCATCCAGGCTATCAGGTCTATAGCTAGGTGACATGGTGGACCAGGTAGGGGAAGAAAAGGGCAACATCTCAAAAGAGCTGTAAGACCTAGCAAGCTTGTATTTCCAAAAGCTAGGGAAACACAGGTGGGATTGGATTCTAAGAATGTTTGATCAAGGGGGCTTATGATCAAGAACATAAGATTGGATTCCAGAGTATTTATTGATTGCCAAGCACTCTCCCCAGATACAGAAATTAACACCCTGGCAGAGAACTCCAGGAGATGGTGCAAATTCGCCCTGTAGATGGTTCCTGAAAGCATGGAAAAAGTGATGGCTCATGCTAAGCGAAGTTCCAATTGCCATGGCTGACCACAGAAGAGAATTTAAAATGCTCAGGGAAATGGATATACTATGACAGACCAAAGCCTTGCCAGAAGATTGTGTTTCATGGGAAGGACCAGAGGATACATCATTTACCAAGAGTTTAAGAATGGGTTGGTGAGGGGGACACTGGCATCACTAATAATTCAGTGATGAATGGCTCTCTTCCATAAGCCAGGACTGGCAGTAGGAAGGAAGGGTAAGAACTAGGCTCATTGATAGCAGCAGAGGTAATAGGACCCCAAAATAGAGGCCAGGTGGTGGCATTTAATCGCCAGAAGCCAGGTGGATGCAATTATCATAGTGAACAGCAGGGTCGGAGTGGCAGCCAAGGGGCCTGACCCACAGAGCTGGTTAATAGTGCACAACATCCTTGGGCAAAATAGATGGGCAGCTTGTACAATCAGAGGAGATCAAGGGGGAATGATCTTAGGCTTAGGACAGTTGTCTCAAGAAAAAGCTTGATCCTTTGCCCAGTTCCAGACCTGAGCCAGTTTTTGGTCCTTGAATTTACTGACTGAATGGGAGGCTGGGTCCTCTGGAGGAAGGACCCTTGTAACACCATGGCCTGTATGCACAGTAATGATTCCCAGTCTTTTCCTAAAGGGATCTGCAGCCATTTACTCTGGTAACTGTTCTCTGGGAAAGGTGAATACACAAATATGTTGAGGACTGTTGAACACAGGGCCTGAGCTGACATTGTTAACTGTAGCCCTGAAGCGGCATTCTCCCTGATAGAGTTGGGGCACAGGGGGACAAGAGAATAAATAGAGTCCTGTCTCCAGAAACCAGAACAATGAATCAGTATGCTTTCAGAAGTCCTTCATGATCTGGTTTCTGCTATCTCTCCAGACTTATCACTCGGCACTCATTCCACATAGCTAAGCTACTCGCACTTCCTCAATACTTCATCTTCTATCCTCATATCTCTTTCAATCTCTGTCTCTGTGTCTCATCTCTCTTCTCTGTCTTCCACAACCCTGTTAAATGCCTCCTTCTGTCCTTGTCTCTCTGTTCTTTATCTCTTTTTATGTCCCTCATCAATCAGTCTCTCTCTGTCTCTGTCTCTCTCTGTCTCTCTCAGTCTTTCAGTCTCTCTGTCTCTGTCTGTCTGTCTGTCTGTCTCTCTCTCTCTCACACACACACACACACACACACACACACACACACCAGGCTCTGTACACACGTATTCACTAGTCTCAAATGCTTCTCTCTCCCCCTGCCTTTCTTCTTGCTAACTTCTCTTTGTGCTTCAAACTCTTTTCAAGGATCACCTCTGAGACTCAGGGAAGCTGACTTCCTTATTCTCTCTGTGCTTGCCTCAACCACAACATAAACTAGACTCTGGAATAATTAGGACTCCCCAAATTCATCTGCATATTCAGTGCAATCCTTATCAAAATCTAAGCTGGTTTCTTGGCAGAAATTGAAGAGTTGATCCTAAAATTCATGTAGACATTCAAGGGATCCGGAATAGACAATGCTATAGTAATCAAGATGGTGGGGTACTAGCCTAAGGATAGACATATAGATCAATGGAATAAAAGTGACTGTCTGGAAATAAATCCTTACCTCTATGGTCATTGATTTGTGACAAGGGTGCTGAAATAATTCAAAGAATCTTTTCAACAAATGGTGCTGAAACAACTGGATAGCCACATGCAAAAGAATCGAGTTGAAACCCTACCTCATCATACACAAAAATTAATGCAAAATGGATCAAAGGCATAGATATAGGAGCTTAAACTGTAAAACTCCTAGAAGAAAAACCTTGGATAAAATTTGAAACCCCTTCCCATCATGGAAATGCAAATCGAAACCAAAGTGAGATACCATTTCACACTTGCTAGGATGGCTGGAATCAAAAAGATATAATAAGTATGGCAATTCCTCAAAAAATTAAATAGAATTACCACATGATTTAGCAACTCTACTTCTGGGTGTATGCTCAAGAGCATTGAAAGCAGGGACTCAAACAGATATTTGTACACCCATGTTCACTGCAGCATTATTCCCAACATCCAAACAATGAGAGGAGGCAACCCAAGTGTCCATTGACAAATGAATGTGGTCCATACATACAATGGAATATTATTCAGTCTTAAAAAAGAAGGAGATTCTGACACATACTACAACATGGATGAACCTTGGACATTATGCTTAAGTGAAATAAGTCAGTCGCAAAAAGATAAATGCCGTATGATTCCACTTATGTGAAGTACCTAGAGTAGTCCAATTCATAGAGATGGAAAATAAGATTGTGGTTTTCAGGCGTTAGGGGAGGAAGGAATGGAGAGTGTTTAGTGAGTACAGAGTTTCAGTCTGGAATGATGGAAACATTCTGGAGATGGCTGGTGGTGATGGTTGCACAACAATGTGAATGTACATAATGCCACTGAACTGTGCACTTAAAAATGGTTAAAACGCTAAATTTTATGTTAGGTATATTTTATCACAATAACGAAAAAGAATATTTAAAGTTGCCTACACTTACCACTGTGTTTTTAAAAAGATAGCAGGTTGATCATCAAAGGTCAAAATCCTATTCAAGACACGTTACTAAGTTTGGAGGCACTGGGAAGGCCCATGCACCTCCTTGAACATCATGGCTTCGCTCAAAAATAAGGTAGGGCGCCTGGGTGGCTCAGTCGGTTAAGCGTCGGACTTCAGCTCAGGTCATGATTTCACGGTCCGTGAATTCGAGCCCCACATCGGGCTCTGTGCTGACAGCTCAGAGCCCGGAGCCTGTTTCAGATTCTGTGTCTCCCTCTCTCTCTGACCCTCCCCCCATTCATGCTCTCTCTCTGTCTCAAAAATAAATAAACATTAAAAAAATTAAAGGGGCGCCTGGGTGGCGCAGTCGGTTAAGCGTCCGACTTCAGCCAGGTCACGATCTCGCGGTCCGTGAGTTCGAGCCCTGCGTCAGGCTGTGGGCTGATGGCTCAGAGCCTGGAGCCTGTTTCCGATTCTGTGTCTCCCTCTCTCTCTGCCCCTCCCCTGTTCATGCTCTGTCTCTCTCTGTCCCAAAAATAAATAAACGTTGAAAAAAAAATTAAAAAAAAAAAAAGGTGTGTAAAAAGCACCTGGGTGGCTCAGTCGGTTAAGCATCTGACTTCTGCTCAGGTCACCATCCCGCAGTTCACGAGTTTGAGCTCCGTGTCGGGCTCTGTGCTGACAGCTCAGAGCCTGGAGTCTGCTTTGGATTCTGTGTCTCCTTCACTCTCTGCCCCTTCCCTGCTCACACTCTGTTTCTCTCTCTCTCTCTCTCAAAAATAAATAATAAAAACAGTAAAAAAAAAAATTTTTTTTTAAATGAGGTGGGTAGGATTAGATCAGTGCTACTATTCTAGCTTAGAGCCTCAGGACCCCTGTGGACTCCAAATGCAATTTAAAATATCCTCTGGTTACACTCAATATTTCAAAATAAAACCTAATAAAATTATTCTTTTACCTTCCGAAAGCCTGCCCAGAGCAATAAAAAACATCAGGCTTCACAGGTTATTAGTTATAATTTTTATAGAGGAGGGAGGGAAGGATTTAAGCTGCTTATGTAACGGCCCTACTGTTGCAGGGGGAGGGGACTGTCACCATGGAAGCTAACTGGAGAAGTATTTCAGAGCCAGCAAAGGGCACAGCAGTTTGAGCTCGGGCCACACCACCTACAGCTGGAGGAGAAGGGAAGGACGTCACACCTGAATGGGCACAGGTCCCTATGGCAGACAGAAACATCATCACAGATGAAGTAGTGCCTTCAGGTCCTATGTCAACTGGAGTCAGGCTCAGCAGCTGGGGGAGAAGAGGAACATGGCACCTGTTACAAGGCAGCTGAAAAGACCAGAGACACTGGTCTCTGACCACAGACACTGACACTTTTGATTCCCTAAATTAGCAGTTCTCAAACTGTAGCTTGCCACAGAATCACCTGGAGGGCTTGTTAAACCAAAAGGTGCTAGGTCCTGCCCACCCCCCACCCCCATATATTGTTACAATAGACATGGGGGTGGACCAGAGAACATCTAACAAGGCCTT
Source organism: Prionailurus bengalensis (assembly GCF_016509475.1). Classification (NCBI taxonomy): domain Eukaryota; kingdom Metazoa; phylum Chordata; class Mammalia; order Carnivora; family Felidae; genus Prionailurus; species Prionailurus bengalensis. Next base: position 53,121,475 of record NC_057348.1, on the reverse strand, counting down.
AGGGAATCCGGAAGCTGCTGGTTTGAGGACCACACTTTCAAAACTACTGCCCTACTGTATCCATCAGGATCCCGTATGCTATGCTATAGTACTAAATAACCCCCCAAATCTCAGGAGTTTAACACCATGAAAGTTTAGTTCTTGCTCATGTCTCAGTGCAGTGTGGCTTGGCTAGCCTTCTCCCCTATCATACTATGCCAATTTACCTACAGGGAAGAAAGAGTATGGGAAAGTGCATGAGATGCTTTTAAAGGGCAATGCCTAGGTGAGTTTCACATCACTCCTTCTGTCTCCTTCTGCAATTGGCCAGATCTCAATCATAGGACTCCAACCTCACTGAGAAGTGTAATCTTCCTGGGTGCCCAGAAGGAAGGAACAAGTGTGGTAAACACACAACATTATTTCTGCCAACCGACTGTCCATTCCCACTGTTCCTCCCCGCCTTCTTAGGAGCAGATTATTTTTTAATAGAGATATATTTAACATATAACAGTGTTTATTTTTTTAATGTTTATTTATCTTTGAGAGAGAGAGAGACAGAGTGTGAGCAGGGGAGAGGCAGAGAGAGAGGGAGACACAGAATCTGAAGCAGGCTCCAGGCTCCGAGCTGTCAGAATAGAGCCTGATGCAGGGCTCGAACTCACAAACTGTGAGATCATGACCTAAACCAAAGCTGGACGCTTAACCAACTGAGCCACCCAGGCGCCCCACATATAACATTGTTTAAATTTAAGGTGTACGCTTGTTGGTTTGATACATTTATGTATTTTAATATGATTGCCACTGTAGTGATAGCATTTCTATCATGTCACATAATTACCATTTCTTTGTGATTGGAATAATTAATATCTACTTTCTTAGCATGTTTGATGATTATAATACAATATTTTTGTCTTTATTCACTGTATTGTGCATGAAATCTCTAGGACTTATTTACTACTAGGTGCAATTTGTACCCTTTTTTTTTTAAATTCTTTTTTTTCAACGTTTATTTATTTTTGGGACAGAGAGAGACAGAGCATGAATGGGGGAGGGGCAGAGAGAGAGGGAGACACAGAATCGGAAACAGGCTCCAGGCTCTGAGCCATCAGCCCAGAGCCTGACGCGGGGCTCGAACTCCCAGACCGCGAGATCGTGACCTGACTGAAGTCGGATGCTTAACCGACTGTGCCACCCAGGCACCCCCAATTTGTACCCTTAAACACCATCTTTCTTATTCTCCTCCCAACCCTGGTAACCACCATTTTACTCTGTTTTTACAAGTTTGGCTTTGTATATTCCACATATAAGTGATACCATACAGTATTTGTCTTTCTCTGTCTGACTTATATCACTTAGTATAATGTCCTCAAGGTCCATCCATGAATGAATGGCCCTTTCTCATGAATGAATAATGTTCCATTATATGTATACACCACATCTTATTTATCCACTCACCTGTTAACAGGCACTTAAGTTGCTTCCATATTTTGGCTATTGTGAATAATGCTGCAATAAACACAGGAGTGCATATATCTCTTCAAAATTCTGTTTTCATTTCCTTTGGATATATACCTAGAAGTGGAGTTGCTGGATCCATACTAGCAGACTTTATTTCTATCCAAGGAATTTACCCCTTCTCCAGGAGGGGGGAAAGCTCCCTCAGCTCTAGGAGATTGTCTATTAGACTAAGATAATCCACCTTGCTCATGATTAATTCAGGTACTTAGACTCAAGCCAATGAGTGCATGTCAGTCTTTTGTCAACTGTTATTGGTCCAGGGGGTGAGCATGTGACCCAATCAGGCTAAAAGGAATAAGGAGGACAGAGAGAGACTTGGAATGAGGAAGCATGCTGCTTCAGTTGACACCCGCAACCATCTTGAAACCAAGAAGCCAAGCTAAGAAATAGAATCTAAAACAAGATGAGAAAAGTGGAGCCAGAGCCCTATACTATACCTGAAGCCTACTTTACCTCTGAATTTATTTTAAGCCACTTTGAGGCCAGACCTATTGTGTGTAGCACAAATTAGCCAAATGAACACATCTCTCAAAGCATAAGAGTGGGAACAGAAATGTTTTGTTTGCTAATCCTGTGACCTTACTCTTACCCCAAGGGTTCTACAGATGAAGAAATGGGTTACACTTAATAAATGCATTTTGTGTGGTAGAAATTATTTCAAAAGGTAGATCCCACAGAGTATAGCTATAGCAGATTGTAAACTTTAAGGAGACAGAGACTAGGTCTCTTCTTTTCCCTTTTATAGACTCAGGGTCCAGCCAGTGCTTGGTGCGCACACACACACACACACACAAGCACACGCACACACACACACACACACACACACTCATAAAATCTATGTTGAATGAATCCATCATGAGAAACTCATAAAAATGGGTCCTTGGTGGTGAGAAGGCTGGGAGATTAAGCATTGTAAACACAGAAACAGTGTAAGGTTTCAGTTAAATAAATGTGTGTAAAATGCCTACCACAGGGTCTGGCATCTAGTAAATAAATGGACATCGTCATTTATGTTACTGGAGTCAACTAAGCCATTCCATCTTGAAGGTTCCTTTCAATTCTATGTTATTCCAGGACACGTAGTTCAGTGATGAAAGAATATAGATTTTTAAGGGCACCTGGGTGGCTCAGTAGGTTAAGTATCCGATTTTTGATCTCAGCTCAGGTCTTGATCTCCGGGTCGTGAGTTCAAGCCTTGCATTGCGCTCTGTACTAGGTGTGAAGCCTACTTACAAGAAAAGAGAGAGAGAGAGAAAGAGAGAGATAATATAGACTTTATTCATAATTTTCTAAAACTAGAACAACCCAATCCAAATTCCATCAGCAGGTGAATGGATAAACGAATTGTGGTCCAGCCATAAAACAATACCAATTGGCAATAAAAAAGAACAAAATTTTCTCTCTCTCTCTCTCTCTCTCTCTCTCTGTTACACACACACACACACACACATCATGGATGAATCTCAATAGCATTAATGTTAAATGAAAGAAGCCAGAGACAAAAACCTATATTCTATATGATTCCATAACATGGCATTATATAATATTTTTAAAAAGGCAACACTATAAAGACAGAAATCATATTGTTGGTTGACAAGAGCTGGTGATACAAGTAAGAGATAAACTAGAAAGGGTCATGGTGGAGCTTTTTGGAGTAGTGATGAAAATATTTGATACATTAGTTATAGTGGTGTTTACACAGCTATGTATTTGTCAAAACTCATTGAACAGTATACTTTTGAAAAGGTGACTTTTATTATAATTGAATTGTACCTCAATAAACTTGACTTTTTAAAAAATGTAGCATGTAGATTGTGTAGATTGTACTCATACAGATTCAGTTTCAAATTCTGGCTTCATCACTTGTGCTGTAACCTTAAAGATATTTCCTTAATCTCTGAGGGCCTGAGTTCCATCATCTAAATAATATCAGAGGGGCTTTTGTTCCAGTTAAGATGGAATTAGCACACTACTGTCTCTCACCCACTGAATGCAGCTATAAAACCTAAAAATGATGCTTGAAGCAAATATTTGAGGTCTCTGAAAAATAAATAGTAGCAAATTAGGAAAGAAGACTAGAATTTTGGTTAAACTAAAAGACAGTTTGCCCCCCCCCCTTTTTTTTTTACTCCATTGTCTCCCAGTGTGGACTCAACACAGCCCCAACCTGGAAGAGGACATTTACAAGGACAGAGAGAAGTCCTCTAGTTATGGCTCTAGGAGCAGGATAAGGGTGTCACCTGAGGGTTTTTCTTTTCTTTTTTTTTTTCCTCATCTCCTTTGCACTAGTCTCCAAACAACTGTGTAGCAATAGCAGTGACAGCAGTAGCAACAGGGACTCACAGAAACCTGAAACTCTGAGAGATGTGGGACACTTCCTTTCTGATCAGAAGAGATGTGGTCCTAGAGAGGTAGGGCACACCTACTTATTTTTCTCTTTCTTGACCCCAGATGTGGGTGTACTAATTGAAAGTGAGCAGCAGAACAGGATAGATAAGTCCCCATCTTTCTGGTCTGTGCCAGAAAATATTTTAAGTGATAAAAGAAAGAAACTACTAAAGAAACATGAATAAATGGAGAGACTGACATACAATATTCATGGATTGGAAGACACAACATAGTAAAGAAGTCAATTCTTCCCATATTTATCTACAGATTTAGCATAATTCCAGTACAAATTCCAGTGGTATTTTTGCAAATATAGACAAGCTGATTCTAAAATACAGGGAAAGGCAAAAGAATTAGAATACAAAATAATTTTTTAAAAAAAGAATAAAATTGAATGAATCACACTACCCAATTTTAAGACATTATAAATCTCCACTAATCAAGACAATGTGGTAATAGAGGAGGAAGAGACATATAGATTAATGGAACAGAATGGAGAGTCCAGAAATACACCACATAAACCATAACCAATTGATTTTTCACAAAAGTGCAAAGGCAATTCAACAGAGAAAGAACAATCTTTTTAACAATTATTTCTGGGAAATTTATACATACCTACTTAAGAAAATAAACCTTGAGTTAAACTGCACAATTTATAGAGAAATTAATTCAAAATGGATAAGATCTAATTGTATAACCTAAAATTCTAAAACATTGAGAACAAAGTATGGAGAAAAAGCTTTTTGGTCTTAGGATTAAGCAGAGTTCTTAGATGTGACACCCAAAATACGGTTTTTAAAAGAAAAAATTATCACCTATTGACAAATCAGACTCAATGAAAAGTAAAACTTTTCAAAAGAATAACAAGATTAGTTACAAAGTAGGAGAAAGTACTTGCAAATCACATATCTGACAAAGAACTTGTAACCAGAACATATAAAGAACTTTCAAAACTCAACAGGAAGAAAACAATTCAACAACAATAACAAAATAAGCAAAAGATTTGACCAGACACCTCACTGAGATGGATATAGAAATGGTGGTGAATACCACACAAAAAGATGTTTTGGGGGTGAGGGAACTGTTCTATATTTTAATTGTGGTTAAAATCTATAAATGTGTTACAATTCACAGAGCTAATGCATCAACAAAAGGTCAAATAGCCATGATACTTTTAAAAATAAAAGTAAAAGAAAAAATAACATCATACTACGAGTACTTTCCCCATTGGGCTTTGGTGTTTCATCCATGGAAGTACTAATAAAGAGGTGTGTGGGCATTAGCTGTAGTATTTCTTCTTCAATCATTTCCATCCATGAGGAGCCCCAGGTGATGCCCAAAGTAGTAATATACCAGGCAAAGGGTCACATGCTCAAACCCTGGAGATTTGGAGAGTGGCATCCTAAACAAGAAGATCATTCAAAGAATTTTTTCAGTTTGGAGTCTAAACAAAGACATCCTCAGAATAAAAGGCATAGATATTCTTGGGTTTTTACAACCACACATTACACCTGTAATTCATGCCTCTTCTTAGTTTCTCTCTTAGGTTACGGCATCCTCTTGTGCCTTCAGGCAAAAGAGGTCTTGATTGGTTTGGGACCATGATATGATTCTCTGGCAGCAAAGGAGTGCTTGGCACCAATGTTTCCAAATTGATGCCATGAAATACTAGTTCCAAAAGATGTTGAGAGAGGAGAGGGGGAAGGGAGAGGAGGAGGGAGGGGGACAAGAGGAAGACATAGTCTGGGAAACTGAAAAGTGCTATGTGCTCTGTTTTTCTTTTAGAGATTCACAATGCATATTGATCTATTAATGCTCTGAGAAATCCCACAGCAAAGAAATCTATTTGCTTCTATTTAATCCAGTTTCCCAAACTCAGCTGACCATGAATTTTTTTTCAAATAACTCTGAATAATAATAATTCAGTGAAAACCCACTTTGGGACATGCTGCTCTACACCAAATCTAGATTATAGACTTTGGTGGCTAAAGATAGACTTGGTATACAGTGATTAATTCTTTCTCCTCTAACTGGGGTCTTTGCCAACTCAGTTTCTCCCAAAATTTAGGGCCAGTTTTACAAAGAGATAAAGTAGACAGTTGCTGACTTGCTTAAATTTCAGGGACAATAGGTAATAATAATTAATAATAATGGCAAACACATACACAATATCCACTACATATCAGGTATTTTCCTAAGCACTTCATTTATGTTAACCACTTTAGCTGTTATGACAATCCTGTGAGATAAGCACAATTACTCCCAGTTAGAAGGAGGTGCTATTTGAGCTAGGATTAAGAAATGAGGAAGATTTCAGTGAGAGAGTGAATGATTGAATGAATGAATGAGTGAACAAATCCCTTAGGAAAATGAACAGTTTCTGTTATTTTTATGGTGCAAGAGGAAAAGGATTAGACTTGGATGCTGTATTGGCAGGGGCTGCTATTAGCTCTGTGCCTTCAGGCAAATCACTTCGTTTTCTACACTTCAGTTTATCCATCTGTAAAATTGGAATAATAACCATTCATTTCCCAGGATTTGTTTTAAGAATTAAATAAAATCATGTCCGGAAAAGTGTTTCATGTGAAATGCTAAATGTCATAAAGATGTTAGGTTTAACGACGCTTCTTAATTCCTCTTGTACATTGTCTCTTAAGAATTCAATGAGATGAGGGGCGCCTGGGTGGCTCAGTTGGTTAAGCGTCGGACTTCGGCTCAGGTCATGATCTCGCGGTCCGTGAGTTCGAGCCCCACGTCAGGCTCTGTGCTGACAGCTCAGAGCCTGGAGCCTGTTTCGGATTCTGTGTCTCCCTCTCTCTGACCCTCCCCCATTCATGCTCTGTCTCTCCCTGTCTCAAAAATAAATAAACGTTAAAAAAAAAAGAATTCTATGAGATATTTGAGAGCTTACTCTGTGGCAGGCATTATTCTATGTACTTTCTGGATACCATTCATCCATTTACTGTCCCAACAATCCTATAATGTAGGTGTTATTACTATGGCCATTCTGTAAATGTGGAAATGAAGGCACAGAATGCTTCTCGGTTGTCTTGCCAACCATCACACCACTATTAAATCTTAGGGCCAGATTCAAACTCAGGGGGTACATGAGCATCCCTGATGAGAGACTAAAGATAGTAAATGATGTCTTCAGTCTGAGCCAATTATTCTACATCAAAAATCAGCTGAGAATGGACAGATATGACAAGGTGAACTTCCTTTGATGGGCAGAGATCAAGACCCCTCTTCTTCACTTCCATCACCAGACAAATAATAAACGTGTGACTGATCATAAGAAACACAGAGCTTGGATTTTTCTCTCCCAAAATATTTTCTGTCCTTTACTTAAACCACTGATTAGACGAAAAACTAAGGTATAAAAATATAGAGATTTCACAAGGCCTTTTAAAAAATGGAATAGGTGAGCCTTGTCCTAGTGAAACCCAACCTGACAAGGTCATTGTTAATGATACAAAACTAACAGCTGGATGATAAATCAGAAAAATGAGGCCCAACATTCAGTCAAATCAAGTGGCATTTATCTGCAGTGTAAAGGGCTCTCTAACATTTGTATTTCATTGGTATGAGAGTTCCAACAGAACCCTAAAGTGATTATATAGAACACCAAGGCTTTTTAAGAGTTTCTAACTTAGCAAGCCATGGTAATTTAAAAGGGAACGGATGAACTGCTAGAAGCGAGGAGCTTTCTGCTGAAGAATACAAATGTGTTCTCTGCTATTGCTTCTGCCTCTTTCTGGGGAAAAGCAAAACGCACACAGGAATGTGATGGAACTTTCCAGCTGGTGGTTTTGCATTATCAGGAAGGAAAGTGTCTGTGAAAATGAAAATTACTGATAATTAGTTGTGAATGCCTGTAAGGGAGAAAAATGGAGAACATTGTAGAATCTTCATTTATATCAAGGGCTGACCCTCATGGGTGGCAGTGTGAATTGGTACAACCTTTCAGAGGGGGTTTTAGCAAGGCGCTGACACTTTGACCCAGCAATTCCCCTTCCAAGAATCTACTTTATAGTGATATTTGCACATGTACACAAAGGTGCTTGTATGAGGATGTTCACCGTAGCATTGTTTGCATGTTTGAAAAATGGAAATGAGCTCTGTCAATATGAAAATGTTTAAACAAACGATGGCATATCCATAGTTTAGAAAAATCTGCTGCTAGTAAATGGGATGACATAGATCTATATATTTGACACAGAAAGATGTCCCCAGTATGTTAAGTGAAAAGGGCACATTGCAAAATACTGTCATATGATTCCATTTAAACATGTTTTTAGTGTTGGGGCACCTGGGCAGCTCAGTCGGTTAAGCATCTGACTTCAGCTCAGGTTATGATCTCAAGGTTTGTGAGTTTGGAGCCCCGCGTCAGGCCCTGTGCTGACAGCTCAGAGCCTGGAGCCTGCTTTGGATTCTATGTGTGTCTCTCTCTGCCCCTCCCCCGCTCATGCTCGCGCACTCACTCTCTCCATTAGAAATAAAATAAACATTAAAAAAAATTTTTTTAATGTTTTTAATGTTAACATGTATGTAGAAAAATATCTGGAGGATTATGTACCAGAGATTGCCAGTGGCTGTTTCTGAGGGATGGTATACATGTTTTTGTAATGTTTACATTTTTATTTGCAAAGAACGGGGAGGGGAGGAATACAAAACAAAGTTGAATTATTTCCTGGAGGGAAGAACGAAAGAAACACAGCTGGTGGAGATTTATTCACTGTATTTGGGTGAAAGGTTTTAGTGTAATTCTGCAGTGAGTGTGTTTCAGATTCTGACAATCTGGGCAAGGGTGCTATTTAGTCCGAATGCTATTTAGTCCGGTGCTATTTAGTCCAAAATGGCTGTGCTCGCGCTGGGAGACTGAGACACACTGTGTCTCCCTTCCTCCGCCCTTATTCTGGTCTCTGGGTTGTACCTCTGGCTATTGCTGCTGCTCCTCAAAACCTTAGCTGACAGATTTCCCTTTTGCTTCTCTTGCCTCACAGGTCGGCCATTTTAGAAGGCACTAAAACATGGTAGTAAACAGCTTGGCCTTTGGAGTTCCAGAGCCTTGGGTTCAAATCCCAACTTCTCCACTCTCCTAACCTTGTGACTTTGAGAAATTTGCTTCTCCTGTTAGGCTGTCTGTTTCCTCACGTGAAAAATGAGTTTAGAGAACCTGCCTACTGGGGTCTTTGGAATGATGAAAAGAGATAAGTATAGAAAGCACTTGGGAATTTATCTTGATGACCCCGCAGTAATATTTGGAACTGTTAAATCACCATAATGAACACCTGAAACTAATGTAACACGGAATGTTAACTACACCAGAATTAAAATTTTTAAAAAAGGAAGTGCTTGGGAATGATAAATAAATGAACAAATATTACCTATAATTATTGTCATCATGGCCTATCAGTCTCTTTGTAAAACTTCCTTTCATCTATCTTCTGCCTGATAAAATCCTACCCATTCTTCCAGCCCCCGCTCAGATGCCATCACTGCAAAATCTCCTCTGGTGTCTCCCCACAGAGCCAGAACTGATCAACGCTCCCATATCAGAAGTCTCGCCAGATGCTGGGTGCCCCAGCTTCATTACTGCATGTTACGAGTTCTGGATTTGCTTGTCCCTCCCCTTTATAGACCCTGAGATCCACAGAGTTTGAATTCACATAATTACTTTTCAAATTAAATTAATCTCATCCTTGCCTCTATCATCCACCAGGCATCTTTAGTTCCCAGTGAAACTATGGTAACAACATCCTAACTGCTCTCCCTCCCCCTGCTTACCCCGTTCTAATCTAAACTAACATTCAGCCCTGGATTTTAGCTCCCCTTTTGCCACAGGCTATTGTGACCCTAAGCACATTGCTTTCTCTCTCTAACATGTTAGCTTTCTCATCTGTAATGTGGAGATAGTAACTTCCTGCCATCCGGTAGTAGAGGGGACTCCTTGAAAACTGCATGTGAAAGGCATCAACATTACCTGAGTTCACCTATTACCACTTACGCTTTTTGAAAGGCAATGTATGTCAGGGAAGAAGAAACAAGTATCTAAAAAGTCTATGTCCTGGAAGTTAAAGTACATCCTGAATGGCCCTGTGATTTTTATCAAGTTTCTCTAGTTACATATAAACAGGTGAGCTCTCACCTGGGGTCCTATTTCCTCCAGAAATTGCATTTGATGTGCCCTCTGTGAGCCCAATCCCAGAGGCAAAGGGGCAAAGGCTCTTCATCACCATTAGAATGAAATACAAACCTCAGAGAACATTGGTGCAGTCCTTACCATGCATGAACACTTTCATACCCATCACTGGATTTGAAAAGAGCTTTAAGGGAGAAAGAAAAAAAAAAAATCACAGCTAAATCTTAACAGTGATCATCTCTGGATGGTGGAAATGGACATGATTTTAATTTTATGTGTGATTTCCTAAACCCTCAAAATCTTCAATTTTGGAGCTGGGTAGAGACGATGGCAATACAACATTGTGATGCACTGCCACTGAATTGCACATAAAGTGTACACTTTTACGTTAGTTGTGTGAATTTCACCTCATTAAAAATATTCTTCAATACACATGCATGATTTTATAGCCATTTATTTTTTTCAATTTTTTTTGGGGGGGGAGACAGAGCATGAACGGGGGAGGGGCAGAGAGAGAGGGACACACAGAATCGGAAACAGGCTCCAGGCTCCGAGCCATCAGCCCAGAGCCTGACGCGGGGCTCGAACTCCCGGACCGCGAGATTGTGACCTGGCTGAAGTCGGACGCTTAACCGACTGCGCCACCCAGGCGCCCCTATAGCCATTTATTGAAATGTGTTTGAGATGAGAACGAACACGGATTCTTAAGGCTCAAAAGCAGTTCAAGTAGCTGACACTCTCCCGCTCCCGTCTTTCCAAGTCACGTGCCTAGGCGGCTAGCCTGCAGTGCGCTCCTCCGACCACCAGGGGTCTCTGCGGAGCCCTAGCGTCCCCACCCGCGGAAGAGCGTCATCTCTTGCGCCTTTGAAGCGCGTGTGCTGCCGAGAGGCGTGGTCGGGTTTGGCAGGTCGGCCGGCCTGACCGCCGACCACCTGGACCACCCCCCGGCTCTTCTCGGTCCTGGGCTGGGGCTGGCTTGTAGCCCCGAGCCCTCGCGTGTCCCTCCACTTCCCACCCCCGGCTGCAGTCTTCTGCTGCTTCCAACTCCCCACCCTTAACTGCCTGCCCCGGTATCTGCCCCCCCCCCCCCCCCCCGCCGCCCTCCGCCCTGCTCTGCCCCTCCAAGGGCCGTGTCTCTGAGCCCCGACCCCATGGCGCTTCAGGCGCTGCAGAGCTCGGGGGTGGCCTTCCGCAAGATCCTGTCTCACTTCCCCGAGGAGCTGAGCCTGGCTTTCGCCTACGGCTCCGGGGTGTACCGCCAGGTGGGGCCCAGTTCAGACCAGAAGGTGAGCCTGGCCCCGGGGCAGGCCCCACGTCGGGAATCGGCCTCATCTCACGAGGTGCCTTTTGCCTTGGATCCCTCCAGAGCCCTAGAGCTGCCTCTACTACGAGCACTCCACATATCAGCTAGCAAAGTGCAAACTGTGGGAAAGTGTTCCTGGTATAATGACATCATGAGCTGAATTTTGGAGGATAAGTAGGAGCCGGTCTAGAACAGGAGATGCAGTTATGGGGAGGGGAAAGCTGATGCAGAGGCAAGATGGAAGGAAGGAAATATTTGCCTGGTGCTGGTTCAGCGTACTCAGCCTTGGCAGAACATTGGAGTTTTCCGAGAAACTTTAAAATGCTGATGCCTGGGTTCCACTTGCGGAGATTCTGATTTACTTGGTGTAGGCTCAGACCTGGGCTTCAGATATTTTAAAAAATACCCTGCTGATTCTGATAACGCAGCCAAATTTGGGAGTCACATGTATCGCTGTGGGAAAAAATACAACATGAGCCTCTTGACTTCAGGAAGCTGAAGGGCCAGGGCAGACTCAGGGAAGTAAGTTATCAGCAAAAGTTAGTGAGTGACCAGTATATTTACCAATGCTCAGAACATTTAACAAGAGTCTATTTAGGACTAGGAGTTGTTACTCTTTAAAGTTGGCTGAGCGCAGCAGGAGTGAGGGTACGGTGTTCCTTGTGTTGCAGTCCCCCCCCCCCCCCCCCCCGTAAATAAAATGGAAAAAAGTTTGCTTTCAAGGTGGAGACAAGATTCAAGACCTTGCAGAGAAGTGGCAGGCAAATATTTTCATTTAAATGGGGCTGTTAATGACTCTCTCCGCTAAGGCTTTAGAGCTTTTGCTGAATTAACATAAAAGGAAATGGAGTCTAAATAGAGATGTTGTCTGGTGAACTGGATTTTTACTTGCGGCAGTTCATGCACAGCCTAACAATTCACTGTCTTCTTTAATAAACTAAGGAAAAAGAAGTGTGCAGATTGTGATAGGGCCCCTCTTGGATTTGGACACCTGGCTCTAATCTGTCCTTAGGTTAAAGTTTGTTCACTTCCTGGTGGAGCCATCTATGCTGTTGCTTGGGTTTCCTTTTCCCCAACTATACTGTATTTAAGTGATACTTTGCTTTAAATTGACAATATGTGAAAAATTATAGATTGTAGGAAATTCTATAGATTATTATAGGCTAGTTATTTTTTTCTAACCTGTATTAACATAATTATACATTTTTAAAAAACATGTCCACCCCAAATCTTCAGTTTCACCAGTGGTTTGTGGATTACATTTTGAAAAACTTAGAGCAGACCTTAGCCTCCTGATTCAATAGCCACTTCCTCATTTTTGGATGAAGATTTTCCTTTGAGTAGACCTGGAATTTCCTCCAAGAACAGGCCCTTTCTTCCCTTTTCCTCACCCTCATTCCCTACAAGATAACAAGTCCTATAGATTCCAACAGGAAGTTTCAGATCAGTCCCTACCCTCAGTGCCTTACTTAGTATCTTTTTCATTTCTCACTGGGAATTTTGCAATTAACCGCCTGTGTGGTTTCCCGGCCTTTAGTCTACCTCCAGGGAGCTCTTCTGTAGGAAATTTTTTTAGCCTGGCAACCAGCCTCCGTCTCTGGTCTCATCACCACCCCCTGCTTGTGTTCTATTCCAGCCACATCAAACTCAATGCAGCATCAGGAACATGGCCAGCTCTCATATCTACAAGAATGCTTTCCTTTAACAGGACTCCCTTCCCTTCCCCATCCTTCTAATATTTCCACCAAGCCTGCTTAATTCTTGCACATTCTTCAGGACTCAGATTTATCAGAGTCTTGAAGAATATGATTTTATAGCAAGATTTCTGCTTCCTGTTCTGACCCCACTCTAAGTGAAATTGGTACATTTTGCATTCCTCTGTCAAGTTCATTTAGTGATAATTCGTCTCTTCTCCCCAGTAGACTTTTTTTAATCTCTACCCCAGGATCTATCAGAGCTCCTTGTAGGTGCTCAGTGAGTGGTTGGTGAATGGCTAAGAATTAAAATAACTTATTTCCCTTTCTATAATATTTTACAGAGCTTTGTCATACTGTGTTGTTTGATCCGGAAGAAGAGTGGGACACAGTTAGATGAAAGGCCAGGTAGCATAAGGTTCAGCACAAAGAATTTGTAACCAGACTGTGTCTGCCACTCACTGGCTTTATGTCCACAGGCATGGAACTTACTCTGTGCCTTGGTTTCTTTTTCTCTAAAATTAGGATGATAACAGTACCTATCTTGCAGGATTATTTTGAAGATAGAATGAATTATGGTGCATATAATTCAAAGTATTTGGAAGAGTACATGTTGGGCAGGACAGTACTGCTGTTACTATGTGTATTGATGAAAACAAGCTCAAATTGGTACCAGAGACTTGCTTACATTTTTGCTGACAGCTTCAGGTCTTCTATTTTAATACTCATAATGGCGTAGAATGTTGGAGCTTTCTGCTCTATTTAGGTGCCTTTCTAGGAATCAAAACTAAAATCGTTCTCTTTTCTTCATTCCCAGAATGCCATGCTGGACTTTGTTTTCACAGTAGATGACCCTGTTGCATGGCATTCAAAGAACCTGAAAAAAAATTGGAATCATTACTCTTTCCTAAAAGTTTTGGGGCCCAAGATTATCACCACTGTACAGAATAACTATGGCGCTGGAGTCTACTATAATCCATTGATCATGTGTGATGGTAGGGTAAGTGACTTCGGACCTTTGTTGTAACTTGGATGGTTATTAAATTAAATATTAGAATACCAGCTGAATATATATGTTCTTGCAATTAGGAACTGTTCGCATTCCTGCTGGGTAAAGGTGGTTGAGAGTAACTGTCTTTAAGTTTTGCCTTTGGCCAGTGGTTCTCAAATTTTAATGAGCATCAGACCCACTAGGGTGCCTCTTGGACACACAGATTGCAGTTCCCCATCTCCAGAGTTTCTGATTCAGTAGGTCTGGGGTAAGGTTTGAGAATTTGTATTTTTCTTTTCTTCTTTTCTTTTTTTTTAAAAAATTTTTAATGTTTATTTTTGAGAGAGGGAGTAGGGGAGGGGCAGAGAGAGAGGGAGACAGAGAATCTGAAGCAGGCTCCAGGTTCTGAGCCGTCAGTACAGAGCCCAATGCGGGGCTCCAACTCATGAACCGCAAGATCATGACCTGAGCCAAAGTCGGAGGCTTAACCGACTGAGCCACCCAGGTGTCCCTGTATTTTTTCTATTGAGATATAGTTATATAGCATTGTGTTAGTTTTAGGTGTACAATGTAATAATTTGATATGTGTATGTATTGCAGGATGATTACCACAATAAATTTAGCTAACATTCATCACCACACATAGTTACATTTTTTTTTCTTATGATAAGAACTTTTAAGATTACTGTCTTAATAACGAGGATTTGCATTTCAAACAAACTTCCAAATGATGCTGATGCTGCTGGTCTGGGAAACACTTTGAGAACCGCTAGTTTGGTCAGTGGGAGGAATAGGCAGGCCCATTAAGGATGAGTGTGAAGATTAGTCTTATCTATATGGAGGGACAGATACTCCCAGGAAGAAGTTGGAAGTGAAGAGGGTAATTGGGAGAATGTGGTGCCACATGATAGGAACCTCCTGGTGCCAGCAAGTGGGTGGAATTTGAGGATGCAGATAAGATGCACAGATCCCAGCAGAGTGTTGTCTGACAGCAGGAACCCTGCCAAAGGGTCTTTCACATGAAGGGGGCCAGTCTCTAAGAGAGCTCCCAAGACCTGGGCAGGACCGCAGCCTGAGAGGACCAATGGGGGACTATGTCACATCCCTCCCAGAGATTAGCTGGGCTACTGTTGACATACAGGTTCCACCAGCTATGCCAGTTCTGCTTCATGGTGCTGATTGCTTAGATCACTCCTGCTTTGATGTGCCCATAAATCATCCCTGAGGATCTCCTTGAAGTGCAGATTATGACTCACTTGGTCTGGAATGGAGCCTGAGATTCTGCATTTTTTGACAAGCTCCCAAGTGATGCTGATGCTGCTGGTCAATGGATCACACTTTGAAGGGCAGGAGGTTGGAGTATTGACCTGAGAAGGATTTTGAAGACCTGTCTGATCTTGGCGGGAATGGGCACTATGATTGGTGATGTCTGCATAGCCTCTGGGCTAGATGTATACTTTTCTGGTTGAGGTCTAATCCTGCTCCGCCTGCATTTTGCAGTTGAAAAGATGAAGGTTCAGAGAGTGAACATGGCTTTCATAAGGTCATGCGACTCGTTAGTGACAGTTAGTGACTTTCAGGTCAGTGGTGTTTCCATTACCTCCCAGCTGTTACATGCTTGCAGCAAGAAGGGCTTTTTCTGCAGTATTGCAGTCAGATCGGAGGGGAGATTGTTGCTCGGTACAGCTTTTTACATCTGCTTCAGTCATGCCAAACGCATAGCTTTGTTCTTTCTCCATAATTAGTATTATGCTGAGCCTATCTCTAATTAGTGGTTTCAAACAATATTACAAGCTCCAGTAACCAAATGTTGGGGCATAATTATATGCCAAAGAGACCGTACTTTTTAATTGAAATTCTTTAGCTACTTTTTAGATATTCATAGCCTGAGAATGCTGTTTGGATACTGAAGTTTAGCAAAGTGAGTCTGAAGTTATTCATTGAAGCAAATGGGATTTTGTAACCTGGAACAACTACATTTAGGGTTTGTACAAATTGCTTTTGAAATGAGCTTGGCCATAATTCCATGTGTTTAGCTCTGATAAAGAGGTTTAATTTTTGGAGATGTGGCTTTGTAATTACAAAAGTGTTTGAAATACTCAGTAGCAAAAGGGAAGTTCACCATGTAAAGGAATTTGGTGAAAACTTCTAAAGAAAATGTCTTGTATTCTGTGATGAAATGAATGTTGGAAGCCCAGACTGAAATTCAGGGACCTAGTTTTTACACTGCTACCATGGTTATGCCATTTATTAGGTTTCTTATTTCTCAGATGAGAACCATGAACTATATCTTGGCTTCTCACACTGTCTGTGGTACAGATTCAGTTTTTATTTCCAATCCAGGGAGGACCAATAGGTACTGGACAGCACCTAAGAACCATTGTGCCTTTAACATCACAAGAGCCTGAGTAAAGATAGTGGTCACTTCACCTCACATCACTGAGGGGACAGATCAGTCTTGGAAACTAATCCTTTGTGACAGACTTTGTGTTTTCACAAGGTAGATTTTAAATGGCTTTGGAAATCTAGGTGCTACTCTGCTCAGAAATTTATTACCTTAGGTTTTGCATTTGCAAAAGCAATAGTATGGTATTTTGCCCTCCTTGATGCCCATTTCTCTTCTTTTCCAGCTTATCAAGTATGGGGTCATTAGCACTAGTATTTTGATTGAAGATCTCCTCAACTGGAATAATTTATACATTGCTGGACGACTCCAGAAACCGGTGAGCAAGTTTTTATTGGCTGCCACGGTTAAGGATATCTCTCCTCTCTGAACCTAACCCTGCTTTCGTCTTTGTGATTGCATTGAGATGGAACTCCAAGAAACAAAAATGCATTTCAGATTCCTTTAAGTCCTTATAGAATTCAGTGCCAAACAATATCCAGATATTACCCACACTACCCCTGCCCGCTCTCTAAAGATAGTCCAGTTGTCTGAATGGATCAGCCTCAGAGTCAGTACCTATAGATGGCAGTACCTTTGGATGGCAGAAGAGGTGCTCAGTGCCTCAATGGAGCCTCTATCAGCATGACCCAGATCACCATTTCGGAATATAAGTGCCACAGGGCAGTTTTTGTCCACTGATGTATCCCATCAGTGCCTGGGACAATGCCTGGCACACAGTAAGCATTCAGCAACCATTTGTTGAATAAAGGAATAAACCAGGTAGTCATTCAGAGGGGAGTAGATTCTGATCCACTTTCTTACTCTCCTCAGGCCAGTAGTGAGATCCTGCAATAAGTCCTTCCCTCATTTGGGATTCTACTAGAGGAGGCTATGGGGGGAAGGCTTCCCCCTGGGCATAGGAAAAAAGTGGGAAGGACTTGAACTTTTGACATGTATTTACATATTACATTTCTTCTTTTTTGCTGATATATAGCCTATTTTCCATGAAGGAGTCTTTTCATAGTTTAAGAACTGTGTGACATAGTCACAGTTGCTAATGTCACAGCAAGGAACGGTTTTTGTGCTGTTAGACAGTCTCAGGCCCCACAACAGGGTACATGGATTGTTCTCAAATGTTTCCCATAAGAGGGACTATGCTGCTCCCTTTTTTGTCATTTACGGCAAAAATTAAAGATTTATACGAGCTAAGGCTCACTTGGTTGTGCCATAAAAATCTCTCTTGATATACATGGGCAGTCACAATTCTCTTGCCTTGCTTCTGGGCTTAGAATTTAATAGTGCAGCTCATTAGAACAGCCAGAACCGCTTGATCAGGGCAATAGTTACATGGGTAAGTCTATATATGAAAATTTGTCAAGCTGTTCCCTTTAAACTTGTGCACTTCACTAAAAACATTTAAGTCCAGAAGCAATAGGCTTACTGAAATAACTTCATATTTATGTAGATGAATTTCTCATTTCTAAGCTGCATAATTAATAAAGACAATCTAGTAAAGCTGAATAATCAGTAAAATAATTGAACAAATAGATGTAATTGAAAATTTGTGTATGTTAATTTTCTTTCCATTTTTTCTTTTTTAATTTACAAAATGTGTAGCCTGATGGAAGAGTAATGCAAGTGGAATTAGAAGCCTTGGGTCTTATTCATTCATGCCACTTATTAGCTGTTTATGTGAACTTGGGAAACTTGTTTGATCTTTTTGAACCTCAGGTAATTTATCTAGGATAAATACAGTGCTTGTCCTGCCTGCCTCACGAAGGCCGTGACGAGTAGAAGCAGAATGAAAATGCTGGAAAGAACATGGGTATTTTAGACTCAGATCTAGGGCTTGGATCCCAGCTCTGACACTCCCCAGCTATGTGACCCTGCACCAATGACTTAATTTCCCTGAGCCTTGGGACATCCTCATCTGTGTATGAGGCTGACAGACACCAACCTTAAAAGGGATTTGAGAAATGCCTAAATCTAAAATGCCTGGCACTGGGCACCTGGGTGGCTCAGTTGGTTAAGTGTCCAACTTCGGCTCAGGTCATGGTCTTGCAGTTCGTGAGTTTGAGCCCCGCTTCAGGCTCTGTGCTGACAGCTCAGAGCCTGGAGCCTGCTTTGGATTCTGTGGCTCCCTCTCTCTCTGCCCCTCCTCCACTTGCACTCTCTCTCTCTCTCTTTCAAAAATAAATAAACATTTGTAAAAAAAAAAAAGAAAGAAAGAAAATGTCTGGCACTTAGTAGATACTCAGGAAATGATCTTTAGTTTCTCTTTGTCCTTGCCTATCTCGGTTATTTTGAGATAAAGTGAGATACTGAATGTGAAAATGTTGTATTATGCTCT
The DNA here is from genome assembly GCF_016509475.1 of Prionailurus bengalensis. NCBI lineage: Eukaryota > Metazoa > Chordata > Mammalia > Carnivora > Felidae > Prionailurus > Prionailurus bengalensis. The sequence goes on along the minus strand of NC_057348.1, from coordinate 53,102,721 downwards.
GTACTATGATTTGTGCTTACAATATTTCCATTTTTTTTTAAATAAGCTTTAGAAAATGAAACACCGTGAAATCTCAGAATTTAAGCCCTGAAATGACCTCAGATTTCATCTAAATGTCACATATCCTGGTAAAATAAAACCAGCAACTCAAGACAAGTAGTAGCTGCTACACCCATCTTGATAAAAATTGCATTTCTCATCTAACTTGAAAAAGAAAATGTTATCAAGAATGATGACTAGGGGCGCCTGGGTGGCGCAGTCGGTTAAGCGTCCGACTTCAGCCAGGTCACGATCTCGCGGTCCGGGAGTTCGAGCCCCGCATCAGGCTCTGGGCTGATGGCTCAGAGCCTGGAGCCTGTTTCCAATTCTGTGTCTCCCTCTCTGTCTGCCCCTCCCCCGTTCAGGTTCTGTCTCTCTCTGTCCCAAAAATAAATAAACGTTGAAAAAAAAATTAAAAAAAAAAATGATGACTATTCTTCAGGCTTATTAAGTTTCTAACTCAAGAAAACTAGGCTATCTTAAGAATCACTTGAAAATAACACATGGTAAAAAATAAAATCAAAAATTATAAATGGGCAAATTAACTTTCACCCATTAGCAGCTTCCCTATCACCTAGAAATCACTGCTAACCAGAGAATTCGGTGATAGTAACTATCTTTAAACCAATGATTTTTGCCACTAGGTGGCAGCAAATAGTAATGAAACTTGAACAAATCTGATAAAAAGAGGGTTGATAGCATTGTGGACAAAAAAAAATGATTGAAGGTCTTAGAATTGTGAGAATACGAGTGCAAATTCTTTGCTTTTATGTATTTTCAAAGAATTATTTATGTTAAATGATATTGTCTAAAGCTCTAAAATTGTCTTCCATATTGCAAATAGAATTTCTCAGTTCATGTCTTTAAAGGAATATACAGAGGGTATGTGGGAATTCACTGTACTTTCCAGTCAGTTTTGCTATAACTCTAAAACTGCTATAAAAAATAAATTTTATTAATAATAATAAAAAAAGAAATATAGGAGCGCCTGGGTGGCTGAGTCAGTTGAGTGAATGGCTCTTGATTTCTCCTCAGGTCATGATCCCAGAGTTGTGGGACTGAGCCCAACAACAAGTTCTGTGTTGAGCGTGGAGCCTGCTTAAGATTCTCTCTCTCTCTCTCTCTCTCTCTCTCTCTCTCTCCCTCTCTCCCTCTCTCCCTCTCTTTCTCTGCCTCTCTCTCTCTCCCCCTCTCTCTCTCTCCCCCTCTCCCCCCGTCTCTCTCTCCCTCCCTCCCTCTCCCTCTCTCCCCCACTTGTGTGCGTTCTCTCTCTAAAAATATATATAAAAGAAATAAATATAAAATATAAAAAGATGGACATTTCTGGAAAAAATTGTAAATTAAATTTCTATTATACTTTACCATTAACTTACCTTGTAATTGAGGAGATGAACTATTTTTATTTCTAGGGCAGCTTTAAGTTTCCGAGTCATTTCCCAAGTCATATTTCTATGAAATATGAAATTTAAAGTATTTAACAGAATCTTGTGGCCAATCCTTTTTTAGGTCAAAAGAACTCTAAAGTAAAATTAAGTCATTCCCCTAATTTATTTAACCTAAGTCTGGGTTTTTGTATATCTATGTTTAGATAATTTGGCTTGAATTTTTAAGACATTCACATTGACATACAATGTCAATATTTTGCTAGTAATATAGCTTTTTATAACAAATTATTGACATATAATTCATATATCATACAGTTCATCCACTTAAAGTGTTCAATTCAGTGGTTTTTAGTATATTCACAGTTTTGCAGTTATTACCATATTGTAAATTTATTGATTTGCTTTTTGCAGATAGAAAATTACCAGTGGTATTAAAGATCCCTGAAAGAGAGTTGGAAAACCTGACTTACTGGTTTGGGCTCTGCCCAGTTGTGAGCAAATGTTTGCGTCCCTAGCCTTTGAAATGCAAAATTTGAGCCATTAATATACTTATTCAGACAACTAAGTTCTTTCTCTGTGGTTGCTAAAGGAATAAAAAAAATAATAACACCACATTGCTGACCCTGGAAAAGCCTGCAGTCCAACAGGCATATAATAAGGTTTCAACTAGGTCGAATGTTCAGTGTTTCTTCTTAGTCCTCAAGCAGTAACCATTTAGAAAAATTAGTCTTTCTGGTCATTTGGAATGGGAAACTTCTGTGAGAAGTGTCATTTGGTTGAGTGTTTGAACACTAGGTAGGGCTGTGTTCCTTGTGAACTGTGACTTCACTTTTTGCAATTCAAGGACTGTCTCCCTGTGACCGTATTATAGAGGAAACCACATGTGACTCTCTTTTTTTTCTGTTTTGAAAGGTACTCACAAATCTCTCCGAGTTGGGCTTTTGAAAGTCCCTTCAAGCATTGCCCCTTCCTCTTCCCAGTAAAGATTTTTCTCCTTGGCAGTAGTGCTAATGCTATCTGTGTGGTTCAGGTCGGGGCATTCCCAGTAAGATACAAACAGCTATTCACAAATCTGAGGACTTTCTTTTTTTCCCAGGCCTCTCTGGCAGCGTCCCAAGAGTTCGCTGGCTTTTCACTCTGAACCACAAATAACAGTGCTGCTGAGACAAGTTCCTAGGTCACCTTACACTGGAGAGCCAGATCAGCACAGTAGCAGAGTCTTCTGAATTGACATTTTTCCTTTGAGTAAGGATGCTTTTATTTTTACTCTCTTAACCTTAAATAGCAAACAGACTGCTTTTCTACAACCTAAGTAGAACAGCTTTCTTAGAGAACAAGTGTATTGCTTTGAATAGGAACGTTTTCCCCAAAGTTACTCTTTGCATCTGTGATTGGTTAGCATCTCAGAATAACCTCTGTTTTTATTTTCTGTAAAAGCCACCAAAAAGAGAGAGGATGAAGAATTATTGAGCAGGACCTGATGAATGAGGATGACAAATAGGGTTTTGGAAGTAAACCTGTGTCACAGGGTTGTAGAAAGAGCTCTGGATAAATCCGGGACCTACGTCCTCTCTTGGGGTGCTTCTCAAGGGGGAGTCTTTTAACCCTCCGGGCCTCAGTCTCCCCATTAGTAAGATAAGGAGGTTCCCCTTCTAGATCCATGATTCTATATGGAATACAAAGTTCATGAAAGTTATTCAAGGAATAAATATAGGTGTTATTATAGCACCCTAACATAGCTTTTAATCATCTTTTCAAGATAAATTAACCAGCACCAAAAAAAAAAAAAAAAAAGTTAGCCAGAACAGATCCCTAACTAAATGCATGAGAATAATTCAAAATATTTAGAGCAGGATTTGCCAAGTATAAGGGTGTTACCCTGATTTTTGCCATCGACTCATTATGCAACCTTGGGCAAGTCAGGCTACTGGACTGCACCTTCATTTTACTTTCTGCAGATGATTGCAATAATGCTAAACTCACCCAAGTGCTGAAAGGCTTAATTAAGGGCTATTAAGTGCTGTAATTACAAGGGAGGAGTTGGTAGTAGTGAATAAAGTGGCTTACCTACCATTTGAGACGTTTGGATGTTATAAATATGCCCTTAGAAAAAAAAGTAGGGACAAAAGGTGAAAGATAGAAGTGAGGTTCTTAAGTTTATAAAATAGTTATGTTTCATAATGCTGTTTTTTACAATTAAAAAAAGAATCTCTATTTTGAGACAGACATCCCTCCTTTATCCTTGCCATCCAATAAAACTTCAGAGTTTCTCATAGTGTATGTCTTTTATGTGCCATCTTAATTTTTCTCAGAAATCATCTTCCTTTGACAAATAAAAGGCAACTTAAGCCCTATTCTCTAGAATGGGAGAAGATTTGGTGACAGCGCCACATTGTGTACGGAAAGCGAATCCATTTTGCTTGTGTGAGAGTCTTTATTAGGGACTTCTAGACCCCTTCCTTGTTTAGAAAATCAGTCCGAAGCAGCCTGATGGTTTATGGATCATGCTGGGAGTGTAAATTGGCACAGCCACTCCGAAGAGCAACTTGGCATTTCTGCTTCTAAGTATGTACTTGAGAGCAGTGGTTCTCAAAATGTGGTTCCTAGACCAGCAGCATTAACATTACTAGGGACTTGTTAGAAATGTACATTTTCAGGCCTGACCCAGGCCCACTGAATCAGAAACTCTGGGGGTGGACCTAATAATATGCATTTTCACAAGCTCTCCCAAGAGATTCTGGTGCTTATTAAAGGTGACAACCCCTCGCCCAGAGAAGCTCTTGAGTCACGCCGCAAGAAAGACCCAGAAGGAAGCTACAGGTCCATATGCAGTATCTCATCATCTAACCAACAACCTTATCAATTTGGTTCTGTTATTAACCCCATTTTACTGATAAGGGATTATGGTCATAGTCACAGAGCTAGTAAGAGGTGGAGCTGGGTCTTGAACACATTTTCTTTCTCTCCCCCCCCCCCCCATATTCCTTTTTCATTTATTTATTTATTTATTTATTTTTAAAAAGCTGGCCAACCAATATCATCAGTTCCCATACTTTTTAATGTTTTCACACCTGTGAGTACCCCAAACCTGGGCATCCCTGTCCTAGATCCCATCCCCAGCTCCCTGCCATCATAGCCTTGTTCAACACATTTTCTTGACTTTACAGTGCAGTCTTCAATACAGAGAATCTCAGAACAGACTGGACCAATGTGTAGTTTAATGGACTTGGTGGAAGTCAGAGAGAGCAGCTTCTGGTGGGTGTATTCAGAAGAAAAATCCTTTTTATTGACCAAGTCACTCACTAGTACATGAGATAGTTTGCATTTATCATTTCATTCGATCTTTGAAACAATTCTTTGCTGCGTATTTATCCTCATGTTGTAGATGAGGACTTAAGTTCAGAGAAGTTAAATAATTTGCCCAAATTCACACAGCTAGTAAATCCCTAGACCTGAACCCATAACTATCCCCAAAGCCATCTGCTTCTACTGTCGCTAATTTTCTTTCCTTTTTCCTTAGTGAAGTTCAAAATAAAGCATGAAGTGCTTAGGTTATATATGGATAAGAACAAAGGTGAGTTCTAAATAAAGGAGTTAAACGCCTTTCTCTACCATGAAATTAAGTAAAGAAGACTGAGACTATAAAATTGTAAAATATAAAATTTCCCGAAGGACATGCATTCCTTTTATACTGACTTCTTTTTCAAAACCCATGGAGAGTTTATTCATTTGAGAGAAATTTTTCTTTCTTTTCTTTCTTGTATCTGATATCTTTAGGGTTTAGCATCAAATGCAAGCCTCTGGGATTGCTTATTAGAATAGCAATTATTTTGTGTTGGCTGGCCTAATCTTCTAAGATCTTTTGGGCTAAGGGTTTGGGACAGCTCCAGTGCATGTGTAAACCCGTAGCTTGAGCAATACTCTACTGCAATTTTTCTTCTGAATGTTCTGTTTTTTTGCAGGTGAAAATCATAGCAATGAATGAGAATGTTGCTCTTAGGTCAGCCCTTGATAAAAATCTGAAGAGTGCTGTGACCACGGCTTTCCTCATGCTACCCGAAAGCTTTTCTGAAGAGGACCTCTTTATAGAGATTGCTGGACTGTCTTATTCAGGTTAGTAGATCTGGTGCTCACGTTTTCTGCAAGGAGATTTGTTGTGCAGACCAACATTCCACTCCTCACGCTACACAGGAGGCATGGCACCCTTCGTCCTGGATCCCATCACTTCCCGTGCACGTTCCTGCAGGAACCCCATGATTTGCCTCCAAGGTCTCTCCTTCCCACATCTGTATATAGATCACCCCAGGGTAATCTTGCTGTTGTTGTTGTTACTGTTCATTTTCATTTTGAAACAATTTCAAACTGACAGAAGAGTTTCAATAATGATATAAAAAACTCCCATATACCCTTTCCCCAGATTTGCCAATTTTAATGTTTCACCACATTTGTGTTGTCATTCTCTTTGTACTAGTGGTTTTCTGACTCTAGTGTGCATCAGAATCCCCTGGAGGGCTTGTAAAAACAGACTCCTGGGCCCACCCACACACAGATGCTTTGGTAGGTCTGGGGGATGGAACCTAAGAATTTGTATTTCTGGAAAGTGGATGATGCCATTGCACCTCTATGAATCCCACTCGGAAAACCACTGCTCTCTCTGTATCTGCAAATACTGTATTATGGTTTTTTTTTCTGAACTATTTGAGAGTAGTTCATTCATATCCTGTCCCCATCAGGCCAAATGCTTCAGTATATGTTTCCCAAGAACAAGGATGTTCTCTTACGTAACCACAGTACAGTTGCCAAATTCAGGAAGTTTATCACCAATACAGTACTTTTATCAAATTGAGGATCCATAGTCCATATGTTATTGCTGGTCACAGTGATGTCCTTTTTAGTGTTTTTTCCCCCCTCAAGTACATGATCCAGTCAAGGATCACATTTATTAAGATGTCCTCTCTCTTTTATCTTTTAATCTGAAACACTTCCTTAGCCTTTTTTTGTCTTTCATGATATTCACATTTTGAAGTCTCAGACCAGTGATGTTTGTGCCCTGACAAGCAGAGTTTTCTCTCTTCTAAGCAATCCATGGGGAGACATTTGAAGATCATGAATATATTCTGCTTCCTGTCAAACTTCCTTCCTAGATTAAGCATTCAGTGATGATTCTGGCTTGAACCAGTCTTTACTATGATGGTTACAAAGTGGTGACTTTCCAGCTCCACCTCTCCTTGCACATAAAGGAAAAGCTTTCCCTTCTTCCCCATTCATTACTTTCTTTATCAATCTTAACTTCCTTTCCCTTTCTCCTTAAACTAGTTGTGTTCCTCAGATATGTCAAGGGCCCCCTTCAGAGGGGAAGGGGAAAGCTGAGAAAATAAAGCCCCTGGCCCCTAGCCCCTGACCTGGCCACAACCTGAGGGGAGTCCCCCTTCCTGTTTATTGTAGTAAGGATCTATGTAAAACTTCATTTACAAAAGAGTAGTCTGCTACTTTTAAAATAGTTTGAAAACCACTGTCTTAAATAAATGTCTTCTTTCCCAGCTTTTAAGTGTGAGTCAAGGAACTATGCTCAAAACACTGCAAAAGCAGTTTACTCATTTTCTGAATCCCTGTACAGATAAGATTTCATGGAAATCTAATGCTGAAAGAGACCACTAAGGCCTGTTCTTCAGTCTTTTTTTTCCCCCGAAAGGCAGCTTGTAGGACTACAGCTTCAGTTGCAATACTGGGGAGAAAGGAAGTGACAAAACCTCCGTCTTGGTCGCTTCCAGCTCCACGTGGCAGCAGCCCTGCCTTTCGGCAGAAAGTGGAGGAGCAAAGGCTGGTGCGGCTAAGTGCCAGGATGAATGGGCCTGCACGCCACATGTGGGCAAAAGGGGCCCCCATGCTCCCCTGTGAAGAAAGATGGACCCAGAGCCTTTTTTGAAGGGCTAACTTGGTGGGAGAGGTGCAGAGCCGATTTCTGCTTTGCCCACATCACTGCTGCTCTTCCATTTTCTCCCCATGATCAACATCAGCAGAGTGTTGGCTGGATTCTAGGAGTTCCTATACATTTTGAGCATTGACTAAAGAAGTTTATCAAATGACATAACTGCCTGCACCTATGAGCAGACTTTAAGTTAGCATTCAAGCTGCAATCAGTCTTCAGCTGACTTTTGCTTTGTCTCCTGGAAGGGCCGTGATTTATACCCTTCTCTTCTCCTGTACTGTGAAACAGGTACTGGGTGTTCAGTGAGTACTTGCTGACTCATAACAGTATCATTCTCTGTTTTTGCTTCTTTTATAATAATTATTATACAGCAGTATAGCAGTGCTATACCAGACACAGATAGGTAGGTGGGTAAGTAGATAGATGAGTAGGTAGGTGGGTCGAGGGGAGGTTAGTTATATAGAAAAGTCGATCATTTATTCCATCATTGAAACCTCACACAACAAGCCTGTTTGTTCAACAGACATTTCCAGTGTGCCTTCCATGTGGCACACACTGCCCCAGGTCCTGGGCATACACTGGTGAGCATGACGTGAGTGAGACTCCTCAAGGAGTTCATGTTCTCTTAGGTAGAGCCAGACAGTAAAGAAGCAGTAAGGTCATTTCAGAGAGTGGTAAGCGCAATGAAGAGAAGAAAATAACTCAAGATGAGGGCCACCGTAACGGTGGATAGTCAGGGAGGACCCTCTAAGGTAGTGATGTCTGAGCTCATATCTAATAGTGGCATGGAGCTTGCCCTGGGCTCCCAGGAGAAGGGCAGAGAGAGAGAGAGTGAAAGAGAGCGCGCTTCCTATGAGGCAGGTCCTCACCTTGGTGTGCCTGGCTCCAACTTTCTCAGCTTCCACTTTTTCCCATTTCTTATCTGGTCTCCTCTTGCTCTCTTATCGTTATATTATTTATTGCTTAACCCAGATTTGGATCTGAGAATTTGACCAAGGATCCCACTTTACTCATTTCACGGAGGTTGGCTTCTTTTTACTGCAAAATGTAGGACACAACATTTGGCACATGTTCTCCAGAGGGAACTGAATCCAGCTTGGTGCGGTCCCTAGCTTATATGTGAGACACTCTGCAAAGAGCATTCTATTAGCCAGTGGTTAGAACTGGGAACATACTTTTCCATTAGGACAACATTATATGATGATTGTTCCTAGGCCAGGACACAGCACAATTAATGGTTACCTACTCTATAATATAATGGAATTAAAGTGGAATAGTGAGGATAGGGAAGGATCTAGGCCTTGCAGGTAGATACCTTTCACAGGTATGAGACCTGCCTCAGGCCATGTGTTGAAAGGCAAGCTTTTCCTCTTGCCTTTCCTAGACTTCTGAGAACCCAGTATCCTTGAACTGATTGGATTCTAACCTTTCTGCAAATCACCTAAATCTCCCAAGCCCCCGGAATATTTCAAACTTTAAATTATCCACCAATCTCATTTTTATTTACAGCTTTGACATTTATTTTGCACCGTTTCCATGTGAGAGACAATATGTTGTTCCTAACCTGCGTAGGTCAGCATTTATCCCTGGAAGGGGGTGGGGATGGGGAGACAGGAAACAGCATCTCTCCATATTATTGGGCAAGTTTCTGCCCGTAGTCACTAGCAGAGACAAGAGCTGTCTGTATTACTAGTAGTAATAATAACCCCTTACAATTTTATATAGTATTTAAGGATCACTTTGCCTTGGGGGTCGGTCTTGATGGCTTTGTTGTAAATGATGGTGAGAAAGGAGTAGGTGGAAGATGAGAGCCTGAAAATTGGGAAGGCGAAAGCTTTCTAATCCTTCACTTATTCTTAGAAGTCAGCATTTAAGTAAACAGAAAAGGAAAACCAAATGAGCTTTAAAGGGTCACCTTGACCTTTCTCATGTAAGTGCAAACTATTAAAATGACTAATTTTACATAATGATCCTGGTTTAGCATTTATCAAATGAATCAGCGTCCCATACCTCATGAAGAATTAAAGCTATAATTTCTGCTCTAAGGAACTTCATGTTAATAAACATGCAGTCATAGTGAGTCAGTGATAGGCTTAAAAACAACACGTGTAAAAAAAGCAGGGAGTGTGAAAGAACACAGTTTGTTTAGGGAAGAAGGAATAGATAGATGTAACTGAAGTCCGTGGCTCATAGTAGGAGAAAACAGTAGTCATTATTATGTGCCAGGAACGACGCTCAATATTTTTGATTGAATAACTAGTTTAATCTTCACAATAACCCGTTCCTTTGACTGTGTGCTGATTTATTGCCCAATTTTAAGATTAGAAAACTGAGGGCCAGATCTGTCTAAGGTCATTTGTCTGGTAGGTTAGTAGGTAGTGGAGCTAGAATGTTATTTATTTATTTATTTATTTATCTATCTATCTATTTATTTATTTATTTATTTAAAAAATTTTTTTTTCAACGTTTATTTATTTTTGCGACAGAGAGAGACAGAGCATGAACGGGGGAGGGGCAGACAGAGAGGGAGACACAGAATCGGAAACAGGCTCCAGGCTCTGAGCCATCAGCCCAGAGCCTGACGCGGGGCTTGAACTCCCGGACCGCGAGATCGTGACCTGGCTGAAGTCGGACGCTTAACTGACTGCGCCACCCAGGTGCCCCTATTTTTTAATTTTTTTAACCTTTATTTATTTTTGAGACAGAGAGACAGAGCATGAATGGGGGAGGGGCAGAGAGAGAGGGAGACACAGAATCGGAAGCAGGCTCTAGGCTCTGAGCCATCAGCCCAGAGCCCGACGCGGGGCTTGAACTCACGGACCGCGAGATCGTGACCTGAGCTGAAGTCAGATGCTTAACCGACTGAGCCACCCAGGCACCCCTATTTATTTATTTTTTTTAATGTTTATTTATCTTGAGAGAAAGAGAGAGTGAGGGAGGGGCAGAGAGAGAGAGAGAGAGAGAGAGAGAGAATCCCAAGCAGGCTCCACACTGTCAGTGCAGAACCCAACATGGGGCTTGAACTCACAAACCCTGAGATCATGACCTGAGCTGAAATCAAGAGTTAGATGCTTAGTAGGGGCGCCTGGGTGGCTCAGTCAGTTAGGCATCTGTCTTCAATTCAGGTCATAATCTCACAGTTCCTGAGTTCAAGCCCCATGTCCAGCTCTGTGCTGACAGCTCAGAGCCTGGAGCCTGCTTTGGATTCTGTGTCTCCCTCTCTCTCTCTGCCCCTCCCCTGCTTGTGCTCTGTCTCTCTCTCTCTGGCTCTCAAAAATAACTAAACGTTAAAAAAAAGAGTCAGATGTTTAACTGACTGATCCACCCAGGCTCCCCTGGAGCTACAATTTTAGCCCACACTCTTCACCATTTAACTTCACTGCCTCTCTGGTATTTTGGAGAAGAGGTTGTGCCCTGGCCAGGCCAGGCAAGGCATTGAATACAAAGATAAATGAAAGTGGAATTTGACACCCTGTACACAAGCAGGAACCACAGGTTTCAGGCATTGCAAGACGGTGGGAGATTCATTGCTGTGGAAAGATCATTTTGCCAGCACTGTGCAGGAGGCAGAGAGACTAAAACAGGAAAAAGTCTTACTCAACAAATAATGATGAGAATCTCCTATGCCAAGCACTCTTTAAGCTCTGGGAATGAAGGAAGTAATTAAGGCAGGCATTGTCCCTGCCACTGTGGGGCTTTGATTCTGGTTGAAAAGTCAGTCAGCAAACACATGGCAGCACTAGAACAGGGGAGGGAGGCGAATGTGTACATGTTACATTAGTGTAACCAGGGAAGGCCTCTGGGGGAGATGGGGGATGACATCTGAACTGAGCACCACAGATGAGGACCCATGTGGAGGGCCCCCTCCCACCATGAGAGCCGTGCAGGCAGACAGCAAGATAGTTAGGACTGTGTTCGCATTTGGCCGGCCGTGCATCCCCAGCCTCTGGGACAATGCCATGGTACATAGTGGGCACCCTGCACATCTCTGTTGGGTGGATGGACAGGGCGTGAATGGTGATGAGGGCTCGAACTAGAGCAGCACCTCAGAGAAACGTACAAATTCAAATTCGTGTCAAGTCCTTAACTTCTTAAATCAAGTATCTTATTTTGTACCTTCCTTTTTTTTTTTTTTTTGAAACATTGTTGGGGCGCCTGGGTGGCGCAGTCGGTTAAGCGTCCAACTTCAGCCAGCTCACGATCTCGCGGTCCGTGAGTTCGAGCCCCGCATCAGGCTCTGGGCTGATGGCTCAGAGCCTGGAGCCTGTTTCCGATTCTGTGTGTCCCTCTCTCTCTGCCCCTCGCCCGTTCATGCTCTGTCTCTCTCTGTCCCAAAAAATAAATAAACGTTGAAAAAAAAAAATTAAAAAAAAAAAAAAAGAAACATTGTATTACTTCACCAAAAGCAGAATTAGTGAAGCATTTAAGAGCTGAGACTCGGGGCGCCTGGGTGGCACAGTCGGTTAAGCGTCCGACTTCAGCCAGTTCACAATCTCGCGGTCCGTGAGTTCGAGCCCCGCGTCGGGCTCTGGGCTGATGGCTCAGAGCCTGGAGCTTGTTTCCGATTCTGTGTCTCCCTCTCTCTCTGCCCCTCCCCCATTCATGCTTTGTCTCTCTCTGTCCCAAAAATAAATAAACGTTGGAAAAAAAAAAAAATTTAAAAAAAAAAAAAAAAAAGAGCTGAGACTCTAGAGTCAGAGGCCTGGGTTCGAATCTCAGCTGCACTCTTAATTTTTTGTTTTTAGGCAAGTTTCTTAGCACCTTGTGACTCAGTTTCTTCATTTCTAAAGAAGGGTTTTATATGGATTAAATTAAATCATACATGTAAATGTACTTAACACAGTGGTTGGCACACAGTAAGTGCTCAGCCATTGTTATCTTAGATACGTGGTGTTTATAGATACTAACACAGCCACTTGAGGTTGTAGACAAAAGAAAGAGAAAGATGGCAGTCAGCCCTGACTTTGAAGACTAGCTTTGTAGAAGTGCTTGAACCTCTCTGAGCCCATTTTCTTTTTGTAAAACAAAAAGAACTGTTCTATAATAAGGTTTTCAATGAGATAATATATATAAAAGTCCCAACATCATACCTCATTGATAGTTGGTTCTCAGAAAACGATTACTGTTATTATTCATTACTGTTATCGTGTATCATTGCTGGCCGCGTAAGTTTTTCTTAAGTTGAGACACCATTATTTGCTCGTTCAGTGGTAGGTGGACACTCAGTTTGGCTCCATTTATCATTTTATTAATGACACTGCTGTGAATCACTTTGGAGAAACTACTTTGTAGGGGAAGGGGGCAGAGAGGGCCATGAACTTCCTTGGACATGTTCTCCAAAATGGAATTATATTGTTAGTTATAAGAATTACAAAACTTGTTACATGTTGCCAAATAGTGCTTGTCAAAATTAGGAGGCGTTAGAGTTCACTTACATCAAGTGGATTATTTGGCCCTTTCCTGTCCTTGAGAAGTAAAAAACACCTTTAAGCACTCTTGTGTAAAAGAGAGAATGGGTTTCTTTCAATGCCAGGTTGTCTGAATTCAGGCTCAGCTACTTCTAGGAATAAGACAAAGCAAGGAAGTTGCCAGTTGAGTGATTCTTGGAGGAAAAAAAAATTAGTAATGGGTGCCAGCCCTGTAAAGTGTGAGTAAACATCCTCATTTCTGGACCCTGGTAAGAGCCAGTGAAGAAACTTTCTCTGGAGTGAGAGTTATTAAGTTTTATTCTATGAAAGTCACACCGTCTGAAACCTTGCAAGCAGTGTCACTGGATAACTTGCATATTGGAGATTGACTATTTCAGTAATTTGGAAGCATATTTCTCTCTGCTTGCCAAGCTTGAGCTTTTGCTGAAGTCTCAGTTGGAACTCTGTGCTTAGTCACTTGGTAATTTCTGAGAAAGCAGTACTCCAGAAGGGATATTAATTGTCAATAATAGCTAATGTTTTTGGATTACTTACTGTGTGTCGGATACTGTTCTAAGTGTTTTACATGTATTAACTCATTTAATCCCTGAATCTTATAAACTAGCTACTATTATTGCTTCCATCTTACATTTGAGGTAGTGAAGCCCAGAGAAGCTAAGTAGCTTGTAAGCTTGGATTTAAACAAAAGTGGTCTGGCTCTAGAACCTTTGCTCTTCTACAAAGAATCTGTGGTGGCGGGTGTGATTCCTGGTTCATATGTGGGACAGTCTTCCCCCAGGCCTCAGGGCCCTGGATGTGGCTCCCCACCTCCCTCCCTCCCCCGCCCCCACACCCACCTTGTCATCTTTTTCTGCTTGTGTTTTTTCCACAGCACTTCCTGTTGTCTGATACACTCGTTATTTTATTCACTTGTTGGTTTGTCTTTGGTCTCTGTTCCACTACTAGAATGTAAAGGGCAGAAATGTTTGTCTTTTTTGGCTCACTCTACCCCATGCTTATAATGGTACCTGACACATACTAGGTGAATGAACAGATAAATGGCTGTGATACTGGTGCCTTCCTGAACCAATATCGTAAACCCGATTCCTCCCTGTCTCTTTCTACACTCAGCCATTTTGTGTTCACGCAAGTATGAAAGGAAAGGTGATTCAAATTTGTATCACCAAGTGCATCAGCTGTTTATTCTTATCTCATTCTCTTCCACATTATGAGTTAGTGGGATATGGTGCCTTTTCTGCCACCATGGAGATATTTTGGGAGTTGCAATTTGAATGGTGTGTTAGACCGCCTCCTAGACATGCTGTCTTAGTCATCTTAAAATAGGTATTATTTTGTACACATGCAAAAGAATGAAGTTGGACTCCTAACTCATACTATGTAGAAAATTAACTCAAAATGGATCATGGATATAAGAGCTAAATCTATAAAGCTCTTAGAGTGACTTTGGGTTAGGTAGTGGTTTCCTAGATAGATACCAAAAGCACAAACAACAACAACAACAAAATAGATAAATGGGAGAAGAGATTTACAAATCATGTATCTGATAAGGAACTAGTATAAAGAATTCTTGGAATGCAATAAAAAAACAAGTAACCCAGTATAAAAATGGGCAAAGAATTTGAATAGACATGTTTTCAAAGAAAGTATACAAATAGCAAGCAAGCACATGAAAAGATGCTTGGCATCATTAGTCATTAGAGAAATGCCAGTTAACGCCACAGAAACAGTGCTTCATACAATGGCTATAATCAAAAAGACAAGAACAAGTGTGGATGAAGATGTGGAGAAGTTGAAACTTGCATGCATTGTTGGTGGGATTATAAAATGGTGAAGCTGCTTTGGAAAAACAGTTTGGCCGTTCCTGAAAATATTAAACATAGAGTTACCATATGGCTCAGCAATTCTACTCTTAAGTATCTACCTAAGATAAATGAGAACACATATCCACACGAAAACTTGTACACAAATGTTTATAGCAGCATTATTAAAAAAAAAAAAAAAAAGTAGCCCAAAAGTAGAAACAACCCAAATGTCCCTCAGCTGAGGAATGGATAAAAAAATGGGGTATATCTATCCAATGGACCATGATTTAGCCATGAACAGGAATGAGTATTAATACATGGTACAACATGACAAACTTTGACAACATAACACTAAGTCATAAAAGACCATTTATTGTACAATTCTATTTACATAAAATGTGCAGAATGGGCAAATCTACACATACGGAAAGTAGATTCGTCTTTGTCTAGGGCTGGGGTTGGAAGGGTGGAGGGAGACAGAGAGTGGCTGCTAATGGGTACAGGGTTTCTCTTAGGGAGGCCAAAATGTTCTAAAATTCAATGTTATATAACCCTCTAATATATTCTAAAAATACTTAAAAAATTGAATTGTATATTTTACATGTGTGAATTGTATGGTATGTGAATTACATCTCAAAAAACGCTGTTAAAAAAAAAAGAATATTATTTTGCCATATCAACATCCAATTTGGGCTCCTTTTCTTAAACACTACCACATAAGAAATTCCACTTCCGTAACCCTCACTGAAATGATCTGTTTTCACAGCACTTGCTGCCTCAAGCAGGGCGTATGTCTTTATATCTCTGATGTCTGGCACAGCTTCTGGTACTTACTAGCCACCCAAATATTTATTGAACTGAAATAGCGGCAGTGTTGCAGTTAGTTTAAGAGGGAAAAGTTAGCCAGTTATTATCTTCAAGGACTCAGGGCCTCCTCTGCCCTCTATCCTTTCCCCGTCCCAAATACATTATCACAGCAACAGTACTGTCTACTTTCCTATTTATGAAGCATTCTCTACTGCCTTAACTCACTTAAATCTAAAAAGGCGCCTGTGCGGCGCCTGGGTGGCTCATTTGACACTGACACCCAGTGAGTGTCCACCTCTTGATTTCAGCTCAGGTCACGATCCCAGGGTTGTGAGATCAAGCCCTGTGTCAGGCTCTGTGCTAAGCATGGGTCCTGCTTGGGATTCTCTTTCTCTCTCCCCTCCACTGCACATGCTTGCACGTTCTCTCTCTCTCTCTCTCTCAAATAAAAAAATAAAAATAACCTTGTGAGGTCAGTATGATTGTTATAGCCATTTTACAGAGAAGAAACCGACTCGGAAAGGTTAATCTCCAGTCCCCCTGAGACCCTGCCAGACTTGAGAGCCAGGGCCTTACCACTGTATGCTGTAGCCCCTTACATCCCTACCTTGGTAATAAGGCCCCTGACCACTGGAGGCATGCTAGAATCACAAAGCAGGCTGACTGCAGATGCTTCACAAGTCTCTGGGTTTGTTTCATTTCAAAGTTGAAGAGAAATTATCCTTTTGGTTACCCATTGTTACTAGACTGGCAGTTCTCTGGCTGGATCGGTCAAGATTTAAACTTATCAGTCGAGGTATAAAATAAAAGCAGTCGGTTTTTCTCAGTCCCTGTGTTTTGTTGCAAACGTCTCGGGAGGTAAGAAAACTTGATTCTTATGATCAAAGTGCTGGGTCATGCTGTGCCCACGATTTTATTCATGTTGTTCTGAAGAAGCAGGTCATAAGCCCATTCGCTTGCTCTTCCCTGTGGCTGACCTAGTTGTGCTGCACGGCAGCTGGACAAATTCAGTTCAGCAGATATTTACTGATGGTGCCTTCCCTGTGCCAGGCGGCGCACAAGGAGCTGGAGATGCAGGGGTGGAGAAGCCCCAGTCCTTGCTCTCAGAGAGTCCCTAGTATTTTCCAGGTCTTTCCTTTAATCACGACATGCCATTGTTCTTTTGGCAAGGATTTGCATTAGTCAGCTTTTACATTTTAGTAAAATACAGCCACTCTTTCAGAAAGTTACTGTCTAACATACAAGAACACTTCGTGGAATGCACAGAAAGAGAAGAAATGACACAAATGTGTAGAACTCAGCAATGATGCAAACTGATGTTTCACTTCAGAGCCAGCCAGGTTGGATTCAGAGTTGGGTGGTGTCCTATCCCTTCAAAGATCGATAGAATCCATTTATAGGCTCTAAATAAAAGCATAAGGATTTACACAAAGGAAAGTTAACCCAGCTCCTCCCCATTCACATTTGCCAAGTTAGCACGTCAGCATCCCATGCATCTGTTTAAAAATGCTAGAGGGGCGCCTGGGTGGCTCAGTCGGTTAAGCATCCGACTTTGGCTCAGCTCACGATCTTGTGGTCTGTGAGTTGAGCCCCGCGTACCGCTCTGTGCTGACAGCTCATAGCCTGGAGCCTGCTTCGGATTCTGTGTCTCCCTCTCTGTCTCTGCCCCTCCCCTGCTCGTGCTCTGTCTTTCTTGCTCTCAAAAATAAATAAAATATAAATTTTTTTAAATAAATAAATAAATAAATAAATAAATAATAAAAATGCTAGAAGTAATGTGCCAACATTATAGAAATGAGGGAAATGGAGGAAAATTGCAAAGCAGTGTAACACTAGTCACCTAAAATATCACTCCCCTGATACTGAGAGGTGGCTGTACCTTTGCACCTCAATCTCTTCATCTATAAAATTGGGAATACTTAGTACCTTCTTTAGAAGGCTTTGCCAGGACTAAACAAAGTAACAGTGCAAAGCACACACATACCACAATAAATGTGTACTTATTAGAGCAAAAATAACATTTTTCTGTAATCTTTTTGTCTTGTTTTCCCTGTTTGTTTTTTACAAAGTTTTCTTGTACTTTTGTGTCTTAGTTTCTTGCTTATTATATGATCATTTTCCATCTCACTGTGTGTGACTACTGTAATTCTTTAATGGCCATACGCTTCTGTGGTAGGGTGTGGGTGTACCACTGTAATTTATCCATTCCCCTGCTGTTGGACTTTTGGGCTGCTTCCAGTGTTTCGGTATTATAAATGGTGTCTCAGTGAACATTTGTATGTATGTAGCATATTCACTTACTTACTGGGTCCATTTCATCTCCGTCCTTGTTGCCCTGATGCTAAATGGGGTATAGAATACTATCTACCTAGGAGGATAGGGACGTGCGGATTGAACGAGGTAATACAGCAAAGCACTCGCAACAGTTCCTGGCCCTACCAGATGCTCAGCGGACATTACCACCTGACGTCTGTTTGAGTCTGTTTCTTTAGGCTCACTCTCCAGAGATAGGGTTGTCTCATTCCCTGCTTTCCGAAGGATTTTACCAGTTTATGAAGTCGATAATATTATATGAAAGGACCGATTTCTCTGCACTCTCTCTGGCAGTCATCCCAAGATGTAACTATGTTAACTCTCTTTCCCTTTAAAATAGTGAAAAAAATAAGTTTGTTCATATTTGGGCAGCCTGTTATGACCGGAACGCATTTCTGCTCACCGCCTTGAACAGATCTGGTGTGCCAAGATTAGGTTCCAGAGGCTGTTTCTAAGTCTGTTTTCATGAAGCTTGCAGTCCCCCGCTGCTTTCCATAAAATTGTAGCATAAATTGGTCTTTGGAAGCTTCAAAACCCAGCATATTTTATTCCTTACTGAAGTACATACTATTGGGTGTCTTTATTTTTTCCAAAACAAAGCAAAAGTTTGCTCTAGGAATACCTGTAGTGGCCCATAAGAATTTCAATGATCCCTCCTCTCCTGTCTCCCCAGAGGAAATAAATTGGCAAAGTTCACCGTATGTTTGGGTTTGCCCAGTTTTTACTTATCCTAGTGTAATTACTCATCATGCCACCTTCACTCTCAGAAGCGACCTGGTTTGGATGATGAATTACACTGTCACCTCTTCCCCAGGAATTTCTCAGCAGCTGGGGTATCTCCCTACACTTGCTACCTCACCATTTACATGGAGGACTTTCTCCCTGTCCAACAAAAGCTTCAGCCACAGTGGAGGCAAAAGCTTCAGCCTCCCAGGTAACTGGGAGGTCCTCACATGTGCCCAGCCTGTTTTGAATGCACATTAGCCCAGTAGGCGTTCCCTCAAGTTTTCACATTTTATCATCTCCCTCCCCTCCCCCATCTTGCTGATAATTGTCATAGGCAGGCCAGGGCACTTAAATTTATGTCAGAAGTAGTGTTATCCTTCAGAACTATATATTCTGCAGCTCAATTCATCCTCACATTTACCTCACATGTAGGTAAATGTAACATTCCTCATTCCTCACCAGTTGCAACTTAAAAAATGATACCTGCTTTCAAGTTCATCTTAAACGTAAACCTCTTCTTACTAGAACTTTTAACATTCATTGCTCTTGTGCTCAAATATAAGGTCCTTTTATATTCATCAAGTATCTCAGAGGCACTCATGCAAATGCAGGAAAAAGGTTCAAGCTGAGTAAGCAGTAGCAATAGCAAGGACGCATCTAAGGAGACACACAACCCCCAGCTCCATGATTGGTCCCAGGCAGAGTTTTGTTCACAGGATGAACCATCATAAGTATAGGTCCTTCTACATTGGAAAAACAAAAACAGGGAAGCCTGGGTGGCTCAGTCGGTTGAACATCCGGCTTTGGCTCAGGTCATGATCTCACGGTTCATGAGTTCAAGTTCCGCGTCGGGCTCTGTGCTGACAGGTCAGAGCTTGGAGCCTGTTTCAGATTCTGTGTCTCCCTCTCTCTCTGCCCCTCCCCCACTCATGCTCTATTTCTGTCTCTCTGTCAAAAATAAACATTAAAATTAAAAAAACAAAACAAAACAAAAACAAATCCGCTTCTCAATGGTGATTACCTTTTGTGCTTAGGTAACCAGCATAAAGGGCTTTATGATTTGGAAGCTCTCTTTTCCCCTAACAAGCATCCGCATTCCTTGGGTAATATATTCACGGCTTCAAAGAGGAAAAGCAAATGTTTTGAATGTGGGATGCTGCTATCTTGAGGTAGTGCAGGATGAATTTGGGGCTGTAGATTATAGATTAGGATGTGGACTCTCAAGGAAAAATTTGTTTTTCCATTTGTTTTAACCAGGCGACTTTCGGATGGTGGTTGGAGAGGATAAGACAAAAGTGTTGAATATTGTGAAGCCCAACATAGCCCACTTTCGTGAGCTCTATGGCAGCATACTGCAGGAGAATCCCCAAGTGGTGTATAAAATCCAGCAAGGCAGACTGGAGGTAAATTGTGTGTGGGAAATAATTTACATTGTTCCTAAGGCAAGAGCTATTTTAAGAGGAAGAAGTAAGGGTTAGAACAGTATGACTAGTGTGATAACATTTGCAGTTTAAAAAGTAAGTTTCATATGGAAACATACTCTTCTGTGTATTTGGAATAATGCTAAAAAGTAACACAAGAGACTAGTAATAAGAGGCCACCTTTGGGGAGAGGAACCAGGGCTGACATGGGAGAGGGACCTGTCTTCACCACGTTTATCTTTTTTTGCCATTTGAAATTCTTATTATGCATACTAATTACCAATCAAAAATGAGTAAAAATAAACTCTCAGATTTACCTTCTTTTCGCCCCCAATCCCATTTGTGTCCCCAGATGTAACCTTACTGACAGTTTGGCATATATTCTCCCAGATCTTTTGTGTGCATTTTTGTATTTATTTGTACATATACACCTGTATGAAGAAGTTTGGTCTTTGGTTTTGTTTTATATAAATGGACTCTTACTTACACATATTATTCTGATGCTTATTTTTTCCCCAGTTGTTATGTTTATTATGTCTTGGAACTTTCCTTTTGAAATATCAAATAAAACTTTCAGAGTATCTTTAAAAATTATATTATTAAGTATTTGAAAATAAGTATTAAAGAACTTTTCCTTTGAGGAAAGTGATTTGGATTTAAGGGTTTTTTTTTTAACTGTAAAAAACCCAGGTTTTTATTTTATGTTTAGCATAAAGAACACTGTATTTTACCTTTTTTTTTTTTTAAGAGACAGAGAGGGACAGAGCACAAGCAGGGAAGGGGCAGAGAGAGAGGGAGACTCAGAATCCCAAGCAGGGTTCAGGCTATGAGCTGTCAGCATAGAGCCCGATGCAAGGCTCAAACCCACGAAAGTGAGATCATGACGTGAGCCAAAGTCAGAAGCTCAACGACTGAACCACCCAGGCACCCCTGCATTTTACTTTTTTTAAAAAAATTTTTTTAACATTTATTTATTATTGAGAGATAAGGAAAGATAGAGCATGAGCATGGGAGGGGCAGACAGAGGAGGAGACACAGAATCTGAAGCAGGCTCCAGGTTCTGAACTGTCAGCACAGAACCCGACTAGAACTCACAAAGCTGAGATGATGACCTGAGTCGGTTGGATGCTTAACCTACTGAGCCACCCAGGCACCGCCCGCACCCTGTATTTTACTTTTTTAATGCTCTTCCTCTTCCAAATAAAAGGGACACCTAATAAGGTTTTTTTTTTTAATTTTTACTTTTGTCAACATAATGCATGCATATGGGTTTTGTTTGTTTTTTTTTTAAGTCTACTTATTTATTTTGAGAGAGAGGGAGAGAAAGAATCCCAAGCAGACTCTGCACTAGCAGCACAGAGCCTGATGCAGGGCTCAAGCTCATGAACCGCGATCATGACCTGAGCCAAAACCAAGAGTAGACACTTAAGTGACTGAGCCACCCAGGCACCCAACATGCACGTGGTTTAAAAACCAAGTGGTGGGGCGCCTGGGTGGCGCAGTCGGTTAAGCGTCCGACTTCAGCCAGGTCACGATCTCTCGGTCCGTGAGTTCGAGCCCCGCGTCAGGCTCTGGGCTGATGGCTCAGAGCCTGGAGCCTGTTTCCAATTCTGTGTCTCCCTCTCTCTCTGCCCCTCCCCCATTCATGCTTTGTCTCTCTCTGTCCCAAAAATAAATAAACGTTAAAAAAAAAACAAAACCAAGTGGTACCTCACAGTTTATAACAAAAAGTAGTGGTTCCCTCCTGTGCACTTTCCTACTCCTCAGTGCTGCTTCCCAGAGGTGAGGGCTACCCTTTCACTAGAAGGCCCGATGTTTACCTCCATGTCTCTAAACAATATGATTTGACTGTTATTTCTTGCTTTCCCCGCTTTTATGCTGCATTTTTGTCACCCGTCTATGAAAGAAGAGGATTTTTTTACTCTTATGCCATTCCCATCAACGTGCACTCACGCATGTGCGTACGCACCCCCACCCCCCCACACTTACCTTGCCACCTCACTTCCTCTTGCTTCACATATAGTTATTTCATAATTTTTGGTTAGGTTAATATTCAATATTTATTATGAGAACTTATTTTTCTTCATTGCTGAGGTATACTACTATGAAACTTCCTTTCCTGAACAAATTTGTTTTTCTTGGAGTTCATAATTGTCTCATTTTCTTCATTTGCTTGGTTTTCTGTGTACCTATCACTAATTCATACCCTCTTATAAATCTTTATAGCTTCTCCCCTTATAGACAAACATCACACATTTTCCGTTTCTTGTTTTTCTTGGGGACATTTCTTCCTGGAGCCCTGCGTACCCTGTCTTTTCTGGACTGGTTGTTTTCTAGGCTTGCTGCACAGCTCTTCTCCTGGAACATCTTTTCATTATCACCCTGGGGATTTTTTCTGCCTCTCTTCTTTGGTAATTTTTTATTTTCTGCATCTTTTATCTTCCTCTTTCATGGTAACACTTTAATTTTGGTGAATTGTACCTTCTAGTACCTCTCTAACATCAGTTGCGAGGAAGGTAAATTTTTTGAGACTATGTACATCTGAAAATTCTACCCTTGCACTGACTGATGGGGTCCATATCACATTCTAGGTTGGAAATAATTTTCCCGTAGACTTTTTAAGTCGTAGCTTCACTTCTTCTAGTTTCTGAGTGTTGTGTTAAAAAGTCCAGCGGCAGGGGTGCCTGGGTGGCTAAGTTGGTTAAGTGTCCAACTCTTGGTTTTAGCTCATGTTGTGATCTCACAGTTCTTGGGATCAAGCCCTGCATCATGTGATTCTCTCTCTCCCTGTCTCTCTGCCCCTCTCCTGTTCATGCACATTTTTTTCTCTCTCTTTCTCTCTTAAAAAAAAAGTCCAATGACATTCAGATTGCCTGTCCTTTAGATGTGACCTTTTTAGCTCTGGGACAGTGTTTAGGATCTTTTCCTTTTTTCTAATGTTCTTAAATTTCATGATGGTTTGTCTTTATATATGTGTTTTTCACTATTATTCTGGCATTTCATGAACCTTTTCATCTGGAAATTCATGAGCTCCAGTTCTAGGAAATTTTATTATTTCTATAATAATTTTCTTCATACCCATTTTCTTACTTTGTTCTTCCTGGAATTTCTGTTAACTGGTTGTCAGGCCGCCTGGTTTGATCTTTTTTGTTTCTCTTTCCTCTTTCCTGTTTCTTTGGGGATTTTGTTCTGCTTTCCAGAAGGATTTTTCAAATTGATCTTGTAGCACTTCTATTGAATTTTTAATTTCCTCTGATGTTCTTTTTTTCTTATAGCATCCTGTTCTTGTTTTACAAATGCATTAGCTTTCCTCAGCCCTTTAGTAGTCTTTATTATAATTTTTGAAGTTCTGTCTTTGTCCCTACATTGTCTCTGTTTCTCTTAGATACCTTTTTCATTTGATTCACCCTTGTCTGCTGTTAGAAGCTTTCCTCAAATGTTTGGATATCCTTTGTGTCCTGTTTTTAAAAAGAGAGGCACTCTCTGAAAATGCAGACTGGAAGTTCTTTGTGATGGACAGGGCTCGTCAGCTATGGGCTTCATTGCAGGATTATGGGGCAAGAGGGACCTGGCTGTTTCATTAGAGGACCCCAAGTATCAGTATCTGTAGGATTTATCCAAAGGGACATCATCTGCTCCCTGGTTCAGGATCAGGAAGGATAACATGCCTACCTGCCAACTTTCAGGAAACTTTTGGGAAACTGAGCAAGGGGGAAGGGCTGGGAATTTTCTTTGACTGTGAATATAAACGTTTCCAAGTTCCTCACTATGGCCTGTGAAAGTCTGCATAATCTAAGTTCTCATTGTTCTCTTCGCCTGGGGAAACTTAAGGGGGTAAGATGAACTACAGTTCCCAGGCTGCATCTGGTCTGAAGCTGTAACTGACACCTACCTGCTCCATCAGTTACTACCTATTCTAAATTCCCCTCACCCTCATCTGGCATTTGTGCTGGGCTCAACCTGGTGGCCCAGACCTTCATCCCTGAGGGGCCTGAGACCCGGTTACCATGCCCATCTCAGGCTATGGTTGCTGCCCTTTCCATCTACCACCAACATTGGGCAAGCGATGCTGAGAGATTGTGCCAGCAGCCCTACCCCTGATGATGAGGATCTGTTACTTCTGCCAGTATGGTGACTCCTTTCAGTGTCTGCTGGCATGGGATCTGAAGGCAGTAGGTGGCAGTCCTAGCTTCAAGTTTAAAGTCCTAAAGTTATGGAGATGGGAAGCACACATTTCCCAAGTGGGTCACTGGGAATGTTGGTAGGCAAGGCCGTCTGTTACATGCCTTGGTTCCCAGACCTATGTATTCCACCAGTTGAGAACATAGTACTAGATAGCGGGCATTACTTTAGGATGTGCACTGCACCCCGCATGCTCACAGAGTATCGTCTCCAAGCTGCTGCCTCAGCTGTTCTTCATTGTTCGGCCATAGCATTTTTTCCCGTAGCACTATTGGCATTTTAGGCTGGATGATTCTTTGTGATGTGGGCCCCAAGTTTCCCCTTTTTGAGAACTGCTCTGTGAGTCTGGCAGCCTTAGTGCAGTGTTTGGTAGGAAGAGTGGAGCCATGGTCCTGTGCCATTGCTACATCTGTGTACCTCTTGCGCTCTAAAGTGGGTCCCCTAAGTGATGTTACACAGCACAACCATGTTGGCGAAGCAAGTATTCTGTAAGCCCTGGAATGGTGCTGGCTAGGTCCTGCGGGCAGGAAAGGCAAACCCATGCTCAATATATGTGTTATTTCCAACTGAGATGAATTGCTGCCCCTTCCCTTGTGGAAGGGGTTCAATGTAGTCAGCCTCCACCAAGTGGCTGGTTATTCTCAAGAGATGGTCCTATTTTCAGGATCTCAGTGTTGGCTTCTGTTGCTGTCAGGATAGAGTTTCCAAAGCAGCAGTAGCTAAGTCAGCCTTAGGCCTAGGCAGAGCCTCTATCCCCGTCACCATGGCTACTCCTTCGAGAAGCCAGATGCCAGCACTGGGATGACAAAGGCTGTTGAATCAACTGGCTGAGTTTTTCTTTTGGTTATTGTTGGTTCTTTTGTGAAGGATGCTCATGCTGGACATTAACATACAATACAAAGATCCTCACACCTTGTGCCCACCTCCAGTAGGTCCATCCACATGCCTCTTCTTCCCAGTTTTTTGTCTTCAGTCTTCCAATCTTTTTCCTTTTAGGTGCAACCAACCAACGAACCATGCTTTGGTCCCCATGAGTCTTTGTATATTCTTACCTGGGCCCACTTTTCCATGTTATGTGCATGACCAGGTACACTCCCTGAAGCATGCCCATTTGGGAAGATTTTCCCTTAATGTCTTTCAGGGCCATCCCTGAGTGAGGCTGTAATGCATCATTTTTAGTTTGTACATGCCAAGTCAAATCCTCCATGAAGCAAGCTCATCCCTTATCTTCCCCCAAAATCCAATCACAAGGGAACCTCCCTGTAGCCGTATGCATGACCCAATGGGAAAGTAGAACGGTATGCACTGGAACAACTGTGCTGTACTCTACGTTGTACAGCTGTACACAGTTGTGCCAATGCACAGTAGATATTATGGGGGCCTAGGCTTCCTGTTTGTGGAGCTCACTACTTCTGGCCTTACTTCTGTCCAATGCTAGTATAGCCCTTTCATCTTCAGTGCAATACTGTTGAGCCTGCCTGACCTTAAGACTTGATGGATACAGGAGGTTCCAGCTCGTGATGGGCAGTTCTTGATGCATGGTGACTTGGTGACCCATGGTTAGGAGCTCCATCTCTCCATCTCTCCGTCTTGTATCTAGGAGCTGATTTCAAATGGTGTATGATTCTTCACTGCATATGGCAAGGCCTTGCCCCAGAACCCTAGCAGTCCACATTATGATCTCCTCAAGGGAGCCTACCACAAGCTTCCTGTGGCTTCTTTTTATACTGAAGATACACTTTGTACTATAGAGTTTACAGGGTTGTGTGGCCCAAGGGGTGGGGCCGCTTGCACTGCTGCCTGGATCTTTCGTAGAGCTCTTTTCTGCTCTGAGCCTCACCAACCTGACATCCTTTTATATCACTTGGTAAATGGGTCTGAGCATGACACCCAAGTGTGGAATATGCTGCCTCCAAAACCTGGAGGGCCTACCAGGCATCATGCTTCAATCTTAGCAGTGAGAGGTGCAAGATGCAAGAAACTGATCTTAACTTTGGGGAGGATGTCCCAGCATGCTTCACACCACTCGACGCCTAAACACTGATGTGTTTAAACTACTGATGTGGTAGACTCCTGAAACTTCTACCCTCTGGAGTATGTCTATCAAGGACTCCAGTGTGCTTACCCCTTGTTGTTTATCAGGTAACAGTAGCAACATACCATTGATGTAGTGGACCAGCATGAGATTATACAGAATGTCCAAATAGTCTGGTTTTCTTGGGCTATCTTATGACAGAGGATGGGAGAGTTAACATAGCCCTGAAGCAAACCATAAGAGATACTGTTGTCTGTCTCATGAATGTGAGCTGCTTCTGATCCAACTGCCCAGTAAGAATGGAAAAGAATGCATTCCCCAGGTCTTGGCCCCATCCAGATACCTGCAGTTCTGTTGACTTGCTCTAGCAGACTTACCACATCTACAGGAGATATAACAGGGACTTCTACTTGGTTGAGTTGTGGTAGTCTACTATAATCTTCCAGAACCCATTTGGCTTTTGTGACGGCCAGACTTAGTGGAAATATGATGGAGACCAATAGGGTTCTCCAAAGAAACAGAGCCAGTCTGTGTGTGTGTGTGTGTGTGTGTGTGTGTGTGTGTATGTCTGTGTGTGTGTGTGTGTGTGTGTGTGTGTGTGTGTGTGTGTGTGGAGAGAGAGAGAGATTGAGATTTTAAGGAATTAAATTGTGGGGTCTGTCAAGTTTGAAATTTACAGGGAAGAGCCAGCAGGCTGGAGACCCGGGAAGAGTAGTTTTAAGTCTGAGGGCTATCTGGAGGCAGAATTCCTTCTTCCTCAGGAGACTTGAGTCTTTCTTCTTAAGGCCTTTGACTGATTAGATGAGGCCCACCTGCATTCTAGAGTGTAATCTGCTTTACTCAGAGTCTACTGACTTAAATGTTAATTATGTTGGACCAAGCAACTGAGCACTATAGCCTAGCCAAGTGACACAAAATTAAACATCACACCCCTGCATCTTTAGGTTTACAGATGGCATTAATCTCTGCCTTTCCTCCTGAAATGTGTTGGGTTTTTTTAGTTACTCTGTTGGATAAGAGGTAAAAACGGCAGCTTCAGAGGCTTCCACTCGCTTCCATATTATGACAACTCCAGAATGCCATCATGGAATATGCTTTTTAGGACCATTCCTGGTACCTATTGGTAGGATGGGAATTGAGTGGATCTGAAGCAAGCCCTCATCTGATCCTATGGTGGCGCTGTAGAGCTAGATGGCCCTTCCTAGTTATCCTAGCTTGGGGAAGAGAGGCCAGTGGTACCCCTTCATCTTCTCGTCTTGGGATCCAATAAGCTCCCTTTGGTTGAGGATAAGTCTGAGAGAGACTGTAAGAGAGGGATCCAGCCGATTTTCCCAGCAGCTAGTGGAATGAGTACCTTGGCTCTTTAGCTCATCTACTTTTTTAAAATGTCAGTTGTATTGATATATAATTCACATGCCATAAAATTCAGTGGTTTTTAGTATATTTACAGAGTTGTGCAACTGTCACTACAATCTAATTTGACAACATTTCCATCAGTCCAAAAACATCCTTGTTAGCAGTCCCTAGCTCCTGTTCCCCACAGGCAACCCCTAATCTGTTTTCTGCTTCTATGGATTTGTCTGTTCTGGACACTTCACATAAATGGAAACATACAGTATGTGGTCTTTTCCATATCTGCTTTTATTTTATTTTATTTTATTATTTTTTTTTTAATTTTTTTTTCAACGTTTATTTATTTTTGGGACGGAGAGAGACAGAGCATGAACGGGGGGAGGGGCAGAGAGAGAGGGAGACACAGAATCAGAAACAGGCTCCAGGCTCTGAGCCATCAGCCCAGAGCCCGACGCGGGGCTCGAACTCACGGACCGCGAGATCGTGACCTGGCTGAAGTCGGACGCTTAACCAACTGCGCCACCCAGGCGCCCCCATATCTGCTTTTAAAATGCAGTTTGACTCTCACAATTTTGCTTAATGCTTTCACTACCATGTTTTAATGGAGAATCAAAGAGTAAAGATAATTACACAGAATTTAGCAATTTATTTGAACATGTCACCTAATATTTTGTCTCTTGACACATGCCTATAAGCAAAAATTCCAGTGCATTCTTTTCCTCAAGAGAAAGCAGTAGCAAATACTTTTTTTTTTAATTAAAAAAAATGTTTTTATTTATTTTTGACAGAGAGCAAGAGAGAAAGAGCGCATGTGAGCCAGGGAGGGGCAGAGAGAGGGAGACACAGAATCCAAAGGAAGGCTCCAGGCTCTGAGTTGTCAGCACAGAGCCTGATGTGGGATCGAACCATGAGATCATGACCTGGGCCCAAGTCGGATGTTTAACCGACTGAGCCACCCAGAGGCCCTGCAAATACTATTTTTTAATTCCTCATATTACTCAAGCCATTTGGCATCTCTGAAATTCCTGAAAGTTTCATAGATAAACCCTTACAGAAATATAAGGTCTTTTTGGCTAATCTCAATTCTTAGCCCCAAAATATGAGTCCATAAATGTTATTTCTAGCAAATCTACAAAAGTGTCCACATTTTTTGTCCTTTGTCTAAGCAAAACTAAACAGTGGTCAAATCCTGTGAATTTAGAACCATCTTAATGATGAATACGAAATATTCAGGTTAAAAAAAAAAACCTTTACTTTTACTGGAGCCACAAGATAATAGTATTTTCTTCTTATTTGCATTAATTTTATAGAAAACTAGAAAATCCAGGCATTAATACTCAATAAATACTTGTGGAATGAAAAAAAGGTGGTAGAATGAGTGAATTCTAATTGTTAAGATGTTAGTCATATCTGGAAAATCTGAATCTAAAATTGAATACATTTGTCTAATTTTTTTCTTATTGTTCTTTTAGTCAAAGTTAAAACCTAAACATTTGTTGAAAGAATACAAGACAGATTCTTACCTGGAAAATAATGGATGAGCTGTTGAGGGCAGGGTTACTGGTTCTCACCTTGGCAGGCAGTCAATGTTTACATGATTTTATAAAAACTTAGTTCCATGGAGCAAAGTATATTAAACTGGAGTTAGGGAAGCAAGGTGTGGCCTCGGCTCTGTGGCTAACTTTTGATTCAAAGTAAAGTCTGATGCATAGTTTTGTATGTTTTGCTTCTGTATTTGTCTTTCAACTTGATGTATTTAGAATTCTTGGGAATAGAAAACACTGGTTTCTATTTCTTACCTAATCCTAGGTAAGAAATAATGACAACTAAGTTTTATTGATGCAGGTATACATTCCTTTATTCAACCAATGTTTTTTGACTACCTCCTGTGTGCCAGGAGATTAAAAGTGAATAAGCTTAGTCCTTGTCATCAATTTATTCCTACAGCTTATGAAACACAGCATGGGAAGTCAAAGGCCCAGAAGGCAGGAGACATGAGGTTAGAGCACCCCTCTCTCCTACTGGCTGTATAATCCTGGATGTGTCACTCAGCGCCCTGCCCCTCTGTTTAAAATGGAGAGAGAGTTTGAGTGCCTGGATTTGCTGAACCTCAGTGAATGTTAACTGTAGCCTCACTTCCTTTAACTGCTGGATTTAAGACAAATAGAAATTTTGAAGCTGAGAGTGAGAAATTGATCCTTGAAAGAGGCTTCTATTCTTTTCTCATGTAAAAATGGACTATGATAGGAAAAGAAGTGGCTTTTTTGAAGGAACATAGGATCTGAACTCTTAGGCATTCAGTTTCAGAAAAGGAGTAACTCTCCTTAGTATGCCGCCCAGGGTATGGGTTCATGTATGTTTGTGTGACTTGAAAGCCATATGTCCTTGAATCTTTATAGAATTCAAAGAACTTACCATAGATATTATCTTTTTTTTTTTCTTAGATAGATAAAAGCCCAGAAGGACAATTCACTCAGCTAATGACATTGCCTAAAACCTTACAGCAACAAATAAATCATGTTATGGACCCTCCTGGAAAAAAACAGAGATGTGGAAGAAACTTTATTACAAGTTGCTCATGATCCAGACTGTGGAGAGGTGGTGCGACAAGGTATGTTTATGAATTTGACGTTGAGGAAGTGCTGGCCGTGGGTAAAAAGCAAACTTTGTGACGGAGACATATTCTTTATTCTTTTTTGCTTAATTGAGATCAAGAGACAGATTGTCCCAGGGAAGAAGAAAGCACTAACA
Source organism: Prionailurus bengalensis (assembly GCF_016509475.1). Classification (NCBI taxonomy): domain Eukaryota; kingdom Metazoa; phylum Chordata; class Mammalia; order Carnivora; family Felidae; genus Prionailurus; species Prionailurus bengalensis. Next base: position 53,072,549 of record NC_057348.1, on the reverse strand, counting down.
ATCTGGGGTTTTTCCAGATCTAAATTGTCATTTGTTTGAAGTAGGGTGGCGTAAGTACTTCTGTTTTCAGATTCCTGGGTCCTAAATCACTGTCAAAGGGGGAAACAATGTTTGTTTTGGTTCCAAGAGCATAACTTCTAGAAGTTATTCCAAAGACTCCCCTGTGTTCTTCACGGTGGTCTGAGAAGGAAGGAGACTGGTGACATTTTTAGTGCTTTTGTAACATCAGGAATACAGCTTTCATCAGCCAACTCCCCTTCGATGTGTCTCTGTGTGTTCACTAGATTCCCTCTGACGTGGCCTGTAATATGTTCCACATATTATCCCCAGGACCTTCCTCATGTTTACCCAAAAATCTTATCTTCGGAGACCCACTTCCTTTTGGAGGTGTTAAAGATAATGTAGAAAGGCAGTCAGTAAAGAAATAGTTACGATTGAAAACAACTCCCTCCCCCACATACCATATTTTCCTGTTTTACTGAGTACATATTTATGAGCTCCTCAAGGATGCAGGCTCCTGCGCTAGATGCTCTTGACCGTGACGGTACTGAGCGTTAACTCCAGTGGGCGGACCCACGTACTCTCTCGGGGACCTGCCCCAGGCTGTCAGAGCATGCATTCAGGTTACCATGTACCTATTCTGAAGATGAGTGAGGAGGCATATTGTTTGTTCTTTCCCACTTTAACATGATTCTGGTCGCAGGAGTCCTGTATATGTTTTCAGAATGAAAGCTCTTCTCCTAGGCAGAAACTTTGGGGTTTTTCTTTTAAGTCATTTCAAATCTTGGGGTTGAGAACCAGCAGCCTTAAGCAGATTTAAAGTCATAAAATGACCTCTGAGGGTGACTTAGTCCACCCCTATTAATAAAGGTGAGGAGGACCAGGCCCAGAGGGGACCAGGCGTTTGCTTGTGCTCACAAGTTGGTGACATGGCCGGCGGCTCCGGGCTTCTGGCCCTCAATCCTGATACCCTTCCCACTGTTGTTCTGTGACACCAGGACAGAGATGGATTTGCTCATTTTATTGGATAACTGGAAAGAACATTTAGTTTTAGGTTTTAAAAGTGTTAAGATGACTAACATCTGGCTTTTTTGGCCTCCTTGTTGGTTTTTTCTCACAGGGCTTTCAGCAATTGTGAGACCTTCTAGTATGAAACAGAGCACCAAAGGCATTTTCACTGCCGGTAAGAACTTTGGAAAATCTATGCTTGATGTGCCTCCTGGATTGAGTGGCCTCAGCACTCCTGATTAAAACATAAAGCTTTATCTGTATCCTGCAAGTACTTCTGAAGTGCTGAATTTTGATGGGCATGAACTAGGACATAGCAATGGCGTACAGACAGACAAAACGGAACTGTCATCTGGTCTAGAGAAGTCAAACCGTGGGAGGTGATGTTGGAAGCCTTGCTCCCCTCTCAGTTCTCTGAACAACTCCTCATATACAGCTTGTCCCCTGGCTTTTGGATTTCTGAAAGTTGCCTGTGCATATTGTTGCAAAAGCGGCAGTACCTTGCCCTTCCCCCCACTGCCCCTCTCCAGAGACCCGTAGTGGGTGCTTTGTCTGCCCTGCCCATTTTCTCTGTAGTGGGTGCATGCTGCTGCCTCCCTCCATTTCAGTTCCAGGCATCATCTGTTGACTGCTCGCTCTGGCAGGTTAGAATTTGGCTCTCGCACCCACCCTGCCCCACACACTCACCACTCCCATCCCTTGGTCCTAAGGTAGTTGCTTCAACGAAGTCAGTTGCCTGAGTTTACAGCATATGACTCTGCTATTGTGATTCATAGGTGAGCCACATCATACGCTTTGCTTTCCCTGCACCACTGTCTTTTCCCACGTAGATCATCTCCCATGTCTTGCAAGAGGGATCCCGTCTCCTGACTCTTGTGCCTTTTGTTTTTGCGGTGCCCGCTCTCATTTTGGGGAAGCACGCCATCCAGTCATTTCCTAAGAAAGGATGCAAGGAAGCAACTCTGGAGACTGTATACAACTCGAAATATCTTTAGCTTACCCTCACATGGAATTGACACTTCGGCTGGAGAGAGATAGAAATCATTTTTTAAAGAATTTCAATATTATTATTCCAATTGTCTTCCCACTTGAGGATTGCTATCGAGGCCCAACGCCATCCTGCTTCTCAGTCCTTCATGTGTGTTCTTTCTGGAAGCCGATTAGGTCTTCTTTTGCCCCAGGGCTCTAACATTTCTCAGGGATATACTTTGATAATGAATCTGTTTTTATCTATTTTACTGGGTACTCATTGCCCTTTCATTTTGGAAACTCAGAAAAAAAGAATATAAGAAAATGTTCTTTTATTGTTGCTTTAAGTTCTCATCTGTTTTCTCTCTTCTCTTTCTGGAACTCCTTTTCTTCAGATATTGGACTCCTTTGGTTTTGAAGAGCCCTTTGGTTTTCTTTCATCTGTGTTTTTGTTTTTTTTGTTTTTGTTTTTGTTTTTATCTCTTTATCTTTTTGCTCTGCTTTCTGGGAGATTTTCTCAACTGTAGTTTCCAACCCTTCTATTGAGGTTTTTGTTTGTGCTATTATATGTTTTAATTGCCAGGAGCTCTTTCTGTTTTGTTTTGTTTTGTTTTTTATTCTCTGAATGTACATTTAAAAACATTTTTTTTTAAACATCCTGCTATTGTCTTATGGGCCTAAGCATTTGAACATAGCTTTGGATATTGCTACACTGCCCTCCAGAATGATTGTATCAATCTATAGTCCTACTAGCAGTAAAGGAGAGTTCTCATCCCCCCCATTTTCTCCAGTACTTGGTATTGTCAAATGATGGACTTTCCTAGTTCAGTCTTTTGTGATGTGACCATCTACTGAGCCTCTCTCATGTGCTAGCCATGCAGGATACAGAAGTGAACACAACACCATCCTGCCTTCAAGGAGTTCATAAACTGGATGTGTACATTTGCAGTAACAAGGGATAGATGGCACAGAGCTAACCCAGAGAAGCGAGTAATCTTCCAGCCTGATTCTGATCCCTGGGCTGAGATTGCCAGGAAGCTGGTGTGGTCACACCTCTTAACCTCTCACCCCAGCTGCCTGGATACCCAGCACAGCGTTTGGCCTCGAGGACACAGTGTTGCCTTCCTGAATCTTTGGGAAGATTCAGCCAAAAATTCAACAAAGATTTAGTAGCACATGTGCCAAATCTACTCAGCTAAAGATTTTGCTACCACTCAGGAGTGTATAGCTTTGCATTTCCAATTAAGATATTTAATCTATGATCCTGCTGGCTTATCCTAGCAAGGTGAAGATGAGGTGTCTTTGTTTGCTTGGGTGGTTCAGGCTATTAATCTGTGATTTGCATGATTGCAGCTTCTTGGGTGGGGCTGAATGCTCTTTTTAAAATTTTTTTTATTTTGAGCCTCTTGTGCTTTAAAGAAAGATTCATGGATTTTTTTTTTTTAGTTGTGATCATGTTTTAAAATGTTTCTTTTAGAAATTAAGTTAAAATTTTTACAGATGAAAGGACAAGATGTCTGAGATTTGCTTCAAAATCAAACATGGTGGAGGGAAGTGGGTAAGGGGTAGATAACACCAGATTGGCCATGAGTTGATATATTGTTGAAGCTGGGTGAAGAAATGAGACATACTGTAATATTCTATTATAGTTTGAATTTTTCTCTCATAAAACATTTTCTAAATCCATCATCATCTTGAGCATCAACCTGAAATAAATCTTTGGTCCTCTTTCCACTCATTCTTTCCAGTGGCCAGCAGAGGGCAGTGGGTGACACCTAACAGAAGCCACAGCCCAGTGTTTCCGTGTGGCCGTCCTAGTGCCCAGTGCTGATTCTCCTGAGTGCTCACTGCCTGCTTCCTTTTCCTCTCTAAAGATGCCTTATCGGATTGTGGAAGCCCAGAGTAACAGAATGTATGCAGCCTGCTCTGAGGGTGCAGAAATTGTGAAAAGTGTTGGGCATCCCTTCAAGGTCTATGGGTTTACTGACCTCACACTCTGGCTTCTCTGGTTTTATGGTGGTTTGGGGCTGTGATGAAGGCAGCCCAGGCCAAGGGCAGGGGTTTATGAGCCCCAGAGACTAGGGTTCATATTCCAACTTAAGTACTGTGCCTTGGGCAAGTTACCTAATTTTTCTGAGTTTTAATTTCATAGGGATAATTAAACCTGCCTCACCAGCTTGTGAAAATTACATCGTAGGATATATAAACGCATCCAGCACTGTGCCTGGTCTTTCCCTTTTTGCTATTATCACCTAAAAGGTTTCGTGACCCCTCCTTAGAATATGCGTCTTTGCACTGTCATATTCAGATGGCATGAGCCCACCCATTAACCAGGTCTCCAGTGGGAGTAAACTACAAACAAAAGGGCCTGAGTGGCTGGTTTACTGTTTGTCTTCCCTCTCATTTCACATCAAGCTTCTGAACCTCTATGCTTCTGTACGTTGTTCTTTAGAAGTCCTTTTGTTGTGGTCATGGCTGTTGTTCTGCTTGCTGCACTAAGACAAAATCCACCAAGTCCTACCTGTGTTCAGTTTTTCAGCTAGCTGGTGCATCATGTGCAGGTGAGAATCCCAGTGTATTTGATGGAGTTTGTATTCGTTATTAGCCATTCTCATGCCTCCCTTCATAGTCTCCCACTGGGGGGAGGGGTGAAAAGGAAGGTTCATACTTCCCCCTTAGCTAATGAATACCTTTTATATTGAAATATGCTTAGCTTCAGAGGTACATAGCTAACCAAGGAGCTAAGCTTCGGGTCAGAAGACCTGGACTTGTGTTGCAGTTATTCATTTGTTGCCTCTGTAACCTTGGTATGTTAATTAGCCCTTCTTCCTTGAAATGGAGGGGTTACTAATACCCAGCTCAGTACATGTTCTGAGAGGGTCCAGTATGTACCTAGTAGGTGCTTTATAAACTTGGGTGACTCTAGATCTAAATTTCACTCTATTCCTAGGAAAGATAGAGGCCAGGCATCTATAACCAGCCCAGAGGATTGCCTTTTCTAACAAACTGTTCGATAGCACGATTGCCTGTTCTCATGTGGTCTTACTACCTCCAAAGCCAAACACTGTTTTCCCCTTTTAGACTAACTCACCAGCAGCTCAGGAGAAGTGAAAGGCCATTTAGTCTCCTGATACTGGCCTGCTCCTCTTTTCATGGTGGCAGCAGATGGCATCACATCTCAGACTGGTCACAGAAGACCAGCTAAGCAATCTGTCATATTCTTTTTTTTTTTTTTTTTTTTTTTTTTGAGAGAGAGAGCACAAGCAGGGAAGGGGCAGAGAGAGAGGGAGACACAGAACCCGAAGCAGGTTGCAGGCTCCAAGCTGTCAGCACAGAGCCTGATGCAGGGCTCGAACTTGTGAACCACAAGATCATGACCTAGGTCTAAGTCAGACGCTTAACCAAGTGAGCCACCCAGGCGCCCCACAATCTGTCATATGCTGATCAGCAGCAGCCTTCCCGTTAACAACCTGCTTCAGTATTCTGGTATGGGAATAAGAGAGAGATGGTGGAATATAGTGATGAGAAGTAAGCAGAAGCCAGTGAAGGGGGGCCTGAAAAGCCAGGCAGAGGAATTCAGAGTTTATTTTGAGGGCAGAGGGAAGCCACTGAAGGATTGTAGCAAGACCTCGATGGCTACAGAGAATAGAGAAGAGAGGGAAAGGAGATAAAGCTATTGCTCGGGAAACTGGTTAGCTCTAGTTGCAGCCAGTCAGTGGAGGAGTTAGGCAGTCTGAACTCAGGTCATTGCAGGCAGAGAGGAGAGATGTACACAATATTGAGAGGGCAAGTTACCTGTTCCAGATGATTGGAGGGACATGGGAAGTGAAGGAGAGAGAGGAGTCAAACAGAATTCCCAGGTTTCTGGCTTGGAAAGCAATGGATGTTGCTGCCATTCCCAGAGGTGGGGGCAGTCAGGGAGGATGATGAGTTTAATTTCTGAAATCTTGCTTTATTTTTCCCCACCTCACTTCCTGGTCAGTCATAATTGACTCTGGAGACAGATACCTATTTACCTCTCTAGCTTCAAAGGATTCAACTGAATTAACAAAACAGGTTTAGTCTTGTTCCTAAAAAGTTTTTGACATACCTGAGGGGTTCCTTACCAGCCCTTTCCTGGAACACAATAGAATGATCATTGATTATCCTCTGCTTCTGATTTCTTATTACTAAAACACTTCTTCCATTTTTTGGTACCTACATATTAAATAAGAAGAACGTATAATAGTTATGGGGTTTTTTTTCCAGCTTATTATTTAACCCAAGAGTCCTTAAAATAAGTTGTACTTCTGCTTCAAGAGATTTTCTTCATAGATAAGGTCTATGATTAGAAAATAATTGGAAGACTGTTTGGGGGCTTGCTGATTTTCCCTCATAAATATCTGAAAAGTAGAATTATGGGAACGGAGAGACCTCTCACAACCTACTCCTGTCTCTGCCTCACATTGCTTCCTGGAGAACTGTGTCTGTCATCAGACCCGTCTTGTTTATTTTTTTTTTTTAATTTTTTTTTTCAACGTTTATTTATTTTGGGGACAGAGAGAGACAGAGCATGAACGGGGGAAGGGCAGAGAGAGAGGGAGACACAGAATCGGAAACAGGCTCCAGGCTCTGAGCCATCAGCCCAGAGCCCGACGCGGGGCTCGAACTCACAGACCGCGAGATCGTGACCTGGCTGAAGTCGGACGCTTAACCGACTGCGCCACCCAGGCGCCCCTGACCCGTCTTGTTTAAAGTCACATAGGATTCATGGTCTTACATGTGAGTAACTTTGCTGCAGGTCACATGGAACAAGATAGAAATCAACAGAAGTAAAACCTTAGGAGCCATATGTTGAAGTAGATTTCTATATGCTTCCAAAACAGATCTGACTTTAGATACTAATCAAAATCCATAATGACTCACTTTAGGTAGATAAGAATCTGTCTAAATACACGGTATCTAAAGAGATATTCCATCTTTATCCTTTGGAGAAGGAGCAAAGACAATGACGGTGGTTCTAAATGTCTTCCCCCAAGACACATTCTAAATACAGACTTCCTAAATCACCATCCTTTTCTATAGAAAGAGAACAGAAACCAAAAGTAGACTTAAGGTAAGCCAAGTAGAATTCTGTGGATTGTAAACTGTAAGAGCAGAAACCATAACTGTTGTCCATACCAGTATTCCCAACAGCTAGCTTGGTGTCTAGTATTATATAGATGCTCAATAAATACTGGCTCAGTGTATTTCAGTGACTGAATAAATCAAAGATTCGAGGCTTTTGGTAGTAGAAAAAAAATCTCCATATGTACAGAAAATGCATATATCAGAAATTTGGTGAATTTTCACAAAGTGAACACTCATGAACCTAGACCCAGATGAAGAAATAGAACAGAACCATCCCCCAGACAGTGTGCCAGTCAAGGTCACTGTTCCTCCAGTAGTAACTAGTGTTTGACTTCCAATGCCTTGCTTCTGTTGTGCCCATTTTGAACTTTAAGCAAATATGTAGTCTCCTGTGTCTTTCACTCCCCATTATATCAATGAGATTCAACATGGTGGTGGGAGCAGCAATAGTTCATTTATCCTCATTGCCATGAGCCTACTTTATGATTATACCACAGTTTACCCACTCTATGTTAATGGTTTCTTGGGTTGGTTCCACTCTGGGGCCATTATAGGTAGTGCCACTGTGAATGTTTCTGTACCTGCCTTTTGGTGAGCAAACCTGTGCATTTCTCCTGGGTGCATACTTAGGGGTGGAATTACAAGATCATAAAGTATGTGAATGTTCAACTTTGGTAGTACTACCTAATAGTTGTCCAAATTACACTCCCACTAACTGAGCTCCTGGTGCAACTCCTCCTTACTTGATACTATGTCTTTTTCATTTTAGGCACCCTGATAGGTGAGTAGTGGCATCATATTGGAGTTTTAATTTACATTTTTCTGATGGCTAACGAAGCTGGGCATTTGTTCCATGTTTATTTGGATATCCTCTTTTGTGAAGTGCCTATTCTAGTTTTTTTGCTCATTTTTCTACTGAATTGTCTATCTTTTTGTGTTTTTCATTTTTTTTTAACGTTTATTTTTGAGAGAGAGAGAGACAGAGACAGAGACAGAGAGACAGAGCATGAGCAGGGGAGGGGCAGAGAGAGAGGGAGACCCAGAATCCAAAGCAGGCTCCAGGCTCTGAGCTGTCAGCACAGACCTGGATGCGGGGCTCAAATTCACAAGCCATGAGATCATGACCTGAGCTGAAGTCAGACCCCCAACTGAGTGAGCCACCCAGGTGCCCCTGAATTGTCTACCTTTTCTTACTGAATTCTCTGTAAAGTCTGGATACAGGTCTTTTGTCTGATATGCATAGCGCAAAAGTCTCCCACTTGGTGGTTGTCACTTCACTATCTTGATGGTGTATTTTTTTTAATTTTATTTAAATCCAAGTTAATTGTATATAGTGTAGTAATAGTTTCAGGAGTAGAATTTGGTGATTCATCACTTACATATAACATCCAGTGCTCATCCCAACAAGTGCCCTCCTTAATGCTTATCTCCCATTTAGCCCATGCCCCCACCCACCACCCCTCCAGCAGTCCTCAGTTCTCTGTATTGAAGAGTCGCTTATTGTTTGCCTCCCTCTCTGCTTATATCTTATTTTTCCTTCCTTTCTGTTTTATTTCTTAAATTCCACATATGAGTGAAATCATATGATATTTGTCTTTCTCTGACTGACTTATCGCTTAGCATAATACACTGTAGTTCCATCCACATTATTGCAAATGGCAAGATTTCATTCTTTTTGATTGCTGAGTAATATTCCATTGTATATATACAGAACAGTAAAACATGGCTACATGGTGATGCTCATGTACTTTAGGTATTCTTTGTCCATCTTCTTTATCCATTCATCAGTCGATGGACTCTTGGGCTCTTTCCATACTTTGGCTATTATCAATAGTGCTGCTATAAACATTGGAGTACATGTGCCCCTTTCAATCAGCACTCCAGTACCCTTTGGATAAATACCTACTAGTGCAGTTACTGGGTCACAGGTAACTCTATTTTTAATTTTTTTGATGAGCCTCCATACTGTTTTTCAGAGTGGCTGTACCAGTTTGCATTCCCACCAGCAGTGCAGAAGTATTCCCCTTTCTTCACATGCTCACCAACATCTGTTGCTTCCTGAGTTGTTCATTTTAGCCTTTCTGACAGATGTGGCGTGGTATCTCTTTGTGGTTTTAATTTGTATTTCCCTGATGATGAGAGATGCTGAGGATCTTTTCATGTCTGTTAGCTATCTGGATGACTTCTTTGGAAAAGTGTCTATTCATGTCTTTTGCCCATTTCTTCACTGGGTTATTTGTTTTTTGGGTGTTAAGATTGATAAGTTCTTTATAGATTTTGGGTACTAACCATTTATCTTATATGTCATTTGCAAATATCTTCTCCCATTCTGTCAATTGCCTTTTAGTTTGTTGATTGTTTCCTTCACTGTGCAGAAACTTTTCATTTTGTTGACGTCCCAATTGTTCCTTTTTGCTTTTATTTCCCTTGCCTCCAGAGTCATGTCTAGTAAGAAGTTGCTGTGGCCAAAGTCAAAGAGGTTGTTGCCTATTTTCTCCTCTAGGATTTTCATTGTTTCTTGTCTTAAATTTAGGTCTTTCATCCATTTGGGGTTTATTTTTGTGTATGGTGTAAGAAAGTTGTCCATGTTAATTCTTCCGCATGTTGCTGTCCAGTTTTCCTAACACCATTTGCTGAAGAAGCTGTCTTTTTTTCCATTTTCTTTCCTGCTTTGTCAAATGTTAGTTGGCCACACATTTATGGGTCCATTTCTGGGTTCTCTATTCTATTCCATCGATCTATGTGTCTCTTTTTGATTACAACTTTGTAATGCAGCTTGAAGTCTGGAATTGTGATGCCTCCAGCTTTGGTTTTCTTTTTTAACATTACTTTGGCTATTTGGGGACTTTTCTGGTTCCATACAAATTTTAGAATCATTTGTCCTAGCTCTGTGAAAATGCTGGTGTTATTTTGATAGGGATTATATTGAATGTGTAGATTGCTTTGAGTAGTATTGACATTTTAATAATATTTGTCCTTCCAATCCATGAGCATGGAATATTTTTCCATTTCTTTGTGTTTTCTTCAATTTCTTCTATAAGCTTTCTATAATTTTAAGTGTATAGATCCTTTACTCGATGGTATCTTTGGATGAAAAGATGCTCTTAATTTTTTTCAGTCCAGTTTATCAATGTCCTTTATGGGAGCAGCTTTTGTGCCCTGTTTAGGAAATGTTGCCCACTCCCAACCTCATGCACTGTTATTCTTCTACCTGAATTGCAGTTAGAATATTAAGGCTGAAAGAATTCTTTGCTCCAATCTGTTGGTTCTTAACCTTCTGCAAATCCTGGCTCCCTGTGAAAATCTGACAAAAACTGCACACTCTGCACAGAAGTGCACACGTGCACACACACAGCAAACTTTCCTACAGTTTCCTCCTCACTTTCCTACAGACTGACGTTGTTAAAGAACCCTGAACTAGTCCAACCAGTCTTTTTGCAGATGGGAAAGTCAAGGCGCAGAGAGAGTGAGTCACAAACTGTAAGTTTGTGATCCAGCTGCAACTAGATTTCAGGTCTCTTGACTCCTATTCCAGTGCTCTTTCTAACACAGTTCCCTCCTGCAGTCTTTCTGAGACTCACTCTGTCAGAGCCATCAAAGGGAGAGACCGTTTTCAAAGAAGAGAGGTTTCTGTGCAGTAGCAGCAAACCATGGCTACACGGTGACGCTCATGTACTTTAGGTATTTACCTTAAATGTTATGCTCCAAGGAGTCTGTATGTAAGGTTTGTGAAGTTGCGCTGGGACTTATCATGGTTGATGCATCTTCCTCTAGCTGTGACTCAATGCCCTGGGGTTGCTATGTTGAACCTTACTGTATGCACCACCTGTGTTCTGCTTAGTGTCTTGATTGGCTCCGGCTGGAATATTAAAAAAAAAAAGAACCTTACGTAATAAGTTTCCAGTCTCAATGCTCAACTGGGTGAGGTTCACCAAAGTGGTTGCTCCAGGGAGAAAATTAAAAGAGGCGGAGGCAGGGAAAGGAGCTCTGAGTTTCTTGACTACGCTATGTCAGTTTGCAAATAATCAGTAGAAAAGCTGGGCCAGAGTTTATAGAAGTATTCGCTAACAATTTTCCTGATATGCTGCCTTTTTACCCACCACTGCCTGCAGTAGCTTCTTCGAAGGTTCTGAGTGGACTGGGCAGCTTCCAGGTAATATGCCCAGGTATTTTCAAGAGACCACTCAAACCCCCATAGTAGGAGTCTCCAGAGTTAATCCTGTTACTCATCCACAAAGCTTAAGGTGCACTGCCAGAAGTGTGTGTTTCAGACTTGCAACACACACCACAATTTGTATCTCATGATGAAAAAGACTGTTGGGATCTTTGGGCCACACCCTGAAACACAGACTAAATGATCTCATCCTCAGCACAAAGGAAGTTGAGCCCATAATACCGTCTGCAAATTGGATCCTATTAGATCTGACAGACAAATAGCATCCCATTATTCTATCCCATTTTACTTCTGTCCCATTGGCCCCCAGAGAGCCTCTCCTCCGGTTTCATCAGGTACTTGTGATTAAGTAGGTGGGGAGCTAGAAGGTCACATATCTGGATGAGGTGCATCTGTCACATCATTTCAAAAGTGTATACCGAATACCTGCTATGTGCCAGGCACTGTACTAGATGATGGGGATACAGGGACAAATGAGGCATGCTCCCTGTCCTTAAGGAGCTCCCAGTCTAGGCAGAGGGACAGCTCAGTAAACTGACAAGCACCACGCAGTGTGGTAAGTGCTGTACGCGTGGCCAGCACAGGTGCTGTGGGACCAGGAGGACCAGCATCTGAATCGGCCTGGGGGGTTCAGGAAGGCACTTCTGCAGAAGGAATCTGAAAGGGGGATGGAGCGAACAGATGGAGAGGGATGGAACTGATACCCGTTCTGGGCAGGCCGGTGGGGTACTCAGTGACGCAGTGGCAGGGAGCTGGGGGTGGTTGGGATGCAGGCACTGGGAGTCAGAAGGGGGGCTGCGGATGTCCATTTACATGCAGAGTTTTATCTTTGTTTTCCTTTCTCGTTTTTAAAAGAGCTACTGAAGTCAAAGGCTGAGGATAGACTTGATAGGCTCGTAACTCGAAAGATTCACTTATCCCATTAACTCAGGTACCTTTGGCATTCATGTCACTGTGGCAGTAATGCCTAAATCAGAATCTCTCCCCCTTATGTTGACCATGGTGATCCTTAATCATCTTCGGCTCCCAGGGTCTCCTGGGCCCCACCAATCAGCCCATCACTGCTGCCTTCCAAAGACAGGTCTCTGATGAGAATATCATGGAAGCTCTAGCAGAGTATCTGGTCATCAAGCCCCAACTTTCTAACCATCTCTTCTTTTTGTCTTTTAGGCATGAAGAAAACAGTGGTTTATAGTTCACTAAAACTACACAAAATGTGGAAAGGATGGCTGAGGAAAACATCCTGATTTTGCTTGCTTTTATATGTTATGTGTAGTTGAATAAAGTGATCCTTTTTGACAGAACAGCGTTTGTCACTTTGACCCATTGCTTGAATTTGAAGATACCTTGGTTTGTACAATATTTGATTTTGAAACGTATGTGTTAGGTGTTTATCCAGGGGGGACCCAAATGCCTTTGAGGACTTACCATGAGAAGAGAAGAATCCTCTTTACATACAAAACCATCTGTGTCCTGCTCACATAGGAGCTTTAGTTGTGGTCTGTGTTTTGGTACGTGAGAGTCAGTGAACAGAGAAATTATGCGTACGGTTGTGGACATGCAGCCCACGGGTGACAAGCAGGGAAGTGTGGCTACCTCTGTCTCTCAAGTCTCCTCTTCACCTGGCTTTTTCCATTGAGAGCTCACAAGTGTCATGTCAACATTTTCCTAGACCTAGGCTTTTTACATTTCTCTTTGTTCTCCTAGAAGGTGTATGACAGTGACTTGTGGGTGAGGAGCCTGTGACCATCCCTTGCAGAGCCTTCCCTATCGTAACAGGAATGTTTGAGTAATAGGCAACCCCCCGCAGAGGGCCTTGAACAACAAACAATACATTAGCTCAAAGAACTGAAAAGCTAACGGTGTGGTGGGCTTCAGGGTTGGTTTGATCCAGCAGGTTGACAGGATCGCTCAGGACTGTTTCTCTCCAACTCTTCTCTCTGCCTTTTGTGGTGTTGGCCTTATGCTGAGGCTGGCTCCCCCTCATAGTTCTGAGACTGCTGGCAACAACTTCAAGGGCTATATGCTTCCGCATTTGCGTTTGGGGAGACAACGCGGGTTCCCTTCAAACTTCCTCTTAGAAAAGCAAGAAAACTTTCCAGCAGCTGCCAGCAGGCCTCCGTCTGGTTTCATGGGCCCTAAGTGGGTCACTTGCCCATCCCTGAGCCAGTAAGTACAGAAGCATGGCTGATAAGCTTAGGCCTGAACCACTTGCTCCAATTCAAGAGCCAGCTGTCCCTCAAGCTCATGGACTCTGGGGAAGGTGTGGACGCCTGGACCTTTCCTGATGAGGTGACCCAAATCCTCATTCCTGAAGGAGCTGTGTCCTTATTGGATTGCTCTAGTTAACTCTTGTTAACTTTTACTGTTGAGCATGGCTCCAGGTTTTACGTATTGAACAGTGAGAATTTGATAGCGCTTACTATTCCGCAGAACATTTCTCATGACTCTTATCTTCATAGCAATACTATCAGTAGGCACTATTATCCAACTTATAAATGAGGAAACTGAAGCCCAGGTTAAGTAATTTTCCCAAAGTCACACTGCTAGTTAGATGGGAAAGCCAAGATTTCAAATCCAAACATTTGAATAGTCTGAATCGAGCTCAGTGCTCTTAACCACTGTGCTATTCCACAACTGAGCACACAATAGGTGCTCACTAAAGGGTAGTGTTATTGTTGATATTACTTCCATTTGACTGATACCTGTCTTTTGGAGACTCTTTTATTCACTGCCCTGCAAAACTAACCAGTTAATTAAATAAAGCTTAAATAAAGAAATTTCTCTGATTTCTGTCCAGAATTGTTTAAAACACTGTTCCAAAATTTACAGTCATCTAATGAAAGGCCTGATCCCCAAAAGAGTGCTTCCTCACAAATTGAGAGTCATGGCTTCTAGTGATAACATTTCCCTTTATTACCCAGGTGACCTTGGAAAAAGCTTTGGATTTGGTGACCATAGCCTCATGATCAGATTCCAGGTCAGCTGTACCACAAATCAGCCAGGTGATATTGGGCCCTCTCTGAAGGAGTTGATGGTTGAGTGTTCACACTCCGCTCAAAGGTGAGCAGGCTTTGGGAGACTGGAGAAAACATAGTTGGCTAAGACCATAAATACAACAGTATCCAACACTGGTGGGCTGCCTTGGCCCACAATCATATGTCAGAACCCAAGTGACCCCTAGATGAATGTCAAAATGTCCATGTGGTCAGAGACAGTCCTTCATACTTTGTCACATAACTTCTTAATAATTCTGTAGCTCCCTGGGGGGTTGCTGAGGGGTCTCTAGGGCCAGAGTCTTGGATTGCACTACCAGCTCAATCATGAATTCCTTTTAGGTACTATGTGGCCGATGTGTCTTCAAGCCCCATGTCTCCCTCCTGAGCGTTGCCCTTCTGTTGTCCTGGAGCTGGCCGTCACCTTAACAACCAGATACCGCTGCATTAGACTCAGAGAAGATGCTCATTGCTCTAGACACTGTCCTCCCAAAAAGTTACTGAGCTAGTCTAACCCACAGAAATGCCCATTCTCCAAATCCCAACTTGTGGTAAGGAGCAAATGAATTAGTTTTATAGGCACAGGTGGGTATCTGTGAAAGTACTTTTAACAAGTGAAGGATTGAATGGAACAGGGAAAATGACCTGACATTTCTTCAAGGCCTATTCCCTAATTTATGCCTGAGGAAACAGAAGCACAGAGGAGTTAGGCCTTGCATGCCATTTCAAAGCTGGTAGATGACAGCCAGGATTCAAAACTGGGCCATCAGTTTGCAGAGTCCTGCCTCTTAATCTCTTTGCTAAACTATCTTTCAATCACTTAGTGTTCATCCAGTCTGAAGAGAAGGACTAAGTGGTGTTCAGCCCGTTGCTTAATGAACAAGTAGGAGTTACCCTGCAGAGAAGGAAAGACTATCCCGGGCACAGGGAAGTGCTCGTTCAAAAGCCCTGAATGGAGACATCACAATGTGTGTAGGGAACTAAAGCTAGCTCAAGATGAATAAAATGCCACGCAGATACTGTACAAAAGTGAGGCTGGAGAAATAACATAAGTCAGATCATAAAGGTCTCCTAAGGCCTCTTAGTGTTATTAATCATTATCCCCGGAGTAGTGGAGAGCCAGTGGGGGACTGGAGAGTGGCCAACCTGGATTTGCATTTTATAAAAATCATTTTGTCTGCAACATGAAGAATGGATTAGAAGGGACAAGACCAATCATCTGAATGAGAGATAATGGCAACCTAGAGCAGACTCATTGAGAAGGGACCAAAAGGGACGAATTCAAGTGATGTTCAGGAAGTGGACTCAGTACAACTTGGTGGTTGAATATGAAGAAGGTGCCAGGGTTCTGACTGGGGCAACTGGGAGAATGGTGTGCTATTTCTCAAACTGGGGATTCAGGAGGAGGTGCAGATTTGGGGTGGCATGAAGACAGTGATAAATTCAGGTCTCGGCATGCTGAGTTTGGAATGTCTGTGGGAGATGTTCAGTAGACAGTTGGCCACACAGGTCAGAAGCTGGAAGTGTAACTAGGAGAGTTGGCAGGTAGTAGATTGTGGGAATGGACGAGATGCCCCTAGGAAGTCTATAGAGTATGAAGAGAAGAGGGCCAAGCTCACAACACTGGGAAACACCAACATGAAAGAGGCAGGGAAAGAAAGCTAAGGGGTAATGGACAGGTCAGAAGAACACCAAAAGAACAAGGTGTCGGGTCATACAGGGGACGGTGAGGAAGGATTAAATTGTATTACTGTTCCCCAGAATAATCCGTTTTCCTTCCCTGCAGTTCCCCACCCTATGGGAGGAGTAATTTTCTTCTCTCCAAGGACATCAGTTTGGCCTTAGGACTTTTTTTGGCTAATGAAGTGGGAATGGGAGTGATATGTGTCACTTCTGAGCAAAATTTTAAGAGCCAGCCCAGAATTTACCATGTCCATTTTCCCTCTGCCACAGGACTGGCAGTGTTCCAGATAGAGGCTACTCCATCGGCCTGAGTCCTCATTCAGTTGGGAGGATCAAAAAAGGTTTCATGCATTCAGTTGATTTCTTAATTTTTGGCAAGGGCACCCAGACATAAATGAGGGAAAAATGATTTTTTTCAACAAACAGTGCTGGGACAAGTGGATATCCACATCAAGAGAATGAAGTTGAACCCTTACCTCCCACCATGTATGAAAGTTATCTCAAATGGATCTAAGCCTGAATATAACAGCTAAAACTATAAAACTCTTAGAATAAAAGATGACTAAATCTTCATAACCTTGGATTAGTCCATGGCTTCTTAGACATGACACCAAAAGCACAAGCAACAAAAGAAAAAAAAAAATAGACGAATAGGATATCATCGAAATTTAAAACTTACATGCTTCAAAGGACACCATCAAGAAGGTGAAAAGGCAATCCACAGAAAAATGAGAGAAAATATTTGCAAATCATATATTTGACAAGGTACTTGTACCTAGAATATATAGAAACACTTATAATTCAATAATAAAAAGATAAGTAACCATGTTTTAAAATGGGCAGGAGATCTGGATACACATTCCTGCAAAGAAGATACACAAATGGCCAGTAAGCACATGGAAAGATGCTCAACATCAGTCATCAGGAAAATGCAAATTGAATCACAACGAGATACCACTGTATACCCACCAGGGTGGCTATAATCAAAAGATAGAAAATAGCAAGCGTTGATGAAGGTGTGGAGAAATTGCAACCCTCATACATTGCTTGCAGGAATGTGAAATAGCACAGCTGCTGTGGAAAACAGGCTGGCAGTTCTTCAAATGGCTAAACATAGAGTTACCATATGATCCAACAATTCCACTTATAGCTATAGAGCCAAGAGAAATGAAAACATATGCCCACAAAAAACTTGTACAAGAATATGCATAGCACCATTATCCACAATAGCCAAGAAGTGGAAATAACCTAATATCCATCACTGATGAATGAATAAATAAAATATGGCATATCCAACACAATGGAATATTATTCAGCATTAAAAAAGATTGATGGGGCACTGGGTGGCTCAGTCGGTCATAGGACTTTTGATCTCAGCTCAGGTCATGATCTCAGGGTTCGTGAGGTTGAGCCCCACATCAGGCTCCGAGCTGACAGTGTGAAGCCTGCTTGAGATTCTCTCTCTCTCTCTCTCTCTCTCTCTCAAAATAAATAAATAAACATCTAAAAAAAATAATGAAATACTGACAACATCCTACAACATGGATGAACCTTGAAAACATTATGCTACTATAGAGAGACAGAAATTAGATTAATAGTTACCCATGGCTGGAGGTGGGTAATGGAGAGCTTAGGAGTGACAGCTGAGGGATGCAGGGTACCTTTTTGAAAATGTTTTTGAAAATGTTCTACAAGAGGGGTGCCTGTATGGCTCAGTCAGTTAAGCGTTGACTCAGTTTCAGCTCAGGTCATGATCTCGTGGTTTCATGAGTTCAAGCCCCACATCAGGCTCTGTGCTGGCTGTGCAGAGCCTGCTTGGGATTCTCTCTCTCTCTCTCTCTCCCTCTCTCTCTCTGCCCCTCCTCTACTCATGCTATGTCTCTCTCAAAATAAATAAATAAACTTAAAAAAAGAAAAAAAAATTTAGAAAATGTTCTAAAAGTGATTTTGGGGGCACCTGGGTGGCGCAGTCGGTTGAGCGTCCGACTTCAGCCAGGTCACGATCTCGCGGTCCGTGAGTTTGAGCCCTGCGTCAGGCTCTGGGCTGATGGCTCAGAGCCTGGAGCCTGTTTCCGATTCTGTGTCTCCCTCTCTCTGCCCCTCCCCCGTTCATGCTCTGTCTCTCTCTGTCCCAAAAATAAATAAACGTTGGAAAAATAAATAAATAAATAAAAGTGATTTTGGTGATGGATGGTTGCACAACTGTGAATATACCATAAACCATTGAATTGTACTTAAAATTCAATAGTTTAAATACATAAATGGTAAATAGAATGGTATGTGAATTATATATCAACCTTCAAAATGAAATAAGGTTTCATGGAGGAGAAACCCTTTGAGATGGTCTTGAAGGAACGAGAGAAGTTGAGTGGATGGAGAAAGAGCAAGTAAGAACGAGCCTAAAGGCTGGAAAAGTAAGGAGGTGACCAAGAGCAGGTAGTAGGACATTTTTGGTTGTTTTTTTTTTTTTGCTTGAGAATTTAGGGTTTTGTCTGAGGGTCTCCCACCAGAGCTGTGTGTCATCTTTTAAGCCAAGCTAGACTTCAGGACAAGGAGACAAATCAAAGGGTATCACATTCCCTTTGTTCCCTCTCCAATGCTATGCCAAAGATAACCTGGATGTTAGCTACACTGCTTACCATCCTCTACCAGAAGATAGGATTCCTCAGCCTGTCCCTGGCCCAGGGTTGCTCTCAGAAAGGTTGTTGGGACCTTTGAATTGAGAATCTACAAACCTCACTGCCTGAGGAAGCATGGCTAACAAGACGGGCCACGGTGACATCCACTCTTACCTCATTTGTATGTTGAGTGGCAGGTGG